>NC_080073.1:46259017-47459017 GCF_949987535.1 Balaenoptera acutorostrata | reverse complement strand
GACCCCTGGCCTGACTGTGGGCATAGCCACTGCCGCAAAGGTCTCCACGTGGTGGGTGAGGCTCAGGGTTGGGACGATGACAAGGCCCAGGGAGCACCAGCCGGGAGCACCAGCGTGGCGGGATCAAGAAGGGAACGTCCCCGGGCTTCCCTGGTGGCGCAGTGGTTGAGAGTCTGCCTGCTAATGCAGGGGACACGGGTTCGAGCCCTGGTCTGGGAGGATCCCACATGCCGCGGAGCAACTGGGCCCATGGGCCACAACTGCTGAGCCTGCGCATCTGGAGCCTGTGCCCCACAACGGGAGGGGCCGCGATAGTGAGAGGCCTGCGCACTGCAATGGAGAGTGGCCCCCACTTGCCGCAACTAGAGAAAGCCCTCGCACGAAAGGAAGACCCAACACAGCTAAAAATAAATAAATAAATAAATAGAGTAGCTATTAAAAAAAAAGAAGGGAACGTCCCCAACGACGGCCCCGCGGGGAGCTGCAGCGCTCGCTGAGCAGCCGCCCCCCTCTGCCCCGCGGCTGCGCTCTAAGTCCTGCCGCTCCGGCTCTGCCTGTCCCACCTCTACATCCACCCCACTCTGAAATACTTGACATGTTTGTAGTTCCTCGAATAAGCCCGGCCTTCGCACCCTCCCTCGGGCCTCTGCCTGCATCTGTGGCCTCTGATGCCCTTCTAGCTCCTCCTCCTTCACCGAGATTGAGCTCTGGAAGCTCCTCCAACTCGGCCTGGCTGGATGAGGCCCTCAGCATCTTGGCTCAACCCCTCCCAAGGTTTCTCCTTCTCCTGATGGGCTGCCAGCCTTTCTCCCCATGGCAGCGGGTGGCAGAAGAGCGCCCTTCATCTCTATGCATTTGTCCAGAGCAGGGGCCTGGCTGTCCTCTCGGTTCCCGAGGGACCTCCCGGGAAAAAGGGGCGGGGGGATGGCTTCGAGGGTCTGGCTCAGCCATTTGAGGCTACCCTCAAAGCAGCTGCCCAAGAAAGGGGCTCAGGATACAGCCAGGTGGGCTAAGCCAGAGACAGGGGTAGAGGTGGGGTGGGGACAGATGACACAGGGAGGGGGCAACAGTGGGAGGGTTCCTGGCATCCTTCTCCCTCTACTACAAAGACGTGCCAACTGTGTCTCAAAATTCTCATTCCTTCCACGAAGACCGGGGTGGAGAAAAGTGTTTTCCCAAAGTACCACCAAGGAGCTGGGAGGCTGCTCTGAGAACGCAGGGATGAGTGAGCACCTCTGACGGGGGGTGGGCGGGGGCCAGCGTGGGGAACAGAGTTCACTGCTGGGAGGGTGACGCTGTGTGTATGTGTCTGGTCAGTGGGCGAGGGGTCCAGCACATCCACGCACAGGGGAAAACCAAAGGCCCGGTCACTGCCAAGGGCATCCAGTCAAGGGCACTTAAAAATGCCACAGGCACCTGGGTGGGAGCACGTGATGCTGGGAGAGCTTTGCAGGGGGCCTGTCCTTGGATGTAGGGACTGACTGTGGCTGCAGGATGGAGGTGGGGGGTGGGAGCGGGGGCCCTGTGAGCAGCTGCATATGAGCCCGGGCAGATGAGGAAAGAGAACCAAGAACCAGAGGTGCAGGCGAAGGTGTGGGGCTTTGGGAATGAGTGGTTTGGACAAAGGCATTGAAGGAAGCTTGTGGGTGACCTGTGAACCAGGCCTTGAGGGAGGAATAGATCAGCAAACACAGAGGGGGACGAAGCACAGGGGGATCACGCACCGAGGCCTGGGCTGCAGGGCACAGAGGGCCCGGCTAGCAGCCTCGGGTGGCCGGGGGCCGTGAAGGCAGGGTTGGGTGGGTGAGGGAGGTGTGGACGGCCCTTTCCTCATCAAGAAGCCCTTAGGAGCTTTGATGTGAGTTCTGTGAACTGACCTATGCTTCCACAGCTGAGGAGGGATAACTGTAGAGGAGAGCCATCTAAGGAGGCAGAGGCCAACTCAGAGCCTTTTGGATCAGGCCGGGCATGAGACGGCGCAGGTCTGAACTAGGTCAGCATCAGAGTGACCAGAGGACGTTGCGGGGGGACCAAGGCCGCAGGACTTGGGGACCGCACTGGGGGAGGAGGAGCAGCTGAGCTTTGCACCCTGATTGCCAGGGAGCAGGGTGGCACAGGGAAGGGGACTTGGCCCAGTTTCACATCACTGCAGGACACACCTGGCCGGAGCTGCAAAGCGGGCTATGGAAAGGTCACCGCAGGCCCAGAGGTCATTTGCTCGGTGGGCGGAGCAGAAGTGACGAGAATGCAAACAAGGCAGGAAAAGGTGAGGCGCGAAGATGCTGAAAGCCAGCATCACATCGAGGGGGGCTGGACGCATAGCAGGTGTCCAGCAAGTGAGTACAAGCGAAGGGGGGCAACCCAGCTGAAACTCCTACTGCACATCCTGAACTCCTCCGTGATAGAGCCAGATGCAGGCTGCATTAGCAGCGCCAGCGGAGCTTGAAATTCGTCAGTGCCCAGGCCCCACCCCAGAGATTCTCACTCAGTCTGGTGCGGAACCCTGACGGCAGCCTGTCTTGAAAACCCCCTAACCGTGAAGACGGGGTTGAGAGAACTGAAAGAAACGGTCTAATTCTACACATGAGGGGTGGGGCTCAGGAATTTGCTTATGAACGTTTTTTCCTGAAGAATCTCCTAGGTGATTCTGAGGCAGGACCAGATTGGAGGATCCTGGGTCTGGGGGAGATGGTGGGGTGCAGGCGGGGAGCTTCCAGAGGACAGAGCTGCCTCATCCACCTGTGCCCACCACACTCAGGCTGGCTCTCCCCACACAGACGGAAGCCTCCTGGGTATGCCGGGCAGCATGGGGTCCCCCTGGGGGCACAAAGGGGATGGTCACAGCTGCAAGGCACACTTCACCCCCTTTCCCTCCCACTTGCCTGCCACTAAAGTCTTAGGATGGTGGGAGCCAAAGAAACCAAGCGCCACCAGGAAAAGTCCACTCACCCAAGGACTCTGTCCCAGAACGGGCTCTGAAAAGGTCACAGTCAATTCAGTCCGAAGACTCTCTCCATTTATAGAGGAAGCTTTCACCGCCTTTAAGAAGAGGCCTGTCTGCAGGATGAGTGAGTTGTCATAACTTCTTAACAGGTCTCGCCTTGACTGAGGGAGTCCATACCCTAAAGCGCACTGGAGGTAAAATCCTTCCAGACACAGAGACCCCAGTGTAAGTAGATAGTGAAGCTCTAACCACGGACAACAGGATACAGTGACAAAAAAACAAGGAAGAAGTGGTGGAAGAACCTTCTAGAAGGGCAAATCCACACTTTTGCCCATAAACCTCTTATCCTAAAGCCAGAATTCTGAGAGGACCTCAGAGGTACAGTCACAACCAAACAAACTAGCCAGGACCCAGAGAGATTCTGGGACAACGAAGAGACTGCCCAGTTGGGGACTGGGTCTCAGAGAAGCAACAAAAGTGAAACTCATGGAAGCAAAGAATGGAACAGTGGTTGCCAGGGGGGCGGGGGGAGAATGGCAAGTTGCTAATCATGGGTATGAAATTTCAGTTATGCCAGATGAACACATTCTAGAGCTCTGCTGTACAGCATGGCACCTACAGATAACAATACTCTACTGTACACGGAAAAATCTGTGAAGAGGCTAGATCTCATTTCTTGCCACAATTAAAAAAAAAAAAAAAATAGAAAGAGGGGCTTCCCTGGTGGTGCAGTGGTTGAGAATCTGACTGCCAATGCAGGGGACACAGGTTCGAGCCCTGGTCTGGGAAGATCCCACATGCCGCGGAGCAACTAGGCCCGTGAGCCACAACTGCTGAGCCTGCGCATCTGGAGCCTGTGCTCCGCAACAAGAGAGGCCGCGATAGTGAGAGGCCCGCGCACTGCGATGAAGAGTCGCCCTCACTTGCCGCAACTGCAGAAAGCCCTCGCACAGAACCGAAGACCCAACACAGCCATAAATATAAAAATAAATAAATAAAATTAAAAAAAATATTAAAAAAAAAAAAGAGCAGTAACAATATCATGCACTGGGCCCCGAACTGGGAGGCCTCAGTTCTATTTAAAAATGTGGGGAAAAGAATCTTAAAAAAAAAATAAAATAAAATAAAGAATGGATACATATATATGTATAACTGATTCACTTTGCTGTACACGTGAAACTAACACAACATTGTAAATCAACTCTACTCCGATAAGAATTTAAAATAAATAAATAAATAAAATGTGAACATAAGACGGCAACAGCACAGCCATGATTTGCCTGGCAGCTGCACGTGGAGAGCACACAGTGGTCAGCACTGACCCATCCCCAGTTTCTGGAGTGTGCATGGCCCTTCGCTCACTTCATCCACAAAGAGGACTTTATGCAAAGCTGACTCACTTTCCTGACTGTCAGAGGCAACACTGTTCAATACATACAGCCCCCAGCTACATGTGGCTTTTTAAATTTACATTTTAATTGAAATTAAGTAAGATTTTAAAGATGCAGTTTCTGAGTCACACTAGCCACCTTTAAGTGCTCAGTAGCTACATGTGGCGAGTGGCGAGTGGCTCTGTCCTGGACAGGGCAGACAGCGAACGTTTCTGTCTGTCCGATGGACAGAAAGTTCCGTCGGACAATGCTGCTCAAGAAGTCTGCTCTATAAGGGATCCAGTCAGCCTCATGTTCAGAACTAGAAAAATTAAGAATGATTAGTCATCGTCGTCCCTGGTGGCGACATCCCTGGACTATTACAGAAGAGAATAAAAAGAAGAAAACCCTGGAATTTGGCTGATTCTCCTGCATTTACTGACATCCCAAAAGAAACAGGAACTCTCACCTCTATGCATGTTCACTTTGTGCTGGTTTTTTGTTCTGTTTTGTTTTTGTTTTTATTTAGCTGTCAACTTAAATCCTTGCCTAGAGAGTGTCTGTCTGTCTGTCTGTCTGTCTGCTTTAATCCAGCATCCCAGCTCTGCAAATCCCGGGTAAGATACATCTCCTAAGGAGCGTTCATAAAGGCCTGAGTTAGAGCTTTGCCCAGGCTGAAAATTCATGTCCTCCAGGTTATTTCCAGAGATTATATGAGAGTGGAAAAGCCTGACAATGTGGGTCTCTGGTAGGTTTCATATTTTTAAGTCTTACCTTGAACGTTTATCTTTTATTTTTAACAATACGAGAGAAAAATGATTTTGAAGAACTTGTGGAGAGGTATAGGTGTGTTTGCAGGAGTATAAGAAGACCATGGCAATGAAACAATGATTCTGAAGAGGGTGTGGCCAGCTTGCTGGAGAATAACATCAATTTCAAATTCTTGGCTTGGGAATAGAATTCAGAGGCTGGCCACTCCCTCTATTTGGTTGAGACAAAATCAAGTCCAGCACACGATGGGTCTGCATGTCCACACTTGTCAGTGTGACCAAAGCCCAGTCTTAAGGGAGGCAAGGGCACACCAAGGTGAAGAAGTTTAACCTGAAAGTGGGATTAACTGGTTTCACTTGATTTTTTTTTTATTTTTAAAAATGAGACTCTCATTCCTTAAAGCTACCCTCCTCCACTCAAAGCACACACACCAAAACCAAAAGAATCCAAAAACACCATCACACATTACCCTTTCACCAAATTCAGGCATAACCGTGGTGGATCAGCCTATCAGTAAGAAAATGACTTTTGCCACAGCATGTATCTCAAGCCAACGCTAACCTGGGGAAACAGTTAAGCCTAATTTCTTTAATGTTATAGGACATTTGGTTATGTCTATTTCTCAGTATTGTTTCCAGTTAAACTGGAATGGTTTAGGCTTGTTTGAAATAGCATATATGTTTAACTATTAATAAATAAAGCATAACAATATACTTGTAATAAGTATATTATATACTTACATGATATACATAGAATATATTAACATATCAATAAACACTGGGCTGGCCAAAAAGTTCGTTCGGGTTTTCCGCAGCATCTTATGACAAAACCTGAACGAACTTTTTGGCCAACCCAACATAAGAAGTCATCAGCTGACTGTGAGCCCCAAGTTATCCCCTCTCATATGGGGGGTATGGATTTTTTTTGGTATACAATATAGTGATTCATAATTTTTAAAGGTTGTACACCATTTAAAGTTATTACAAAATATTGGCTATATTCCCTGTGTTGCACAATATATCCTTGTAGCTTATTTTATACCTAATAGTTTGTGCCCCTTAGTCCCCTATACTGCCCCTCCTCCCTTCCCTCTCCCCTCTAGTAACCACTAGTTTGTTCTCTATATCTGTCAGTCGGCTTCTTTTTTGTTGTATTCACTAGTTTGTTGTATTTTTTAGATTCCACATACAAGTGATATATACAGTATTTGTCTCTCTCTGTCCAACTAATTTCACTGAGCATAATGCCCTCCAAGTCCATCCACATTGTTGCGAATGGCAAAATTTCATTCTTAAGAGGAACATGGGGGTTTAATAAACCGAACTTGCTCAAAGCTCAGCAGAAGTTCTATGCCCTAAGCAAGTTGTTTGAACACGAGCAATTAAACCTGAAAATAAACATTTTATTAAATGTAAAACTAGATTTATTAAGAGTACTATATACCAAACTACTACTTCACTGATAATTGAATTAATACACTGTAATCTGTCTTTACTTTGCCTCAATGTGTTCTTTATTAAAGTGAAAAAACACCAACTTTTAAAAATGAGTATTATCCTTAATCCATCGCATCAACCTAGTTATTTAAATCATTGTTGAAAGAAAAAGTAGTCCCACTACTGTTCTTCTATTAAATGAATATAACTTTAAATGAGCTGCTTCTAACAGAAGAGAGCTCTGACTCTACCTTCTGAAAATGTTGCAGTTGCAAGAAAACAAACATCCAAGAGTTCTAGTTACTTCCTAATGTTCACTTAGCATATGTAGAAATCAAACCTCAGAAACTGTAATGTCCCTTTCTGTGAAACGGCTGCCAATTCAACTCGGTTTTCAAAATCTGTGTTGAATAAAGATTTTTAAAAAGCAATGTAAAAAAAAACAACAACAATGTAAAAGCTTTACCAAGTACCTGGTGAGTATACTGATGTTGTTTTTAGTTCTACTGACATAAAAGATATGTGCTTTAACTTGTTTTGTCTTTAAATATTTTCACTGTAATATGGTAGGAACTGGTAAGAAAGCAATCTATTAAACCTAGGTATTTATATTACCAACACATAATCCTGAATATCTTTTAATCAGAAAACAGCTTGCGTAACTTCTTCTTGGTTCCTTTCATTTTCTCCCTTCATTTTATTGAAATAAATCAGTAAAACGATCCAAAATTTAAGACAACGGCAAGGCCTGTAAAAGCACATTTCAGACTTAAATTTCTGTGGGAAATTTTTTCCTTCCCATTCTCTCTGCCCTGCGATTTCATTTTTCCCTTTTATTGGTGACACCCAATAAGTCCAAGTTGTAACATTTGCAGACATTCATTTCTCTGTAGGTTAAAAGTTAAGAATTTATTCAAACAGCTAACTCCCGAGTTTAAAGTTCTCATGTAACGTAGCTTTTGCTAAAATCTCCACAGCATAATTCCCCAAGCTTAAACTATTGAATGTGATTGCCTCTCTTTGTGCAAAAAGCAGCATACTATAAATAGTTTCTAACTGTCATAAAACAGTATACATATATAAGGGACTATATAGATAAAAGATTTTACTTATAAAAGATATTACTAAAATCTATAACTCCCCTATAATCATATACTGTTCAATCTCTGCAACTGGCTAGTTCTCAGATAATCCCATTTTCTCAGCAAACTTTGTATGCTCTCTTACTGCTGATCAGAAACCTTAAAAAACAAATCAGAAGCATTTTAATGAACTAGATGAAAATAGGCAAAAGTTCTTGAAGCCCTACAGAAAAATAGCAGATATGATCAGGGCCTGATGTCACGTCTTTTATACCCTAATAGCCTCACTTGTCCTATTTTCACACACTCTGTGATAAGTAGGTTCTTCCAGTTGTCAGATATGACCTGAGATTTAAAAAGTGAAAACTCTGCCATAATATGCTTTCAAAAATCTTGAATACCATAAAGGAACTGGAAGAGACACTTGTCTAGAACGTGATTTAGTTTTTGCCATAAAAAAGCAAATTAAAACCTGATAAGCAGGACTTCCCTGGTGGCGCAGTGGTTAAGAATCTGCCTGCCAATGCAGGGGACACAGGTTCGAGCCCTGATCCAGGAAGATCCCACATAGCCGTGGAGCAACTAAGCCCGTGCACCACAACTACTGAGCCCTCGTGCCACAACTACTGAAGCCTGCATGCCTAGAGCCCATGCTCCACAACAAGAGAAGCCACCGCAATGAGAAGCCCGCGCACCGCCATTAAGAGTAGTCTCCACTCGCTGCAACTAGAGAAAGCCTGCGTGCAGCGATGAAGACCCAACACGGCCAAAAAAAAAAAAAAAAAAAAAAACTTTAAAAAAAAAAAAACTGATAAGCGCATTGACTTCATTCACCAAGAATTCCTGACGGCAGATAGGTTGCACCCCAGCCGGTGGATTGGGAAAGTGTAATATACCCCACACCGTCTTGGGGTGAAGCAGGATTACAGCTCCTACAATACCCCATGTTCCCTTTGGGGCCAGATTCCACACAGATGACCAATGGCAACAGTCAGAGAAAAGTCAGTTACAGAAAGTAACCAAAAATACCACTTTCCCAGAAATACTTGCCATCACGATCACTGCTCTATCAGGAAAAGAGATTTTGAAGAATTACACATAAAACTTTGAAATTGAGATTCCTTAACTTACCATTCAATAGGAAATTTAAAAAGGAAAAAAAAAAAGATTTCACTTTCCTAACGCATGGCTACTCCTCTGCTCAGTTGTTCTTAAAAATAATTTATGTAAAGCAGGATTTTCTCTAAATATACCGTGCTCTCCCATGTACACATTGAAAATATTTGCATACAGCGAGTGTATGCACTGATACACACATGGTAAAAAGTTAAAAAATATGGACTGCATAAATCAGTAGCTGATTTTAAATATACACCAACTTAAACAGATTTGTTTGCAATTTCTGAATTCCTCAGGTAGAAAAGATCTTTCTTGCTGGCTGCGATTCCAGAAGATGTTTATACTCTAGAGGGTGTGCAAAAATGCTTCCCCGTATAAACAAAGAAAGAACGGTCCCAGGATCTTGGTATTCTAACCTTGCCTTTGCTATTAAATATCCACCCAATGAATTTGAGGAGACTGGCGGAATCAGTCTGTCATGCTACAGTAAACATGATATTTTGTGTGCTGCCCAAGACATTTTTTTTTCTCACGAATATAAGTCGCCTGCCATTTATTATGAGATTTTTTTCTCCGATTGACACCCCGTTATGTATATTCAGTCAAGCTCAAACAAGATTTCAAGTGATCAATATACTATTTGTGCCGAAAGTCTATTAGCCGCTCTAGCAATAAACTCTGCAGCGAAACCAAAAATGGAGAAATATTTAGTAAACTGAATTACATGCAAATCCATGTTTGGGGCAAGGAAACAGAGACAGGAGGCAGAAAAGCAAGGGGAAGAGAAGGCAGCAGAGATGTTTTTCCTAAGAAAAATCAGCTTTCTAGAGCCTGACCGGTGATGAAATGCATTAAATGCCTACAGATTTTTCCAAAATAGCTTAAATTACATGTTGAGGTCTCTACAGAAGCAGGTAAGGATCTTCCCCTGGGTCCCTTTCTGAGAACAGAGAATAAGGAGCCATCCTCAGGAAATTTGTAAAATCCCCCACCATCCAATCAATGTCTTTGTGGAAAGAGTAATGGCCTCCTGCATGTTTTAACACTTTCCATTTTATAACTGAAATGTACCAGATCCCAAAAGTGTGACCTTCATCAGCTGAGCTAAAGAAGTATTTTGCCTAATGGATGTGGCAGGAAAGCTAGCTCGATAGCAGCCCTAGGATTTCTCCTGGCACAAAAGAATGCTGCTCCTGTATGTACCTACATATCAAAATCTGTTTGCTTGAGCCAGGAGAAGATTAGAATAGGCAGGGCCACCCAGAAAGATGTGACATCTGGGGAAGTGTCGAAAGTGTCAGTTCAGCATTGCCCAGACACCAAAGGTTCCTATTCTATTACCAGGAAAACAATGTGGTGAGGAGGAGTAGAGAAAAAATACCAACGGATGGCTGTCATGGCAGTTGTATAAAGTTACATTGCTGTACAGTGAACAAATCTTGGTCTAAGTTGGGTATCCCTCCACCTACCCAAGGGGATGATATCACCTCCTCCTAGCCTTTTACTTATGAGGCTAGAGTCTTGGTCAGAAGGAATGAAAATGGGAAGAACTGTTCTGCATAGAGCTCCAGAATTACCAATGTTTGATTATTTGGTTTGCTGAACTTACATTTTGAACCACTTGCAGGCAGAAGAGCAGTCACCATCCACTGTATCAAAGGAGCACCTGTAAGATCAACATATTTCGATCATTAGCAGTATGGGTAGTTTCCAAATTCCATTAGTAGCAAAGATGATTTACCATAATTTGACCAAAGGAGATGCATCCTGAGCTACATCTGGACAAAAGCTATTTCTCATGATATTTTTAGCTCTAAAACCTAGAGCATGACTACTTTTAAATTGGCAACCTAAAGGAAGACACATTGTAAAAAATATACTTTACTCATAATAGGAACTATTGTATGTGTTCCTTGCCTCTTCTTGAGGGTCCTAAGCACTAAGATACCCAAGCTAGGCAGAATCAGAGCCCAACATCCACCAGGGAAGAAACAAAAACTCTCCCCACTACCTCAAGTCTCTGCAAAATAAGTAACTGAATAATTCTAAATAGCAATTCTAGTTTGTGTAGGATGCATGCGTATGTGGCAAATTGTGCATACCAAAGTGTATTCTTTCATTTTGCAGAGATGAACGTGCAAGTATTCAATGTCACATAATTTTAAGAGCAGCGATTTTCAAATGGTTTTTTAAAGGCAACTCCCTACTAATACTCAACCCAACCCAATACTCACATACCCGCAAATGTACGAATTTTTCATTTTTACATACTTAAAGCCAAAGATATTACTAATGTTACTAATCTTACAACTCCCTGTAATAAGTGGATTAGCAAAGTGTGTTCTCTTTTATTTCCTTCAAAAATACACATAACCTCACATTCTCAAAAGGGAAAAAGGTAGATTTTTGGAGGCCAACTCTAAAAGAAGTCAGACATCAGACAGCTCTCTCCATCCTATAAGGCTCTCTAGTGTCCTAAACAAGCTTGGTGTACATTAACACTATCTCGTATGGTGAAAAATGAGACTTGTTGGCGGGCCAAAGAAGCCCAGGTGTTTATTCAGCCAGCACATTCACTTCACCGGGAGGTGGGTGTTCTGGAATGCTGCTCATACAATGCTGTGTACACATTTACTGTCGGAACTCAAGGAGGTACTGTTCTGGAACCTTCCTGCACTGCAATTAACTACGCAAGTGGGCAGAGCTAACTTCCACGAAATAATCGCTGCAAATCTTAGGACAAGTCCCTCTTTGAAACCAGGCTACCAGGGCGCCAGCGTCTGAGCAAAGCACCAGAGACATCCTCGCAATTTGATTCTTGAAGCTGAAGATGAAATCTATTTTGATTTTAGAATGACCCGCAATCACAGGCAATTTACCTGATTGTGTGTTCCTGGTGAAATCGCAAAGCCTTCTAGGTGCTAGGACTGATAGGTGTGGTTTATGGATTTAAAAGAGGGGAAAGATAGCATTAGAAAGAAGGAAAATAGCAGAAGGTGGTTTCAGCAGCTTTGAAGTTACATTCGTTCCAAACAGAACATGCAATTTTCACCTGGAGTCTCACTTCAGACTGGAATAACTATTGATACAGTTATTCTGTTATATAAATGGTCACCACATCCAGATTTAGAAGTGCATTAATTCACTCCAGCCATCAGGGGAAAAGTAGAATTTTCTCTTCTTTAAATGATTTATTTGCCTTAAAAAAATGGTAACATCAAGTGGGCGTCCTTTTGAAATTTCTTTTTTTTTTTTTTTTAAAGAAAAGGGAAGAAGAAAGTCTTGGTATCTCTCTTCCTCATGGTCACACTCGCTGTCTGCAGTAGACGATGCAGTTCAGCATGGCTATGACAATAATGAATTGTGAATTTATAATGAATGCTTCTTTCTTCAGAGCAGCTCAAAACATTGTCTTTCCCATAGATTTGAAATAAGGTTTGAACTCTCCTCGCCTTGTTGCAGAAATGGCCTTCGACTAATCTGACATGACATGACTGGCTTCTGATTGAAGGACCAAGCAGCGGAAGGTAAACTCATTCATCTGTTTCCTGCTGCCATTGTGCATCTCTGTTCTGAGATGCCCAGTGCTTGTCTATTCCACAAGCAGGTTTATTGCCTGAAAATGAAACCTCTCTTTCTAAAACACTTACTTTTATAAAGAAATTCTATTCAGAATACCAGAGCAAAAATAACTCTTTCTGGCTTCACTAGATGCTTTGATATTTGTCCTTCCAAGCACATCTTTTAACCCCAGCATCTTAAAATTGGGAAGCAGCACCCACTTCAGATCCCTTTTCTATCCAAATCAACCTCTCAAAGTTAAATGGATATTTTAACAAGCTGACAAGTGAAACCACAGAACACGGTGCTTTTTCAAGACCTCCCTGTGGATTAAAGCCTACCCACCCACCCCCCCAACCTTTTAGTAATTATTTAAATAAACGTTAACACTCAAGTCTAGAAACTGCCTCTCTGTGCACCACTGCAATTGTTGAATTCCTTTCCTGGCCTTTCATGCAGATGCGCAGAAACAGGGTGGGGCTCCCTGGTCCTGCAGGCCATGTTAAGGGAGTCTGTGCTGCAAAGAAAACTCAATTCATCATTCATTGTCCAGTTTTTCGGCATCCTTCACAAATACCTTTGAAATAATCATATTGGTAGGAGTGCCACTATTTCTAAAGTCAAGATTTAGGTGAAAATCTCTGGTGTCAACCCAAATGTTCTGTGCACAAGCATGGATGACAGGTACTGAAATGAAGGTGACAAGTCAAGGAATCGGGAAAAACCTCCCTGAAGAAGGGATGTGAGGAGGAGACGAGTTTTTCTGTTTATGGATATCTGTGTTAAAGATTTTATTTTCCTTAAAAGAAAAAAATTTTTTTTTACAGGTATGGTTATTTAGTTTGTATAAGTAAAATCCAACCCTCCTAAGCCATGCTGGTTTCCTTATGAGTCAGCAGGCCATGAGCAGTTCAGACAGCGCAGCCCGGAGTAAATGGGCAAGAGCTGTCTTTGGACACACCCATTTTGCTAATCCTGACTCCGATTTTTTAAAAAATCGTCGTTATGCTACTTGGTGTCTGACCGCAGAACTTGCATCAAAAGCTGCACCCTTCCACCTCCACCTACGAGGACTCAGGCTCCCATGTGGGATCACTTCCCTTCAGCTGTTTTACTGAACACAATTGCATTTGGGCTCATTTCTTCCTTGATGGGCAACTCCTGTTTCTTTTTTCTCTCTAGCCTGCATGTTATCAGCTTGACATTCCCTTCAGAGGCGTATGACAAATCAAATTGGCCATCATCACATTCATCGAAGAAGGAGTTTTCTACTTCCAAGACTGGTTTCCTCCACTCCTCTTACAATCATGGACACACCAAAAAAGCCCATGTCTTGGGTTGGCTTTTTTTTTTTTTTAAAGGGGGGAGGGTGGCAAGAGATACTGAATAGATACAACTCACTCTAAGGACAGAAAAGCAATCAACAGCCAGAAAGCAAAGGGCACAGTCTTAGAATGTGATTTTAAAATACCTGGTGCCTACACCTTAAACTTAAAGCATTTATTCAAAAATTATCACTAGCTTTGAAAAACTTTACCAAAAAATGAAGTGAATTATTTTCATTATTTCATTATTTTCCTGTTCCATGTCTTTTTGCATGATTCAGCACTTTTAATACACAATCCTGCCAAGAAGTTACAAGGTAAATGGAATATTTTCTGGGTGCCTTAAAGCCTCATACACTCTTTACTTAAGCCACCTGCTCTCCTGCTACTACAGGAGCATATCAGAAATACGGGGGTCACCGGTTTGCTGCTGTAACGCCCAGTGACCACCTCGGAGCAGCGCAATTTCCCTCTTGGGTATCTAAGTGGCTTTGGGGGACGGAATGACCCGCCGCAGAGGCTTCGCCCCATCTCGGGCTCACCCTACTCGCCCGGGAGCCACACAAACGCAGGCAAACTCGAATGCACCTGTCTAACCCCCATCAGCTGTAGCTACACCCTCCACCTGATGTGTCTTTTCAACCTTTGTCAATTATCTCAAGACAAGAATTTCCCGAAGCCCTTCCCCCCCAAATCTAGGTTTTCGCTGGAGCCCCCAACCCGCCGGAGCAGCAAGAGGAGGCCGAGATGTAGAGAGACCTCGGACTCGCTCCGCAAACTTAACCTGCGCATCGCACGGACCCGCGTCCTCATCTGAGGACCCGCACGTCCCCCTGCACTCTCCCCGCAGCATCCCACGCCCACACTGCACACTCACCTGACGGTAGGCGAGCCGCGCGCCACGGCGGTCCAGCCTCCCGTCGCGACCTCCGCAGGCGAGCCTCCGCGCTGGGTGCCGGGGACCGCCGGCCGGCTCCGGGCAGGGCGGCGGGACACTGGGAACCGGCGGGAGGAGTGCGCCCGGGCGGGTCCGCGCCGAGCCCGAGCGAGCGGGCGAGCGGGGCGGGAGGGGCCATTTGTAAGCGAGCAGACGCTACCACCGCCCCTTACTCGCGGGGGGCGGGGGCGGGCGGTCAGGTGACGGCGGCCCACCCTCCGCCGCCGAGCCGGGTGGTTCCTGCCCAGGAGGAGCCCCCTGGCGCGCTCTGATTGGAACTCCCGCCGCAGTGGCGGGGGAGGGGGCCACGTGACAGCCTGGCCCCGCGGCCCGGCGCGCCCCACCCACGCTGGGCACCCCATCTTCCTCCTGGAAAAGCCGGGGGACACAGGGAAGGCGGGGGAGCACACGGGGTGCAGGAGAGCCTACCAGCCTTTTTTGCCGCCGCCCGGGGTGCTCCCGGCCGCTGAACCCGGAGAGGAAGGGTTCCCCTGCGGCCAGCCGGCCTTCAAGGTCCTCCCACGCTGCCCTGGACCGCAGTATCCTCCCCCACAAGTCCAGGCACTGGCACTCGGTATAGACCATCGCCACTCCATGGATGCCGGTGGCACTTAGGAGTGTGTTTTGTTTTGTGTTTTTCTCTCTGCACACCGGCACAATGTGCCAGAGAGAACCCACGATGAGGCATTGCAGACACCGCCCAGCTCGGAGGCCCGGGAGACCCCCTGGGATGTCTGACGGCCCCCGAGCTAGTCGCAGAGGGTCTCGGGGCCTACTTCCTCTGGAGGAGGAAGGGGCGCCGCAGGAGCTGCAAGTCTCTGACCCTGCCTAGGAAGCAGGCCGGTGGAGGGGGGTAGAGGACGGCCATCGGGGTGCGAATCCAGTTTCCAGCCTCTGGGAGCACGTTGCTAATAATAAGGGTCAAATTAAAACGACTAAGCTAGTGGTGCTGGCAGCGAAGCGCCGCACGGTCGTGGGAAGCCCGGCTGTTAATCACCCATAACCAGCATTGCTTTTCTCACGTGGGAGAATCGGGCCGTGGGAAAGCCCCCGGAGTTGCGCGCTGTTCTAAAGCCCCAGTGGTTCCGCAGTACGAATGGATTCCGCAGCCTCTTCCCCACCTCCCTGAGGCCCTCTCCCTCGGCTGCACCACCCGAGAAGGCAGGGATTCGGAGAAAATGCGGTGTCACGTTCCCCACGGTGCCCGCTGACGCGTCTGCGCCAACTCCTGCAACACGTGGGGACCGCGAATCTGGGTGCCTTCTCCCCACTTGGGTGGTTATGTGGGTATACTTATACGATAATGTGTTATAACGAGACTGGAGGAAGTCTGTCTTTACATTGGATTCTCTCGAACTTTTGTCCAAAGGAATTTCGTACTCTGTTAGGGCGGAGAATCGGTTTCTAGCCGAGGTCGCCGCGGCGCTCAGCGGAGTCCAGGAAACCGCCGGGAGGAAGACCGAGGCCCCTTGTCCCTCGATGCTGTAGCCTCTGTTCGCCACTTCGGTCGGCCTGGCAACCCGTCTTTTGCCCTTGAGGGCCTATTCTAACAGGAATGTGACAGTGTGGAAGCCAGGGAACCTTGACCCATTGGTACCTGGGCTTCTCTGGGCATGGGACAAGGGGTGAGCAGGTCTAACCGTAAAGCTTCTGGCACAAAACCTAGGTAGGGAACCTTTGAGGAAGCTGAGAATCTAATCATTGTAAATTGGGTAGGGAAAGGGGGAGAAGTATCTGCTCAAAAAATAAAAGCCTTGCGGCCGTTACGTCCCCCACCCTACCCCCCCCCCCCCCCCCCGCTTCTCCAAACCACAAAAGTTTGGGGAAATCGCATCAGTAAAGTGTAAGTCCGTCGGGAAAAAAAATGCTCGGTTAAAAATCAACACCTCTTTAATAGGAAGATGGGTAAGTTTTCCATTTCCAGGTGTTAATGATACCACCACATTAAAAGGTTGATTGTGACAAGAGAATTGCAGCGCACAGGACGCAGACAGCATTTTCACAATCGAAAATCAGCAGTCTTCCTCCCTGCATTCACCCCCATCCGGCCGACTGGGGACCGGGAAGCTGTAGCGCAGGGTAGGCGGCGGGACCACTTGTTGCGGCACCGCCAGAGGAGGTAATTTCCAAGCGGATCTGCGGATCTGGCGGAGATGCAGTTAAAATCCCTTCACCGGGATGCGGACGCTCCAGAAGCCGAGGCAGGCGGCGAGCACTGACTCAGTGCCTCCAGATGCGTGTGTGTCTTTGTTGTTGTTGGTGGTGGTGGTTTATTTAAACTAGAACGCTGGACCATCTTTGCCTGAAATGCTTTGTCTTGCACGTCTGGAAATTTACTTTGTGCTGTTAAATGCTTACCGCGCGCGCGCGCGCACACACACACACACACACACGCAGGGGGTCGCCCCGCATGGGGGAAGGTGAGTGGCACAGATGCTTCGGACTTTCATGGACTCTGCCCTTGGGAAGCAGAGCGAGGGGGACGGCCTCGAACCTGAGTCAGGTAACTCGGAAAGGCCCTTCTCCCGCCGCTCGGGGAGTAGGGAGCTGGGGACCGAGGTACCGGGGCGGTCCAGGTGCCCACACAGCGCCCGCCCCGGTGAAGGGCAGAGATGTCGGGAGGCAGCTCGGACAAGGGCAGGCGGGTTCTCGATTCATTGTCTACCAGGTCACGCTCTGTTGAGAAAATGCGCGATACCCGAGGGGGGGAGAGGGAGAGAGAGAGAGAGAAAAAGAGAGAGACCAAGTGTCCGTGCAGGGCCGACCCGCTCGCCTGGGGAGGGGGACGCGAGGCTCGTCCCCACTCGGCTCGCGCGGTCGTCTCACCGGCGCCGGGCGGCCACCGAGACATTGCCTTCAGCGTCCTCCGGTGGCACCCTCCCGGGTTTGCGGAGCAAAAAGCCGAGCACAGGAGCCACTCGCTGGGGATTTCGAGTGACCACGTCTTAGGGCTATGGAAAACTGCCTCTGGGGTCTTGGGGACGGAGAGGTTAATAGAGTGACGAATTTGTCCTGGTTTTTCACATAAAATGAGGCTGGTAATACCGAGCGCTTAAAAGACTGCTAAGAATTTGGAGGTGTGTGGGGTGAGGGCGGGAAGGGGTTAATGCTAGGCTTAGGACTACTATGGGAAATGCCCGATTTAAAGATCTCCCCATCTTGGGTCGCGCTCTCGGAAACTCAACCCAAGTGGAGGCGCCCCTGCGCGGGCGGTCACCTCCCCGCGTTATGACACCTGGCGGTACCCTGCAACTCCCACGTCCCCGCGGCCAACCTCTCCGCGCCGGCTGGAACCAGCAAGTCTTTGCCCGCCCACGCCCCTTTAAACGGACTCTTTGCCTTTTCCTTTTATTCCGAGGACAGGTTAACGCCGACACGGACCGCAGTGTGGCCCGCAGGAACCACACCGCCCGCCGCCGCCTCCTCCGCGCCGGGCGGGGACTGCGGAGCTGCTGCGGCAGCAGGGCCAAAGCCTTCCGGTGCCTCCCGCCCCCTCCCCCCGCGGCCACACCTCAGTCGCGGACCGCCCCCAACCATCCCCGCCCCCCTTCCTTCCCCCGCGCGCTCGCGGCGCCAGCCTCGCCACCGGCGGGTGGCAGCTAGACGCTGCGTGCCCGCGTTCGTGTGGTGGCATAGGGGAGCGCACGCGACGGCGATCGGCGACCCCACCACTGCCCCCAGCTCGGGGTCCACCCATGTGGAACCCACCGGCCCTTGCAGGTCCCCGGAGCCAGTCTCCGGAGCTCGGCTGCGGGTGCAGTTCTCGGAGCCCCTCGGCGCTCCCACCAGGCTCTGTCCATCCCAGTCTTTCCCCCATGCCAGGGTGTGGCAGGCAGGGAAGCCCCTTCGTCCCAGCCCGCGCCCCCAGACATCCCCGGACAAAGCCGCCGGGCTTCCCGCACCGGCGCGGGAAGGAGGCCCCCCGCACCGGGGAAGAGAGGCGCGCGGAGAGCGCCTCCAGGCGCCGGGCCTCGGTGCGGTGCCCGCCCCTGGCCTGTCAGCTGGGTGCCGGGCTGGGGCTGCGGGGGCCGCCTGCACGGGGCGGGCACCCCACCCGCGGTTCCTCCAGCGCCGGCACCCGGCCGCCGCGGCGCCGCAGGAAGAAGGCCCAGCGGCGCGGGTTGCTCCACACCCACGTGCCTTGCGTGTGCGCGCCCCCGGCCCGCAGACGCTACCCGGCTGGCGCCGCCGGGATTTCTGGGCGGCCCCACCCTCCCCGGCCGCCACGCTTCGCTCCTTGCTTTCGGAGTCTCCTTGGCGTCTCGGCTGCAGCATCCAAGATCGGGCGCCGCCTCTGCCAGCCGGGCTGCCCAGCACGCCTGCGGGCCGCTACTCAGAGGCCGCACCTCCCGCGCGCGTCCCGCACTCACCTTTTCCTGTGGAAGGTGGGGTTCAGTCACTGCACCCCGGCTGTTCAGCCACCGCCCACGGGCTCCTGGAGAGTGCAGTACGAAGGCGTTCCTGAGGCGCCAGCACCCCCTTTAAACCCTTCCCTGTCTTTCAGCACAGCACCTTCATCAGCTGGCCACCCTCCCCGACAGCAGGGAAGGCATAGCTCTCCCTCTGCTTTCTCTTTTTTCACCATCACACCAGTGCCCACCTATAGACACACACACCTGAACAGCGCGAGGCCACGGCCAAGATCGCTCTCCAACTCCTAATTCCAACACTGTGCAGCGCACATCACGTCGCTGATAGCAAGGTGAGGGAGTGGCACTCAGGAGCTGGGTGGTTTCTTAAAAATTATGAAATAGCTTTCTGCCCCTGCCCATGACATTTTTAAGAGGATTATACTTTATTTTTTTAAAATAAATAGCCCAGAGGAATTCACACTTTTAAAATAATATTAAAGTAGTTTGAGATTACGGTAGATTCACGTGAAGTTTCTTAAGAAACAATATAGAGAGATGTTGTGCACCCTTTACCCAGTTTTCTACAATGGTAACAATTCCCAAAACTATGGTACAATGTCATAACCAGGATATTGGCATTGATCAAATCCACTGATCCTATTTAGATTTGCCCAGTTTTACTTGTACTCGTGTGTGTAGGTGCTTAGTTCTATTCAGTTTTATCATATGTGTGGGTCCATATCCACCATCACAGTCAAGGTACAGAACTGCTCCATCACACAGGTCCCTCTTGTTGCCTTTTTATAACCACACCTGGGGGAGGGGGGTCTGATAACCACTAATCTGTTTTTCTATAATTTTGTCATTTCAAGAATGTCATATAAATGGTATTATACAGTAATGTCATCTTTCTGGACTGGTTTTATTCACTCAGCATAATTCCCTTAAAATTCATTCAAGTCACTGTATCAGTAGATCCTCCTTTTTATTGCTGGGTGGTATTCCATGGAATGGCGCTACCACAAAGGTAAACAGTTTGTTTAACCATTCACTTGCTGAAGGACATCTGCGTTGTTTCCAGATTTGGGCTGTTATGAATAAAACTCCTAGGAACACTTGTGCACAGGATTTTGTGTGAAGATAACTTCATTTCTCTGGGACAAATGCCTGAGAGGGCAATTGCTGGGTCATATGGTAAGCATATTTTTAGTTTTGTAGGAAACTGCCATACTCTTTTCCAGAGAGTCTGTGCCAACAGCAATATATGAATGATTCAGTTTCTCCTCATCTTCCACAGCATTTGGTGTTGTTATTATTTTTTATTTTAGTGATTTTGATCAATGTAGTAATATTTCATTGTGGTTTTAATTTGCATTTCCTTGATGGCTAATGATATTGATTATTTTTTATATGCTGGTTTGTCATCTCTATCCCCCTTTTTTGGTGTTGTTTGTTCACATTTTTTGCCCATTTTCTAATTAGAGTTTTTGGGGTTTTTTTACTGTTAAGTTTTGAGAGTTATTTTTTTAAAGCACTTTATTGAGGTATGATTGACATACAAAAAGTTGTGCATATTTAATGTATACAACTTGATGACTTTGGAGATAAGTATATACCTATGAAACTCTCAACCACAATCTATGCCATAAACATATCTATCACATCTAAAGGTTTCCTCCCATCTTCTTTTTTATTATTAGTTTGTGATAAGAACACTTAAATAAGATCTACCTTAGCAAATTTTTAAGTATACGACACAGTATTGTTAACTATAGGCAATCGATGCGTACAGTAGATCTGTAGGGCTTATTCATCTTGCATAACTGAAACTTTATGCCAGTTGAGTAATACCTCCTCATTTTCCTCTCTCCCCAGGCCCTGGCAACCACCATTACACCCTCTACTTCTATGAGTTTGACTAGTTTATATTCCTCATATAAGTTGTATAGTCATGTAGTGTTTGTCCTTCTGTCTGGCTTATTTCACTTAGGATAATATCCTTCAGGTTCATCCATGTTGTCACAAGTGCCAGGATTTCCTTTTTTTTTTTTTTTAAGGCTGAATAATATTCCATTGTATATATGTACCACATCTTCTTTATCCATTCATCCGTTGGTGGACATTTAGCTTGCTTCCACATGTTGGCTATTGTGAAAAATGCTGCAGTGAACATGGGATTGCAGAATATTTCTATTCTTGAATATAAACCCAGAAGTGCAATTGATGGATCATAGGGTAGTTCTATTTTTTATTTTTTTAGGAACCACCATGCTGTTTTCCACAGTGGATGCACCAACTTACATTCCCAAAAATGGTGTACAAGTTTTCCCTTTTCTCCACATCCTGGTCAATACTTTTTTTTTTTTTTTTTTTGGATAACAGCCATCCTAACAGGTGTGAGGTGAGTTCATTGTGGCTTTGATTTGCCTTTCCCTGATGATTAATGATGTTGAGCACCTTTTCATTTACCTTTTCCTCATTTACATGTCTTCTTTTGAGAATGTCTATTCAGTTCCTTTGCCCATTTTTTAAATAGGGTTATTTGGGTTTTAATTTGTTTGGGTTTTCCTTTTTGCTCTTGAGTTGCAGGTATTACTTATATATGTTTAGATACTAACCCTTTATCAGATACATGTTTTGCAAATATTGATATTTTCTCCCAGTTTGTAGGTTGTCTTTTCACTTTGTTGATTGTTTACTGTGCAGGAGATCTTTAGTTGGATGTAGTCCTACCTGTCTATTTTTGCTTTTGGTTCCTGTGCTTTTGGTGTTATATCGAAGAAATCGTTTCCAAGACCAATGTCAAGAAGCTTTTCCTCTATGTTTTCTTTTAGGAATTTTATGGCTTCAGGTCTCCTGTTTAAGTCTTTAATCCTTTTTGAGTTCAATTTTGTGTATGGTGTAAGGGTCTGATTTCATTCTTTGTGTGTGGATATCCAGTTTTCCCAACACCCTTTATTGAAGAGACTATTCTTTCCCCATTGTGTATTCTTGGCACCTTTGTCAAAAATCAGTTGACCATATATGTGTGTGCTTATTTTTCTGGTCTCACTATTCTGTTCCATTGGTCTATATGTCTGTTTTTATGCAAGTACCAACAATAGTGTTGACTATTTTGTTTACTGTAGCTTTGTAATATATTTCAAAATAAGGAAGTGAGCTGTCTCTGTCTTGCTCAAAATTGCTTTGGCTATCTATTCAGGATTTTTTGTTTTCTTGTCTTGTAGTGTCTTTGACTTTGGTATCAGTGTGATGCTGCCCTCATAAAATGAGTTTTAAATGTGTTCCCTCCTCTTCTATTTTTTGGGAAGAGTTTTAAAAGGATTGGTATTAATTCTGCTTTAAAAGTTTGGTAGAATTGACCTGTGAAAGCATCTGGTCTGGACTTTTCTTTGTTGGGAGGTTTTCGATTACTGATTTAATCTCTTTATTTGTTATAGATCTGGTCAGGCCTTCTATTTCTTCTTGATTCAGTCTTGGTAGGTTGTGTGTTTCTAGGAATTTATCCATTTCTTCTAGGTTGTCCAATTTATCGGCATGTCTTTTCATCCTCTTCACGTGAACTTTTGCAGAACAAAAGTTTCCAATTTTGAAAGATATAATTTATCATCCTTTCATTTTGTGGATTTTGCTTTTGGTATCAAGTCTAAGGACTTTTGCCTAGCCCTAAATTCAGAAGATTTTTCTCCAACTTTTAAATAAATTTTATAGCTTTACATTTTAAATTTAGTTCTGTGATTCATTTTGAGTTAATATTCCTGTAAGGTGTGAAGTTTAGGTTGAGATGTATTTTTGCCTATGGTACCAAGTTGTTCTAGCATCATTTGCTGAAAAAGCTCTCATTCCTTCATTGAATTACTTTTGCACATTTATGAAATGTTGGTTGGCATATTTGTGTGGGTCTATTTCTGTGTCCTCTATTCAGTTCCATTGATCTATGTGGCTACCACTTTACCAATACCACACTGTGTTGACTTCTGTAGCTATGTAGTAAACTTTAATATCAAGTAGAGTGATTCCTTTCACTTTATTCTTCTTTTTTAAAGATTGTTTTAGCTATTCTAGGTCTTGTTCCATTTCATATAAATTTTAGAATGGGCTTTCTGTAACTACCAAAAGAAAAAAAAACAAAAAACCTTGGTGTGATTTTGATAGTAATTGCATTAAGTCTCTAGATCCTTTTGGGGGGAATGCTGACATCTTTTCTATGTTGAATCTTCTAATCCATGAACATGGTATATCTATTCCTTTACTTAGGCCTTCATTGATTTCTTTCATCAGCATTTCACGATTTTCAGCATACAGATCCTGTTCATGTTTTATTAGATTTATACCTAAAGGCTTCATTGTCTTTGGATCAATTGTAAGTGATATTGTACTTTTAATTTTGGTTTCCACATGAGCATTGTTAATATAGAAATGCAATTAATATTTGTGTTTTCATCTTGTATCCTGCAACCTTGTGGAATTTACTTATCAGTTCTAAGAGTTTTCTATGTGACAGTTATGTTATCTGTGAGGAGGGCCAGTTTTCTTTCTTTCTTTCCAATCTGTATACCTTTCCTTTCTTGCTTTATTTCAGTGTCTAGAACTTCTGGTACTGTGTTGGATAAGAGTGGTGAGAACAAACATCCTTGTCTTGTTCCTAATCTTAGAGGGAAAGCATTCAGTCTTTCACCTTCAAGTATGTATTGGCTATAGGGTTTTTGTAGATGCTTTTTTATCAAGTTGAGGTAATTCTCCTCTATTCCTAACTTGCTTAGAGTTTTTACTATGAATGGATGTTGGATTTTGTCAAATAGTTTGATATCATCATATGATACGGTAAATTCATATCACTGATAGGTTTTTGAATGTTGTACCAACCTTAAACACCTGGAATAAATTCCACTTGGTCACAGTGCATGATTCTTCTTGCACATGCTTTGATTCAGTTTGCTAATATTTTGTTGAAGGTTTTTGCATTTAATTTCATGAAAGATATTGATGTGAACTTTTTTTTTTTTTGGTACTGCATTTGTTTCATTTTGGTATCAGGCCCTCATAAAATGAGTTGAGAAGTACTCCCTTCTCTTCTATTTTCTGGAAGAGATTGTTTAAAATTGGTATTAGTTCTCCTTTGAAAGTTTGGTAGAATTCTTTGGACCTGGACATTTTTAATGAGTTTTACTTATGAATTTAATTTCTTTAATGGTTATAGGACATTTCAGATGATCTGTCTCATCTTTGTTGAGTTTTGGTAGCTTATGGTTTTCAAGAATTTGATTCATTTCTTCTAAGTTTTTTCATTTCTTCTAATAAGTTGAGAATGAAGTTGTTCATGGTATTTCACCTTTTCTTTTTAATGACTACAGCATAGTGATATCCCTAGTTTCATTCCTGACATAGGTGATTTGTTTCTTCTTTTTATTTTTGTAAATCTTGCCGGGGGTTATCAATTTTATTGATTTTTTGAAGAACCAGCTCTTTGTTTCATTGATCATTATCAACTGTGTTCTTATTTTCAATTTCATTTATTTCTGTCCTTCTCTTTATTTTCCCCTTCCTTCTTCTTGCTTTACTTTTCTAGCTTTTTGAGATAGGAAGTTACATTACTCATTTGAGACCTTCCCTATTTTCTAGTGTAAGCATTTAGTGCTATTAATTTCTCTCTTGGAACTGCTTCAGTTGTGTCTCACAAAGTTTGTCATGTATTCTCATTCTCACTCAGTTCTATTATATTTAAATTTTATTTTGGGAATTCCTCTTTGATCCATGTTTTTTTCAGAAGTGTGTTATTTAATTTCCGAGTGTTTGGAGATTTTTTTCTGTTATCTTTCTGTTATTGATTTCTAGTTTGATTTGATTTATGGTCAAAGAATACATGTTGTATGCTTCAATTCTTTTAAATTTGTTGAGGTTTGTACTATGAGCCAAGATATGTCTATATATCATGGGCTCTTGAAAAAAATGTGTATTCTGCTGTTGTTGGGTAGAGTTTTTCATTAATGTCAATTAGATCCTATAGGTTAATGATGTAGTTGAGTTCTTCTATGTCCTTAATGATTTTCTGGCTAGTAGTTTTTATCAGTTACTGAGAAGGGGATATTAAAAGTCCCCAACTTTACCTGTGGATTTGTCCATTTCTCCTTTACGCTCTGTCAGCTTTTGTGTCATATATTTTGAGGCTCTGTGGTTTGGTGCATATACATTTAGGATTGTTATGTCTTCCTAGTAGATTGATCCTTTTCATTACATAAAGTCCCTCTTTGTCTCTAGTAATTTTCTTTGTTCTGAAGCCTACTTTGTCTGGTATTAATGTAGCCACTCCTGCTTTTTAAAAACTTAATATTTGAATGATATATATTTTTTCATCCTTTTAAATTTCAACCTTCCCATATCATATAATTTGAATATTCATGCACTTTTCTAAAGCTTTTTTTGGCAGTCAATTGGTGAATTCTAAAAGTTATTTCATCCAATAAAAAGTTTATGGTTTCATGGCATTGGATTTGGCAATGATTTTTTGGCTATAACACCAAAAGCACATGGAACAAAAGAAAAAATAGATAAATTCACCAAAATTTAAAACTTTTATGCATCATAGGATACTATCAAGAGAGTGGAAAGACAGCCCACAGAATGGGAGAATATATTTGCAAATCATATATGTGATAAGGGATTATATAAAGAACTCCTACAACTGAACAACGAAAAACCAAATAACCCAATTCAAAAATTTGCAAAGGACTTGAATAGACATTTCTTTAAAGAAGACAAACAAATGGCCAATAAGCACATGAAAAGATGCTCAACATCCCTAGTTATTAGGGAAATGCAAATCAAAATCATAATGAGTTATGACTTCACACCCATTAGGATGGGTATTATAAAGAAAACCAAAAACAAAAAACAGAAAATAACAAGTGTTTCTAAGGATATGAAGAAATTGGACCTGGTGCATTGCTGGTGGGAATGCAAAATGGTACAGCTGCTGTGGAAGACAGTTTGGTCATTCCTAAAAAGTTAAACTTAGAATTACCATATGAAGTAGCAACTCCATTTCTAGGTTTATACCCAAAAGAATTGAAAGCAGGGGCTCAAACAGATACTGCACATCAGTATGCATAGAAGCATTATTCACAATAATCAAAAGATGGAAACAACTCAAATGTCCACCAACAGATTAGCTGATAAACAAAATGTGGTATATACATAAATGGAATATTGCTCAGCCTTAAAAAGGAATGAAATTCTGACACATGCTACAACATTCATGAACCTTGAAAATATTATGCTAAATGAAAGAAGCCAGATACAAAAAGACAAATATTATGTAATTCTACTTATATGAGATACCTAGAATAGGCAAATTTATAGAGACAGACAGTAGAATAGAGATTATCATGGGCTGAGGAGAGAAGGGTATAAGGAGTTATTGTTTCATAGGTAAAGAGTTTCTGTTTGGGATAATGAAAATGTTCTGGAAATGGATAGTGGTGTTGGTTGCACAACATTGTGAATGTACTTAATGCCACTGAACTGTACACTTAAAAATGGCTAAAATGGTAAAATTTACATTATGTATATCTTACCACAATAAAAGTTATCCAAAAAGAAGAGAAAAACTTATGGTTTGATTTGTCAGAAATATTTATCTATGCTACAAAGTTGTTTCTACACAACTTGCAAAGGCTCACTGTCAAGAGGTCCTCCCCACCTCCCTCCCCACTCCAATTTTGTTATTGTTTACTTTTGGTGACCTGAATCTGTTTCAACCAGGTTTCCTTGCTGCGTCAATTAGAGGGTATTTTTTTTCCACCCTACGATGACAGAAATGCAAATAGCCAAGGTATATTGATGCTTCTGGCTCAGGAAGTATCCTCTCCTCGTCTCCCCACTTATGTGGTCACTAAAGGCAACACTGACCTTGGCAAACAGTCACCTTGCCAGTCCCATTGACTTGCCTCTTCAAAGACAAATACGAGCTTTGTAACCACCTAGAGGGGTGGGATGGGGAGGGTGGGAGGGAGGGAGATGCAAGAGGGAAGAGAAATGGGAACATATTGTATATGTATAACTGATTCACTTTGTTATAAAGCAGATGCTAACACACTATTGTAAGGCAATTATACTTCAATAAAGATGTTTAAAAAAAAAAAAAAAAGACAAATACGAGAACTAAGTGAAACCTGCATGACCTCTTATTTTTCCTTCAAGTTTTTTTTTCTCTCTGAACTTTTTTAGCTTTCACTATTATTATGGTTATAGCATCACAAATATAAAATGCCTGTATCACTCCTATCAAAAGGCTTAATATTTTAGAGATGTTTTTTAAAAAATGATTGTTCTCTGCCCCCAAGATTTACTACATATTTGTAGGGCCCAGTGAAAAATGAAAATGCAGGCTCCTTGGTCAAAAAATAAGAACTTCCAACTGGAGAAACCAGTTACTTAAACCAAGTGCAAGGCCCTTCCGAGAACAGGTCGCGTGCTGCCTGTCTATGTCAAAAGTCAACCCCACCCCCAACTGACTCCTGGGAAAATGTTTAAGTCAAATGAGCACCCTGAGTACATTGAGAAGTTATGTGTGGGTTGCATCTTTATACACAGAAAACACAAACAGGAGGCACATCTTCCAACCTGCCCTGTTGTTAATCCCTCACAAGCAGGGTGTGCTAATGAGTAGTCCCTGCTGAGCTCAGAGGCAGCACAATGAAGTGAAAAGTCTACAGAACTGGCCAGATAAAAGACTCAGTTCTTCATTTCATAAATATTTATTGAGCACCAACTAATGAACTTGGCTCTGGGCTAAGTGTTCAATTATCTAAGTGTTCTATCTGTCCTGGGCAGATAGATCTGTCACCCTGGGCATTTCAGTCAATCTTTGATACCTTGGTTCCCTGGGTTGTTTGATGGGAACAAAAGTATTGCTCATCCGAGAACCTTCAGGAAATAAGATGACTCCAGAGGTTTAAGTTAAAATACTAGTTATAGTCATTGGTTGTAAGATTTTAATAATGATATCTGCTAAAAGTGACATTATCAAAAATAGAGAATGAAGATAGATTATAGGGTCTCAGAGTAGCCTGTGATTTTTCTTTCTTAGCTTTCTTTTATCTGAACCACTCCATGGGAGATTCCATTTCCAGAAACCATAACCGGGTCCTCCAATATCTTCTATGAATCTATAGAATTTCATCCTTGAACTTCAAAAACACAAAAACCAATAATGAGGAACTTTCTGACATACCTGGCTTTACACAACTGATGCATTCCTAAAAAAAGAGTCAACTGAATTGTTGGAAACTGAATTATATTTGAAATACACTAGAGAACTTGGATATTAAAAGAAAACTTCCATTGGATCCTTTTGTACAACAAAGAATAATTTTTATAAAGGAAAAAATTACCCCTAATTTGCTTGATGTGAACACTGAGGCTTAAGCACAGAGAGTTTTGTGACTGTAGAAATGGAAGCCGATTTAGACTGCACAATGGTCCCCCATCTTCCTTTTCAGCTCCAAGGATGTGCAGGTGTAAAGAAGAGGTGGAAAGTGTGGGAGGATGTCAGCATCCTTTACCAATGTTCATAATCCATTTCCTACCTGAATGAAAAGTGTTTTCCTAAGCACAGTAGGACAATAGGGCCCAGAGCCTTTGATGGGATCAACACTGATGTGACAGTGGGAGCACTTTTCAGGAAACACACTGTGAAGAATAACAACAAATATCAATTAAACTCATAATTTTAGTCAGCTGGTGTGAGGTGTGGGGTATGGGGGTTCACAGGTCATCAAGCCCTTGGCTTTCAAACTGGAGCAGCCAGGTAGCTCTCAAGCGATATACAGAGTCTGAGACCCCACCCCATTCCAGAAGGAACAGGGACAAAAACCATATTTCCCCCTGGTCAAAGGGATGCTCACTGGTGGTAATAAGGCCAAGTGACCTTTGGCCAAGAAGCTTTGGAATGGATAGAAGGGGAAGTCGGACTGAGGGCATGAGGAGAGAGAATAGGCAGAGAAAATATGATTCCCCCTACCCCTGCTCCGCCTTGGGGTTCACACCCTATATAGTCCTCTCCCCTTGATTGTGAACAGGATTTATGAACATGATGGGATATCACTCCCATGGTTAGGCTCTGCCATATAGCAAAGATGTAATTAAGGTTCCTAATCAGTTGACTTTGAATTAACCAAAAGGGAGAGTCTCTTGGGTAGACTGATTTAATCATGTAAGTCCTTTAAATCTGGGGCTAGAATCAGAGACAGACGTCAGAAAGATTAAAGCTACAGCAGATGGCTTCCTGCTGGCCTCAAAGAAGATGGAAGCCATCATGAGTTCTACCGCTGCAAGGAATTAAATTCTGCCAACAAGCTCAGTGAGCCTGGAAGATGACACCAATCTCCAGATGGGACCATAGCCCTGGCCAACTCCTTGATTCCACACCTAGAACACAGGATCCAGCAGAACTGTATCTGGGCTCCTGACTAACAGGAGATGTTAAATTTATATTGTTTAAGCCACTAAGTTTGTGGCAATTTGTTACACAGCAAAGGAAATCTAATACACTAAGATACTTCTATTTGGAATAAGGAAATTTTAGAAGAAAAGAAAGATGGGAGGAACTTGAATTACAGAGAGCACCAAGATGGAGCTAAGTCTGCTGAGGCCTGTGGTGTTTGTGAGCACTGGGGTTTAGGTGGTCTACTACCTGAAACACATCAACCAATATCCCCTTTGAACAGATAACTTAGGCATGCCTGGGGCTGCCTCTGGAACAAATTACTTCCCTTGGAGCACATGGGTGCTACAGTCTAGTGAGTCATTAAGGACAAGTGATGTCCAAAGGGAACATTACTCCTCCATCTTTATGAATTTCAGGAAGAATTATATCTATTTCACCATCATTATTCAGTTAAGCCAGAAGAGAGACATGCTTAGAACAAAAATGATTTGATTACTTGTTCTGATTACCTTCTATTCACTGTGATGGTGAAGGAGAGATTTCCTGCCCTAAGTAGTACAAGATCACTGAACACCAACATCTAACACTCATACATGCAACTGGCAGCAGTTTATTAGTCATGGAAACTCAGCCCAGTGGAGGAGGACACCACACATCACATAGGGCCACACAAGGGCTCCGTGGGGGAGCAAGTGAACCTGGAAGTGGGGTGGGGTAGGAGGCAGCCTTTGTAGTAACCGGTGGTTGGAAGTGCTGCCTGGTTCTTGCAGAAGGACATGATTGGCTTGTTTGAATAATTCCACAGGCTGACAGGGAGGTGAAGCCCATGAGATTGAGGGCTGGGGGGGGGGGGGTGGGTGCAGCTGGTCTGGCTGATAGAGGAACTAGCCCAGAGGGAAGCCTTTCCTGCTGTGTGGGGGGTGTATATCCAGAGAGAAAAGGAGAACTCATAGAGCCCTGTGCAACTCAAAGATGTCAGGGAGCAATTGAAGTTTGAGGTCTTACACTACATGACTAAAGGCTCCTAAACCTAAATTTAAAACGAGATCTGGAAAAATTAACCCAACAGATATGGATGATAAGTGTGCATATCTTTCTACCTTAATCTAGTGAATACTGATGTCAATTCCAAGGAAGTGAAATAAAATTGTTTATTATTTTTCTATTTTAAGATTATATATGTGGATCTTAGAAGTTAGGTTATCAGTTATTTTACTTACAATGTCTACTTTCAAAATTTATTCAAATTAATAAGAGGGTACAGCAAATTTGCCAGATAGAATAGGAGGAAAAATTATCAATAGCTTTCCTTTAAACCAGCTTTCCTTTAAACCAGCAATAACAAATTAAAGAATGAAATAGGAAAAAAAATCCCAGTTACAGTAGCAATGTAAAAAAATAAAATGTTTTGAAACAAATCTAAGAGTTGTAAAAAATCAGTATGTAGAATATCATAAAACTTAACTGATATACTTAAAGGATGTGAATTAATGAAGAGACATACTCTGTTCTTGGATAGGATGCCTTAATATAATGCAGATGTTTGTTTCAATGAATTCGTCTGTAAGTTCTATATAGACTCAAACAAAAGCCCAGCAGGATTTGTCCTAGAATTTGACAAGCTGATTCTAAAATTAATCTGGAATGGAAAATGAATAAAATAATCAAGGCATACTTTTGAAAAAGAAAAATAATGAAGGATCCCGAATATCAAAAGATACTGTAAAGCTTTAGTAATTAAAAGTGTGATATTGGTCTAGAAATAAACTAATTAATGGAACATTTAAGAGTTCAGATACAAATTCATATATTTAAGAATTCTGTATAAGAGAAATCCAGCACATTTAATTCAGTGAGGAAAGTATGGACTACTCATGCTTAAGATAATTTCCTAACCATATGGAGAGAAATAAACTTAGATTTTATCTCTTGTCATAACCAAAATATTTCAGGTGAATTATGAAGCAATTCTTAGATAAATATGGAGCTATGAATTAGAATGTTTATAGCTTTGGGAGTAAATTTAGCATTGTTAAACAAGAGACAAAACACAAAATATTGAAAAACTGTCTATTAAAAAACTACAGTGTGATAAAAGATGTTACAAAAAATTAAACTGCATACTATTGACCTGAAAAATTGCAATGTATATAACAATGAATTGATGTAGAAGTATATAAAAAATTACCAATCCAAGAAAAAAGTCAACACAGCCCAATTAAAAATGGGAAAAATATGAATAGACAGTTCACAGAAAAGGAAAGACAAATGGCCAATAAACATGTGACAATGCTCAATCTCAACAGTATTTGGAAAAATAAAAATGAAATATCAGTTCTAACCCATCCAATTATTTATATGTTGATAACTATCCTGAATGGAAGAGGGTAAGGGAGAATTGTGTACTCTTGTATATTGTTGTTGGGAGTGAATGTTGATAGCTTTTTTTGAAGTCTATTATGTATTATGTTTTAAAATTTAAAAGAGAAGAAATTAATGAAATAGAATCTGCCAAAGAATAGAGTAAATTAACATAGCTGAAAGTTGATTATTAGAAGATATCAACAAAACAGCTAGACAGTTCAAGGAAAAAAAATAAGAAAGAACACAAGTTACCAATATCAGGAATGAAAGAAAGGATATTGCTACAAGGCCTAGAGGCATTAAAAGGATAATTAAAAAATAAAAACAATTTTATGCCAATATATTTGATAAATTAGATAAAATGGATAAATTCCTTGAGAAATACAAGTTATCAAAATGGACACAAGACGATAGAGAAAATCTGAATAGTCATATAACTAAATATAACTTGAATTAATCATAAAAAACCTCCCAACACATAAAATTCTAGGCCCAGATGGTTTCACTGGGGCTCAGATGGTTTCATTGGTGAGTTATATCAAACATGCAAGAAATAACACCATTTTAATCAAACTCTTTCAAAAAATGGAGGAGGTAATACTTTCTAATTTATTAGTCTAACAGAATCCTAATAACAAAATCTCACATAGTTATTACCAAAAAAATTACAGACTAATATCCCTCATGAGTACAGATACAGATATTCTTAATAAAATATTAGCAAATTGGGCCCAACATTATACTAAAAGAATAACATATCATGATCAAGTAATGTTTATCTGAGGAATGCAAGGTTGGTTTAACATTAAAGAAAATCAATCAGTGTAATTCACTGCATTAACAAAATAAAGGAGAAAGCTCATATGATCATCTGAATAGATACAGATAAAGCATTTTACAATAGTCAACATCCACCCATAATAACAACTCACAGCGAGCTAGGATTAGGAAGTTATCCCTCAATCTGATAAAACAAACCTATTGAAGACATATAGCCAACATCATGCTTGATAGTAAAATTTTGAACATTTTCCCCCAAGACTGGGAATGAGGTGAAATGCCTACCTTCACCACCTCTATTTAACATTGTACTGGCGATGATAGCCATTGCAACAAGTGAAGAAAAAGAAATAAAAGACACAAAGATTGGAAAGAAAGAATTAAAACTATCTCTATTTACAGATAACATGATTTTTTGGTGTAAAGTTCTATGGATTCCATAAAATAACTATCAAACTCAGAAGTTAATTTAGTAAAGTCACAGGATACAAGGTTAATATGCCAAAGTAAATTGTATTTTTACGTACCGACAGCAAACAATTGGAAATGAAATTTTAAAAAATTAATTCCACTGTTTAAAAAATATTAAAGTAAAATATTTAGGATAAAATTTAACAAAAGCTATACAAGAACTTTAGACTAAAAACTGTAAAACATCCTGAGCTAAATTAAAGAAGATCTAAATAAATGGAAAAATATATCATGTGAATTAACTGGAAAATCCACTGGTTTAAAATAGTAATTATTCCTAAATTAACCTACAGGTTTCTCTCCATCTCAATCTTAATCCCAGCAGACTTTTAAAAAAAGAAACTGACAACTAGATTTTAAAACTTGTATGGTAATGCAAATGACATTGAATATCCAAAGCAATCCTGAAAAGGAACAACAAAGTCAGAGCATTTGACTGTAAGAGTTACCATTGTGCAGAATGGTGCTGGGATAAAGGTCAGCAAATAGATCAAAAGCACAGAACAGTGAGCTCAGAAATACATCCTAGTTTATGCAATCATTTGATTTTTAACAGCGGTGCTAAAATAATCCAATGTAGAAAGGAAAAAAAATTTTTCAACCAATGGAGTAGGAATAAATGAATATCCATATGGAATGAAAAATGAAATACTATTTCTACCTCACTCTGTACTCCAAATTAATTTAAGATGGCTCCTGGACCTAAAGATAAAAGCTAAAGCTATCAATTGTTTACAAGAAAACATTGAAGACTATCTTTGTGAATTGTGGTAGAAAAAAGTTTCTTAGGCAGGTCACAGAAAGCAATAACTATCTTTAAATTGACAAATTAGATTTCATCAAAATTGAAAACATCTGCTCATCAAAAGACATCACTGAGGAAATAAATAGGCAAGCCACAGACTCGGAGAAAATATTTGCAAAACATAAAACTGACAAAGGCCTGGTATTCAGCATATACGAAGAATTTTGACAACAACTAAGAGACAAATACTTGAGAAAAATGGGCAAAAGTTTTGAACAGATACCTTACAAAAGAAAATGCTATATGGCTCCAATAAGGACTTGCAAATGCTTGATGACAACAGTCATCAGAGGCTTACAATTTAAAACCACAATAAGATACTACCACACACCTCTCAAATGGGTTCAAATTAAAAAGTAACAATACTAAATGCTGGTGAGGATGTGGAACAATGAAAATCCTTACAAAAAGAATATATGGAGTATGACTTCATTTGAATGAAGTTCTAGAACAGGCAAAAGGATGGAAAACTATCAGAAAAGTAGCTGCTTCTGTGTGTGTAGGGGTGAGAAGGGGCATGAGGAAACTTTCTTGGGTGCTGTTTACGTTCTATATTTTGAAGGAGTTTGGTGAGACACAGGCATACAATTTGTCAAAAATCCATGAATGTTCATTTAAGATCTGAACATTTTCTTACACATAAATTCTACATCAAAGGAAATTAAAACTCTAAAAAACATTTAACACTTGTCAATGGTATGTTCCCTTTTGTGTAAAATTTTAAAAATCAACAGTTAACATGGCATATGTATAAATATATATATATATAAATGCTTAGAAAATGGTCTAGAACAAGAGTTGGTATATTTTTCTGTAAAGGGCCAGATAGTAAATATTTTAGGCACTGTCACTTCTGTTGCAACTACTTAATTCTGCCATTGTAGTGTGAAGGTAGCCATAGATAGTACATAAAGGAATGCACTTGTCTGTGTTCCAATGGTGGTGGGTCAGATACAGCCTGTGGTCCATAACTTGCCAATTCTGATCTAGTAGTGTGACTGATTGCAAGGATGCTCCCAATTTTCACCCCTTCCTGTATCTATACCGTTTGCTGTATATCCTTGTTTTATCCTCTCCTCCCGACTCTGAGCTCAGACATGTGATTTGCTTTGAATCAATGGGATGTTGTAAGTGGGACACAGTGGAAGCTTTAGAGACACTGGTACACTGGGGCTTGCTTGCTCTTGTGCCTCTTCCATCACTTAGAGAAGATGCCTAGGCTGGCCTGCTGGAGGAGGAGAGACACGTGGAGAAGTGTCCAGTCTCCACGGTTGTCCCCCAGCGGAGGCCACTAGATTGGCTGATAGTCAGCTGACCCTCAGACTTGTGGGCAAACCGAGTCAAAATGAATAGCGCTGCCAAACCGACCACACCAGACATGTAAGCAATGCATGCCTATTGTTGTGTACCACCCAAGTGTGGTTATATAGCATCAGTTAACTGATACAGAAACAAAACACACCCAACTGATAGCATGATTCTCTTTGAGAAAGGGAGAGGAATAGGGATGGCTTTTGCAACTGAAAAAAATTTTTTTAGCAAAGAAAAATTGTGTAGTGATATTCCAGAATTCAGAAAATCTAAGTTCCGGTGAAGGTTTTTGGAAGGTCAGGCAGAGGCACAGATACAAGTAAAGGACCAAGGTCTATTTGCCGTTTCTTTTCTTCTATCTTTAATATCTTTCTATTTTTTTTCTTGATCCTTTGCCTATAAATATGTTCATCTTTTGTATGCTAAAAATCCTCTCTTGCCCTTATAACCTTGGTTAGCTTTAGAGCTCTTCTTTCTTTTTTAAAACTTAATTTTATAAATAACACACATGCCAATAAAAATTCAGACAGTACAGAAAGCACAACATAAAAATAAAAGCCTTCTTTCCTGCCCACCACCTTTCTACTAGTACTGCTCCCTGGGACCGATAGCTTTCAAATGATTCTGCTTCTGCTTCTTTTGAATTTTTTTTTCTGGTAGTTATCCACGTTTTTCTAAATCACTGCTTATACCTCTATTTTTGGACTTGTATATTTTGGATTCTCTGTAGGAAAGATACGGCATTTAGCTGATGTATTCTACCCCTCTGCCCTCACCCTGCCTTCACACAAATTGTCTTTTGAAATTTTTAGTTCTTCTGTTTTTATATATGTTATGGCTTTAAATAATATGCTAAAACATCTAGTTCCTTTATTCATAGTGGCTTTTACATTTTTATCAAAGTAATATGACCACCCAGTTAAAAGCAATAGCCCAGTCCTTTCCACCTTCTGGTCCCCACCTTAATTCCTCCAAGAGTCAACCACTTCTAAATGCCAGGTGTGTACACAAAGCACCTGGGGCTCTATTTATCTATCATCTATCTATCTATCTATCTATCTATCTATCTATCTATCTATCTATCTATCATCTATCTATCTATCTATCAATCATCTATCTATCTATCTATTTATTTGCCACGCCATGTGGCATACAGCATGAGGGATCTTAGTTACGTGACCAGGGATTGAACCCATATTCCCTGCATTGGGAAGGCGGAGTCTTAACCACTGGACCACCAGAGAAGTCCCTGGGGCTCTATTTAAATGTAAACCCTAATTATAGGTCTATAGGTGGGACCAAGACTCTGCAGTTCTAACAAGTTCACAGGTGATGTTGATGCTGCTAGACCATGGACCACACTTTGAGTAAAGATGTGGAGGCTAGCAAAGGATCCTCTTAGTCATACGGGCTTGGATTCTGAGGCAGAATTTTAGTTCCTTTGGGGACCGAGTTTCAGACGAGGAATGGGAGGCCCAAATCCAGCCTTTGGGACAGGGCCAGTGTGACAGGGAAGCTGAGGGGGCAGTCCGTGTCCTTCCGAAGCCTGGTTCTTTATCTGGACCAACAGTCCCAAAGTCTTCATTCTACTTAATTCCTGGCAAAAGTATCATTACACAAACACCTTCCTGGTGGCCTGGTTTGACCAACTTGACTTCCCTAGGTGCAGAATAAGTTCCAAGTTCTAAGGCAACACTTGTAACCTAAGGAAAACAGAAATGCTGTTTAGAGGCAGGGACTCTTCTCTTACTGCATTAGCTAAATCTCTTTCCTCTCCATCAATCTAATTCCCAGCTTCTACCATTAGGTCATGGTATATAATTATAGCATATCAAAAATTCATATATCTGGCACTCTCCCTTATGGCCATCTTCTATAAAAATAAGTAAATAAAACCTCTGGATGGCCATACTAGAACTAAAATTCTGCCTCATACATTTGTCTTAGTTTGGTTTCCCCAGAAGCAGACTCTAAGACAAGGACTCAAGTACAAATAGTCTATTTGGAAGGTGGTCCCAGGAAACTCCAGGAGGGGAGTGGTGAAGTGAGACAGGGAAAGGAAGGCAGTCAACAAAGGATGTGGAATCAGCAGGTTATCATTGTGGGTACCTGGAACTTAGTTCCTTTGAGAAACCCTGGGAATAAATGTAAAACACACATCTTGGATCTGTCCCACCTGAGGGGGAGGGAGCTGTGTTTATGCAACAACCCCTCGGGTGAGCCCTGCTCCTGGGGGGAGGGGAGTCCCTGGCACTCAGGGTCTGCTGTGTAGGCGGCAGAGAGAGCCCCCAGGAAAAGCAATGTGGGTGCAGGCGGCTGGAAGTCGGGCCACAACCTTCTACCGTATCAAACAGCTCCCTCCAGAGGAGGGACCCCTCAGACCAGCACCCAAAGCCTGTTTACTTCTCCTTGACCCTATCTGCACATAAGATGCTGCATATTAACAGCGTCAGGGCAGGAAGGCTACTAGTCCGTCCCTGACAGGTCAACTGTCTCACACTAGAACAAGGGCAGATGTGATCCAGGTGTCTTGCAACCAGAGGTTGGAGAGCAACCCCGAATGGGTTGTGGAGACCCCTGGTCCGGGATCCCTGGGGTTTTACACTGTGGAACACTCAGATCTGTTCCTCTTCCCATACAATCTGCCCTGCACCCTGATCATCGGCTTTATTTCCCCAGGAATATATGTCAAGGAGATAGATCTGTGGAGAAAAGCCATCTGGAGGGGCTATTTTCAAAGGAACTATTTTAAGGCTGTCCTTCCCGTCCACCACATCCTGACATTTGGTATATTTAGCGTCATCCATAGACAGGGCTAATGGATTTTTCTTTGCAAATCATTATGATTCAAACCACTGCAGCCTTTATTCTTTTTTAATTGCAACTAAGTCACGCACACATACACACAACACACACATTAATAGCTACCTTATATTTATACACCAAAAATGCTTCCCAGCAAAGCAACTCCAGTGTAACTTACAAGCCTTTGCCACTGAACCCTTTTATATGGTGGGGGAGGGACTAAGGCTGCAGGTTGGTGGGTAATGCCTTCACACTGCACATGAAATGCACATGTATTTGGTCAAAGAAGAGAATGCACAAAAGGTGTTTGAAATTGACAGCCCAAGACAGGAGTAATTTAACATGCCATTCTTTGTCTCCTGCTCCTGTAGGTAGAGAGCACTGCTGATCTGCCTCACTGAATACAAATTTATATCATCTCTGCCATTAATATGGTTTCTTTCATCCCATGAATTAATCTCCTTTTGCCAGCATAATAATGGCTGTGGAGGAACAAGTTCCAACGTCAGGAATCAAAACTGCAGTAGGCTCAGGCTTTCTGATGCAGCCCCATGGGCTGTGTTCATTAAGGCAGATAAAATAGGAATCACACAAGCAAAAGCAGTGTCCACAGTTCACCTCTGCCCTGGGGCCACCACGCCAAGGCTTGACTTCCCACTTCCTCTGATGACTGATTTCATGAGTTTCTGAGATACTAATCCAGGCACCACACTCTCTACTGTTTTGTTTTTTTCTTTTTTTAATTTTTTGTCATTCTTTTCTCTTAAAAATTTATTTATTTTATTTATTTTTGGCTGCATTGGGTCTTCGCTGCTGAGCGCAGGCTTTCTCTAATTGCGGCGAGCGGGGGCTACTCTGTTGCGGTGCGCAGACTTCTCATTGCGGTGGCTTCTCTTGTTGTGGAGCAAGGGCTCTAGGCGTGAGGGCTTCAGTAGTTGTGGCTCATGGGCTCAGTAGTTGTGGCTCACGGGCTTAGTTGCTCTGTGGCATGTGGGATCTTCCCGGACCAGGGCTCGAACCCGTGTCCCCTGCATTGGCAGGCGGATTCTTAACCACTGCGCCACCAGGGAAGCCCCTCTACCGTTTTTAAAATCAACTGCCTAGTATCATGATTTGGGCCTGGTCTTGAATGCTCTACCCTAGGCTGGACCCACATTCTCCAACAGTGGACATTTGGTCGTATAGGTTTCTGTATCCCTGCAGCCTCTTGCACAGTACTTGACACATAGATACCCAGAAAATACAGGCTGGAGTGCATATACAGTATATGTGAGTACACTATACACTATAGCAGGAGGATATGTGAGTAAACTACAGAGCATAGTAGCTACACCGGGATTCAGCTCCCCTGGGGCAGGTAACCTGCATAGGGACAGACCCTACTTTTTTGATAAGATGGATCCATTTGACAAACATCTTCAGCAGCATGATGATAGGGGCTCCAATTACTGAGCACTGAGTAAGCACTACAGCAGTGTTTCTCATAGGTGGTGATTGGATCAGCCATAACATTATGGGAGACTGGTTAGAGATGTAAATTCCAGAGCCTCATCCAGACCCTAGAAACTCTGAGGAGTGGGGCCCAGCAATCTGGGTTTAATCACCTCCTGGGTGATTCCAGTGCACAATTAAGTTTGAGAACCCCTGTATTCAGATTAAGAACTCGGGCTCTGGAACCAGAATGCCTGGGCTACAATCATAGCAGTTCGACCTTGAATACACTCCTCAATGCCTCTGTGCCTCAGTTTCCTGATCTGAAAAATGGAGAGGTGTTAGTTTGTATTTTTCCCAAAGCAGACCTACCGATTTGGGCAAAAGTAGTCTGTTTGGGAGGTGATCCCAGGAAGAGGAACTAGGGAGAATAAAACAGGAAAAGAGGCCAAAACAGATCCTGAGGGGCAATGGGGGTATATTCCACTGGGGACTCCACAAGAGTGCGGGATGGATAGCCCAGTATTTATCACTATAACTAGCCCATCGGTAGGGTGACTCTGAGTTGTGTTCTACAAATTCCCCTCCTTCATTGATTAAGGGTCACTCCTGCGGTGTTAACATCCTGGGGCCTATAGGATGTAATAGAGTAAAACTGGCAAATAGAAGGACCTCCTTCAAACCTTACACAGAAGTGACAAGGCCTGGGTGAGATGAGGAGTCACATGTCTAACAGCTCGGTGATCTGCTTCTGCTTAGCCTACTATGCAACGATCCACTTTGGCAGCAGAATGGCAAGTGCATAGGCATTATTTTGAGTTGGGTTCCCCCAGAGGCACACTTTGAGACAAGAATTCAAGTGCAAGTGGTTAATTTGGGAGGAGATCTCAGGAAGTCCCTCGAGGGTAGTGGGGAAGTGAGTCAGGGAAGGGAGGGAGGCCCATGCAGGATGCTTTTTGGAGCAGGTCTCCACGGAGGGCAGCTGGGGCCAGTCCCACCGGGGTCCAGCACACACCTCAGAGCTGTCCCACCCTCGCTGACGAGGAAGCGGGCACAGTCATCCACTATCTCCCGCTGTCTTCAGCACAGGGCTGCTTCCAGGGCCACTGACTCTCCACCCTTCCCTGCATGTGCACAGAACAAGCTCCCATGACCATAAGATGCACTTAGGCAGAGTTGTGAGTGTTTACCCAGCAACTTGCACGTGGGGGTGAGCGCCATGCCACAGGGGCGGGTACCAGTCCCTTTGGGTACCCGTGCTGGGATATTTGGAGCTGCATGCAAATAGGAAAAGCTGCAGGTGTTGCCAGGATCCTGGTGCAGTTGTGCTTGGTTCCGTGAGAATGAATTGGAAGGGAGAGAAGCAGCACTAAGCCTGGAGTTGGGGTGCTCTGGCTGGCAGGGCCATTCCCTCTCCTTCCACACTCAGGATGGAGAAGCGGGGGAGTGTATTTTCTCTTCTGTCTCTGTCTCACTCACTCACAAGGCGGGGGGGGGGGGCGGGCAGCGGGGAGACTCTGCACCTCACCCCACAGCAGTCCTTCAAGAAACCCAAAGCTTTTAATTACAAAGGGCAAAAGGAAAAAGATACCTTTTGTGGCAGGAGGTGCAGGGCTGAGATCTCCCTTCAAGGAAAGACAAGCCATTCACCTGGGAGGAGCTCAGGGAGCTGAAGACCCCCAGCTGTTATTGCCTTCATTGTGGGAGGCGGGGGAGAGAGTCGGCTTCCACCTTAAAGGGCCCTCGCTTGCCAAGCAGCCCCCAGCTGGGGACTGAACATGGTGAGGCCCTAGGGCCCGACCATTTTGTCAAACACAGCACTTTTCTAGTGGACAAATTTGTTCTGGAACTCTCTTTCGGGTCAGCCCAAACTCTGGCACACTTGCGTGGCAAGTGAATGTTCTCCCAGCTCCATCCTGCCTCCTTGCGATCTTATTGTTCACAGGTGTTGCCTCTCAACAAGCTTCCTGCTCACACATGTATGGGGGAGGGGAGAGAGGGATGCAGAAAGTGACAAGATGTTCGCAATGTTAGTAATTGGTGAAGCTGAATAAAGGATATATGGGTGTTCCTTGTCCTAGCCTTGCAACTTTATATTTGAAATTTAAAAAAATACAATAGGGCTTCCCTGGTGGCGCGGTGGTTGAGAACCTGCCTGCTAATGCAGGAGACGCAGGTTCGGGCCCTGGCCTGGGAAGATCCCACATGCCGCGGAGCGGCTGGGCCCGTGAGCCACAGTTGCTGAGCCTGCGCGTCTGGAGCCTGTGCTCCGCAGCGGGAGAGGCCACGATGGTGAGAGGCCTGCGCAGCGCGATGAAGAGTGACCCCTGCTTGCCGCAACTAGAGAAAGCCCTCACACAGAAACGAAGACCCAACACAGCCAAAAATAAATAAACTAATTAATTTAAAAAAAAAAAAATACAATAAAATTTGTAGGCAGAAAAACATACAAGAAACGGGAGACTTCTCAGAGAATCACCGTCCAGGGTGGTGGATTAGCTCTGGGGCCTCTTGCCCTCCTGCAATGGGCCTGAGCGTCTCCTGGGCAGCAGTGGATACAAGATGAATGAACTATTTGCCTTCTGTGGAAGACTGGATGCTTCACGCTGGAGCAAAAACCCAGCTTAGTCTAGAAGGCACGTGGGGCACCATCCAACACATTCCAACAGCAAAGCCGCAGAGCCCAGCACGGTCCCTCTTGTCTGTGTGAGGAGCTCTGGGCATGGGCTGGGGGAGGGCCAACGCATTCGCTGAGCCTTCCCAATGGGCAGAAAACCCTCTGCAGTGAGTGCAGGTGCAGAATGCAGGAATTAACCTGGAAGAGGCCAGCCCAGAGCAGAACCTAAAAAGAAGTGTATTGGATATCTTCTTAGGATCCTTCAGTAATGTAAAAATGTAAACACAGATCTATTGGGAGCAGGGAGAATGTAGTCAGCTCAGGTCTCCCAGGGTGACCAGATGCCCAGGGTACCTGTTACGGTCCTGTTCACCCCTCATGTCCAATCGCAGACGTGTCCTGGTTTGGATGGTCTGTGATGTGGTCACCCTACATCTCTCCCTTCTGATCCTTCTTGCCATTCATTGGGCAAATATTCGCTGTGGGCCAGGCTCGGAGCTTATTCATGACAGAGTGAACAGCATGGTTTTTCAGCTGCAATCAGCTCCCTAGACCTGAGTAAGTTACAGAAACCCTCCATGACTCAGTTTCCCATCTATCAAATGAGGACATTGCACCTCACCTATCTTTCAGAATGCTGTAAGGACGAACTGTAGTGAATGAAAAGTGCACGGCACATAAAATATTTCCAATAAGCGGTATTTTTCTTATTAGTAGGGAACCCCCTCAAGGGTTCTGCAGCTCAGAGCCCCTCCCTTTGTGGAGAGGGCCACCTGTATATGAGATTGATGTTACCATTTTACAGGTGAAGAGACTGAGGCCGGGAGAGGTGTATGGAGATAGGGAGCATTGTTACCCACTAAAATTCCTCTTAGGGCACCGTGGGGTTTAAACAAGTATAGCCACGACTGGCTACTTAATGAGAGTTGGGGGTCCGGGGGGGGCGATGCAAAGAAAACGTGGAGCCCCTTATTCAAAAATTATTAAGAATTTCAAGATGCTGACAGCAGAGCATTAAATCAAGTGCGGGACCTTTTTGCACGTGAGGTCCTGCACCTGTGGCAGGCCCATGAGGCCAGCCCTGAGTGCGGTCCTTGGAGACGTAGCCGCAGGGAGCAGGTGAGACCCCCCCAGGGCAGACAGAAGCACCCAAGCACCGGCAGGTACCTGCCGCGTCGCTGTGCTCACCACACGGGGAAGGATTTGCTTGTGCTCTGATGGCAGAGGAAAGTGTCTCCACGCTTGGGTCTTCGGTGGAATCTATTCAAACACTCAGCGACGGATAGAGATGGAGCAACTCAGAGACAGCCCCAGGGGCATGGAGAAAGTGGGACTCAGGAATCCATAGAAACCACGGGGAGGGCTGCGGGCCTTCTAAGGGATTGGGGAGCGGAGGCGTCTGCTCAGCTCCCTGCACGAGGGGGAGGTTCTGGGGCACGTGTCTGCGGGGGCAGTGGGAGGGGCCAGTGGGGGGCCCAGCCCCTCCCCTCGTGCTGTAACTGAAGCAGCTCAGCGCGCATCTGTCTGATATGGGGTTCCACTTGGAACACACCGGCTCGGGGGTTATGCTGCTTGGGCTCCCTGAGCAACCTCTGGGCAGTGGGTGGCAGTGGGTGGAGGGCTGTCCCCTGCGTCCTTTCCACAGGCGTGGAGCAGCTGCCTGGGTGAGAGAGTCTGCAGTCTGGGCTCAGCCAAAGCCGGCTTCCCGAGTCATCCCGGCCTCATGGAGAAACACAGCCTCTGTGGCCGGTCCTGCTATCTTTAGTTTCAGGCGAGGCCTGCAGTACCGCTGGAGAAACCCAGTGGCAGGTAAAACAAACACGGTTCCCAGCATCTCTCTGGAGTGGTGTGGACCATTGCTCCCAAGGTCTGCAAAGTTCACTGAACCTCAGGACTTTCTCTGCGAAGCTTTTAATTCGCTTATAGGAACTGTCTCAAAGACTTCAGGCCAGATCCAGCTCATAACTGATGTGTTATTTGGCCTAAACAGTGTTTTTAAAAAATTTAGACACGGTATTTTAAAAAATCAGTGATTTCATATAAAATTTTGTATTTCTGGCTCCTCTCGAAAAAAGTGCCTTTTGGCAGCCCTGGCCATGATTTTACATGCGGCTACACTTACCTGGAGCAGTCAGCAGATGCCTTCTTCACCTGGTCCAGGTTCACCACTCACCACGGTCCCCACCCAACCCATGTCACTCACTTTATCATGCGCCTGGACCCTGCAAACGTTTGCTCTTGCACGGGTGCCATGCTATGAACACACCTGGTGTCCCCAATGTCTCCCAGGGAGTTACTGGACCTCAGATGTCATTTAGCACATACCTCATCTAGCAGCATGGATTTCTGGCCAGGGCTTAGAACTCTCTGAGTTTGTTTAATCTTAGAGTCCAACATTTAATCTTTTTTTTTTTTTTTTTTTTTTTTTTTTGCCTAGGAGAGATTTTGGTGACATAAGTGTGTGCTGTGAGCATTAAGTCTGGATTCCTGCTGGGTCAAGGGGCTTACACTTTGCTCATACTTTTCGTCAACCTTCCCTAGGGCTATCTGAGCCCATTCCTGGTGCTTTGAATCTTTGGGCCCCATTCTCTCTCTCTGGCTCCATCGCTCCATCTCTCTCTCTCTCTCTCTCTCTCTCTCTCTGCAAAATGAATACAACACGAGACCTGCGTGGCAGATTATCTCATTAGCAGAGCCCTCGCAGGAGAAGACTGGATAGATGCTGAGCATGCTGGTAATTACGTCCTTGGTCTGAGGCCAGAGCCCCCCTCAGCCTCCCCGGCCGCTTGCCAGCTCGAGGAAGAGACCACAGGCTTCCAGCCCCACCCGGAGAGCTTGGAGCCTGCCACTCTGGAGAAGTGAAGCTATTTCTGTGTGTGTATGTGGGAAGGGTGGGAAGACGGAAAGAAAAGTGAGAAAATGTATGTAAGCAAATATTTCAAAGAAAAGAGGGGGAAGCTCATCTTTAAACAGCATGATAAGAGAATTGACAGGATCCTGCCAGACCCCCAAATGAACAGCAGGCCCCGTGTCCCTTTGTAGCACTAGGGAGACTCTCGTGATTGCCAGGTGCAGCCTGAGTGCAGCCCGGAAGTCCTCTGGAAAGTAAGCCAACCCTGGTTGCCTTCCCACCTGCCTGAAAATGATCAGCGGGCCCTGAAGCTGTGCTCAGAACCAAGTCCCAGAAGATGACTGTGCACTATTGCACTGCAGCCTTCCTGAATGATGCCTAGAATTTAACACGTTTTGTGGCAATGCCCAAATGACTTCATTATGATTTACTTACGGGAACAAAGGATGAAGAGAAGGGGGGCAGGCAGGGCAATCATAAAGCTGAGTGAATTTTGTCCTTTAACATGCAGGAATAACAACCCGGAAAGGTCGCAGCTATACAAGAGTCATTTCTTCCCGTGGACTCTTCCTGTCTACACATTTAGTAGATTCTAAAACTAGCCCCCGCCGCGTCCCTCCTCCTCCACCTTCAAGGGGAAAGTTGTAAAAGGTAAAGGAGGAGATGGTGAGTGAATAGGGGAAGAATAGGACTGAGGTGAGGACATCATGACAGAACCCGATCAGCTGCTCATTGGGGACAAATGTCCACAAGTGACTCACACCAAATAAAACTGCACCAAAAATCACTTTCAGTTTTGAGGCAATTTTGACATCCAGGCTTTTCTTTGTTTCAGTCGTTTCGGAAAGTGTAGCTTCTGATTTCTGTTTCTGATTCATGTTCCAGTTCAAAGAATTTGGATTTGGTTCCATTTGAATTTAAAAAACCAGCATTTTTTTTTTTTTTTCTGGCTTTGGTTCTCGGTGGGTTAAGTTTAAGACCCAGGCATACAGGCTCAGAAACATGCATTTCAACATGGAAAGCTCAATGGAGCCAAATAGTCTAGTTATTGATTAGAATAATTAAAATATCAGAATCTAACGGATAGGAAGTATGTAGAGGAGCTTATACGTACCCACAGGGAACTGAGATAAGGCAGTGGAGAAACCCATCTTTTACGACAAGCTGGGAACCAGTAGTGTTAATGCCAAGAACCACACAATAAATCTTAGTTCACGGTGAGTTTAGATGTGTTTTTTTGGTGTCAAAAAACATGTGGATGAAACATATTCATGTGGATGAAGACAGGCTGAAGTTTGGTATTTCCTTCCGTGGTGGATGCTTTTGGTACCCCACTCCGATCCCTTTACAGCACAAATGCACCTGACCTCTGGCTGCTGGGAGTGTTGGCTTAGAACAGCACACAGCTCCCGCAGCCTCACCCCACCCCTGTCCACTGGCCTTAGCCTAAGCAATAGGAGCCATGCCACATCTCAACCTCCCCCAAGGTTACAAGTCACCCTGACACCCACAAACCGGAGCAATGACTAAATGACATGGTAGTACAAAGGTGCCCCTCTGCCTTACGCTGGGACGGCTCTGGTTCGATTCATGCTCCAGAGCTCCCCGTGGGATCGGGCTGAGATGGGCTCCAGACGAAACCACATCCTTACTTGGCTCCATCCTGCTTCCCTGAGAGCAGCCCCAGACAAGAGCCCAGCTCTGGCTCTCTTTCTCCCACGAACTTTTCAGTTCAGGATGCCTATTGTCTTCTGAAGGAAGTCCTGTCCGGTTCAGATGTGCTCTGCTGAACTCCTGTCCAATACCTCGATATTATGTTCCGGTGACCTTAGAATTGTTTTCGGTTTAGAAAATTGACCCTGCTCTCTGGGATTGGTGCCTGCGAACCCACCGTGGGCTGATCTTCCCTGTCTAGGGCCCTCCAGGTGAATAGGTGTTTCCAGTTACCAACAAGAACGATACAGTCAAAGCAACACTGGATTTCCTTCTAAAAGCTAAAAAGAATTCCTTTTCAAGTAACATTTCTAACCCCCCTCTCTTGTATCCTAAAATGCAAAAGAAAACAAAACAGTAGAAAATGCCTCAACCCAGCAATTCTATTATCAGCTCTTAGACAGCTCTTTCTCCCTCCCTCCCCCCACCCCAAATTGCTCTTTATCTCCCCCTTATATATTTTCTACACAGCTGGAAAGACCATTGAATCCAGGAGGAAAATCATCAAAACCATCCAGCTCTGTGGCAACAAAATGGCCCTTCCTTCCTGGACATCCATGTTTCAGCTCTTTTGCCATTTGTATGAAGATGTTTGGGGTGTAGTTCCTGGTTGGACCCTCCATCCTGTTCTTGGAATTTTTCTGTGGGTGGGAAGGAGCTCAAGACCACAGTGACCATCCCTGCAATCTCCTCAGTAGAGCAGAATCCTCTAATAATACAGGAGTGTGGAGCTACACCAGGAAAATATCAGTGGCTTAGACCACCTGGGTCAGAGTGCGAGACACACTGATCCCTCGGGGGGAAGGGAAGTATGACTCCGCGCCCACCCACTCTAACCACACCGTGGGCAAAGTGCATCACTGCAGATAGCAAATAAGTGAATAAATGTTGACCATCTCAATGGAAGCAATGTGTCTGGGTTGGAATGGGCTTAGTAAAATCTTTCCACTATAAAGCCCAAGATTACTGATGGCTCCGTCTTCTGATACGTTTACGTTTGTAGCAGATGCTGTTGATGCCCTGACTGAGGGCTTTTTCCCACACCACAGGAAGTTGTTCAGCTGCAAGCAGGGGAAACCAGGAGTGCAGGGGAGTAGGACGGTTCCACCAACCAATGGGGGCTGGGAAGAGATAAATAAAGGCCTCGCTCTTTAGTCTGCTGTAAGCCCCCTCTGAGCCATGCTCAATAAGTTCCTCCTCAGGGAGTCCCCAGTGGGTGGGATTAAGTCCCCAGTCTCCCCCCAAGGCAACATGCTCATATATGCACCGTTTATTCACTTTTCTCCCTTCCCTCTTTTACTTTCCCAGCTTATTACTGCTTCCTGAGATCACCTTTAGAAAAGCTACTTGCATCCAAGGCCTCACATTGGGTCTACTTTGGTGGAACCCACATGAATGATCTATCCATTTATCCATCCATCCCCCTACGATTCCCTCTTAGGTTCCAGCTACTGTACTGTCAGGGGTTGGGGGTGTGTGTGGAAATCAAACATAAGATATTCTTCCACCCCCCCAGGGATCTCTCAGTCTACCTGAAACAGATGACCATCGTACGATGAGCCAGTGCTAGAACAGATGGAGACAAATAGCTATAAGAACACAGAGGCGAGAATAACTGACTCTGCCTGGGCATCCAGGGAACCCTCAGTGGGGAGACAGTGTGTCTGCTGGACACACTTGAAGGACGAGTAGTACACTGGAAAGTTGTCTTACTGAAAGAGGGAGGTTCCAGGGTTGGCATAAAAGGTAAAAACTTACATACAGTGGAAAGTACACTTGTGATACTAGAATCTCTCTCAGCTCAGCATCACTGGCAGTGTCTAAAATTTTCTCTCTTTCAGCAAGACAATTTTTTGTCAGTTAAATTCTTACATGATATGAGTCCCATATTTATCCAATGAACAAAGAAAGGGCAAGGATTTCTAGGTGGGGAGAGGATAAGGGGAAAGGCGTGGAGGCACAGACGCGTGGGGCAGTTAGTTAGGTTTCAGGGTGTAGGGTAAGTGGTGCTGATTAAGCATGTGGAGGCCAGATTGTGAGACCCACTAAATGCCATTCTAGGGAGGTTGGACTTTTTCCTACGGGCTTATGGCAGCCTCAGAGCTTGCTGAGCACAGGAGTGATGGCTCTAGAGCAATCTTTCAAAACATTTAAATTGGGTTTCTTGCAGACAACATATATGATTGGGTCTTATTTTTTTTTTTTATCCACTCTGTCCGTGGATAAAGCTCTTGTTTTAGTTGGTGTATTTAGACAACTCACATTTAAAGTGATTATTGACATTAGTTGGTTTAATGACTCTCATATTTATAGCTATTTCCTATCTGTTGTTCTTAATCCTTGGCGCTTTAAAAAAAAAATCTTCCCCTCTTTTTCTGACATCTCTGATTTTAATTCAGCATTTTGTATGATTCCATTTTATCTCCTCTCTTCGCGTATCAATTACATTTCTTTGTGGTTGCCCTAGAGTTTACAATATGTTTTTACAACTAATTCCACAAAGCCCCGTTTCCCCACAAGGCAACTCTTTCAAATAACACTATCTTACTTCACAGGTAGGACAGGTACCTTATAACAGAGTATCCCCAATTCCTCACTCCCAGCCCTTGGAACACTGCTGCCATTCACTTAGAGTGATCTTTCAAACTGTGAGGCTGAACCAATGTGAACGATGAACTGCAGTCAGACAAAAATAACCTGGCAGGACTTTGACATCTTGGAGGCAGGAGCTGGTATGCGGTAGATGGTTTGCCAAAATGGCTAAAATAATTCTACCCATCCCTGGACCATGACCCTTTGCAATGTGACTTTGCCACTCCCCGTCAAGAAAGAGGTGGCATTTATTTCTCCATTCTTGGAATCTGGGCTCAGCCACATGACTCCTTCACCAATGGGACATTGACCAATGTGGCCCAAGCAGGGACTTGCAAAGTGTCCCTGCACTGGGGCTCGGCCTCTTGTAAGGTGCTTAAAAGCTGAGTATCATCTCTGCTGAAGGCCAAGCTTAGTTCAGTAACAAAGAAACCAAGAAACCTCCCCTTTTGCATGTTCTGGGCTGTGGTCTGGGAAGATCAGACCTGCTGTGCTTCCAGCAAAGTCCCCTCTTCTGCCCACTGGCCCTGCTGGGGCTGCAGTCCAGCAGCCAGTGCACCAGCCGCAACCATCACAGGCTCTTTAGCTACTGTGTCCGTTTTCTGGAGGCTGCCAGCAGCCAGCCCAGCCCTCTGTTCACGGACCTGTTAATAGCATTAGGAAAACCCTGGCTCCAGTCACTACTCTGGTCCTTGGTATTCAGGAACAGTCACCAAACTATCTATTTTATTAAGAAACAGCCAGGATATAGTGAACCCTGTCTCCACCACACACACACCTTAAACAGAAAAACAAAAACAAAAACGCAGGGCCAGAAGATTTATGGCTGGTGATTTGCAACGCAGGAGAGAGCCCAAAGGAGCAACGAGACGTCCTTGGCGCTCAGGCCGGGCGGAAGTCGGCTCACCAGGTACCGCCTGCATCCTTCCCTCCCCCTCATGGGACGCGCCTCCCTTCCGGCTTCCCGTAAGCCGCTGGCACTAGCCGTACTTCATCACCACGTTGCCATGTATAAAAATTTTAGGAGTCTGCTGTCTCGAAGAAATGAATCCCAGATCACTTTTTAATACTTCCGCCCCCACTTTTGTTCTTTCTCTTTTTCTCTCTCATCAAGCCTTATTTCACCAGGGAGACGTTTCTGGCGCATGTTCTGAAGAAAGCTTTAGGTGGGGTGTAGGCAATGCTGAGCTCTCCAGAGCTGGGACAGTGGGGACTGCCCAGGTGCCAGGCCCATGTTGCCCATTTAAGGAACTGGAGGAAGAGAGTCTGGCCCTTCAAAGGCACTCGGGATCCTGGCCAGGGCTTCCCATGGTTTTGCCCAAGGTACTTGGGGAGTGGCAAGCAGGCTTCATTGGAAGGTCTGAAGGGCGAGGGGAGCCTGGCACCGTCAGTGCCCTGTCCTCAGCCAGGCCTGCGGATGCATCAGAACCTGTCCAGCTCAGTCTCACAGCAGGGGAGATGTTCTGACCCCCCCCCCCACCACCACCAGAGTAACTAATCTGTCAGGGCAGGCAGGGGCTCAGTTTCCCTGGTCTGCCTCAGCGAGAGTCAAAACCAACATTTGTGCTGGGGCCTTAGCACCGAAAGAGCTGACAGGTGGATACAGCAGACCAGGAGGCCATGTGCAGGCATGGTGCTAGGAACATGGCCTTGGGGGCAGACACGCTGGAACTATTAGCTATGTGGCCTTGGCCAAGTTACTTGACCTTGCGGAGGCTTAGTTTTCTCATCTGTAAAATGGAGATTGGTGTCAGGACTAAAAGGAACATTAAAAGTAAAGCAGTTGTTGTATATAAAATAGATAATCAATGAGGACCTACTGTATAGCACAGGAAACTCTACTCAGTATTCTGTAATAACCTATATGAGAAATGAATCTGAAAAAGAATGGATATATGTATAAGTGAATCACTTTGCTGTACACCTGAAACTAACACAACATTGTAAGTCAACAAATCAACTATACTCTAATATAAAATAAAAATTAAATTAAAAAATACTTAAAAAAGGTAAAGCAGTTGTCACATACACACTCAGCCAAAGAAGGCAGAAGCAGTTGACGCTGTTGATATTATGCTTACAGTAAAATTGCTACTACTACTACTGTTATTATTATTATTTATGCAGGAGACACCAAATCCGATTGGGACTAGTGTGTAAGCTGCAGTCCTCGAGCAACAAGGCAGAGTCAGGGTGCAGGCGTTAAGGAGGGGCCCGTGGGGACAGGGCAGGGACAGGATCTCCATGTGGCCCTGCCCGATTGTCACCCCCTTCTGTTCCTTTCCTATGCAGGATCCCCACCCCCAGATTCCTGGCAAGTTCTCAGTCATTTGCCTCAGTTTCCCCGCACACGTGTTTAACAGAGAATGAACTTGGCTGTGGGAGGCTGGCTGTGCTACAGGGTCAACGGATGACCTTGAGGTTGTGGATGACTCTTGGCAATTCTCCAAAGTGTCTTTGTGTGTCCTGGTCTTAGAGTGTCCAGTCTCTCGTGTTTACCAGGGTGGAGCTCTTACCCTCCAAGCACAACCCCTCCTGCCACTGCACGCAGCATCCTAATAAAGAAAAAGAAAAAACCCCTAAAAAAACCCAATAAACCAAATCAAACAGCTGTTCCCAGAACTGCTGGGGCAGGACGAGGCACAGGCTCCATTCATTAGCAAAACCAGTCCTGGTGATTATCTTTAATACATGGGCTGAGTCTTTATTGCATTTTAATCTACTCCATTCACTCTTTGCCGGCCCAGGATTTGATTCAGAAATCAGGTCAACAATTTCAGGATTGCAGTTTGTTGAAAAAGTAATGGTTTTAAAAATGCTCCCGTGTTGTTCTTCCGGCACAGTAGAAAGAACACGTGGCCTAAAAGTCTAGAGATCGGAGTTTGAATTCTGATGTAGCCACTATCTGGGCGATCATAGGGAAGGCGTTCAAAGGTGACTTCATTTGGGTTCCTCCAAAAGCTGACGCCAGGATGAGGACCTGGGTGCAGGAAGTTGATTAGGGTCAGGGAGTGGGGAGAACAAGACGGGGGTGGAGAAAAGACAGCAATGGGTGTGGCAATGGTGGGGCTCAATGCCACGGGGGTCTGCCGAGGAGCCATGCCGCACACCCTCGGAATTCTCCCCTCAGGGCTGGGAGCCCTGGGCACGACCCCACTGCCTGTCGGGCCCCCCTCTTCTGAGGGTTGCTGCAGGCGTATTAACTCCTTCAAAGTTTAGCTGTGTCTGCGTGTGCCAGAGGTCCTCATGGTGAAAGTCTGAAGAAAGTCTCAGGAAGAGAGAAGGAGACATGTGATCACCAGAGGTGGCCGCAGTCATGCAGGAACTGCCCCCTACAGCTGCAGGTGAGCTCAGGAGGGTGGAGGGGATGGGCGGACATGGGAGTGGGTCAAATAGCAGTTTAATGCTCAGAACACACATGGGATCTATTTTATGTTCTCTAACCACCTTCGGCTAAGTGTCCGCAATTGAAAGGTGATCGGCAAGTTTGCTGCAGCCCAGGCGGCTGGTTGAACCCCACATCCATTTCCCTTCTTCCTCAGTAATAGGATTTCTAGCCGGGCACGTGGTCACACAGAAACCAGACTACATTTTCCAGCCTCTCCTGAAGATGGGCGTGGTCACGGGATTTAGATCTGGCCAATGGGATGGAAGTGGAGTTGGGGCAATTTCCGGGAATCTTCCATCAAAACAGCTGGTGGTGCCTTTGTCCTTCTCTCTTTTCTCTTGGTCCCTTCCTCTGTCCTGCGGCTGGGATGGAGTGTGAGGGTCACCAGCTTGGATCACACTGGCTGGCACTGCGGGTAGCTAGAAGGAGCCCGGGTCCCTGCAGACTTGGTGGGGGAGCTTGCTCCACTAGCCCCCCAACTAGAAAGCTCCAGCCTTTATCACGAGAGAGGAAAAACTTTTTATCTTGTCTAAGGCATGACGTTTTGAGTCACTTGATGGTCACAGACTCACTTCATACTAATGGATATAGTCCCTCACCGTTCTAATGTTTCCCCTGAACCCAATGTTTATTTTCTTTACGAAGGGAAGGGAATACTTGCTGGTCTCCCCTGCCCCCTTTTGGGGGGCTGCAGCCCCCTTCCCACGCGTGGCCGGACTTCCGTGCAGCCCCTGCCTGTCTTCTTGAATACCTGAACTTTTGGGCTCCACCTGGGGCTGTACCTTCACCTGTCACTGAGGGCCACCAGCCTCCAGACACCTTCGCTCTTTGGAGGGGTCATGATATTTGTGTCCCGCATGCTGTTGAGACCACTGGCCCCCAGAGCTCTAGGTAGGTGTGGTAGAAGCTTCGAGTCCCCCTTCCTCCTCCACCATCCACCCCTCTCCCCCCTTGGAGTTCACTTGCTGCTGGGAGGACACCCCACGTGTGAGAGCTGCCTCTCCCAGCACCTGCATGCTCCTCCCTGCCCAGTGCCTTCTTGGGCAGCACAAGAGTTCGCTCAGCCTGGGCACGGCAGGCTGCCCATACTGGGGGGTTCACACCCGAGGGGCAGCTCTCATCTGAACTGGGGAGCTGTAGGTAAAGCCAGCTTTCTTCCCTCGTGGGACAGTCCTAAGGTGTGTTCTATACAGTCCCTCATTTACTCACTCCGTCCCTGAGATCACCTCTGCAAGCAAACCACACACACCCAGGGCCTTATCTCCGAGGCTATTTTGGGGGGGAATTGGAGCCTACCAACTCCACAGCCTAGAGAGATCCAAAGCCCTACCCAGAATCACCAGTACGTCCTAGGAGCCATCAGGTTTCTCCTGCTCACGGCTCACCCATCCAGTCCTGCTGTCCTCATCTGGCCTCTCATCAGCCTGGTCCCATAACGCAGCCCCTCACAGACACCCACTCCCACTGAGTTCTGTGGACTGCAGTGCAGACTCTGGGTTACAGGACCCCTATGCCCTCCCCTCTCTCTTCCCGTCACCTCTGCTCCCACCCCCCCATCCCTTCAGATCATTCCAGGAGCTCTCAGCTCTCCTCCATCCACTCTGCAAAGCAGTCCAGCCTGGACACTGCTGCTTCCACACCCAAGGAGCCAAACCAAGCCTTTGAGGTTGTTGGCAGCACAAAGCCCCCGCCTCCCCACCCCCGGCCCCTACACAATTGAATGGGACCCACTTTCCTTGGAAGATGGGTTTTGTCTGTACTTTACATGTCAGGAGACCAGACCCAGGGTCACAGGGCTAGTGAGAGGGTGTATTAGATGCTATTGGAGCCCACCTGTATCCTAACACTTATTTTCCCCCATGGCACTGCCCTGAACTTTCTACCTAAGTGCCCCCCACACCCACCTGGCACAGAGGACAAGTTGAAGTGCGAGAGAGTTAATACCCTCAACTGATGATGGAAGTGTGTCGGTGGACACATCCCCCGGCTCCCTTGCCTCTAGCTGGGAACAACTCTGCATCTCATTTCCCACAGTGCTAACTGCTGGATAACTCGCTCTGTATCTTTTGCCTTCTCTTGCTTCCCCACCCCAACTGGTGTTTCTTGGGGTTATCTCCCAAATTAACTACCTGCATCCAACTCCTCGTCTTTAAGGCTGTTGGTGGAGGGAGGGGGAGGATCTCAAAAGAAGACAGTAGAAGAGGTGGAATTAGAACCCATGTCTGACTGACCCCAAAATGATGCTCTTTCCAACACGCCACGGGTGGCCCTGACCCAGTCTCCCAGGCAATTTCTGCCTGTTGCCTGGTTCCCAGCATCTCTTGATACTCATGATGCCACTCAGTTCCTGACTCACGGTCCCCTTTCTACCAGGGTCCTGTCTAGTTTCCAGTCACCCCCTACCCTGACTATTTGGCCTTGCTTGGGGACCACACGCTGAGCTGGGAGCTCTCATCCTGAGACCGTGGGAAACACTTCCCACCCTGAGACTGTGGAGGTATAATTATCTGTGGCTGTGGTTTGCCTGTGGCCTGGAGTTTTCCAAGCTCTTTGCAGTTGTTTAGTTTCAACCTGCCCAGCCTTTCTGTGATGTGGCCATAGGAAATTGCCTCTTTGTTTTCTTGGCTGCCTCTTCAATGATTTTGAAATGGGCCACCCTGGCCCAGTTTACACTCTGCATGGCTCATCTATCTGTCTGTGGTGACACAACATTTTCCCCCCTCTCTCCTCATGAGAAAAACTAATCAAAACTAGAACTTTGCATTCCTGAGGAGGGGAGTCAGTCATATTTTTGGCAGGTCCTGCGAGGGTCACCAGGGCAGCCAAACAGAGTACGGATCAGGGACACCGTGATGTCATGCCTGGTGACTGGGGCTTGTCCCTGATTCACACACTGGCTGTGTGTGGTCCCTCCCAGGGGCTCTCTCTGCCACAGGACACTTTCTACACCCTCTCTGTCCCTCACTGTGCAGAAATCTGCTCCTGGGCCAGAGGAGGCAAAGTATGATAAGGTATCAGTGGTGATGATGGAGAGACCCAAAGAGCTGGATGCAGAGATGACCTTGTAGAGCACAGCCTTTGTGGGCTTTGCTCTGCAAACCCACTGAAGCTTTACCGAGAAGTCCTTTAGGCTTCTTCCATTTGTCAGCTGGTCCCACTGAGGAGGGTCCCTGTCAGAGACAATGACCATGTGGGCCAGCCTGGGGGCTCCTGGAGGACAGGGCATTAGCACTGGCCCTTCCACAGGTGAGGAGCAATGGGGAAGCCTGGAGAAGAGCCTGGGTGCCAGGTCAAGGGCTACGTGCTATTTAGGGAATGAGATGCTTCCTAACTGGATACAAAAGTCCACCACGTGGCTTAGCTGGCAGGGAACAGAGTGCACAAACAGAGGAATTTAGCTGCGATATGATTACTGGATATATCATACAAATATAATAAAAATACCAGGCAATCTAGCCAGAGCACCTCGGTGTTTGGCTAAGCATGACCGTCTGACAAGAGAGTCTATTAGAAAGTGGGTTCTGGGTGCCCATAAATTCATACTTGCTGAAAATTTAATGGATTTCTTAGTTTCGCTAAAGCTTTCTGAAACCTCAAATCCTATTTTCACTTTGAGGGCGATTTCTTGAACGATGGATATCCTGTGTACAAGGGAGATGAAGCAGACAACTTGTCTCCTGTCCCTTCTCCTGACCAAACAGATTGTCCCTTATATTCTTGTTGAGTGGGTCACATTGGCGTTAATAATCTAGGCAGTTAAAAAAAATCATTCAGCATTGCTGGTAGGAATGTAAAATGGGGCAGCTGCTGTGGAAAAGAGTATGGAGGTTGCTCAAAGCCTTAAAACTAGAATTTCCATATGACCCAGGCATTCCTCTCCCAGATAGACAGCCAAAAGAATTGAAAGCAGGGACTTGAACAGATATTTGTGCACCAGTGTTCATAGCAGCGTTATTCACGATAGTCAAAATGTGGAAATATCCCCAAGGTCCACTGATGGATAAATGGATAAACAGAATGTGGTATATACATTCAGTGGAATATTATTCAGCCTTCAAAAGGAATGAAGTTCTAAAACATGGTTGAAACTTGAAAGTATAAGTTATACTGAATAATATAAGCCAGACACAAAAGGATTCCACTTATCATATGATTCCACTTATATGAAGTATCTAGAATAGTCAAATTCATAGACAGAAAGTAGAATAGTGGTTACCAGGGGCTGGGGGAAGGAGGGATTGGGGAGTTACTGTTTGATGCGTACAGAATTTCAGTTTGGGATGATGACAAATTTCTGGAGATGGATAGTGGTGATGGTTGCACAATGATGTGAATGCACTTAATGCCATTGAATTATGCACTTGAAAATGATTAAAGTGGTAAATTTTATGTTATGTATGTTTTATCACAACAAAAAAAGTTTTAAAAAAGTCATTCAGTGAGAGTGTTTGTGATATATCTTTTCATTATGCATACAAAAATCATTTTATGTACTCTTTCTAGTTTCCCTGCATACATTACTACAAAGCACTAATAAACTTCGGTTTTGTGTCCAGAAGGGCCTCTTTGCCAAGCAGACACGTTCATTCACCACATGGTTTCATGATTCTGAACTGATCATCAGCTTTTCTTGGGTGGTGTGGTTGGGAAGGGGTGAGAGTGCTGTGGGTTCCTTAGGCTTACTCCTTTATTCTGTCAACGATCCGCCTTCCCGGAAGGAACAAAAAAGGTTGAAAGATGCTGACAAAGACTACAAAGATTGCCTAAGCATCTTGGGTAACAAATGGCTCCTAAAAAGCTGTAAAAAAAAAAAAAAAGTGTGCTTTGATGAGTATGGTATACGTGAATCAGAAGCACAGGAAATAAATACATCTGAAATCTAGGTAGGTTTTAAAATGAAGGGGAAGTGGTGCTTAGCCAAGTTATTTATGGTTTTTCAAACTCAGATCAAGAACAGTAGAAAATTGTTCCAGATGTTCAGTGAAATTTGGAACGGAGCCAACCCAGTGCTGTCTGAGAAAGGGAGAGGGAAAGGGAAAGAAATGAGGGAGGAAGAAGGAGATAAAAAGGGTGGTGGGGTTGCTTCCGGTGTGTGTATTTAACTGTGAAACTAAATACAAATGATAAAATATGCCAAGTACTCTGAGCCAGCTACGCGATGTATGCCAGGTCACCTGAGTTTCTGAATTTAAAATTACAGGATACAGGTTTAAATTAGCCCCCATGTTGAACACTTGAGGATCTTTCCTCCAGAGGAATTCAGGGTTAGAAAGATTCCTGGATTCTTCCTCTTTAATTGCACTTGGATTACTTTATGTAGTTCTTAATATTTTGGTATTGTTTTCTGAACGGAAAGTCTTGTCACGTTAATTTATTTATAATCTAACAGAGGCTGAAGATGCACAGATTCCTACTGATGAGCCACTGTAATTAATTTGCTGCTGAGTTTGGGGGTGCACACAAGAACGCTGTGGGTGAGTTTCTGGTAGTTGTCGGTAGTTGCCAGAAGATCGGGTTAAATCAGCCCCCTACAGTCCTATAGAACATATCTGAGTGCAGAATTAACATGGTTGTTAAGTGTAAGCCACCTAGATAAGTTTAAATTAAAAAAAAGAAACCCCACTACCCAAGAGTACAAAAAACTCCACCAGCTCTCTGACACTGAGATTGCTTTATGTGCCAAAGCAACGGGATGTTTCATTCAACACTTGCTATGTGCCAGCCTTGTGCTAAGTGCTAGCAAAGGAAGACTCCTGCCTTTACAGCACTCAGTCTAGTGGGGCCTACAGACTATAATCAATCAACTATCGTATAATTTCTTAAGTGTTTTGACAGAAGCTTGTACACAGTGCTGTAGGAAACCAGGAGAACTAGCAAATGGTTTTGTTTGCGTGCAGGTACGTATATGCGCGCGCACACGTGTGTGCGTGTTTGTGTGAACAGAGAAGCCTCCACAGAGAGATACTTGTCCTCTGTGTTGAAGAACGACTAGAATTTCAGAAGGCAAGGGTAGGGGCAATTCCAGGTAGAGGGAACTGCATGAATAAAATACATTTTGATTCAAGCCACAGAATAGTTTTTGTGATGGAAACAGGATAGATTAAAAACCAAAAAACAGGGCTTCCCTGGTGGCGCAGTGGTTGAAAATCTGCCTGCCAATGCGGGGGACACGGGTTCGAGCCCTGGTCTGGGAAGATCCCACGTGCCGCGGAGCAACTGGGCCCGTGAGCCACAACTACTGAGCCTGCGCGTCTGGAGCCTGTGCTCCGCAGCAAGAGAGGCCGCGATAGTGAGAGGCCCGCGCAGCGCGATGAAGAGTGGCCCCCGCTTGCCGCAACTAGAGAAAGCCCTCGCACAGAAACGAAGACCCAACACAGCCAAAAACAACTAATAAATAAATAATAAATAAATTAAAAAAAAAAAAAACCAAAAAACAATTTGTCCTATTCCTCTTCTCCTTTCACTTCCCCCTTCTCTTCACTTCCTATTTTTCCCTTCCTTTCTTGAACAATTTATCCTACAGCCATTAGCTGGGGCAGAGCAAGTAGGCGTCCATGCCTGATGAAGCCATGACAGCCCAGAGGAGTGTCACAGCTCTGCCACATGGTAGGAGGGCACACATGGGGGATTTAAGGATTCCCATTTTTCCACATCATTGGCAACACTTGACATTGTCTGTCTTTTTTATCATAGCCATCCTAGTGGGTATGAAGTGTTATTTCATTGTGCTTTTGATTTGGTTTGATGCTCAAGAACATGTCGAGCATCTTTTTATGTGTTTTTTTATTGGTTATTTGTATATCTTCTTTGTAGAAATGGCTATTCAAATCCTTCGCTCACTTTTAAAGTGGGTTATTTATCTTTTGATTGTTGAGTTGTAAGAATTCTTCTTTAGATATTCTGGATGTGAGTCTCTTTTTGATATATAATTTGCAGTAATATTGTCCCATTCTGGGGTTGCCTTTTCAATTTCTTGATAGCGTTCTCTGAAGCACTAAAGTTTTTAATTTTGATGAAGTCAAATTAATCCATTTTACTTTGGTTGCTTGTGCTTTAAGTGTTACACCTCAGATATCCTTGCCAAATCCAAAGTGCGGAAGGTTTACACCTATGTTTTCTTCTTAGAATTTATAGTTTTAGCTCTTAGATTCATTTGGGTTTTTTTTTTTAAACATCTTTATTGGAGTATAATTGCTTTACAATGGTGTGTTAGTTTCTGCTTTATAACAAAGTGAATCAGCTATACATATATATACATCCCCATATCTCCTCCCTCTTGCATCTCCCTCCCACCCTCCTTATCCCACCCTTCTAGGTGGTCACAAACCACCAAGCTGATCTCCCTGTGCTATGTGGCTGCTTCCCACTAGCTATCTATTTTACGTTTGGTAGTGTATATATGTCCATGCCACTCTCTCACTTCGTCCCAGCTTACCCTTCCCCCTCCCCGTGTCCTCAAGTGCATTCTCTAAGTCTGTGTCTTTATTCCTGTCCTGCTTGGGCTAATTTTTGTATACAGTATGAGAAAAGGGTCCAAATTCACTCTTCTGCATGTGGATATCAAGTTGTCCCAGCACCGTTTGTTGAAAAGATTATTCTTTCCCCCATTGAATTATTTTGGCCCCTTTGTCGAAAATCAGTGAGTAAAACATGGAAGGGTTTATTTCTGGATTCTCAATCTATTCCATCGAGCTGTCTGTCCCTCTGCCAATACCATACCGTCTTGATTACTGGAGCTTTGTAGTAGGTTTTGAAATCAGAAAATACTTCAACTAGCAACATCAGCAGCACCCTTGACCCCTCTCCTTCCTGGTGAAGCAAAGCAAAAGCACAGAGCTCCTTCCTGGAGGAGGCTCTTCCCCAAAGGCTTCCTTCCTTGAATATAATAAAAGCAAACAGGCACTGAGTCAGGCCATCCAGTTACACTGTCTCATTTAACCCTGACAACAGCCCACTTTACAGATGAGGAAGTGGGATATGCCAGATATGTTCCCATCAGCCCTCCAGACCCACATTCTGTGCTCGGGAGAATGGCCTTTGTGTCCTTGCTCCATGTGCTCCTCCCCCTCTGGCTTCTGATTGGGTTTGGCAGAGGAGCCCCTCCAGGAGGCCAGAGGGTGGGGTGCGTGAGGCCAGGGCTTTTATTCCCTGGCTGCCTCTCCATGAGGGTGCTTCTGGCTGACCTTGACCCTTCCTGAAGGTCACAGCTCCTCTCAAAGCAGCTTGCTCTACATGACTTTCTCCTTCTGGGTTCTGGAGACCTCACCCTCCCCAAGGAGTGTCCATGCATAGGAGTGGCAACAGCTTCTGGGAATTGCGGCTTCTCCCCAGGTGGACTGATGGGTCTCAGAGCTCTGGCTGAGTGAACGCCTTTTGAGTGTCGTCGGTTCAGCAGGGTCAGGAAGGTGCACTCTTGAGGAAGGCCTAAGGGAAGACCCACCCGATGTGCCAATTTCTAGAAGCACTTACTCCGAGGTCCTTTGCCAACACATGTAATATTAATGATAGCAGTAGGTGTAGCAACTCCCAGGGATGAAGTTTGGGAAAACATAATGGAACATTCAGTTGCAAAGTGCAAGACCATGAGCTTGTTGCTAAAGACTTTGCCTTCAAAGGCTAATTGGACTCTGCCAAGTTTGGAAAACCACTTAGTCTTTCAAAGTAAACTGAGAAGGAGGGACAGTCGTAAGTCAAATGTCAAGGTAACTTCTAGTAGATGAACCCATTAGCAATACTTCTGAGACATGCATGTTTTCAGAACCTTGTGCATGATTTTGAAATGATCTGGGCAGAATCCAAGGATCTGCATGGAGATGTGCTTTGTGGAGAAGCGGAGGGAAAACCTATGCAGAGCTTGAAAAGTATGGCTACCACTTCATCTTCTTTCTACTGAGTATCCCACTAGGCCTACTGCATGAAAACAGCACATTTATCCAATATAGAGCCATTAAAAAAATTAACCCTTTTATTTAGGAAGAAAAAATAATCTCAGACCTGCTGAGAAACTGCAAGAATATCGCACTGGACTCTAACATATTTTTTGCATAGAGTCACCTATTGTTCACATTTTGCCATTTTTGCTTTATCTCTTTTTTTCTCTCTTTCAATTTATAAGGTTGAGTGATATGAAATATATACGCTATTCATTCCTTTTTATTTTTTTGCTAAACATTCGAGAGTAAATCACAGAGACCAAAACCCTAAACCCCTTATTACTTTACATGTACCTCCTAAGAAAAAGGACATTCTCTTACATAACCACAGGTCAAAAATAAAAATTTGAGGAATTAACGTTACTCTAATTGCTAATTGCTCCAATACCGTTTTATAGCAATGTTTACTCCCCCGCAGTCCAGGATGCAAGCCAGCATCACGCCTGGCACAAGTTTAGAGCCTTTTGTTCAGTGCTTGAGTTATATGGGATTTAGCATAGATTCAGGTCTTGGCTTGTTGGTTCTGGATGGCAGGGAAGCAGTTATTTCCCTCGAGAGGAAGAAGCTTCCAACCTACCTGAGATGAGACACACCCTATACTCCAGGACTCAGAGAAATCCAAGGGCTTTGGATGACTCTCCAGAGAGGCCAACACAGAAACACGGGAAAGGGCCTTCCCTGGTGGCGCAGTGGTTAAGAATCCACCTGCCAATGCAGGGGGCATGGGTTCGAGCCCTGGTCTGGGAAGATCCCACATACAGCGGTGCAACTAAGCCCGTGCACCACAACTACTGAGCCTGCGCTCTAGAGCCCGCGAGCCACAACTACTGAAGCCCATGCACCTAGAGCCCGTGCTCCTCAACAAGAGAAGCCACCACAATGAGAAGCCCACGCACCGCAACGAAGAGTAGACCCCGCTCACCACAACTAGAGAAAGCCCGTGCGCAGCAACAAAGACCCAACGCAGCCAAACATAAATAAAAAAAATAAATAAAAATTAAAAACAAAAGTCACTAATGACTTAGTATAGCTCATCTCTACCTTGGATTTATCTGTATGCCACCTCTCTCATATACACACTATTATTTCCTACTGAGGAAATCTGGATGAACTGTTAATGTGAAAACTGCATGAAAATAAACTACGTAGCTCATATGCTATTTGTGCCTTTAAAAAAAAAACGAAAGAAACAGCGGGAAGGAAGATTCTTGCTCTGGGTCCCCACTAAGTGGCCCCACAATTTGCAAGGCACCGATGCGTGTCCTGATTTCACAGCATCCCCCCTTGCCCTGACTTTGCTTGAGGAGAGGGTCATTGGACTAGGCAGTCGTGCTGTACACACTTTAGCACTTCGCCCAGGAAGGCTCACGTGGGAGCAGAGAAGCAAGGCCAGCAATATTTGGACATTACGCAAAGGTTTGTCTTAAATGTAGCAGAGGTCGGGAGGTCAGAGGATAGGCAGGAAAATCCATCATCATGGAGCCTACGAGGGAACTTGAGATGACCGTGAGGAGGTGGGTGACCCCAGAGAGAAGTTGCAGAAGCCCCCAGGGAGTATCCAGATGCCCCGAATTGGGGGCTCTGGGCATGTGCGCTGCATGAGGTCTTCGATTACCCATCCTGGGGCTCCCCTCTTCCCCACCTTAACAAAAAGCTCGATTCAATGCTCTTCAGACATGGTTTGATTTTCACATGCTATGAGTCTCTGCTCCCTCCTTATAGATGCCTGGTGATGGGGAAGAGCTGGAATGAGAGCGAAAGGGAGGAAGGGAGAGGCATGCAGGAGGGAGGGGTGGCTGTTTCCGGGGGTATCAGGACAGAAGAAAGACTCTGGCGTTTGCTGTTTTGTGTAGCAAGAGGTGGGGGATGGAAATGTGACAGCAGAGCTCCCGAAGAGGCAGGAGGCTGGATACCGGGGTGTTATTATTTCCAGCCCATCAGAAAAATGAGGAGGCTCATGTTTCTGCTTCTTCCTCAGCAGTCTCCACCTGCTGATTTAGGGCATCACATGGTGCTCTGTGTTTGGGCTTCTGTATTCTTATTTGGGTTTCTTCTTACTTGTTTTTCCAGCTAGAGTGTCAATCCTGAGCTCCTTAACTCCAGCTCAGCCTCTAGGATGGAGCCAGGCACGCCATGGGCTGTCAGCCTGTTTACTGATTGCATTTGAGGGAAGTAGATTTTGGTTGAGGTCTCTGCCTACTGTTTACATCGTTGACACTTTGCCCTTGTTAAGGCATGTGACAGCTGCACAGGAAGCAAGTGCCAACGGTCAGCGTGACCATGACATCCAAATATATACCTCCAGCCCACTGTGCTTCCACCTCTGGCCCCTAAATGCAGCTGCCCCTCTGCCCTCAGCACCTCCACTCCTATGGCTCAAAGCATCTCACACACAAAGCGTCAAGGACCAAACTCATGCTCTCCCCACCCTCCCCCATGAACCTTCCACCAATTTCCCCAAATGGCACCAACACTTGCTCTGGACATCTCCCTCACCCTCACCCTTCATAACACACCCGTTCCTAAAGCCCATTCATACTTACCCCCTAAATATCACTCCCCTCCATCTCCATTGCAAGCTTTGTCCACCCACTGGCTTTCTCACTTGGACCACTCAACAGTTACTTCTCATTGGTGCTGGCTTGCTGCCAATCTTTCCTGCATACAGAAGCCCAAGGAATTTTCACAAACAAACAAAAATGAGATCATATTTCTCCTTTGCTAAGAACCATTCCCTGACCTGCTATCACCTTCCAAATAAAGATCAAAATGGCGATTGTGGGGACTTCCCTGGTGGCACCGTAGTTAAGAGTCCGCCTGCCAATGCAGGGGACACGGGTTTGAGCCCTAGTCTGGGAAGATTCCACATGCCGTGGAGCAGCTAAGCCCTTGCACCACAACTACTGAGCCTGCGCTCTACAGCCTGTGAGCCACAACTACTGAGCCTGTGTGCCACAACTACTGAAGCCCATGCGCCTAGAGCCCGTGCTCTGCAACAAGAGAAGCCACCGCAATGAGAAGCCCGCACACCACAACGAAGAGAAGCCCCTGCTCGCCGCAACTAGAGAAAGCCTGCGTGCAGCAAAGAAGACCCAATGCAAACAAAAATAAACAAAAACAAAAACAAAAACAAAATCGCCATTGTGGCCTCAAGGAGCTTTCTGGCCCCAGATTATCACTTTTGCCTCAACTTGTTCCTAAATGATCCGTGCTTTTGAAGGATCAGCCACCATGTCGGCTGTGAGTTTCTCAAACACCCCCTATGCACGCTCTCCTTGGGTCTTTGCTCCTGTCTAGGACGCTCTTCTCCACCTCCTCCTCCCTCATCACCTCCATGAGTTCCTACTCAAACATCTCATCTCACTTCAAAGTTATTTTCCCAGGGAAGCCTTCCTAGTCCCCACAAAGCTCAGGCAGGCGCTCCTATTACATTCTCCCATAGAAACACAGAGTTTTTCCTTGCTGCATGTATCACAGTTACACAGGCAGACCTCGGAGATACTGCAGATTTGGTTCCAGACCACTGCAATACAGTGAAGGTTGCAGTAAAGCGAGTCACACAAATTCTGTGGTTTCCCAGTGCATGTCAAAGTTACGTTTGCACAATACTGTAGTCTACTAAGTGCACAGTAGCATTATGTCTATGAAAACAAGGTACATACCTTAATTTTAAAAATACTTTATTCTAATAAAGGCTGCCCATCATCTGAGCCTTCAGAGAGTCATAATCTTTTTGCTGGTGGAGGGTTTCACCTTGATGTTGATGGGTGCTGACTGATCAGGATGGTGGTTGCTGAAGGACCAGGTGGCTGTGGACATTTCTTAAAATAAGGCAATGAACTTTGCTGCATTGATTGACTCTTCCTTTCACCAATGATTTTTTTTTTTTTTTTGTAGCATGCAATGCTGTTTTTACCCATAGTAGAACTTCTTTTGAAACTGGAGTCAATCCTCTCAAATCCTGCAACTGTTTTATCAACTAAGTGTATGTAGTATTTGAAATCCTTTGTTGTCATTTCGACAATATTCACAGCATCTTTCCTGGACGTAGTTTCCATCTCAAGAAACCATTTCTTTGCTCATCCATAAGCAGTAACTCCTCATTCATTCAAGTTTTATCATGAGATGTGGCAATTCAGTCACCTCTTCAGGCTCCACTTCTAGTTCTAATTCTCTTGCTATTTCCACCACATCTGCAGTTACTTTCCCCACTGAAGTCTTGAACCTCTCAAAGTCATCCATGAGAGTTGAATTCAACTTCTTCCAAATTCCTGTTCATGTTGATATTTTGACCTCTTCCCGTGAATCACAAAACGTTCTTAATGGCATCTACAATGGTGAATACTTTCCAGTGGTTTTTCAATTGACTTTGCCCAGATCCATCAGAGGAATCACTATCTATGACAGCTAAAGCCTTGTGAAATGTATTTCTCTTTTTTTAAAAAAATAAATAAATTTATTTATTTATTTATTTATTTATTTATTTATTTATTTATTTATGGCTGTGTTGGGTCTTCGTTGCTGCATGCAGGCTTTCTCTAGCTGCAGCGAGCAGGGATTACTCTTCGTTGCGGTGCGCAGGCTTCTCCTTGCAGTGGCTTCTCTTGTTGTGCAGCACGGGCTCTAGGTGCACGGGCTTCAGTAGTTGTGGCACACGGGCTCAATAGTTGTGGCTCACAGGCTCTAGAGCATAGGCTCAGCAGTTGTGGCACATGGGCTTAGTTGCTCCGCGGCATGTGGGATCTTCCCGGACTGGGGCTTGAACCCGTGTCCCCTGCCTTGGCAGGCAGATTCTTAACCACTGCGCCACCACGGAAGCCCAAGCCTTATGAAATGTATTTCTTAAATAATAGGGCTTTAAAGTCGAAATGACTCCTTGATCCATGGGCTGCAGAATGGATGTTGTGTTAGCAGGCACTAAAACAACATTAATCTGGTTGTACATCTCCGCCAGAGCTCATGGGTGACAGGTGTATTGTCAATGAGCAGTAATATTTTGAAAGAAATCTTTTCTTCTGAGCAGTAGGTCTCAACAGTGGGCTTAAAATATTCAGTAAACCATTTTATCAACAGGTGTGCTCTCAACCAAGCTTTACTGTTCCATTTATAGAGCACAGGAAGAGTAGATTTAGCATAATCCTTAAGGGCCCTAGGATTGTCAATATAGTAAATGAGCACTGGCTTTAACCTAAAGTCACCAGCTGATTTAGCCCCTAACAGGAGAGTCAGCCTGTCCTTTGAAGATTTGAAGCCAGGCATTGATTTCTTCTCTTTGCCTATGAAGATTCTAGATGACATCTTCTTCCAATAGAAGGCTGTTTCATCTGCATTGAAAATATGTGGTTTAGTGTAGCCACCTTCATGAACTAACTTAGCTAGATCTTCTGGATAACTTGCTGACAAACCTTCCATGTCAGCACTTGCTGCTTCATCTTGCACTTTTATGTTATGGACACAGCTTCTTTCCTTAAACCTCATGAACCAACCTCAGCTAGCTTCACACTTTTCTTCTGCATCTTCCTCATCTCTCTCAGACTTCATAGAACGGAAGAGAGTTCGGGCCTAGCTCTGGATTAGGCTTTGGCTTAAGAGGATGTTATGGCTGGTTTGATCTTCTATCCATACAACTACAACTTTCTCCACATCAGCAATAAGGCTGTTTTGCTTTCTTAACATTCGTATGTTCAGTGGAGTAGCACTTTAATTTCCTTCAAGAATTTTTCCTTTGCATCCACAGCTTGGCAAATGTTTGGCACAAGAAATCTAGCTTTCAGCCTATCTTGGTGTTCGACGTGACTTCCTCACTAAGCTTAATTATTTCTAGCTTTTGATTTAAAGTGAAAGACCTTTCACTTGAACACTTAGAGGCCAGTGTTGGTTACTAATTGACCTAATTTCAATATTGTTGTATCTCAGGGAATAGGGAGACCCAAGGAGAGGGAGAGAGATTGGGGAACGGCCAGTTACTGGAGCAATCAGAATACATACAACATTTATCAACTAAGTACGCCATCTTATATGGGTGCAGTTTGTGGCACCCCAAGACAATTACAATACTAACGTCAAAGATCACTGATCACAGATCACCATAACAAATACAAAGATAAAGGAAGAGTATGAAATATTTCGAGAATTATCAAAATCTGACCTGAAGACACAAAGTGAGCAAATGCTATTGGAAAGGTGGTGCTGAATAGACTTGCTTGATGCAGGGTTGCTACAAAACTTCAATTTGTAAAAATCACAATGTCTGCGCAGTGCAACAAAGTGAAGTGCGATAAGACAAGGTATGCCTATAATTCGATATTTGTGTACCTATTTGATTAGTATTTATCTCCCCTTCTTGACTGAAAACTGCATGAGCACAGGGAATGGGTCTGTTTTTGCTCCCAACTAAATCCCAGTCATATCTAAAACACAGTGTGTGGCAAACAGTAGGTGCTCAGTTAATACCCTTTGGAAAGTGTAAGGATGATTGGGCGAATGAATGATGAATAGTCAGAGCCTAGATTCTCTTTTTTTTGTTGGGGGAAAATGCTGCACCATTGTACATTACCACTAGCACCAGCAACATCAGAGCGTTCCAAATCCTTCATATCCTCACCCCAACACTTGATATTTTATATATATATCTCCATCCTAGTGGGTGTGAAGTGGTATTTCATTTAGGTTTTGATTTGCATTTCCCTAATGACTAATGATGTTAAGCATCTTCTCATGTGCTGATTGGCCATTTGTATACCTTCTTTGGAGAAATGTCTATTCAATCCTTTGCCCATTTTTAAACTGGATTGTTTGTCATTTTATTGTTGAGTGGTAAGAGGCTAGACCCTTATCAGATACATGATTTTCAAATATTTTAGAGAAGTCTTTACACTTGCTCCCTCCTGGAACTCCCCTAAAATGACAGCAAGGGAATAAAATTAGATTCATTTCAGACAGAGAGAAAAAGAAGCAAAAAGACATAGACAAAAGATTTCTAAAAATCTTTGGAAGCAGACAGCATTTGGAGGCATGGTCTCTACCTTTGCACATGGAGGTGGTCACAGCCCAAGTGCTGAGAAGGAATGAGACAGCCCACTCTACAGAATTCTGGAAGTGCCCAGGGTCCTAAATCACCAAAAGTGCAGAATTTGGAGGGCAAGCAGGGGTAAAGCTCTAGCATTGTCTATATCTGGAGTGGTATAGGTCTCGCCTATTGTCACCCACAGGAGATGACAGGTTTCTTTTCTAAAGAAAAAGATTCCCTTCATACATTTCAGATTCAGAGGACATGGGTACAGTGGAGGTAGCAGAGAGGTATGGGGCCCACAGTAGACAGATTAAATAAAAGTCTGCATCCTGATTGGGTCCCTCTGTTGTTTTCTTAGCATGCCCCTAAATATAGGTATCTGGGCACCTCTACTTCGGGCAGAAGATGGGAAGGTTCTTCTCTAGAGAATCTGCAAAGCTTCAAAAAAAAAAAAAGCCTCCTGATCCTGGCAGTGGGGGCAAGGCCAGGCCTGAACGCAGGTAACCTGACCACCAATGCCCCCGTCCCTGACACTGACCAGTCCACAAGCCCTGCCTGTGCTCAAAGTGGAGAAAGACACCTGGACCCTTCCCCTAACCACGTGAATATACCTACTCACTAATTTAATCCTCTTAGAGAGAGAAGAAAATAACATTTCAGCTCCCCCACCCCCAGAAACTAACAGACAAACAAAAACAAGAACAGAATACTATGGAAAATGAGCAACAGAGAATATTAAAACAGCTTTGAAATTTTTAAATGTAACTAAATTAAAAGAAATTAAATAGAAGAACTAGAAGATAAAGTATAAGAACTCTCCTGGAGAATAGAACAAAAAGTTAAATATATAGGGCAGAGAAGATAAGAAAATGATGCAATCAATCTGGCATTCCAGAAAGAGAAATGAAAGAGAAAAAAGGAAATTATTAAAGAAACATTACAAGAAAAATTTCCAGAAGTTGAGAGAGCATAATAATCATCCAGTTCAGGAAACTGAAGGGAGATCTACATAAAGGCACATCAGGAAAAAACTAGAAGATTCTGAAAGCTTCCAGAGAGGGGAAAAAAATAGGTCCCACACAAAGGATTGGGTGACATAATGGCATTGGATTTCTCAAGAGCATAATGGAAGCGTACATTTAAAAGTATAAGGAAGAACAATTTTGAATCAAAGGATTTATATTTCCAAGCTATTAATCAAATTTGAAAGCAAATATTTCTGGATGGGTACAATCTCAAAAAATTTGCTTATCAAGCTACTGAGGATGTACTTAAGCAAAAGAACAGAGAAAACTGAAAGGAAAAAAAAGAGGAAAATTTTAGATCCATCAAACCAGAGAAACAACCCAGAAGGATGAGGGGAAATGTGGCATATAGTCCACACCCAGTCCAGAATAAAGGAGAAGGATAGAGAGCTGTGGAAGAGAAGTCTTTAGGAAATCATGAAGCATCTGATATGCTTGCTCATTTAGAAAATGTTATTTGTAGACACTTGACAGATCCATTGGAAGATACGGGGAAGAAATAGAAATGGAAACATAGAAAATGAAGTAAATGGAAAAAACTGAGGCAATGATAAACTCCAGGAAAACCAAAACTTGTACAAAAAATGAAAAGATGAAAGTGTCTCCCTGCTTCAGCAGTGATCAATATTAACAAGGTTGTAATAATGTAAACATTGGCTATAGGTTTAATTCTGGAAGTAGCATATTAGGAGAATGGGTAAAATGGAAAGGGAGGGTGGTGATCTGTAAGAGTGCTAATCTTTATTCAACCTAATAGGAAGTCAATAGATCATTTCTAACACTGATAAATCAAGACATTTCAGCAAAAGCATGTTATTTAGAAATAGGAGAGTGAGTTCCAGGACAAACAACTGAACTAAGTGGTTGCCTCTGGGTAGTGGACCTGCAGGTTGGTACTGGGGAATGAAGGAACCCATGGTTCTGATTGCCCAACTTGCAGTATTATTTCACTTAATTGAAAATCAATTACAAAACCATAAGGAAGTTCCCTTAGAAACGCGTGCTGTGAAACCAAGAATTGAAAGTTTCCACTCCATATACTTGCAAGAAAAATGACAATGACATTCCTAGCCCCACAGGATTTTATCATTAAATTCCCACCTCATCCCCTCCTCCAGTACACACACCTCTGCATTTGTGAAAACCTTTGTGCTTTAGAGAAAAAAGGAGAGAACAAGTGTGTGGAACTCCAAATGGCTTAACTGGAAAATTCACGGTCCAAAGCACATATTTATTTGTATCACAGACAAATCCTCAGATTTGGTGGGAGAAACTTAAAATCATTAGTGTCTACATTAGTGTCAAGGGTGTTACCCGCAGTGTTTTCCAGCAGAGCAGCACATGGTTCAGAAGTAAGTGGGAGACCAAAAGGAAGGAGCCAGAAAGCCAGGAAGTGTGACTCAGACATTTGCTTTTGACTTTAATTAGTAAGCCCTGCCAATTTACTTCTTGGAAGGGGAAGCGCCTCTCCTACCTTCTTTCTTCTAAAGAGATTTCAAGTGAGTCTCACCCAAGAAGTGAGCTACTTTGTTACCATTACACATCAGATGAGACCTGCTCACATGGTACCAGTTCACATCCGAGCAGCACACCAGTCAGCAAAAATACATTGATCACTGTTTCTCTTTATCCTCACACCCTTTGGTTGGACTCCCTAATGCTAGGGATTTCTCAAAACGAATCCAAGTCCCAGAAGGTTTCTCAAAGAAATGATGGTGTGTATTTGGCTCAGAAACAGAATTGCAAAGTGCTTTCCAGTTGGTAGATTTGCAGAGAAAATGCAAAGAGGAGGGCATGCACAGAAGGGCAGTGTGAATTTGATTCAATAAATATTTATTGAGTGCCGACTGTATGCTGTTCTTCTGGGATATAGAAATGACTAAGACCTGGGAGTGGCCCTCAGTTACCCTTATATCAGATCAGAACTCTCATCCCAGGCCCGTCCATTCAGTTCCACAGTCCTGGGCAAGCCCCACACTGCTCACTGGGCAGGAGGGGAAAATGAAGGGAATCCACCAGTGTCTTCAGCTTTGGGGTTTCTTCTGTTAGAGAAATGGGGCAGAGTCCACCAGCAGTCAGTGGAGTGTATGTGTTGGGGGCAGGAGTGGTTGCCTTCTTTAAAATACAGCTTTGCTAGTTTTCTGTATCCTAAATACAAAGTGACCCCGGTGGTGTTTTAACCAGGAGGAGTTCCGGTCTAAGCCCCCCAAGCCATAGAGACCCAGAGGATTTGTTTAGCTAACTTTCCTTGTTAGGAGTCTAGGCTTTCAGAGTGTCCCTCATGGGCGCACCTTCATTTCCCATTCTCACTGCTCAAACCTTCCACATTTTCTCAGTAAGCCCTTGTTCTCCCCCTCCCCCAGGATATGCCACCCCTCCCCCACCCCATTAAAAAGTCCCAGGAGCAGCTCCCAGCTCTCCCTCAGGCATATTTCATTTGGATGTCAATGGTGTTTCTTCTGTGCAGGCTTTTTCTGGGTCTTGGGGAGGAAGAGAAGGAGGTCCTTACTACGGATGGCCGTAGCCTGGACACAGCTACTCAGACCCTTAAGGCCTGCAGGCTCGTATGCACCCGGCAGTTACCACAGCAAGGATTTCTCCCATCTCAAAGGCAGAGAGCATTCAAAGCATGAGGGAGATGGGTTTCCAAACCCTCCAGTTAGGGTTTCCAACTTCTTGGAAGGGTGTTAAAAGTGTCAGTTACCAGAATGTTAACATATAAAAAACCCTGACTTTGGTCATCTGCACCATTATGGTACATCACTCACGGCCCAATCCAGACAATAGAAACCATCTAGGTATTTCAGAAAGAGAGAATTTGATAGAGAAGTTTGATTACAAAGGTATTGGAAGGTCTGGAAAAGTAATGGGGAGAAGGAGTGATCCTCAGAGATCAGAAAGTTCTCACACCCCTAGGCTGGAACCCATGAGCCTGCAGCTGCTTCTGTGGTGGGAAGTTGCTGAGTTCCTAGACCAGGGCTGGGACCTGCACTGGGAAAGCTGTTCTCCTTGTTGTCAAAGAGCGTAGTGGGGCAGTGTCATCCTGTAGAGCAGCGGGAATTTGGGGCCCTAAGGCCTGGGGGGACTCAGCCTTTCAGCTGGAAGGTGCACGTGAGTTTTCTAGATATTTATTAAGGTGGCTGTGAAGTCAATTTAGTATAGCTCCATAAAAAAGACAAATAGGAAAATCTATTCTGTCTCTTCAATAAAATTCTTTAGAGGAACAGTATAAAAGCATGATCTTATAAACAAAATTGACTCTTTGTATGCCCAAAAGAAAACATGTTTGTCCAGTTTGATTTTGTTACTCCAAACCAGCTCCCAGCCTTGGGGGAAATGTGTTTCAAAAAATACCTCTCTTTTCTGAGAGTCAGATGAAATATAAAAACATGAAAGCACCACTTAAAACTTTTTTTAATATAAAAGTACATATTAGGTTTATTTTGGGGGGTATTTTTAAGTTTTTTATATTCACAATTAGAAAATATTAAAAGCATAAAGAAAAAAACAAATCACCAGAAATATATAGAGAATTTTTCTGATATATAAAGAAAATATCTATAGGTCTCTTTTTACAAACATTTTTTGCATAAAAATAAATTATGTATGAATTACTTTGTGAATCTTTTTCTGCTTAACAAGATGTCATTAAATCTACTTTTGCAACATAATTTTTGAGTGGTTCTTTGTATTCTATCACAAGGTCTGCACTATAATTTACTTAACCTATTTATAGTTTGACTGTTTAAATTATTTCCTCTTTTTTTACTAACGTTATGATGAACAAATTATTTTGCACGACTTTGATTATTTCCATAGGACAGATTCTCAGAGACAGAATTGCTGAGTCAGAGGTTATGAATTATTTTAAGGCCTTTGATGCACAGTGTCAAATATCTTCCAGATACACTGAACCAAGTTCCAGTCCTATAGTCAGTGCACCAAAGTGGTTGCTTCCCCGAACTCTGGCCCATTCTGGGTTCTATCACTTAAGAAACAAACAAACAAACAAACAACAACAGAATGCTCACCAAGGCCATGTAAGGCCATGTTTTTCACTTGAACGAACAGAATCAGAAAAGTTAAATGCCACATTTCGCTGACAGTAAGATGTATCCTTTTTTTATGTTCCTATTTTCACATCTCTAAAATCAGTGGGGTTGAGCCCATGTTTTGGTTTCTGCTCGTTGTTCTTGTGTAATTATTAATAGTACTACCTCTCCTTCTTAAGGGTTCTGGTTTAGATGATAGATGATCTAATCACCCTGATTATCCAGTCGGGTGGCTACTTCCGGCTTTGGACAGATCAGGGTAGTATGGGGGCCCTTTGGAAGGGACCCTAATCCGGTCCTAGAGAACCAGGGACCGATAAACTGAGTCTGGAAGGATGGGAAGGGGCTAATCTGGTGGAGGTCATGGGAGGAAGAAAGGTGAGGTCCAACAGTAAGCCTCACCCAGGCCAAGGCTTGGAGGTAGCTGAGGCACTCAGGGACTGAGGCACGCAGGGAGCAGCTAAGTCAGTAGAACAGTATTTTTGGCTATGGGTCTACCTTCCTGTGCCAACAATCACTGTGGATTTGACTTTGTGACTCTGACCTGAACTAGGGTAAAGCTATTAATATACATAGTACAAGGTGAAGGGGAGACTGCAATGAACTGGTAGAGATGACCGAAATGATGGCAGCGTCCCCCCTTCGGCCCGCGGGTGCTACGCAGCCCCTGAAGAAGGAACTAACACTCCAGCCCATTCTGCAGGTCATCTCCCAGCTCTCTGAACGGTCACAGACCCACATCCAGCAGCCGCCGGAAGTAATTTTTAATTCTTGAGTCAACCTCGTTAGAGAAACACGATAGAGATGTTGTTTATTGACCCCAGAGGTGTTCCACTTCTTTGATTTTTCTAGGATTTCTTTCATGGAGCAGGGTCATGTCTCCAACAGGGTGGAGTGTTCATCCCCCTTCAACTCATCAGAAGCCTGGCACCGTTCCCATTCCCCCACTGACTAAGTACACAGTTGGATTAAGTCACTTGAACTTTGTTCCCTTGGTAAAAGCACTAGTGAAGCACAAATTATATCCACATCACTGGCAAATAAATGAAAGTGATTACCCAGGAATGCGCACACGCACGCGCGCGCACACACACACACACACACAATTACCCAGGAATAAATAAATGAATAAACAAACAAACAAATCAACCATTCCTGCCATGTGTATTTCCACCATGTCTGCATTATGGTGGAGGAGGAACACTGACTGGGGTCTTTCCTGCTTCTACTCACAGCACCACTGCACACAAGCCCAGCACAAATGAGGATTCTGGAGGCAGAGTCTGGCTCTTTTACTGACCAGATGCATGGCCTTGAGTAAGTCTTGAAGCTCCTCCAAAGCTGTTTCCTCATCAGTAAAGCAGAAATAATAATACGGAGGCAGACACTGCTCCCCCTCTACTTCCAATACCCCTCCATTTTCACCAACAGAACCCTGACCATGGTTGGGAGATAATGTCCCAGATAAACTGCTCCCCTTCCCCAGCTCCCTTGCATCCAGTGGTGATCATATAGCTGGTTCCCGCCAATGAGAGGTGACCAGAAGCCTGCGGGGGTGGCTTCAAGGAGATCCACTGCTTTCCTCATAAATACGGGCAGACTCAGCTGACACATGCCTTTTTCTCTCTGCCCTTCTTTTCATTCTTGCCTGGGACACAAATGCTGTTGTTGGGGGAGGAGCAGCCATCTTGTGGCAATGAGGATGGAAGCCACATACTCAGGGATAGTGGAGCAGAGTCCTGGGTTCCTGATGATGCCTCCAGCAGCTGTACCAGCCTTGGGCTGCTACTTCTCTGGACTTTTTGTCACATGAGGGAAATAAAACCCTTATTTTGGTTAAACCACTCTAGTTGGGTGTCTCTGAGCCATACAGATATCTTCCTCACAAAGTGGCTGTAAGGAGGAAATATGAGACAAGGAGAGAAATTGCCAACTTCACGGTCAAGGGGACTACCCACAGGAGATGCTCCAGTTTACCTCCGAGACACTGGCGGATGAATGACACAGATTTTACTGGAACCCACAGGACAAGTCATTTCCAGCTCAGAGTGAAATCTGCATCCAGAAATCCTGACCTGCTAGTATCCAGCCCTCTGAGCCTCCACCTTCCTCTCCTGGCTTTCCTACGGGTTGCATTGGCCCTATTGTGAGTGAAGGAATGTTGCCTGCCTCATCAGTAAACAAAGGATGTTGCAGCTATCAAGCCATCACATTACAGTCACCCCGACAGGGAGCCCTGAGGAGACTCAGGGTGAGAAGCACAGGATGCTGGCCCCAGGTAGCTGAAGTGCATATCAAAGGAATGGTTTCAGTGAGCCCAGACTCTTGCATCTTCCCATACATAGAAAAGCACTAAATTCCTTAACTTGAGCTGTCAATCTGGTTTTCTTTAATTAATAGTAATCTTTCGATGTTCCGATCACCCGGTCTTTGTTGCAAAATCTCCTGTATATCCCGCCTCCTCCCTTACTTCTTCGGAGCTATCCCTCAGAGCTATCTAAAAGGCTATGTCCCGGGCTTAAATCCTCAGTTTTGTCTGCCAAATAAAACATAATTCTCAATTTTTAGGTTGTGCATTTTTTTTTCAGTTGACACTATGTTGAAACAACTTGAGGGTTCTGCAAAAATAGTAAGACTTAATTGGATGGAGAACTTGAAAAGAGTGTTAATTGGGTAGGAGTTAGTCTGGGGGTCTTCTGAGGCTAAATTAAAGAGTGGACCCTTAGGGTCACCGATTAGAAGTGCCAGGAGTGAGGAGTGCTTAAACACACCTCAGAAAACGTGCTGGCTGTTGACTCAGGCTTCCAAACATGGCATTGTGTGTGACTGGTAAAATGTAAATTAGGCTTAGTTCTGGGAAAAAATAAAATAAAAAAGCCTGTCCTCAAATGGAAATAAAATACCCTCATTCTAATTTATCTCTACTGAGATTCGTTACAATTGACAAAAAGTCACTGGCCCCATTCCTGCCAAGGAAGGTGGACCTAGAGCAGAAATACATGACCAAGTCTGGCTGCACTGTATGTGCTTCTGTCATTTACTTGTGAGAGGTGACATACCCGGACCACCAATTGTAAGTCCCGTCAGCTGGCCAGAGCTGAATTTAGCGGCTGCTGTTGCTGAAATTTTGAAACAGAAAAATGTATAATGGAAGGAGTGGTTTATGATCTAAGGAATTAAACCACTTAAAATGCTGCTGGGATTTTCTGGTCCAGAAGATTGCATGTAATGGATGTGTGTAATTACTTTTATTTCAGATGGAAGAAAATATATGTTTATTAATAGAAAATTGGTTTCTCAGAGCCTTTCCAAATTAAATGTTGAACAGATATTTTTTTAAATATTATTTGACATCGTGCCAAAATAATAGCCTTAATGCCCCAGAAGAACTTACTGGAGAGAATCATAACAGCTGGCAGGGACCAGTCCTTACAGGTGCACTGCACTGTTTTAAGCCCTTCACGTAGGTTAACTCATTTAAACCTAGAAACAACTGATGAAGTACAGTTATCATTCATATTTTATAGATGAGGTGCACAGCTAATAATAAAAGTTTTGCTCTTTCATTTTTAAATATAATCCTTAATGGGAAGTACACAGCCAGAAAGCTAAAAATGCCAGCCTATGGCTCAATTAACAAATGTTTCCACTCTCTCTATTTTGTTTTTATTTATTTGTCTCCCTTTAACCTAGAGTATAGTTCTTCTGCTTTAATATAGCTCACACATAGCCTTAGAGAGAGCAAATTCACAACTTGGTCACAGAGAAAATGAGGTAGGAAGCAGTGGCAACTTTCCTTGGCTCTGGGGGGATTAATTGTCATGGATATTTAATTTAGGATTAATAGTTGTTTCAACCAAGCCATTTAAAAATGTGCCAAACCAGCAAGGAAGAAGGGAAATGAATTCGTGATCTGAAATTTGGGGAATAAAGCTTTTCTCATTAGCAAACAGCTTTCTCTTTGTAATGTGAATAAATCTAATGAGGGTCAATTATACGTTTTATTAAATTTTACAAAATCAGTGTTACTGATCCCCCTCTGCTTTATGTTCCCCCTGCCTTGCCTCCTGAATTTTTACTCTAATTGCTTACGTTTTCTTCTGTTGGACTAGCGGTGTCATTCACTTCTGATCTTTACTTCCCATTAACCTTTTATTTTGGAGATCTCTTGGATATGATTATCTGGAAAATCCAGGCCCAAAGCAAATTCCAACAGTAGCTAATTTGGTCTTGAGAAACAAGCCCCCTGAGTCATTTGTGGGTAGGGAGTGGGAAGAAGGAAAGATGGGTAAGAGGGAGAATTATGAAAGAACTTCAGCTTCCCTTTACCCATTCAGCCATCAGAACCTGAGCATACGCCATGCGCTAAGCCCAGCACGGTCATGAGAGAACGGGATGCAGTCCTCGCCCTTCAGAAACTCACAGTCTCATGGGGATTTATGGCAGGTTAATTTCCTTCAATGAATGAGGATCATGTAGTCATGGTACTGTTTGACTAATCTAATCAAAGCCTCTCCCAGCTGGGGAAACTGGAGAATAGGTTAAAGGTAATCAGCAGTGACATGACAACCACATAATTTTGCCTTTGTCTTCTGGATGATCTGGAGAATTCCCAAATGATGCTTTCTTTGCTTTAGCAGTGGGTACTTGACGTTGTCAAATCCAATGCCCTGCTTTGCCAGAAGCTTCCACCACTATCTTTGCTGTAAGAAATTCTGAGTCTCGCTTTTGCCAAGCCGGGGACTCAGGGGTCTGCAAAAATCCTTCCTCCTGAATAATATTGGCTTAATTTCTGTTTGGAAGGGAAAACAAGAGGTTGAAAATTCCACTCCACTTGCCTCTATGCCTAACTAACAGGACTGAAAATGCTACTAGATATTTTCATGCCCCTCCCTAATTATTCACCTTTGTTGTCTTATTAAGTGACTCTCTCTTTCCCCAGAGGTAATTTGGAGCATCTCTGGATTCCCAGACCCTCAGGCTTCATAAATATTCATTAGGAAGGAACCACTGGGCCACAGTCAAGCAACTAAGTACCTTGAACGCAATTCAGTTATTCTGAATGCAATTCAGTATCTTGGTCCAGTCAGCATTTTCACTCTCTTTGCAGCAATTATTTTCTTCATTATTATGATCTTTCCTTGTCTTTTGTTCTTAGCCAGGTAAATAAAATTCCTCTACCCCCTGTAAGAGTTTCTAGTCTGCTTTCTCTTCTCTTCTGACTTTTCAGCTATTAGAAGAGTTCTTTTAAATGAATTGCTCAATAACTTGAAACAGTGATTAAAACAAAAGAAAACAAAACATGGAACTTCACGCACAGGCAAAGGCCTAGGTGAGCATACAGGAGTTCAGTAACGCTGTTCTTAGACCTTCCTCCATCCTGAAGTCTCAGCTCTGTATAACCTTCCTTCTGAAGCCACTTTTCATCCTCTTAGGATTTCCTTGGCAGTACGGAAAGAAGCATTTTTGCTTCCTCTGATTATGGGCCTCAGCTTCTCTCAGGGACTTGGGAGAAAAAGAATTGGAAGCATGCCCTCCTTGGTGACAAGGCATTTTCCGTGCTATACTTGGAAGACAGTGAGTGGAATGTTGATGCTTTCTGGCTCTCACCAGCATCACTGTGGGGGCAGGCCTGCAGGACTGAGGCACTAGATCAAAAGTCAGCTGTCGGGCTTAGAAAAGGCACAGGACATTTTTTGGGGGTGGGGGTGGGATCAGAGGCCAACATGTCCTTAGCTTATGTATGTTCTCATCATGACTGTTCTTGAAATCATAATTTTCCACTTTTCCTCCCCATTAACATCATTTATCCTGGGCACACGAAGGTACTCAAAAATAATGGCAATAGGTTATTACTATCATTAAGCTTCAATAGGGCGAGACCCAGATTTGTTTCATGATTTTGGAATCAGCTCCAATTCATGTGGTGTCAGATGCCTCTTGAACCCTGCCTCATCCTCACCCAGTCTTGACTGCGGTCACGGCCATGGTGAGCAGTCCTGGGTGAGCTTCAAGTCCCCTTGCCATTTTGGGCTTCTAGCATGTCTCTGCAAGCTGCGTGTTTCCTACTTGCTTTTCTGCAGCTTCCCTGGCCAGGAGGGGAGGAAGGCAGACATGGCACCTACACATGCTGTGGTAGGTCTGGCTCTCTAGAAGCAGGGTAGCATGCGGGATACTTCTTAGGGAGTGCTCATCAAACCCTGAGGAAGGGTGGTTTTGGAGGCAGATGTGGACAGAGGAAGAAGTCATCCATGATCAACTCCTTGGGATGCTCTGCGGCTGGGATGGCCCTGCAGGGTTGCCGGATTTAGGGGGATGAGTCAGGCCCCTACATTCCAGTCTTGACAGAGTGTGGGCTTCCCTGGAAGGAAGTGTGTCTGTGGATGAGGCACAGACATCTTCCCCCAAGACATCTCCAGGAGGGCTGACAGCTGAGGGCCGTCTGCGGACAGCACCTCCAGCAGCTGGGAGTATACGTCTTGTCTCTGCAGGGGAATCTGGGGGTCATCACACAGCAGCCACCATGCACAGCCCAAATGTGCAGGAGAGTTTCAACCTGTGGCGGGTGAGAGCTAATGGATACATGTTTCTATCCATCGGGGACAATTCTGAGAAGCACCCTTTAAACTCCCAAGAGTGTCCCAATGGTGTCTTTAGTTGCTCATAGTGAGGACCTCAAGATGACAGTTTTCTAGTGGCTTTTCCTCTCTCCCTCACTCCTGCTCCCTGGAATCACCACCCCGATGCACCACGTGCACCCAAGTCCTCATCTCAGGGTCTGCTTTTGGAGTAGGGAGGACCCAAGCTGTAACACATATGCAGGTCGATGTTAATAAAGACTTAGTAATGGTAGTGGGTGTAGTTCATGACTTTGTGAAAATGCCAAGCTGAGACTGATCATCAGAGAGATGATTACCAACCATGCCATTTCTTGAAACAAACTTTCCAAAAAGCTGAAAAGGGAGTGGTGGTGAGAGAGGGCAGGAAAGAGATTGTGAGTGAGAATTCAGAGTTGAAGACAAATTGGACTTCCTGAAAATCTGAAAATTTTGCACACGGACAGCCAACAACAACAGAATAAAGAGGCAACCCACAGAACGAGAGAGAATAGCTGCAAATCATATATCTGATAAGGGATTAATATTCAGGCTATATAGAGAATGTCTATAACTCAACAACAACGACAAACTCAATTCAAAAAGGGACAAAGAAATTAAATAGACATTTTTCCAAAGAAGATATATAAATGGCCACTAAGCGCATGAAAAGATGCTCAACATGACTAATCGGTAGGGAAATGAAAATCAAAATTATAATGAGATTTATAGAGCTACCTCACACCCATTATGGTGGCTACTATCAAAAAAAAAAAAAACACATGAAATAAGTGTTGGCGAAGATGTGGAGAAATTAGAACACTCGTGCTCTGTTTGTGGGAATGTAAAATGGTACAGCTGCTGTGGAAAACAGTATGTTGGTTCCTCAGAAAATTAAAAATAGAATTACCCATATGATCCAGCAATTCCACTGGGATATATCCAAAAGAATCGCAAACAAGGTCTAGAAGAGCTATTTGTACACCCATGTTCATAGAAGCATTATCGCAATAGCAAAACATGGAAGCAACCCAAGTATCCATTGACAGACAAATGGATAAGCAAAATGTGGTCTATCCATAAAGTGGAATAGTAATCAGCCTTAAAAGGGAGGAAATTCTGCATTATGCTACTACATGAATGAAACTTAAAACATTATGCTGAGTGAAATAAGCCAGTCACAAAACAACAAATACTGGTTAAAAAGAATAAAAATTGTAAAGGTGTCTTTTTAAATTAGCTTGTAAATTCAACATGTTCACACTGTGCCTGGTACCCAGTAAGAACTGTATAAGTGCCAGACAGATAGATAGATAGATAAAATAAAAATGGATTTTTTATGATGGGGTTAGAAAGAGACAAGCTTGTTAGTTTATATGAAAAAATAAACCAAGAAAATTCTGAAAAATAGTTATAGTAATTAAAATTTGATGCTAGCACAGATTGAGTAAACAGAATGAAGAATTTAGAAATAGACCCAAATGTCTATGGGAATTTAGTATACGATAAATGTGGCATTTCAACTCAGTGAGAAAATTTTTTTAAAAGTCAAATACTGTATGATTCCACTTCTGTGAGGTACTTAGAGTAGTGAAAATCAAAGAGACAGGGGTTGAATGGTGGTTGTGAGGAGCTGGGGGAGGGAATTATTATTTAATGGGCATAGAAATTCACTGTTAAGAGAGTTGTGGGGATGGATGTTAGTGATGGATGCACAACGTCATTTAATACCAGTGAACTGGACACATAGAAATGATTCATATGGTAAATTTTGTTATTTTTTTTTAATGGGAAAAAAAAAAGAGTCAAGAGTTAAGAAACTAGAGGTGGGGGCAGAGGAAGAATCAGTCAGAAATGAAAATCCAAAATCAACCTGTTTTCAAATCTTATCCAGTTTTTAAAATTCTGGATGGGCAATAAATCTCTCAGCCTCAGTGGCACCACATCTGTAAAATGGGACCAATGAGAGAAACCCCCTGATCGCGTTGCTGGAGGGTCATACGGGCGAAAGCATTCCCCGCTCCTGGCAGAATTGCTGTCATGCAGTGACCCTAAATGGGAGTGTCATGGAAACACTCTTTCTTGGGCTATTAGCTGATATATTTTCATTTTCTCCTTTATCATTTCTTTTCGCAGCTTTCCACTTCTAAGGCTAACATGAACCATGAGGTTTATTGCCCCCAAGGAAGGAGGAAAAGATGTTATTGATCAGTGTTGAGACTCAAAGCTTGTCCATGTTAAGACAATAGTCTTGAAATTCGGATTTTAGGGAGAGAAATATCTTTTTAAAGCCTTTAAACCCTTAAGAGCAAGACCTGGTAGACAAGTTCTCTAAGGTTTTATTATCAGCTCAGAGAAGAAAGGCTCAGAATACGATGGAGGGAGTGGGTTGCTGCCCACCAGGACCCGTGGGGATCACGGGAAGCGGGAAGCAGAGGGGGAGCAGAGAGCGAGCTACATGGGTCCTGTCTTCCCTCCTCCAGGCCAAAGTCTGGAAGGCCCTTGCTGTGCTATACAGGCAGGATGGAGGGGCAGGAGGAGAGGAGGGGCTTTGTTTCCCGCTGGGGAGGAGGCCTTGCTGGCCCTGGCTCCTTTGCCCTCCCATCCACATCACCCTTTGCCTTGCCCTGCATCTCAGCAGGGCGGCCCCGCGGGCTCTGCCTCCCAGGCTCATGTGTTAGCTGGGTTCAGTTAATAGGATGCTCGGGGCGGAGGCTAGCGGCTGGAGGAAGGGAAAGGCCAGGGTCCTTCTCCCTTGCCTCTTTTCTTCAGGCTGGGTCTCCAGCAGCTTCTGTATTGCCTCTGTGGCTTCAGGTCTAGCGGACAGGCCTGGGGTGGTTCCCGCTCTCCTGAGGACCAGGAGGCCCTGGGCTCCGCTCACCTCCCCTTCTCCTTTTGTCACGCAGCCTGAGGGTAGCGGTGGCATCATGCAGCTGCTAATCTTGGGGTGCCTCACGCTGCCCTGTTTGGCTTTTTAGCTCTTCCATCATCTGTGTCACCATTGGCCAGTATTAAAATCCCTCTGTTTTAAATATCCAGGTAACTTCTGTTTTCTGGTTAAATGCTGACTGCTGCTGTAGGGATATGGGAAGAGAAGGTTTCTCACCCAGCACCCCTCGGGGACAGGCCACTGGAAAAGGCAGTGGTGCCACGTGCTCTTGGCAGAGAAACCCTGAGCTTCTCTGAGCCCTTGGGTTGTCCCATACCCTAAGGGGCTGAGATTTGGTCACAGCCATGGGGGCTAGAAAGCTGGTCACTGGGGCCAGGAACTGAGCCTCGGGGGCTACAGCAAGACAGCGGGAGGACTACCAGCCTCTTAGAATCAATGAAAAGAGAGCAGGTCCCAAGCACAGCCTTGGCCAGTGCCAAGAGGGCAGGCAGTGACCAGGTGAACAGGGGACACCAGGTCTCCAGAGGCCGAGGAAGATCCAGAGTTCAGTGCAAGGGAACCAAACACAGGTCTCCATCTCTATCCTCCTCTGCCATCTGGACACAGTAAATGTCCCGTGCATCCCTCAGCCTCCTTGGAAAGGAGGAGAGAGGGCAGCAGAGACTCAAAGGAGACTGGTTAGATCCAGGGGCACTGATATATCACTTTTTTTTCTAATATTCTTTTTTTTGGCCACGCTATGCAGTATGTGGGATCTTAGTTTCCTCACCAGGGATTGAACCCATGCACCTTGCATTGGGTGCAGAGTCTTAACCACTGGACTGCCAGGGAAGTCCAAAATATCACTTTTGACAAGTTTAGTTTTCCTTGCTGCCTAGTAGAGAAAGGGCGCATGAGGAAGGATAGCTCAATGTAAAATTACAAAGCTAACTTTTCCTTGCCAGAGCTATTATTATTACAAGCCATTATTAATAATAGAGTGAGCACACAACCAACACTTCCTACCCTCACCCCATTCCTTTATGTCCTTTGGAGCTCTTTGGATACGACCTGTCTCTCATGGTCTCTCTCCTATTGTGCTTTCTGTGGTTTGCTACTTTCAAGCCCTGAGACTTTGGTCAAGCCATTTAACCTCCATGAGCCTCAGTTTTCTTATCTGCAAAGTGGGGGGAATCCAGAGCATCTTTGTAACCTGAGTTTTCTTTATTTGGGTCCTCAGAGGAACAGGGTTGCATGGCGAGCAAAAGTGAATCTAATGATCAAATAGTCACTTCTGAACGATTATTTATGAAATGGGTTTCCATTGAAATGTCCCTTTTCGAGCTTGTAATGCACATGCAATGCAGATTAATTGCAAAGAGAAATCACAGTATCTACAAAGATACAGAATTTCACAAAGTTGAGAAAAGTGAAGTTGGAGAATTGCTAAAGTCACACACAAAGTCAGCAAAAACGAAAAAATCATGCAGAGATAAAACAGTTTAAAACTGAGGAAAAATGGGCAGAAGACCTAAATAGACATTTCTCCAAAGAAGGCATATAGATAGCCAGGAGGCACATGAAAAGATGCTCAACATCGCTAATTATTAGAAAAACGCAAATCAAACCCACACCAGTCAGAATGGCTATCATCAAAAAGTCTACAAATAATAAATGCTGGAGAGGATGTGGAGAAAAGGGAGCTGTTGGTGGGAATATACATTAGTACAGCCACTATGGAAAACGGGATGGAAGTTCCTCTAAAAACTAAAAATAGAACTACTATATGATCCTTCAATCCCACTCCTGGGTATGTATCCAGAAAAGACGAAGACTCTAATTCAGAAAGATACATGCACCCCAGTGTTCATAGCACTATTTACATTAGCCCAGACATGGAAACAACGGACAGACAATTGGCTTAAGAAGATGTGGTGTATATATACAATGGAATGTTACTTAGCTATAAAAAAGAATGAAATATTGCCATTCTTTGGGCAATGAAATATGTAATATGGATGGACTTAGAGAATACTTAGTGAAGTAAGCCAGACAGAGAAAGACAAATATTATGGGGCTGGCTGTGAGCACAAGTGATAGAGCAGACCAGAGTTGCACTGAAAATACAGTTTTATAAAATATGAGACAAAACATATCTTCTTAATTTTTAGTTTCATTTTTCAAGCTTTAAAAGACACCATTCTAATTTTTTAAAACTACTTGAAATGACAGTTTGGTTCTCATTTTAAGTGGGTTGACTTTAAGGGGTCTTTTCCAGATGCAAGTTACCCTGTTTCCGTTCTTCCTAACTCTAAGAGTGTTTTAGAGAATCAGAAACATTAGGTACCTGTCAACACTTCACATTTTCTTACCAACATGACAGGGAAAAGTGGCTCCTTCTGAGACCAGCTCCTGTAGTTTGGTGTGGCTTATTGCACAAAAAGGTCCCCCCCCCAAAAGAAGACCTATTATTCCCATTATTTTAGGTGTAGAGAGATCTCAAGTTAGAGCATATCAGCATCGTTGCTCCATAGGAGTTATCACTCCTATTCAATTGATTTATTTTCCTTTTTATCCCTGATCTCTTCTATTCCTTTCTTCACACAGGCATCCACTCCAATGTGTTTGATAAAAGCCCTCTGATAGGATGCTTCCTTGTAGAATATATAGTGTCATTTTGCGTTTTAATTTGTATATATAGTATTGGGTAATGGAACTTGCTCTGTTGCCTTCTTTTTGAACTCAACGCTGTGCTTTAAGACATATACGCGATTGTACAGCTAATGTGTTGCTAGCTGCTGCAGACCATGCCGTGGTGTGTGTCTCTACCACTTTACCAATTCCCCCTGACGATGGGCCCCTGGATTGCCTCCAGCTCACTACAACCCAATCAACACAGACATGAACACCCTTACACATGCCCCCTTACACACCTTTATCCAGGAGAGGGGTCACTGGTCCTAGGGCATATACTAGATAGGTTTCCTGAATGACTGTCCCAGTTTACCCTCCCACCAGCAGTGCACAAAATTTCCCATCTCCTCAAAACCTCATGAAACCTTATGGTTAATTACCTTTCTATTTTTCTTCTCTTCTGATGGGTATAATATATTATGTCCATTGTTTTAATTGCATTCCTCTGATTATTAATGAGTTTGAGAATCTCGTCTGTGAATTCACTCTACATATTCTTTGCTTATTCTCTGTTAGGTTTCCTGTCTTTTTCTTGTTAATTTGCAGGAGGTCTTTGTAGAGTATAAAATTAATTGTTTATCATTTTTAATCATTGCAAATATCTTTTCCCAGATTGACACCTGGTTATCATATTTATCTATTGAACAGAAATCTTTTTGCTTAACATAATCAAATCTATTGATTTTGCAGAAGGGGCGAAGTCTTATGGTTGCCCAACTCTTGGTTATGAACATATTCTCACACATTTTTCTCTATTACTATCTTTCCTTTCACATTTGGAAGTTTAATCAATCTGGAGTCTCCCTTTTCAGTGGGTGAGATAGCACTCCAGGCTTACTTTATTGCACGTACTTTATTAGTTTTTTAAAACTCCAGTTTCCTTATTGCCATCAGCTAAACAATCCATCCTTTTCCTGTGACTTTGTAGTAGCACAGTCATCAGTGTACCAGCTTACCATATAAAGACAACCCTAGTTCTATTATGCCCTCTATTCTGTTCCTTTGCTCTATCGTATTTTTTTTTTTTGACATCTCACATTTTATCTTTAAAAAATCTTTTGGGTTTTACATTTTGTTTCTTAATATCATATTTACTGTAATAGAAAAACCATATTTTAAAAGTCACGTATTTAAGTTTCAAGGCCACTTAACCTATAAATAAAGAGCATGGTCTCTGCAGTCACAGGGAACAGGGTACAAGTCCTGCCCCTACCACTCAGCATGTATGTAACATGTAGCAGTTTCCTATGGCTGCTGTAACAAATCACCACAAACTTAGTGGCTTAAAGAAACCCAGATTTATTATCCTATACTTCTGGAGATCATAAGTCTAAAACGGGTTGACAGGGCTGTGTTCCTTCTGGAAGCTCTGGGGAAGAATCCATTTCCTTGCCTTTTTCAGCTTCTAAAGGATGCTCATATAGTCCTTGACTTGTGGCCCTGCATCACTCTGACCTCTGCTTCCCAGTCACATCTCCTTTTCTGACTGTCCTGCCTACCTCTTTCCCTTATAAGGACTCTTGTGATTGTACCGGGTCCACTAGATAATCCAAGATAATCTCCCCATCTCAAGGTCCTTATCTTAATCACATCCGCACGTCCCTTTGCCTTGCAGAGTAACACAGTCACAGGTTCTGGGGATTAAGACATAGACATCTTTGGGGGGGGCCATTATTCTGCCTACCACACCTCAGCCAGGTAACTTAACCTCTCTGAGTATCAGTTTCCTCATCTCTAAATTGGGAATGAAACAGTAAGTAGGTGGTATTTGTTTGGCACAATGTTTGGTACATAGTGAGTGTTTAATAACTTGTGGATATTTTTATCCTTGCAATGGTCCAGAAAGGTGCACCATGTACTACAGTTGGAGCAATTCAGAGTAGATGAGGCATTTTGAAAGAGAAATGCTGAATTACTGAAAATAGTCATAACAGAGAATTATATTAGTATTTCAATACCAAGCCAAGCGTCCTATTAAAGATCAGGGTTTGTCTGGCTGTCATTTTCTAATTGCTATTCTGGTGAGTAAAGTCAGGGTGATTCACTCAGCATGTGAATCACACGACCTCTGATGTTCCCTGAATTCCCTGAATTCATAGGAAACCAAGATTTGATCACCAGCTCTCTTTTGCTTGAGAGCTGGCCTTGCATGGTTTCAATAAAGAAAATCACAGAGGACTGAAAGAGTCTGGTGTTCATAAATCAAGGTCTGTGTGTGAGATCTCAGGGGATTTAATTTGGCAAAAGGAAGTTCTCTGAATCGAGGCATATTACAATTTGCGTCTAATCAGCTAAGGAGATCAAGGAAGAGGGAGATCTTGTCATCCCTTGCAAGGCTGTACATTTCCAGAGCAGGAGCCATCGGTGGGAGAAGGTTGTCCAGAGCAGGATGGGAGCACAGCTGGGGGACAAGGAAACGACCAAGTCCAGGCATATCACAAGGCTGGCACCAAGAGCATTGCAACCGCAGAGAGATTTCCTTCTGGTGCAAATCTCAGCATTTTAGAACCCTGACAATTTAGTTTCTGGCCCTGGAATTAGACTGCCTATGTTTGAATCTGATATTTACTAGCCGCGGCCTTGGGCAATGTTTTAATCTCTCTGTGCCTCAGTTTCTCCTATTTCCAAAATGCTGATACTATCACCCACATCACTGGTGCCTATGCAGATTGAATGAGCTAACCTATTCAAAGTGCATGGCCTCCACTCAGCCACAGCTAGTTATTAGAATTGTTGTGATTGCCTGTCTTTAAAATGAACTGGATACTCTCCGAGGCTCATAGGGGTTGCGTGATTCATGCATCATCCTGCTAATAATTAGGAACAGATAATCCAGGCTCCCCGTCTAAAGCCGCTCCCACTGCAGAAAGCTCCAGTAAATTTAGAGGATGTTATGAAATTTCATAGGGAACATCAAGGGCAATATCTCCCTATTGTATAATGATTGCAGAAGAGGCCAGGTTGCAAGTCTTAAAAAGGGGGCCTCCATTCACTGCTCTCTGCAATCAAATTCACTTTGCACTAAGTGGATTTAGAGTGTGGCTACCAGGCCAGTTTAGCATGAGAGATGAACAGTGTACTTATTGCGGTAGGCTTGCTGCTGTAACAAACACACACTTCTGTGGCTAAACACAATTATTTCTCTGCTAAGTTAAGTCCAACATGGGTGTTCCTGCTGGGTGGGCAGCTCCCCTCCACGTGGTGATTAGGGACCCAGGCTCCTTCCATCCTGAGCTCTGGAAGTGGTGCAATCCCTTCCACTCATATCCCATGGGCTGCAATTGTCACATGGACATGGCAGACTGCAAGGCAATCTGGGAAATGTGGTCCTGCTGTTGTTTCCAGGGAGAAGAGGAGCTAGATTTGATAACTAACTAGTTGGTTTTGCTGCAGGAAGTGACATTTTTTCAGAGGACTGAATACAAACTCAGACCACATTTCATCGGCCAGCTTCCCCTCAGGAGAGACCACACCACCATCTCCCCTTAGATTCAGTGAAATGTTCAGCCAGGAAAAACCAAGGCTTGCCATCTGCCCAAGATCACAAGTATCCTAATGAACCACCATGGATTTGGAGTTGATGGTACCTTTCGTTTTGGGGGGGTGGCAGGGAGAATGAAGGAAAGACCAGGAAGCAGAGGATATTAAGGTAGAAAAGGTGGGAAGGGGAAGGGGAATAATTGTTTTGAAATTTAAAACATGATTTTTATTATGGAAGTATTTAAGCATGGAGAAAAGTAGAAAAATAGTTTGTTAATGTAAACATTTAAATTAAAGAGGGAAACATCATACTTCATTATGGAAAAGTGGCAAAAGAAATAAAAGAAAAATATCTATAATTCCACCACTATAGTACAGCCAGATATTGCTATGGTGTATTTCCTTCTAGTCTTTTTTCCCCTTGATCGTAAGTTTTTACACAGAGTTGTAAAGAAGAGAAGTGGTTATAATCAGGGACTTGGCAGTATGCCCTTACAGGGAGAAGGGGTGGATTTTTCCATCTGGTTTTTCCCAGATTCCCTTGCTCTGTATTTCTCGCTTTGGGGGCATTTCACACTTTTCCAGTTCTCTAGCAGGTGAGGAAAGGGGAGGCGGGAGAGGAGGGTGGAGAGAGAGGAGGCATAACCCCAATCAGTTATATGTTCAGTTTGTTAGCAACTTCCTAGGCTTGAACCTGGGCTAGTTATGGTACTAGTTTAAGGGCTGAAGTGAAGTCCAGCAACTCAGCAGTTTTGAGAGGATGGGAGTGTATTTCCCACCTTCCATGCCTCTCAGGTTGCGGGGTTGGCGGGGGGGTAAACTGCTCCCCGGAGTACCCTAACGCCTCCTTCCCCGCCTGCCTCAGTGCCTGCGGTGGCCCGAGCACGCGCCTAGCAGACTTGCCTCGAACCAGAGGGGAACAGTGACCCGGCGGACTGCTGCACCTGAATCCCCCCACTGTGTTTGTGCCCAGGCCGTGCTTCCCGTGGGCTGCCCCTGTCAATGACTGGCAGGAACTCTAGGCAGGTTCCTAGGAGACCTGGGACGCCTCTGAAGCGGGCTTGGCTCAAATATTGCCCGATGGGTCTCCCAGCCTCATCTGACATTTTCCACTAATAAAATCCTTGCATGTTAATTCCACCTGGGCATCTACCTTCCCCAACTCATGTTTCCTGGAATCACCTTACCAATAAACAACTTACACTCAAATCTCCGTGTCAGTGTCAGTTTCTGGGGGACACAGCCTACACTACGGGGCACTGGAGAGAAACTACACACAACACCGTCACTCATTACCCTGGAGCAAAATCGTGTCACAAGGCCACGCTGAGCAAGGGAAGCTGGGCCACACAGTGTCTTCTGTGATGACCATGCAGGGCAGGATGGATGTTACGGGGCCTCTGGCAGTGTGGCCACCCCTCCTGGCTCGGCCTTCAAGGCCTGTTCAAATCCCTTCAAGGTCAAGGTTCTGGAGCAGCATGTGTAGAGGCAGAGTCTTTGGATAAATCTGTGCTGATATAAATGAATCAAAACCAACCCAAATCTAACTTCATACTATAATGATTACTGTGTCTGCTCCAAGGCAAACTTGTAAAGTCAGTGAGGTTTATGCCCTGAACCTAGCCCACCTCTTGAGCCATAGCCCCTTCTTTCCTTTTCGAATTCCAGCTGCCCAGAGCCCCAATTACAGTGTCTCACCCCAGGCATTGCTGCACCAGCCCAAGTTTCTCCTCCTTGCCTTAACGCGTAGCTGTTCCATTCCCCAAGGTTCTGCACATTACTAATTTGATAAGTTAATTTAACATAAAGATTCATGATGGTTAAGGCTTGATTGTGGCAGCAACCAGATGAGCACATCTGGCTTCTAACCAGAACCTGGTAATGCCTTACCCAGAGGGTGGAATGATAGTTTGCCTAGGGACTGCCAATGAGTCCTGGATTCCAGGCAACAAGCAAATATTTAGACTTTCCTTGCCATGCAGATAGGATAAAGTATGAATAAGTTACCCCACAGGAAGGATCTTGTAGCTCAGCTAGCTGAGATTCCATAAACTCTGTGGTCTGATTTTACGTTGTGCTATGTTCCTTGGGATTTTTTTTTTCTGTCATGTTCAGGAAAGAAGCACTAGTTTCCTTTGATTCAAACTGTTCACAGTAGTATCTATCCATAGAGAGAGAGAGATCGTGGGGGTGGGGGGGGGACAGTGAAAGGGCACTGCCACTTTTTATAGCTCTAGAGGGTTTGAATTTTTCATATAAAGCATACCAAGTTTCATAATTTACAAGGCATTTGCCTTGCCCTGTGGTATGGACAAGGCACATGTCCTATCTATTCCTGAGAAGGTCTCTTCAGCTTTGGTAACTGATGATAAATCCAGCCCTTACAGCCTTCTCTCCTCTCTCGGGAATGCATTTGCTTCCTTCCAGCTCTCAGCCTTCTCTGACATGATGCAAATCGTCCCTCCAGCCTGGCTTCTGTCTGCCCCGTGAGTCAGCTGTTCTGATTTCTTTAAAACCTTAATTTTAAGTAAAATTAGAATGGAGACCACGTTTATTTACCTGCAGTGCCTCAGCTCAGGGTCCGGTATAAAGTTGACATGTTATAAATGTTTCTAAATCATGGCTGAGCCCTCAGGTCAGTCAAGGAGCTCCCCAACGATTGCTGAGGTGTTTCAATACGGCGGGGCGAGCCCTCAGCTCCTGGAAGGACTTTCGCTGGGTTGTCCACCCAGATGCCAGATGTGGCTGGGAAGAGGAAGTGGCCTCCTGAATGATGGTGTAATACTAAAATTAGGAGTAATAGCTGTGAAAACAACTGCTTATGCCCTACTTCCCTAGTCACTAGGCAAGGCATGTTAGGCCTCAAGGGGAAATTACTGGCCAGAATCTCAGACTTTTCCTGCAAGCTTGGGAAACCAAAAATGAAAACATAATCAGGGCTTTTGGTTTTGTGTTTGACAATGATATCTGTTGGGCTGTGTTGGCCGAATCGACACTCTCTGAGATGACTTTCCTGACTTTTTTGTTTAGCCGCATTATTCTACTCAACTTTCTGAAGTGATTGCCAAATGTCACACCTCCAAGCCCCCTGCCACTTCTGCCTACATTGTTGTCTGTTGTGAGAGAGGGGCTGCCTCATGTCATAGCATGCACTGGTGACAGCAAAGTCTGACCCCTGGGCCTGTCAGACCTTAACTCACTGAGCCTTTCTCTTCTGTTAAATGGTATTGATAATGATAGCTGCCTCTTGGGTTGTTTTAGGGATTAAATGAGATAATCCACTTGTTTTTTTTAAAAGCACAGGATACATAGGAAGCATTCAATAAATGGTAACCATTGTTATCCACATCATCATCAAAAGTTTATCAAAGAGGGTCAGAAGGACCTGGGATGTAGCCCAGAAATTCTCTCTTTCGGGCCAAAGAATAATAATAACACTCATTAGAGTTCTGCTGTGTCATTCTTCTGGGTCCTCAAGTTCTGTTCTTTGCAGAGTTGGGAAGTGGGCAGACTGGAGCCTGGGAGTGGGGAGGGGGGCTGAGAAGGCAGAGGGAAAACGAGGACTGCTGATGGTAGGTTGGTGGTTCAGAGGCAACAGTGCCAGCAGGAAGGAAACGGGAATTATCGGGCGCTGAGGAGTCCTAGTGCCAGCTCTCTGCTGATAATTAATGAGGCTGCCGTGCCAAAAATGAGGCACGTTGTTGATATACAGACCTGTGGGGAGCACAGGGGAAACGCAAAGAAAAGTTGTGCCAGAAGGGGAGTGAGGTCAAATCAGCTCCAAAGGGGGACCACATTATCTGCAAGACTCTAATGTAAGGATAAAGAAAACAAAAACAAAACAAACAAACAAGAAAACCAAAACCAACCAAACAAAACACCACCACCAAGAAGAAGAAAAAGGATAAAAAATGGATTTCAAACGCAGGACCAAGAGCTACAACATACTTAGTGGGCTTTTAACATTCTGGTCTGATTATTGTACTTTTGTCTTTATTTTTTTCAAAGTTTGTTCAACTGCTCAAATTCACCTGGTAATGACAATTAAGATCCCAAAGGAATTTTAGCGTTCAGGATTTTAACATACTTTCCATAGGAGGCCCAAGAGAAACTTTTAAGACTGGTTTTATTTTATGTTTTGAAGAGCTCTGGGTTGCTGAGAAAAAGCAATCTTGAGCCTACATAAAATTTTTGTGCCTGATGTTTCCATCATAAAAACAAAAACGATGATTGATTTTTTTCATGTAAGCGTTCTCAATGGAGAACTCAGTTTTCTTTTTAAAAGGCCTTTTTGAATCAGCCGGTGAGACGGACCAAGGAGATGTTGCCTGGGGCTGACCGTGCGGTCCAGGCGGAGGCAGGAAACGGAGTACCCGTTGCCGACACGGTCCCCTACGGCTGTGGCTGCGGACCAGCGGGAAGCAGAACGCCCGGCATCGGCGTCGTTTGATGCAGTCGCTCTAGAAGGTTGCGATCATCTCCCCAGCGCCTTGGCTAAGCGGCCGGACAGAGGTGGCTCTGCGCGTTGGCCCCGCACGGGGACGGAGCTGACACGCTGGTCACCCTTGGGGGCGGGGATGGCGAGGGGGCAATACAAAGAGGGGACTCTGGCCTCTGCCCGCCCCCCCCCTTTGTTTACCCACCCCTCCCTCACTGCTCGCCTTGCTCCTCTCCATCTTTCCTGGCTTTTTTAGGCCGGGCAGTGACCCTGAAAAAGCGCTTGGGAAGCGAGGCGCTGTTGGAGGCGGCAGGATGTGAAAAAGGTCTGTTTTATTTCGTTCATCTATTTTTCCCTTTCATTCTGCCGCTGCCTGGTGTTTGGAAGGAGCAAAAAACGTTTCAGATGGGCCTGTTAAACCCGAGCGGGTCCACCGAGCAGGGGCTGAGCCGCGGCGGGTCCACGGGGCCGCGCGCTCGTGGGTGGGCGTGCGTGGGCGTGGGGCGAGTGTGCGCGCGGGCGTGCACGTGGAGCGCGGTGCATACGTGCGCGCGCGCATTGTTTCTGCTTCAAACAGAGTCCCCACTGGGCACTGAGGTCAAAGCTCTGTGCGTTTCGCGGGGGTCCTGATGTCTGCCCGGCCGCCCGCCCCCCAGCAGAGCAGAACGTGCCGGGGGTCTGCTCTGCCAGGCAGGCGATGAGGCTGGAGCTTCTAGTGAGAGCCAATACTTAACTCTCCGTCAAGGCACCGATCTAAGCACTTTGCTCGGATTCACTCAGGTCACCCTCAACAACCCAGAAAAGTAATGTATTATTACCTTCAATTTCCGGATGAAGTGAGGCACAAGAGAGGTTAAGTCGCCCAGCTATAGACCTCGGTCCCTGTCTACATCGTTATTTCTTAAACGCGAGAGCTCCCAGACTCCTGTTTGAAAAGCATTGGTTAAGGGACCCTTTCACTTCCCTCTATATAAACACCATCATTTCAGTTAATCTAAAACCCCCAGGCAGCCCGAAACAGTACCTAAAGCATCAAAGTCATTGACTCTGGCCTGGCAAATGGACTCTCTCAGATGGTACTTGATCAAGTGAAGGGCACGTGCATTTTAAACTGACTCCTACCATCTTTTAGTTTAATGTAACAATACGTATACTTTGATTCCCACACTTGATTCTTTGTTTCTGATTTATTATTTTCCTAACTGCAAGTGATGTGTTATATTAGGAAAATACAGAAGAACACAAAGAAGAAACTAAAAATCCCCCATATTCTCAGCTCCCCTATTTACCATATGATGTTGAAAATCATTTTTCAACATTTTCAGTCATTTTTCCTAAGCATACGTATAATAAAATTGATTTACGAAAAGAAAATTTTAAAGCTATCATAATGTACATTCTGTTTTTTATTTAACAATACATCACGAACATTTCCCCATATCATCAGCTATGGGGAAAAACAAGTCTGTTTTTAATGACTGCACAGTATTTCATCGTATGAATTTGCCAGAACTTAACTAAGTGCTTGTCTTATTTTTGACATTTAGATTGCTCCCCAGCTTTCGCTACTATAAATGATGGGCCCCAGATTGCAGCAATCTTTGACACACCATGACAATCCCTTAGGACAAACAGAATTGCCAGATCAAAGTACATCACTTTCAAAGGGGTCAAATATCCTCCAGAAAGGCAGGCTCAGTCCATACACCTCCAGGTAGAATGAATGTGCCCACTTTCTTTCCCAAGTCTGGGTGTCACTGTGCAAGAGAATCTTTATTAACAAACACATTACATCCCTAAAGAAAAAAATACCTCGATAATGTCATTGGAATGTGCTGGGTTTCAAGAGGAAGACTTTTTATGATTGCAGATTTTTTAAACATTTGGGAAATTCAGTTTATTCAGATAGTCCCCTGACTGAATGGGACTCTGCAAAGGACATGGTAAGACAGGGACATTTTAGAAAAAGAAACTAGGGAAGTTAATTCTCAAACCATTTTTTTTTTTTTTTGTCTAAAGCAGGGAGACAGACACTTTATAAAATGGGAGGAAAAAGGTATTAACTGTTTCTTTTGCTGGGTCTTCGCTCCCTGGCAACTTACCCATTGGCAGGTCAGAAAACATTGGCGGTGCTGCCTGCTGCAGAGCTACTGCAGAAATATTCAAGGCAGCAAACCTAGGCAATTAGAGGTTTCTGTTAATTTGCTTCCCTTTTCATTCTACCAGCTTCCCCTCCCCCTCCCATAGCAGCAAGTTGGAGTGACAAATGTTTAAAGTCAGCCAGCCACGCATGAGTGGCGCAGCTGTGTGAATGAGTGCTTTCTTGATGTTCTAAGCAGCTTTGTGTGTGCACGTGGAGACCTGTGGACCCTCAAACCCGCCACCATCAGACTTACAAGATGCCATTGGTTTGGTATTTGAGGCCATAGTGGGGGTCTGGGCAGGTGGCAGTTTATGACCAGGAAATGCAGAGACCTACAATCTGCAGACGTTTTTGGAATATGCATGTTTGTCACAAAGGCCTCTAGGTGGATTTCTGCAGTGACAAAGATAAGACTTTTAGGGTGTGGTTTAAATTCCTTCCCTTGCAAAGCTTGCTCTAAAATCACTTTTGCCTAATGGGCTACAGACCATGATGTCCTTAGTGAATCCAGGAGATACGTTTGGACCTGACTGGCCTTTTTTCTCCCCACTCAGCATTGCAGCAAGAGTAACAGATGCCTATTTAGGGAAGACACGTTCCCTTTTTATATGCAAACCTTGTTGCTAAAAATTCTCTTTTAGATGAATTATTAAACCCAATTTTAAAAATAAGGACAGTACAGATTTCCTCTTGAACTATTCTTTCCCTTTGATATGTGATACCCATGTCTGCTGGTGGAGAAAAGCAGAGAGAATATGAGAGGCCGGGTAGGGGTGAGAGGAAGGTGGAATGAGTAAATAAAGGTCATTTAAGAGCCTCAGAAATTCCCTGAATGCTTGGACCCCCTTAGGGTGCATTTGGAATTCTTTAATCAACACACAGAAATGCACAAAAACGTAATTATTTTCGTAAACCAGATTTCTCCTCACAGTCTAATGAAGTAGGAATATTTAACATATCAAAATTCCTTTAAGAAGCAGTACTGTCTTTATTTGGGAACAGGCATTGATCTGTGTTTGGTGCATTAAGGTAGGTGCTTTCAGGGGAGAGAGTAGGTTATTCTTTTTGATTCGAGGGGAGGGATTTTTGTGTTGCTTTTGAAGGAGCCTCCGCAGGAATGAGGCTAGAGGAGCTGAGTGGACATACAGCCACAGAAAGTAGTGGCCTCTGTTCTGAGGGATGTTCTGAGACTGGGGACACCTGGGGTGCTCATCTGGTTGTTTAGGTTATAAACTTAATGGGAGGTGTAAACCATTCCCCCACCTGCCTTATGAAATCTTTGGTAACAGATACACTTTCTAAAAGCATAAAAGCTTTGCCTAATTAATATTCTTTTTACATTGTTTAGAAGAGCTTTGTTACAGAATTTATATCCCTTTTTGCAGTGCATGAATTTTTATAGTAATTAGGAAAAAGAAGTTAGCGATGAAGTTGATACACCTGAGGAGAGTAAAGTCCCTGTTCCACACAGCCTGAAGCCCACGCCTTCCCCGCCCCAGCAGAAGCTGGGAGTTTTACCCTCTGGAGAAACTGATCCAGGCAGCTCCCAACTCAGAGATGCCAGGCGCAGCTGGGGATGGAGGTGAGGTCATGGACAGAAATGAGATTAAGTGAAATTGTGAGGCTTTGCCCCCACTTCAGTCCTCCTTCCCAAGTAGACTGCCAGAATGCTGACTGTCAGGCCTCCACCAGCCAGAAACCAGAGAAAAGGCCAGTATACTGAATTTTGGAGAATCTTCCTAAGGAACAGCAGGCCCTGATCATCCTCAGCAAAGCCCCAGGTGGCAAGCCCATCCCCACGTAATGAGCTTCCACTAGCCTTTGATTCCACCTTTCTAGTATAAAGGGACAGGCGAAGATCACAAGCAAAACTTTCAACGCAGAAAGCAAATATCAAAACAAACAAGAGAAGAAAAGGAACTAAGCAAACAGGGATAATGTTGTTCTACCCTTGAAGGGAGAGGAGGAATTGCATCTGTAAGAGTATTCAGAGGACAGTAGAGGTATTGAAAATGAAAACAAAACAAAACAAAGCAAAACAGAAAAGAAATAAATACGATAAAAAGGATGGGGCTAAAGTCAAGGTAATCTCTCAAAAGTGTGATAAAGAACACTGGGGCAATATAAGAGGTCCAAAAGAAAATAAAAGGTATTCCATGGAGAACAAAGAGAATGGGGAAGAAAAAAAATTATCTAAGAAAACAATGTTTTAAAATATCTCAGAATTTAAAAATATTATTTTCCAGACTGAACAGGCTCAGGTAGTGCCCAGCACAATGAATTTTTTTAAAGGAGAGGAGGACCCACCGAAGCACATTTTCATGAAATTTTAAATATTGCAGGGATAAACAGCAGATCTTAAAAACTACTCTCAAGTCAAAACTACAATAAGGTATCACCTCACACCAGTCAGAATGGCCATGATCAAAAAAATCTACAAACAATAAATGCAGGAGAGGGTTCCGGGGGTAAAGGGAACCCTCCTACATTGTTGGTGGGAATTGGTACAACCATTATGGAGAACAGTACGGAGGTTCCTTAAAAAACTAAATATAGAACTACCATATGATCCAACAATTCCACTCCTGGGCATATATGCAGAGAAAACCATAATTTGAAAAGATACAGGGCTTCCCTGGTGGCGCAGTGGTTGAGAATCTGCCTGCTAATGCAGGGGACACGGGTTCGAGCCCTGGTCTGGGAAGATCCCACATGCCACGGAGCAGCTGGGCCCGTGAGCCACAATTGCTGAGCCTGCGCGTCTGGAGCCTGTGCCCCGCGACGGGAGGGGCCGCGATAGAGAAAGGCCCGCGCACCGCGATGAAGAGTGGCCCCCGCTTGCCGCAACTGGAGAAAGCCCTCGCACGAACCGAAGACCCAACACAGCCAAAAATAAATAAATAAATAAATAAATAAATAAATAAATAAATAAATAAATAAGAAAATCCTTTAAAAAAAAAAAAAAAAAGAAAAGATACATGCATCCCAATGTTCATTGCAGCACTATTTACAATAGCCAAGATATGGAAGCAGCTTAAATGTCCATAAACAGAGGAATGGATAAAGAAGATGTGGTACATATATACAATGGAATATTACTCAGCCATAGAACAAAACAAAATAACATCATTTGCAGCAACATGGATGGGCTTAGAGATTATCATACTAAATGAAGTAAGGCAGACAGAGAAAGACAAACATCATATGATATCACTTGTATGTGGAATGTAAAAAATGATACAAATGAACTTATTTACAAAACAGAAATAGAGTCACAGATGTAGAAAACAAACTTATGGTTACCAAAGGGAAAATGTGGGGGGAGGGATAAATTAGGAGACTGGGATTAACATATACACACTATTATATATAAAATAGATAATTAATCAGCATTCAACACAAAAGAGAGTCAAAGGGAATTCAAGGTTTGGTGAGTGAAGCTCTAGGATAACCACTGGGCAGCAAGGATGGGGACCCACCAACCCAGACTGGAGCAGGAAGAAGGACAGCTCCAGGAAGGATATCTCCAAAATACAGACGGAACTGATGTGTTTGAATATGAAGTCAATGATTAACTCCAGGGAAAACAAAAAGTCATATATGAAAGGAAATATAATACTTCCCTGAGCAGCTTGACCAATGTTTACTTAGGAAAGATAATATATTCATTGAATATTGATTTAACAAAAACGTGATATGATTCCATGGGGAGGATGTAGGAGAGATAGGAGACAAGGTGAAGGTATATGTGCTAAAACCCTCATCATAGCAGGAAGGCAGGAGATTATGTCTAAAATGGAAAAATCAACACAATAGTATAATTCCTTTTGCTCAGAAAAATGGAGGTAAATAAAAAACTATCTGCTAAAGAGTTGGGACTTGGGGTGGGAGGCATGGGAAGAGGAAAGCTATTTTTCTTCCTGGCCTTAGAGTACTATTTGGCTTTTTAAAACGTGTATGTGTTACTTTGGTAGAAATAGAACTGAATTTTAAAATGGTGCAGAGCACAGCATGGTAAGTTCTGGCCATTGTAGGGAAGCTATGCTTCCCATCCCTGTCTCTAGCCCCCTTGGCTTTTCTCAGCAAGCTCTGCAAAGTGAGTTTTAAAAGTTGGCCATTTTGAATTTTTGTAACTTTATCTCTCACTCCTGCACTCAAGAGACCCTGCTGTATCATTCCTTTCTGTTGTTGTTTGTCTTAGCACAGGCTGCTGTAACAAATGAGCAGAGACTGGGTGGCTTAAACAACAAACATTTATTTCCCACAATTCCGGAGGCTAAGTCCAAGATCAAGGTGCTAGCAGATGTGGTTCTTGGCGAGGGCCTTTTTCCTCGTTTGTACATGGCTACCACCTTCTTGTTATGTTCTCAGATGGCCGAGACATAAAGGGCTAGGTCTGTTCTCTTCTTATAAGGACACTAATCCCATCACGGGGGCCCCCCTCATGACCTAATCACCTCCCAAATGTCTCACCTCCAAATACCATCACATTAAGGGCTGCAACATATAAATTTTCGGAGACACAAACATTCAGTCCACAACATTGTTGTGGTTGGTTTGTTTTTGTTCTTTTGCGTGTTTAGCCCACAAAGAGAAGGTACTTTAAGCTGTGCTTTACTGGAGGAACTCACAGTGCACTGGAAACTTTGAGAATGTTTTTGATGCTGCTTTAGTTATTGAAATAAATGACTGGTGTTTAAAATAAGAAATCTATACTTTTTATCTTATATATAACTAGGGATTTCTCTGATAAGGATTTTTGTAAGTGAAAAATCAGAATATCTGTTGGAGTACTGGAATGGATAGATTCAAGGTTCCCTGTTGAAATAAAGAGTTGGGACATTTTTGCATAACAACCCCTTGCCTTATGCCCTGTCGGTGGGGGGGAGCAGTAAATTGAGGATGTTATGTGGGGCGGGGGGTTGTACTTGATAAGAGTGGATTATTTTATGGAAATCAGGTTAAGGGCTGATATTTTGCATCTGGACTGCTGAGAGGTGTAGGAGACAATATCCTGGATTCCAGAGGCAGAGGGGTCTGGGTGAGGGGGCTTCAGTGCTGGGAATTTGCAGAGATCTGTGGAGGACATGGGGCTTGATCCCTCACTGTGAACTTGGGGGGTCTTCAGTCCTCTTACCTCCACAGGGCAGGGCCAGAGAAACTAGGCTGACATTGGGCTCATAGGAGTTTCTTGTGTTCCTCCATTACATTAGCACACCCTTCTGCAGAGGCTGTGTTCACCTCTGCTGAGGAGAGGAGGGATTGGCATTTGGGTGCAAGAAAGGAAGGAAAGGAGGGAGGGAGGGGGAGGGAAGGAGGGAGGGAGGGAGGAAAGGAGGGAGGGAGGGAGGACGCAAATGACCAAAGTGCATTTCTTCTCTTGAAGTCACTTTCCCTCCCTCCCTTCCTGTAACCAAGATGAAGTTATACGACACCCAACAGGGTACCCCTCTGCACATCTCAGTTCAGCTCCTCATCTGCTGTGACTTAAATAGCAAAAATAGAATTTTTTAAAAAAAGTTTTGTCATCAGTCTTGCTTGATCCTGAACAGCACCACTCCAGCAGATATGACAAAAATCCTCTCACAGGCCAGCTTGCTTTGTTCTGGAGGCAATTTGTGCAGAAAGCAGCCAACTCCCTGATGCTAGAGGGCAGAGAGACGGACCTGCCATCCTGCCACTGTGCCCAGGAGGGGTGTGCGGGTGTGAATGTGTGTGTGTGTATACGCACGTGTGTGTGAGAGTGTGCAAGTGTCAGTTAGCATGTGTGTGTGGCCAGAAGGTGTGGTGGGTGGGGCTGAGGCAGGAGGAAGGAGGAAAGATGCTTAAGAGGTTGAACCCAGCTATCCGGGCATATTCTATTTTTTAACAAAGAGTGACATGTTCTGTCTTAACTATTCAGCTTCTTGGTATGAAAATCGCAGCAAGATTCCACCAAATTTCTCTCTTAAACCCTTGTCATTTGAAGGTGGACTTCAGAAAGACTTCACGTCTGCACTGGGGGTGATTGCAGATCATTTCTTTTTCGAAATGAACGCCTTGCCCTTTCTGCAGGGGAGAGAAGGCGATTCTCATCCAGAAAGCCGTCACAACAGGAGGCATACAGCCTTTATTAGCTACACGACGATACGTTATATTTTATGCGAATGGCGGAGATAATTTGAGAAGGAACATGCTCCTGCCTGGTGTGCGTTTGCCGTGTGTCTGGAGTTGCCGCCGTGTGACTACGTGGGTCCTTATTTTAAGAACAGCCCTCAGACAATAAAGCGAGTGTCCCTGAGCTGAGCGACTTCACAAATGACTCAGTCCTTCTCAAAGGGGCCTTCACAGGCCACGGGGGTACCAGAGCTGATTTTAGGTGGGACACGGTGAACACTTTTTTTCTTTTTTTTTTTTTTGGCCGCGCCCCGCAGCTTGGTGGGTGTTAGTTCCCCAACCAGAGATTGAACCCAGGCCCTTGGCAGTGAAAGCATGAAGTCCTAATCACTGAACTGCTAGAGAATTCCGGGAACACTTTTATTTTTAAAGGTACGTGTTTATTTTAATGTGATTAGAAAGGTTAAAGCCAGCATATCAAGTCCACAATGACACAGAGACATAAAATTCCCATAAAACAATCATTTAGATTTTTTAAATGTGAGTTTGTTTAGGAAAATAGTAAGTCAGGAGTGTATCACCCAGAATTAGGTAGGAAAAAGAATTCTCCCTGGTCTCCATGGCAAAACTTGATGAAGGGGAGGCCACATACAGATTCCTGGGACAAGGTACAGGGAACCCTAAATAATGCTGAAGTCTCTGAGAGTAGCTGCCGGGGTGGCTGTTACCACCTGAGGCCGGAAGGGTCGAGGGAGGGAACCGGGCCCCACTGAGAGATGGAGCTACCGAGGGGGCCCAACTGTGGGCAGAGCCAAGGCACCCAGGTGAGGAGGGCAGGGGAGAAACACCCCAGCCTCTCTCCCTCCAAGGTCTCATCTCCTGCCAGCATCTTCCATGGGCCAAGCCACCTGGAGGCCAGTGGGCTAGGGGCCTGGGGGGGTCCACAGGTCAGCGTCCCTGGCAGTACAGATCTGGGCAGAAACTGGATCTGGGTTGGGGCAGGGCTGGAGCAGAGAATAACCAGCATAGAGCGGGAGGTGGGCGTGGCAGGAATTGTTCAGTTACGTGATGGTGGGAGTTTGGATTCTCACAACAGACCAGTGAAGTTGGTATAATTATCCTCACTTTTCAGGTGAGAAAGCCGTGCCTTAGAAAGGTTAAGAACTTGCCCAAGCTTACATTGCTGGTGAGTGACAGAGCTGGGTCTCAGGTCAGATCTATCTGATCATAGAGCCTGGGCTCTCAAACATTACTTTGTACACACCATGCACGCACGCACGCACACACGCACACAGGCGCGCACACACACACACACCATGCATACACACACACACCATGCATACACACCCCACTTATACAACAACCAGCAAATGCTGATACTGGGACTGTGTCCACAATGGATTTAGACAGTAAAGCACGTTATAAAAATATACTTGACATGCTGACATTTCATTCATCCCCATGATCTCTGTGGCCAGGAGCACACAGCCGGTCCCTCCTGTAGACTCGGCCATTGCACAGCACCCTGGTAGGTAGTTTACCCCAGGCCTCATTATTCCAGTCACAGAAACATAAACCCCATTTATCCAAGTGCCGGAGTCTGGTTGGCTCTCTTCAGAGTTCATAGTCAAGGACAGGGCTCCTGGCCAAATTAAAGTGGGGCTTGGGAGAGTCCAACTGCACTTAAAAAATAATAATAATTGCATGTACTTTCTTTAATGAGCTCTCATTCCCACTTGGCAGCAGTAACACTAAATTCAGTCCATTCCAGCAAAGGCCAGTCTAATCCAATAAAAATGTTAGTCTAATCAAGCATTTCAATCACGATCCAGTTCAAAGTTCCCTCTCTGCAAGGTGCTGCCCCTCCTCCACCTGATGGGAATATTCCAGAGGTTTCCTACAGACCACAGCCTAGCAAACAGGGGCAAGGTGAGCCAGAACCCAGTGGTAGTGAGGCTGCATGGCATTCATGGCTGCTGTTCTCACCTCGGCTTGGTCCCGTCCAACTGCCATCTCTACCATCAATACCACATTTGATGGCTCCGGGCTGTCTAGCTGGACCTTCCATCTGAATGCTGAGCATCTACAGAAGCATAGTGGCTGCTACTACTCCTTTGCCCAAGCAGGTGGGTTACCTCCCAGCCTCTGCCAGTGAGTCACTCTGTTCCTCTGGGCAGTCTTTCAAGGTGAGGGAAGTAGCCCACTATACTTTTGAAACTGACCTTTAAAATTGCTATGGATGAGAACTGAAAAACGTCCCTACTTAGATTCACACAGCCCAGGCTCCTCTGAATAGAGAGCGTGAGGCAAGATGTAAGTGCTAGTGTGTTATTGGAAGGTACAATCCCAGGGCAGCAAGAGTGAGGGGCAAGGAAGGCACCAGGAAGGAGGAGGAGAAAATACCAGGTGGTTCGTTGCTGAGCAGATCTTGCTCCAGGAAGAGACACAGCTGGACATTTGGCCATGTGGGATGTCTCTGAACAGACAATATAGAAGCACCATGCCTAGAAATAGTCCATTATGGAGGCCTGGAGAGGGGATTTGTCTTCTGGCTCTCCACAGTCTCTTGTCCCCCACTGGGTAAGGCTCTCCCCATAAGAGTTAATTTCCCTGTGCTTCTGGGTTGCATCACATGGCTCCTTCAGGAGCCACTGTGAAAACATGATCCATGCCCAACAGCATGGGTGGGGGGGGGGGTCATCTGAGTCTGGAAGTCATGGGAGCAGCCAGAAACCTCAGGTGGCAGAACCAAGTTGCCCTCCCAGAGCCCATCATGGCAGAGGCTGGCATGGTGGTGGCCACTTAAGAGAATCTGAGATAGCACATGAGGTGTCTGACACAGTGAGGCTGTTTTTTTAAAAATATATTTTCTAGAAGAAATCAGGCTGAACTGACATCTAAAATATTTCAGTATAAAAGATACATGATGGGTGACTGGGACAGGAGCTTCCTTTTAGAATGCCCAGAATCCTATCTGCTCCATTCCAAGCTGTGGAGGCACCTGTGCCTGCCCAAGAACCGTGGGAACCCTCTGCAGCACAGAGACCTAGAACTTCTTTCCTTAGTGTGAGTTGAAGCTGTGGTGTGTCAGTGGTTAGACACTTAGACTGTCCTGATACCCAGGAGGGAATGACAGCTATATCTAACTCAGAGTTTTTGTGCAGAGTAAATGAAATAATCCAGGGTCTTCCACATTTGGGGTATTTGCATACCACCTTCACACTTTGCCCCCTTATCTGTGAACCATGTGTTTTATTACTTAGTTGATTTTTTAAATTGACTCCATTCTAAACTTTAGCTTCATTCAAAGGAACAGTATCTGTGAATTCTCCAGGTTGATATACTAGATATATATATATATATATAAGCATGTATATTTGAATAAGTATGTTAGTCTTAAATGGAGAAAATGATCATCACGGACTACCTGACACCATCGTACCTATGGAAAGTGGTACAGTGCCACACTCTGATGGACACCCAGCTAATCTTCACATCCAGGCAGTGTCTGGTGTTCAGTAAATGTTCTCTGGGTTGCTTCTATTCAACATAGTATTGAAATTCTTAGCCACCGCAATCAGACAAGAAAAAGAAATAAAAGGGAATCCAAATTGGAAGGGAAGAGGTAAAACTGTCACTATTTGCAGATGACATGTACTTTATAGAGAGAACCCTGAAGTCTCTGCACAAAAACTATTAGAACTAATAAATGAAGGTAGCAGGATACGAGATTAATATACAGAAATCTGTTATGTTTCTTTACACTAATAATGAAATCGAGAAAGTAAAAAAAAAATCCTGTTTAAAATCACATCAAAAGAAAAAAATGCAAAACATAGAAATAAACTTAACCAAGGGGGTAAAGGACCTATATGCTGAAAACTAAGACATTGATGAAGGAAATTGAAGAAGAGTCAAAGAAATGGAGAGATATCCTGTGCTCTTGGGTTGGAAGAATTAATATTGTTAAAATGACCATACTGCTGAAAGCAATTTACAGATTTAATGCAATCCCTATCAAAATACTCATGACATTTTTCACAGAACTAGAACACATAATCGTAAAATTTATATGGAATCACAAAAGGCCCAGAATTGCCAAAGCAATCCTGAGAAAAAAGAACAAAGCTGCAGGTATACCCTTCCAGGCTTCAGACTATACTACAAAGCTACAGTAATCAAAACAGCATGGTATTGGCATAAAAACAGACATATAGATCAATGGAACAGAATAGAATCCAGAAATAAACCCACGCACCTATGCCCAATTAATCTATGACAAAGGAGGCAAGATTATACAATGGAGAAAAGACAGTCTATTCAACAAGTGGTGTTGGGAAAGCTGAACATATATGTGTAAATCAATGAAATTAGAACATTCACTCACAACATATTAAAAAACAAACTTGAAATGGATTGAAGACCTAAATTGAAGACCTAAATGTAAACGACACCATAAAACTCCCAGAAGAGAACATAAGCAAAACATTCTTTGACATAAATTGTAGCAATATTTTCTTAGATCAGTCTCCCAAGGCAAAAGAAATAAAAGCAAAAATAAACAAACGGGACCTCATCAAACTTACAAGCTTTTGCACAGCAAAGAAAACCATGGACAAAATGAAAATACAACCCATGGAATGGGAGAAAATATTTGCAAACAATATATTTGATAAGGGGTTAATATCCAAAATATACAAACAGCTCACACAACTCAATATCAAAAACCCAAACAACCCAATCAAAAACAGGCAGAAGACCTAAAGAGACATTTCTCCAAAGAAGACATATAGATGGCCAACAGGCACACAAAAAAGATGCTCCACATTGCTGATTATTAGAGGAATGCAAATCAAAACCACAATGAGGTGTCACCTCACACTGGTCAGAATGACCATCAACAAAATGTCTACAAATAATCAGTGCTGGAGAAGGTGTGGAGACAAGGGAACCCTCCTGCACTGTTGGTGAGAATGTACATTGATACAGCCACTATGGAGAACCGTATGGAGGTTCCTTAAAAAACTAAAAATAGAGCTACCATATGATCCAGCAATCCCACTCCTGGGCATATATCCAGAAAAAAATGAAAACTCTAATTCGAAAAGATACATGTATACCAATGTTCATAGCAGCACTGTTTACAATAGCCAAGACATGGAAGCCACCCAGCTGCTCTTCGACCGACAATTGGCTTAGGAAGCTGTGGTGTGTGTAGACAATGCACTATTCCTCAGCCATAAAAAGAATGAAAGAGTGCCATTTGCCACAACATGGACGGACCTAGAGAATATTATGCTGAGTGAAATAAATCAGACAGAGAAAGGCAAGTACTATATGACATCACTTATATGTGGAATCTAAAAAATAACACGAATGAATCTAGGTACAAAACGGAAACAGACTCACAGACAAGAAAAAACGTTATGGTTATCAAATGGGCGTAGAAGGTACAAATTAGGAGTACTGGATGAGCAGATACAAACCACTTTACATAAAATAGATAAGCAACAAGGATTTACTATATAGTACAGGGAATTATATTCAATAGCTTGTAATAACCTATAGCGGAACATAATCTGCAAAAAAAAAAAAAAAAAAAACCCAAAACCCTGAATCACTATGCTATACACCTGAAGCTAATGCAATATTGTAAACCAACTATACGTCAATGAGAATTAATTTTAAAAAATGCTCTCTGTTAGGCTCTTTCAGTCCTGGCCAAGGATGTGTCCTGTACTTCCTGAGTGTGGGCTGCTCATTTTGTCTCTAGCTCTTCCGTCTGCCTTTGCAGTCAGTGCAGCAATGGCTGTCTCCCCCTGACTCTGCAGTTGCTCATGGACACTGCTATTCCATCCCCATGCAAACACCTCCTTCTTGAAGTTCCTATCATCAAGCTCCACCTTCCTTTCCCCTCCCAGTCGCTGTCTTCCACCAACCTCCTGATCACTCCCTCTCTTTTCCCGAAAACTTTGGCACCTGCCACTTGGTTTTCTTCTCCACTCCAGATTCATCTATACACTTTATGGCTTCAGCTTTCATGCTGACATGCATCCAATGTCTTGTCTCAAAGGTCCTTGACCTCTTCTAATAGCTCCAATAACACTCTTCCGCCTCCTTCTTTGGCAAGCCACTGACATGACTACGTCCTATGGATCATGCCACCTCCTAGAACCGCACAGTCTCAGAAATCTTTCCATCTCAGACTTCAATCTCTACCCCTCCAATGCTTTGTGCCCTTATTCCCAGTGTTTTGGTTCTTCAACTTCATTAGAACTCCATCTCCTTGATCCTCCCTTTTCTTAGTTTCTCATCCATCTTCCCTACCCAGTCTAGGTCCCACAAGGCATTGTTTAGCAATTTGGAAGTTCCTGGCCACTTTCTGTTTCTACCACACCCATCTCACCAACTCCCAACATTGAAGCATCAACCTACCTGCAGCCCAGTCCTAGAGGTGGGAGTGGCATGTGGGCTGAGCGCTGTTGAAGAATATCTGTTCATCCTTTTCTCCGAAGTTTGTTGTGTTCTCATTTCCCCATTTTTGGTAATGTTTCTGTTGGGTAAGGCTGCTGGAGAAGCAAAAAAAAAAAGTTGTAAGTGTTCTGAAAACTATAAAGTGCTTTTTTCAAAAGTAAAGTATTCTTTTTCATAAAAGACCTGACATTCCCCCATTGAAGGATTTACAATCCATCCACTGTGAGATCAATTCCCCTGTACTCATGCAGGTCCTACACTTCTGTTTGGAATGCCCTTCCCCTTCTTACTCAACCTTCAGATTGCACTGGAATCATCTCTAATAGGAAACCTTGTCTGAAACCCTGGATTTGGTTAGGTGGTCCCCTCCCTCTGTGCTCCCAGAGTGGTTATCACAGGATCTTGTAATGAGCTGTTTGTGCCTGTCTCCCCCATTAGACTGGGATGCAGAGGTGTTTTGTTTTGTTTTTGTTTTTGAGGGGAAGGACCTTGCCTTACTCATCTTCATTCCTCACAGTAGCCACTTGTTCACTTTACAAAACTGAAATGAACTAAAGCCAGAAGAAGAACTTCAAGCTCTTTTGGAGAGCAAAAAAGAAAATTAATTGCAATAAGATGATAATGAGCTGCAATAGACAATGTCTTGTCTGCTTAGCATTCCACCTTCAGAGGGGAGCATCTGTTTCCCACTCCCACCACGTGGAATGGAAGGCAACAATCATAGGATCTCTGCTCCTTCGCCCCTGCTGATTGGCCTCAGCTGGGCCAATCAGAGAACTTCCTGGGACCTTTTGAACTGGAATTAGAATAAGGGATGCAGTTCCTCTTTGTTGGTGAAGGTGTAAGGCTGGCAACCATGTTCAGAGGAAGCCAGTGTGCAGTGAGAGAGAAGGTACCCAGGGAGAGAGGGAGTCAAGGGACAGAAATGAGTCCCTGGTTCCCATCACCGCTGGTGCCCAGGCTGCCAGTCTGTGAGAGATATAGTCCTCTCATCAAATTCCTCTTGGACCTAAGCTAGACTGAGTTGAGTGTCTGTCTTTTACAGTCAAAAGGAGCCTGACTAATTCACATGCCCGTCCTTTGCTTCTGAGTTTTACTTTTCTTAGGACAGCATAGCTAACTTTTTTTTTTTTATTATTTATATATTTATTTATTTATGGCTGTGTTGGGTCTTTGTTTCTGTCCGAGGGCTTTCTCTAGTTGCGGCAAGTGGGGGCCACTCTTCATCGCGGTGCGCGGGCCTCTCGCTATCGCGGCCTCTCTTGTTGCGGAGCACAGGCTCCAGACGTGCAGGCACAGTAGTTGTGGCTCACGGGCCCAGCTGCTCCACGGCATGTGGGATCTTCCCAGACCAGGGCTCGAACCTGTGTCCCCTGCATTGGCAGGCAGATTCTCAACCACTGCGCCACCAGGGAAGCCCAGCATAGCCAACTTAAAAGAAAAGATGGTCAGAAGAAATGGATTGGTGCTTGGTTTGATAATTTGATGACCCTCATTTTATTCCATTTATTTCATTAAGGTATAATTTACACAGAGTAAAAATCTCCCTTTTCGGTGTATAGTTCTGCAAGTCTTGAGAAAAGTATAGGGTCATGGAATCTCTACCACAATCCAAATAAAGAACAGTTCTCATCATCCCCCAGAATTTCTCTGTTCTCCTTTGTGGTTTAATCCCCACCCTATTCCCAGCTACTGGGATCCACTAATCTGTTTTCTATCCCTATAGTTTTGCCTTTGCAGTAATGTCATGGAAATGGAATCCTACAGCATGTAGGAATTAGCCTAATGCACGTGACATTCATCCAAGTGAGCAAGTGTTTCAGGGGTTCAGTCCTTTGTATTGCTGTTCAGTATCCTGTTGTACAAAGTACTACACTTTGTTTATCCATTCCCCAGTTGTAGGACATTTGAATTGTTTCCAGATGGGTTTTCTCAATCTCTTTCCACCTTCAGCCTCAAGATTTCCTTTGCGCCTGCAGCTGAGAGAAGATGTCTCTTCTAGCAATCAGACACTGTCACTTGTCACTTGACACTGGTTGTCCTCGTCAAAGCACGTGGGAGGGAGAAGGGTGTTGTTCTGATTTGACCTCAGCCTTGGGCAGGCACGGTGCCCTGTGCCTCAGGAGTGAGGTCTTCCAGGGGATTCTGCAGTGCCCCAACTGTAGGAGACCTTTCACAGTCTGGGTCCAGGATGTATCTCTGGCTCTTCCTCCAGGGTGGAGATTTTTTTTTTTTTTTTCCTGTTCTCTTCCTCCAGCTGCCCTGGGTGCTTGAAAGCAGTAGAGTTTGCTGCCCTTCCCACAGCAGCTTAATGCTGTTCCATGGGGAAGGACTGCTGACCTTTCCTGCAGCAGCTGCTGTTTCCCTGTCCAAGAGCCGCACCATGGGCACGTTTTCTCAGGACTCTTGCTCTGCTCCCAATCTTTATGAGCACCTGCTAGGTCAGCAGAGAGGAGCCTGTGGGGGGGGGGGGGGACGACTCCCTGTGTCTGTGGCTCCCAGGGAGGGGATTCCCAAGTTCTCACAATACCCGCACTTAGCCCGTGGCAGTCACTGCAGAGTTGAGGCGGATTTTTCTTACTCGCCAGTGTGACGTCTGGTGACGTCTGTTCTAGGCAAGCAAGTGCTCCAATCCCGTCTTTCCTTGGAGGTGCCTGTCTTTAGATTTTGAGTTAATTATCTACCCAGTGTCCTCAGTTTTCTTATGGGTTCAAGGGAAATTGTGAATTTGTACAATGTTTAGTTTTTTCTTGTTGTAAGGGTGGGAGTGGTGTTTTCCCAGCTTTCCACATCCTAAGCGGAAGCCAGAATTCCTCCTCACTTTTTTCTTTTTTTATTGAAGTATAGTTGATTTACAAAGTTTCAGGTGTACAGCAAAGTGATTCCGTTTTATATATATATATATTCTTTTTGAGATTCTTTTCCATTATAGGTTATTATAAGATATTGAATATAGTTCCCTGTGCTATACAGTAGGTCCCTGTTGTTTATCATGCTCACTTTTAAACAGAAGATGGGAAGATAGAAGCCCCATGCAGGGTGGAGCGGCTATGACTTCAAGTGGGGAAGGGGGCCAGCACTCAGTTACATTTAGGCTGACCCACAGGTATTTGGGGGGAAAAAAACAAAACAAAATTTGAGTTGGCTTCTAGTGTTTTAAAAATCTGAAATTTTCTCATAAAAAAATTGAATTTGGGATTTCTCTTGAAAAAAGCTGCCCACCAAGATAATCACCAGGCTGCTTCCTGGATACTGGGCATCGTTCTCCAGTTCCCCACCACCCCCTGCCCACATGCGACCCTCATCCTATTTCACGCATCTTCTTAACCTGCCTGACCCTGTGGGCGGGGATGGGGCTGAGCCCAGATGCACTGGTAGAGTTATCTCAGTGGTGAAAAACGTCAAAGTTCTTCTGTGCCGGTGGGCAAAATAGCCAGTGCCCTGAGGCCCCGGAGAACCCTACCACACCAGCCATGCTGGCATCTCCCTTAAGACCCTTCATTCCAAAGGATAAAGCTAGCAAACCCCACAGCCCTGTGGCAGAGCCAGGAGCAGCGCCCATCTTGACCGAATGATGCCTGCCCTGTTCCGGTGTTAGATGCCCACAGGCAGGGCGACACAAAGAACACTGAAGTTTGCAACTCCTGTCTTAAAAGGATCACACACAACCCCCTGTCCCTGAGAAGGTGGAGGCGGGCAGAGGGATGCTGTTTAAGGTGTCAGACAACAAGGCTTTGGAGGGCCTGGTTGGAGCAGTCAACGCAAACAGCAGAACGTGCCTTGGGATACTGGTTTTGGGAGCGTAAGGAAGAGACCAAGAACAAATAGGATGTGCTTAAGCAACAGGAAAATCAAGAAGCAGGGCTGATACGCTTTGGAGATAAAGTGGAAAATGGCTCTGCCTGAGGGTAGCCCGTTATCAGGGATTTCTAGCCTCTTTCTACCTTAACAAGACATAACTACAATAAGGTAATTAACTGTTTTGTAATTAAATACCAAAATAATTAAATTTGAAATTAAACATGATAACATCAAGTTGTTCAGATGGGATTAACTCGTGTCTTAATCTGATAAGTCATTTTCATTATTGTGAGGATTAAGGATTTGAGAAAGAAATTGTAAAAGGAATACTTCCTATGTTCCACAGAGAAAGACTGCCTGGGCTTTTGATTCCTCATCTACAGAATTCTCTCAAAGGTCAAGTGCTGGACGCACTTTTAAGGCATGAGTTGGAAGAATAAGAGAAAGCATTCTTGAAAAGACTCTTTTGCTGATATTTGAACCTGAACTATTTTGTACTTGGATTTTGAAAATAGCCAGTTTCCTCCTAAGGTCCTACAAATTTTTGACCAAAAAAAAAAAAAATGTTTTTAAAAACTGAGGCCCAACAATTAGCTAAATTAATAGCTACCCATCAAATAACAAACATCTGGTGTCTCCTCTGTGCAAAGTACTATGCAAGAAAACATCAGAGCGTATGCAAAGAGACATAAAACACCGTCTCTTCTCTCAGATGCAGGACTCTCTTTCTTTGCTACGGAGAAAAAGAATGTCTGCATGGAGAAGATAAAGTGCCAATCACAAATTCAATAATAATAGAAGGTACCTGTGATAGTTAATTTGGGGTCAATTTGGCTAGGCCCCAGGACCCAGATATTTGGTCAAACATTATTCTAGATGTAGATGAGATTACCATTTAAATCAGCAGTAAAGTAGATTACTCTCCAGAATGTGGGTGGGCCTCATCCAATCAGTTGAAGGCCTTCACAGAAAAAGACTGAGGTCCCTGGGAGAAAAAGGAATTCTGACAGCAGACCGCCTTTGGACTTGAACTCTTCCCTGGGCCTTCAGCCTGCAGCCTCCACTGCAGATTTTGAACTTGCCAAGCCTTCACAAGGGTGTGAGCCAGTCCCTTAAAATAAAATCTCTCTCTCTCTCCATATATATGCATCTTGTTGGTTCTGTTGCCCTGCAGAATCCTGACTAATACAGCACCAAAGTCAGAGGTGTCTCAGGGAAGTTCACTCTCTCTTTGGCAGACTCTATTATTACAGCAGCAAAGCACTGCTGGATGGCTGAACCCACAGTGTCCTAATAAAACTGTACTTAGTAAAACAGGCAGGCAGCCTGTGGGCCATACTCTGCTGATTTGATTTTCTTTCAATATTGCCTGAGAAGATTATTTCCTTTGCTTACTCTGTGTTTTTCTTTTTTGATATCCCATAAATTTGGCACATAAGGTGAATGCCTTGCTTGCCTCATCCTGGTCTTGGCCACGCTCTCAGCAAAATGACCTGAAAGATACCTGTGAGGAGGGTTCGACTAGCAAGGCCAGAATGTGGCATGGAAACGCTGGCAAGGTGGCCCTGCTGTCCTGTACAACCTTGAATGGCCTTGGAGTAGCCTATGACCTAAGCCAGGCCAAGCAAAACCTGTCCCTAGGGAATTCCCTGGCGGTCCAGTGTTAGGACTCCGTGCTTTCACTGCTGAGGGCGCAGGTTCAATCCCTGGTCGGGGAACCAAGATCCTGCAAGCCACACGGCGCAGCCAAAACAAAACCTGTCCTTAGGATTTTGTAAACTAGCAGTGAAACCAAAGGCCTGTCCCTCCTTGGGGGTGAAGCTGTACGCTGGAGATGGGGGAGCTCTTTCCTGCCAGGCGCAGGGAGCTTGTTCTGGGAGGACAGAGCCAGAGAGAAGCAGGAATGGGCGTCAGAATGTGAGTTCCTGGTGGTTTTCAAATCCCCAGTCCACATCTTCCCATGTGACCCACCTGTACCCCAGCGTCACTCCTGCAGTTGTATGATCCATCAAGCAAACCCCACTTTGGGCTGCAGCTAGTTTCAGGGGTGCGTTAGTTCGTTAGGGCTTCTAGCCTCTGGAATTTTGAGAAGGTACGTTTCTGTTGTTTAAGCCACCCAGTCTGAGATCAAGGTATCAACAGGGTTGGTTTCTTCTGAGGCTTTTCTCCTGGTTGTGTCTTCCCATGAGCTTCCTGCTGTGCTTGTCTGTGTCCTGATGTCTTCTTATAAGGACATCAGTCATATTGGATGAGAGCCCACTCCAAGGACCTCATTTAACCTTAGCTACCTCTACAAAGCCCCCGTCTCCAAATACCTTACTTCTGAGATACCAGGAGTTAGAATTTCAGCATAGGAATAGCGGGGTGGGGTGAGGAGGGGAGCGGGAGCGGGCCACGATGCAGCCCCCAACAAGGGGTTTGAGTTTCTGTCACCTGCAACCGACAGAGTCCTGACTAATATGCATGTATATTCATGGGAAATAAAACCTGGGAGAATATTTACCAAAATGTTAGCAGAGACTATTTCTACACGGTGGATTAAGACTGATTTTTAGATTTGCTTACCTATATTTTCTGTTTTTCTTCTGCAATGAACATGCATTCTTATTGTAAAGGAACAACGTTTTAAAATATCCCGGAGCCTTGCGAGGGCAGTGGGAGTGAGGGCATGGGTGCGGATTATCCTGGATCGACCCTGCAGCCCCGCCCCAGGCAGAGGGGGAGGGGGAGGAGAGACAGAGACGTGCCTGGAAGAATTCGGAAATAAGAAGACATCCCTCTGCCCGGTAAACCATAGAGCCAGCAAAATGGATCCACGCAGAGAAAAATGCCAAGTCACCTTAAAGAGGCAGGAGGGCTCCAGCCCAGACTTGATTTGATTGGAGGAATTCAAAAGCTAGAGGAAGAGTCACGGGGGGGGTGTGTGTGTGTGTGTGTGTGTGTGCGCGCGCGCACGTGCGCGTGTGCTTGTGTGTGTGTGTGTGTGTGTGTGTGTGTGTGTGTGTGTGTGTGTGTGTCGGGGTGGGAAGACCGGCGGCAGCTGGGGAAGAGGGGACCACGGAGGCAGGTGAGGATGGGAAGGGAAGCCCTTGCTAAAACCAAGCTGCCATTTGAGCCAGACTTCCTGGGAAAAAGTCCCTCTTAGCCTTTTGGACTGTGCTGTATTTTTGTTAAAAAAAAAAAAAAAAGAAAAGAAAGAAAGAGAGAGAGAAGGAAAGAAAGAAAGAAAACAAGAAAAAAAATGAAAACTTAGGGGAGCTTTTTTTTTTTTTTTTTTAAATTTATGATTGAGAATAGTGAAGGCCCTGGGCCTGGACCAGGAGGAAGCGGGTTAAGACAGTGCAGCAGGGCACGACGGGGTCACAGGCCCTGAGACGTGCCGGCTGTGGAGGCCCAGTGTGGTGGGAAGTGGCGAGGGTGCCCTGGGTGCGGTGTGGGTGAGGGTCTCACAGGGGAGGGGCTCAGCAGCGCTGAGGGAGAGAATCCTGGGGAGACCGAGGGCCAGTGAAAGCCCCTGAGCATCAGGAAGGCTGGCAGCTTCCAGAGCCCGGGATCCCCAGGCCCGCACTGAAACTTGTTTCCCCTGCTGTGCTCTGTCATAATCCCCTCTCGGTAGCCCCAGACCTCGAGTAAAATTCCAAGACACACAAGAGCATCCTGTTGGTGGCGCTTGGGGGAATGAAGGCAGAGGGCTGGCCACTGCATCGGGGAGCGGGCGGGGAGAGGAGGCATCAGCCTGGCCCAGGGGTTGGGGCTGGAGGTGGGGCGATAGGCTTCAAGGAGCATTCTCCTAGGAGTGGATTGAGACGAACGCCTTTTCCTCAAAAAGAAGGAGAAAAAATTGCGAGGCTAGCCCTGAGGAAGACACAGGCGATAACCACTGTCACTCACTGTTTTCTGAGCGACAGTCCCCTCAGGTCGAGCAGCGATTCCCTTGGCTCTGTAAGGAAGCGACCTGGGACTCTGGTTTTGAAATCACCTCCACAAAGAGTGGGATGACAGTCATTTCAGCCAGATCTTAGGTGATAAGGCTCAGAGAGGCCAGGTAGTTTGCCCAAGGTTACACAGCTGGTACAGGAAAGAGCCAGGATTTGAACTCTGCTCCTTCGGACTCCCAAATGCAGACTGCATCTCACTACCCCACACTGCTGCTGGCAATGCCAGGAGGGTTAGTTTCCAGCCCCGTCAGGGCAAGGTGGGATCCTGACCCACGAACAGCCCCCATCCTTTTCTTATCACCACTGAAGCGCCGGGCCATCATGAAATGCAGTCAACACTCTAGCCGAGTGCGTCCTCAGCCTGCAGTCTCTGTTTTTATGGCAGGCTTTCCTCCCTGGGGAATATGGGCTGATCCCTGGACATGAAAACCGGGTGTGCCTGCTGGTTGTTTCTCCCTGGAGACGTGGCAATCTATTGGGAGTTTGCTTCACATGAGCCAGTTCCCAGCAGCCAGTCACCTTTGGGTGTTGTAGCAGCTGCTGTTCATGCTCTCCCCAAACCTCTCGGGTCCCCTTACCGTGTCTGTGTGCAGTGGGACCCCTCCTGCTTTCTCTCCAAGAGCCAGCGCCTGAGGACGGATCGCAGGTTGCTGAAACCCACTTTGCCTGTGTGTGTGGACAACTGGAAGTGCCTGGGAATCTGCATCCTCGTGGGGCCACCCTTGACCAATGACTGATAAATCCTCCCAGTTCCTTTGACCCTGATGGAGATCCTCTGAAGTATGACATGCCCTGTCCCCAGTGGGACTGAGCCAAACTTACCACCCAGGCTTAGTGTCTGTCACACCCTTGCTTCTTGATCCCACTTCCCCACTCTCCTACCAGTTTTTCTAGGAAACACTTGCTAACAAATCATTCCCTAATAAATTGCTTCCATATGAACCCTCATCTCAGGGTCTGCTTTGGGGGAACCCAAACTAAGACAGATACATCAACAACTCGAAGCACTGAGCCTCCAAAGCTGAGGGCCAGCAGATTGGTGCCACCCGGCTGAGTTTGGCCTGAGGTGGTGTTTTGTTCCGAGTGCCTCCCCCGTCCCTCCTGGTCCCCCCTCAAAGCAAACACTGTTTCCACGTGGGAATAAAATTCTTGACCTTGGCTAATGGAGTGCTTATCAACTGCACTGAACATTCACAAAGAAAAGCAAGGAGAGCGGCTACAGCACAGCAAGTGCTTCAAGAGACAGGGTGTTTCATGCAAGCCTTGCAAGAACCTGTGAGTTAGGAGCTATCACTACCCCTTTTAACTGATGAAGATTCTGAATCATCAGGGCTCCTTTACTCAGTCACATATCTAGGAAGCAAAGAGAGGGAATTTGTACTCAGGCAGTCTGACTCCAAAAGCTATGCCCCAACCTCTGTGCAATGGAGAGACCCACAAACCTACACCTACTCTCCTGCCACCCAACTGAGGGCATCTCATGACTGGTGGGACTTCTGACCTGCTAGTCTGGTCTTGCTAGTCTCCCTATTATTTGTTTTCTCCCTTTCAACAGCTTAGGACTTGATTTGGGAAGGCACAGGAATAAATAATGATGTAGAACCATGCAGTTTGGGAGGGATTTATATCTTTCTTTAAAAGAAAAGATTAAGCCAATGCATATATTTAAATTCTCAAATTGCAGCGTGGTAGTTCCCGGGAACCAGCACTTCTGCAAGCCAGATGAGGTCGTTCCAGAAATTGGACCTCTGTGTGCACAGGGCTGTGGGTGAGCCAGAGCAAGCGACCAGGAGAGGAAGTCAGCCCTCCCCCTCCCCCCACCTAGTGCCATCCCTCCTCCAACAAGCTGTCAACTCTGCAGTGGAGAACAGTGCCAGCCTGCAGGCTTTCTGTTCCCAGAGCTCAGTGGATGACTCAGTTACTGAGCAATTTCCTTTTTTTCATGAGCCTACCATGCAGAGATTTTCAAATTATTTCCCTGAAATGTTCCTCCCCTCTCCTTGCTGCATGCCTTGTCCCCAGAAGGCACAATTTTCAATAGATTCTTCCTAACAACATCCTAGCCAGCAGCTATTAGGTTCTTACTAGATGCCAGGCACCCAGCTCAGCATTTTACATCTGCCTTCCCAGCTCACCCTCACAACCACACTGGAGGGTCTGCATATTAGTGTTTCCATTTTCTGGATGAGGAAACTTAAGCCCAGAAAGGTTGCCCAAGGTCATTTGCCAAGACGTAACAGAGCTGGAACACAAACCCATATCAGTTTATGTCTTTAACCACCATGCTATACTGTCACCTTACTCTGAGAAGATTCACATTATTCGAGGTAGGTTGTGTTATTTGTCCTGAAATTCTTCCTTCCTTCCCTTGACATGCCTTTTCCACGGGCAGATTTTCTACCCTCGACTTTGGACTTGGCCATGTGACTTGCTTTGGCTGATGGGATGAGGATAGAAGTGAAAGTGTGCCATTCTGAGCTGAGGCTGCAGGTGACATGACACATTTCTGCCAGTCCTCTTGCGGCTTCCACACTCTGCCACCAAGAAGGTATATTCATTAAGCCATTGACTCTCAGCTTGAACCTCAGTATAAAGACCTGTGGAGGGGCCCCAACCCCAACCTGAAGCACAGAGTTCAACCTGATTCATCCATACGTCACTGAGCCCAGCCAAGATCAGCCAAACCACAGCCGACCAGCACACTGTGGGCCCCAAATCAGCACTGTAGTTGTAAGCCACTGAGCTGTTGGGGCTGTTTGTTATGGACCATTATCACAGCAAAAACTTCTAACCATTGCATGGGATAGCATTCTAGTCTAGCCAGCACTGCCTGGTCCGGCTCTCAGCATTGTAATGGAAGAGTGCAGGGTCATGGTCTTAGGGAAGAAATGAGCCTGCGACATCATCTGACCCTGCCCCTCCTCTGCAGCCTCCATCCTTCCCTGTCTCCTAAGGCAGCCCACTTCCTCTCTGAACATGCTCAAAAGTCTTCCCTAGATTGAACCCTGAAGACCCAGGCTCAGCTAACATTAACAGTTCCTTTTCTCTCTTTCTATGATCAGCACCCTAGTGCCCCATGACCTCCGTCACCCTCTGAAAGGACACCTCTGGTTATCAACGTCCCTTTTAAATAATGGTCAGGGCCATTTACCTGTTTGTTCTCCAATCCCTGCCCTGCCCATTCTTCTCTGTACTGTAGGGGGATGAATCCTACAAATAAGTGTCCCAGGAGCTCTCACTCATGAGCTCCCAGTGGGATGTAGCTAATGGGAGGGGAGACCCTGGTGAGAGGTGGGAGGGGAGAGGAAGGGAAAAGTCAGGGTGGTGTTCCCCTCCCCTGCTTTGGGTGGTATCCCAGGCAATGGCTGTACTTCCTTTATGGTTCCAGCCCTGCCCCCCTATGGGCCCTCCTGCTGTGGTCCCCGGTCCCATCAGGAGGCCCCTAGACCCTGGTCTGGGGACATCCTCTCATCCCTCAACCCCTCTGTCCCAAGGGGTGGTGGTGCCTTCCAGCTGCAACTGGATTGCCTCCCCCTCTCCTGTGTCCTTCGCAGCCCTTCTGGCCTTTGTGACTAGCTCCTCCCCTCATCCATCTCCTCATTTCAACTATATGACCCAGGTTCTGTTTTGCCAACAGACTCTGCCTAATACAGCCTCCTGACTTCTTAAGGCCTCATCCTACATTGTACACAGCCTGTCCACACCTCACACAAATAGACTTCACAGGTGCCAATCCCACCCAAGTTCAGTGGCAGTTGACTTGCCAGCGAAATGTGAAATTTTGTAGTTGTTTAATTTTAATTTCAAATAAAGTTTGTTTTTTGTGCCTTGTGTAGCCAACAGTTTTTTTTTTTTTTTCCTCCCACCCCTTGGGACATTTTTGCAGCCCTTGGAAAGCTCCTGGGCCCTGCGGAGAAAATGGCTCTGAGGGTGGTGACTGAAGGGAACAAAGTGTCCCAAAGGGCAACCGTAAAGGACTGTGCTCAGGACAGTTGCTCCCTCTGCGAAAAGCCAAGGGGAAAAGGAGCCCCAGGACAAAGATGCGCATCGCTGGGACCATTTGCCCAGTGACCCTCCCCTTTCCCATCCAACAGGATGGAGTCTTTATCCTTCAAGAGGCCTGGAGCTCAGAAGGACCCTGTGTGTCTATGAGATGAATTTTCTCCACGGGCTGACAGGCAAAAGGATCTTAAATGTGTCAGTGGAATTCAGATTTCCCAAGTTGCCCAACCACTAAAATAAAGTTAAAAGCGAAACTCTGTTGGAAGGCTGCCGAGACTTTAATGCAGGACGCTGCATGGCAGCGAGAAGACGAATAGGGGCTCTGAGAGCCCCTCCTCTGCAAATGGATTTGGCTGCCCTGAGCCGGGCCCTTACAGCATGGTGAGACCCAGCCCTGCTGCTGAGCTGTGTGTCACCCTTGTCAGGCGGACGGCGCACCCAGGAGAAGAACTCTGCTGAGGCCTGGGGGCAGCACCCAGATGCCGAGCACCATTTTCCCATGAGCCCATGGGCAGTTCAAATTCCATCTTGGTCCATAGAAGACAAACTCATAGTTCCCAAAGGGGAAAGGGGGAGAGGGAGGGATAAATTAGGAGTTTGGGATTAGCAGATAACACTACTGTATATAAAATAGATAAACAACAAGGACCTACTGTGTAGCACAGGGAACCATATTCAATATCTTGTAGTAAACTATAATGGAAAAGAATCTGAAAAAGAAATATGCATATATAGGTATATGTGCGTGTGTATAACTGAATCACTTTGCTGTGCACCAGGAATGAACACAACATTCTAAATCAACTATACTTCAATGAAGAATAAAATAAAAGACTCTGTCTTGGTCTTGTGACCAGCTCTGGAGTGGCCGGGCCCCATGGTCTACCTCGTGAGGCCAGGTGAGGAGCTAGGTCTTGGCCGGCACGTGGGGAAGCGGCCAGTACAGTGGGCACAGCAGGCCTTGGTGAGGAATGCCACTAGTCTGACTGGTTGCCCACCCACCCCTCCTCTGGCCTTTGACTCTGGTGATTTTGGGGGACTTGGTGCTGTGACACCCACATCACCCTCCCATCCCCTACTGTGGGCAACATTGAGAATGGAGACGAAAGCCTCTTGGTTGGAGATGGACCAACTGGGATCGGTCTGAAGAGAGAATGAAGATAACACAGGGCATCATGTGAGGAAGAAGCAGGCAACAATGAGGGCCTGGCTCCGAGGGGACGTGGATCCAACCATTAGCCACCTCACGGACATTGAGCAAGGAGGCTTTAGTGAGCAGCTATCAAGTGTCTGCCATGGTAATCAGCATCCCTCGGGGCTGCTGACTTCCCTGAATTTTCCAGAACACTTGGTATTGACCCAAGAACAGCCTGGTCAATCAAAATGTCATTGTATCATGTGCTTTTGTTTATACACTAGGGAGCAGCTGCCCAGGGGTAGAGCCGGGTAAAGAGGCAGAGGTTGCCAGCACCAGGAAGCCAGGCTATCAGAGGAGCCAGAGGTGGAACAGAATGGGGAAAATTGTATTAACAGGATTTTCTCAGAGCAAAGGCCCTGAGCAGCAATGTGTTTGGACGGAATCCTTTGATAAGCTGCTTGGGAGGAAAGTACGCTCCTCAGGGACACGGTGCAGTGGCCTGGTGGCTGACACAGGTGGTCACTCAGTAAGCATTTGTTGAAGAAATGCTTGAGAAACACTAGAAGGGTCCCTAGACTACCTCCCAAGGCAGGTGGGTCTCCTTAAATAAAGGGCCCTGGTTTAGCTGAGTGGGAGGTGCAAGCCGGGTTCCTGCTAATGAGCTTCTTCCCCACCACAGAGCTCAGCCCCTAAATCAATGTTGAACAAATATTTACAGAATATCCTATTCATGGAGACCCCCCTCTTTGCCATCCTAGATCACTTAGGTTAGGCATGGTCAGAAATCAGAGTTCAGGGATGAGAAGACTGAACTCTGCCTCATGCCAGCTGTGTGACTTTGGGCAAATCACTTAACCTCTCTGGGCTTTAGTTTCCTTCTCTATAAAATGAGGAGCTAAGACTTGGGTTGAAAGGCCTTGCTGAGACCAGACAAGCAGCTCTTGCTGGAGACAATGCTTTGGCATCCCAAAGAGGCTGGCGGGGAGGAGGGGAGGGTGGGGGGCGCAAATGAAAATGATAATAACTAACATTCGTGGAGCATTTCCCACGGCCAGCACCGCAGCAGCACTGGACACCTATTAACCTGCTTGCTTCTTACAATGACACCCATATTAATCAAACACGTCTTGCATCCCAGAGTTTCTGTTAACCCCTGTACTGGGGGTGTGAGGCTAGCATCAGAGCCCCATTTCACAGGTGGGAAAATTGCAGGTGGAAAGGGAAGGGCATTTACCTAAGGCCAGAGGGGGCAGAGGGCATGCAACTGAGGCAGGACCTGGTTCCCCCTAGGAGATCTGACTGTGCTCCTGTCTACCTGACCACAGGGCCTGCGGGCTGGCTGCTTCCTTCCTGGGAGTTGACACCCCTCAGATCCTCCCTCTGCGGGGAAAGGCCTCCAGAAGGCGAAGAGCTTCATGCTCACAGAGCCCGCCTAACTCCTGTTTACCACTTCATCGTAGCCAAATGGAGTAAGTGCAGTATTGATTAAATGCAATTTTTTTTGGAATACATATTCACCCTGATGTTTTATCATTAATGCATTAAGAAGCTGAACAAGCAATAAGACCAAATGGACTTCGAAACGCAGCAGAATTTCCATCCAGTGTGGTCTGATTTACAGCCATTACCTCCTGGCAAAAGACAGCTCCCGCTCCAGCCCACACCTTGGGTGAAACTTGAGAGCTCTTTGTTCTTAACCTTATTTATTTATTCTCTCAGAAAGTGGATGGACCTCAGGCTCTGTGCCATGGGGCGGGCGCTGCTTGGTGACGGGGGACACGTGTAAGGTAGGGAGGCAGGCAAAGAAGGAATAAGATTTTCACCGCATGCTTACGGAGTGACTGTTGTTCCTGACCTGGTTATTGGGGTGAGGGGGCGGGGAATGTGGAGAGCTCGCCTCGCCTCATGCCCTCACCTGCAGAAAACTCCAGAGGGAGGGGTGGACTCAAGGGTCACGTGACTCTGCCCCCCCCCCCCATCAGTCCATCCCAAGTGACGGGCCGACTGATGCAGTGCCTCGTGTATCCCCGTGGCTGGGTTGGGGCTTTGGCTCTGTCACTAGCTGACTGAGGAAAAACTGGCCAGGTTTTTTTTTTCCCTGTTTGGGGGCCTTAGTTATTCATTTGCGAAAAAAAAAAAAGAAAGAAAAAAAAAGCCAAACCTGGACAATTTCTTAGAGCCTTGAAGATCCAGCAGTTTACGACTCTTCCCCTCTCTCTCCCTTCCTTCCTCACTCCCTCTCTCTTTCTCATTCTCCTCCACCTCCTTCTTTCAGAAACAATTTCATTCTTGCAAAGTCTTGTCAAAAACTCTCTAGATGAACTGACAAGGACAAAAAATCCCTTAAAAAAAAAACCCACCCAACAACAAAAGTCTCTTTAAAAAGCACTTCTGCAGAGCTCAGATGTCAACAATGAAAGCTTAGGAACGGCATCATTAAGAGAGCTGGTGTTTGCAAAATTTAACCTAAGACACTCCAGACAGCAGGGAGGGGCTTTGAGTCACGATGGGGGTGGGTTAGACACTCTGCCCACAGAACTGGCCACCCCGGAATGAGAATTCTCTCCCTCCTCTGCCTTTTCTCCCAAAGCTCTGGGGTCAGCCCAATTATCAGCCTGATGAGGTTTCCCCTCCCTGGGTTCTCAGCAGCCCCCTTGGAGGCTGGATACGGCACCTTGAGCCCTTGGTTTTCCCCTGCTCTGGTGGAGGCCGGTCCCACGCAGAGAGCCCAGCATGGAAACCTGTGTTGGAGGAAAGTGCTCTGAGGCTTGCCCGCTCATTCCTATTTTCAGAGTTGTTTGTGGAGTCTTACTGTGTGTTGGGTACTTCCTGGTGGCAGGTCCTGTTTTGGTTCCAAGGATGGCGACTAGAGAAGGATGGATGAGGCCTCAAGAAGCTCACCATCTAGCAGGGGAACTAGACAAGCAAACCGCAACTGGCCAGAGTGCTATGGATGTGGCAGAGGTGAGCCCAGGATGCCGAGGGAGCCCAGAGCAGGAGGTTGAAGTGGGCTGGAGGGAAGGCTCAGTGAATTTGGAGCTGAAAGTCATCCAAGCAGGGATTGGGCGCATCCAGGGGAGGTGTGAAACCTACAAAGGTGTGACGTGTACAAGGCAGGGAGGCCTGAGAGACCATGGCTGGGTCTGGAGAGTAGGGAGTGAGGGCAGCGATGGAGAGAGATCACACTGGACAGATAGGCGAGAGCCAGGACCTGCGGTTTTACACAGTAAGTAATGGAGTTGAAGGTTTTATAGCAGGGGAGTGGTGTAAGGTGCTCGGTTCGCATGTGGAGGGGGAGAGATAAGAAACTGCATTGTGCTCTGCACTAGACCAAGGAAATTCCAAATATGACACCTGGTTCAACCCTCCAGCCAGCCCTGGGAACCCGCAGAGCCACCTGGTTGAGGGCAGTACCTCTTAGCTCCGCTGGGGTCCCAATCCTACTCCCATCACTCATTAGTCTGATGATTTGGGCAAGTTGCTTAACCTCTCCGGGCCAAGTCTCCCCATCTCTAACGTTGTGTATGGATCCCACAAGGATTCACGGATGGTGCTTGAACGTTACAAGGGCACGTTGATCGTTAAGACCCCGTCGGTAAGGAGGAAAGCAACTCATGCAGGGGCACCACATGGTTTGAATCCTGGCTCTTTGCTCCAGGCTGCATCATCTCCTGACTGACAACTGATGCTCTTGTGGGAACCCGGTGGGAGATGTGTGATATCTGGGACTGAGTGAGGGGAGGTGACAGGTAATGGGTTGGGGAGGTTTTCCTGTTTTCTTCACAGGTAAACCATGCTGGCTTCAGGCCCAAGTATTTGCGATTCCAAAGAACAGTCGTCCCTTGGTATCGGTGGGGGATTGGTTCCAGGACCCGAGGTGGATACCAAAATCCGCAGATGCTCAAATCCCATAGTCGCCCCTCCATATCCAGGGATTCAACAAACCGTGGATGGAAAACGTCACACAGAATATGTATTGAAAAAACATCCATGTATAAGTGGACACGCTCAGTTCAATCCCTATTCAACTCTAACCTGGGTCAGAGGCCACATGTCAGATGCACGGGGCAAATGGTCTCTGAGGCCCGCCCTGTGCCCCTTCCCTGACACATAGCCGTAAGTCATGGAGCATACAACTCCCCAGGAAGGCAGAGCGAGGCCAGGCACTCCTGCACTCCACCCAGGTGGGCAGGGGGCCCCAAGTCACCCAGAAAACCTGTGGTCAGCGTGCCCTTGTAAGCCACTTACATCAGACCTCGCTGCTTTTGGGGAGGGCTGTGTCGGCAGGCGTGTCACAAGACAACCTCCTCTGACTTTTTTCCCTGTGTGGCCACGCTCACCCCTTCCAACAGCCCCAGTCTGGGAAGCGTGTACCTCTGACCATCTAGAATGCTCCTGGGGGCCTTGGGAGCCCATGCCCCTGTGGACTGGCGGATTGGACTAAATTTGTTTCCTTGGGAAGGCACCCAAGGGGGAGTTTGGAGGGCCCAGTGAGACAGGTAGGTGAAGGCTGTCCAAACACAGATGCCCTGTTTGCTGGTGCACCACGTCCTGGCTGCCCAGAGAATTGCCTCGGGCTGACCGGGAACTACCTGGCCCAGGAGTTTTGCCCACCGGCCCTGCAGCTCATGGCCCTTTGTCTTAAGCCCAGACTACCTGGTGCTCCAGAGCCCCTGGTGTGATCTGGTTGAAGCTGGACCCAGGGCGAGACCACATGCTGGTTCCACTCCTTCCCCCACCCCTCCCACTGCCCTCACTGCCCTTCTCCAGCAGACACGCCCTCAAGAATCCTTGTCTCAGGCTCTGCTTCTGGGGAAGCTGTTGTCAGAGACCCTGCAATACTGACATTGCTTTTCGCACCCAACCCAACCCCCACCAGACTGCTTTCCAGCAACATTCCAGACCCTCTGAATGAGCAGTCTTCTTGTCGTCCTTGTGCTTCCTCATCCCTAATCCCCAACCTGGGGCTTTGCAAACACTGTGTCTCTGCCTGGAATGCCCTCTCCAGCTTCTGAACTCTGTGAAAGAGCCCAGTTTGAACATCGCCCCCTCTGTGGCACTCCCCTTCAGCCAGCAAGCACTTGGTATCTGCAGCTGCCGCAGTACTCATCTCATGGCGTGGCTCTCCCTTGTCGGTGGTGGGGTGTCTATCTGAGTGAACTCTGAGCCCTCAGGGCCCCTCACTCCTGCCAAGATGCCCAGCTCCCTCCTGGCTCACTGGCTGCCATGAATAAATCCCCTGCCTCTGGGTAGCCCCTGGCGTCTGTCTGTCCCCCGTGGGCCTGTCTGGCCTGCTTCTGTCCGGTCCTGCCCTTTGGCACCTTGGAACCCATCTGGTCACCAACCCTGCCTGCTGCATCCTCGGAAGGAAACTGAGGCTCACAGGGGTGGTGTGACTGGCCCAGGCCACACAGCCAGCAGGAAGGAGACCAGAGCTCTTGACCTCAGGACACCTTTCCTTCACCCTAATTTGCATCACTGCAGGGGAGGGGGAGAGGCACGTGGTTTTGCGGGAGGCCAGGAGATGCCAAATGCGGGTGTGCGTCTCATATGGCGAGAAGTGGAGACTTTCTCCTCGGGTGGCGTTTGCATTTACAGGTGTCACCTGCTTGCCCTTCAGAGGAGGGGGCCTCGTGCTGTATCATTCAGGGGCTGCACGTGAGACAGAATTCACCCCAGATGGTTCCTAAGAAGAGGCTTTAAGGAAAGGGATACTTCCAGAGGGGCGGGCAGGGCTAAGGGAACAAACAAGGGACACTGAGGCACCCAGAGACTGGCGACACCAGGAAGCTGTTATCCCGAGGGCCGAAAGGGCAAGAGAAGAACGAGGGTCATCAGCGCCCCACGCAGGGAGGGGCCGTGTGGAGCAACTCGGGAGAGAGAGAGGCGGGCAGGAGCACCCGAACCGTTCTCCTCCCACCCCCATCTCCTGCCAGGGTCTGCTTCTGACCACATCCAACTGGGAGTCAGAGCAGGGCCAAGAAGGGCAGAGAACCGAGCCAGGGGTCAGGGAGGCAGAGGCAGACCGACCCGCAGAGACGATGCCTCCTTTTCATGAACCAGCGATCGGCGGCCCCCGGGACGGCGCAGAAGTGGGTGTGCAGGGAGATTCATGGCCATCTTCGCTTCTCACTGTATGCCTTTCCCCCCACTGGGTTCCCAGAAGTCATCAGAAGGTGTCACAGTGGAGCCACTGACACTCCTTTGTCATGAGGCCCATAAGACAATGGGGACTGAGCTGGAGGAACATCTAACCAGGCCCCCTGCCAGGGGGGTGGGAATTGAACCTAGGCCAGCCCTTGGGTCAAGTTGCAGACCTCTGCTGAGTCCATGTTGCTTTCAGAACATGGGGGGAAGGGGTCGCTAAGGCCTGGCTGCGGCTGTCTGGTGACCTTCCCCCCTTCCCAACCCAGCGGACACTCTGAGGCACATGAAGCAACTCGCCTGCAACTCTTCCAGAACACGGAATGCTCCCTGGCCCAGCATTCACGGCAAAGGGACACTCCCTGACTTTGTGGGATTTGGCTACATTTCTGCGTAGGAATGGAAGACCTTGGAAGAGCTAACACCTCTGTGGTTGGTAGACGCATGAGCTACGTAGGTTATAAGGAGAGTCAGCAGATAAACAGAGAGTATTTTCTGCAAAGCACTTCCCCAGTAACCCACAGGACACCAGGAGGAGAGGAATGGGCCTCTGTGTAGGATGCTATGTTTCGTCTTCTTCTTTTTCTTTTTTTTAAAGAATCAATCTAATTAATTTATTTATTTTTGGCTGCATTGGGTCTTCGTTGCTGCACGCAGGCTTTTTCTAGTTGCGGCGGGTGGGGGCTACTCCTCGTTGCGGTGCACGGGCTTCTCATTGTGGTGGCTTCTCTTGTTGCAGAGCACAGGCTCTAGGCGTGTGGGCTTCAGTAGTTGTGGCATGCAGGCTCAGTAGTTGTGGCATTCAGGCTCAGTAGTTGTGGCACATGGGCTTCAGTATTTGTGGCATTCAGGCTCAGTAGTTGTGGCTCACGGGCTCTAGAACACAGGTTCAGTAGTTGTGGCACACGGGCTCAGTAGTTGTGGCTTGCGGGCTCTAGAGCACAGGCTCAGTAGTTGTGGCGCACGGGCTCAGTTGCTCTGCAGCATGTGGGATCTTCTCAGACCAGGGCTCGAACCCGTGTCCCCTGCACTGGCAGGCAGATTCTTAACTGCTGAGCCACCAGGGAAGTCCCGCTATGTTTCTTCTTACTCCCCACTTTCTGCCGGTCATTGGGAAGGGACTCGCAGAGCTGTTAGCGTGGCACTGAGTCAGGGCCTATGCTCTCTGTCCCCTCCCCCTGTTTATATCCACCCTTCCCCAAGATACCCTAACGAATGCCTCCAAGTCTGGGAAGAATAATGTGATACCCGATTATCATGGCACTTGATTGTATACAAAGTCAGATTTGCAAATTCCATTGTTTTTAGTTCCTATCTTGCAAAACTTTTGCAAAAAGAGAGAGAGCCCCCAACCTGGAAAGGGTATGGGTATTGGCGGGTGCATGGAGATGGGGACCTACCAGTCCTCCAGAGGGAAAGAATTTGGGATGCACAGGGAGGTCCAGCCCTTGAGGTTTGGGGGCCCCACGCTCGGCCTCAGCAGGCTCATCTCAGCAGGGACAAGCTTGAGCAGAAGACAGAAGGCTCCTAACAGAATGCCGTGCTCTCACTTGACACCAGGACCCCAGTTTGCCTTTGGCGGGAGGGAATCAAATTTCCCTTCAACTCCATGGGAGTTTATTTATTAAAGAATGAATAAGATGTTTCTTGCCTATCTGTGGTGCAAATTTAAAACCACTGCACAGTTACTGCACACTACATGCCCTAGGCTTTGTTCTCATACAGGACAACAATGTTGAGTGATGGGGTTAGAACCCTGGCCGTGTATCAGGCTGCCCAGATCCATTTCCCAGTAACCACTAAGCTGCTGGGTGCCCTTGGGTAACTCAGCAGTTTTGAAACTCGGGGAACAGAAAGCCTTTCCAGGGGGTACTTTGCCTGGATAGTATCGTAGATGATAAAAATGGCCCAACTTCGTCCCTCTCCCTGGAGTTCGTTTCCCCACCCCTTGATTCTGGACGGGGCTTGTGCTCTGGGCAGTAGAGTTTGGCTGAAGCGAACTCCTGCCAATGGGCAGTGCCAGCAGGAGACCAGGATGCAGGAGAAGAGAGCATTAGGGTGCCTGCTCCCCTCTCTCCCTGCCCTGGCTGGCCCTCCTCCAAGCTCCAGCTCTACCGCACTCAGAAGATGCATTTCCTCTCTGGCCCATTAGCCTAGAAGGTGGTGTCTTAGGCAGGGTTCCCGGAAGCAGAGGGAGAGATGGGGATCCGTGTGAATGTGTTGTATTAGCAAGTGCTCCCTAGGAACTCCACGAGGGGAGGGGGAAACAAGACCAGGAAGGGAAGGAGGCCCAGCAGGTGTGGGAGGGCTGGGTATGCAGGTCACACATGGAGTGTCCCCCGCAGCATGGACAAGGGACCCCGCACCCCATCACCCGTCAGTCCTTGGCCAAGGGCTACCCCAGGGGACACTCCTGGCTCTCCCTAAGCACAGGCAAAGCTGGATGTCAAGTGCAGCCAGCCTTCTGGTAGAGAGACCCAGGTGCTGGATGCAGGGCTAGATGCAGTGTGGAATCCCCACACTTAGGAAATGCACCCCACACCTTTTATTTTCCCAGTCTTAGCATTCATAGAGGTGAGCAGTAAGAGAGCTTTAGTTTTAATTTCTCCAGAATAGTGCACCCTCACACAAAAAGCAGAAGGAATGGGTGTCCCCAGTTTCTCCCTTCTGCACTGGAAAAGGCCCAGGAGAGGAAACACAAAGTGCTCTGTTACCTTCTTGAAGTGTGGGGAGGGAAGAAAAGATGAATACCTCTAAGTTGTCCTGCCACAAATGTGTGTTGAATTGAACTGACCTAGTAGAACATGGGCCCTGGGGTCAAATCCTGGCTCTTCCATGTTCTAGCTGTGTGAACCTGAGCTGGTTATTTAACCTCTCTGTGCCTCTGTTTTATCGCCTGTAAAATGGGGATAACAATAACAACAACAATACCAATAATAATAATCACCACTTCATAGAGTAGTTGTATCAAGTGAGTTAACATATGTAGAGCGCTTAAAACCACACTCTGCCTGAAACAACCAGCACAGTGCAAGTTCTAGCTGTCGTTATTATAAATCATTAGAACAGGCTCTTTTGATTTTGAACTTGCATGTTGTAAATAGTTTTCTTCTTCTTTAAAATGGTTTTGGATGAGCAGACAAAACTTCCCGCCTTAAACAAATGAAAGTTTGTAGCCTTCCCCTGAATTGGTAAAGGAAAGACAATTCAATCCATAGATGGATTCTGAGGTGGGCCTTTTAAGGTGACCTCTGGGTTGGGCTGAGGTTCTGAAGGCTGAACACAGAGCAGGACCTGTGCTTTCTTACTGCTTACCTCTGTCAGTGCTAAAACACAACGCTAAAAACAAAGGTGGAGGGTCTTCCCTGGTGGCGCAGTGGTTAAGAATCTGCCTGCCAATGCAGGGCACACGGGTTCGAGCCCTGGTCTGGGAAGATCCCGCATGCCGCGGAGCAACTAGGCCCGTGAGCCACAACTGCTGAGCATGCGCGTCTGCAGCCTGTGCTCCGCAACAAGAGAGGCTGCGATGGTGAGAGGCCCGCGCACCGCGATGAAGAGTGGCCCCCACTTGCCGCAACTAGAGAAAGCCCTCGCACAGAAACGAAGACCCAACACAGCCAAAAATAAATAAATTAATTAATTAAAAAAAAAAACAAAAAACAAAGGTGGAGGAGGGGTGCTCTTAACCGCGGGGTCCCAGGGTGAGTGTAGCTGCCCCTCCCTTCCAGGCCGGTGAGCCGTGCTCGGTAAGCTTATTCTGCTTCCTTCATATTCATTCAAGAGGCTGCAGGGCTGCAGTGATCTCTGCAGAGAGGCAGCACATCGAGAGGTTAGCAGCGCTTATTGATTTAGTAATTCGCACGCACTTTTCCGGCTAGATTATCTTCCCGGAGACTCTGATAGCGGCAGCCAGCCGCTAATGCAATGCGGGGCTGCAGGTGGGGTGGCAGGGAAGGAGACAGGCCCGGAGACCTGGGGAGGATGGCCAGAGGTGGAAGAGGAAGGGAGGCTTCCGCACCCTGCCTGGGGCCGTACAGCAGGGAGCACGGTCTGCACACTTCCAGGCGCTCCCCAGATTCCCCTTCAGACACGACGATTTACTCCCCAAGTCGCTAGAGTGAGGCCTGAAGATGCCCTCAGGTGCCAGCCCTCCTAGAGGCACCTCCGGTAAAGCAAGCTGCCCCATCCAAGGCCCTGCCGCTCCCCGGGGCCGTCACATCCAACGGCTGAGCAATCCAGAGACATGCAACTCTCCCCAGCTCAGGAGCCCGACTCCAGAGCCCAGAGCAGAAATCTTCCCCCCCCCTGCCCTGTGTCCTCCCCCTCCCCCTGCAGGTGCCAATCCCCATCCCAGCCGCACCCCTGCTAAAGGTCCCACACACTAACCTGGGGCTCGGCGTCTGCTTCCCTGGAGTCTGCCCAGTGGAGCCATCAAGGCCGCGGAGCTCTTTGATTTTCGTTATCAAGGCCTGTTTCCACAGGTGGTTTTCATACAGAGTGATGGCGGGGGATTATGGAGATTAGCCCCACCTTCAGGTCCTGGCCTGGTAAAAGTGGCCCCAGGTGAACTGCCTTCCTCATCAACCTCACGTTCCCCCATCCAGGGCTTTTCTCTGGTTTTTTTTTTTTTTTTTTTAAAAGAACTCTTTTTTTTTTTTTTTAATTTTTATTTATTTATTTATGGCTGTGTTAGGTCTCCGCTTCCGTGCGAGGGCCCTCTCCAGCCGCAGCAAGCGGGGGCCACTCCCCATCATGGTGCGCGGGCCTCTCACCACTGCAGCCTCTCCCGCTGCGGAGCACAGGCTCCAGACCCGCAGGCTCAGTAATTGTGGCTCACGGGCCCAGCCGCTCCGCAGCATGTGGGATCCTCCCAGACCAGGGCCCGAACCCGCGTCCGCCGCACCGGCAGGCAGACTCTCAACCACTGCGCCACCAGGGAAGCCCTTTTCTCTGTTTTCTGACCTTCTGGAGCCCCGGGGCTTTCCTGGTCCGAGGTTCCTCTCATCTGGGGAGAGAGGTCTGGACCAGCTCCTCAGTCCCGGAGCTGCTCAGGTGTTACAGCTCCTGGTGAAGCTGGGCCAGAGAGGGCCAGCGGGGTGCATGGCGCTGAAGCAGGAGAGTCACCTCCAGGGCCAAAGTGCAGACACCTGGCGTGAGTACCGGGAGGCGGGTGCAGGGCGGGCACGGTGGTTTTGGATTCACATCTCTGGATCACTTACGCGTTCTAGTTTTCCTTCCTCTATACCTTTCCTCATTTCCTCAGTCATAAACTCACCCAAGGATAAGTGACTATCATGTGTCATGTATCACTAGGCATCAAGAACGCAAGAGGGAAGCAATGACAGATGGTCCTGCCCCACAATTTTAGGGGAGATGTCCATCCATTCATCCATTCACTCACTCAATTATTACTTATGCAGCACCTACTAGGAACCATTACTTTAGATAGATAGATAGACAGACAGGTAGATAGGTCATAGATAGATAAGTAGATAACAGATAGATAGATAGCTAGTCACTACCGGGTTCTTTTTTTTCACACTGACACCCCACTGAGGGTAGAGACTATGTCTATTCCCCCAGAACCTCTTCCGCAGGCCCCATGAGTGGTACTGACCATCAGTGCTATACGTGCAGAGAGAGGAGAGATGATTGTGAGGCGGGTGTTATAACGGGAGTCCCATGGATGCAGCAGCACCTAAGCTTGACCTTGAAGGAGTCACGAGCTTAAGGTTGATCCACAGTGGGTCACCCAGACCGTCTGCCCTACCAAATCCTGAGACTGGAAGCAGACACAACATGCTGAGGGTTGTGGAGGAGACAGGTCCAACCAGAGCCCTCTTAGAAAGAGCGTCTCTTCCTCTCTCTGCAGGCCAGCCAGCAGAGGGCTCATTCATCGGCTGCCCCACTCGCTCAGACTGTGATGGGGAGGGCTTCCTGGCTACGAAGCTCCTTTGGCCAAGTATCCCCGGCCCTCTGAGCCCGTGGCTCCCAGGTTCACGATCTGCTTTCAAGACCCAGACTCCGTGAAGAGTCGTGCACGCGGGTGCTTCCATGGTACCTGGCCGTGGCTCACGCACAGCTGACTGGTGGTCTGCAACTGCTCTCCCACCCTGACTGGCATCCTCTGTGCACCACGGGCTCTGCCTGCCTTCATGGTCTCCCGCTGTCCACCAGCCCTGCCTCCGCTCCTGGCACCCATCTCTGGATCAGTTAGGGTCCTGTGAGCAGGCAGGAACCACTAGATATTTGAACAGAGAGAATTTAATATGAAGATTTTTTTTTAATGATTTAATGGGAATCTTAATTTTTCTCCAGTTTTATTGAGCTATAATTGACATATAACATTGTATGGAAGAATTATTAACTGTGAGATTAAGAAGGGAGGGAATTCCCTGGTGGTCCAGTGGTTAGGGCTCCACGTTTCCATTGCATGGGGCACAGGTTCGATCCCTGGTCAGGGAACTAAGATCCCCCAAGCTGCTCAGTGCAGCCAAAAAAAAAAAAAGGTAATGAGAACTCTAAGGTATTACAGAGGTAGCAACTGCGGAGAGCAGCTACCTCCCCCTCGGGCTGGGTGGGCACCAAGGCAAAAACCTGGAAACACTTAGAACCTTGGAGGGGGGACCTGACAGGTATCTTGGGTGGGGGGGAGGGGTGGAGGAGGCAGCCAGCTGGTGCTGGTGTCTCTGTGCTCAGAGGCTGCCCCTGGGGCTGAGACCCCGACTCTGAGAAGGGGATGCCAGACGGCTTGTGCAGTATTTCTGGCCCGGGAGTGAGCACCACAGCTCGTTCTGCAAGATGGAAAATGGAAAAACTGCAGTGTGGATTTCGTGGCTGCTTTGGGAAGGAGCTGCTGCGGCCGGGGAGGAGAAGAAGCCTCGTGCGGCACTGCTCACGGGAGCAGAAAGCAGACAGGGATAAGCATCGTCCTCCTCCAGCCTTCCCGTCTCTCACCAGTGCCCCCTGGTGGCAGAGCCTATCAGGGATGCTGGCAAAGGAGAAATTGCGGGTTGCTGGAGAAAAGCGGTTTGCAGGTTTGCGGCAAAGGAGAAGCGTGGGGGGGCCCAGCATCACGGAGTCATAGCTTCATGCTGGCGCCCCCGGTGTCCTCTTGCTGAGATGTCCTCCTGATGACAGTACCACACAGGACCCCCAAAGTGACAAAGCCCAGAGAGATCTATGATGGTGGGAAGTATGCTATCTCCTATTTTGTGCAAAGCGCTGTTGTGTGACTATTTCATCTTTTCGTTGCTCTGACCAGGACACAGATGCAGATCCACAAGGATGGGTCTGTGCAGATGAGAGACACCAGAGATGGAGGTCGTGTAACAGGAATAAACTTATAAGAGAACAGCAATGCCTATTGGAGAGAAATCATCCTTCCAGGCAAATTGACTTCTGGAGGAACCTTCTTCCAGTTGACAGAGTCCATTGGAATCCCGGTAGTGGACATTGCTCAGGACCAAGGTGGGCCCCATACCCTACCAACGACACTGCAAGGCAAGCAGGCAAGGGCTGTCCTTCCCATTCTAGAGCCAAAGAAACTGAGGCACAAAGGAATCAGCTAGTCAGACAAGCGGAGGCGTTAGCAGAACTCCTGAGCTCTTGGGGGCGGGGGGATGGTTACTTGATCTGCTGGTCCCAGCAAAGGAGGAGGGGGAGCCTGAAGGAGTTCAGCGGGGTTTCCAGCTCAGGTTGGCCCCTGCAGAGAACTCAGACTCCAGGCAGCGCTGGCTCTCCATCCACACAGCCCAGGTCGGGAAGCTGAGCGCACGGGCCAGCTGGCTCCCAGAAGGGGCTGCTAATTGCTCTGATTGCAACTCCAGGGCAGAGTGTTTCTGGAACTGCAAAACTCCAACAGAGGAGGAACTACCAGTGGAACATTTTTGATGAATAATTCAGTGAGCTGAAATGGGAAATGAGAAAGTTTTCTCTCCACTAAAGTGGAATTTGAAAAAACAGAGAAAGAGAAAACAATAATAGCAGCAAGGCTCATCATTCTGGTCTCCCCACAGTAAGACTTTTTCTTTGCATAACCGTGAAGGATGGCTCACTGTGATTTGCTCCCAACAATCTATAGAACTTGAGCCAAGGTAAGAAAATACTCGGGTCACCTGGGATTGATGGTAAATTTGATCTCATCACTGCCACCTTCCCTTTCAAGCATTTATTCTACAAATATTAATTGGGCAACGACCCAAAGCCAAGCACTGTGCTGGGTGTTAGAGATTCTGTCGTGAAGAAAACAGACATTATTCTTTTTTCATGGAGTGTGTGGGAGGGGAGAGGGAGGTATTCAGATAGTAGATTAAAAGACACAGCAGTTTATACATTTATATCTATAATTTGAGATACATGCTGTACCAGAAAGAGAGAAATCACTGAATATATAGGTCAGAGAGGATTGAATGCAGGAGATTTGTTACTTACAGGAGTGATGGAGATGCTGAGAAGTCTGGGACAGTGAAGGAAGCCAGAGATTATTAGCAGCAGGAAGCCATTCAGCAAAGGGTCCAAGAGAGAAGGGGACGTTATCAGAGTCCAGCACCTGGGGCCATTTGGGAGAGGGGAACTAGAATCAAGATAGGAGCTGCCCAAGGAGGACTGGGACCATGGAACGAGTAGATGTCTAGTATGAATGGAAGACACAGAGGAACTTAATTCTTTGTGCAGATGAAATCAAAGCCAAAAGAGAAGGGAGAAAACCTGACCTTGCCCCCTCCTCCTGCTTTTCTGACAACCATCAGTACCTCCCAAAGGCTGAGCCTCTGTAGATGTCAGGAAGCAAGGAGGCCTGAGAAATATAGTCCACAGGAGTCAGTCCCCCAAAGGTACAGAGTTCTCCATGGGAAGGGTAGGAAAGATGGATCTGAGGGCAAACAGGCCAGGGAAAAAACCAGCATTCATTCTCTGAAGGAAAAGAACAGGATCTTGCAGGGAAGAATTAAAGGGATAGCGTTATTAAACTGGACGATCTTGGGAGGCCTCTGAGGCGGTTAGGTTGACACATAAAAGATGACAAGGTATTCAAGCAAAGTGGGGGTGGGCAGGAGAGGAGGAGCTTTCTAGGCATGTGCAAAGGCCCTGAGGCCAGTTGTAGATGGTAGTAAAGGGAAGCATATGGAGAGTTGAGGGTGGAGATGTCGTTAGGCCAGATGATGTTAAGGAGTTGTTTGGGGTGTCAGAGAAGGAAAAATTCACAGGTGATTGCCTTCAATAGAAAAGAGGTTTTGAAAGGTTTTTCTTTTTTTAAAAAAAAAAAACACATAGTGTCTGTTTACTTCCAGACAAAGCAAAAACTAAAATCTCTCCAAACCTTCCAGGAATATGTAAACAGATTTCCTTTGTGAATGCTGTATTCATGGTAGTTCCCTCAGAACAGATAAAGCTATGCCCTGACAGAATCTGTGAAGAAATATTCAATACAGATTTTTCTGGATCAGTTTTTTCCAAATCCCCTAGGTGACAGTGTATGAAAATGAGTAACAATTCTTGACTCCATTCTCACCTCTGCCACCAACTTGATTTGCTTGCACCCCCTTCTCTCACCTCCTATGGGAGCCTATCAGACGTATTTAAATGCCTGTGAAAGTGTGACTTGTTTTAAATGCATTTAAAACCACACTTGTGGGCTTCCCTGGTGGCGCAGTGGTTGAGAATCTGCCTGCTAATGCAGGGGACACGGGTTCGAGCCCTGGTCTGGGAAGATCCCACATGCCACGGAGCAGCTGGGCCCGTGAGCCACAACTACTGAGCCTGCGCGTCTGGAGCCTGTGCCCCGCAACGGGAGGGGCCGCAATAGTGAAAGGCCCGCGCACCGCGATGAAGAGCGGTCCCCACACCGCGATGAAGAGTGGCCCCCACTTGCCGCAACTAGAGAAAGCCCTCGTACGAACCGAAGACCCAACACAGCCAAAATAAATAAATAAATAAATAAATAAAGTAGCTATAAAAAAAAAAAAAAAAAAAAAAAAACCACACTTGTATGCACAGTTAATCTCATTTTGTGCTTCTTGTGAATACATTTTAATCTATTGTGCATTTTAATGAGGTGGAATGCTTAGGAATAGATTGATCCATAACCTGCGATCTTCCTTGGTGACTAGTACCATGTCATGAAGGCACGTGTGCATGCAATTTTTATGAGTCATAGTTCAGTAGATCAGTATTTGATTAATTTTTTAATTCAAAATTTTAAACTGTATAGCCAGAATAATGTTAATTGATATGGGTGTTAAAAATACATTAGGAAGTTCTATTCCTAGCCATGATGGAGTAACCGGGGCCAGGCTTATCTTCTCACTGTTGAGAACTATAAAACTGAACAAAATATACAAGGCAGCAGTTTTCAGACATTAGGCAACACTCATCAAACAAGATGAGCCTCTTATCACCCTGGCTTTCTGTCTGGAGGTGTTTTCTGCAGAGAAGGGAATCCAAGCAGACCATAGCTCTTTCTGAGTTAAAGAGACAGGGTTTGTCATTCAGAAAAGATGAAGGGGCTGGAAATTCGAGACATAGTACTGGACAGAGAGATGTTACTTAAATAAATAGCTCCAGAAAAGCGTACAGGGATCCCCTGCGTGTGTTGCTGATTATTACATCACATAAACATAGAATGAAGATCCACGAAGCTATGGAAAGAAAAACCAGGGAGCTGTAAGCAAAACAGTTCACAGGGCTGAGAGACGATCAAATTCTGATCAGTTGGAATAGAGATGTCTCAGATTCTCGGGTTTTCAGTGGATACCCCAAGTGAGTCACATCTTAGTAGCGGAGCTAAACTAATCTTAGAATTAAACCTACTTATGACCCATCCTAAGAAAATTAAAAAGCTTAAAAAAAGGCCTCAGAAGGATCAAGCTGCTCTGCAAGTAACTTCATTGCCTGCCATAAAAAGGTCCTGCACCCTTTAAACAAAATCCAGCACTCAACAATGTAAAGTTCAAAATGTACAGCATCCAGGGCTTTCCTGGTGGCGCAGTGGTTGGGAGTCCGCCTGCCAATGCAGGGCACACGGGTTCGAGCCCTGGTCTGGGAAGATCCCACATGCCGCGGAGCAGCTGGGCCCGTGAGCCACAATTGCTGAGCCTGCGCGTCTGGAGCCTGTGCTCCGCAACAAGAGAGGCCGCGATAGTGAGAGGCCCGCGCACCGCGATGAAGAGTGGCCCCCGCTTGCCACAACTAGAGAAAGCCCTCGCACAGAGACGAAGACCCAACACAGCCAAAAATAAATAAATAAATAAAAACCAAGTAAACAATGCGTTTAAAAAAATACATTAAAAAAAAATGTACAGCATCCAGCTGAAACTTACTAGATATATGAAGAAACAGGACAGTGTGACCAAAAGTCTTGGAAAAATTCAGTGGAAATAGGCATAGAGAGATAGAGATGGTAGAGTTAGACAAGATCTTTAGAACAACTATTTAAAATGTTTTCAAGGATTCATGGGAAGGAAGCCCATGTCCCTAGTGACTATGAGGCCACTGTCCCAGCTCTGATCTGGGGTCCTTAGACTTGCTTTAAGTGACATAAATAAGCAAATCCCCTATTTTACCTAAGCTGCTGTTCTTTGGGCTTTCTGTTATATAGGGCCAAATCTAATTTTCATTGATAACTTTTATCCTTGTCATAGGTGTATCTCCAAGGCCTTAGAATAGCACCTGGCTCATCGTGGATGCTCCACTAATATCTGTGGAGTGAAAGGATGGAATCTAACCTCTCCAGAAAGCAGATGAGGGCCTTGAACACAGGGAAAGGAAACAACGTGCCCTTGTCACATAGCTGGTAAGGGGCAGGCATGGGATCATGTTCATTGCCTGCTTTGCCCTGCTTCCCATGGCACAATGGCTGTGGCAGAAGGAAGCCACCTGTTCATCACCTCCATGGCCCCACCTGGCCCCTCCTCTACCCCAGTGCATCTGGCTTAACCCTCTCTCCATACCTGTCACACCAACTTGGCTGAGGGGCACAGTCTTCCAAGGATGCGGTGATAACAGCAGCATTCCAGACTGCCCTGCTCACCTGCCTGCCAGGACCCACTTGACTCTACCACGCTGGCCAGGAAGCTCCCTGCTGGTCCACGGTCCCCACCCTCCCTGGAACATGCCTTTCCAGCAGGATTTGCTACAGGTACAGAATGTCCCCGCCATTTAAATGAGATCCGGCCAGGGGCTCGGAAATATCATCCTGCCCACCCACCTGGAGCACCGGGGACACGATTAGGAACACCACCTTATCCCCATGTCCACTCTAGAGCTGGCCTCTAACTGAATGGCCCCCAAGAGCTGCATTCTTTTGCTCCCTGCAGGACAGCGTGAGGTGTTGAACAGAGGGATGCCACGATGTCCTTAGATAATCTCTTCCTTTTCTGCCCTATCCCTCCATACCCAGGCATGGGAGAGAGAATTTAGGTTCTTGCCTGTCACCCTTTCTCAGGTATATAAGGGAGAACCCTTTCCCACAATTCTTAGGTCTAGGTTATTATGGGAAATACTTAAGGCTCTTGTCAAACCTGAGTCAGGTTGGAAGTGTTAATGCCCAGATCAGCAGATCCTCTTCTATTTAATTGACTGCAACTCAGTTCATTTTCTCCCTGACGGACAGAATACAAGATGGTAGCAGTAATAATAGTATTGGTATCAGTAATAATATCAGCTAGCATTTACAAGTGTTTATGAAACTCCAGGCATGGTGCTGTTTTACACAGATAATCTCATTTAATTTTTGCAATAACCTGATAAAGCAGGTATCATCATTCCCGTTTTATAGGGAAGAAAAAAAAGAGGCTCAAATAGGTAACCTGCCAAGGCCACAGTCAACACGAGGAAGAGAGGAAATTAAGTCTCTAGACGGAGCACTTACTTCCGTGTGATACCATCTTTCCATGAGGGGAATCTGTGAGCCCTCACATCCCTGTTATCCCTAGGAAAGGGAATACAACCCTCTGCTTGTCTCCGTTCATTCATTCAGCCTTTACTGAATACCCACCTGTGGCAGGTCCATGCTAAATACTGGGGTTTTTAAAGACACATAGTCCATGGCCCTTGCGAGGAGTTAGATTATCATGTAGCTTGTACTCATCCCTCTCCCCCTCTACCCTGGGTGCAAGATACCTCCTTGCCTCACTGACTTGGGGCATGGCCATGTCACTTACCTTGGCCAACAGAACTTGAATGGGTGTGATGTGAGCAGAGTGCCTGCATGGGTGGGCTTCTCTTGAGCTCCTGCCATTCACTATGAGAAGAGCATGCTCCAGGCAGCCACTGGTCTCAAGGGGATGCAAGACGCGTGGAGCAGACCTGGATTCAACCTACAGCTTGCAGCCAAGGCCAGCTGACCTGCAAAACTAAGGAAGAGAAAAACAAGCTTGTGTTAAACACTGACCTTTGGGGATGGTTCATTATGCAGCATTATTGCAGCCATAGCTGACTGATGCATTTCCTGCTGTCAAGGAGCTCATAGATTAGTGGGGAACATGGACAGCCAATTACAACCCAGTGTAATAACAAACCAGAGTGGAAGGACATACACTGTGCCCTGGTGAACAAAGGAGGGCTCCCACCCCAGCCTGGGATAGGCTGAGCAACGAGAAGAGAGAGTTAGATGACCCAGGAGGAAGCAGGCCCCGTTTTCCTGAAAGAGAATGCAGGGTGCTCAGAGAGCTTACAGCAGAGGAGCACGAGCTGTCCTGGGGTAAGGGAGGCTTTGATGAAGAAGTGCCATTCGTCTGAGACTCGATGAATAAGTGGGAATAATCAGGAGAAGGTGGGAGGTGGAGAATAATCCAGGGAGAAGCCCAGGGGCAACAGTGTTGGGCGTCAGCCAGCAGGGAGAGGCCACATTTTGGTGGAAACTTATCTAGGACACCCAGTACTGGCCTCTGCAGTGAGGACAAAGACCTGCACCCAGAAACCCAGCAGGGTGGCACCTTATAGACAGGACAGGGACAGATGCCCTGAATAAGGGGAAATGTAGACGATCAAGGTGGAGACCAATACTCGGTATCCATACTTCAGACTCAAATGCTGCTTCACAGACTCAACTTCCTCCACCATGGCATGTTTCCTTTCTCAGCCCCTTCCCCGCCCTCCCCAGGAAAGTTCCCTGCTTGAAATCCAGCAAGTGGCCACCCCTTTGCCATCTGAGATGCCGAGGAGCCACCCCTGTCAGCAGGCGGAGACCAATCCCTCAACCCACTCCTGCTCCTGCGGGAGAAGTGTGGGGATAGATGAGACTCAGGATGCTTCCAGTTTACATCTGTCTCAAAACCAAAATCCAAGTTCACCTTGCTTCCTCTCCGCCATTATTGTTGTCCTCTCCCTGTCTGCCCAGCCTCCTTGGGGGCAGTCTCTGTCTGAGGTTTGATGGGGCTGTGGATTTGGACACACATGTGCAAACACACACACAGCTCTGGGACTGTAAACACAAGTGTACACAGCAGGTAGTGGAGACCGCAGTAAAAATGAAGACTATTTCCCTTATAAACCGTACCAACGGGTTGGCGGTGGTGCTGAAGCTTTGAGCTACAAACAGGTCTGGGTGTGTAGCTTTCTACTCCTCCAGCATTTCGTGACATCTCCAGCCTTGTTTCTCTACCAGAAGTTCCCTGGCCTCTGTCCTGTCTCGACAAGGCACCTTGAAATGCTGCCTGGCCTCCCATTTTGAGTTGCATCATAATCAATCAGTTTCTCTCAATCACACACACATGCAAACCATAACTCTGGGCTTAGATAATCATATGATAATAACAACAAAAACAACTAATGTTTCTTGAGCACTTACTATATGCCAGTCACTGCGCTTTAGGCATAGATTGTCTCATCAACCTTCACAACAACCCTATGAGGTGGTATTATTAGGATGATCCTCATTTTACTGAAGAGGAAACAGGCACAGAGAAGAGTAATTTACCCATCGTGCAGGAAGTAAGTGGTCAGTATCCTAACCCTGGTGGTCCAACACAGAGTCGTACCCCTAACCACTATGCTCTCCTTCCCCCCACCCCGAGTGGTATGGCATAGATTTCACCCCACAGAGGCAGGGACACCTAAATACGTACTCCTGGCTCCTCCAGAGACTCTCGGGTGTGCTGGAGACATAAGGAAAATATCCCCACACGGGGCAAAAACTCTGGGCATTGGCAAAGCCCTTGCCATTCGTGCAGGGAGGGTCTGATGGGGCTGCAGGAAGGTCCTAGCAGCAGTTCATTTTCCACTCTGTCTCCCAGGGGCAGGCATATGGCTGCCCGCCATATGGGATGTGGGATATGGATGGAAAACCAGCTCTTCCAAGAGTTTTCTGGACTTGGGTGAGCGTCACTCATCCCCCACAAACAGTTCCTGCACCAAGAGACAGGAGCAACCACTGCCCACAGAGACAGGCCTCCTTAGTCTTTCCACTTATTAACGTGAAAAATAAAAGTCCTGGACAGTTGTCCCCTTACGTCCTAGGATCCATTATGCTCTAGACACATGGGAACAATGGTTTCCAAACTGAGTAGGTGAAGAGCCTCTCATCACCCCTCCCCCGGGAAGTTCCAAACTAAGCCATTTCCTCCTCACTGGGGCAAAGGCTCCTTCACCCCAGGGCAGTGGATGTTTATCCACTGCAGTGGAGGGGCTAGAACCCAGGCCAGGAGGTTGGTTCACCAATGCTGTGGTGAGGGCAGGTCCGGGCCTAAGGTGCTGCTGGGCAGAGATGCTGCTTCCCAGAGAGAGGCCAGAGTAGGACCAGGGGTGAGTCTGCCCCAGACTGTAGAAAAGCCCTTTGTACCACCTGATGTGAATGCTTACGCGAAAATAATAAAAAGTTTTGAAAAGTCAAATCCTGGTTTGAAAGGGTAAAACAATTCAGGACAGCTATGGCTGTGACCTTAGGTGAGACTCAGTGGGAGGCTATGAATGAAAATGGGTTACTGCATTTCCCGTTCGTTTGCTGGTGTGTTAATGTACTCTGAATTTGTGTGTATGCGTGTCTGTGTGTGTGTGTGTGAGAGAGAGAGACAGAGGAATATATGTCTCCCAAATGTAGTGATTTTCGCAATGACCTGAATTTCTTACAGATGTTGCTTTCATGTGCTCAGGGACTTCATCAAGATATCACTCGAGAGAAAGAAAACATTGCAGGCTGGTCTAAGGCATAGCGACCTGGAAAGCGTAGGACTTGATTTGCTTCCTCTCTGCAGATAGAAAAATTCAGATAAGATACAAGCTGGGGAAGCTTTTTTAAAAAATAATAATTAAAATATGGAGGCATCAGCGTGCCTGTTCTCCTCTCGGAAAACAAATGTAAACAATGGGGAGAAAGAGGACAGAAAAGAAAGCTACTTCTTTGATAAAAGAAAAAAATAACCCAAATTCCAAACCACACTTCTCAAGAAGAGCTGCCATCTTAAAAATGGGAGCCCAAGAGAAAGAGTTTATATCAGATGGTTTAGATGGAACAGGTAAAGGGAACTGAGGAAGAGGAAACGGGGCAGGAGGAATGTGCTTTAGAATTGGTGTGGCTTTGGGATGGAAGAGAGCAGCATTTACCAACCAGCTTCTGCCCTCATTGGCCATGGGTTGCCCCATAAGATGTTAACTCACACACTCTATCTCTGCAAAAACAAGGCTCTCCATGGGATAGGGCAGGGAATAAAAGCAAACAAGCAGCCCTGTATTTGATGATGTCAATTAGGCGAAGACAAGAACTATTGGTCATTGCAAGAAATGCACTGAGCTTCAACCTGCAACAGGAGGACTTCCTGTTAACCTGAAGCAAACCCATTCCCCCTGGGGGGAGTGTTGGTGAAAACGTATTTAGAACCCCTCCACCCAAACCCAAGCAGTGTCTGACCCAGTTTATTCCCCTGATCCCTTGTCCCAACACTGCTTGACTCTTACAACAAAGGGCTGACCAAGAAAGCATTCGCCTCCATTAAAAAATGAATAATAACATGAAAGGAAATAGTACGAAATCTATACAAAGGTGCCACAAGAATAAAGACACAAGCATGACAAACAAAAAGCAGATAAATAATGATAAATAATTCATGCCCGAGAAGATGCAACAAAGCAGAGGAAAATTTATGGATCAACACTTCTCCCTGCAAAGAAACAAAAATCATATATAGTTTTAATGAAAAAAAGAGCTCAAAAAAGAGAAATAATAAACATTCAAAGAAGGGGTGACACAGTAACAGAAGAAGATGAAAAATGATCTGGTAGATCTCAGGAAAAAAAATAGGTGGGAAAAAGAAAAGTATTACAAAAATAAAAGTAGAATTAGAGGGGCTTCCCTGGTGGCACAGTGGTTGAGAGTCCGCCTGCCAATGCAGGGGACACAAGTTCGGGCCCTGGTCTGGGAAGATCCCACATGCTGCGGAGCGACTAGGCCCGTGGGCCACAACTACTGAGCCTGCGCATCTGGAGCCTGTGCTCTGCAACAAGAGAGGCCGCGATAGTGAGAGGCCTGCGCACCGCGATGAAGGGTGGCCCCCACTTGCCGCAACTGGGGAAAGCCCTCGCACAGAAACGGAGACCCAACACAGCCAAAAATAAATAGATAAATAAATAAATTTAAAATTAAAAAAAAAAAGTAGAATTAGAAACAGGAAAAAAAAAAGAATGGACCATTGTGAAACACAGGGATAAAAAAGTGTAGCCAAGTTTTTTAATCTCCAGATTCAAATATTCCTTCATTTCAGGAAAGTTTTCTTCTACTATGACTTTGAATATTTTGTAGTATTTTATATATGCAGACATTGGTATCAGTTGAAAGTTCAGAGGAGAGTCGTAACTAGAGATATTAACCTGAGAATCATGAGTGAGATAATCTACAGGCAGTGAATGAAGAATGTGGGTTGGGACACTGCAGTATCTAGAGGACTGGATTTGCTAATATTTTATTTAGGGCTTTTACATTGATGTTCATAAGTGAATTTGGTATATAATTTTATTTCCTTGTATTGTCTTTGTCTACTTTTCATACCAAGATTATGCTAGCCAGTTAAATGTTGTACTCTTTGGCTTCCCTTTGTTTATAATCTCCAAATCTCCCCACCTCCAAAGATACCAGATGCATTTTCTAAACCTTCAAAGAATCGTAGCCAACCAATTTTTTAAAGACTCTCCTTTTAGAGCAGTTTTAGGTTCACAGCACAATGGAAAGGAAGGTACAGAGATTTCCCATATGCCCCCTTGCCCCACACATGTGTACCCTCACACATCATCAACATCTCTCACCAGAGTAGTACACTTGTTACAACTGATGAATCCACACTGACACGTCATAATCATCCAAAGTCCATAGTTTACCTTAGGGTTCACTCTTGGTGTTGACCATCTGTGGGTTCGTTCAAATATGTAATCGCACGTATCCATCATTGTAGTGTCATACAGAGTATTTTTGCTGCCTTAAAAATCCTCTGTGCTCTGCCTATTCATCCCTTCCTGGAAAACCACAGATCTTTTTCACTGTCTCCATAGTTTTGCCTTTTTTAGAATGTCATATAGTTGGAATTATATAGTATGTAGCCTTTCCAAATTGGTCTTTAGTAATACGCATTTAAGTTTCCTCCACGCCTTTTCATGGCTTGATAGTGTATTTCTTTTTAGCGCTGAATAATAGTCCATTGTCTGGATGTACCACAGTTTATTTATCCATTCACCTACTGAAGGACATCTTGGTTGCTTCCAAGTTTTGGCAATTATGAATAAAGCTGCTATAAACTTTATCTGTGTGCAGCTTTTGTGTGAACATAAATTCTTAACTACTTTGGGTAAATATCAAAAGGTATGATTGCTGGGTAATCCATTTTTTATGTGAGTGGCTATGGTTCATACAGAGCCACCCAAGTGATGGGCTGCAGCTCACGGGGAATGGGCTGCAGTTTGCTGACCTCTCAGCTCTCCAGGCAGCCTGGGGTTGCCAGAGCCTCTGGACAGTCGCTTCCAGAGCCATTTGAGGAGGCAACGTTCTAGGAGCTGAAGCAGCTCAGCGGGGGCCAGTGCCAGGTAGCGACAGGGGGGCCTTGCGGGAGGGTGGGGAGCCCTGGCAGATGCAGCTCCAGGTGAGGAGCTCGACATCTCTGCCTCTCTGCCTGCATGGGAGTTGGCTGCTGCCCTCTGTTCTTCATCCTGTCTCCTTCTAGATTGCACATGCAATCTGCACATTAGCACGTTTGCTGTGTTATAAGATGCTTCATATGATAAATTTTTTTTTTACAGGCAACCTTTACAAATCTCTCTGTACTCTGGAACAACAGAAGGACCTTAGACTGTTTTTAATCTGACAACCTGTGCCTTCTTAAATGTCATTTTTATGTAGTGATTCTTCCTCCTTGTTTCTCTTTTACATCACAAATTAATACCTCTATTGCTGTTGTTCTACGCAGTCAATATTTGTTTAGACTTGCCCGTATGTTTGTGCAGGACTTCTACTAACACATATGGCATTATTGTGCAAATTAGGAAGAGGTGCTTCTTTCTCAAAACACTTTATTGCCATCTGTGGAAATAAATAATCAAATAATTCAGTAATATACATACACTATACAATAATAAGAGTGCATAATAAACATAAAAGCTACACTGTCTACCATACAACTGGCATCCCAAGATGTGGCACCTCTGTGCAGTACACAACATCTAAAACAGCCCTTGGCAGTCTAGGTTTGCCAGATCTTTAAGCTCCATTCTGCATTGTACCTCAGTTCTTCCTTCTGGGTTCAATTTCTGTACAAAAGGACATTCTTTATAAGTTCCTTAAGTTCAGGTTTCTCGAAATAAATTCCTCCGTTTTTTGTTAGTTTATAAATGTTTTTATTTTACCCTTGTGTTTGATGATAGGTTTAAGTATTTTAAAACTCCATGTTAATAGTTATTTTGTTCTCAGCAGCTTGATGATAATATTTCACTGTCTTTTGCTTTTATTACTATTAGTGAGAAATCTATGGTTGATCTAATAGTTATTCTTTGTAGGTAACCTGTCCTTTCTCTTTGCTTGCTTTTACATTTTTTTTGTTTTGTCTTTGGAGTTCTGCCGATCCTTTTAAAGTGTACTACCTAGATTTCATAGTGCTCTCTGAATCTTAGGATCTATTTCTTTTATCAACTTGGGAAAATTCTCTGCTATTATCTCTTTGAATATTTGCTCTGCTATGGCCACTCTTTTGTCTCTCTAAAATTAAAATTAGACATATATTAGATTTTTTCAGGCTGTTTTTTGTGTCTCTTATATTTTCTGTCAGCATTGTTCTTCTTTTATCTGTCTTCCAACTAACCCGTTCTCTCTTCAGCTGTGTTTAATCTCCTATTTAACCTATCCACTGAGATTTCCATGACTACATCTTTAATTTCTATAAATTATATTTGGTTATTTTCTCAAATATGGAAAATATTTGAGAAAATATTTTCTTTTTGAAAGAGTATCATTCCTATCTCATGTCTCCTAGTCATCTTCTCTTTTAGAAATATCTTAAGCATACTTGATTTATTTCCCATATCCTATTGTTGTGTCATCTAAACATAATTGGGGGCTTTAATTCTATTATTTGTTTTTTCTACTGACTCACTCTTGATATCTTGGCTCCTTGTGAACTTTGTGATTTTAAATTTAGAGCTCATTTTCAATGGCCTTTATCTGTGAAAAATTCATGAGGCCTGACTAAACACATGTTCCCCTAGAGTGAATATGTGTTCCTTCCAGGCATCCCAGAGATGTTACCAAAATGAGATTGATATTACAATTTTTCTAAAGGAAACTTTCAAGCATACACAAAAGTGGAGAGAAAGGTAACATAAATCTCCCCTGCACCCTTTAACCCAGTACAATATTCATCCTAAGACATCGCTATCATGAGATTTTAAACGAAGGCAATGTTGGGCCCTTCTCTCTTTGCTAATAATAATTCCATCCTTGACAGAATTAATGCCAACTTGAAAAGTAGGTTGTTATTTTTATTTTTAAATGAATGGGCTCTTGTTTGTTTTTATGTGTGGTTTAAAGATTTTTGTTTCTCTCTCCTGCATCATGGATCTATATTCTGTAAAGCTTCCACCTTGAGAGGGGGGTGAGGTGGGAGGGTCTTAGAACGTATAGACTGAAGGTGGCTCAGACTCTAGGTGAGGGAGTTCTTTCCAGACAGTTCTGCACAACTCCAGACCATAATAAAATTAACCTTCATTTACCACGAGCCACCCACCACCAACCAGGACATGAGCTCAGTGAGGGCAGGAATCTTTGTGTTTCTCTTCACTCATGGATCCCAAGACATAGAACAGAGCCCAGGACAAGATAGGCTCTCAGTACAATTGTGTTGAATAAATGAAAATAAAAATTAGAAAAATAAAGGCATTCATTAGTTCTCCCTTACAGATTCCAAAGTGTTAGCCTGTTTGTACCATGCTTAATTTTTTAATGAAAATAGCTCCTTTTTCTAATAATAACAATGACATAAGCTCAGAGAAAATTTTTCAAACAATGAAGACAATTCTAAAGAAAAAAATTAAAGATCACCTCAGATCTTATCAAAGGAGATAACCATTATTAACTGGCAAGAAACCCTTTCAAATAGTTCTCTGTGAGCCCTCATCATATATGCCACCCTGTCATCTCTGTCAATAAAAGTGGCTGTACTTCATCATTTTTAATGGTTGCATGCACACACACACACACACACACACAGAGTCCATTCTTATTATTTGCAGGAGTTATATTCTGTAAAGTCACTGTAAACAATGAATTAACAAATATTGACCCATTTTTTATAGGGAGTATTTACAAGGTTAGGCTCCTGTGAGCCTCTGGTCAATTTTGATCAACCAATCAATACATAACCTTGTTTTATGTGTGCTTCCATTTAAAGACACCTTATTTAGTATATATTGCTGATTCATTAACATTGAACTCACGGCCAACAGCCCTGTAACTTGTGCCTGAATGAAGCTTATCTAACTGACGAATTTTCTCCATAAAGCACATCACAGCCATCTCGCACTTAAGAATACTAAATAGCACTTCATCACTACGTTTGGGGGCCATTCAAAACAGAAACCACCAGCAAGGAACCAAAAATGCAAAACATGTTGCACTAAATACACTGTGCAAAGGACCCTGTTTCCAGTATGAGACCTGAAACCAGCAGGCAGAGAGTGTCCTGCTCGACCTCAGCTGGGAACGTGCACAGTGGGCGACTCAAATTTTCGATGGCTCTGCACGAGTCCACAAATGACCACAAAAGTGCCATGAGTATTGGTTTGGGGGTTACAAATAATTTTACCAAGTAGGCAAATTCGTAAAAAAAAAAAAAAAAAAAAATTGCAAGAAAAGAATCTGCAAATAACAAGGATCACATGTGCGCCTGTGTGTGATTGACTTAGCCAGTTCCCTGCTGATGACCATTGAGATTGTTCCCAACTTTTTCTTCCCCCTTCGAGCAGTATCACCAAGACCTCCTTCCCCTTGTCCGCCCCCCTCCCCCCACTCCCACCTTTTCTAGTCCTCCTGCCTTCCTCCTTCCCCTGCTGTTCTCTTCCTTCTCTTTCTCCTCTTCCTCCTTTCCTTGTCCTTATCATCTGCTGTTGAAGAAGAAGATTCAAAATAATGGGGGAAAGAGAAGAAGAAGCTTGAGGTGGAAAAAGTAGTGGGAGGGTGAAAGGAGGGAAGGAGGGGTGGGGGGGGTTCTGCAAATATGAAGCCAGGTCAGCTCCCTTCCTCCCTCCAAGAGCATTCCATTTGCAAAGACCACTAAACTAGCCACTTTAAAGACTTCATTTTAAAAAGTATTAAAATCTTATGTTATAAAAGAAGAAATTTCCCCATCAACAGATGAATGGATAAAGAATATATGGTACATAGACACAATGGAATATTACTCAGCCATAAAAAAGAATGAAATAATGCCATTTGAAGCACCATGGATGGACCTAGAGATGATCATACTAAGTGAAGTAAGTCAGACAGAGAAAGACAAATATCATACGATATCATGTATGTGGAATCTAAAAAAAAGATACAAATGAACTTACTTACAAAGCAGAAATAGATTCATAGACATAGAAAACAAACATAGTTACCAAAGGGGAAGGGGGGGAGGAAGGGATAAATTAGGAGTTTGGGATAAACATATACACACTACTACATATAAAATAAACAACAAGGACCTACTGTATAGCACAGGGACTATATTCAATATCTTACAATAACCTATAATGAAAAGAATCTGAAAAAGTATATATATAGAGAGAGAGAGAACTGAATCACTTTGCTGTACACCTGAAACTAACACAATATTGTAAATTAACTATACTTCAATTTTTAAAAGTGGTTAAAAAAAAAAGAAGAAATTCCAAAGGAAATCATAGTTCACATCTGTGGTAAATAAAAGCTGCCTATAAATCATTCGACATCCCCCCCAGCAGGAGATGGGGTCCCTTCCCCTTGAAATTGACTTGGCCCTTTGACTGCTTAACAATAAAATACAGTGGAAGGGACACTGCTCAAGTTTCCAGGCTGAAGTCTTAAGCAACAGCAGCTCTCAGTGTCTCAAATAATCTCTTGGGATCCAGATATCATGCAGTTGGGAGCCCAAGCGACCAGTGGAGAGACCCCCATGGAGGGAAGCAGAGGCCCTAGCTGACGGCCCTGGCTGGCTCTAGGTCAACAGACAGCACCAACTTGCTGGCCAGGTGAGTGTGTCATCTTGAAAGTGGATCTTTCCTCCACAGTCAAGCTTCCCCAGGTGCTGCCACACAGAGCAGAGAAGAGCTATCACCTCCAAGGTCTTCCTAAATTAAAGATTCAGATGCAAAATAGATGACTCTTGATAATTTAAGACACTAAGCTTGAGTGTTTTATTACCCAGCAATATACAACTAGAATAATATTATTAATAAAATCTGCCCTATGTAGCAATGAAGCCATATTTGTAATATTTTTACCAAATCTCTGCTTCTTGTGTGTTATCCTGCTTCTAAGAAGGTGAATTAAAGCAGTGTTTAGTTTAGGGTTTTGGGGTTTTTTTGTTTTGTTTTGTTTTTGGTGCCTGGATGAATTCTATCAATCCATTCTTAGAAGTATGTTTTTAAATGCATACAACAAAATGCACTAATTAATAGAAATGCAGTTACCAAAATATTAAAATGTTTAATAAAGGAATATATGTGTGAGATAATAGAATCTAGTGGAGAATCTAATGACTGCTGTAAATCTGAAGTATGATGAGCTCAAATAATTTTTCTGGATATCTGTAACACTTTAATGTGACATGGAAATATCTGTTATTTTTTTCTTGTACATTTTTTAAGTTAAAAAATGAGAAAGTACAAATATAATATGATTATATTTCATTTTAACTTTCTCTTGACCCACCTCCCCTATTACTTTGCTTTCCTTTATAGAAAGATTTTATTTTTTTCCTTCCAGTTTCATTGAGGTATGATTGACATACAGCACTGCATAAGTTTAAGGTGGACAGCATACTGATTTGACTTGCATACATCATGAAATGATTATCACAATAAGCTTAGTGAACATCCATAATCACAGATACAAAATTAAAGAAATAGAAAAATAAAATTTTCCTTGTAATGAGGACTCAGGATATACTCTCTTCATTTTCATATAAACATACAGCAGTGTTAATTATATTTATCATGTTGTACACTACATCCCTAGTACTTATTTTATAACTGGAAGTTTGTACCTTTTGACTGTCTTCATCTAACTCCCCGCCCCGTACAACCTGCCTCTGGTAATCACAAATCTGATCTCTTTTTCTGAGTTTGCTTGTTTGTTTGTTTTTGAAGTATAATCTACAATACTGTGTTAGTTCCTGTTACACATCATAGTGACTCAATATTTCTGTACATTTCAAAATGATCAGCATGATAAATTTAGTTATGATATGTTACCATACAAAGATTTTACATAGTTATTGACTATATTCCCCACACTGTACATTTCATACCCATGACTCATTTATTTTAATTTTTATAAGTGGATTTTGCTTATACGACTATGGTTTGCTACCCACATGAGTAATTAAAGGAAATGCTCATTTTCAGTTAGAGATTAGTGAAAATGTCGAAGTAATTTTTTGCCCATACATATTCACAGATTCCTAAATTTTATTCTCATGCCTCAGATTAAGAACTCTGAACCACCTGGCTGTACAGCGATAGAATAACTTTGCATTCCTCAGTAAAGACACCGAGGTTGAAAACAATCTTTCTCCGAAAGCACAATGAAATGATAGAAGCGGTCAGGACAACAAACTTCCATCTACCCACTCAGCCAGAATTTCATAAGCAACAGGGAAACATGTGACTCCTTTGAAAGCCCTAGGACAATTGTACTTTCCAGTCTCCAAGGGCTTTGTTGTGTGGAGTCAGGTAGCACCAGCCTGAACCCAGACGTGCTCACACACACCAGCAGGTTCTGCTTAAACCCAAGGACAATTGATTCGTTGCCATCATCAGATGCAAAGTTATCTGTCATCCATTTAACACAGTAAATTATTCTTTTTCCTGAGTACGTGCCACTCTGAGGCTATTAAGAGAGTAGTGTCTGGTACTGATTAGCAACTCAGCCTTGCTTAAGCAGACAAGCAACAAAAGCTGGGACTTGGGAGTGGTGGAGCGGGCAGTGGATGACTCACAGGGACGTGCCTGGGTCCCAGGGAACACTGCAACCGGGCTAGCCTGCACAATGTTACTCCTCCTATCCCTTGACTTGGCGTCTCCCCGCACATCTTTTTCATTCCCGTCTTTTGCGGCAGATTGCCTCTCTTTGCTCCTCGGTCCATGTGGCAGCAAACATGGACAATTAAGAGCTCTCAAGTTTTATGTGCTCTATCTTTATGCAGCTGGAATGAGGCTGACTGACCCTCTGAGTCCCACGTCCAAAAATCACAGAGATATACTCCGATTGGCCAATCAACTGTAGCCAGAGGGGAAGGTCATAGTTTGCAAAGTGGCTGTTCCCGTAGTAACCATGCACCTGGCAGAAGAGGTGGAAGTGCGGGCGGGGGAGGGGCAGGCCATGCAACTTGCCCAGCCTAAATATAATGACGATGTGGATGGGAAGGGCCACACTCCCATTCACATGTTTTTTGAAGATGGACTCCGAGCCCGTGATGGCGGCTGTGGAAATTTACCTGCTACAAAAATGAATGGCTCCTCTGCTTGTGGGTGGCCTGAGAAGAACCCATGACACTGTCCCCTTTATGGGGGACTTTACTGAAGCCCTCAGTCTCAGGGAAAGCTCCTCAGCCTTGCTCTGGAAAATGAAAGCAAGCAGGGGACTCTTTCCTTGAGAATAGAAGCTGGAGTCTGAGGTCTCCATTGGAAATCCATTTTAGGAACTGGGAGAGAAATAATGATTAAAAAAAACTGAAATGTACACTGTGCTCTATGGCAGTGGTTCTCAAACCTTTAGTGTCAGGAGCATTACACTCTTACAATTTCCTAAGACCCTAATAGAGCGTTTTTAAAACGGGTTTTATCTACTAGTATTTACCATAATAGAAATTAAAATACTGATTTTACTAGTTTATTTTAAAATATCATAAAATCATTCCATGTTAATATAAAAGGACATTTTTCTAACAAGATCATATTTCTGAAGACAAAGAAAAATGTAGGGAGGAGAGCAGCATTGTTTTACGCTTCTCAAAGCTCTTTACTGCGTGGCTTAGCAGACAGCTGGATTCTCCTGTCTGCTTCTGCATTCAGCCTGTTACAAAAATGTTGTTTTGTCTGAGGTAGATATGGAGTTGGAAAAGGGAGGAGTACTAAAATAGCCTTTTCAGAAAACTCTGACTATTCTTTGATACTACACTAAAACTCGACAAATGGTTGTAAATCATACACTTGTTCATTAAAATTTTCCATTTTCAATGGATCTTTCACCCAGGCATGATTCTGTAGCACCATGTATTGGCCACCTGAGAAATACTGGTCCAATGAACTCATTGCAGATCTTTCAAACCTTGAAACATGTCATTATGTATGTTAAAACAGCATCACCAAAGTGTTTAAGCATTGGAACACTGCCAAGCTCAGAAAGGCAAATACAAATTTTCCAAAATTCTAGTTTTTGCATGAAAGTTCAGATCTTATCATTGATAACAGATACTGTCATTTATTTTCCTCGAAGTGACAGGCTCGCTTCATTATTTTTGAGAAAATGTCTGCCAAATACCTAAGTCTGTAAGTTGTCCATCTAAGTAAAAATGGTGTTGCATGAAAAAAGTGGCTAGTTCATATCAAAGCTCAAATAATCATACAGTTTTCCTTGAGATGAACATTGCTCTTCAGAATGCCATGTAAGGGCTTCCCTGGTGGCGCAGTGGTTGAGAATCTGCCTGCCAATGCAGGGGACACGGGTTCGAGCCCTGGTCTGGGAAGATCCCACATGCCGCGGAGCAACTGGGCCCGTGTGCCACAACTACTGAGCCTGCGCGTCTGGAGCCTGTGCTCCGCAACAAGAGAGGCCGCGATGGTGAGAGGCCCGCGCACCGCGATGAAGAGTGGTCCCCACTTGCCGCAACTAGAGAAAGCCCTCTCACAGAAACGAAGACCCAACACAGTCATAAATAAATAAATAAATAAATAAAATAAATAAAAGAACGTGAATTTCAAAAAAAAAAAAAGAATGCCATGTAAGTGCTTTACGTGTAGTTCCCATCTCATCACATAGAATATTAAAAAGATGTATATTCGAGAATTGCAATTCAATAAAATTAATACTTTGTGCTGATTCATCAAAGATATTCTTAATTGCAAAATTTTTTCTCTTCAGGTAGGTGACGAATACACTGACCACTAGTACAGTCTGGTACACGGACTTAATTCACGCCTAGGTGCCAGCATTTATACCCACCATTGCTTCTGCACCATTAGTGCAAATGTCAGCCCAGTGAAAAAGGCAAATGAAGTCCTAGTGTTATTTTTTCAATTGTTTTGACCTCTGAGACCCTTGGAAAGAGTTTCAGAGCCCCTCTGGGGGCCACAGACCATAAATTGAGATCCACTGATTTACGGTTTATGAAGTATTGAATATTTTCTTATAAATACCTTTTTCGGTTCTCACAGAAGCCCTTTGAGATGAGCACTCCTGGGACACCCCCTTTGCAAGGACAAGGTAAATGAGGTTCTAGGAGATGAATTGTCTTGTCCCTGGCCTCAGAGAGCAAGAAACTTAGAGGGACAAAAAGGAAATTCTTGTCATCACTCCCATGGATCCTGGTAGAGCATCATGATGGGAAAGGCTTCATCTCCATTCCAGGTCCACCTGTTGATTCCTATGGGCTGCCACTAGCCAGCCTTGGGAGGGAAGGAGGTTGCTCAAACAAATGGGTGTATGCGGGGCAGCCCAGTATTGGGGGACGAGTCAAGGCAGCCTTGCGGAGTGGCCCCAGGATCAGGCCATCAGTGGAGCAGACACTCCTCCCCACCTTCTGGGCCCCTGATCTCTGATGAAGACTCATGAAAGATTCTTGGAGGCCGGCATGGCTGTCTTCTCTCTCCATCCGTCTCAAAGACGAGGGATCTGCAGTGCAGACAACAGTGAGGAGGAATACACTAGTCACTGTTCATCTTCAGTGTTAGTTATTATTATTTTAGCTTTCAAAGTTGCCCAAGACTTGTCTATCCTGCCAGTGTAAAAACATACCTCAAGTGGGGAGAGAGAAATTAGGAGTTTGGGATTAGCAGATACAAACTATTGCATATAAAATAGATAAACAACAAGGCCCTATTGTATAGCACAGGGAACAATATCTTGTTATAAACTATAATGGAAAAGAATCTGAAAAAGTGTATATATATGGAACTGAATCAATGCGCTGTACATCTGAAACTAACACGACGTAAATCAACTATAATCCAATTAAAAAAAGAAACATTTTTTTAAAAAGAAGGTCTTATTAAACTGATAAAGGATAAATGTTAACAGTGATGATATTAAATAAAAGTAACAAATAAAAGTTTAGTGATAAAACAACAAACTACTATATATAAAATAGATACACAGTAAGTTCCTACTGTATAGCATAGGGAACTATATTCAATAACATGTGATAAACTATAATGGAAAGACTGAAAAAGAGTATATATATATTTTATATATATATATACACATATATAGATGTACGTATAACTGAATCACTTTGCTGTACACCAGAAACTAACACAACATTGTAAATTCACTATACTTCAATTTAAAAAAAGTAAAGGTGAAACAAGAAAAAAACAAAACAAACCATAGTCCAAGCCAGAAGATATACAGCCTTCCCTATGCTTTCCTATAGCTACATTCAGGGGTGGGAGATGCTTGGAAGATCCCTAACTCTGTGAGTTCTGGGGTCCTGCTCTGCTGGCACATTCCTGGATGGCCTGGGAAGCCAAAGGAAGGAAAGAAAAGTAGGCCACCAAGCATCCCTGGGGCTATGGATCAGCAATGAGGAGACGTGTCAGGCTGGAGAATTCTGTGGAAGAGAAACATAGAATGGGGAGCACTGTCTTTAGGAAGAAGGAAAGAAATGACAGAGACTGTGGGTAAATGACACTTGCACATTTCCTTGGGGCTGAACACCTCCAGTTTCCTCTGTCTTGTGTGATCCAATGGGTCCCCAGGAGGAGGAACTGGTTGCCAAGACAGGCAGCAAATGAAATGGCAGCGACATAGGACATGACTGAAAAATGTCAGAGACTCTCTACAGCCTGGCCAAGACAAGGTCTCTTTTCCAACTTGACTTCAGACCTGTGTTCCAACCCAGGGAGCCAGAGAGACGTGGGGAGACACACAGATGAGAGACAGAGAGGCCACAGCAGAGGCCAGAGGAAGTTGGATCCAGACTTCCATCCTTGTCACTTGCCTTAAGTATGTTTCAGCTGGTAGAGAAGAGAAGGCCGAGTGCTGAGGGCAGAACCCACGTAGACATGGCATTATTCATCCCCCATCAACAAACACAGTTCTGACCATGTGCTGGTGGATTTACTCTCTAACAAAGGAGAAAAACAAGCAATGCAACGCCTGACAGAGTGCTGGCAGCTCTGACAGATGTACATTGGGGTCAGTGAGGAAGATCAGAGCAGGGACCAATCCCAGCCCTGAGAGGTCAGGGAAGGCTTTAGGGAATGACAGGAACCAAACACGCAAAGTCACAGAGAGAAGGAGTATGTCTGGGTTCAGGGGACCTGCAGTGGCTCCATGTGGCCAAGTTCCAGGTGGAAATGCACAGAAACCCCAGTGTGACCTTGACGTTTTCAAGCAGCACTAACCTGGTGTTCCTGACCTGCATCTTTCCATTGCAAGGACCTGAGACCCATCCAGGACATTCTGCAGTCTTGAAGGAGGGAAGCAAAGTCACAACGCTAGGTACAAGGCACAGTGACAAGGCAAGCACTGGTCCCGGGGTGGGGGGTGGGAGCAACACAAGGGCTCAATGATTGTTTCTACCTCCTCAGTTTCTAGAAGCAGAAGGCAGAGGTTGACTCATAAGGGGAAGGCAGGACACAGGGCTCTAGATGGTGCATGAGGTCAGAGAGTGACACACAGAGAGGGTGACTTAACGGTGGGTCCCCAGAGCCACAGGTCATGTCTCCTCAAATATCCCCTGACCAGGGACCCTGTGAGTCATCGCCCAAGAATGGAGGTGACGAAGAGCCGGCAGCTTTGTGCTTTTGTGTGGGCATGTACGTAGGATGGATCCCAAGAAGTGGAACTCCTGGTACAGAGCTATGCCCCACAGCGCCCCTAGAGGCTGTTCACTTTACACTCCTCCCAGGAACCAGACGATCCATTTCCCTCCATCCTCACCAACACTAGACATTTTACTTCTTCACCAACTGAGAAAAGCTCTCTGACAATCATTTAAGAAGTGTTCACAGGCCTAACTCACAGCATCCACTAGTCAAAGGACAGACCCTCTGATAATAGGAGAGGAACCAGAAACTGTCTCTTGCATGCTCCATACTGGGGATTTTTAACAGGTGTGAGTAGGAGACGTCAGAACTATTCAGTCTTGACTTTGTACGTGCACCAACTTTGTCTTCTAGCACCCCTGTTGTTGCTGATGGGAAGTCTAATTGTAAAATACAGCCTAGATGCAGGCCTAATTTTTGTCATTTGGGAGATTGTGCTGTCTCCAATAGCTTTTTGTTTTGTTTTATATTCTGCAGTTTTACTCTGATTGTTTAGGCAGGATCTTTTTGGTATATTTTCTTTTGCTTTTGTTTGTTTCAGTTTTGGGTGTTGGTTTCATCCTGCCTTTAACTCAGTGTGATTTTTCTATTTGGGGAATTCATGCCTTTCTCCAGGTCTTGCAAATTCCCTTCCATTATCGCTTTGAGACTTGTCTTGGAAGAGTCCTCCCCAACAGTGGGACCATAGTGGTCTTTCTTCAAACATAAGCCCGTGTTCCCAGCAGTTGAAGTAAGAAGACCTGTGTGGGAGGGGCTTAGAAATTTCAGCATCTCCACAAGGCAGACAAGTCCTGGTGGGAGGCAGGCTGGCAGTGAGCCCTTTTGGCTGAGGCGCAGGCAGGCGTGTCCAAGAACACGGGCCACGAGATGGTGGGCAAGAACATGAGGCACACGAAGGCAGCTGTAAAGAACATGAATGTGGAGCCCGAAGAGCTCTGTCTCCATCCCAACTGGTGCACCCACTACACAGGTGATTCTGAGCAGGTCCACATCAAGGTCATGATGTAATCATGATGCTCGCATGGCACTTGACCATTTTAAAAGGATCTCATCCGTGTTAACTTTCTGTAATTCACAGCAATGCTGATGGAGACTGGTTACTCCATCTGTAAAATGGAAGTAATGATTCGGCTTCACAGAGTTGCTGTAGGGATTGGACTGGGAGAGCCTTTGCAAACTGAAGAGTATCACATAAACGTAGGATGAGTAGATCAGACTTATATTTTGCCCAATTATAGATGAGGGTGCTGGGGCTCAGAGGATTTCAGTGACTGGGTAGAGGTCAAGCAGACTTCTAGCAGTCTGGGAACAAACCCACACTTTCCGACTATCCATTTCCACTCCCTTCGCTGTGTTCTTTCTCACTTCTCTTACCCCCTTTGAGGAACAACAGCCTGGCAGTGAACAGCACGTGGTTTCTGGAGTCAAACCAACCTGGGTTCAAATCTTCCCCGCAGTGGGACCCTGAGCCAGTTACTTAACCTCTCCAAGCCTCAGTTTTCTCCTGTGAAATATGGGGAGCTAATAGCACCATCTCCATCTCACGAGGGGATTCGGCACGATAACGCAGGTAAAGCATGCTCGTCACGTGGAAAACACTCAAGAAACGAGACCGTTTATAATTATTTTTGCTTCCACAGAAAGCCGAAATGGAGGCAGCTTAACTTAGGGGGAGGGCAGGCTCTCCTAAAAGAGAATCCCTGGAATATTCAAACACAGCCTTCCCTGCCTTTGTGTGGGGGGTGGGACAGCGGGGGTGGGGGGGGGGCGGATCCCAGTGCTTTGGACAAGAGCTGCGCTTCCTGTACACCACGGGGAGGGATGCTGATGATCCTATGTCAAGGTCACATGATGCTCACACACACTTTGCCATTTGCAAAACGTATTCTTCTCCGCTAACTTTTTAAAATTCACAACATGCTGTGATATCCGAGTTGTAATGATAAGAATGTCTTTATTACTATTCCTACTTACTGATGAAGAAATAGGCCCACCGGTTTGCAAGGCAGGAATAGAGACACAGATGTAGAGGACAAACGTATGGACACCAACGGGGGAAAGTGGCAGGGGTGGGGTGAGGGGGTGGTGGGATGAACTGGGAGATTGGGATTGACATATATACACTAACATGTATAAAATGGATAACTAATAAGAACCTGCTGTATTAAAAATAAAATTAAATTAAAAAAAAAAAAGAAACAGGCCCAGAGAAGGTCAATGGTACAGCTTATTAAAAATGCTTCTTAATCTTTCATGGAAACCAGGTTGAAATATTTTTCATTTTGTTTTCCAGTGTCCCTTAGATAACTATCCATCAAAATAAATCCCTTTTAGAACTTAGTGGCAGATAAAGACCCAGATAATTAGAAGTCTATGACGTGGATTTATTTTCCCCTTTGGTCTTGGCAATCAGAAGACTATGGGAGATATTTAGTTCTCAATCTCAGTAGTTATATATTTTGGTATTTTGCACTCTGCTAGGACCAGGGAAGATTATGAGAAATGGAGGGCAAGAGTCTGTGCTCTGCAGCAATTACAATGTTGTGGGACAGCAAAGTGGTAGCCCAAGACCCACCCAGTGGATGCCATGTGGGGACTTCCCTAGGCTGGGCAGCTTGGTTCATCTCAAGGTGCTTGGACTGGGGCTTCTGATAACCCCTGGCCCTCGTGTCCACTCTTTCCATAGACGTCCTGAAGTCCTGTAGCCAGGACAGCAGTGCTCAGACCTCTGGCCTTTTGTAAATACACATCAGACAGGAACCAAAGAGAAGAAAGCAAGCCCTCAAGACCACCCTGCGTGGTGCAGGGTCAGGAGCTCTACAGCCAACAAAGAATTCCCTTCCACAAGCCTCCCAGCCAGCTTCTGGAATTGAAATCCACAGGCTCGACATCTCACCAAGGCAGCACATGCTGGGAAGAATGAAATTAGGGCCTGTGAGTGGGACGGGGATCACTTAAGAGGCCAGAAGCTCCCAATTTCTTCTCAGCAGTCTCTGCTTGACTGGATTTGGAGATTCTGAGATTTTGTTTGATTTCAGTCGTGCTGCGTTTCCAACGCACCAAAGACCCCCCGGCCTGTCTCCAGTGATGCCATGGGCTCGGGGCCCTCACCCCAGATCGCCTGCCTTTCCAGGTGGGTCATAACCGTGGGAGGGGCCCGGACCCCCTGAGCTCCTGAAATGTGTTCCAGTTGCCAGCTTTCTCACAGCAAAGCTGTTTCTTCCAGCAAGTGAAGCCTGCAGTTGATTTATGGCTCATTTTCAGGACACAATACTGTAATTTTGTGAAATGATAGTAGTATCGATTCCAGAAGATTTTCTCTTTGCTGAAACCCCGGGGCTGAGGTGCTAAATGGAGCCTCGGTGTGAGGAACAGCATTTCACACATCATCGATTTCACCGGTCGGATCCTCCACTTTGATTCAACTGTCGAGGGCCCCCATCAAGCTCTTTGCTGCCCCGTTCACAGGCCCTGATTTCTGCAGAGGGCATTGACTGTCATTATACAGCTGACTTGCCAACGATGCAGAGGGTCCAAACAGGGTCATAAGGAACGTATTCACTTTGGTTGTTGGGACACTCAAGGCCACTGTGAGGAATGGCTTTTGGGTCCTCATTCTAAGTACATTTACGGTCTTCTTCTAGCTCTGATCTCAAGATGGGAAAGGAAGTACTCCGTTCAGGATTGAAAACAAAACAGAATGAGGGAATCAGTGAATGAATGAATGAGAGAGAGAGAGGGAGAAAGAGAAGAGAGGAGAGGAGGGAAGAACAGACAGAGAAACAAGGGAGGAAGACAGAGAGAGAGGGAAGGAGGGAGGGAGCAAGAAAACTCTAAATCCAGAACAAGCACTGTCAAGGCAGCGTGAGCCATGATTTTGAGCAGAATTGAACTACCTGCCAGTTCCAGCATTAGTTTGAGATTCTTTGTGGTGGAGTTTGAGAAGGAGGCTCCCTGTCAGAATCACGGGGCTATCTTCCCATTATCCTCAGTACTGGCCAGAAATATTTTAAAACACAAGATACCATGCTGGGCTTCTCAGCTGAAAGGAGATTGGTGATTTTGTCGGGCGGAACTACAGCAGTCTGGAAGATTATTAAAGGGTTATAAATTAGGTGTGACAGGCTAAAGGTGCTGGGATATTAAGACTGGAAGAAGAAGTTTTCGGGGGTGTCTTGATGGGTAAAATCTGCTTTCAGTGTCCAGGTGGAAGGAGATGGCACCACGATCCCACTAATTTATTCCCTCAGCAGATACTTATTGATCATCTATTATGAGCAGACACCACTCGTTTTTCTGGAGCTTACAGACTAGAAGGGGAAGTAAATATTAAATGAATTAATTCAAATGTGATTACAATATGCCCTAAATTTTTTAAGGAAGAAAGCTAAGTTCTACAAGAGAGAGAAGCAGGGGGCCCCAATTAGTTGGGGGTGGGCCCAGGGTCAGAGAAATCCCTCCAGATCTGAGGAATGAGGAGAGTTTAGCAGATGCCACTGAGAAGGGCTGGTCCCTGCGTTTGTGAAGTCCCCAAGCTGGTTGCTTTTGAGGGGCCACAACAAGGGTAGAAGTTGGGGGGAAGGAGGGGAAGGGCAAATTCGGCCATGGGGGGGGGGAGTGAAGACTGGAGGGCAGAATGAGCAGTAATCAGGAGTCTGAAGGTTGTCCTGAGTATGATGGGACAGGATGCCATTGGTGGGTTTTAAACAGGGGATGGTATCCTTTGCTGTGCAAAAGCTTTTAAGTTTAAGTAGGTCCCATTTGTTTATTTTTGTTTTTAGTTTCATTACTCTAGGAGGTGGATCCAAAAATATACTGCTGTGATTTATGGCAAAGAGTGTTCTGCCTATGTTTTCCCCTAAGAGTTTTATAGTGTCCAGTCTTACATTTAGGTCTTTAATCCATTTTGAGTTTATTTTTGTGTGTGGTGTTTGAGAATGTAGTAATTTCATTATTTTACATATAGCTCTCCACTTTTCCCAGCACCATTTATGGAAGACTGTCTTTTCTCCATTGTAAATTCTTGCCTCCTTTGTCATAAATTAACTGACTGTAGATGTGTGGGTTTATTCTGGGCTTTCTATCCTGTTCCTTTGATCTATAAGTCTGTCTTTGTGCCAGTACCATACTGTTTTGATTATTGTAGCTTTATAGTATAGTCTGAAGTCAGGGAGCCTGATTCTTCCAGCTTTGTTTTGTTTTCTCTAGGTTGCTTTGGCTATTCAGGGTCTTTTGTATTTCCATATGAATTTTAAAATTTTTGTTCTAGATCTGCAAAAAGTGCCATTAGTAATTTGATAGGGATTGCATTGAATCTGTAGATTGCCTTGGGTCGATCCATAGAATAAGAGAAAATATTTGCAAATGATGTGAACAACAAGGGATTAATCTCCAAAATATGCAAACAGCTCATGCAGCTCAATATCAAAAAAACAATCAACCCAATCAAAAAATGGGCAGAAGATCTAAACAGACATTTCTCCAGAGAAGACATACAGATGTCCACGAAGCATATGAAAAGATGCTCAACATCACTAATTATAAGAGAAATGCAAATCAAAACTACAATGAGATATCACCTCACACTGGTAAGAATGGCCATCATCAAAAAGTCTACAAACAATAAATACTGGAGAGGGTGTTCAGAAAAGGGAACCCTCCTACACTGTTGGTGGGAATGTAAATTGGTATAGCCACAATGGAGAACAGTATAGAGGTTCCTTATAAAACTAAAAATAGAGCTACCATATGCTCCAGCATTCCCACTCCTGGGCATACATCTGGAGAAAACCATAATTAGAAAAGATAAATGCACCCCAATGTTCAGAGCAGCACTATTTACAGTAGCCAAGACATGGAAGCAACCTAAATGTCCATCGACAGATGAATGGGTAAAGAAGATGTGGTACATATAGACAATGGAATATTACTCAGCCATAAAAAAGAACAGAATAATGCCATCTGCAGCAACATGGATGGACCTAGAGTTTATCATACTAGGTGAAGTAAGTTAGACAAAGACAAATATCATATGATATCACTTATATGTGGAATCTAAAAAAAATGATACAAATGAACTTATTTACAAAACTGAAACAGACTGAAAACAAACGTATAGTTACCGAAGGGGAAAGGTGGGGGGAGGGATAAATTAGGAGGTTAGGATTAACATATACACACTACTATACATAAAATAGAGGGACTTCCCTGGTGGTGCAGTGGTTAAGAATCCACGTGCCAATGCAGGGGACACAGGTTCAAGCCCTGCTCCAGGAAGATCCCACATGCCACGGAGCAACTAAGCCCATGTGCCACAACTACTGAGCCTGTGCTCTAGAGCCTGTAAGCCACAACTACTGAAACCCATGTGCCTAGGGCCTGTGCTCCACAACGAGAAGCCACCACAGTGAGAAGCCCGAGCACCGCAACGAAGAGCAGCACCCGCTCGCCGCAACTAGAGAAAGCCTGCGTGCAGCAACAAAGACGCAACGCAGCCAAAAAATAAAATAAAATAAAATAGATAATCAACAAGGACCTACTGTATAGCACAGGGAACTCTATTCAATACTCTGTAATAACCTATATGGGAAAAGAATCTGAAAAAGAATAGGTATATGTGTATGTATAACTGAATCACTTTGCTGTACACCTGAAACTAACACACCATTGTAAATCAACTATACTATAATATAAAATAGAAATTAAAAAAATAAATGAACAGGGGATGGTATGATTTGATTTGCCTTTCAAAAAATACCTCTCAGGCCATAGAGTGCAAACTGTGTTGGAGGGGAGCTAGAGAAGTGGGGAGGCCAGTTAGAGGGTGGCTTTGGTCACCCAGGCAAATGATGATGGTGGCTGTGCCCAAGGTGAGAAGGAAAGACAGGGAGAGACTGGAGCTCTAACTTGAGGTGAGTGGACAGGACTAGGTGATGGGTTGGCCATGGGAAAGACAGGGCAAAGGAGAGGGCTCTGAGAACTCTAGTGGAGGTGTCATTTCCTACAAGTGGGAAGACTGAAGGGTTGAAGAAGACAGAAAAGCTTCCTTCCCAACCCTGGAAGCCCACAAGTGCTCCTCTGTGCAGCCAGGATGCACTCTTCTAAAGAAGAGATTGCCCCACTTCTGCAGACTTGGTGATTGGCCTGTCCACCAGCTCCCTGGTTCCCACACCCACCTGCTGGAGTGGGTGGGCTGAGTGGCACTGAGGAGATGGCCCTGCCAATGCCAGGGCTTCAAACCCTGCCAGAGAAGAAGCCCACAAATCAGTAACATGGAAGGAGGAGCCGGATGGGACTGAGCTTTGTAAAAATATATTAATATCCTCTGTGGTCACTTCAAGACACTTGGGAGAGGAGTCCCGAGTCACTGCAGGACTCATTACGGGACCATGATTTTGATCATTTATTTACATAACTTACTTTTAAAAACGTGTACAGCCACATCCTACTGACCAGACTGTTATAACTCTGTTGGATCCAAGAATCAGAATTGCAAAGTAGGAAAGAGCCTGAGAGGTCACCCATTCCAAATCCTTCTCTCCACCTGAATCCCTTGTGGTCTCCCACTAGGGATGGTCATTCTAAATCAGGTAGTTCCAAGCATCCTACAAGTGACTCAAGGCAACATGACCCACCCGTGGCAGCATTAGACTGTCTATGCAGTGATTTCCAAATTTTTAAACTGCAGGCCACAATGCGAAATACATTGACATGTCATCCCACCACACACACACACACACACACACACACACACACTACCCTGAAAAGCACTCTGCATGCAAAACACTCTGATATTTTACTGCATGCAAAGGACTGTGATATTTTCTATTCTGCTTCATTGTAAGAACTAGTGGTCTCAGTTCACTAAATGGATTTTATAGCTAATGGGTTTTGACCTAAAATTTAAAAAGCACTAGCCTAGAGTACAAAACTCCAAATGCTCAGGTGTCAAGCAGACAGAACAACAAACGCAATTCTATGCTTCCTTGGTTTCTCTGTTCGATTTAATTCCTTGGAAGCAGTCAGATTTTGATTTATATTTTGTTTTAAACAAACATAACTAATTTGGCTTTTACTTCTTCCTTTTGGGGGATATTTCTCCTCCATAGAAAAGTTGTTGGTGCTTTTATCACCTTGTCTTGGATGCTTCTCTATGATATAGAATGTAACCATCCACTAAAATTACAGTTGCTTTATGTGGGCAATTGATGCCTTATTGAACGCAAAGTTTCTTTAAAAGAAAAAAAAAGTCATGTCAATAATTAGTCAGGACTGCAAATGATGTGACCGACAAGGGCTTAAAAAAAAAAGCACATGAAAAGATGCTCAGTGTCGCTAATTGTTAGAGAAATGCAAATCAAAACTACAATGAGGTACTACCTCACACCAGTCAGAACAGCCATCATTAAAAAGCCTACAAATAACAAATGCTGGAGAGGGTGTGGAGAAAAGGGAACCCTCCTACATTGTTGGTGGGAATGTAAGTGGGTGCAGCCACTGTGGAAAACAAGTATGGAGGTTCCTAACAAAACTAAATATAGAATTACCATATGATCCAGCAATCCCACTCCTGGGCATACAGCCAGACAAAACTATAATTCAAAGAGATACATGCACCCCTATGCTCATAACAGCACTATTCACAATAGCCCAGACATGGAAACAACCTAAATGTCCATCACCAGATGAATGGATAAAGAAGATGTGGTACATATATATATATAATGGAATATTACTCAGCTATAAAAAAGAATGAAATAATGCCATTTGCAGCAACATGGATACAACTAGAGACTATCATGCTTAGTGAAGTAAGTCAGGAGGAGAAAGACAAACACCATATGACATCACTTATTTGTGGATTCTAAAATATGACACAAATGAACCTATCTGTGAAATAGAAACAGACTCACAGACACAGAGAACAGACTTGTGGTTGCCAAGGGGGAGGGGTTTGGGAAGGGATGGAGTGGGAGGTTGGCACTAGCAGATGTAAGCTTTTATATATAGAATGGATAAACAACAAGGTCCTACTGTATAGCACAGAGAACTATATTCAATATTCTATGAAAAACCATAATGGAAAAAAAAAAGTAGGAGGTTGTTAAGTAAAGGTTGTTATTTAACATAAAAAAATAATAATTGGTCAGGGTGATCTCTTGGTTTCCGAGTTATTTTCATTCTCAAGAAAAATGTTTTGTGACTCTCCAAGGAGGGGAAAATGGTAAGAATATGGATCTGGGTTCAGAAACTATTTTAATAAATAGACATTATAAATTTGGATTTGTTTAAGCAGATACCAGTTCTCCTGAGCTGATGCCACCAATCTGAATGCAGTCAAGTGCTGGGAGCCTGGGGGAGAGACGCAGAGAAATGGGGGCCTGGGGAGAACATTGCAGAGTTAGCTTATGTTTGGCATCAGTCTGGCCTGACCTTTAGACACAAATGCAATATACCTTATATTCTTAGTTGGCTTAATTTTTAAAATAAGGCCTTTTTATTTCAAAGAGAGACGTATTGTAGAAAATGTTACCAATACTAACAAAGCATAAGAAAAACAAAAAAGGAAGGAAGGAAGGAGAGGAGGGAGGGAAGGAGGGAGGGAGAAACTAAGGAAGAGAGAAAAGAGAAAAAGAAAATGAAACTCAACCAAAATCCCATCCCCTGGAGAAAACCACTCATAACATTGTGGTGTATATCTGTCAGTTAATTCCTCAAATCGCTTCTGATCTCACGCACACAAGTTTTTCCAGATTAGTTCTTGTTCTTTCAGCTCAATAAAATTCTCCTCGCCTTCTCTCTGACCTAAGGGCTTCACTTGAATTCTAGTTTTACAGGCTTGTGAAGGCGAATGAGCTATGACTGCATCTCATCAGCCTTTCTTTAACATACATATGGGGGTAGATACAAAACCTTTGACTCACTCCAAACTCAGCCTTGGTCCAGAAATTCCTCTATAGCGTGGGGAGTGGAATGAACTGACACCTAAGTTGCTGTTGTTTTCCACTGGACTTCTAAAACAAAGAACTCCCTAAATCTTATTAATATTATACCCCCAAGATCTATCACCATGCCAGGCACATAGTAGGTGCTCAATAAATGTTTGTGGAGTTCAACTCAAAAATGCTGAGTTCATTACTAAGTCACTCTCAAGGGCAGACAGAGAATATTTATTTAGTCCAGGCAACTGGGCTTTTAGAATACATGAGTCAGGCTAGAGTGATTAACCGCCCCAAAAAAATAAAATAAAGGAGCTTTCAATCTTGTCTGTTGGACTGCCAAGAAAGCCATTATATTCCCTGATGGGAATCGAAGATTCTCTGGTCTCAAGATGGCAGAAGACCTTCCAAGGCCCTGTGCAGAAATACAGCAGAGATGTTCATCCTGGAGGGCTCTGGGACATCCAGGCCCAAACCCTCATGGAGACCGGGGTGTCAGCTGAGAGTTAAAGGGAGATTCCTACACCTGTCTCCCTCTCTTTTCTAAAAACATTGGCTGAGAGTTTGGCCTCATTCTTGTAACAGGGACAGGTTTAGCACATTTCTCATAGTTTGTGTCTTCTCTTTAATCTCCTTCAATCTGCAATGGCCTTTACGTCTTTGGCTCGGATTTTCAGGCTCTATCATTTGTTCTGGGCTTCACAGGTCTATCTGCTGTTGGGTCCGTTGGCATGAACTCATGAGCTTACTTCTTAAGCTGGGTGCTGTCTCTGGCTGCTAAGATTTGCCATGAGGGAACTAGCTTCTAGTTACTAGTGCCTGCCCTATGACATCTTTTATAATTGATTTAGGGAAATTCAACCTCTAGAGCTTGCTCCTTTCAAGATCAGTTTCTTCCCAATGACTGCTGCCATCATACACCCAGCTAATTTCATGGGGTAGCGGATGCTCTTTGGACGGCTTCCTCATTGACCCCCAGGCTGGCTCCCCCGGGTGCTTTCATTCCCAACAACCAGCACCTGCTAGGTTTTCTTGGAAAGCTGCCCTCAGGCTTCTGGAGCCCCTTTGCCTGTGTGCATGGCAAACAGGAGGTGCCTGGATATTTGTCTTTCCCCAGAGTCAGCCCTTAGCCAATGGCCCATGAGTATGGGAGTAAAGACCCTACGGCTCCTTTGCCCCCAGTTGGCAAGACCTACACTGTAGCAGAGCCTCCTGCAGGACGAGTCAAAGCTACCCTTCCTGGGACTCCGCTTGTTATAGCACCTTTGCCTGGCCCCCTTCCCTTCTCCGTCCTGCTTCCTCACTCTCCTGTCAAAAGTTCCTGGGAACACTTCCTATAAATCCCTTGCACATGAATCCCCATCTCAAGTTGGGCTTCTGAGAATCCCAGCCTAATACATCCGGCAGCATGGAATACCTGAAGTCTCAGTGGTGGCCCATAGGCTAGATTCAGCCACATGCATGTTTTACTGGCCACTGGGGGCTAGCCGGCCTACACAGTGGGCGTTAATTTTATTTAAATTATTTGTTGACATATGTTAAGCTGGGGAAAAGGAATCAAAACATGGAGGACATATTCGAGAGGTTACATGAGGAAAACCAGCAAGTTTTCTTATCCCTGAAGCTCAAAAGGGATCCTCAGGCAAGGCGAGCACGACAGAGGCAGAGGGAGAGAGGCCATGGGGTCTCAGGCGGTGGAACCAGACCTGAATGGTGTCAACAGAGAGCTGTAGAGGCAACATCTGGAGCCAGCAGCCAGCATGACCTCCCAGGAGTCATGTGGAGGCTGAGGCAATGCTCACCATCTGACCAGGGTCTACTGGGAGAGCATCCCACCCGGACCATTCTGAGGACCAGTGCCAGCTGTTCTGTGACGAGCATCCAGCACGTCCCCAGTGACACCTCCCCGAGCCCCATGACTCTGCTGGTTCCTATCTGCCTTGTCCTGTGGGCACCCTCGTCATGTTCAGAATCCCAGGATGCTCACAGGCCCTGCGCACCTGGAGGAGTGGTGGGGAGGGAGGGCCCCAGGAGGGCTAAGGGATGGGAGGGCTGCATGGGACAATTCAAGCTCAAACCCCTCTCCCACCCACAGCCTGGACAGTGGCAACACCCTTCTTTCCTCTCTTGTAGGCAGTAGTATCATTCCATCTCATGACCTGATTAGCTTTTAACCTGATCCTTGATCAGCTCTGTTTGAGGCCCAAGTGCAGCTATAAATATCTCAGCAAGTGACCTTCTCTACCCAGAAAATTCAGGTAGAAAATTATTCCAGGCTCATCCGATGCTGCTCCAAAGACCTTGATGCGAGAGATCGGGGTGTGGGTGGAGGAGCTGAAACCCTTAGCCTGATGGCCTGGGTTTGCAGTGCAAACTTGCAAACCTGGGCTCTGCACAGATCTCCTCCACTCGTGGCCTCATGGGTCTCCCTAGCCCCACGGCGGTCCCTGCACAGTGACGGACTCCCCTCTTGGACTTATTACCCCAGGGAGGATAACCTGGGCCGAGGAAGCAGCTGAGACCATAGAGCATAAACTTCTGCTTTCAAGTGCAGCCTGGTGAGACCCTAAGTAGAGGGCACACACAGCTTGTGAACTAAGTTGGAGGGCTGGGGTTGATTGATCCCTATTACAGATAGAAACCAAGTTTAGCCCTTGGCATGCTCCCGGAGGGGAGGCATGGCTACAGGCTTAGGGCCAGGTGAAGGCTTGCCAGTGTGCTTCAGCCAAAGGCCTCCGGGATCCCCTGCAATATAACAAGCTGGACTTATTACTCATCACAGGGAGGGAGCGCACACAACATGGAGGACCATGGGAGCATCCCGGTAAAAGGGTGTTGGGAAGGACTTATGGTAGGACTTGGAGAGGGTTTGAGGAAGCTGGGCTTTGCTCTGGACTAGATGCTGTCAGGAAGTGGGGAACCAGTCTCTGATTGGGTATCTTAATAAATCACATCTAGAGGAATGGCAGACCAGAGTGAGCCTCCAGGTATAATTGGGAAAGAAGCAGCCATCACTCATATCAGCCAGGATAGGGGATGCTTGGTGACTCTTGTGGTTTGAAAAATGTTCATATTTTGTCTGTGTTTGGACATTACTAGAGAGTGACCTTGTTTTTATTTTGATCCATCATGGTCACTGAGAGGTCTCATCTGCTGTTGATGTGAACATTTCTATATTCCAAGGAGAACACCCACACCAGCTCAGGAGCAACGCCAAGGCCTAGCTATAGCCCCAGGCCAGCCCCAGGAGGACAGGGGCTGCTTTTTTGTCTGGCTTCTTTCACTTTCCATAATGTTCTCAGGGTTCATCCATGCAGTAGCATGTATCCATACCTTTCCTTTTTATGGCTGAATAATACTCCACTGTATGGATAGATCACATTTGTTTATCCATTTACCTGCTGATAAACACTTGGGTTGTTTACACATTTGGGCTATTATGAATAATGTTCATATAAACATTAATATACAGGTTCAATTGTTTCCACGTTTTGGCTCTTATGAATAATGCTGGTATGAACATCCGTGTCCAATTTGTACAAGTTTTCATTTCCCTAGGGTATATAACCTAGGAGTGGAATTGTTAGGCCATGTGGTAACTCCATGTTTACATTCTGAGGAATGGACAGTATTTTTCAAAGCAGCTGTACCATTTTACACTCCCAGTGTATGAGTTCCAATTTCTTCATATCCTTACCAATACTTGTTAATATCTGTCTTTTTGATTATAGCCATCCCGGGGGGCATGAAGTGGTATTTCATTGTAGTTCTGATTTACATTTCTCCCATGACTAATGATGTTGAGCATCTTTTCATGCACTTGTTGTCCATTTGTATATCTTCTTTGGAGAAATATCTATTCAAATCTTTGCCCATTTTAAAATTGGGTTGCCTTTATTGTTGAGTTGCAGGAGTTTTTAAATATATTCTTCACACAGGTCTCTTATCAGGTATATGATTTGCAAAAATTTTCTCCCATTCTGTGGGTTTGTCTTTTCACTTTCTTAATGGTGTCCTTTGAAGCACAAAATTTTTAATTTTGATGATCCAATCTGTCTATTATTTTGGTCATTTGTAAGGTTTAGTGTCATGTCTAAGAAACCATTGCTTACTCCAAGGTCATGAAGATTTGCTCCTATTTTTTCTTCTAAGGGTGTTATAGCTTTACCTCTTATAGGTAGGCTTATGATCTATTTTAAGTTAAATTTTGTAAACTGGATGAGATAGGGGTTCAAGTTCATTCTTTTGCATGTGGATATTCAGTGGTTCCAGCACCATTTGTTGAGAAGACGATCCTTCTTCCATTGAATTGCCTTATATTTCTGCCTCATTGATGCCAAGTAGGGAGAGAGGCTCAGTTCCCCACTGGGCAGGGGATCAGGATGAGCGGGGAAGGGAGAGGCTGAAGGGTAGTGGTATGGAAAATCAATTGACCATGAATGCAAGGACTTATTTCTCGACTCTCAATTCAATTCCATTGATCCACATGTCTATCCTTATGTCAGTACTACACTGTCTTGATTACCGTAACATTGTAGGATGTTCTGAAATTGGGAACTTTGTTCTTTTTCAGGGTTGCTTTGGCTATTTTGGGTCCTTTGTATTTCCACGTGATTTTTAAGATCAGCTTGTCAATTTCCACAAATAAGACAGCTGGAATTTTGATGGGGATTATGTCGAATCTGTAGATCTACTTGGGCACTATTGCCAACCATATTAAGTCTTCTGATCCATAACATGAGATCTTTCCATTTATATCATTTTTCTTTCATTACTTTCAACGTTTTGCAGTTTTTTAGTGTACAAGCCTTATACTTCTTTTGTTAAATTTATTCCTAAGTATTTATTCTTTTTAATGCTCATGTAAATTTAATTGTTTTAATTAATTTTATTTTTGGATTGTTCATTGCCAGTGCGTAGAAATCCAATTGATTTTTGTATATTGATTTTGTATCCTGAAACCTTGTTGAAATCATTTATTAGTTCTAGTATTTTTTTTATTCTCTAGGATTTTCTACATATAAGATCACATCATCTGCAAATAGAGATAGTTTTACTTCTTCCTTCTAATCTGAAAGGCTTTTAATTATTTTTCTTGCCTAATTGCCCTGTCTAGAACCTCCAGTATAGTGTCGTACTGAAGTGGTGAGAACAGACATTCTTGTCTTATTCCTGATCTTAGGGAGAAAGCTTTGAGTCTTTCGTCATTAAATATGATGTTATCTGTGGGCACCAGATAAACTCAACCAAAAAGTTTTAGTTTCTGGCCTTTCTGTCTAGTTAAAACAGACCCCTCACAGTTAAAACATAAATTTTCTCTAGGATCTTTATAATTTTATTTTTTATTTCACTTAGTATTTTTCAGTTCTATAATTCCCTTTTGGTTCTCTTTTTTTTTAAAAAATAACTTCTATTTCTTTGCTGAGATTTTCTATTTTTTAAATTTGCTTCATGAGAATGTTTCAATACTTGTTGATGTATTTTCATGATAGCTGCTTTATAGTCTTTGTCAGATAATTCCAACATCTGATTTATCTCAGTATTAGTGTCATTAGTATCAGCGTCTCATTCACGTTGTGATTTTCCTGCTTCTTGGTGTGATAAGTGAGTTTTCTCTTGTGTCCTGGACACTTTGGATATTATATTATGAGACTCTGGACCCTATTTGATCTTATTTTTTAGCAGGCAGTCCTGCTGTGGAGGTGTGACATGTAGATCTCCTCTCTGGGCTCCACTGACACTACCCCAGCAAAAGCAGAACACTGATTCTCACTGCCTCATTGCAGACAGATGGAGTGAAAGTTTAGCTGCCCCCTGGTCCCATGGAGAGCTTCCCAGTTGAAGTGGGGTACTGATGGGCACCACCTTTTTGCCTCTAATTAAGTGTGTAAGTTCGGCTCCCCACTGAGCCCCGCAGACATCAGGAGAGGAGACGGGGTTGGGGTGGGAACAGAGTGCCAACAATTCCCACCTCCCACCATTCATTCCATTTCATGATGCCAGGTGGGCACGGTAGTCCAACTCTCCATTGGGCCTGCTGACGCCCAGGGGAGAGGGTGAAGGGTGGAGGGACAAGCATTGCCTGGCAGCACCTCATTGAGGCTTGTACTGCTGGGTAGGGCTAGAGGATCAGCACTCCCCTGGACCACCCTGACATTACCCAGGCAGAGGAATCAGAGCACTGCCTCCCTCTACTGGTGGGGGATGGAAGATCAGCTCCCCGGCCAGTCCCAGCAGAGGAAAAGAAATAAGTTGCCTACTTCCACTCAGTAGGGAACAGATCAGCTGCCCTGCTAGCAGAAGAACTGGAGTTCTCCTCCTGTTTCCACCCTGTGCAGGAAGGAAAATTGCTTCCCTGTTGGCCCGGCCCGCTGACACCACCAGAGCACACCAGAGGGGAATCAGAGCACAGAGGTTCTTAGGCAGTCTGCCTTTTTTCCACCTTTCAGAGTCTTCCTATGCAAATGTGTTGTGATTTTTAGTTGTAAGAGGGAGGAACTGGGAGGAATGGGGCTATTCCATCTTGGCTGGAAGTGGAAATTTCATAATTTTATTTTTTACACTGAAGTCTTTAATACATCTGGAATTTATTTTCATATGAAGTGTAATGTAAGAGTCCAACTTTATTTCCCTCCTGATGGATAATCAGTGATGTCACTGTAACTTATCAAATAAAACATAATGGTCTAATTCCATCTAAACACCACCTGTTCTCTACATTAAATTATAATATATACTAGGATATATTTTTAGCTTCCTTATTCTGTTTCACCTATTCCCTTGTTATTACTATACTGTTTGGACAACAAGAGTCTTGTAATATATTTTACCGTCAAGGGAGGCAAGTACACCGTTACTCTCCTTCATTTTCAGATGATTCCTGGTTATCCTTGCATATATACCCTTCTTTATGCACTTTATAAGGCCATTGTGTTATGAAGGTTAACCTCAGCAAGCTGGAAATGGCCTGAGCTGTTTTACTGAAATAAGAGTTGAGTCTTCATGGCATTGACCCCTGGTAAAGGCATGAGATGTCCTGATTAATAATGTTGTTCTCTAACCATGGTTCACAGATGCCCTTTCTGCTTCTGTTTCATAGACTAAACCTACTATGGTCATGCCTAAGTTCAGAAGGGCAAAGGGATACTGGTGACTATTAATACACCTGTTGTACTAGTCTACTTGGGCTGCCATAACAAAATGCCATAGACTGGGTGGCTTAAACAACAGACATTTTTTCCCTCATACTTCTAGAGGCTAGATATCCAAGACTGAGGTGCCAGGCTTGGTTTCTGGTGAGACCTCTCTTCCTAGCTTGTAGACAGCCGCCTTCTCTCTGGGGCCTCACATGGCCTTTCCTCTGGGCTCTTGTGGAGAGAGAGAGGTGTCTGGTGTCTCTGCCTCTTCTTCTAAGGACACCCATCCTACTGGAGTAGGGTCCTATCTCCAAAAACATCACACTGGGGACTGGGGCTTCAACTTATGAATTTGCTGTTGGGGGAAGGGGGACACAACTCAGTCCATAACACCTATAAATGGATGCTGTGGTGATTGCCCAGATCCTCCTTCTGGACTGGGTACCCTTTCCCACAGTTGCTAATGACTCATAGCTGAGTCTCTCTCCAGGAATTTCCCAAGGCCAAAGGGAACTGCCTCACCCAATGTCATACCCCCATTCTGGGGGCATCTTGCCTCCAACTGGGACAACTCCAGGGCTTCAGTGTAGGACTGGCTGAGGTCACAGGCCATCTCCTCCCTCTGCCCAATGTTCCTTCCTCTCTCTCCACCCCACAGGGGTTGATCCCAATAAATTCCCAATAAACTTGCTATGTGTTCGTCTCCATCTCAGCATCTGGCTCCTGGGAACCTGACCTAGGACAAGCCAAGTCCACTTGACTTGAAAGCACAAGCTCTTAATCACTAGTCAATTCCACTCTCTGGGCACTTTTCTCCCACCCAGGCTGCCTCTCACCTTTCTGGGACCAGACCTGCTCAGTCTGGGTGGGATTATGATAAACCCTTACCTTTCTGTCCTGAAAGATGTATACATGTCTTTGAGTGACATTTTATAATTAATAAACTGTTGAGACTATGGGATTGCAAGTCCACTGTGGCATCTTTGTAGGCAACAATTTGAGCAAATAGGGGCCCGACTTCCTCCCCCCTCTTTCCAGGTGCAAGGTTGGGGGAAACTGACACCTGATTATAGGTCTCCGTGCTCTACCCTTCAGAACAAGCAGGTGGCTTTGTCACTGGATGACCTGGAAATTCTGGGGCAGCCCATTCTCACACTTGGGGCTGCTTAATCATTGCACAGAAAGGACCATGTTGCAACTTAAGATCATTAACTTTTGGTAAGTACCTAACGGTTAAGTACAAAGCAGAAATCTTAAAATCGCAAGGTAACTATCTGAGACTTTCTGTCTGAGCAGGAGCCTGAGTTCTTCCTCCAGCCCCCTCAAAAAGAAAACTGTACATTACATTGTAATTCATCTTCAAAATACTTGGAAACTTCAAGTATAATTGCTAAGTCATGAGCCGGACTGTGCAATTCAGTGCCAGGTCACTTCCACCTTGGCCCTTCTTCGGGGCCTCTGCAGACAGTGACTCCGGGGCTGATGAGGGCAGGGGTGTTGCACAGGGAGGAGAATGTGGAGGAGGAAAGCAAGGAACAAGCTCATCTTAAAGAGACTATTATCCATCATCATATACAGAGAGAGAGAGATTTACACATGCACACTGACGAAGTAAAAAATGAGGCCTCCCACCATACCTGAGTCCCTCTGGCCAGATTTATTTAGCAATTTCTCACTGAATCTCAAATCTGAGCAATGGATGGACTTTGAGAACGTCACCTGGGAGGTCAGATGGACTGATGGACCTCTGAGTCCCTCTTCAGGTGCCCAGGTCACAGGGAAACAGAAAGAAGCTGGTTCCCTCTCTACCATGTCTGTGAGGGTGGTGTCTCCAAGGCCTGGCTACTACAGCAACTCAGAGACACAGTGAAATGAGGGACCCGGGACCACTTCTCAGGTTTAAGTCATCCTAACCTCCCAGAATTCCTTGGCGCTGGAACAAATCTCTCCGGAAATGCTTCCTGTTGGATTGTTCATCACTGAAATTTGTTCTGATCCAGCCCAAAGTCAGAGAAAAGATTCACTCCTGAGAATCTCTGAAGACCCAAGAGTAGTGATGGCTGACTCATACTGAGCTTTTACCAGGTCCCAGGCACAGTTCTAAGCCCTTTGGCTGTATTAACTCATTTAATCCTCCCCACGACCCTATGGGGTAAGTTTGTATGTCATCCTCCAGATGAGAAAACCGAGGCATAGAGAAATCAAGTAACTTGCTCAAGTTCGCACCAATGTTGTGTGTTGTGTGGGGAAGGGGTGTGCCTAAGTTTTGAACCCAAGGATCCTTGCTTCAGAGCTCATAGTCTTCCCCACTGTGTTACCTGCCTTTCTCTAGAAAAGCTTTACAAGGCTTTGTGTGGTTTTTCTTTGTCTGTGTTTATGTGTTTTACTGTAACACTTGTTTGCAAAGCGATCCCCTCTCCTTTGGGTGCCTAAGCTCCCCCTTTAGATTCAAGTACCAAGAGAGCTTTGAAGGTGCCAGCCCTTCACAATTCAGTATGAATTAATGCAGCCAATGGCCTTTGGGGAAGGGGAGTGAATTTTAAAGGCTGGGCCTGTCTCTTTGGAGAAAGAGGTTAACTGCGGATCAGGACATGGCAGGGCAGCCAGAGGCCATGCAGAGGGCCCTGGGAGGCTGGGGAGGAGCGGCTGTCACAGCTAAAGAGGCATCCCGAGAAAGGGGGGAGGGCCCAGAGAAAGCCCGCCTGCTTTATAAATGTGCAGGGAAGCTCAGGCCACTGAAAGCCATCTCGTGTTCTGCCTGGGCATCCTGCCCTGAGTGCCGCTGGCTGTGCTCTGCTTCAGTCTTACCTTCCATGTCTTAGAGATTTCTGCTTATATTAGGGCTAGTGGTCAAGGTTCCAGCTAGACCACACCTGTCCCTGCAGGGGTACAGCCCTACCAGTTCCTCAGGCACAGGCGGGCCACCGTCCATTTCTGTCCTGCTTCCCGCTCCCCACCCCGCCACCTCTTTGGCCACTTTGATTGGACCAGGGGAGGGCACCTCTAGCAAAGTTGTCAATGCCCTGCTCCTACACTCGGCCACCTGAATTCTCAGCTGCGGCAGGCAGTTTCCAGCAGCTGACACCTTCCCGCCTCTGGAATTGTCTTTCTTCTTTGCCTGGGGGCTTTCTCTGGCATAGGGAGCTTGGTCAGAGCAATGGGGGTGCAAGTGGAGTGAGGCTTAATGCCCCAGGGTCAACCCTCAACCAGCCGGGATGGGAGTTAGGAGACAAACGGTCCAGACGCCCCCCTCCTCCCCCTCCCCAGCATGGCGGAGGGTCCCCCGAGGTGGAGCCCTTGGTGCTCCTGGTGGGCACCTTCTCCTTAGCACACTTTTGTTAGATTTCCGCCTTTCCCTGTCTCACTCTCCTGTTTCCCAGAATGACCTGAGATTAGGACTTGGGTGCAGGTGGTTGATCTTGGGGCTGATTCCAGGAAACACAGTGAGGATGTAGGGAAGCAAGAAAGGGAAGAGAGGAAAACCCAAAAAGGATGACACATTACAAATGAACATGTTGCTTCCAGGGAGGTTTTTGAGAGCATATATGGAACATACCTCTGTACCACCCCATAGAGAGCCAGGGAGGCGGGGGGATTAGTGCCCCCAATCCCTCGCCTTGTTGGTAAGAGTTGCCACTGGGAGGGAGCATTAAATTCCTGGCACTTCTGTGCCATCTCTGGAGAAAGCTTCAGGCCTTCAGGCAGGACAACCCAGAAAGCCATCAGTGGGCACAAGAAGGTCTGCAGTGATCTCCAGGTGGGCCAGAGGGGTGTGGGTATGGCCGTGGGGTCTGTGGCACCTGTGAACTAATGAGGCCTTGAAGCTAAAGCAAAGCAGAGGTCTGAGAAGCAGAGACTTAACGTTACATCCCCAACATAGACCCCTTGCCCTATTTTTGCTTCTGATGATTCCACTTGATTTCTAAAGGCTGGCACCCAGAATTTGTCCTGTGTTTCTGACTCTAGAGGCAGAATCGTGCTCTGCTCAGCTGATAATTATGCCCTCTTAGACCTGCCTTTCTTTCAGTTTACAGAGGATTTGGGTCTCTCTTATGCTGAAGGAAGGAAAAAACAAAAACAACAAAGAAATGGAATACTTATTCCGGCATTAGAGGTAACTGTTGTGAGATATTACACCATATTTTTTTTTCTGGTGAATTATTAATAAAGCCTGCTTTTGTTTAATGCCTGCTAATAATTTCTAAAAACAGATCTACAACTTCAGCTGTAAATGCAGTTCCATGAATCACTCTGCAGAAAACCCGGTTGTATGGTTAGCAAAAACCTCTGACAAGACAACTTCATCTTTTCAACCTTCCTCTCTGGAATCTCTGCAGGATGGAAGACAAACCAAAGCAAGACCCAGGAAGGCAAGAGGGGGAAGTTGAAATAAAACTTCCCAGGTGAGTCTTCCACAACCGTGTTCAAGGGATAACGAAGAGGATGAAAATCTGGGTAAAGGGCGTTGAGACAAGAGACTTTCTGACTGTGAGTCAGGAAGGGAAGGGCAGTCAGTCCCACATGGTTTCTGTCCAGCACCATCAGATGCCCAGCATTTCCCCAGATCAACCCTAAGGAATAGGTGTTCTGATCCCTAATTAACAAAGTAGAGAACTGAGATTCAAAGAGGCCTGTCCAATGGCAAAGCTAGGATTCGGACCCAGGACGGTATGATGCCAGAGCCTTGGTCTTGCAAGGACTCTTTACTGCCAATCAAATGGCCTTAAAATTCATACAGTTCATCTTTCTGTGAGAGAAAGGAATAAAATATTCACACATCGTCCTTTTCCCCCAAGAAGGAATCTTGAGGTTGGAGGTAAAGCCATTGGCAAGGTTTACTTTGGAAATCCTCTCAAGGAGATTCTGACCTCTGTTCCCATCCTCTCATTAAAAACCTCTGGTTTTATGCTCAGCGAACTGACCCAACCCCAGTGTTATTGGATAAGATTATTCTCAGGTGGAGTCCCTCATTCAGTGGATATTGATTTAGTGCCCACAGTGGCCAAATACTGTGCTGGGCAAGGGTAGCGGGGTGCCCAATGGGGATCCAAAACAGACATGGCCCCTGCTCCCAGTCTACATACGGCAGGAGTAGGCATAAATCAGATAGAAAGTCACCTCCACAAGGCCAGGAGAGTTCACCTTGGGGAATGTGACCCTCAGGAAGTGATGACTGAGTTAGGACCAGAAATGGAAGAACTAACAAGAGAATAGAAGAAGAGCGTTCCAGGCAGAGGACCTGACGTGGACAAAAGCCCAGGGGCGGGAAGAAGTATAGCTGAACGCAGGCCAGTGAGGTGAGGAGGGAGGGGCTGTGTGCATGGGGGGGGGGGTGGGAGACTGGAGGAGGCCAGGCCTGCAAGGTCTGCAACCCACGGTCAGGAGAGCAGTGGGGAGACAAGGGTCACAGGCAAAGGTGGGACATAATCAGATTTGCACTGTGGAAAGAGTCCTCTGCAAGGTGAACACTACAGCAAAGAGGATGGGAAGGCAGCCAGTCCTGGGCTGGGAGCAAGAGTCTAGGGCAAGGCAGTGGCAGCTTGACTCGTGGTGGGGTGACAGAGACAGAGCACCAGAGCTGACGTGAGATTTAGGAGATAAAATCATCCAGTCTCAGGGAAGGACTGGGCCATGGGGGAGGGCTTGGGGGAGGGAGAAGAAGGTATCAAGGATGTCTCTGACCTTTGCAACTGGATGAATGAACTGCAACTCACTGAGATTCGGGAAAGGTCCAGGCATGGGTTTTTGTCGGGGCTGGGGGAGTCACGTGTCCAGTATGGACTCCGAAATGCTTTGAGATTTCCAAAAGAAAATGACAAATAGGCAACTGGAAAGATCTAAGCTAGGGAAAACAATGTGTGTCGTCCCCTTAGTGGTGGAGCTGAAAGCTGTGGACCTGGCAATCACAAATGGCCAGCAATTTGATCAACCATGCCTGTGTGATGAAGCCTCCATAAAACCCCAAAAGGACAAGGTTAAGACAGCTTCCAAGTTAGTGAACCATGTATTTATGTGTGCCGTGCCAGGCCCCAAGCTCCACGGGCACAGAAGCTCCTTTGTTTGGGACCTTGCCCTCTGTATCTCTTCATCTGGCTGCTGATTTGTAGCCTTTAATGTTCTTTGTAATAAACTGATAACCTAGTGAGTCAAAAAAAAAAAAAAATCAGTTGTGGGCCTGGATGGGTCCTGGGAGGGGAAGAGGATTGGAGGGGCCTTGTCTCATTTTCAGGCCTACGTGCCCACCCAGAAGATCCTCAGTTGGCATAAACGCAGGAGAGGGCCCAGAAGTTGGCGATGTCCTGGAATCCAGGAGGAAAGAGTGTCTGAAGATGGAAGTGGGCAAGTGTTTGTTGCTATGGAGGAGCCCGGCATGGGGAGAGCTGAGAAACGTCCGTCGGACTGAGCGCCGTGGAGCTGAACTTGAGGGGGCCAGTTTTGTCAGAATGAAGGGGAGAAGTCCGATTGAAATGGGCTGAGGTACCGGTGGGAGTGAGGAACAGGCACGGTGACCACGGGTTTCACTTCTAATTGGTTTGATACTGAAGGCAGAAGACAGGAGGAAGGGGAGTGTGGAGGGTAAGGGTTCAAGAGAGGGTTTTGTTTAAATGGGAGAACTGGGACAGTGTTTAAAACAAGTGGAAAGGACCCAGGGGCCTGCTTGGTAGAGACATGGGCGCGGGGGGAGCAGCGGAGGTCAGGGGTGTCAGCACCACATCCCTGCAGCCCTCACGAGGCTCCTGCAGCTACAGCCAGGGTCTTGCAAACACCCCTCCTGTAAAGGGCCACGTAGTAAGTATTTCAGGCTTCGTGGGCCATACGGTCTCTGTTACAACGATTCAACTCTGTCACGGTAGCTTGAAAGCACCTACGATCGGTACATGAACGGGCAGGGCTGTGTGCCAATAAAACTTTATTTACAAAAACAGTCAGTGGGCCACAGCTTGTGCCACGCCCTGGATTAAGATAAGGAGGAGGGTTTGATCTGGTGGCTTTAGAAGTGGTGCAGTTACAGTGAGGATGAGGTCCAGGCTGCAGCCAAGAGGGGGCTGAGAAGAGTGAAGGAGACAATTGCTGCGGAGGAGGTTGACAGGCTGAGAGGCCTGGGAGTTGGAAGCTGACATCTCCCAGGACAAAGGCCAGAGGAAGAGAATAATCCTGGCTGCTCAAGTCTTGGATGAAGGAGGGGAAGGTCTGAAAGTTCAGCAGATGATGGCAGAGAGAGGTGGCCGAGTGCCATGAGCACCTCAGAGAAGCCGAGTGGGTTACCAGGGAAAGCAGGAATTGTCTGGAAGTTTCCAGAAGGGAAGAAGATAGACATGGTGGAGGAGGTGTTGGCAGCAGGTGAGGTGGCCAAGGGACTGGTCCCATGGGACGTCAAAGCTGTGTGTGCTATAGTTTGAGATAAATTTCCCCCTCAGAGACCTGGAGAAGCTGCCAATTATCACAAAAGCACCTAGCTTCTCTCTCCATCCCTAATCAGATTAGTCTTCGAGAAGCCTGTTTCTAACTCTGCCTCTCCCCCTGCCCTAGAGCCGTCTATGGTTCATCATTGCCTAGCCAGTAGATCCCAAACTTCTTAGCAAGACACTGAAATCCACCACTGGGGTCTCTTCTCACTCGGCATGATGCTTCAGCAAACAGATATTTACTGTTTTCCATACCTACTCCACAAATTCTCACTTCTTCCCGTGTACCTTTAGCAGAGAGGCCCTTTCTCTGCACCTCCAGCTGTCAACCCAACACCTGCCCCAGCTAGAATGGCACGCCCAGGGTGAAACTTTCCCCAGCATCCTTGGCAGAAGGTGACCTTGCCCTCCTTCCTGTGCTGCCAGAATGGGATTAGGGAGAGTTTACAGCCTGCACAGGCTAAGAATGTGGTGTCCCTTTAAACCTGACATTTGCTAACAGTTTGTTCAAGGCAGGGGTGTCACGGAGGGAGCAGAGAAGCAGGACAGCGGAGGGGTTAGCTCAGGCAACTCCACACACCACTTGCAAAGCAGACGTCCTTCAGCGATGCTTTCTGTGCCCTGCGCTGCCTTTGGGCATTCTCCAACCCACACAACCGCTTCTCAGACGCTTCCTCCCAACCTTGCAAACCTCTCCTAAAAGACATTCTGGTAAATACCACTCTCTCCTGCCCCAAGCTCCCCAGGCTTGGTCCTGGACAAGCCAGACCGCCACAGGGATGTTCTCAGGAAGCTCCGGAGCTGGCAGCCCCCAGAGCAGCCTGCGGGCCTGCAGCCCCGGCTCCTTCCCAGAGGCCTCCCCAAAGGCGCTGGGCCTTCCAAAGCACAGGACCAAGGAAGGGGCAGCAGCTCCACTGGAAGGCAGCCCCTCCCACCGAACCTCCCTGGGCTCCTGGGGGCGGGTTTTACCCTGGAGACCGGACACTTCGGTGGGTGTGGACGTAGCTCTGGGCAGGGTCCCGCTCCCTGCCCTGGAGCTGGAACCATGGAGGCACCCACAGGGCCCAGCTCCCCTCATCAATTCCGCATCTTCCTGAAAATGTACTTTTAAGCCCCTTAATTGCATTTCAGAGATAACCCTGCAAGCAAAGTGGCAGGAAGAGAAACCATAGAGAGAGGTTGGTGGTCAGGCTCTTTGTTTTAAATCAATCAAACATCTGCGACTAATGCAGCTTTGGGCTGCTCCTCAGGAAGCATTAGCCCTATTAGTGGGCGCTGGCAGGAACACAAAATAAGATATTTATGGGCTGGGCATGTGTGCCTGACCCCGGGGACTGAGTGGCTAGGGAGGGGAATGGTGCAGGTCAGCATGTCTGCTGTCCCACCTTGCCTCACCTGGGGGAGCCCAGGGACAGCAAGCCCAGGTCCTCCGCCCCGGCGTCACCCGCACATTCACACACAGCAAGGAGGACTGTGCCTTCCAGGCCCTGCTCTGATCGTAGCTGGGGCCTCGGCAAGTCACCCCTTCTCCCTGGGCTCTGGGCCTCGGTCATACAATGACAGATCTGGGGGGATGCCCTCCGAGGTCCCCTCTCTGGGCATGCGGATGTGTGCGGTGAGGCGGGGAGAGGGTTTGCCACAACTGACTTCTAAGCGGGGAATCCTCTGGTTGAACCAAAGACCCCTGGGCAGTTGGGGAGCTGCCTTTGGGAGTCAGGAGTGAAGTGGCAGCGAGAGAGAGGACTTCAGTGCTCTCAGGACGAGGAGGAGGAGGATGGGAAGAAGGCAGGGGACAGCGGAAGATGACACATGCTGGTACCAAGTGGGACAAAGTAGCTGGTGAGCAACTGATGGTTAAGGACAGGACACCTGAGACGTGATTTTAGCTTGTCGGCGAGACTCTTCACAATCCACACGTCGTTAATAAAGATTCTGTTACAAGCGACTGTCTTGTGCTTGTGGTTTCTTAAGGAGTAGAAACAACAAACAAGTGTGCTCCATAATGGATAAAAATAAAAGTGAAGGTAGTGGAAGAGTCGCAGAGACAGAGCAGAGGAGACGGAGAAGAAGAAATCCCAGGAATCTTGAACCAGGCCTCAGGGGGCGGCCTTGTTGCGGGCAGAGCTGGGCGACCTCAGCCGACATCGGGGTTTCTCCAAGCACTGGCAGGTAAAGGCAGGCCAGCCTCCCCCTCGCGCTCTGAACATCTGTCTGACTCTGTCCCTTCCTCCTCGGGGCAGTGGACAGAGCCAGGGCAGAAGCTGTGGAGACGGACCCACTGCCTGCCTCTGTGAGTTATTCCCTCTGAATCAGGCTCCGTCTAAGACGTAGAAAAATGCCTTCTTCCCAGCATTGTCGTGCCCATCAAATGAGATGGTGGATGTTTGCTAGTCACTGTAACAGTTAGCTACTGTTGGGTAACAACCCACCCCAAAACACGGTTGCTTAAACAAGCATCTTTTGCTCAGGTTCTGCACCATGAGCAGGGCTCAGCTGGGCGGTTCTCCTGTTGGTCATTCCCACGGTCACTCACGAAGCGTTACCCATCTGAGGCTCAGCTGGGCCTGGGGAGTCCGCGGTGCCCTTGCTCACGCACCTCGCACCTGGCAAGCTGCCTGCTAGGGCGCCCAGGCTCTCCTCCCCAGGGTCTCCCCAGCTGTGCAGGCCAGTGTCCTCCAGCGGCTGTGGTTCCCAGAGGGGCAGCCTTCACGCCCGAGTGCTTATCAAGGCTCTTTCTGCACCACGTTTGCTGATGTCCATTAGCCAAAGCAAGTTCCACGGCCAAGCCCACGGTGCGTGTGGGAGGGGATTACACAAGGGGGTGGGCGACAGGAGGTGTGCTTCACTGGGGCCGTGATTGCAGCCGTCCACCACCATCGCTTGGCACTGTGCTTGGTTCACAGAAAACGCTCAAGAACTGTTCATGCTACAGTTATTTCTTTCTGCATGCCGGCAGCACCCTCACTCCTGCACAGCTTGGAGGAGGAGTCTGGGAGTAGTGGGAGCTATGTCCAGGCACGGCCTCGCTCAGCACAGCCCAGTCTGGCCCCAAGGACCCAGCCTGGTAGAGAGCCCAAAGGTGATTCACGTTTCCAGAAACACGGGAGGGAGATGCCCGTGATGTGTGTCTGTGGGGCTGCCTTCCCGCTCAGCCTGGGGGGGGGGGTGGTGGGCAGGGTGGGCGGGGCTCAATCCACACCAACCAGCCCCCTCTCACCACAACTCCCCTTCCCTGGGGCCTCCCCCAGGTACCTCTGCTGGACTTCATAACCGGGACCGTGACAGTGCATGTACCACAATGGCCCTCAGGGCTACACACTCAGAGCCCCCAGCCCCCAGCTCCCTTAGAGAAGGACAGAGCCCAGGCTTCAGCGCAGAGCCATGTGTCTGCGCCTCTGGAGGGCAGGGGAACTGACACAGGGACTCCTCACTCCCATGTGCATGGTACCACCTTGGGGCCTGGCCTCCGTGCCAGGGGAAGGGTCTCTGCTGGCACCGGTGCCATTGTGCTGGCGCTAGCCTGGGTACAGACCAGGCCCATAGGAGTGGGGCTAGGCTGGGACACTGCCACACCTACCCCTCCCACACCCTCGCACTGCTCCAATCGGTCCCAGCTCCACCCGTACCTGTCTCTGGGGGTTTCTCCCACCTCCCAAGCTTGGGGCTTCACCTTGGGGCTTTCACACCTAATCCTCCCTCTCCCCCAACAGCCTCTGCCTTCCCTCAGCCAACTTCTCTTGCTCTAGGTCTGAGCACAAATGTCCCATCCTCCGAGAGCTCTTCCCTGTCACCCATCCCTCCGAGCTGAAAATGACCACCTGGCATCCTCTCCTGAAGCACCCTGGGCTTTTTCCTCTGTGGTGGGGATCTCAGCCTGCCATTATGTGTGTATGTGTGTGAGTGTTTGCTAAGCCTGTTTCCACATCTCGCTCCCAATTCCCTCGGGGAGAGTGGGTACTGCCTCTGCCTTGTGCCTTGCTCTACCCGAGCATTTAGAGGGTGCCGGGAATCCAGCTGGCACTTAATAAATGTTTGATGAGTCAAGTGATTAACAGATATACATGGAGCTTGATAATGGATCAAACTGCCATTCATACCCTTGCTGACAGCCTGGGAAGCAGTAAGGAGAGAATGGGATAAGATGAGGGTAAGGGTGGCTGGCGGGTAGGGGTGGGGCAGAGACTGAGACTTGCCCAGATGCTCTGAGCCCTGCCCAGCACTGGGGTGGGGAGTGGGAGGCGCGGGGGTCCTCAGCTTTCAGTCACCAGCCTCTAGCTGCAGCCCAGCTGCATTTTACCTCGTGTTCCATCCTGGGTGGTAGACCAGACATGTGCCCAGGTGCAGAGTGGATCTTATTCTTCAGCAAGACCTGAAATCGACTGTGAAGTCTTACTGGTCTAGAGGATCTGAGTGGCCAAATCACCCCACAAGCAGTGAGGAAGGGGGTTATTGCCATTCCTATCTGCTCAGCCTGTAGGCTGAGGGCTCCTGTGGAGAGTTCATGCATAAAGAAAAGCATCATGTTCCATGGTGGTATTTTGTGATGCACATGGCGCCCACCTTTCTGGAGGATCTGCCGGGACCCATCTACCCCAGTGATCTGTGACTCTTGCTGTTCAACATCAGCTGTAATTTGCTGGGCAACATGAGGTGAGTTGCTTGGCCTCTCTGGGCCACAGTTCCTCATCTGAGTAGCAAGAAGAAAAAAAGGTTGTTGTAATATGTTGGCTGCATTTGAGCTAAGAGAATATTTCTCTCAGAGGAATTTCTTCTCTTCTGGGAGGAAAAACTCATAAAAGGACCCCCTTGTCTGGACAACTATCCAAGCAAAAGAAAACAACTAGAAGTCCATCTCCAACATGAAATTAATCCCCTAGAGCATGAAATTAATCACCCTTCACCACTGTCATTTTGCTGCTCAGATAATTTCCAGGACTTCCAAGAGCTGTTGTATTCATCCCAGATTCCTCACCAGGGGGTCCCAGTCACACCTGCCACATCCCCTCTCTCCAAACCCTTGGCCCAGGTCTGATTCTCCTGCCAGTGACCAAGCTTGACTTACACTTCCGAGTATGTGTTCCTGGGCTCCTAAAATCTCACCTCCTGCCCTGTCTCCTCCTCCAGGAAGTCTCCCTGGATCATTGCCACTTCAACCAGACCGGAGCTCTCTTTCCTCTGATGCCTTTGTCTGCACTCCCATACAGCCTAGGAAGGAAGTTACGCCTCTGTGGGGCTCCCTTCCTCAACACTGCTGCTCCTCCTGCAGAGACCAGCACAGGGCCTCCCCCACCTTGACAGTGTTCCTCACACTTTCTACTAAAATATCTTTAACGGCAGAGGACGATGTTGAAGTCCCCCAAGTCCTCTAGGGAAGCAGCCCCAAGGGGCCTTGACCCCCGCTTCTTTGTTTTTAACATTAAAATTCATGAACTTCTGCATTCCACACAATCGCGTATAAGTATTTGTTTTAATATAAAAATCACGATTTCCCCCCATCCCAATCTTCTAGCCCTCTCGATACTCTGAGAAGGTGTGCAAATTCCTGTTACCCCTGCACGAGAAGGCTAAGGCTAAGATGCCAGTTGTTGAGGACATGAAAATAGGACTGGACACACAGTGCCCAGAGAAGGCTGCCTCCCTACCCGGACAGCTGAGCTGCGGGTGATTGTGAAGAAGGATGTGGGTTTTAAGCGTGTACTTCATTCTTTGGCAAAGCCCTGGACAGCTTGTAAAACACCTTCACAACAGGAATGCCATCACATTTGAGGTCACAACGAAATGGAAGGGCAGGGAGGGCAGGAGTTCATAGCCCCATGTGACAGAGAGGCTCTGGGCTACCTGAAGCCCAGCAATCAGAAAAGGGTACAGGCAGAGCTAAAACAAAACAAAACAAACCCTTTCTTATTCTTCTAACATATGGAGCTTCCTGTTATCAGGACAGCTGGTTAGCCAGCACTACCTAAAGCAAGATTTCTACACGTCACTGAGGACACATGGAGATCACGTGGAGCCCTACCGAGGGGGGGCTTATCCCTCAACCCAAAACACACACACACACATACGCCCCACCCCTTAGGCTTGCACACTTATGCTTCAAGATCAAAGTCTTGGGAATTCCCTGGCGGTCCAGCGGTGAGGACTCCGCGCCTTCTCTGCCAAGGGTGCGGGTTCAATCTCTTTCCCCACTTGGGGGTTATTAAAAACAAAGGATCAAAGTCTTCAGGGGCCCCTCTCCGACACCCTTCCAAAGGTGTCATCCATGCCAGCTCAGAGCCTACACACACACCCGGAGCTGCAGGGCCTTCCTTCAGGCCGTGGGACCCTAAGGACAGCTCTGAATAGACTGGAAAGGAAGTTAGAGAAAGAAAGAAGCTTTTTCTAATAGTCCTTCATGCTCCTCCATCTACTCTCTCTTCCTGGCCCACTTTCCACTTCCCGTCCTGCAGAGGGAGCGGCTCCTGAATGATGGCCTTGAACTGGAAGTGAGGGTGAGTGTAACTGACTCTGTCTCCAGCCGAGGCCTGATCCAGTGCTGAGTGCTTTGAACGTGGAAGCCGGGCAGGGCCTGGGCTGACTGGGCCACTGGCCCCCAGGTTGCGGGGCAGCCACGGGCACGTGAACCCTCTGGAAGGGCGCTCTGGGCGCCGGGTGTGCCTGTGCTATGCGGAGGATCAGTGCCCCAGGGTCGATCCTCCTGCCGCTCCACCACCAGAGTTGCTGTGGTCATCCCCGCAGGGGACAGTGCTCCAGAGGGAGGCTCTTCCCGTGCTCGTGTGAGCTGTGTCACCCTGGGAAACTGCTCTGAGACCCGGTTTCTTCACCTTCAAAACGAGATATATCACTGGATCCACTCAGCCTTCCTTGGGTCACGGACGAGGGGAATCACGTCTCAGTATTTGTCTCCAAAGGAGATTAAATCCTCTGAGCCCAGGAAAGAGGAAGGACATATAAACTAATGCCCGTAAATGGCTGCAATCCTTGTGGCATAAACAGATCATTTCAATACAGGGTGGGAAGGAGAACGCCAGGCTCGCCATCCACCTCTGCAGGTGCAACGTGAGAGCTCACTAAGTCAGTGGACCTGGAGAGCCAGGCATATACATGGGGTTGCAAAAGGGGAGAGGTAGGGACCGTGGGCCCCGGAGATCACACACTCTCTCCACGACCACGCAGGGGCTCAACCCGGTGTCCCCAGAGCTTTCAAGAGAAGCAGGAAGACTGGGCTTATATGTGAAATTTCCGAATTTTTAGAGGTTGGCAACCAGTTCCATTAAAATAGTGAAGTTATCTAGCCAGCACTTCATGGACCCAACCAAATGCATCTTCTCTAAGTGCGTGTGACTGCAGGAAAGTGGACCCTCTGGGTGCGGACAGAATGTCTGTGCGTGTGATGGAGAGGGAAAGTCAGCTGGCGGATCAGACTGCGCTGAAACCTTGCAGGGACTTCTAGGTGAAAACAAAACCATGTGAGCTCCCTTCCCCCACCCCCCTGCAGCCCTGCAGCTGCGCAGGATGACTTGCAGGTTTTGCTGGCAAAGCATCCTCCCTCCTGCTGCTGCCCACCTCGCCAAGGCTGCCGGACCTCGGGCAGGGCTGTGAGGCAGGGGTGGCATCTGCCGCTCCCCTCCCCCGGCCCTCCGCGACCCCGTCTGCAAAGCCCAGTGTGGCCCAGCCATTCCCAGACGGAGACATGGTCCATCCTAGTCAGTGGATATTGGCTAACTGATTGGGGTTTTGTCGCTTCTGCTCCAAAGGCAGTCGGGAAAGTTCCCAGACATCTCTTTGAAGGGAAAAGATGACTAAGGTGGAATTGTTTCTAATTGTCCTAAATCATGCTCTCGTGGAACCGGAAGGGGCTTTCTAATGCACCCCCCAACCCCTGTTCTCCCATGAAAACAGAGAAGTGGGAATCCACCCAGGTTCCCCAACCTCGGGAGAAAGGCCCCCTCTCTGTCCCCCTCCTCTAAGGGGAGGGGCCAGAGCATCCTAAGGGGGTCTCTGCCCTTGCGCACAATGAAGACAACTCCCCACTCCCTTCACTTAACTGAACAGAAATGTTTTCCTCTCTCTGAAAAGTGGGATTAAAAAAGCCATTTCACAGCTAAAAAAACAGACTTGCAAACAGAGGATCAGTCTGCTCTTAAGAAGGCTTTGTTGATTCTCCAAAATATTCCAAAGTGTTGATGTAAATAATGACTGCTAAATTACATGTTGCAGAAATAAACGATTCAAGTACACGTTCCTTCCTGGAGCCTTTCTGAATTTGCAAACTTTAGACTTCACCGTGAAGTTTACCCTGTAAGTTTTTAACAAATTCTCCTTAAGATACTTCAACAGAACTCTCATCCCCCAAATAAAGAGTTTTAATCCAGAAGAGTGCATGGCTTACAGCGCCCAATTTCCTTCTCATATAACTACTTGTTGTAATGAAATTAATAAGATAAAAGCATTGCTGTTTTCCATTAAATTGTATTGCTCTCAAAAGAAATCAAAATCAAAACTTTAATTATAAAAATCCATTCCACAACATGGACGTTAAGAGACCTAGGCTGGAATACTGCTCCCACTGCTGAATACATAAGGAGACCTAACTTCTCTAAGCTCCGCTCCAGTTTTCTTTAGGCAAAATGAGGTTAAAATAATAGTCCTTATGATGATTCAGAGGGCTGTGCACTTACAAGATGCACCGTTTTCTGTTTGTATGTTATACTTGAATAAAACATTTCATATGTATAGGTAAACTAGTCCTTGTTCATACCTATCTCCCAGGAATAGTGGGAGAATCAAAGAGGGTGATGTACATGGCAATGACCAGGGACCTCCAGACCACCAAGGAGGACAACCATTATCACAGAGCAGGTGGCCTTACACATGGGACCGCGGGCAGAGAGAGACTTGGAGGAAGACAGGTTCCACTCGCACCAGCTGTGCTGCTTCAGCAACTACAGAACTTCTTCATCCCAAGTTTAGCTGGCTGTAAAATGGACACAATGACCCTTGTTTCACAGGATAAATGCCAACAGCGGGTGCTAACTTTGCAAATACCACTGCCCACACTTCTCCTCGCCCCCACCCGGCCCCGTTGCCTGTCCACGTAACCGGAGCCCCTACCCCACCCTGCCGCCTGTCCACGTAACTGGAGCCCCGCCCCTTTGCCTGTCCACGTAACCAGAGCCCCGCCCCCCACCCCAGTGATTTCCTTCCTTGTACTCTCAGGGGCCGCTACAGTCTGCCCAGCCCCCTGACACACCTCCTTCCTGCTTATCCCACACGGGGGCGCCTTCGGGGCCAGATGCCTGAGCAGGATGACACGGACCAGGCACAGCAGAGCCAGCCCTAAGGGGCCACCCTGGTGTCTCGATTCCAGGCCTTCTCAGGCTCCCATCTCCCCTTCTCTGTTCACCAGTCACCCTCTTGCCCTCTTCGTGAAGGGGCTTCACCTCCCCCAAGCCTCAGTATCCTTACGCGGAAAACACACAAAAAAGAAATAGATTGAAGACAACAGATTCTGTTTCAATCAACAGATTCAGGCAGCCAGGCCAGAGGCGAGAACCTTCACCGTTTGGAGCATTTTTTTCTGGCTCCCAGTGGTGAAGCGATGCACCCAGGGTCACAAAGACAAAAAAGTGGCAGCCAGGATTTGAGCAGGATTGGGGCAGCCTTTTGCCCAGCTCTTACCCCACTCATGGAGCAGCTGAAGGTGGCCTGTGTTGCAGGGGCTAGACCCCCATCATCCCTATCTTCCCCCAACATCCAATCTAAGGACAAGCAGAGGGCTTGCTATGACCCAGCTGAGACCACCAAACCTGCTTCCTTCCCGCCGCTTGGACGCGGAGACAGGAGCTGCCCCACCAGAGAGGGTGTGGAGGGCGGAGCTGATGCCCTTCTCTCGGGACCTGCCTCCCCGGGTCCCAGGATATGCAGGCCACCCTTCACATCCCTGGAGTGATGACTCACCGCTCTCCTCTGCCACAGCCCGATAAAGAACTCAAGCCATTAAGAAATGGAACAAATTACGAAATGGGAGGCACAGGAGAAAGCCGGGATTAAATCAGTTCAGTATTTGTAAATCAGAAATGACTCTCCCTCTCACCGGTTCTGGTCTATCTCTGTCTGTTGGACTTGAGAAACTGCAACAGCCTCTGACAGGCAGGAGGGCTGGGGCTCAGGACGCCCCGTTCCTCCTGAGTAGGGACCCCACCCAGGGGAGGCGGCCACCTTCAAGCTGGGGCACCAGAGCTGGGCTGGCCCAGGCCGCTGTTATTGGCTGGCTGTCGGCTGCTCTCTGGGCTGCAATCTCGGAACCCAGGAGCCGGGCTTATAGGGTGGGCACTGTGGGACCTGCTGCGCCGTAGGCATGGTTCTGATGCCGAAGTGGCTGGGTAGGGCTGAGCTCCGATGGGTATGTCACCTCTGTGGGGTGAGAGGCGTGTCACCTCTTCAGAGCATATTACATCTTCAGGGTGTGCGTCATCCCTGGTCCGTGACACACCTTGTGACGGCCGTCTCATCTCTGGTGGGGATGTCTCATGACTGAGAGTCCCTTGATGCCTTCCTGTCCCAGCTGGAGACAGGACCAGCCTGGGTCTCTCCCGGGGACTGTCCTGCTTGGAATGGAGCCAGGAAGGAGAGAGACCAGCCAATCCAGTGCCAAGGATGCCAGGGCATCTGTTCCCCAGCCTGGGAGGAGCTCCCCGCCCTGCAGTCTACCAACCACAGGAGGAAGGAGCCAGGGCCCCGTCTCAGGAGGTCTGGGAGGCGGGAGGCAGAGACTGGGAGGAGTGTGGAAATGGACACGAGAGAGGTGCCGCCCCCTGCTGGTCACAACTGGGAAAGGCACGGCAATACTCAGGGTCCAGGACAGGGTGTGAGGGAGGAGGAGAAACTTGCCAGGGGTTTTGTGCAGACATCTGCTTGTTGCTTTCAGTATCACGCCACCTGGAACACTATCTTGATAATGCCTGACTCCTAGGCTATGGGTCGGGGGTTCCCAAATAAGCAGCAGTATTCTGGAACTATTCGTGTGAGGGTGTTTTCCCCTCACCAGAGCTTACTGGGATTGTGCAAACGGTTAGAACTACTCCCCACATCATCCTGACATCTTTTCTGCCTCTAAAGGGCCGGCTGTGTTTTAATGGTGAGTGGAGGGGCAGGGAGGTGAAAGGGGGGGATCAAACACTCAGCAGTGCGCTAGGTCCCTGCCAACAAGAAGTGAGCACAAGTTCTTACCTAACAGCAGCGAGGGTCGTTTGCCGCAGGCTGGCCAGGTGCCAGCTGCACCTGTGCTCCCTGGAGCCCGCAGTGACCCCGTGCTCATTTCACAGATGGAGATACTGAGGACCAGTTAGTGACTTGTCCAAGCAAGGGGCTGAGCCAGGATTTTAACCCAGGTCTGAAGAGCTTCCAAGCGCCTGCTTTTTTCACGTCACCACGCGACCTCTGAATCTGGGCCCATTAGGGAGACCAACGTGCCCTTATTCTACGGCAGCCAAAGCAGGCACTGGCAGAGCCCCGTTGGTCTTGCCACACTGTCCTGGCCGTGCTGACATTCTAACTGGGTGGAAGGTCAGGTTTTTCCATTTTCTCAGTATCCCAATTCATCTTGTCCACTGTGATTCTCAGATTTGCTCACTTCCCACCCTGCGCCCTCTTGCTTAACTGTTCCCTGGGTGAAATTCCTGTCTTAGCCAAAAGGGCACTGTTCCTACCGAAGCCAGAAGTCGGGACCTCCTCCCTGCAGCCTCCCTCAGCTCCTTTGCAGCCGACATCTCAGAATCCACCTGCCTCTGACATGCGGAGACAGGGCCCTGGCCTGTCACTGAACCTCACTGGGACCCTGCAAGCCATCTGACTTGACACCGATTTTTTACAGCTTTGCAAATAGTTGCCTTAGTTCCCTTTCTCTGAATGCATTAGAAAGTTAGAGAAAAAGAAGTCTTTTAAAAATTCCCCAGCTATCTTAATTAACATGCAGAATGCTTTTCTGGCAGTGCACAGGCTGTGTTAAAACGGGAAGCTTCTTCACACAACATATATTTAATCTGTGGCATTCGCGTCCACATGAAATTCAATCAGACATTTTAAGGGAGTTAACGAGGGCTCTCATCGAACTGTGAATAAACGCAGGTGTGATAAGCACACTCCAGCTCCTGAGATGTTTTATCAAGTGATAAAGGTGTGGAGTAGAGCAGGGTTGAAGGACAAACCTTAATTCTAATTCTGTACATTGTCAAAGGGGGTAAGAGAATTTATTGGACAACGCTGGCGCAATCTAATGACCCACTGCCTCTGAAAAATCAATTGCGCTTGCTCATTTGTTCTGTTGCTGAGAACTCTAATTCGGGCCTGCTATGTGTCAGGCACGGGGGAGGCAGTGACTGGTGAATGAGGTGGTCCCTGTCTCCGCCTGCCTGGAACTCACATCGTAATAGGGCGAGACAGACAGTAAGTAGGTAAGCAAGTGCAAGCAGTAATTTCCAGTTGGGTTAAAGAGCAGAGCAGATGAGATGGTATTCAGGTAAGGCATCTGAGAGGCATATTTGAGGTAAGGCCTAAAGCATGAGGAAGGGCCTTTCATGCAAAGAGGGAACAGCTCATGCCAAGAAGGACCGGCATTTGGTTGGAGAGGTAAGCCTTTCAGCTTCTCCTGTCTTCTTTCCAAGTAAAGGTTACATCTGCTACAGATCAGTGGGGAAAGGATGGGTGATTTGGCTGCTGGTGTGAGGACAGTAGCTCACCCACAGGGAGAAGGATAAAGCTGCATCCCACATCACACACAAAAGGAAACACCTGACAGGTCCAAGGCTTCACTCAGTGTGAAAGCTTGCAGAAATAAGGAGTTATTAGGAAAGAAAGGAGCAGAATATCTTTGTGTTGTTGGAATGAGGAGGACAGATCTCTTAACATAATCCAAAAAGCACAACCTTCAGATGAAAATTGGATGCATCTGACTACATCAAAAGTAAAGATTTTGTTCAAAAAAAGAAAAAGAAAAAAAACCTTTAGACAGAGCTAACAGCTGGATGAAGACTTGGAGAAGATTTTGCATTGTCTAAAATGAAGGGATTAATCAGGGAAATGCAAATCAAAACCACAATGAGATATTCCCTCACACCTGTTACAATGGATATTCTCAAAAAGACACTAACAAGTGTTGGCGAGGGTGTGGAGAAAACGGGATCCTTGTGCACTGTTGGTAGGAATGTAAGTTGGTGCAGCCAGTGTGGAAAACAGTATGGAGGTTCCTAAAAAATATTAAAGCAGAACTACCATATGATCCAGCAATTCCACTTCTGGGTATTTATCCAAAGAAAATGAAACTGCTAATTCAAAAACATATATGCACCCCTATGTTCATTGCAGCATTATTTGCAATAGCCAAGATATGGAAGCAAACTAAGTGTCCATCAATAGATGAATGGATAAAGAAGATGTAGTATATATATATACAATGGAATATTACTCGACCATAAAAAAAGAATGAAATCTTGCCATTTGCAAAACTCAGATAGACCTAGAAGGTATTATGCTAAGCAAATACGTCAGACAGAAAAACACAAATACTGCATGTTTTATATGTGGAATCTTGAAAACAAAACAAGTGAACAAACGAAACAAAACAGAAGTGGACTCACAGATACAGAGAACAAACTGCTGGCTGCCAGAGGGGATGGATGTGGGAGTTGGGTGAAACAGGTGAAGGAGATTAAGAAGTACAAACATCCAAAATGGCTTAAAGACTTAAATATAAGACATGACACCATAAAACTCCTAGAAGAGAACAGAGGTGAAACATTCTCGGACATAAATTATACCAGTGTTTTCTTAGGTCAGTCTCCCAAGGCAATAGACATAAAAGCAAAAATAAACAAATGGGACCTAGTCAAACTTATAAGGTTTTGCACAGCAAAGGAAACCATAAACAAAATGAAAAGACAACCTATGGACTGGGAGGAAATATTTGCAAATGATGTGACTGTCAAGGGATTAGTCTCCAAAATTTACAAACAGCTCATGTGGCTTAATATCATCAAAGCAAACAACCCAATCAAAAAATGGGCAGAAGACCTAAACAGACATTTCTCCAAAGAAAACACACAGATGGCAAATAGGAACATGAAAAGATGCTCAACACTGCTAATTACTAGAGAAATGCCAATCAAACCTACAATGAGGTACCAATTCACACCAGTCAGAATGGCCATCATCAAAAAGTCTACAAATAACAAATGCTGGAGAGGGTGTGGAGAAAAGGGAACCCTCCTACACTGTTAGTGGGAATATAAATTGGTACAACCATTATAGAGAACAGTATGGAGGTTCCTTAAAAAACTAAAAATAGAGCTACCATATGATCCTGCAATCCCACTGCTGGGCATATACCCTGAGAAAACCATAATTTGAAAAGATACATGCACCCCAATGTTCACTGCAGCACTATTTACAATAGCCAGGACATGGAAGCAATCTAAATGTTCATCAACAGATGAATGGATAAAGAAGATAGGGTGTATATACACTATGGAATACTATTCAGCCATAAAAAAGAATGAAATAATGCCATTTGCAGCAACATGGATGTACCTAGAGATTATCATACCAAGTGAAGTAAGTCAGAGAAAGACAAATATCATATGATATCACTTATATGTGGAATCTTTAAAAATGGTACAATTGAACTTATTTACAAAACAGAAATAGAGTCACAGATGTAGAAAACAAACTTATGGTTACCGGGGGGAAAGGGGGGTGAGGGATAAATTGGGAGATTGGGATTGACGTATACACACTACTATATATAAAATAGATAGCAAATAAGGACCTACTGTATAACACAGGGAACTCTTCTCAATATTCTGTAATGACCTATATGGGAAAAGAATCTAAAAAAATAGTGGATATACGTATATTTATAACCGATTCACTTTGCTGTACAGCAGAAACTAAAACAACATTGTAAATCAACTATATTCCAATAAAAATTTTTTTAAAAGATACATGCACCCCAATGTTCATAGCAGCACTATTTACAATAGCCAAGACATGGAAGCAATCTAAATGTTCATCAACAGATGAATGGATAAAGAAGATATGGTGTATATACACTATGGAATACTATTCAGCCATAAAAAAGAATGAAATAATGCCATTTGCAGCAACATGGATGGACCTAGAGATTATCATACCAAGTGAAGTAAGTCAGAGAAAGACAAATATCATATGATATCACTTATATGTGGAATCTAAAATATGACACAAATGAACTTATTTATGAAACAGAAACAGGCTCACAGACATAGAAAACAAACTCATGGTTACCAAAGGGGACAGGGGGTGTGGAAGGGATAAATTAGGAGTTTGGGATTAATGGATACAAAATACTATATATAAAATAGATAAACAACAAGGTCCTACTGTAGAGCACAGGGAACTATATTCAATATCCTGTAATAAGCCATAATGGAAAAGAATATGAAAAGGAATATGTATATATGTATAACCTAAATCACTTTGCTGTACACCAGAAACTAACACAAAGTTGTAAACACCACTATACTTAAATAAAAAATAAAGAGGTACAAACATCCAGTTATAAAATAAATAAGATATGGGGATGTAACATACAACATAAGGAATATAGTTGATAATATCGTAATAACTTTGTATGGTGACGGATGGCTACTAGACTTATTGTGGCAATCAATTCATAGTGTATATCAATGTCAAATCACTATTCTGTACACGTAAAACTAATAATGTTGTAGGTGAAGTATACTTCAATTTTAAAAAGTAAAATAAAATGAAGGGATTAATATTTATTTAGAATAAGAGTTGGCAACTTACAACCCACAGGGCCAAGTCCAGCAGGTTGCCTGTTTTTGTAAATAAGGTTTTACTGGAACACAGCTATGCCTGTCCATTTATGAATTGTCTGTAGCTTCTCTGTGCTATTATCAGCAGAGTTGAGAAGTTGTGACAGACCGTGCAGCCTACAAAGCCTGACATATTTAATATCTAGCCCTTTACAGAAAAAGTTTGTTGACCCTGATCTAGAATATGGAGGGAATGGGCAAAACATACACCAGGAAAATTTGCGAAGTCTATAAATAGGTAATTCATTGGAGAAGAAATGAACTGGCTATCCATGATAAAATGAGCATTCTGTCTGGAATTCAAGTGAGTGCAAATTAAAGCAATAATGAGATTAGAAAGGGAGGTAATACCAAATGCTGGTGAAGATGTCAAAAAGTAAGAACCCTTGAGCCATCTGGTTAGAACGTAAAGTCGTGTGACCTTTCACAGAGCATCTGACTGCATTTGGTTGAGCAACATAAAGTTGCTGATATTGAAACTGAGGAGTTCCTAGGAAAGCCTCCTGAGCCCTGTGCCCACCCCAGCCAACTGGACAACAATATCGTGTGTGAACATTATTGTCTGGCCACCCTGCATGAAGCTCCCCCCCACCCCCGCACTTCTAGGGGCACCCTGATGTGCTCGTCATGTATTCTCCCTAGGGAAGCAGACCCCATCCCCAGCTCCAGGATTGGGCTAGATGGGTTCAGAAATAGGCACATGGCCATATTCAGGCCACTGAGATTCAAAGCAAGGTCAGCAGATTTGGGGGGAAGTTTTCCTTACTCTGCTGAAAAGGCTTCCTGAATCAGTTCTGTATTACTCTCTTCCCTCGAATGGGAGCTGTAGATGGGCTGCCTGGAGCATTCTGGGCTTTACCTCTTCTTAAACAGAAGGTGATGCCAATACCTGGAAGAGGGTGAAGCAAAAAGAACCCCAGGAATCAGAGTTGGGACTCAGACTAAGTTAACCCTAAAGCCCACCCATCCCCTGGGCTTCTAGATGAGTGATGCCGAAATTATTTAAGCTGGTTTGTGCTAGGTTTTCTTACTTGTAGCTCAAGACATCCTAACTAATAGGAATTATTTGGTAGCTGTAGGGATTTGAGAGGCAAGGGAGTGGTTAGAGCTTCTTTGGGATGCTAATGAATAACTGGTGACTAGGGGACCCTAGAGAGCTCCAGGATGGGGGTTGGTGGCCAGAAAGACCAGCCGTGATTAGATGGTTCGAGCTTTCAGTCCCACCCCCTAACCTCCAGGAAGGAGAAAAGAGCTGGAGATTAAGTTCAATCACCAGGGAATTCCGTGCTTTCACTGCGAGGTCCCGGGTTTGATCCCTGGTTGGAAAACTAAGATCCTGCAAGCCGCGCGATGCAGCCAAAAAAAAAAAAAGCTCAATCACCAATGACCAATGATTGAATCGCTCGTGCCCATGTAATGAGACTTCCACAAAAAACCCTAAATGATGTGGTGGAGAGCTTCCAGGTGGGCGAACACAGTGAGGTCCTGAGAGGGTGATGGCCCAGAGAGGGTATGGAGCTCCACGCCCCTGAACCTCCTTCTCCCCCATTCCTGGCCCTGTGCATCTTTTCCATTTGGCTATTCCTGAGTTGTAGCGTTTATAATAAACCAGCAAGAGTAAGTAAAGCACTCTCCTGTGCATCATTCTAGCAAACTGTCAACCTCAGGGGGGTCATGGCATCCTCTACGTTTGTAGTAGGCCAGGCAGAAGTGGGGGCGGCCTGGACACCCCATCTGAAGTTGGCCTCTGAAGTAAGGGCAGTCTTGTGGAGCTGAACCCTTAAGCCTGGAGTCTGGCTCTGGGGAGTTAGTGTCAGAATTGAATGAATTGTTGGACACCCAGCTGGTGTTGGAGAACTGTAGAATCGGTGTTGGAAAAAATACAGTGCATTTGGTTTCAGGAGAAAGGCCATCACACCACCTTCCAGCAAGGGGACGGGATGGTACACTCACCAATCAGTCATGGCTGTGGGCTGCCCTGAGGAGGAAGACCTGACTGTCCCCTCCCCAGGTGAGGTGTTTCCCATCAGCCGTGGACAATTCTGGAGGAGGGCAGCTGTGAATTCTCAGCTTCCAGTGCTCAAGCACCTGGGGGATGAATGCACTGGCCCAGAGAAAGCGTTCTGGATGGGGCACTGAAACTGAGCAGGATACTGTGGGGCTCTTGGGCATGGAAGCCTTTCTGTGTCCCCTGGTTCTTTTTTTTTTTTTTTTTTAAACTTTGGGTTTATTTATTTATTTATTTATTTATTTATGGCTGTGTTGGGTCTTCGTTTCTGTGCGAGGGCTTTCTCTAGTTGCAGCAAGCGGGGGCCACTCTTCATCGCGGTGCTCAGGCCTCTATCGCGGCCTCTCTTGTTGTGGAGCACAAGCTCCAGACGCACAGGCTCAGTAGTTGTGGCTCATGGTCCTAGTTGCTCTGCGGCATGTGGGATCTTCCCAGACCAGGGCTCGAACCCGTGTCCCCTGCATTGGCAGGCAGACTCTCAACCACTGCGCCACCAGGGAAGCCCTGTCCCCTGTTTCTTGTTTGTAGGGGACAGACTCCAGACTCCATGACCTTCCCTGAGTCCCACAGGGCAGATTCGAACAGTTGCTAATCAGGGAAGGGAGGGGATGCAGATACAAAGAAGGAGCAGCCAAGAAACAACAGTGCAAGCTTGGGGTAGGGTCTTGGTTCCACCTCAAGGGATACACATAACAATATCTTTGAGCTCTTTATAGAACTAAAACCCCCAACAAATGGAAGATGTCAGCATTCTTCACTCCAGAGAAGACCACCTGATGCCAGATTAAAGGAACCAGAGAAGCTCATCAAGAGACCACCTGAAGCCAGATTAAAGGAGTGTAGGCCCTGCACACACCCTGATCCTTATCACCAACCCCACCCTTGAACCATTGTTATAAAACTCTTCACCAAATCCTCCCGGGTTGGGACACACAGTTTTTGAGGCAGAAGCCCTCTGTGCACCCCTTTGTCTGGCAAAGCAACAAAGCTACTCTTTTCTACTTTACCCAAAACTCTGTCTTCGAGATTTGATTTGGCACCGGTGCACAGAGGCCGAGTTTTCAGCATTTGCACCAACAGCATCCAGGATAGTCAGTATAGCCAATTATCCCTCTGAGAAGGCACTGAAGGAAGTGACAAGAGGAACCAGTGGCAAAGCCTGTGGCCAAAACAAGGAGAACACAGCAGTAGATCAGGAGAGAGGACTGCTGGCCATGGAGGGACAAGGACGCCACGGCAGCTGCCAGTGTGGCAGAATGTCAACATGCATTGTCACATATGGAGCTTGTCATCCAGGGATGCCAGAGTGGACACATGACAGTCAGAACCAGATGCCACCCTTACCACACCAAGGCCTGGACACCGTCACCCCGGCACTCTCCCTGGGGGAAAGGGGGAAGAGAAAAACCTTGAATTGACTAAAATTTTTTTACCACCTGAATGGGACTCCAGGGTAAAAACCGGAAATAGTTAAAGAAAGTTACACTGGTTTGCCCACTGGCTGATCTGCAGTCACCACATGTGCTCCTAGCTAAAACATGAAAGAATGTCAATAACAGGACAATACTATTAGCTAGTTCATTAATCATGGTCATTTTCACACTTCCATTGTCAACTACGATCCTGGTGGTTTGAACTGAGGCCTCTCTACTTACAGTGTTTATCAATTAGCAGTTCATCCCCTACCCTGGGCCTACCCTGGCTTTCAGTAAAAGATAAAGTTTTTGGATTTCACAACTGTTCTTTGTAGGGGTCCCCCTCCTTTTGGGCAAACAGCCATGTTTAGTGTTATCAGGGCAATCATGTGCTGCTGAGTGAACAGGACCATTTTCAATGATGTTGCTAATGGCTTGGCCTTGTCTATGAACCCAAGGTGATTTTGAGCATCGGGGATTTCCAGGTACCTCACAGGGCAGCTGGGAGGCCGTTAACCTCAGTTTTCTCATCTGTACAATGGGGATAATAATAGAAAATTCCTCAAAAACTGAAAGGAAAAAATGCACGTAAAGTGGCTAGAAAAGGGCTTGGCATGTAGCTAGCACTCAATTAATACTGGGTATTAACATATTGTATGTTACATATTTCTTCTTTTAGAGGTATAGTTGATGTACAATATTATATAAGTTACAGACATACAACATAGTGATTCACAATTTTTAAAGGTTATACTCCATTTATAGTTACTATAAAATATTGGCTATATTCCCTGTGTCATACAATATATTCTTGTAGCTTATTTATTTTATACATAATAGTTTGTACCTCTTAATCCCCTACCCCCCCTTCCCTTTCTCCATAGGTAACTACTAGTTTGTTCTCTGTATCTGTGAGTCTGTTTCCTTTTTGTTATATTCACTAGTTTGTTGTATTTTTTAGATTCCACATATAATTGATATCATACAGTATTTCTTTCTCTGTCTGACGTAGTTCACTTAGCATAACGCTCTCCAAGTCCATATGTTAAATATTTTAAAAACTTTTATTGATGCGTCCTTACAGAAAAGCGCACATATCATAAATGTATGACTTGATGAATTTCCCCAAACAGGACACACCAGACAACTGAGGAAACATTGCCAGGGCTCCAGAAGCCCCTTCCTACATCCCTTATGTTAGTACACCACCACGATGGTAACACTGTCCTGACTTCTCATAATGTAGACTGGGTTTTGCCAGGTTTTGTATTTATATAAATGGACTCACATTGGGTGTACTTTTTGTGCCTGTCTTCTTCTTTCACTCCACACCACGTGCCATTCATTCACGTTGTGTATAATTGTACTTCATTCATTTTCATTGTATTACACTGTGCCGCTGTGTCAATATACCACAATCTGGTCACACCTTCTTTGGTTTTATGGGCTTTGAGGTTGAAGGTGACTATGAATAAAGCTGCTATGGATATTCTTGCCAGAGTCTTGTTTTTTTGTTAACTTTTTGAGATCATTGTACATCCACACGCAGTTGTAAGAAATTATACAGAGAGACCTGGTGTGCCTTTTACCCAGGTTCCCTTGGTGAGAACATCTTGCAAAACTACAGTAAAATATCATAACCAAGATATTGGCATTGATATAATCCACTGTGGACCTGGTTCAGGCTTCCCCAGTTTCATTTGTACTCATTTGTATGTTGAGTTCTACACACTTTTTGTAATTTTTATTTTTATTTTATTTTTATAAAATTTATTTATTTATTTTTGGCTGCATTGGGTCTTTGTTGCTGTGCGCGGGCTTTCTCTAGTTGCGGAGAGCGGGGGCTTCTCTTGTTGCGGGGCGTGGGCTCTAGGCACGGGGCGGGGGCTTCAGTAGTTGTGGCACACAGACTCAGTCGTTGTGGCTCGCGGGCTCTAGAGCACAGGCTCAGTAGTTGTGGCGCACGGGCTTAGTTGCTCCGCGGCATGTGGAATCTTCCCGGACCAGGGATCGAACCCGTGTCCCCTGCATTGGCAGGCGGATTCTTAACCACCATGCCACCAGGGAAGTCTCAACACTTTTTTAAAATTTTTGTCCACGCCGTGTGACTTGCAGGATCTTAGTTCCCCAACCAGGGACTGAACCCGGGGCCACGGCACTGAAAGCGCTGAATCCTAACCACTGGACCACCAGGGAATTCTGGTGTTCTACACGCTTTTTATCACCACGTAGGTATTTGCCACCAGTCAAGACACTGAACATTTCTGTCACCAACAGCCCATGAGGAACTCATGAGCAAACGTGACAGTGAATCACAGGTTGACAGCAATTTTGTGAGAGACCCAGAGCCACCCAGCCAGGCCACCCTGGATTCCTAACTCTCAGAAACTGTGGGAGATAATGTTTTGTGGTTTTAAGCTAAGTATTGAGGTAATTTGTTTTACAGAAATAGATAATGAATACAAATACCTACATCAGACCCTTGTTAAAAATGTAGATCTCTGAGCCTCACCTCAGGCGTAGAACCTGCCTTGTATAAACTCCTCCAGGCAATTCAGTCACTACTCTGCCACTAACTTCACTCCATTTATTTCACCCTTTGTCCCAGCCTAAAAAGTGGGTACAATCATGCCTACTTATGAGTGTTTTTGGTTTTGGTTTGTTTGATGTTTGGGTTAGGGATGACGTACATACAGCAGGGTAGCAGGCCCCCCTTGGTGCCCCGTCCATATCTCCTCACCATTTCAGGGCACACCTGGCGGGTGGTGGGAGACTGCAAGTCCCTGCACTGCTTTGTGGGAAACCTTTCTCTTGCCTAGAGCTCATTTTGCTGCCTCAGCAGCAAGCCTGAAGTGCTGGGGATTTGACACCCTCCCTGCCCCCCCAGCCAACAACTGATGGCAACTGGTGTGTAAACATCCCGGCTCCCTTACCTCTCTGGTAGGATGGCTCTGAGTCCCACAAGTCTCCAGCAGAATTAAGTCACCCTCACATAGAGTGGTAACTTGCTGGATAACACACCGTTTATTGGCTGCCTCCCCTTACCCAGATCACACCCTATAAGCATTGTCTTCATGGCCCAAATAAACTACTCCCACCCATGTCCTTATCTCAGGGTCTGCTCCAGGGAGAGGGAAACTAAGACAAGTACCTCACAGAGTGTCGCCACATAGTATGTGCTCAGTTAATGCTTTTGACTATATTTAAACAACTGAATGTCTGGTTGGTTAAAAGGACATGGGAGAAAATTTCCACACTAATGACAAACTGAGGTATTTGCAGTGTCGAAAATCCAAAGATACCTATCCAGACTCTCAAATACACAGTTGGTTACAAATCAGCAACTATAACACCACCACCAATTTTAAGAGGAAACAAAGTGGTAATCAAGCAATACACAGGAGGGGAGACCAAACAGCCAACAAGTATGTGAAGAGTAGTTCCAGGTCAGCAGTGATCAGAGGAATTCAAATTCAAACAAGAGGTCCTCTCACACCCAGCAGAGAGGCTAAGTTAGAAATGTGGGGAGGTGGGAACGCTGCACTGCTGCGAGGGGAAAGCTGCAATCACCTCTCTGGACAGCTTGCAGGCAGCATTTAGCAAAATGCAGAATCCGTTGTGTCCATCACCCAGCAGTCCCACTCCTGGACATGTAAGTCCCAGGGAAATTCTCACATAGTACCAGGTGGTTTATCACGGTGTTTGATGTTGGGGATTTGGAGGCAGGCTGGTAAACTGTGACCTGGGGAAATGGATAAATAACTAGGTCCCCACCCCTAACGGGACACAGATCCCAGAGCTTCCAAGGGAACGGAGCCAAGTGGGAACCTTCCCTCCGTAGGATGTTGTTTGATGCCGCACATTGCACCCCTGCCCAGCTCCTTCCCTGCTGGGTCCCACTTCCCTAGACTCTGGGTTTTCCTGGGAGCATTTCCCAGTGAAACACTGCATGCAAAGGCTCTGCTTCTGAAGAACCAGACCTGGGACATCCCTTGGCTGTAAGTGCCAGAGCCTGAGTTCAAATTCAGGTTCAACTATTCACTGTGTAAACTGCCTCAGAGCACCACCCCAGCAGAAACAATGACAACAGTATAACAGCAAACCCCCATATAGACGGAAGACCTAAACTAGAACCCTTGCCAATGCCTAGAACTCTCGCCAATGCTGGCTGTGAGAGTCTCCGCCCGCAGGCCACCTGGAGCTTTAACACCGCTCCAGGAGTCCTGCAGACAGACAGATGCTGGTGTGTCCTCCTCTGAAAACATGCCCTGCATAATTATGGTAGAGAAAGTTGCTAGAGTTTTGGAAGCCAGGGAGGCTTTCCTTAGCCTAGTGATTATTTTTTTCTTTCAAAACTCTCTTGCAAAGAGTGTAAGTTAATTCATCAGCCTAAAGTTCTGTGCTAGATTCCGTTGCTCCCTCTTCTGCAGCCCAAGGAAAGTGTGCATCTTTTTTAAAATTAATTATTTATTTATTTTTAACATCTTTATGGGAGTATAGTGTGCATCTTTGATGTGTGTGAATTAACACCTTCTATAGCTCCTCCCACTCACCAACAGAAGGAAAATGATACCCACGAGGCCCTTGCTGTTCATACCTTCTTGCACCAAAGCGGTGCTGAAGCAAAGGCCAGAGGAGAGAGCGCTTTTTCCCTGTCTCACCATTTTGGGGAAATTATCCCAGAATAGGGAAAACAAAATAGCACCCTTGTTATTATAACCTTACGTTGAAAAGAAAGGCATGTGTCCGGTGACTGTCACCATGGACCTGAAAATCCACCGACCCAGTCTTCCCTAGAAATGCTGGATCCATGAATTTGAGGAACGGCGCTCACTTAACCCTGCCCCTGCCCTCCAACTCTCCCCCCGCCCACAACCCTCCCCCACCGCACTCTCCACGCACAGCCAGAGAACTTTTGCGGAAAGGCTTTGAAGGTGGCTCCTGAGTAAGATGACGTGGGGATTATGTGAGGGAAGGGGACCTCAGAGATTGGCTGAAGTAAAGAGAAGAGTTTAGAACATTCTTTACTTTACTTGGGGGGAAATTCTACCGTGCAGAGCTAAAGCCACATTCTAGGTTCCTCCTTCCTCCGGCCGACTCAGAAGCAAGCACCTTTCAGAGGGACAGGGCTTCCTTCAAGAGCAGTTACCATCACAGATTTGCTTCACTGGTGGAGGTTTGCATCAAGAACAAACTTCAACCAGACAGACCCCTGATCTGGACTTGCTTACACATGTTGAGTACTTTGTTTGCTTCCCAAATACTTCTTGTTCTCATGCCTCCGTGAACATGATAGGACTGCACTCCTGGGCCCCTCTGGTTGTTTGAGGACTCGTGACCAATTCTAGCCAATAAGTTGCAAGTGAAAGTGACATTTAATTGCCAATGCAAGGTCCTCCAGAGCCCTCTTTTCCCCCTGGTGTGATGACTAGCGATGTTCAAGATGGCAGTGCTTCCTTTAGACTTTGATTCCTGAATGACCACTACAAGCAGAGTCTTCCCATATCTGTAATGACCCACAGTGGACATGTGAATAAGAAATTAATCTTAACTTTTTTTTTAACATCTTTTTTGGAGTATAATTGTTTTACAATGTTGTGTCAGTTTCTGCTGTATAACAAAGTGAATCAGCTATATGTATACATATATCCCCATATCCCCCCCTCTGGCATCTCCCTCCCACCCTCCCTATCCCACCCCTCTAGGTGGTCACAAAGCACCGAGCTGATCTCCCTGTGCTAGGCAGCTGCTTCCCACTAGCTATCTATTTTACATTTGGTAGTGAATATATGTCAATGCCACTCTCTCACTTGGTCCCAGCTTATCCTTCCCCCTCCCCATGTCCTCAAGCCCATTCTCTACATCTGTGTCTTTATTCCTGTCCTGCCCTTAGATTCATCAGTACCTTTTTTCTTTTTTAGATTCCATATATATGTGTTAGCATATGGTATTTGTTCTTCTGACTTACTTCACTCCGTATGACAGACTCTAGGTCCATCCACCTCACTACAAATAACTCAATTTTGTTTCTTTTTATGGCTGAGTAATATTCCATTTTAAGTCACTGGATTTTTGGAGTTCTTTGTTACTGTGGCTTAACCAAGCCTGTCCTGACTGATACACCCTGTAATCTGTAGTTTAGATAACTAAATTCAATGGCAATTGATGTTGTATTTCCTAAAGAATGTAGATAAATTATAACTAAGTATATAATAATAGGGAGATATCCTTAGGAAAAATGTCTATCAACAAATGGGAGGGCATTCCCTGGAGATCCAGCGGCTAGGACTCTGTGCTCTCACTGCCAAGGATCCAGGTTTGATCCCTGGTCGGGGAAATAAGATCCCACATGACATAGAGCATGGCCAAAAATTTTTTATTAAATTTTAAGAATGAGAAAAAAAAAAAAAAAAGAAGGGCAAAAACTGATGTCAGATTATATTAAAAGATAAAAGCAGGCAACTTGAAGGGACAGAATTTGCCATGTGGATGAATTTTACCAAGGATCTGGCTGGCTCCAGAGGTGTCTCTATTGGGAGGAGGATTTGGGCAATAAAAACACCAACACAGGTTATACTGCCCAAATGCTGGAAACCCAGAGAAGGAAGGAACAGTGTAAAATTGCTACCAACAGAGCCATGGCACTGCCTTTGCTGTCACCAGCAGGAGTCAACCAGTCAACGTCACTCAGAAGATTAGCACAGTGAGAAAGACACGATTATATGATACTCATTTTCCCTTCTCTAGTTATTAATGAAATCCTAGTTCTGCCCTGATTAGCAATGGTTTCTATTTAAAAACACTCCTTTTTCCAGACTCCCTTGCAGCTAGAGCTGGTCAGGAGACCAATTCTAGCCAATGGGATATGAGGTAAAGTGTACCAGGTGGAACTTCCAGGAAAGCTATCAATTCCCTAAGGGGACAGACCCAGGTAGCCCATGCTTTCTCATTTTGCCCTTCCTCCTAGCAGAAACAGGAAGTGATGCCCGGAAATGCTGCATCCTGTGAGCATAAGGATAAAAGCCACAGACGCAAGAGTGGGGCAGAAAGATGAAGCAAGCCTGGGTCTCTGGCAGCAGCACTTTGGAGCTGCCAAATCATCCTGGTACTTCCTCCTGGGGAGGAAGGAACAGTGTAGAGAGAAAGCCGATTCCTGCATGCTTATGCTACCCAGGCAGGTATCTGTTACACACAACTCCTGACCAGTATGCCTGGGAAACCCCAATTCACAGCTAGGAGCTGACCCACAAATGTGTCTAGTTTGACCAGCACAGTGTTTGAAGTAATGGTACTTAAAAAGTGGAACCTAGGGGCAGGAAAGAAATAAAGACGCAGACATAGAGAATGGACTTGAGGACACGGGGAGGGGGAAGGGTAAGCTGGGATGAAGTGAGAGAGTGGCATGGACTTATACATACACTACCAAATGTAAAATTGATAGCTAATTTACAATAGCTAGGACATGGAAGCAACCTAAGTGTCCATCATCGGATGAATGGATAAAGAAGATGTGGCACATATATACAATGGAATATTACTCAGCCATAAAAAGGAACGAAGTTGAGTTATTTGTAGTGAGGTGGATGGAGTTAGAGTCTGTCATACAGAGTGAAGTAAGTCAGAAAGAGAAAAACAAATACAGTATGCTAACACATATATATGGAATCTAAGGGAAAAAAAAAAAAGGTCATGAAGAACCTAGTGGCAAGACAGGAATAAAGACACAGACCTACTAGAGAATGGACTTGAGGATATGGGGAGGGGGAAGGGTAAGCTGTGACAAAGTGAGAGAGTGGCATGGACATATATACACTACCAAACGTAAAATAGATAGCTAGTGGGAAGCAACCGCATAGCACAGGGAGATCAGTTCTGTGCTTTGTGACCACCTAGAGGGGTGGGAGAGGGAGGGTGGGAGGGAGGGAGATGCAAGAGGGAAGAGATATGGGAACATATGTATATGTATAACTGATCCACTTTGTTATAAAGCAGAAACTAACACACCATTGTAAAGCAATTATACTGCAATAAAGATGTTAAAAAAAAAAAAGGAAATAAAATAACATAGATAGCTAGTGGGAAGCAGCCGCATAGCACAGGGAGATCAGCTCGGTGCTCTGTGACCACCTAGAGGGGTGGGATAGCGAGGGTGGGAGGGAGACGCAAGAGAGAGGGGATATGGGGATATATGTATGCATATAGCTGATTCACTTTGTTGTACAGCAGAAATTAACACAACATTGTAAAGCAATTATACTCCAATAAAGATGTTTTTAAAAAATAAATAAATTAATAATAATAAAAATTAAAAGTGGAGAACTGCATTCAAAATCCAGATTTCTGGCTTCTTCTGAAAACCTAAAGAGTATGGAAATTTTTGGCTTATATTCTTCCACGGCTGAGCAGCCCTCCTGCTCCTATGACCCCTTCTAATTTAGGGGAGGCACCATATCATCACCCCTGAGCTGATTTTCTCACAAATCCCCCAGACCTGCTTCCTCTTCTGTGTTATGTGTGTGCTCCCAGCAGCCACAGGAGCTGGTGAGCCTTGGGTGGCAAAGAACCTGGGTTAGCTGTCCATCTTGGTTTGGACCCCTGCTCTCAGTCAGTTATTCAACATCTGAGCCTCTGTTTCCTAACAGATATAATAATACCTACCAGAAGGGATGGTGTGGGGTTAAAGGAGAAAATGTGAAAGCATTTCGCATGCTATCTGCTATTTTAAATAAATCACTTCGCAGCCCCTCAATAAATATGAGTTCCTGTCCCCTCCTCTGTAGGTTTTAGACACCAATCTTCCCACGAGTGAGTAACTCAAGGATGTGATTGCTCAGGGATTAAACACACCAGATGTCCCTTTTGGGGGGGGTGACACCCCTAATTTGGTGACTACCTTCAGCCTCAAATTTCTGACTTACAGGAGGGCTCCCTGGTAGAAGCTGCCTCACAAACATCAGAGTTGGAGTCTGAAAACTTCAGTTCAGTGAACATGGGCCTAATGTGACCCAAGGGTCCTCCTTCTGGCCTCCCCCTTCCACCCTGGGACATTTGTCTGTGTCCCTTGTCCATCATGGTCTCCTAGGGTTGAATGGTTTTTGCTAATCCAGGGCTGCACCCCTTTCTCTGCCCTTCCTAAGCCAGATGAGGCTGGGGGTTGGAGTCAAGTTGAGGTGGGAGAGAAGGGGAAGAGGAGATAGGGTACAAACAGACAGTGGCTGACCGAGGGGCACAGTCACGGCATCAGGAGGGAGGTTCCGAGGGGCCCTAACTCTCATCCCCACCTCCCCGACTCCCACCACTGCATCTGTGACACACTGCGTCCTCACAGCCTCCAGGGCGGTCGCCGGTGTAAAGCCACCCCTAACCTCCCCGGGCCAGGCGCCTTCAGGAGTTAATCATCCTCCATCCTGACTAGATCCTACTTCGCCCTTGCTGGGTGGGTCACCCTCAAGCTACCAGTGCCCAGGCCCACACTTGTGCCTCCTAAATAATACTTTTCTCCACAGAAACCTTCTCCCTACAGCCGCAAAGACATATTTGCACTTGAATAGCACCATGTGGGAGAGCTTTCACACCAGCAGGACCAGAGAGTGCCGTTTATGGTTGGACTCGGGAACCACACGTCTCCACTGAGGGCCCCCTGACCCCCTAGCGGTGACTGCCCAGAGGGGTGAGGGGGCTTCAGAGGCTGCCTCTGACCCTGGTACCAATGAGACCAAAAAATCAGGATCTCAGGCCCGTCCACCAGTCCCGCTCCTGGAGGTGGAGGGGCAGGTGGCATTGGGAAGTGGGGAGAAACGATTCCCCCCTGCATCCAGCTGGCAGAACGGGGGCTCATTCCTCTGAATCCCAGGGTGGAGGCAGTCAGCAGCTGTGATTTCTCACAAGCACCAGAGCTGCAGGCACAGCCTTCCTTACCCGGGCTCCAGCCCTGTGGAGAACCGGGCAATTTGTAGCCCTCACTGAAGGTTTTTGGTAAGAGATTTAGGCCAGTTACTAATTAGCCATAAATCCTAAGAAATCCCATGATCTGTAATATCAAAGTTTCCCTGGAGACCCTCTGTATTGCCTTTTGCCACAGCCAGGAATTATGACGTTTCTTTGTGAAACTCCACCTATGTAAGATACACAGACAGATAAAATTGAAAATAAACATGCTGACCGCCATTTACTGAATTTTTCTGTGTGTGTTAAATATTTACACGAGGGCTTCCCTGGTGGCGCAGTGGTTGAGAATCTGCCTGCCGGTTCAGGGGACACGGGTTCGAGCCCTGGTCTGGGAGGATCCCACATGCCGCGGAGCAACTGGGCCCGTGAGCCACAACTACTGAGCCTGCGCGTCTGAAGCCTGTGCTCCGCAACAAGAGAGGCCGCGATAGTGAGAGGCCCGTGCACCACGATGAAGAGTGGCCCCCGCCTGCCACAACTAGAGAAAGCCCTTGCACAGAAACGAAGACCCAACACAGCCATAAATAAATAAATAAATAAACTTAAAAAAAAAAAAGGCTTGGTAGCAAGTTTATTAAAAATATATATATATATTTACACGATTTCCTCCTACATAACTCGAAACTTCTTCCCACTTCTCATAACTTCTCCCAACAGGAAGGGCTGGCCGCTGCCATCCACACCCCAACGCCAATGCCCAGGGTGACCCCTGCTACCTCTATGTGTGCCAAGCAGCCGCGTGCACCCATTCACTCTTTCCCTTGTTCACTGCCCACTTCTTACTCTGTGCTATTTTCCAGATGTTGGAGGAAAACGCTATGAACAAGACCAACAGGAAAACTAGCCCCAGGGATCTTCTACTCCATGGGTAGAGAGAAAAAATGAAGACCTTCAAAGAGTGATGAGGGCTATAAGGGAAACAAGCAGGGGCAGGAGGAACTGTGGATGGAGGGGGTTGGGAGAGTCTCTCTGACCTTGAAACGTGTCTCTTCAAGGTGACCTTTCCTTCCTTCACTCCTTGAAGCAAGACAGATTTACTGAGCATGTACTCTCTGCTGGGCATTTGGCCCTGGGGATACAGGATGAAGAAAAGAGGCCAGAACACCTGCCCTCGTGGTGCTTACATTCTGGTAGGAGAGACAGAAAAATGAGTAAAATAGAAACTTTGTCAGATAGGATGAGTGTGGTGAAGGACCACAGAGGAAGGAACAGGAGGGGACGTGCTGGACATGGCCAGAGAGACTCAGCAGGTAGCAGTTGAACAAAATGTCCGTCGATGGATGAATGGATAAACAAAATGCAGTGCATATATACAATGGAATATTATATTATTCAATATTATTAAAAAGAAGGAAATCCTGCCAGCTGCAACAACACGATGCATTTAGCAGATATTATGCTAAGTCAATTAAGCCAGACAGAGAAAGGCAAATACTGCCTGCTACTACTTACATGAGGAATGTAAAAAAAAGAAAGGCGAACTCATAGAAACCGAGAGTAGAAAAGTGGTTGCCAGTGGCTGGTGGTGGGGGAAATAGGGAGAGGTTGGTAAAAGTAAAAGGGTATAAATTTTCAGCTATGAGATGAATCAGGCCTGAGGATCTGATGTAAAACGTGGTGACTCTAGTTAATAGCACTGTATAGTATAATTGAAATTTGCTGAGAGTAGAGCTTAAATGTTCTCCCACACACAGAAAAGGTAAACATGTGAGGTGATGGATATGGTAATTAACTCACTGGGGGAATCATTCCACAATGTATACGTGTATCAAATCAGCACGTATGCTTTAAATATCTTACGATTTTATTTGTCAACTAGACCTCAGTAAGGCTGAGGTGGAAAAAAAGAACAGACACACGGGAGGAAGCCACAGGTGAGTGGGGGAGGAGCTTTCCAGGCAGAGTCCAAAGGTGCTCCAGGTAGAGGCCTAGAGGGTTTTGAGATAAGACCTAAGAGATAACGAACGCATCAGCCATGCAAAGAGCCAGGGCAGAGGGCCCTGGGCAGAGGGAACAGCGTGAGGTGTGTTCAAGGAACAGAGAAGGTCCAGCCAGGAAAGGAGAGTGGGCAGTTCTTGGTGGGGATCCTCCTCTGCCCTCTCCCCTTGGGCGGAAACACTCGCTCCCTCTCCAGAGTGTCCTCACTGACGGAGCTCCAGCCACATTAACTAACAGTTAGCCTAGTAAGAAAGACAGTATTTTAATACCCCCAGCAACCGCTCAGTGCCTGGAGCTTAGTAGGTGTCTGTAAGATGAGTGTTTGTTGACTGACTGACTGATGGACTGACTGGTAGACGGCAGGCTACTTCTATCTGACTACAGACAGCCTAAGAGGAATAATGTCTGGCTCTAGCTTTACTCTCTGCTCTTGATATTTTCCCTTGTGAGAGCCTATTCCCCTGAGGCAGAAAGCAGCCAAGACACCAGCATATTCCTCCCTTTGAGCGTCCTGCCCGTGGCGGGAGGAAAGGCAGCAGGTGTACGCACTCCTGTGTGGAGTTTCTCTCCTGCCCAAAGCGGCAGTCATGACCCCACCTCACTCCTGACCTTGTTCCAGGGTTTTCTGCCTTTTCCGGTCCTACCATCCCTCAGACCGCCAGCTCCTGCCCCTTCCCTGCCTCTTACTGGTGACCAGCTTTTACCGCACAGAGGAGGCAGAAGCCACTGGAGGGAAGCCCACAGCCCCTCTCCCGCCCCCTCCTCTGCGCTCTGCCTCAGTCCCCTCTCCCTCTGGCACTGGAGAGGGACCTTCGGCCCGGGTCCCCATCTCCTCTCTCAGTGCTTAACACACCAGCAACTCTCCCCTCTCCACTGCAACCTTCCACCGCCACACAAACATGGTCTTATTTCTTCTCTTTAAAAGACGACGACCCTCTCCCAGCCCCACTTCCCTCCCAGGTGTTGTTCCATTTCTCCTCCCCTTTGCAGCCCCGTCCTTGAAAAGCTGCGTGTAATTCTGTGAGGGAACGAAACCACCCGCCTCGGCCCGGCACGAGGATGACCACTTGCCTGAGGCGTCTCACAACAGGAGGTCCGGACACGGAACACGGTGCTGCCGTGGAAAACTAACCAGCAGGACTCGGGAGGGGCCAGAAGAGGGCGGAGACGACCAACCTCCCAGAGTCCTTCTCACTGGAATCCATCTTGGCTGAGAGATGCGCGCGCCACCCGGAAGGACCCTGAGGCGGACTACAGGCCAAGCAAGATGATGGGCCGGAGGCAACCCGGAAACTAACCCCATTACCGTGAAGCCCGAGACTGCGAGGCACATGGCCGAGCAGTCCTCCTGGGTTCCCTAACCCTGCTGCTCTCCGCCCGGGCGGTCCTTCCCAATAAAGCCTCTTGCTGTGTCAGCACGTGTGTCTCCTCAGACAATTCATTTCCGAGTGTTAGACAAGAGCCCGCTCTCAGGCCCCGGGAGGGGTCCGCCTTCCTGCAACAATTCCTCTCTCCAGCTCGCCTCCTGCCCATCTGCTGTGAGCTAGTGCCAATCAGCCTCTCACCCCACCCCTCACAGGTCACCAGAACACCCGCGCCCTTGCTGGTGGTGCCAGGACAACTCTGGGTCGAGCCTGACAGATCTGCCCGTCTTTCCTGCCCGATACACTTGCCTTCCAGGACCCCACATTCTCTTGGCTTCCCCTGCCTCCCCAGGTCCTCCTCATCCCTCTAACATCTACACACTGAGGAAGCCCCAGGGCTCAGTCTTTGGACTTCTTTTCTTTTCTATTTATACTCACTCCCTTGGTGACCTCATCTAATCCCAGAGATTTCAGTGCCACCTACATGGAGCCCAGTACGCTTTCTTTATATACGCAGCTACCTACCCGGCAGCTCCACTTGGAGGTTCATCAGTCAGGATAAACTAGATTACAATGCAGATCAAACAGCTCCAATATCTCAGCGGCTTAAAACCACAGAGGGTTATTTCTTGTTTGTGCTTCCTGCCTACCACATGTCAGCTGGGACTTCTATTCTTATCTGTCAGGGACCCAGGGGCTGATGGAGGCTCTACTCTCATGAACAGCCATCATAACACAAAGCCTCCGAGCGTGGCCCAACAGGGAAGAGAGCATGAAGAATCGTGCATTTTCTTAGCCCCCATCTTCTGGCGTGTCTAGCTAGCAAGGGTTATAGGTACTTACATGCACAAATAAATGTCTGCTTCACAACCTTTATACACAACAATCCACACTCTCCAGCAATGGAGTTAACATTTCCACAAACTGCTACAGGTGTCTAAGAGGGGGTTATAATAAAGTCTTGTAGGCAGTAAAGGATTGTGCCTCCAGCAAGGGATGGCTTTCACCAGTGAGGTGCTACTCGTTCAACAACGAGCTCTCCAAGAAACCGAAAAGCCCGGATTTGTACTGTTTGCCAATTACCATAGCGTAAATACCCCAGCCATGGCTGATTTGAGGTCACCAAGATTCTAACAGCCAGCTCACAAATTTACTGCATACTTAATCAGTGGCTCTTGTGAGCCAGCTCTGTCACACCACTGGTATTACCCCAAACTGCTTCATCACACCCCTTGACCTACTCTCTCGAAAAAGAATGAGTAGTGGGGGGACACGCATACAGTCACTGGGATGACATTTTGTATGCAATATTTAATTTCAGACTGGTATTAGTTGGTATATTGGTTCTACTTCTTTCACAAAAAGACCTCAAATAACTTGTATGCCAATGTTCATAGCAGCATTATTCACTATAGCTAAAAGGTGGAAACATCTAAATGTCTATCAACAGATGAATGGATAAATGGAATATAGTATATATCTACAATGAAATACTGCTCAGCCTTAAAAAGAAACAAAATTCTGGGGCTTCCCTGGTGGCGCAGTGGTTGAGAATCTGCCTGCTAATGCAGGGGACACGGGTTCGAGCCCTGGTCTGGGCTCGAAAATTAAAGATCCCACATGCCGCGGAGCAACTAGGCCCGTGAGCCACAACTACTGAGCCTGCGCATCTGGAGCCTGTGCATCTGGAGCCTGTGCTCCGCAACAAGAGAGGCCACGATAGTGAGAGGCCTGCGCACCGCGATGAAGAGTGGCCCCCGCTTGCTGCAACTAGAGAAAGCCCTCGCACAGAAACGAAGACCCAACACAGCCAAAAATAAATAAATAAATTTAAAAAAGAAAAAAAAAAGAAACAAAATTCTGATACATGCTACAACATGGATGGACCTTGAGAACATTATGCTAAGTGAAATAAATCAGACAGAAAAGGCCAAGTGTTGTCTGATTCTACTTATATGAGGCAAGTAGATGAGAGGTTACCTGGGGGTGAAGGGAGAGGGAAATGGGGAGTTATTGTTTAAGAGGTCAGAGTTTCTGTTTGGGATGATGAAAAAGTTATGGAAACGATAGTGGTGATGGTTGCACAACACTGTGAATGTCCTTAATGCCATTGAATCATACACTTAAAATGATAAATTTTGTATTATTTATATTTTATGGCAATAAAAAAAATTTTAAAGAGAACTCAAAATAATAGAGGCTTAAATACCATTCCTGTCACTCATAAAAGGCTAAACAGGTGGTCCAGGCCTGGTAAGGTGACCCCACAACTGCCAGGTGACCCCAGGCTCCTTCTATCTGAGTACTCTGTCAGTCTTGACATGTGGCCTCCCCCTTATGGTCTGGATGGCTGCTTCTGCCCCCACCATCACATCAGCATTCCAGCCAGCAAGAAGCCAGAACATGCGAAAGGGAGGTATGCTCCTTCCCTTTAGGAGTATGGCCTGGATATCGCACACATCACTTCCACCTTTATCCCATCAATCAGAACGTATTGATCTAGCAGCAATAGAGGCTAGGAAATGTAATCTTTCATCCAGACAGGTATGTGTCTGGCTAAAAATACTAAAACTATGTTAAATGGGAGAATGGGGTATAGTTAGTAATCCCTGTCAAAAACCATAATAACCCTATGAGGTAGTCACTATTACCCCCATTTTAGAGAAAAAAAGACTGAGGCTCAGAGTGTTAACTACCTCACCCAAAGTCACTCCACAGTGAGTGGCAGAACTGAAAAATCCTGCTGTTTCTGACTCCAAAGCCTGTGCTCTTTCCACTATATTATGCTCTTTCCCTCCAAGAAGCGAAGTTCATCTGATGTTACCTCCAGATACTGCAAAGGAGAGCATAAGGCTGAGGGTGGGGGGAAAAGTGGCCACACAGATCATCTGTTATTGTATCTGAACCCACAGACTCAACCCTAGTGGCGTTTGGGATGGTGGCTATGAAGTGACATGGAGTTGCTAAGTGGCCATACATGTGGCACGTTGCTGGAGCCGGCTCTTCCCTGGCCCATGAGAACTGCTTATTAAATGTTCAGGAATTTTGTGAGCTGGCTGTTAAACACATCCATGATAAAATTAAATTATATACATTTACAATTAAATGATATTAAAAACAAAGGTCATAAATTCATCACTCCCTAATTATTTCACTACGTTTTTCTGTTCTCTGTGCTTTGAGGTTATTTATGTTTATTGTATCGGAGTGTTGGATATACTATAAAACAGTGAGCTGCTGCCCATCTCTTGTGTTCAGTAATGTCACCTTGGTAGCTTGATATCAGCCATGGGGGGAATGTTTATAACACGGTAATCGGCAAAGGCTACAAATCAGAGCTTTCAACCACTTACTAGCACACCAGTACACGCATGTGCAAAGGTGGTACTACTGGGGTAACAGGGGAGACTGCTTGGATTGCGTTAGAGAAGACACACACTGCTTTCTGTCTCTTCTCTGGCATTCTGACCTCTCATTAAAAAGACATGCATAAGAAAGTTTACTGATGGTATTTTTATTATTAACACTTTAAGTTTTAGGTTCACTTGCAGTTCTATTCGTTTTCTTTTTTGAATTTAATTTAATTTATTTTTTTATACAGCAGGTTCTTATTAGTTATCCATTTTATACATATTACTGTATATATGTCAATTACAATCTCCCAATTCATCACACAGTTCTATTAGTTTTTGATGCTCTGTTATTAGGTACATACACATTAAAGATTGTTACTCTTCCTGGATAATTGACCCCTTTGTCATTATGAAACGCCCTTCTTTTTTCCTGATAACTTCCCTTGCTTTGAATTCTGTCTGCTCTGTCTGAAATTAATGCAACTACTCCTGCTCTCACTTGATTCGTGTTAGCATGGTAAATTTTTCTTCATCCATTTACTCTTAATCTATATGTATCTCTAGAATGGGTTTCTTGGGACTTTCCTGGCAGTCCTCCGAGTGACCACTGCAGGGGGCATGGGTTCCATTCCCAGTCAGGGAACTAAGATCCCACATGCTGTGCAGCGGGGCGAATAAAATAATAAAATAAAGTGGTTTCTTGTAGACAACAATATAGCTGGGTCTTGTTTTTTGATCCATTCTGATAACCTCTGTCTTTTAATTGTTACACTTAGACCATCAATGTTCAGTGATTTTTTATATAGTTGGATTAATATCTGCCATATTCTTTACTGTTTTCTAATTGTCGCCCTTGTTCTTTATTCTTGTCTTCCACTTTTTCTGCCTTTTGCAGTTTTAATTGAGCATTTTACATGATTCCCTTTTCTCTCCTTTCTTAGAATATCAGTTATATACTTCCTTTCTCACTTTTAGCTGTTGTCTTAGAGTTTGCAATATATGTTTACAGCTAATCCAAGTCCACTTTCAAATATTATTAGTATACCACTTCATGGGAAGTATGAGCACCTTATAAAAACAATCATCCTCTCACCAAAATAGGTATACAAGGAACGTATCTCAACATAAAAAAAAGCCATTTACAACAAATCCACAGCCAACATAGTACTCAACAGTGAAAAGCTAAAAGCCTTCTCACTAAATTCAGGAACAAGACAAGGATGCCCACTCTCACCACTTCTATTCAACATAGAATTGGAAGTCCTAACCACAGCAATCAGACAAGAAAAAGAAATAAAAGGCATCCAAATTGGAAGGAAAGAGGTAAAACTGTCACTATTTGCAGATGACATGATACTCTATGACATAGAACTTTAAAGTCTCCACACCAAAACTATTAGAACTAATAAATGAATTCAGCAAGATAGCAGGATACAAGATTAATATACAAAAATCTGTTGCATTTCTTTACACTAATAAAATCATCCTATTTCCTCCCTCCCATTCCTTGTTTCATTGCTGTCACTCATTGCACTTATATATTGATATAAGCATACATAAGACAATTATACATCAGCAAATACATTTTTGCTATTATTTTGAGCAAATTTATCTGTTAGATCAATTAAGAATAAGAAAAATAAAAGTTTTTATTTTACCTTTATTCTTTCTTGGATGCTCTTCCTTACTTTAGGTAGATCTGAGTTTCTGACCTATATTATTTTCCTTCTTAGAGAGGCAAAATGTCTTTTAGCATTTTCTTGCAAGGCAGATCTACTGGCAACAAATACCCTCAATTTTTGTCTATCTGAGAAAGTCTTTATTCCTTCACGTTCGAAAAATAACTTCACAACGTACAGAATTCCAGGTTGGTGGTTCCTTTCTCTCAACACTTTAAATATTTCACTTCACTCTCTCCTCGTTGCATGGTTTCTGAGAAGTTGGGTGTAATTCTAACTTTTGTTCTTCCATAGGTAAAGTGCTTTTTTTCCCTTGTCTTCTTTCACCATTTTTTTCTTTATCTTTGATTTTCTGTACTTTGAAAATGATATGCCTAGGTATAGTTTGGTGTTTTGGGGGGTAGGCAGAATTTATCCTTGTTATTCTCTAAGCTTCTTGGATCTGTGGTTTGATGTCTGAGATTATTTTGGAAAATTCCCAGCCATCATTTCTTCAAATATTTTTTCTGTTCTTTGCTCTTCTCCCCCTGGTATTCCCATTACACATGTTATACTTTTGTAGTTGTTTCACAGTCTTTGGATACTCTGTTCTGTTTTGTTCTTTTTGCTTTTTGGTTATTGAGATATCCTCAAGTTCAGAGATTCTTTCCTCAGCCATGTCTACTCTACGAAAAAGCCCATCAAAGACATTCTTTATTTCTGTTAGTATTTTTTAGCTCTAGCGCTTCTTTTATGGTTCTTTCTTAGGATTTCTCTCTCTGCTTCCATTACTCATCTGCTCTTGTGTGCTGTCTATTTTACCTGTTAGAGCCCTTACCATATTAATCCTAGTTGTTTTAAACTTTAACATCCCTGCCATGTCTGATTCTGATGCTCATTCTTTCTTTTCAAACTGTTGTCTTTTGGTATGCCTTGTATTTTTACTTCATAACCACACATGATGCACTGGGTAAAAGGAACTGCTATATTCAGTTAAAAAAAAAAAAACAGAACTGCTATAAATAGGCCTTTAGCAATGTAGTGGGGAGGTTTGGGGAGGGGCAGTGTTCTATAGTCCTGTGATTAGGTCTCAGTCTTTCAGTGAGCCTGTGCTCCTGGTCTGTGAACTTCACAAGAGTTTGTTTTTTCTTTTCCCCTTAGGTGGGACAGGATGGCTTGAGTGGGCTGGAGTTGGGTATTTCTCTTTCCCCGGGTCACTCAGGCTCTGATAACACCCCAGCAGGTTAGGCTCTGGTTAACTAGTTTCTCCTGGGGGCAGCCTTGTTAAGGCATATTGCAGAGTGGTTTTTTTCCCCTTCACCTGCCAGCCTCCTGAGTAGGTTTTTCTCAGATATTTATTGTGGGAATACTGGTAGAACTCCTAGAGGTAAATCTCACAGTGTCATGGAGTTTTTTACCCCTAGATTTTTGGGGTCCCCCTGGAGTTTTTAACTCTGACTTGTCCACACTGAGCTCCAATGATTCATCAATTACCTTGAGATTTTCCTACCCAGGCACTGGTTCCTGCACTGGTTTCCACTCACGAGTCTCTGCTCAGTTAAGCCAGCACTCCCTGTATTCACCTGTCTGCCCCTCCCATCTTGGGGGGCAGAGGTTTGACGGTGTCCTTCTCTCTTATGGATCCAGGAGGAGTTGTTATTCAGTCTATTCAGCTTTTTATGTATTGTTAGGACAGAACGGTGACTTCCAAGCTCCTTACATGTGAAGCTGAAACACTAAAATCTCTGCATATATAGAGAGAGAATTTCTGAAAAACAAAGTGTTCAGCGATTGACATAGAAAAATGATTTGGGCTGGTATCCACATCCCTATTGTTACATGGTCCTTGTAGCTTTCTGAGGCTTCACTCATGGCTGCTTGAGCCCTGTTCCACCCCTTCCATTCTCACCAGAAGCTACCGTGCGGATGTGGATAAAGTGCCCTCTTTGTTCCCAGAAGTCGGAGGCAGGAGCCAGGAGGAAGTTGTGATGAGTGGGGACAAATGGCTCCCCCTGCCCTTTGAATGGGTCAGCTTCCCTCTCAGACTGTGAATCAGGGGATAATGTGGTGCCCCTGCCCAGCGCTGAATTCATTCTGTTGCCTGCAGGCAGCTGGGGGCAGGAAGCTGAGATGTATAGCCAGGCAGAGGCATGAGTATGACTTGGCCAGGGCAGGAGGATGCTAGTTCCCCAGGAATCCACCGTCCAAGAGCTCTGCTTCTCCCTTATCAAGACACATGTGCAATCACTCACTCCTCACCTTCAAAAGAAAGAACAAAAACCAAAACAAGCATTAAAGATGGGGAGGCCCCTGACTCATTTTTCTGTGCTGAAAACAAAAGCAGCCTGGAGTAAATACTACCTAGAATGCAAAGCTGGGCTCCCTTAGCCCCTAGTTGCAGCCTTTCTGTCTCCAAGGACTGTCTTCGCCGTCCAAAGACTTGTTCTGGCCTCGCAAAGGGCTCTGCAGCAAGGATCGCCTGGCGGCATCCACATTTGACCCACATGGCCAGGCTTTCATGCCCCTGGCTGGCTCAGGTGCCGCATGTGCTGGCGTCCCACCTTGGGTGAGGCAGATGTGAAGATGCTCACGGCTTGCGTCCTGCAGCTGGACAAGTTCTTCCCCAACGGGACTCTGGACTGCTCAGTTCCACGGGTGCTGCACAAACCTGTAACATGCTGATGCCATGTGCGGGGCTGCAGCTCTCAGCAGGGCTTTACCTTCCCAAACTGACAAGGGTTTGGTTATTCCCTTCACCACTTCCAGCTGTGTGGCCTGAGCACAATTACCCATGAGCGAATACATTGTCGGGATTATGTTGAGCAAATGTATCTTTTAGATCCATTTATAAGAAAACTAAAAGTTTTTTATTTTACCTTTACTTATTCCTTCTTTGATGCTCTTCCTTACTCTATGTTGACCTGAATTTCTGACCTATATTATTTTCCTTCTTAAAGAAAAATGTCTTTTAGCATTTTCTTGCAAGGCAGATCTACTGGCAACAGATACCCTCCATTTTCGTTTGTCTGAGAAAGCCTTGATTTTTCTTTCACTTTCGAAAAATAGTTTCACAAAGCACAGAATTCCAGGTTGGTGGTTTCTTTCAACACTTTAAATACTTCACTCCACACTCTTCTTGCTTGTATGGTTTCTGAGAAGTTGGATGTAATTCTTAACTTTGTTCTTTCCTAGGTAAAGTGCTTTATCCCTCACTCTAAGCCTCTGATTCTTTTTTCATAAAATGAAGTGTCCAGCTCCCCAGATCCCAGGATCAAGGCCTTTTAAGAGAACAATCGATCAAGTCCCCTCCCTCGGCGACTCCCTGTTCCCTGACTTAACCCTCAATGGTGTCCCAGAACTTCCAGGGGTGTTAGCTTCCTATTGCTGCTGTGCAGATGACTACAACGTTAGTGGCTTCAAACAACACACAAATTCACTGTCTTCTAGTTTTGGAGTTCAGAAGTCCAAAATGGATCTCTCTGGACCAAGATCAAGATGTCCATAAGGTCCTTCCCAGAGGCTCAAGGGGAGGATTCATTTCCTCGCCTTTCCAGCTTCTAGAGGCTGCTGTTCTCCTTGGCTCACAGCCCTGTCCTCTGCCTTCAAAGCCAGCTGTAGCTAGTTGAGTCTTCCTTACATCACTGTGATCCTGACTCACCTGCCTCCTTCTTCCACATTTAAAGACCTCAGTGATTACATAGGGCCCACCTGGGTCATGCAGGCCACTCTCCCTATTTTAAGGTCAGCTGATTAGCAACTTAATTCCATCTGCCACTCAATTCCCCCTGACCATGTAACAGTACATCCACAGGTTTCAGGGATTAAGACATGGCCTTTTTTTTTAATGATTTTTAAAAATTTATTTTATTGAAGTATAGTTGATTTACAATGTTATGTTAATTTCTGCTGTATAGCAAAGTGATTCAGTTATACATATACATACATTCTTTTTTTTAAACTTTTTATTTTATATTGGAGTACAGTTGATTAAAAATGTGTTAGTTTCAGGTGTACAGCAAAGTGATTCAGTTATACATATGCATGTGTCTATTCTTTTTCAAATTCTTTTCCCATTTAGGTTGTTACATAATATTGAGTAGAGTTTCCTGTGCTATACAGTAGGTCCTTGTTGGTTATCCGTTTTAAATATAGTAGTGTGTACATGTCAATCCCAAACTCCCTATCCCTCCCCCCGACCCTTCCCCCCACCACCGCCGTAACCATAAGTTCATTCTCTAAGTCCGTGAGTCTGTTTCTGTTTTGTAAATAAGTTCATTTGTGTCAGTTTCTTTAGACTCCGCATATAAGTGATACCATGTGATATTTGTCTTTCTCTAAGACATGACTATCTTTGGGGGAGCCCTAATTCTCCATCACACAGGGCAAGGTCAGAATACCCTCCCCAGGGTCATCTCCATACAACACAGCCAGAGGGAACTTTCAAAAATAAGTCAGTCAGTCATCCCCTGTTTACACACCTCCACTGATAGTAAGAAAAATGTCTTTTAACCAAACCCCTAGGCCTGGACTGTCTGGCCCCGGCCTCCCCCTTTGACCTCATCTCAAGCCACTCTCTCCTCCTCTCTCTCCTCCTGACCTATCAGGCTTCAGACAGTTCATCATCCCCCCAACCCCACCCCGGCCTCATCCTGCTGCCTGGCCTCCGCAGGGGCTGTTCCCTCTGCAAATGTTCAATATACCTCAGCCTCCCAGTCTTGGCCTAAGTGTCGCTTCCTTGGGGAGGGCTCTGACCTCCCTGTTGAGGCTCTCCACCTCTCCTCCCTCTGCATTTGCTATGACTTAACAACTAATCACAAGTGAAAACTGCCACGGGGGCAGTGTGGTAGGTAGATTGATCCCCCCACTTCAAGCTGTCCACATCTAAATTCTAGAACCTGTGAATATGTTACCTTAGTGGCAAAGGAGCTTTGCAGGTGTGATCAAGTTAAGGCTCTTGAGATGGGGCGATTAGCCTGGATTATCAGCAGAGGGGGCGGGGCGGCGGGCAATGTAATCCCAAGGCTCCTCATAAAAGAGAGGCAGGAGAGTCAGAGATCAGAAAAAGGAGATAGGAGGACAGATCAGAGGTTGGAGTGATAGGATACACTTTGAAGATGGAGGATGGGGCCACAAGCCAAGGAATGCGGGTGGCCTCTAGAAGATGGAAAAGGCTAATAACAGATTCTCCCCTGAGGCCTTGAGAAGGAACCAGCCCTGCCCACACCTAGATTTTAGACTTCTCACCTTCAGAATCATAAGGCAGTACGTTTGTGTTGTTTTAAACCACAAGTTTGCAGTAATTTATTACAGCAGGAAGAGGCAACTCATCAAGACAGAAGCTGAGTCTGTGTCTGCCCAAGCCTGGGACAGTGCCTCCTATAGAGCAGGGGCTCAATAAATCTTTGATGAGTGAACCCAGCAGCTGCTAGTGAGTAAAGCACCCTGCGGACAGATGGTAACAGCCCCCAGCTCCTCACTGCCCTCCACATGTCCGCTTCCTCCACCATCGCAGTTCTCAAAGGATGAAATGCGGGAAACGCTTCTCAGAGTCAGCATAGGAAAGACGAAAAAGGAAGGCTAGAAAAACAGGCTGCGATGTGGGGAGGGACCCAGAGATGCTGCCTGGCCTCCTAGTCTCGAGCCTGAAGGGACCACAAATCACAGCCCGGATACCTCTGGTACCAAGGAAGAGGCTGTCCTACAGTGAAGACTTTCTCAGGTCACGCAGCCCATGGGGCTGAGCAGGGAGAGTGTCCAGGGCCTCTGACTGGGAGGGGGGTGCCCTTTGAGGGACACGGTCACAGGCTCACAGCAGGGAGCCACCTGGCCAGGCAGAGGCTGTCTGGACAGGCTTATGGTGGGGGAAACCTCTGCTGTACTGGATGCACAAATAAATGAAGTTCATGGCTACAATTCTGACAACTGCTTCTCTCATAGGATAGGAAAGCAGTGAATCAACAGGTGTGAGTGTGACAAGAGGCGGGTGGGATGGAGAGAATGAACTGGAGGGGGCAGGGGTTTAAGGAGGGAATTCAAATGTATCCACAGTGTTTATTTCCTTAAAAATAAAAGAATCTGGGGACTTGCCTGGTGGCGCAGTGGTTAAGAATCCACCTGCCAATGCAGGGGACACGGGTTCGAATCCTGGTCCGGGAAGATCCCACATGCCATGGAGCAACTAAGCCCATGAGCCACAACTACTGAGCCCGTGTGCCTAGAGCCCATGCTCTGCAACAAGAGAAGCCACCACAATGAGAAGCCCGTGCACCGCAACGAGGAGTAGCCCCCGCTCACCGCAACTAGATTAAGCCCGCACGCAGCAACAAAGACCCAACACAGCCATAAATAAATAAATAAATATATTAAAAATAAATTAATTAATTAAAAAAATAAAAGAATCTGAATGTAGCAAAATGCTAACATGTGTTGAATCTAGGAGTGGGTTATATTCTATCATTCTTTCTGTGTTTAAAATATTTCTAAAGGGATAAAAAAATGGAGAAAGAACTGCTCTCCGATGTGATTTCATAAATGAATCACACAAACCCTCCATCACACACACACACTGGTTTCGACATAGGCTCATGGTCCATCCCCCTCTCCCTTTCCTCCCATCACTAAAATAATTTTCTCTGTTATGTACAATTTATATAATCACGGTTAAGTAGTCAGGGCTTTTAGAAAATTCCATGAGTTTTCTTATCAATTTAATTATTTCAGCACATTGTTCGTTAATTAACTTTCATTGAGTTGATGTACTTTTATAGTCCAAAAAAGGTTTTTAAGCTCAACAAAAAAGATTTGTAGAAGTCTTGAACATAAAATTGCTTGTTTATATTGAAATTCTAGTTTTAAGAATATTTATCTGTATTTTCCAACCTCCCTGCCAGCTCTCACCCAGACGTAAACTCTTAATATTTTGTATGTTTCCTTTCGACTGCTTTTTTTTAAGTGCAGGTGAAAATATGTGATTTATACAAATTTGTATTCTTTGTTCCCCTTTAGACAGCACCATAAGCATTTTATCCTATCATCAAGAACGCTTTCTAAGTGTAATTTTAGTGGATCCTCCACATTCATTTTAATAGATGCCATGAATTGTTTACACACCGGCTCCTTGCCAGCATTTTGCAATATTCTGGCATTTCCTTATCACTGTAGTGTGAGGCAAATATGTTTGGGTGTGAGCCTCTGACCCCAACTGTTTTTCTCATGGCAGTTTCCTAGAACTGGAGTTCCTAGGCAAAAGGGCACACAGTGTTTAAGGTTCTTGACATCAGCTGCTAAACTGCCTTCCAGAAAGGATGTAACGGTGTGATATGGCCACCAGAGAGAGTCTTTGCTCCAGCCAGCTTGGAGAGAATTTAGGAAACCTATCTCAGGGGTTTAATTTGCTTTTCTTTCATCGTTAGTGAACGTGAACTTTTCCCCACAACTGTTTTGAGCACTTTTATGTCTCCTCTTGCCTATCCATAGTCTTTGCTCACGTTCTCTCTGGGGTCTGCATGTTCTCCCCATCACGGGTGTCAGCCCTTTATCTGCTAAAGACAGTATCCTTTTGTCTATTCTATCTTTGAAGACCATTTGCCCCAGTTCACCATTTGCTTCTGCCCCAGGTAAACAGATCTTGGCTGTGATTCTTTGGATTTGCCTGTCTCTCCAGGTTTTGAAGTGGCTGTTTGCCCTGTGACCTCAGTTCTGTGATGGGTCCAAGAAAAGACACCGACTTTCAGTTTTTTAAAGCTTTTTCTTAAGGATGGGAGTAACGACTTCCAGGTTCTTTACATGTCAGAGCTGAAACCAGAAGAGATTTATTTTTTCAGGAAATTTTAAACTCTGAATTCAATTTCTCGAATGGTTAGAGGACCATTCAACCATTAAAGAAGTTGAATTTGTAATCAAAAAGCTCCCCCTAAAGATCTCCAGGGCTCTGCATTTCACTGGAGGAGTCCACCAAACATTGAAGAGTCTGATAACTTTGATCTGCTTAAAAAAAATGCTGTCTGGATGATTTTCTAGATCTTAATCCTCTTTCCATTAGCACAAATTCTCATTTTAACCTAAAATGTATTTCTAGTTTGTGTGTCTAGTTATGTATTTGTATCTTCAGTACTGACCACTAGAATATGGGCGCGGTTATTCTGACTTTGCATCCTTAATCACCATATTCATTCTGCGTATTTTAGCGTATTTTCTTATTCTTCCATTTGGAGCTTTAATTCCCTTTCCTTTCTCTTTTCTATATGCTTTATGACTTTGCTGATGGAATTTTAAACATGTGCAGATGGAAGTGAATGATCCCTTGTATCAATTGCCTTTGAGAGTGGCCTGACATGGCTCCTTTGGATTTTCACCAACATCAATGAAAAACAAAACAAAACAAACACCACCACCACCACCACCAACAAAACAGCAAGACGACTCTTTTTTAAAATTTTTTGACAGGAAAGTAGGATTTATTGGTGGGCACGAGTAAGAAGGGGACAGCGCCAAGGCTCTCGTGAGCGCAGGGCCCGCCATCTGTCCAGAGGGCCGCAATTAGGGATGTATATGACCCCACAGCCATCCGGGATGAGCCGCTTTTCTGCCACCATGTTTTCAAATTCATCTGCATTAAACTTAGTAAATCGCCACTTCTTGGAGATGTGGATCTTCTGGCAGCCAGGGAACTTGACCTTGGCCCTTCGGAGGGCCTCAATCACACGCTCCTTGTTCTGCAGCTTGGTGCGGATGGACATTATGACTTGGCCAATGTGGACCCTGGCCACTGTGCCCTGGGGCTTTCCAAAGGCACTGCGCATACCCGTCTGGAGCCTGGACTGGGGACAGCATGCCAGTCATGATGTCCACTGGAAAGGGCTGTCTCTGAGGTCCCTTAGGGCAACAGGCTGCATATGTTATTGAGGCTGCTGTTTGCAGCCATTGCGCACTGGGAAGACAACTCTCAACCACTTTCCTGCTTTGCCATATTTACTCCATTCAAGGGCTGGATTCCCTTTGTATCCGCCTGTGGAGGGGCATGTAGCTGGTGCTATGATTTAAACATCGCGCTGGGAGCTTTTGGAGGCAGGTACCATGTCCTAACCAAGCGCTCCTGGTTTCCCTCTTCTGGACTGTAGCACAGTCGGGCACACGGGGCAGGAGCAGTGGGGCAGCGTGGGCAGCTTGGGGCAGTCGTTTCAGCTCTGCTCTAGGGACAGTAATAATCTCTGGAGGTCCCCTATGCTTGGATTTCCAAACCAGGCTGTATGTTTAAAGCACCCAGGAAACTTGTCGGATCCAGATATTTGGCCGCCATGCCAAGAGAATCTGATTCCGTAGTCTGGGCCTCAGAACTTTTAACAAGACCCTGAGGTCGTTCTGCTGCATTACCAGTTTCAAAAACCTTCAATCCAGTGCATTCATTGGTCTCCAGGAAGCAACCCACCTATACAGGTCTCAGAACCTGGGAGTGGGCTTCTTTCCCTGGAGATCTTTTTTAGAAAACTACTTCTGGTTACTCATCCTGGTGTTATTCAATTCATAAACTTTCCTGAGCAACTCATTCAACCCCTGGGTACACAGCCAGCTCCGGAGCAGGACACCCATGGGGACTTGAGTCAAAGCAAGACATGAGAAGTTTGAGTTGATTTTCCGGGTGAGCCGTGTGAATGCTATTGTCGCATAATGGATCCCCAGCTCCACAGCCAAGATCAGGATTTTAAAAGCAGCTGGTGGAGATGCTGTTTTCACCAGAGCCAGGCCTGTGTTTTTCCTTTGGTAGGTGATGCCCATGGTCCTGCCAAGCAGGCCAGACCCTGGCAAAGCAGTGGCCTTCCCCATCTCCCACCAGGACCTCGCTTGCTCTCACTAACATCTCCTTTTCTGGCTCCAAGTTCATTTCTCCAGCCTTGCCTCATTTATCCCCCGACTCCCGAGCACAGCACCCTTGTCCCAGCATTTGCTGGGCAAACTCCCCTGTCCAGAGCAGAACTTCTCGTGATGGTCTTTGCCAACAGCCTGGAACTCGTCAGACGAATGAGTTTTGTGTCTTTCTTACCCAGCCTTAGTCAAACCCGCTGATAGCAGCAACCACTTTAATCTCTCCTGTACCTTGTCCTGCTCTTGACCTGCTGGAGCAGCTGCTGTCAGGAGTGGCCAAAGTTTACCTTGGCTTTACTGCACAACTGTGTGTCCAACTGGCCCAGGAGCCCAGGAACGGAGTTCCAGGAAGGTGAGAACGATGACCTTCTTAGTCCTTTCTGAGATGCGTGATTCTGCCTCATGAGGCTTTTCCTTCTGTACTTCTGACCCTGCTTCCACGGTGGAGCAGAGCTGTACAGGCCCTACAGGAAGCAGGGAGGCCAAATTCCACGAGACCAGGTCACCGGCTGGGTCTGCCTTCGTCATCCTCTGGCAACTAATACATTGCATGATCCTGACAACTGCTGAGAACCTGATATTCTTCGAAGTGCATTACCTTTCAGCAAGTGAGTGGCCCCACCCCACCCCTACTTTCCTTTTCCAAGGCCCTTTCACAATCTGTCATTCCCACCCCACCAAGGAACAGGGTGCTGTCTAGGGCCTTAGCACTTAGCCATTCCTAGGGTAGGACAGTCTAGATTGGAAGGTTTGTTTTCTTTCAATCTTACCCTCAGGACTATCATGTACGGTTGTAGAGTCTGTGCACTGCACAACTCCGTGGGATGCCATTTACACAGCCTGAGGTGAATGAGGTAATGCCCTGCTAACCCTAATCCTTCACACTTCCTGTCTCAACCTGACCCCTCCTGATCCACCTATGTCATATGACTCTAAATCAGGGGTTGGCAAACTATGGCGCACAGAGGACTTAGAAGTTTTACTGGGAGGGTATTTTGGTGTTTTGTCCTGTTTATTTCCTCACTTTTTTTTTCTTGGCTGCACCACGCGGCTTACAGGATCTTAGTTCCCCAACCAGGGACTGAATCCGGGGCCATGGCAGTTGAAAGCACCAAGTCCTAACCACTGGACCACCAGGGAATTCCCCCCTCACCTTTTTTTTTAAATTAATTTTTCTTTTTTCTAGAAAGAGCTCACAGGTGGTAAGCTTTCTAGGTCCAGGGGATTGTCATGGTCATATGAACCTGGGTAGTTGCCTGGGGCCCTGTATTCAGAAGAGCCTCACACTTGATTTAATGTTCTGATATTGTCATCTTAAAATTCTTAACATTTTTAAACAAGGGGACCCACATTTTCATTTTGCACTGTGTCCCACAAATTATACATTCAGTCTAGTCTGGCATTTTGCATGTTCAAGGACATTGTTATTTTGTTCTCACACTTAATGATAGTAAACTGGGCACAGAATTCTAGGTTCAGAATCATTTTCCTTCCGAATTTTGTAGATAGCTCCCACTTTGAGGACGAGCAATCAGATGCCAGTCTATTTGTTGAAACTTCACGTGTATGTCTCCCTCTGGAAACTTGTAGGATTTTCTCTTTATCCTTAGCCAAGGATCTTTGGCATCGTTAAGAGGTTGAAACGTCACTAGGTGATGTCTGTGTGTGACTTTTTCCCCTGTTATTGCTTCTCACAACCTGGGGGCACCTCAAAGCAATTCACTTAAAAAAAACGAAACAAAACAAAAAACCCCCACTATTTTCTATTCCCTATTAAAATAAAAAAATTTTAAAGTCTCTCTTTCTGGAATGTTTATTAGATGGAAGATAGATCCGGGAACTCCAATATTCATACCTCTCATCAGCTTGGTTTTTTCCTATTTCTTATCTCTTTGTCAGATTTCCTTGACTTTGCCTTCCAGATTACATCTCCAGGCAAGGCTTCTTCTGTCAGCCAACAGTAGTCCTCAATAGAAAGGTCAGGGTGAACCAGTTGACAGCCATGCCAGTAGAAGCTGACTCACCAAAAGCCACATGGGCACTGGCACCAGTAGCATCTGGTCTAACAAGTTACATTTGTGAAATAACTGTACATTTCCCCAGGGTTAAATAAAACAATGTTGCAAAGCTTCCAGCACACTATTAGTGTTCCATAAATGTTAGTTCTTATGAAAGATGAATCATATTTAAACACTGGCTTAACACCAGCTTCTTATGCCACCTCCCGTTTCCAGTTTTCTGATCCCCCCCGGCCAGATGCAATCCCTCTCCCTTTGCAACAATGCAATATGTTTATCTTACAGTAAGTTAACAAAAGTACACAAAAGAATGATAAGCAGAAATAGATTCCCAAAGAGCTTATGACCCAGTAGGAGAGGGTGTACACCTTACTCATTGTCCTGAATGTGGCCTGTACTGTTATAACATTTGTTTGAGCACCTTCTATCATAGAGAAACCTGTAATCATTCTGAAAATACCTATGTACTTCTGCCTCGCTCGGGTGCTGGCAGTTTTGTGAGATCTAGATCAAAACTTAGCTAGATAATCAAATGACCTTTGTCGTGTCTTTAGTTTTCTGTAAAGATCTTGCCCACTCGAACACATGGCAGGGCAAACCTGCACATTATTTATAATATTTGGCAACATTATGCAGAAGGAAGTCCAAATGAAAACACTCTAAAGGGAATGAGACTATTTTGGTTCCAACGTCCTGGCTGACCACTCTTTAAAGCTGTATGACTTTGGGCAAGGCATTTAACCTCTCTGAGCTTCATTTTCCTCCTTTTGAAAATGGAGATACCTTTCAAATGTACCTGGTTCCATCCTCCACCTTCCCCATATACTTCCACATCTATATATTGTCCTTAGAATGAAACCCAAAATCTTATGCGGTGCCCAGAACAGATAGTTAGGATGAGGTAAGGTACTTGTGGCACCTTTATAAAAGTGCTGTGCTTTCCCCATTCTCACCCACAGGATCCCATCTTCCTCCAGTCCTCTGAGATGACCATCTTTCCATTCCTCAAAAACACCAGGTTCCCAATTGTATCTTCTCTGCCAAGCTCATCATGAGGTCACCACCACTGAACGTTCTTTTGCTAAATCCCCTCATTTACAGGGAGGGGACCTACTGCTTTTCCAAGAGAGTGGATCTCTTGGGAGCTCCATCCAAGGCCATGATGGTTAAAGCTGCCATGAAAACATAAAAAGCTTATAGTTTTAAATGAACCAACTTATTCTTTGCTGTTCAGACTCTCTCCCAGAAAACAGGTTAGGAACCAGGAAATCCTTGCTTTTATGTGGATTAAAGCCACACATCAGATTAAAAAGAGCCGTTTGGAAGTGTGGTGAGAATGCCAGCTGCTTGGATGCTGAGGGAGGGTCTCTGCATCTTCGGACATCCAGGGCTTTATGTGCAAGTCTTGGTGGTGTCCATTTTGAGCCCTCAGGCCTGATTCCTCTTCCTTGGCTCTCAGCTGTGTCTCTGATAGTGGAGGCTGCTCAATAGGTATGTGTGTGACACCTGCCTTTGTGGCTGGCTGGCTCCTGTCCCCACAAGCCAAAGATGAATGAAGCATGAGCTGGATGTCAGAACTCCGATTCACAGGTCACAGGACTGTGACTCACAGAATTCCTTATTATATTAGTACATAAATTCCATTGTTTTAGTAAACAAACCCCTTAGTAGAGCCAGCTTATTATTTCCAGATTCCTTCTTTATCAGCATCAGGGAGTGGAGATATGGAGGGACTGTGTCAGGAGCATCTCTTCTTAGGGTTGTCATGGGTTAGTTTAGAGAATTATGAATCGCTTCCATCAGCAATGCAGAAGTTTAAAAGCATGCATCCCTCAAGGTTTTTGCTCACTTCCAGCCTAAAAAGATTTCACTAATCTCATTCTACAGTTGGTACCATGGGGCTCTGGGCAATGTGGAATACTGGGGTACTTTACTATCTGAAGTTGTCCGAACCTTCCTGATTTATGAGAATTTGGCATTTCTTAAGAATTTAAGCACTTTGGTTTTGTTGGCTTAGTAGAAATGTACAGCACTATGGCTATTAGATGACAGTGAACCAGCATGGCTCCAACCATAAGTATGAGAAATATAATTCTAGAGAGGGCAAAGGACTCAGAAATAATGGGCCAACAAAACATTGCAAGCTCTGGAGCCACTGGTGGGCATGGTAAGCAAGGCCTATGAGGCCAGCAAAAGCTAAAGATAGAAAGGTTTAAAAGGAAGCTGCTTTAGGGAGATGAGGTAGAAATGGCAGTTTCCAGACGGGATATTGACTGCAAACCATATTTGGTTTTCATCTCAGCTAGTTTTGGGCCAAACTCTCTAAAAGCAGTACAAATACCACACCACATTTCCTGCTTTGGCTAATTCTTGTTGACATTTCTACAGTAAAGTGAACTCTCCACAGATTGCTAAGTACAGAAATAAGATGCAATTTTGTCTTTCAGTGATGCAAGCCTCTTCCTAGCCAGGTCTCAAGCTTGTACAAAAGAAACACTAGACAACGGTGAGCTCAAAGTCTGATCCAAGAGTTCCACTTCCAGGACAGCTGGGGAAGATCCTACTGGGGACCAAATAAACCCACCTATAACAACCATCAACTGGACAAGACCAAGAAACAATACTCTGAAGGCACTAGAGAATGATCAAAGGCAAGCAGAGTCGGGAAGGAACTCGATACTTGGAATACAGAAGAGCATTTTCACAGCTCTTAGCCTGAGGGAATGTCACAACCCAGGGCCCAGAACTCTGGGAGACAACCAGCAGTCTTTCTGGCTTCAAGAACCAGAGAGTTCAGGGCAAGCAAGGTCACTGCAAAATGACGGGGAGTCCTGGAAAGGGGAGAACCAGAGAAGGGAACCTCGAAGTCTGGATATAATCTCTACCCAAATTTCCAGCTGGCTGTAAGGGCCAGACTGTAGCTAAGGATACAATGACTGAACTGAGATTTCAGCTGCCACCAAGAGACAGCGTTTGTAGCAGTTTGAGTCCAATCAGATTAACTGCCTGATAAACCAAACAAAAAACCAACACTCCTCTGTCAGATGTATTGGGGGTGGCGGTGAGGCTGTCAAAGTGTAAATCCCCAGGCCACACCCACAGATCTGCATCATTAGCATCCGCTGGGGGTAGAGCCTCAACTCTGCACTGTCAAAAGGAGCTTCAATGACTCGAGCAGAGTTGGAGGCTCGCTGCTCTGAGAGCTAATGCAGTCCACACCGCGTGCTCAGATGTCGGCTGAAACAGGCTGCACTTGAAGAGACGGTGTCTGTCTGCCAAGGAGGATGTGTCAGCTGCCCACATCTTTGGTGCTGGCCACGGGAAGCTGAGAAGTCACTTGGAGACACAGAGGAGATGCTTCCCTTCTTAAGATCATCACTGAAAACTTTTAGGATATGTCCCGTCACACAGAGACAGGACACTGGTCCCTCGGTAGTCTCCTGCACGTCAGCACAAGGCCTCCCTCTGCCATCTTTTCCTCTCCATATCCCCCGAACCACCCCCCCGCCACCACCCCATGGAAAGCAGCATTTTCAAGACTTGAATAGATGTAGGTTAAAGATCTGTTGGAGTTTTTGCAAATCTGCAGAAATATAGCAAGCTGGTTGGCACAGGAAGGTGAAATACCAATCATTCGTGTCTGGCATCTTAGTCTCAACATTGTTTCCATTGCTGTAACTTCCAATTATAAAAACACTCATAGGTAAAAACTAGGAAATGGCTCATAATGAACACAACAAACATAGCAGTAATGTCTGTAATGCACTTAATCCCCCCACCCTGGTCACTGTGACCAATACGTCTAATTTTACCAAGGAGGACATGGGCCCAGTCATTTAGCTTTTCATACCTGTCTTCGTAACAAGTGTCCCAAGTCATACAGTATGACAAACCCGATTTATAACTCTCAGCCCTCACATCTGTCAGCTAAGTGACCCTTCTCTCAAAATGGATTCAATGTTTAATAAGGAAAAAGGCTTGGGTTATTCTAAATTTTCAAACAATTAATGGCCACTTCATGGAAACTCTCTAAGCCTTAAGTGAGTATACAGAAATTTTTTTAAGGATTAAACTATATGGTTGAATAAAATTCTTTACCCATTTATTTAGTAAACTATTTGATAAGAGTGTTTTTCAATTTTAAATCTGGGAGCTAATCTAATTAAGTAATCCTAAAAGCCAGACTACAGAAAAAAAAGATATTCTAGTTCTAATTAAGTATAATGTTACAAAATTTTTTCTAAAGAGAGGTTTTAGAGGAAGTAGCAAGAGAAATACAGGAGTGCATATGAGATGGGGAGAGACAGAAATAGAGGTAGAGCTTCATAGATACGGAGAAATTCTTTTTTTTTTTCATCTCATATTGGTATCTTCTAATAAAAAAAAATTAAAAATCAAAGAAAAATATCTGGCCAGGGCTGGGATGAGACAAACAGGAACACTTCAGAATCCAAGGCAGAGGGAAGGCTGTTTGCCCCTTTAGAGAATTGTAGGGGTGTGAAAAGGGAGAGACAGATCATGCACAAAAGTACTTATAAATTACACACCCAACTCCCACCCCCTCAAGAAAAAGAGAAGAAAAAGCCCCAACACTTAACACCAAATAGCAACATTATCAATAAACCCTTTCTCTGCTGCCCGTCATGACTTATTTCAAAGAGGAGACCTGTGAGGAAAGGTGAAAAGAGTAAGGGTTAGAGGGAAGACCTGCACTTAAGTCTGGTTTCCAACTGGGAGATAGATATTCTAATTCAGGTCACCCTTTCAACAAGTTTAAGCAAGAGAGAGCAAATGAAGAGGGCAGTTTCAAGTTGGGACTGTGTTTCTATCTTAGGTCAAACAAAGACCAGTTATAACTTTATAGCTCGATTTTCAACAATTTAAATTACTGAGACTTACAGCCTTCCATACTCTGAACACCTGTCCCTCTCCCCGGAGTCTGGGTCTACACATCCACACAGAACACCGAGCCAGTAAGCCCCTTCAGTTATTTTCTTACCTATTTCGTATGTAAACAAGAGTTTTTCTATATTTTATAGGGATTTTATTAAAACATAAAGAATGTGCAAGGATCCAAAATTTATAAAAGCGTATACAACAGAACAAACTGTCCTCTTCAAAGCTAATCACTATTAACAAACTCATGTACATGTTTACCCTCCTCAAAATGTCTATATATATGAGTACACGGTAAGTGTATTCTGTATACATATATTTTCTGTGTATGTATACATATATATATATATGAAATACTATTCTGAATTTTGGGGGGTTTCCCCTTTGTTTTTTTCCATTAAAGATATTCTGGAAATTTTCCATATTGTCACTTATAGATAGACCTATCTCATACATTCCATTTATTGCAATCTTATTGCCATATAACATGAGTAAGTTTGAAGTGTACAACACGATGATTTGATACATGCATATATGGAGATCCACCTCATTTTTAAGGCTGCATAATATTCCAGTGTGGAATTTAATCAGTCATATATCGGGTTCCAGATTTTGAATCTTACAGTGTTGCAGTGAACACCTTGTAGCTGTCTTGGCACACTGGTGCTGGTGTATTTGTGGGACTGACTACTGGAAACGAAAGTGCCGTGTCAAGTAGTATTGGGCACATATAGCTTTACAATATATTGTAAATTATTTTTCAAAGTGATGATTACCTATTTACAGTCCCACCAGCAGTGTGTGAGAGCTCCTAGTTGCCCTTAGCCTTGCTAATACATGACTCCAACCATTCTGTCCTGCATCATCATTTTCCCCCTCTCTGCCAAATTAATCATAAGGTTCCCCCTCCACCTATTACCTACTTTTCTGCTCTTTCTTTACTCCGCCCCCCAAAAAAAATGTTGTCTATACTGGCAACTTCCAATCTCCCCCATTCTCCCATTGTCTTTCATTCTTTAAATTTCTATTATGGAAATTGTCAAGCATGCATAAAAGTAAAGGAAATAGAATAATAAACTCCTTTGTATCTGTCACTCAGCTTCAGCATAACATTCTGCTCTTCTCTATTTCCTGTCCCCTGCCTTGTTCTTCTTGGAATATTTTCAAGTAAATCCCAGTCATAATTTTAACCACAAATACTTAGTATGTATCTCTAACAAATAAGAGCTTTAAAACAAACAACATATAGTCACTATACCATTATTTCACCCAGTGAAATTAATAACTCCTTAATATCATCTGATATCCAATCCGTCTTAAATTCTCCTCTAATTGTTCCCCAAAATGTCTTTTTAAGTTGGTTTTGTTCAAATCAGGATCCAAACAAGTCCTTTAAGTTTCTCCAATCTTTAAGTCCCACCACCACCATCTTTGTTTTACACCTTCAATTTGTTGAAGAAAGTGGATTATTTGTCCTGTGGACTTCCCCACATTCTGGATTAAGCCTGTTGTTTAACATGTTCCTCAGTATCCCGTGCTTTCACAAATTGATCGTTAGATGTAAAACGCTTGCTTAGATTCCAGTTCTATTTCGTTTGTTTTGGGCAACAATTCATCATGGCTGGTGTTGGGTTCTTGCTACTGCAACACGTCATAGGCATGTAACTTCTGGTTGTTCCTTTTTTATTAATGCTAAGGTTGATCACTGGGTTCAGATGTTATCAACCTGAGCCATCCAATAAAACACTTCCCATAAATTTTTTTTAAAATTTATTTTACTTATTTATTTTTGGCTGTGTTGGATCTTTGTTGCTGCGCACAGGCTTTCTCTAGTTGTGGTACACGGGCTTCTCACTGTGGTGGCTTCTCTTGCTGCACAGCATGGGCTCTAGATCACAGGCTCAGTAGTTGTGGTGCATGGGCTTAATTGCTCCACAGCATGTGGGATCTTCCCAGACCAGGGCTTAAACTGGTGTCCGCTGCATTGGCAGGCAGATTCCCAACCACTGTGCCACCAGGGAAGCCCCTCCCATAAATTTTTTACCTAATACCTTCAGCAGCCTAGATCCATTATTTCACTACAAGTGACAAAAGGGTGATTTCCTAATCCCATCAATTCTCTGGCATTTAGTTATGGTTCTTTTTTTTAATTATTTATTTTTTTGAATTTTATTTTATTTATTACACAGCAGGTTCTTATTATACATTTTATACATATTAGTGTATATATGTCAATCCCCATCTCCCAATTCATCCCACTGCTGCCACCCCCTCCCCCCATTTTCTCCCCTTGGCGTCCATACGTTTGTTCTCTACATCTGTGTCTCTATTTCTGCCTTGCAAACAGTTTATCTGTACCATTTTTCTAGATTCCACATATATGCGTTAATATACAGTATTTGTTTTTCTCCTTCTGACTTACTTCACTCTGTATGACAGTCTCTAGGTCCATCCACGTCTCTACAAATGACCCAATTTCGTTCCTTTTTATGGCTATTTTCCATTGTATATATGTGCCACATCTTCTTTATCCATTCGTCTGTTGATGAGCATTTAGGTTGCTTCCATGACCTGGCTATTATAAAGAGTGCCGCAATGAACATGTGTCTTTTTCAATTATGGTCTTCTCTGGGTATATGCCCAGTAGTGGGATTGCTGGATCATATGGTAATTCTATTTTTAGTTTTTTAAGGAACCTCCATACTGTTCTCCATAGTGGCTGTATCAATTTACATTCCCACCAACAGTGCAAGAGGGTTCCCTTTTCTCCACACTCTCTCCAGCATTTGTCGTTTGTAGATTTTCTGATGATGCCCATTCTAACTGGTGAGGTGACACCTCATTGTAGTTTTGATTTGCATTTCTCTAATAATTAGTGATGTTGAGCAGATTTTCATGTGCCTGTTGGCCATCTGTATGTCTTCCTTGGAGAGATGTCTATTAAATGGTCTTCTACACATTTTTTGATTGGGTTGTTTTTTCAATATTGAGCTGCATGAGCTGTTTATATATTTTGGAGATTAAACCTTTGTCTGTTGATTCGTTTACAAATATTTTCTCCCATTCTGAGGGTTGTCTTTTCGTCTTGTTTATAGTTTCCTTTGCTGTGCAAAAGCTTTTAAGTTTCATTAGGTCCCATTTGTTTATTTTTGTTTTTATTTCCATTACTCTAGGAGGTGGGTCAAAAAAGATCTTGCTGTGATTTATGTCAAAGAGTGTTCCTCCTATCTTTTCCTCTAAGAGTTTTATAGTGTCTGGTCTTACATTTAGGTCTTTAATCCATTTTGAGTGTATTTTTGTGTATGGTGTTAGGGAGTGTTCTAATTTCATTCCTTTATATATAGCTGTACCGTTTTCCCAGCACCATTTTTTTTTTACATCTTTATTGGAGTATAATTGCTTTACAATGGTGTGTTAGTTTCTGCAGTATAACAAAGTGAATCAGCTATATGTATACATATATACCCATATCCCCTCCCTCTTGTGTCTCCCTCCCTCCCTCCCTATCCCACCCCTCTAGGTGGACACAAAGCACCGGGCTGATCTCCCTGTGCTATGCGGCTGCTTCTCACTAGCTATCTATTTTACATTTGGTAGTGTATATATGTCCATGCCACTCTCTCACTTCATCCCAGCTTACCCCTCCCCCTCCCTGTGTCCTCAAGTCCATTCTCTACATCTGCATCTTTATTCCTGTCCCGCTCCTAGGTTCTTCAGAACCTTTTTTTGTTTTTTTTTAGATTCCATATATATGTGTTAGCATACGGTATTTGTTTTTCCCTTTCTGACTTACTTCACTCTGTATGACAGACTCTAGGTCCATCCACTTCACTACAAATAACTCAATTTCGTTTCTTCTTATGGCTGAGTAATATTCCATTGTATATATTAGCACCACTTACTGAAGAGACTGTCTTTTCTCCATTGTATACCCTTCCCTCCTTTGTCACAGATTAGTTGACCATAGGTGCGTCAGTTTATCTCTGGGGTTTCTATCCTGTTCCATTGATCTATGTTTCTGTTTTTGTGCCAGTACCATGTTGTCTTGATTACTGTAGCTTTGTAGTATAGTCTGAAGTCAGGGAGTCTGATTCCTCCAGCTCTGTTTTTTTCCCTCAAGATTGCTTTGGCTATTCGGGGTCTTTTGTGTCTCCATACAAGTTTTAAGATTTTTTTGTTCTAGTTCTGTACAAAATGCCATTGCTGACTTGATAGGGATCGCATTGAATCTGTAGATTGCTTTGGGTAGTATAGTCATTTTCACAATGCTGATTCCTCCAATCCAAGAACATGGTATATCTCTCCATCTGTTTGTGTCATCCTTGATTTCTTTCATCAGTGTCTTATAGTTTTCTGAGTACAGGTCTTTTACCTCCTTGGGTAGGTTTATTCCTAGGTATTTTATTCTTTTTGTTACAGTGGTGAATGGGATTGTTTCCTTAATTTCTCTTTCTGATCTTTTGTTGTTAGTGTACAGGAATGCCAGACATTTCTGGCATTAATTTTGTATCCTGCAACTTTACCAAATTCATTGATTAGCTCTAGTAGTTTTCTGGTGGCATTTTTAGGATTCTCTATGTATAGTATAATGTCATCTGCAAACAGTGACAGTTTTACTTCTTTTCCAATTTGTATTCCTTTTATTTCTTTTTCTTCTCTGATTGCCATGGCTAGGACTTCCAAAATGATGTTGAATAATACTGGTGAGAGTGGACATCCTTGTCTTGTTCCTGATCTTAGAGGAAATGCTTTCAGTTTTTCACCATTGAGAATGATGTTTGCTGTGGTCTGTTGTATACGGCCTTTATTACGTTGAGGTAGGTTCCCTATATGCCCACTTTCTGGAGAGTTTTTATCATAAATGGGTGTTGAATTTTGTCAAAAGCTTTCTCTGCATCTATTGAGATGATCATGTGGTTTTTATTCTTCAATTTGTTAACATGGTGTATCGCATTGATTGATTTGTGCATATTGAAGAATCCTTGCATCCCTGGGGTAAATCCCACTTGATCATGGTGTATGATCCTTTTGATGTGCTGTTGGATTTTGTTTGCTAGTATTTTATTGAGGATTTTTGCATTTATGTTCATCAGTGTTATTGGCCTGTAGTTTTCTTTTTTTGTGACATCTTCGTCTGGTTTTGATATCAGGGTGATGATGGCCTCGTAGAATGAGTTTGGGAGTGTTCCTTCCTCTGCAATGTTTTGGAAGAGTTTGAGAAGGATGGGTGTTAGCTCTTCTCTAAATGTTTGATAGAATTCATCTGCGAAGCCATCTGGTCCTGGACTTTTGTTTGTTAGAAGATTTTTAATCATGGTTTCAATTTCATTACTTGTGACTGGTCTGTTCATATTTTCTATTTCTTCCTGGTTCAGTCTTGGAAGGTTATACCTTTCTAAGAATTTGTCCATTTCTTCCAGGTTGTTCATTTTATTGGCACAGAGTTGCTTGTAGTAGTCTCTTATGATGCTTCGTATATCTGCGGTGTCTGTTGTAACTTCTCCTTTTTCATTTCTAATTTTATTGATTTGAGTCCTCTCCCTCTTTTTCTTGATGAGTTTGGCTAAAGGTTTACCAATTTTGTTTATCTTCTCAAAGAACCATCTTTTAGTTTTATTGATTTTTGCTATTGTTTTGTTTCTATTTCATTTATTTCTGCTCTGATCTTTATGATTTCTTTTTTTCTACTAACTTTGGGATTTGTTTGTTCTTTCGCTAGTTCCTTTAGGTGTAAGGTTAGATTGTTTGAGATTTTTCTTGTTTCTTGAGATAGGACTGTACTGCTATAAACTTCCCTTTAGATCTGCTTTTGCTGCATCCCACAGGTTTTGGATCATCGTGTTTTCGTTGTAATTTGTCTTTAGGTATTTTCTGATTTCCTCTTTGATTTCTTCAGTGATCTCTTGGTTATTTAGTAACGTATTGTTACTAAATAGGGTGATTTCCTAATCCTATCAATTCTCTGGCATTTAGTTATGATTCTTAAGTGAAAAACGTTCTCTTATCAGGTTAACCTGATACACAAAGAAATCAGGATAAATACTTCATTTTTCCAGTTAATTTTCAAAATAGTAAGTTTGGTGCCCTAATAATCTCCAAAGGTGACTAATAGATTTTTTTTTAAACTATCATTATGACTTCATAGATTTTTATATATTTCATGTCAATTGTTATTCTTTTTGATGCTCAAATTGTTCCATCTTTGGCCAATGGAAGCCCCTTCCAGTTGGCTCCTGGGTCCTTTTGACATGACCTTACTCTGATTGCTTCCTTGCTTTCAGACACAAGATGGTCCAGCCTCATCTTGTCCCTTCCCTGCCCTTTCTAATGGGACAGTCTTGGTGCTAGGGTATGCCTTGCCACTGAGTTCTGATTGCTTCTAGGCCTTTTCAGTGGATAAAGCTATGCAACATGTATTTTTCAGGAAAAATAAATCACTGTATTTTGCTGGTACTTCCAATTGAAATATACAATTACAGGGTTTTTACTTGATTTTATTCTTGTATCTCTTCTTTCTTGTACTAAAAATCTTGGCTCTTAATTCCTTTGACTTAATATTTGCTTTATCATATGTAAATAGTTTCAAAAGGACAACACCAATAGCATTGCTAAAAATAAAAATATTAAATGCAGTTTAAGTTTTCATTGTAGTTCACAGGATATATTCCATTAGGAAAGTGCAGACAAATGCTGGGCTTTAAAGTCGCTTGAAGTAATTGTTCTGTGTGTGGTTACACCACCAATTTGATAGATAGTTAAGTTTTAGTTTTAAGAGTTGCTTTTTTAATTACAGAAAACACTGACAGTGTCCCAAAGTAAAAAGTATAAAACAAGATACAGATCTAGGTGCCATCTCTGGCCAGCTCCCTACCACCCTCCCCGCCAAGGGAACTGATTTATTAGTTATTGATGTAATTAATCCTTCCATTTTTCTTTTTTTTTTAAACATAAGTAAATGCATGCTCGTTTTTTCATTTGTCTCCTCCTTTCTTACACAATCAGGTAGCACAACAAACCTGCTCTTCACTTTCACTTCCTCTACTCTGAAGAGGACTCCAGGACAGCATTTTTGGGGGGGGGGGGAGGGGGCAGGAGTTCAAGATTGTTTTTATTTTCAGAGCCTGCAACAGCTGGTTAGCAATGCCAGCTAAGCTGGTACAATCCGAAGGCCATCCCACCTCCCTCTTCAGGCATTCAACTGGCAGAATCCTGACAAATAAGATTAGAGACCAACTGAGATGGGTCTCCATGTGTGTGTGGTTCTGCAGCCTTCTCCCTCTTCCCTCCTGGAGATGCTCCCTCATTTTTTTTTAACAGTTGTGCAGTATTCCACTGTATGTATGTGCCAGGTTTCTTCCATCAATCCCCTCTAGATGGAGATTTGGGTGGCTTACACTCTTTGGCTGCTATAAATAGCACTGTAATGAAGATCTTTGTGCATACACCATCTCATATTTTTACCAGTACAACTCAGATAGATTTTTAGAAGTGAGACTGTTGGTTGAGGGATAAACTCATATTTAATTTTGATAGTTACTAACAAATTCCATCCACAGGAATCTGTACTTTCTGGAGTGCTTGTTTTCCCACTGTCTCACTAACAGAGTGCACTATGTAACTTGGACTTTTCACAATCCAACAGGCAAGAAATGGTATCTCACTAGTTTTCATTTGCATTTCTCTTATTATGCATATCCTCATATGTTTAAGAGCTATTTATCTGCAATTTATTTTCTGTGAACTGTCCATATCTTATTTATTTATTTGGTTGTACTGGGTCTTAGTTGCGGCAGGCGGGCTCCCTTGTTGCGGCTTGCTGGCTCCTTAATTGTGGCATGCGAACTCTCAGCTGCGGCATGCATGTGGGATCTAGTTCCCTCACCAGGGATCGAACCCAGGTCCCCTGCATTGGAAGCGCGGAGTCTTACCCACTGCATCAGCAGGGAAGTCCCTGTCTGTATCTTTTGGCCCGTTCTTTCTGATTCTTTTCAAAGTTTAGAAATTCTTCACCTATTAGGGCTATATTAGCCCTTTGTGATAAATGTTGCAAATATTTTTGCCAGTTTATTATTTACTTTTTAACTTCGCTTTTTTTGGCTATCCAAATCTCTTTTGGTTAGATATAAACTCCTCCTTTTATTGCTTCTGGATTTTCAGTCATAGGAATGTTTTCCCCACTCTCAGATCATAAAGGAATTCACCTACGTTTTCTTCCAGTTATTTAGAAGGTTTCATTTTTACAGTTGGGTCTTTAATCCATTTGGATTTTATCCTTCTGTACAGTGTGAGAAATGGATTCAATTTTATTATCTTCCAGGTGTTTAACCACATTTGTCTCGACACCGTTTTTAAAGTCTTTTTCTCCACCAGTAAGATGATTCCTTTATCATATACTAAATTCCTGGATTTTTTCTCAATTTTTTACAGTATGTTATAATATCTAGTAGTGCTATCCCTCCTTCATTTTCTGTAAAATAAAGTACATTGTACATAATTTAGCAAAGGTCAAATACTGAAATAGATTTTTTTTTTTAAAGAAAACATTTAGGACCCACTCTATTTTCAGGAATTCAAGGATTGGGAACTTCTGTGTTAGCTCAGTCTTCAGAAAATTACATATACAATAGCCCAAGGTAAAATTCACCTTTTAAAAAGAATTATGGCAATATTTTTCACAGAAACCAAAATTAGTTGCTAGGAAAATAAGTTCCACTTGACACCTGGGTACATCTTTTCCCTGAATCACTTGGCACATCTATGGCTAGAAGCCTCATCTACTAAGTGAACCTAGTAACTTCCCTCTAAGGTCTGAGACCACGTTTCCAGTGCAGAAACCCTCCTGTACGACTGAAAACTGTCATTCACCCAGCAAAGGAAAATTAAGAGAGACTGGAGAGTGTGTCCAATAAAAACACCAAAAATGACCCAAATTATCTGCACCACTTATAGGTTTGAATCTGGCCATCCAAGATACAAACTAAAAAAGTAAAGACTACTTTTATTCTCAAGGTAGAGAAATCTGACTTGGCTCTCCTGTTACCTTCTGCACTAACCTAGTCCATCCCACAACTGAGACAAATTGCTCACGGGGAAGCTACTTGTCGTGCTTCAGTGAAATGTGCCTATTTTTAGGGCAGGGGAGATGTTGAAAACAGAACATTCCTCTTCCTCACAGTTAATCAACAGTGATACAACCTTACATTTCCTAACAACTAAAGATTTCCTAATTAATCATTTTTTAAATGCAACAATCAAAACTATGAAGTCATTATTTGCTCTAGTTCACTGTTTTTATTTACATAACCACCTTTCTCCTAGACAAGCAACATTAAGCAAAACATAAGGCAAAGATGACTTGCTGGTGACCATCCTATTCAACTTCCTTTTGCAGAGGGTCTTCTCAGTAGTAGCCAGTTACCACATGGAGCTTCTTCACAGTTTCAGAGAAGCTTTCCTTGTATTAAAAACAGCAAGAAAGTGCTACACTTGATGGTGGTTACTGTCAAATAGTTCAATCAACCTTACAGAATTTCTGTAATATAACTTCAAGTATGTAAGTTATTTAATCAACACAAAACTCTTAAAAAAAACAAAACAAAAAACCCCCCAAGTACTAGCTGACTTCTGGTGCCATGAGATATAATAGCACCACCGATTTTTATATTTTAGTGGTAAAAATGTAATCCAGTTTTAGCACCCGTCTACAAGAGTTAGATGAAAACATATGATTTGGCTTACTGGAAGGTAACAGTCTTAGTGACCCCTCAGTGAGGAAATCTGGTCCTTCTGCTGCATGCTGGTTCAAAGAAAAGCATAACAGTATTAATGGGGGAAAATAGGATAGACTTTTAGTTAAGGTTTTTCAGTACTTGAAATACTTAAGGATGGATCACATTTAAAACGGTGAACATGGCTTTGCAGCCTTAAATAGAGAACAGAGGAAAATCAGAAAAATCAATGCTAGAAATCAACTCCCATCTTTTTAACCAAAACCCTGTCTCAACACTCCATTTCAAAAACGAAGTGAAGCATTCTAAGAAAGTGACAAATTTTTACATAAAAACACACCAAATTTTGTTTAACTCTATCAGTTATTAGACATAGTATATATAAGCAAGGAAAATAAGGTGCACCTTTACATTATATAAAATAATAAACCCAGAAATCACTTTTTAAAATTGGCAATACAGACTGCAATATAAAAAATACTTGATATAGCAAAGTTAGAAATAAAAATTTCAGTTGAAAAATTACAATATTTCAGTACAGCAGAGGGACAAATAACCTTTTATTAAAGCCACTAGATTTGGAGACTCCTGTATATTTTGATTTTGGAGAAAGGAAAGTCATTCTTCTAGAAGGCACTAACTGGTTTAAATGTGCTAGCAGCTTCATAAAGAAAACATGGGGAAAGTACAGTCAAGAAGACTGCCTGGTTCTCATGTGAGATTCCTTACTCTGCGTCGCAGCCTGCAAATTATTGCTGAGGAACTGTATTAGCCATGTGCATTTCCCACGTCATCTGCAGTGTGCTCAGTCCACAGTGTCACAGATCTCCTTCACTTTCTGGTTAAAGTCTTCTGGCTGATCTGCATACACATAATGCCCTGCTCCGAGAATGGCCTAGGAAAGGAAAAGCAGTCAGATGGTCAGGGAGTAAAAGCATCTAGTAAAACACAATGACACACACAAAGACACTCAGCAATGAAAGTGAGAACAGCTAGATACAAAACATAAAAGAAAAAGCAATACTGATCTGTAGTAACTATTATATACTTTATTAAATAAAGGATCTGAGAATAAAGAGAAAATCCAGTGAACCTTACTAAAATTTTAATATGCAAAAATAACATTCTAAATTGACCTCTAACAATAGGGCCAACAGAAACGCTGAACAAAGTAAGAATGTGCTGCCTTGGGAGGTGGTCGCAGCGCTACTGGACCTGTCTGTCCCTCTTTCGGTCTCTCCCACTGCGGAGATGCTGTGGCTCTAGGACAGACAAGGGCCTAAGAACGGGGATTCGCTGTCTGGACGTGAAGATTTGTATGGGTCAAACCCTGCCCCCATCACAGGTGACAGCAGGTCTCTGACCAAGGCTGCAGGTATCGCTTAGATGTGAAAGCACAGGGATGACCTGAAATCTCACTGAGAGCAAAGATAATAGAACAGACTTCACCTACAGCTATACACCAAAAATAAACCACACACTTACTATCGTCTTCACATATGAATGTGGTCGTAATGACTGGATGCTGGTGCCAGAATTGCCATCTATGCAGGAACGCGCGCCATAGATCACCGAAACTGGAATGTCAGGGTGCATTTTACCAATTCGCTGCAGCATTGGTCTTTTTGCCCATCCATAAGGGACAGTCATATTTCTGAACGCAGTCTCACCACTTAAAGGGAGAAAATCATACGTATGATTCTGGGGGATAAGTATGTATCACACTCCCACCTCTATCAAAACACACTCATATTTAGCTTCTCCTCCTTTTCTAGGTAACCGCAGCTTACATAGAAAATAATTTACTAGGAAATGTAAGGAACAAACCCCACAGAAGATATATGCTTTTGTTAGATAAACAAGGATGCTGTAAACTCTAAAAAAACTCTAAAAAAAAATGATCATCTTCCAAATCAAAACATGCAACCCTAAGTCCCTATCATAAAATCATCAAATTTCCTGTGGGGATAACTGAAATGTGTTTTTTCACTGTAACTTATTTACAAGGCAGCTTTTCCACATGTTCACGGCACCAGCATTTTACCTACAATGGCAAAACCAATACCAAGATAAGAACAAGTTCAGCTTAAGTATTCTTTGTGTACTGTTTATATTTAAAATTTTCTGCCTGTTATGATGTTTGCCATCTTTAAAAACCTTTCCGGCCGGGGAGAGACAGCCTCCTGGAGCTAGCCAATTCGTAAAGACAGCAAAGGACTCAACTGGGACTGCCTTTATATGCAAACTAACCAATCCAGAGCTGCACCTCTTGTGTCTGGCTTGCACATCCCCGGAGGCAATGTTCCTCTGCCTTATTCATCCCAGGGCCAGGTGCCAGACAACTAGAAACCGCCCCTATATCTTAGTGCGCACTGAAATTATTCAACTAGCAAATCCTACACTGCCCACCCTGTGCTGCCTTGCCTCTCCTGCAGAACCCAGTAAAGGCTCCCGCCTGGACTTCCCTTCACTCCTGTCTTCTGCCACCTGACCAAAATCTGGTGCGTCCCCTGTGACCCTTCACAGCATTCAGTGACCCCCTCTCTAGGACCTGTGAGTAAACTAAACTTTGTTTTCTTGAACCTCTCCTATGTCTTCTCTCATGGCCACAGCTGACTGACCGTCACATAAAATACAGAACATTTGGCAAACTCCTAGGACATATACATTCTGCCATCATTTTTCTTCTTTCCTTGTACTAGGTGTGCTTCTGAACGGCCGTTTATGAATTCAAGTTCCACCACAAGAAAGGCAACAAACTAGGATTACACAGGCACACGTAATCATGAAATGTGAGTAGGTAAAGAACAAACCACTAAGACCATGCAGGAAAACAGATGATGTCCCTGGAACAGGCCACTAAAAACTGTTGAAACAAGTCAATGAAGTGTGTAGACCTAATCCACCAGACCCAACTGCCTGGTGAGTCACAAAACATCAAACCCTTGGGGGACCCCCAAACCTCTCCAGCCTCCCTCACCTTTGGCAGAGAACCTCTAACCTACTTTATTAAAAAGACTGAGGCTACAGCTATACCTCAAGTGCTCTCATGGCCTCAATCTTTGTAATAAAGTCGGTGTACATATTCTCTGACAGAAGGGAGAGAGGCACAAAAAAAAAAAAAAAAAAAGTGAAGGAGGCTGTCTCTGCATCTCACCTCTCAGCCTTTGACCCAAGTTTCAGTCTTAGAAAGGATGAGGTACCACTTTTATATTTTAAAGCATGGTCTATGGCTAGAATCATCTGAAGCATTTGTTAAAGATGCAGCCCAGAACTGCTGAATTAGAGTCTTAGAGACAGAGTTCAGGTACCACTTTTTTTTTTTTAATATTCAATGGTCTTCATTACAATTATTATTATTATTATTTTACATCTTTATTGGAGTATAATTGCTTTACAATGTTGTGTTAATTTCTGCTGTACAACAAAGTGAATCAGCTATATGCGTACATATATCCCCATATCCCCTCCTTCTTGTGTCTCCCTCCCACCCTCCCTATCCCACCCCTCTAGGTGGTCACAAAGCACCGAGCTGATCTCCCTGCGCTATGCAGCTGCTTCCCACTAGCTATCTATTTTACATTTGGTAGTGTATATAAGTCAATGCTACTCTCTCACTTCGTCCCAGCTTACCCCTCCCCCTCCCCATTTCCTCAAGTCCACTCTCTACATCTGTGTCTTTATTCCTGTCCTGCCCCTAGGTTCATCAGAACCATTTTTTTTAGATTCCATATATATGTGTTAGCATACGGTATTTGTTTTTCTCTTTCTGACTTACTTCACTCTGTATGACAGACTCTAGGTCCATCCACCTCACTACAAATAACTCAATTTCGTTTCTTTTTATGGCTGAGTAATATTCCATTGTATATATGTGCCACATCTTCTTTACCCATTCATCTGTCAGTGGGTACTTAGGTTGCTTCCATGTCCTGGCTATTGTAAATAGTGCTGCAGTGAACATTGTGGCATATGTCTCTTTTTGAATTATGGTTTTCTCAGGGTATATGCCCAGTAGTGGGATTGCTGGGTCATATGGTAGTTTTATTTTTAGTTTTTTAAGGAACCTCCATACTGTTCTCCATAGTGGCTGTATCAATTTACATTGCCACCAACAGTGCAAGAGGGTTCCCTTTTCTCCACACCCTCTCCAGCATTTATTGTTTGTAGATTTTTTGATGATGGCCATTCTGACTGGTGTGAGGTGATACCTCATTGTAGTTTTGATTTGCTTTTCTCTAATGATTAGTGATGTTGAGCATCCTTTCATGTGTTTGTTGGCAATCTGTATATCTTCTTTGGACAAATGTCTATTTAGGTCATCTGCCCATTTTTGGATTGGGTTGTTTGTTTTTTTGATATTGAGCTGCATGAGCTGCTTGTATATTTTGGAGATTAATCCTTTGTCAGTTGCTTCGTTTGCAAATATTTTCTCCCATTCTGAGGGTTGTCTTTTCATCTTGTTTATGGTTTCCTTTGCTGAGGCACCACATTTTTGACAAACTCCTCCAATAATTCTGGTACAGAACGCAGTACAAGAACTGGAGCTCTCATCGTCATGCTCCATTCTTGATCCTCTCCCTAACGACTGTAGGCTCTGTCTTCCAGGCTCCTCCCAGCTCGTCAAGACTTTCAGGCTCTGTTTTCTCCACCGGTGCCTTGTACACAACATCCACAAGTCATTTAAAAAAAAAAGAAAAAGAAATACCTTTGCTTGGCCCTCTTGCTCCCTCTAACGACTATGCTCTCTCTCATAATCACTGCCAAAATTCATGCAGACTCCCCTTCCCCTTGCCCCTCACTTACTCCTCACCGCTGCAGCAGTGTTTCTCATGCTAACACACAGACTTGAAGAAGTGCTGAGTAAAAGAAGGGCGCAATCAGCAAATGAACTTGAAAATGCTGCCTAGTATCTCCCACGCACCTGGGAGATTCAAAACCCTTCCTCTTGGGCTTCCCTGGTGGTGCAGTGGTTAAGAATCCGCCTGCCAATGCAGGGGACACGGGTTCGAGCCCTGGTCCGGGAAAATCCCACATGCTGCAGAGCAACTAAGCCCATGTGCCACAACTACTGAGCCTGTGCTCTAGAGCCCACAAGCTACAGCTACTGAAGCCCACAAGCCTAGAGCCCGTGCTCCACAACAAGAGAGGCTGCCGCAATGAGAGGCCCACGCACCACAACAAGGAGTAGCCCCTGCTCACAACTAGAGAAAGCCTGCATGCAGCAATGAAGACCCAATGCAGCTGAAAATAAAAAACAAACAAACAACAACAACAAAAAAAACCCTTTGGCTTAAAAAATGGTTCTAAGAAGATCCATGGTACAGAAAACCATTCTTGTTTAACCCAGAACTCCTTTTTTGTAGAACATTCATACTCATTTGGGAATGTTGCTTTATTTGAAATTCTTCTTTCTCTCTCAACTCTGACCACCTTAACGAGATGCCCAAGACCAAGACTTCCCTCAACTATCCACAGGCACCTTAGGGGAAGAAAGTATGTCTGGCTTTTTAATCTCTCATCAGAATCCAGTACAATGTTTTACATAGTAGGTGCTCCATGAATAGATGAGTAAATTAAGAAGTGTTAGCAACTAGAGAGAAAGCCCTCGCACAGAAACGAAGACCCAACACAGCCATAAATAAATAAATAAATAAATAAATAAATAAATAAATAAATAAATAAAAAGAAGTGTTAGTCATTTAACTACTTGTCCTTTTAAATTTAGTCATTTACATACTGATAAAAGTCTCCTGGACTATTCATATTTTCAAAAAATAAAAGTCTAAAACACAAACACAGTAAATTTAGATAAACCTTACCTCGGAGTCTGGACATTACAGTGGTAAATGTATTCTGTCACAGTATCATCTGCAAACATTGAAGAATACTTCCGTTTGAAATCAGGCCTTAAACGCTGTACTAGACTTAAACCTATTTAATAGAAAACAAATATTTCAAATTATATGTATGTTTTAAATTATGATTTAATTTATATACAAATATAGAAGAGTTTAGTGTTTGCTTCTATAATGAGCACTACATGCTACATTACACATGTATTCAAATATGTATTTTAAGTGGAAAAAAGCACAGATCCTAGAAACTGCTCTCCTCAAGTTCCCTAAGGAAAGATTAAAATAAGAATAAAAGTCTGTCATATGTTGACTTACTAATATGTTTTAGGAGCTCAGAAACAGTTGCCTAAGATTTGTTTTTGCAGGAAAATAAATTCTATTAAACAAGGGAGGTGAATAGGACAGCTCATACATAAAATTAACTCCATAATTTGTATTTCTTCCACAATTACAACACATTAGCACCTACATGAAGTGAACTGGTATATAAATATTTCTTGGGAAAATTAATTCAGAGTTTCTGCTTGGGACACTAGCAGAACTCCCCGCTAAGGCCATCCACGGTGGCTCCCACGGTCCCACCCCTGAGGTGAGAGGCAGGGCCAAGGCCCCCAAAGGAAAGAGGATGAGGAACAGGAACGTTTGTCTGGTTACTGTTTTCCCTTTGGGGACCCAGGGACTGGCCGGTTTCCCTCTCTGCTGTCACTGCCCAATACTCCAGCAAGATCTTACTTCTTCACTGGCCCTGCCTTCCCATCGCTGAAGGAATTACACAGCTCCACCAAGAATTCTCATGATGCAGTGGACATTCTGCATCCCCCTCACCACCACGTGCAAACAGCAATGGGAGGCAGAGGACATGGCTTTAAAGGGCCCCTCCTAGGCATCCTCCCTCCCCCATCATCATCTCCCCGTTTCTTTTTATGCTTTACTTTTCCCGTAATTGCTACCTGTGTAACTGTGATCAAGCAAAATCCACTTACATGCCAGGACTATAAAGCTCTTAAGCAGCTCATCAAAGGAGGACCAGGCACCTAAGAAGGTGTGGCTCTACTGGGGGGGTGGTGAAAAGAGGCTACCTACACGAGTACTGAGGACATGTAGCGTGGTCACCAGTTCAGTCCCTGTGCCCTCTTGTCATTGCTGCAGTCCCACTGTTCTCCCAAAGGGATGGCACTCAGGCAAGGTGGGGGGGCCAGGCCTGGACAGGGGCAGCAGAATCTACAGTCACCTATGCAGCAGGTATTGCCACTCCCTCACCCCTCCCCCCCCCCCGCCACACCTCTATTCTTTTCTTGCTAAGAGAACCTGACTTCTGCGTATCATTTAGGCAGCAACATGCCCAGGAAAGCAGGCCCCTCACTCCAGCCCCTGGGAACAAATGATGATTGATCAGTCATAGAAATTTCTTCTTTGCTGATGGAAGAACTAGGGGTGGGCAGAGACATTAGGAGAAGTCTGCTGGGGCTCCCAGGGAAGACCTCCTTCCCTGACAAAGAGCATTATGCTTTCCTTTCTTCTTGTTCGGAGAGCTTGTGAGATGATGCTTCCTGTCCTAGCAACCACTGAACAACTGTGAGGTAAAAGGTCAAGAGAAGCACATACACAGACCCAAACCCTAACATCAAGGAGCTAGCTTTGGGAACAAATGCTAAAACCACCTGCTTCCAGACTGCTTGTTAAGGAAATAATAAAAGGCCTTCTCGTTTAAACCGCTGAGGTCTTCAGTCACTTTCGGCCAAAAGCCCTCTTAACTGACATAAGCTGTAAGAGGGAAAGGCAGAGGTCCAGACCATCACCATCTGTGACAACGAGGGAAGGAAATTCCCTTGGCTGTGAGGCTGAGGCAGAAGAGCTGAGGCTCAAATAACTTAAATCAGAGACTAAACTCAAAATATGACCAGAAACACAAATCAGGAGTCCCCCAGATCTTTGTGGGAAAGGATGACTTTATCTTCTTAACACTCTGACATTACAGGGCAAGAAGGGAATCTGAGTGATGGTACCTGTTATCCCACGGTTGTCAGTCAGGTCAGGCTTTGTGACCTGCCAGCTGGACATCACTAACTGGCCAAAGGCTCCTCAACAGGTCACTGGGGCTAGCAGGTAAACTCCCACGCCTGGGGCTAGCAGGTAAACTCCCATGCCTGGGGCTAGCAGGTAAACTTCCCCAAGACACTGCTTGCTTGGCTTTTTTCAGAATGTTCAAGGTCACCTAACCTCATCCTTAGCATTTCCCACCTCCTCTGCTTGCTAATTATCTGTAATGTTTACAATATAAAGACCCTTTAAAAAAAATAAATTTATTTATTTTATTTATTTATTTATTTTTAAAAATATTTATTTATTTATTTGGTTGTGCTGGGTCTTATTTATTTATTTATTTATTTTTATATTTATTTTTGGCTGTGTTGGGTCTTCGCTTCTGTGCGAGGGCTTCCTCTAGTTGCGGCAAGCGGGGAACACTCTTCATCGCGGTGTGCGGGCCTCTTCACTATCGCAGCCTCTCTTGTTGCGGAGCACAGGCTCCAGACGTGCAGGCTCAGTAGTTGTGGCTCACAGGCCTAGTTGCTCTGCGGCATGTGGGATCTTCCCAGACCAGGGCTCGAACCCGTGTCCCCTGCATTAGCAGGCAGATTCTCAACCACTGCGCCACCAGGGAAGCCCTATTTATTTTATTTTTGGCTGCATTGGGTCTTCATTGCTGCGCACGGGCTTTTCTCTGGTTGCGGCGAGCAGGGGCTACTCTTCATTGCGGTGTGTGGCCTTCTCATCGAGGTGCCTTCTCTTGTTGCCGAGCATGGGCTCTAGGCACGCAGGCTTCAGTAGTTGTGGCACGCAGGCTCAGTAGCTGTGGAGCACTGGCTTAGTTGCTGTGGCATGTGGGATCTTTCCGGACCAGGGCTCGAACCTGTGTGCCCTGCATTGGCAGGCAGATTCTTAACCACTGCACCACCAGGGAAGCCCTAAAGACTCCTTTTTAAGGAGAGGAGCCTGGTTTCATTCACCTTTATGCATGGACTGGTACTTTTTAGAGAAGGAGGAGAAAAAGTAAGGTTCAGTTTTTTTGTTTGTTTTTTAGATTTTAACTAACAATGGTGATCAGCAAATACTCCTCTATTGCTATGTATAAACATTTTGCTTTCCTAGGACACAGATACAAGCAAGCACTCACCAAAGGGTCCTGCAATCCTGAGGCTGGCTAAAGGGTTAAAGGGAGTCAATGCCGCTCCCAAGGCTCTGATCCAAATTGGAATTGGTCTCTCTTCATCAGCAATGTCTGGTCGCTCAGGAAAACCCCAAGGCTCCACTAAAATGAGATGACTAACCCTGCTGGGGAAAGAAGAGGCTTCAGATCATTTGGCAAATTCACCCTAGGACTATAAAGAACTTACATGATTCATAAAGTAAAAATAGAATGAACTTCCTTCAAAAACCTTGCATTAAAGAAAAAACTAATGACTGAACAGGTTACATCATGCTCTTATTACACATAAATTGATGAGATGTGGTAGGATTTGAGAGTTGTTATGGTAGAAAGAGGGCTTCATTTTTAATCTATCTAAATGTGGATAGTAACGGATGTGTGAAAGGGTGTATGATAACTGCAGTTATTCTTGAGAAACAAGAAAAGACAGCATCTGTTGTTGTTTAAGCTACACTCTGGCAGATGATACAGATCACTGACCATTCAGAAAAATCCAATGGTTCCATGTATCTCATGGCTGACACTGCAGAAATGACTGGAGATTAATATTACACTCATAAAGTAGCTTTGGACACCAACAATAGTTATCTCCTATGAACCAAATCATTCTAAAAATTTATGAGGCATTATTAGCACTTCAGGTGGATTCAAAAGGACTTTGAATGAACGTTTGACAAACACGAAGATAATGTAACAATATGGGCTGAAATTATACCCCTAGTTTGGGATTTCAGTTTGGTGAACAGGAACACAGTTACCCTATGCATAACATCATACTGGCATTAGATTCTGTTCCTAATCCTTTCCTAATTTTCTTCTTTACTTCAAAGAGACAGAAAATCTTCATTCCAAACTCATATAAAAATTGTTTCATGTCACTAATAGTTCTAATTTTTCCATCTTAGGAAGCATCTTTCTGATGAGGGAAAACCAGAACCATGTCCTTGTGATTGTATCACAGTATAACACATCATAAAGATCTTCAACAAAACATAAATGTCCTGACACAAAACGATATTCAACTGTAGCCAAAACAGTCAACAAATGGCAGCAAAAATCTCCCAAGGGTGAACCGACACTGATTCTGAAGTCCCTTTCCTAAGTCATAATTGAAATAGAAAGGTAAAAAAACCAGAACATGGGAACAGACAGCTATTATTTTCCCAATATAAGCAGTTTTCTTATTTTTGTCAGTACAGATAAGGATGAGTTAGTAATGAATCCTTTGCTCTGACTCCATTTTCTCAAACAGAAAGCTTCAGAGCACAGACCCAGAGCACAGAGCTCCAAGGACCCTTGGAGAATACTCAGCCCAATCTTTCATCTCATCAGATGAGAAGAAAACTGAGATGTACTATGTGACTCACTCCAGAACCTAAAGCTAGTCAATGCAGAACTAGGGCTGTGATCCTTATTTCCCAACCCCAGTGTACTAATAGATGCCAACAAGCCATTGGGCAGAAGGCTCTCTTCCCTAAGAACAGGCCAAGCAACATAAGGTAAACGTATTAGTAAAGGTAGAGCTTAACTCTTATCAACTCTAGGCCAGTCCTAACACTATACTCTAAATTTCATAGCATCCAGAAGATTTGTAGAATGTAACTATGAATCTGTGTGAATATATGTCAAATGTGAGCTTTCCATATACTTAGAGCGACATCACTGCTTAAAAGTTTTATGAGACTATTTTCTAATAGTGTATGGAAATGGAGGTGAAAATGAATTTTTTTTTAAAAAAGTTATCTCTGATATTCTGACTGCCTCCTAAATTCCTATGACAGCCCACAGTGAGATTTGAGGGTCGGGAAGGGGGACACATGCCAGAGGTATGAGTGGAATTAATGAAACAGCCACCTAGTTGAAAGCAGCAAAGATTCATTTCGGGGAAATAGCAGGTATTATTCACTACTGACTTACCTAAAGAGAAAAACGAACTCTTTATTAAAACATACTCTACAGGAAAAGATGATTAAATTTTGTTACAAATTTGTTATGGGACCTTGCCCAGTCTGCTCTGGGCTCTTACTGACCTGCTAATCCAAGAAGGGGCAGGACAAAGGAAACTTGAGGGAGGAAAGTCTCACCTATCTCTAGTTAACTGATGGTACTGTTTTTGCCTTAGTTTTGGCTTGCCTTGTTTAGTATGGATCTACGAGATTTTAACAAGTTACACAGAGTATATATACAGGAGCAGATAACCTTTTTTTTTTTTTTTTTTTTTTTGAAACGGAGCAAATTGCCCCAACAGTTGTTTGAGCCTATGCCTTCAGCCTAGCACATGGTAGATGCTCAGTAAACATTTGGAATATTGTGCTTTTCCAGTTTCCTTTTGATCCTTACCTATAATGATGTACAAATTTTATAAAGTATAATCAGAGTAAGCATAGGAGTTAGTCCAGTCTGAATTTTTCTGGTCTCCTGGATGACATTAGAACATCACTGTTATTTCTCATATTAATCTTGCAGGTCATTACTCATTAGTGGGTAGTAAAATCCACTTACAGAGTCAGAGCCAGTCTGTTTTTTAATAAAATTGTATAATTTGGAATAGAAAAATGTATCATATAACAAAACTTTTGTTTCAGACACACACATATAATCCTTACTGAGGGTTGTAGTCAAAAAAGTTGGAAAACAATTTTTTAAAAGCTCTGCAACAACGTCTAAACTGTAGTTATATATCATCTGCCTCCACTTGTAAAAAACCTCAGAAAATAACTGTCGCTTATTTTTGGTTGTAAGGATTTTAAATGAGATAGACCATGCAAAGCACTTAGGCTGGCGGCTATCAAATAACAAATACCCATTAAATGCTAGCTAGTTATAGTAACAAATACAGGAAGATTACTAGAGAATAATTCATGCCAGAAGCATGGGAAGACAGTGGCTGGGACCATGTAAGGAGTGAGTAATTTAACTTTTTTTATTCTTCAGAAAAGCTTTATCACAGGCTTTGGCTCACACTCCTTATAACCCTGCACCAGACTAAGTTCCCAGGCTATCTTCTCACCTGCTTCTCTAGTAAGAAGATTATCTCCTCATTTGCTAGGCGTTATTTAGTTTTAATGTATATCCAAACTCATATACTAATCCAGACTCCACCCTCTAATATCCCATAGAGGATAGCCTGATGGGCTAGTTCACATCTAGGCTTAAGGAACGGGTCTAGCCAGACAGCATGAGAGTAATCCTATCAGACATCTTTATCAAGAATCAGAGGCTAGGGCTTCCCTGGTGGCCCAGTGGTTGAGAATCTGCCTGCCAATGCAGGGGACACGGGTTCGAGCCCTGGTCTGGGAAGATCCCACATGCCGTGGAGCAACTAAGCCCGTGAGCCACAATTACTGAGCCTGCGTGTCTGGAGCCTGTGCTCCGCAACAAGAGAGGCCGCGACAGTGAGAGGCCCACGCACCGCGATGAAGAGTGGCCCCCGCTTGCCGCAACTGGAGAAAGCCCTCGCACAGAAACGAAGACCCAACACAGCCATAAATAAATAAATAAATAAATAAATAAAATTAAAAAAAAAAAAAAAAGAATCAGAGGCTAGGGACTTCCCTGGTGGCGCAGCGGTTAAGAATCCGCCTGCCGGGGGCTTCCCTGGTGGCGCAGTGGTTGAGAGTCTGCCTGCCAATGCAGGGGATGCGGGTTCGAGCCCTGGTCTGGGAAGATCCCACATGCCGAGGAGCAACTGGGCCCGTGAGCCACAACTACTGAGCCTGCGCGTCTGGAGCCTGTGCTCCACAACAAGAGAGGCCGCGATAGTGAGAGGCCCACGCACCGTGATGAAGAGTGGCCCCCACCTGCTGCAACTAGAGAAAGCCCTCGCACAGAAACGAAGACCCAACACAGCCAAAAATAAATAAATAAATGAATAAATTTATTTTTAAAAAAAAGGTATATCTCAAAGGAATTTATGGGGACTTAAAAAAAAAAGAATCCGCCTGCCAATGCAGAGGACATGGGTTCAAGCCGTGGTCTGGGAAGATTCCACATGCCATGGAGCAACTGAGACTGTGCACCACAAGTACTGAGTCTGTGCTCTACAGCCCGCGAGCCCCAACTACTGAGCCCTCATGCCACAACTACTGAAGCCCACGTGCCTAGAGCCCGTGCTCCACAAGAGAAACCACTGCAATGAGAAGCCTGCGCACCACAACGAAGAGTAGCCCCCACTCGCCACGACTAGAGAAAGCTCGCGCTCAGCAATGAAGACCCAATGCAGTGCCCCCCTCCTCTAAAGAAAAGAAAGAGAAAAAAAAAAAAAGAATCAGAGGCTAATGCAAACTACAGGAAAAACAAAGAACCAGCAAAGCAGGAACAAGAAAAGAGCTCATCAGTTTAGAAACATAATGAAGCATTCTTCTCCAGGTTAGTCATTACAGTAGGTCTTGAGTTTGAAGATGGTGAGCAGATTACAGCCTACAGGGCAAAGAAGTAGGTAACACCTGCTCCAACATGCTGGGACAGCTGAGTCTAAATGCTAACAAGTCTGTGGAAACCTGACTTTCACAAGACTTGAAGTCAGCAACCAGCCAGAAATAATACAACAACAGGAATGACCAGACCCAGAACCAAAATGTGCAAAGGAGTTTACAGGACCTACTAAGGAACAAGGAAAAGGACCAGAAAGAACTCGAGTCAGTGCACAAATGAGGCATTCTCAAAAAGAAGTTAGCCCCAGATAGTTCCCATTGGTTCCAAGCCACTGAGGGGAGGATGGGGCACAGAACAATAAACTTAAATACCTCCAACTTCGAGTCAAGTAGAACAGTCTTTCTTCTCAAGACGGGCTGATAAGAAATTCTCAGCCCAGCTCCACATAGTCTGGAGAAAGGAGACAGAGCCAGGCAAGGTCAAAAGCAAGATGATCTGAAAACCTTTAGTGGAGAAGACCAGTTGTAACCTATACCGTTGTGACTTGGAATGGATCTCTTTGCTAAACACTTTCTAAGTTAATAAAAGTTTTCATAGTGTCCTTTTCCTTAGTTTATAACAAATACCTATAAAATACAGACACTCTCTGTATGGGATCCTGAACAGCAGGGGCCAGAATGAAAAGGAAAATTAAAAGGAAAAACTGAGTACACAGATGAAAGAAAGGAGATGGTATCTTTGGCTATTATTGTTGGTTTCCTCTATTCCCTTTGTTCCCCCCTTAAGGTGATCAGATACTGACTGATGAAGAAGATTTTACAGAGTGGCAGCCCAAGACACCTCACACAGTGGTCCTGTTTAACTAATGCAGCACATTAATCTACAAGTAAAATTACAGACAACATCTCTAATTATCGCACATCAAGGTAAGAGAACGGAGATGAACTACGGTCATTTTAGGGGAAGGAACATGGGGTTTGTGCCTCCATTTGGAGTTATCTATTAATCAGTTCATAACTTCTCTGCCCACCAACCACACAGCCTTTCCAGAATGGCCCAGATGTCCCCCTAGAACAGGGCCTTCGCAATTTTTGTCCCTACTACCTAGAATGCTCTCCTGCTACATCCCTTTGAGACTTCCGCCTCAGCTCGAATTATACTTCTTTAGGGTACCATAATGGACCTGAGACTGGGTCAGATATTCATCAAGATTTCTCACAGCTATCATGCTACTCATATGGTTATTTGTGTCTTTTCCCCCAATGCACTGTAATCCTTACAAGCACACAAAGTCACTCAACATTATTTAAGCAGAACCAACCTGTTTATTTCAATGGAGGACTCATCCAGGTACTTTTACATAAAGTATCACAATTGCTGAATACTCAGTTTTTCATCGATATCAAGAATTGGGGAAAATATGGGATCACTGCCACAAGTTAGGCTATAGAACAACTTTTATGGACAGAGGCACTCTGCTGCTCATAGAGATGAAGCACATAGGTTGACCTAATGTACCAAAAATTGGAAAAAAAAATTAGTTTTTATTTGTTTTCTATTATTAGAATCCTTCCTGAACAAGTACATTAAACTAGGCATTTTCACGCTTCTCCTCAAACTGTCCTATAAAAATAAACAAAGAATGAAAGAATGGGGCTGCCCATAAAAGATTAAGGGCAGAAATAGGTATGGATTGGGACATAAGTCCCAACAAGTAAAAAAAGTGTTGTCTTTGTATTTTTTTCCTCCATGCATATAAACAATAGAAATTAAAGAGCTGTGGTTTTACTTAGGAGGAAAAAAAAGTACAGATTATATCTGTCATACCTGAGGAGGCAAAGAAAAAAGTCATATTCTCAAAGTCCACTTGAGAAAAAAGAGAGAGAGATAAGATGCACGGTTTGAGTGAAGGAAATTAACTGAACCTCATTTGGTCTCTATTAGACCATTTTTCCCCTCCTCTCACCCCACCCCACCAAAATCTTTCTGAAACTCAAAGATTTAATCTCATGACAGCATAATAAAAATGGTCCTTGTAGGGGCGGCTATGCATGTGTACGAACAAGGATTACATGGGAAATCTCTGTACCTCCCTCTCAAAACAGCTCTAAAAAACGTTTTTTAAAAAGGTACTTGGATCAAGTTAAAGTTGGATAAGTGACATTTAGAGTAGATAGTTACTTACAATACAAAACAGACCACTCCGCTGCACCAGAGGAAATATGTGTGTGCCGCCAAGCAGCTTTTCTGGCTCAGGTAAAACCTCTCAAGATCACACAGATGGTAACCCTGACAACCACCCGTCTGCTTAGTAGGAGTGCAACTTGAAGAAACAGCTAATGCTAAATCTCACTCACTATGAGGCTTGCTATAATTATGAACACTTACACTGGTAGCAATCAATTGTGTTTAACTACATTTGGATCTGTGAGTCTGCTGAACTGTTCTATTAACCATAACTTCTGATCTCCTATGGAAATCTAGATGAATTTGCTTAGTCAGGATCAAGCAAAAAAAGTTTCTGTAAGGTAAGAAATTAACACAAATGGGGACCATTACGGAGCAGTGAGGACGTCTGCGGCAAAGGAGATGATGTCTCTATAAGAACAGAGACATTCTTATTCATTGATCTTTTTCTTCTCTGGTAAAAGAGAAGTGTTCCAAGGAAAGCCATCCCGAAAAGCAACATAGGAAAAAAGCTAGGGGGAAGGAGAACCCTAGAGGTTAACTGCCACCTTCCTATACTGTGTGCTACACTGTGGTATCATCTGGTCTATACTTACTAATCATACAAAATATGTATATACGTAATGTATATGTTAGAAAAAGCATTCTCACTAATCTTTTCTCACACATACACACAAAATGATCCCAACTTTATTTCGACTGTAACTTGGTTTTATGAGACATACTAACTTAAGATGCAAAATAACTGGTCAAAAGGCATAAAACTGAAATCTTCCCTTGTTTACATTTACATGTCTGAAACCTACTTTTCTCCCACAAAGAAAATGGAAAAGTATAACATGACCACTCCCACCTCTTGATACATTTCTGCACAATGCAAAGAGAAAGCAGAAAAAAAGAACATAAAATGGTAAACATGAATTTAGTTTTCAATTCTCTTTCTCAGATTAATCTGTTCAAGAAATATCACTGGGCACTCACTATGTGCCAAGCAGAGTGTTATGTATGGACTTCATTCATGATTTGGGATATCTGAAAATCCAGAGAACCTCGTTATTTTGAAATTAACTTGTGTTTAATAATTCAATTTTTATGCAGTTAAAAATATAGGCTTGACTATCCAACATGTTCTGTAGAGTTTCACTCAATATTTGGTAGCAATCAGCCAATTTAAACATGCTAATTATTTCAAGCATTCTGTTATTTATGTATTGCTAATACTTAGTGGTTCTTGGTCTTGACACAGTACTTTAGTTTTATTTCTAGTTATTAGGCACAAACATTCAAAAATCATTTCTAAAATGCAGTCAGCCCAACGCAGGGATCACTGGCTTTGTTTCATATACTTGTTCAGCCCCCCAATGTCATTCAAAGTATGTTGCCATTCTCTCTCTCTTTTTTTTAAAAATTATTTATGTATTTATTTATGGCTGTGTTGGGTCTTCGTTTCTGTGCGAGGGCTTTCTCTAGTTGCGGCAAGCGGGGGCCACTCTTCATCGCGGTGCGCGGGCCTCTCACTATCGCGGCCTCTCTTGTTGCGGAGCACAGGCTCCAGACGCACAGGCTCAGTAGTGTGGCTCACGGGCCTAGTTGCTCCGCGGCATGTGGGATCTTCCCAGACCAGGGCTCGAACCCGTGTCCCCTGCATTGGCAGGCAGATTCTCTACCACTGCACCACCAGGGAAGCCCCCATTCTCTTTTATAGGTGGTTTTAAAGCGGTCATTCCCTTCGGAATCACTGAAACCCCTTATTTCTTTAGAGCATTTCACAACTGTAAATGAAAATCTCACCAACTGACTTAAACAGTAGATAGCCATGAAGGGTCAGGATCCTAAGACTAGGGTTTCATGACCAGAGCTTAGCTCACTGAGTCCCATGTCACATCTCCAGGGAATAAATACCACAAGACAGACAAAATAAACACCTGATACGAAACAAAGGAAACCCAACCCCCCCACAAATAGCCCTGTTGCATTATACCAGAAGAGTAATCTTCTCTTTCTTTCTCTACAAATACAGCTAGTTGTTCATCACTGAGAGGAGGACTCAATAAAAGACAGTAATCCCTGAAAGCCAACCAGAAGAAGAAAATCTGGATTTCTTTTGAAAGCACAGGTCTGCCAGGTGACAAGACTATTTTACCGTCTAGCACACATAGGACTATGAACTCTCCAGAAAAATCAAGCGTAAATGCTGAAGTTTAGACAAAGAATCTATAGAGAAAAAGTTGGCCGTTCCAGAGGAAGATAACCTCAGGTACACAGGGCTGCTGCCTCACATGTCAAATTCTGTGTCAACAGCACACCTGGAGTTATGCAGTGGGGCAGCCTGACCCATGCGCTCTGAAAATGACCCTCATCCCATTCACAGACCTCAATGTCAAAGTCAGTCGCAATTCTGGATTAGTCCCTTAGTCCAACGGAAAAATACAGTGGCAACACAAAAACGCTGATCTTTTTCGTTTCTTTCCAAAAGATGAACGAAACAAAAATAAGCTTTGCTTCTATTTTCTGAGCACTCAAATGTGACCTCCCCCCAGATTAGCAACATAAATAATAGGAAATAGCATAAGAAAATAAGAAAGGAAGAGATGTTACAAAGATTCTGAAGTAAACACTCATTAATTCAATGACTCAGAAAAAAATTCTACAGCAATAAAGGTTAGGGCACAGTATAATAATAATAAAAAAGCTAAAAGATATTCTATGCAGGTGTATTTTCTGTAGCTTAGAGATGAGGAAACTAAAATTTAGAGATTAAGTGATTTGCTCTAAGCCATAAAGATAGCACTAGCACCTACGTCTTCTAATTTCTAACCTCTGGTTTCCTACTGCAGCTTACTAAAACCTGGAAAAGGTTAGGAAAAGCCTGCTGGATCCATAGGTCTAATGATAATAATAACTGTAAACAATAACAACACAACAGTTTTTACTCGTGGCTTAAATTGTGTACATTCTAAGTCTAACAAATAGAAAGTCCTTTCACAAGCCTCCTACCAATGTGTAGCATATGTAATAGGAAAACCTGACAACATTATTTCTGCTACTAAATTGGCCATCAGTTGTGGCTATTCAGTCTACAGGGTCCTTTAAGACAATATCTGTCTTATAAGGTTCAGACACCAACAACCACCAAAGAGGGGAACTGGAAACCAGCGCTTGGGTGCCTCTCTTTTGTCACCATCACTTACCTTGATGGGTACTTCAGTGAGTAAGCAGCAGCCAGGAACCCACCCAGGTTGTGTCCAAGCAAAATCATTTTGTCCAATCCTAATGCACATCTCCACTCTTCAATGGATTCCACAAACTGATTCTCTACTTCTTCTGCATCATTGTCAAATCTGGGTCTGCTACTTCGTCCAAAGCCCAGCAGGTCAAAAGCATAGACAGGTCTATTGGTGCAAAGATCTCCAAAATTCAGTGCCCAGAGTCCGAGACCTCCTCCAAAACCATGGAGGAGGACAAGTGGAGTCTTATTTGAAATATTATGAGAAAGCTTCAGTGTCCATATTTTATTTCCATTAGATATACGAACAGGTCCTTTTTTGTATGTGCAGGGGACACCTAATGGAAACATAAAAGAGAAATTCTGCTTAGTGTCACTACTTCTGGGAAGGGGAGTATTCTCAGAGCAATCAGAAATTAATCATCTAGAAACCATCTGGTATTCATTTATATGAGTTTAGCCTTTATTATATCAGCCCTAAAAAAAAAGTGCACATTTTATTGAAGCAATTCTTTTTTTCTTTAATTTTATTTATTTGTTTGTTTGTTTACTTATTTATTTTTGGCTGTGTTGGGTCTTCGTTGCTGAGCGCAGGCTTTCCCTAGTTGCGGCAAGTGGGGGCTACTTTTCATTGTGGTGCACAGGCTTCTCATTGCAGTGGCTTCTCTTGCTGCAGACCACGGGCCCTAGGTGAGTGGGCTTCAGTAGTTGTGGCACGCAGGCTCAGTAGCTGTGGCTTGTGGGCTCTAGAGCGCAGGCTCAGTAGTTGTGGTGCACACACTTAGTTGCTCCGCAGCACGTGGCAGCTTCCCGGACCAGGACTCAAACCCATGTCCCCTGCACTGGCAGGCGGATTCTTAACCACTGCACCACCAGGGAAGTCCCAAAGCAAGTATTTCTTAATTACCATATTTTACATCTTGGTGGTAAGATCTATCTCACACAAGTCTCAAGCAACCGTGGCCTAGGTTTTCTGGCAAGTCATGTCAGCTCTTTGGACTTCTTTCCATATCTATCAGTTGAGGATACTGGAGTGGAACTCAGTGGCTGCTGAATCCATTATTTTAAAGTCTCTAGCTTTACAGACAATAGAATACTACCTTGTATGTGCAGAACACTTGAGGATTAAGCATTGAACATTGAACTCAGACTCAAAAGAAACATTTTTTTCCTAAAACATCATCATGAATTTAGGGAAGGATTAACATGTATTAAACACATAACTGAAATCTTAAGTCATCATAACGTTTAGTAGAAAAAGATGGCAGGAACTCCTCAGCATGAGGTGCCAGGTAGTCTGAGTTCGTATCCAACAATCTCTCTAGAGAAAGCAAATAACCACAATTTTGTAGATAAAAAATCTTTCTTGCCCTCAATGCTACAGGACTAAATACTTTAAATCTCCCCCAAAACTGACTAAAGATGAAACTAATTTGAAATTCTTTTACATTAACTTGTCAACTGAATTGCTACACTTTAGATATATCTTAATTATTTGTGCATATACATCTGCAGTGGACAAACACGGAGCACTGGGAGTTTCTGCCCTTTAACCAAATAATCTCCAGTTTTGTACCCACATAGTGGCAGAAGGGGAAACCCAGCATTTGTTCAGAATATTAACAGAGCCCAGAGTGAGTGGAAATGACACCAGTTTAGAAAAGGAGGTGATCCGGTACTAGTGCCAAGCCAAACCACATTTTGAACATAGATGTCTGCGTATTCACATAAAAACCATCTGTGACCTCTATGAGACAGCTCACCCCACTGTATTAGTTGCTTGCTTCCATGTCTGATATTAAAGCAGGGGCCAATTCTCACTCCTATTTGCATCCCTGGAACCCAGCAGTAGGAAATCAGTATGTTTGTTAAATACATGAATTGAGTATCTAGCACCCTTTTTTCTTATCTCTTGACAAGAATTTTTTCATTTAGTAAATCACAATGACAACTTTGCCAGCTTTGTAGAGAACAAGATTACCCAACCATACAGAGTAGAAATCCATTTTCATGTTAAAAATCCATATAAGATGGCTTACTATCCCCTTCTTTGGATATATCCAGTTATGGTCACTTACTCCTGAATCATTCAAATGCACAAACGAAATTCATTTGTGGCAGAGAGTATGAAAAACAGGTGTGGACAAGTATATGCACAAATATACACAATAATCATGTATGTGCACTGCACCACTTAAGCTCTTCCTCTAAACAAAATTACACAGTAAACACCATTACTTGAAAGTATACCCACAGATATCTGGGAACACTCTGACAGTACAAGTGTGGGTAAATTTCAGTTCTCACAAGAAACAAAAAAGATAAAGGTTTCCTCACTACTATAAATGTAGACATAAAGAATCCTAGAATACTAGACTAAGGATCACCCCACCCATTCCTCTTATGGGCAAAAACTAGGAAGCTGAGAAAAGGAACTTGCCCAAGACCCTGTAACCCCTGGACTGCAGCCCTGGGCCTAGAACAGGTTACCTGGACGTAGTCCAGTATGTGTTCTACTAGACAAGGCTACTTGCTCTGCGACACCTACAGCCTGCTCTCAGAGCAGTCTGCGGACCTCTGGTGAGCCAGAGATCCTTTCAGGAGGTCTCACGAGGTCAAAACTATTTTCATGACAATCTAAGACTTTATTTGCCTTTTTCACTCTCATTCTCTGATGGGTATACAGTGGAGTTTTCCAGAGGTCACATGATAAGTGATTACTAACAGTCTGAATGCAGAAGCAGATATGAGAATCCAGCTGCCTTACATTAAGCCAGATATTAAAGAGAGGTGTAAACTTGTAAACAATGTTACTCTTTTCACTACATTTGTTTAGAAAGCAGTTATTGGGCTTCCCTGGTGGCGCAGTGGTTGAGAGCCTGCCTGCTAATGCAGGGGACGCGGGTTTGGGCCCTGGTCTGGGAGGATCCCGCATGCCGCGGAGCGGCTGGGCCCGTGAGCCACAATTACTGAGCCTGCACGTCTGGAGCCTGTGCTCTGCAACGGGGGAGGCTGCGATGGTGAGAGGCCCGCGCACCGCGATGAAGAGTGGCCCCCACTTGCCACAACTGGAGAAGGCCCTCGCACGGAAGCGAAGACCCAACGCAGCCAAAAATAAATTAAAAAAAAAAACAAACAAAAAAAAACAGAAAGCAGTTATTTTTAGAAAACATGTTATTTATTTTAAACTGCAATGGGTTTATTACTATTGTTTTAAAAGAAATTAGTAAGTTGACATATTTTAAATTATTCAGTTTTAATTTTTAATACAGTAAATACTGATAGCTATAACCTCTAAACAAAGTTCCTTGGGGTACTTCCTAATTTAAGAGTATAAAAGGGACTCAAGACGAAAAAGTTTGAGAACCGTTGCCTTCTTCCCACATTTATGCACTTACTGATGACATGTAAAAGGAAAAAAAGTTCTTTTGCCAACAACTAACACACCACAGAATCTGATCTTCAGTTTCAAGGCGATGCTTTATATTGGACCTATTTTAGTAAATGGCTCAGTTAACTTATAAGAAGAAAACCTTACATTTTAAAATTTTCTCTTCAGCTTCTTTAAGGTGTGATGTTGACGTAGGGCACCATGTGGGAAGCCAAGCAGTTAGCCATCCTGACCTAGAGCATCAAAAACAAAATACAAATAAGTGAGTTAATGCTCTTCTCAACTCCCAACTGTTACATAGGGAGAAGAAAAGCAGAATACAAAGTTTACTGTCTGTGTGATGAGGAAGCTAGCTGTATGTGACAAATTCACCTAATAGGTACAAAGCATTGTGATAAAGTACAGATACTTTCAACCTGAGAAACTACAAGTAGATGTCCAAGTCCATCTTACCTTCATGGATAGTCAGATTCCACATAATCAAGCAGAGACTAAAAATGGGCAAAACAAGAAAAGATAAAAAAGGCATTCCCCCACCCCACTGCAAGACAGTTTCTTATCAGGGTGGAAGTACAAAAAAGCTAAAGACCATGAATACGATCATTTCAACGGCAGGTTCACAGCAAGTACAAAATATACCTACTATGAGGGCTGAGAGAAGAGACATCTTAATAAATTTGAGATTTTTTTTAAAGCTTCAAATCTCATGGTTAAGTGTAGAACATACCCCTAATACAAATGCAGAGGACAGGCCCATGTCCAATCTACCTAGCATGAACCGGTTAACTTTTAAAAGCTTTGGATTCCAGCAAACAGTAGATGATAAGAAGGCCCCAGGCATCTGGCAGAAGACAGCTAAACAAAGAGAACAAGGAAGCAGGCCTTGCGCAAGAGGAGACAAAAGGCATGGGGAGGCTGGAACTGACACACTTTGCTCATAGCCAACCAAGGAGAGGGTGAGCCTTCAACTCCTGGTCTAGCAGCAGACCCCAGGCATATCCTAACAATCTGAGATAATGCAGGACATTAGCAGTCATCTGACAGTTAGCAAGCGCTCAGCATATGGCCAGTATCACTTAAAGTGAGAACTTTCTCATCAAAGAGAAAATGAATTAAAGAAGAAGAGAAACCAACTACTGCAGATTCCAGATGAGAGCTAAGAGCCAGAACGAAGGCTTTGGCAACAGGGATGGAGACAAGAAGATGAGGAATATTTAAAAATAAAACAGGCTAAGGGTACAAACTTACAACTAGAAGATGAGTACGTTCTGGAGATCTAATGCACGGCATAGTGATTATAGTCAACAATACTGTATCGTAGACTTCAAAACTGCTAAGAGACTAGATCTTAAATGTTCTCACTTCAAAAAAAAAAAGATAATTATGTGAAGTGGTAGAGGTGTTAACTAAAGCTATGGTGGGAATCATACTGCAATATATAAATGTATAAATCAACACATTATACACCTTGAACTTACAATGTTATATGTTAATTATATCTCAATTTTAAAAATAAATAAAGCAAAGAAAAATCTAATGGAAGAAATAGGTGACTCAACAACTGTAATACATGATAGGATTAATTCCCTCCAGAGTTATTTATTGAGCACTTACTATCTTTGAGGAACTATTCGACTCACTTGGGGCATATCAGTTACGAAACAGAGGTTAGAGTGATTAATTCTCCCTAAAGGGATCAGAGTTGCTTTTGGACTGCATCTTCACAAATAAACGGGATACTTCAAAAGCGGGGGTGGGACTTCCCTGGTGGTCCAGTGGCTAAGACTCCGCGCTCCCAATGCAGGGGGCCCAGGTTCACTCCCTGGTCGGGGAACTAGATCCCACATGACGCAACTAAGAGTTCGCACACCGCAACTAAAGATCCCGCGTGCCACAACTAAGATCCGATGCAGCCAAAAAAGAAACTGGAGTGGTGGTTCAGGCATTCCCAGGGAAGGAAAGGGCATGAGCACATGCACAGAAAGAAGTATATCATGCGTGTTGTGCGGTAACAAGGGCACTGTTTCCAATAGCTGCTCTAACAAATCACCACAAATTTGGTGGCTTCAAGCAACAGAATTTTTTTTCTATCACAGTTCTGGAGACCTGAAGTCTGAAATCAGCATCACTGGGTTGAAACCCAGGTGTCAGCAGGGCCACACTCCCGTTAGAGGCTCTAAGGGAAAACCCTTTCCTAGTCTCTTCTGGGTCTGGTGTCTGCTGGTATTCCTCACCCTGTGGCAGCGTCACTCCAGTTACCTGTGCCCCTTACCACAGTGCCTTCCCTCTTCTCCATACGACACGTAGAAACCTTCAATAAACAGTAGTTGATATTATAGTGATGACAGTAACAATGATTCACTAATACTTATGAGGCATAAAAATAGGAGTTTTATATAAGGTTCAGAGGGAGTTCAAAGATAAGAATTGACAAAGCATCGTCATTGTGCATCACTCCTTACCTCGAAGGTAAGGCTACTTCTAGTTGACCTCCAATGGGAAACTCAGCCTTGCTCCAGCCTTTTACTTGACACTCTAATATCATTTTTGTTATTTCTTATTCTCTGTCCTCTAGACATACAACATTCTCTGCCCTCTTGCTTCCTGGCCCTGAATATCCTTGGAATATGCCTCTCCCTTCTTTGCATGATTCATTACACTTCTTAGCAACCTCAGATTAGATTGCATTTCCCCTTTGCCCACATACCCAAAGAGAATTAGATCAAGGTGACACGATGGCACCCTGTACTCAAGCTCTATTTTCTTAATTCTCAAGGTGTGTCATCAAGTTCATATTTACTCATCAGTATCCTCACCTAACTATAAGATCCTTGAAGGTAAGGACTCATTGCATTCTCGGTTTCTATCCCAGTACCTAGCATATTAATATGCATTCATGCTATGAATGAATAAAGTTATTGCTTCACCCGAAGTGTACTGGTTGCAATGAATTACAAGTAGATGACAGTGAAGCTCTCCATCTTAACATACAATTGGATTACAGAGATGTATGCATATATGTCAAAATTTAACAAATGAACACGTAAAACTTAAGCGTTTCATCATAATAAAATTTTATACCAAAAAAAAAAAAAGGTAAAACAGGCTGGATTTGATAATTGGTTATAAATAAGGTACAATAGAGGATTCCCAGGCTTCTGTCTGAGGTGCCACTAATAATGACAGAGAACACATGAATAAGAAGAGCTGTGAATAGAGAAATGTGCTAAGTTTTGAATGGGCTGATACAGCATCTACCTTTTCTAAGCTTTGTAGGCTCATCCTACTGTGTTTCCCTTCCCTGTAGAATTTCTCTGGGCATTATGTATAACAGGCGCTCAATAAATAATGTTTGCTGAATGATTAAGTCACTCACAATCCAAGGTACTCTCAGTCCAAGCTACACCCATTCCACAGATGTGAACACTGAGGTTCAGAAATGTTAAGCACCAGGCCCAAGAGTATTCAGCTAGTAAGTGACATAAGCAGAGATGTGACCTGAATTCTGAGTGACTTCAAAACCCTTTTTTTCTCAGGTGACTACCTTCCTTAAAATGTCTGAGGAGTTGTCATTACCTACAGAATAAAATCACATCCTTAAATCTGCACAGAAGATGCTTTACAATCCATCCACAGGTTACTTCACCCCATCTTGTCTTTTCACATTGTACTTTTTCAACACCTCATAACTCCCAAAATTTCATGTTATCTTATGCCTCTATGGCTTTTCCCTCTGCCCAAAATACGTTGTCTTTTCTGAGATACTGTCCCTGATCCTGATGCCAAGAGCACAGGTGATTAGTCAGTCCTCTGGCCCTTGTTACAGGTATACTTACTATTGCTGTGGTTACTTGTCTACTATTTATCTGCCCTACTGCACTCTGAGCACAATGAATGCTAAACCCACATTACAAGTCATTCTTATATTGCCAGTGCCAAACACACTAACCGGCTTGTGGCCATGGAGTGCCTGGTAACTGTGTGTGTGAAATGAAGGCCTTGGTCAAAAGAAATACAAGAAGCGGATGGAGGAAGGCAAATGAGGTTCATTTCTATAGGCAGACAGCACTTAACAGTTCCACTAGTTCTTTATTAGGTGACAGGATATGGGCAAGATGCGGGCCTGAAAGCCCCCCAAAACAAAGCAAACAAATGTCAATGCAAAAAGATCAGTCAAGAAAAGGGTAATCAACAGAATGAACAATTTAGGAAGGTGATGAGAAGCACTGTAATTCACACTTTTTCTCATATATATAAATTTTCCTTTTTATCTGCTAGTCAACTTTCTTCTTGTCTCTTTATCTTCAGATATAACAACTTGCTAGTAAGGTCCATAAGTAAGCATGTATATATGTATGTATGCACATACACACACACACACACACACACACACACACAGGATTAAAGGACAGGACTGTAAGCAGATGTATTTGGTCAGGTTTTCATGGCATGTGGGCTATACTATGGAGATATTATGTGAAAAAAAGAATGTTGGGGTTCCAGTTCAAGATGGAAGATCCTGATCTCACCTCCTCCACACTCACACTGAAATCTACAGCTACATATACAACAATTTCCTCTGACAATAGCCTAAAAACTGGCAGAGCAAGGCCCTCCACATCACCCAAACCAGAGAGAAACCACATCGAAGCAGGTGGGAAAGGCTGAGACACAATCTCACCATAAACCCCATCCTGGTGCAGCGACCCACAGTCGGGAGGGAACTCAAAACCCAGAGCTTCTCCCTGAGGAGCAAAGGGCTCATAACCCACATTGGGCAGCCCGATTTTTAAGACTGGCAGCTGGAAGATGAGCCCCCAAAATGTCTGGCTTTGGAGACCAATGGGGCTCAAGCTCATGAAACACGTGGGGTGTGGCAAATCGAGGAATGGCTCTTAAAGGGCTTGTGTGCAGACTCACCTGCACCAGGGCCCAGCACAGAAGCAGCGCTTTGAAAGCACCCGGGCTTTACGTGAAAGAGACCATTTCCCTAATTTTAAAGCAATGGCCGAAGGAGCAGGGGCCTGCTGGGATTGCTCTCCAGGGATGGAGACTGGTGGACACCATCTTCCTGCTCCCCCTCTGCCGTTTTATGTTTGGTGACCCAGTTTTTATGTTTGCTACCCAGAGGACACCCCTCGATCACCTGGCTCTGGCAGTCAGAGGGGCTTGTGTTCCTGGGTCCCATGGGACGGTAACAATCGGAGAGACAGTTCTTGGCAGACTGCCACTCTCAGGACACCACACAGACAGTTGGCTGAAACACATCCCTAGTCTCTCTGAGAACGTGGCCTATTTATTTGTCCAGGAGTTTTGGCCTTAGAAGCAGGCTTCTGGTTTGGCACACATTAACGACTACAGAGGTGCTTTCATGGAACAGAGGCTGGGGGATGCCATTTTGCACTCACCCTCTGCCTTGCTAGAGCTCACCAATATCTCCCAGAAAGGAGCTTGTACACTCCTCTGGAGCCCTGATTTGTGTGACTGCTGCCCAGGCGACGCCTCCAAACCTGGAGGCCAGCAAGGCTTATGGTTGTGGTCCCACAGCTATATATATATATATTTGCATTCTTTAAAAACTGATACCTAAGGGTTTGGCTTCCTTCAGCCTGAATCTAGGTGCTGACTGAGATCCTCCCCTTTGGGACACCGGCCTTGGCACATCCTCAACTACTGGGAACCAGTAAAAATAAAATAAGCTTCTTGGACAATCACAAAGGTTTGAAAGACAACCAAGAGCTAGGGCAGGGTTAAACAATAAGGTTTATCTCCTATGGTCAACCCTTTAAGACTGGGAGAAGTGGTTGTTTTTCACCTATTGCATAGAAACCAACAGAGAATCAAGCAAAATGAAGAAACAGAGGAATGTGTTCCAAACAAAAGAACATGATAAAACCTCAGGAAAAAAAAAAAAAACCCTAATGAAACAAAGATAAGTAATTTACCTGATAAAGAGTTCAAAGTAATGGTCATAAAGATGCTCACTGAACTTGGGAGAATAAACACGGTGAGAATTTTGACAAAGAGACAGAAATACAAGAGAGTTCCACACAGAAATCACAGAACTGAAAAATATGAACTAAAAAATACACTAGATGTGGGAATTCCCTGGCAGTTCAGTGGTTAGGACTTGGCACTCTCACTGCAGGGGCCCGGGTTCAATCCCTGTGCAGGGAACTAAGATCCCAAAAGCCACACAGTGTAGCCAAACAAACAAAACAAAACACTAGGTGAGTTCAACATCAGACTAGATAAAGCAGAAAAAAGGATCAATGAACCCAAGACAGGGCAGAGGAACTCACCCAAAGAGAGCAGCAAAAAGAAAAAAGAATGATAAAAAAAAAAAAAAACACATACCATAAGGGACTTAAAAGAAAACATCAAGCTGAGTAATATTCACACTTTAGGAGTCCCGGAAAAAGAAGAGAGAGAGAAAAGGGCAGAAAACTTATTTTAAGAAACAAGGGCTGAAAACTTGCCTAACCTGGGAAAAGAAAAAGACATCCAGATCCAGGAAGCCCAGACAGTTCCAAATAAGATCAACCCAAAGAGACCCACACTAAGACACATTTATAATTAAAATGCCAAAAGTTAAAAACAAGGAGAGAATCTTAAAAGCAGAAAAAGAAAAAGAATGTTTTATACATAAGGGACCTCATAAGTCTCTCAGTTGGTTTTTCAGCAGAAACTGCAGGACAGAAGGGAGTGGCATGATATATTCAAAATCATGAAAGAAAAAAAATTTCTAACCAGTAACACTCTAACCAGCAAAGTTATTCAGAACTAAATAAGAGGTAGAGTTTTCCATACAAGCAAAACCTAAAGGAGTTCATCACTACTATACCAGTCTTACAAGAAACGTTAAAGGGATTTCTTTAAGCTGAAAAGAAACAGCACTAATTACTAACCAGAAAACATATGAAAGTATAAATCTCACTGGTAAAGGTAAATATACATAAAGGTAGTGCACTAACCACTACTAAAACTAGTATGAAGATTAAAACGCAAGGGACTTCCCTGGTGGCGCAGTGGTTAAGAATCCACCTGCCAATGCAGGGGACATGGGTTCGAGCCCTGGTCCGGGAAGATCCCAAATGCCGTGGAGCAAATAAGCCCACGCGCCACATCTACTGAGCCTGCACTCTACAACCTGCGAGCCACAACTACTGAGACCACGTGCCACAACTACTGAAGCCCGCACACCTACAGCCCCATGCTCTACAACAAGAGAAGCCACCGCAATGAGAAGCCCATGCACCACAATGAAAAGCCCACGCACCGCAACGAAGAGTAGCCCCTGCTCGCCGTGACTAGAGAAAGCCCGCGTGCAGCAACGAAGACTCAACACAGCCAAAAATAAATTTTAGAAAACCTAACAAATAAATTTATTAAAAAAAAAGATTAAAAGGCAAAAGTAGCTAAATCAAGTAAACAACCTAACTTTATACCTCAAGAAAAATCTCAGATAAACAACATAACTGTACACCTCAAGGCTAGAAAAGGAAGAAACAAGGCCCAAAGTTAGTAGAAGGAAGGAAATAACAAAGAGAAAAAATAAATGAAATAGAGACTAAAACGACAATAGAAAAGATGAGTGAAACCAAGATCTGGTTCTTTGAAAAGATAAAACTGACAAACCTTTAGCTAGACTCACTCAAAATCAAAAATGAAAAAGGAAGCATTACAACTGACAGCACAGAAATACAAAGAATAATAAGAGAGCTACTATGAAAAATTATATGCCAACAATTGGACAACTGAGAAGAAATGGATAAATTCCTAGAAACATACAACCTTCCAAGACTGAATCATGAAGAAACAGAAAATTTGAACAGAATGATTACTAGTAAAGAGATTGAATCAGTAATTTTAAAACTCCCTACAAAGAAAAGTAAAAGACCAGACAACTTCACTGGTGAATTCTACCAAACATTCAAAGAAGAATTAATACCAATCCCTTTCAAACTATGCCAAATAACAGAAAAGAAGCAACACTTCCAAACTCAATTTACAAGGCCAGCATTTCTCAATCCCAAAATAGACAAGGACACCACACAAAAAAGAAAATTACAGGTCAATATCACTGATGAACATAGATACAAAAATCCTCAACAAAATGTAAGCCAACTGGATTCAACAATACGTATATTAAAAGGATCACATACCATGATCAAGTGGAGTTTATTCCAAAGATACAAGAATGGTTCAACAATCGCAAATCAATGTGATATACCACATCAATAAAATGAACGATAAAAATCACATGATCAAGAGAGACCTTCAAGACAGCAGAGGAGTAAGACATGGAGATCACCTTCCTCCCCACAAATACATCGAAAATACACCTACATGTGGAACAACTCCTACAGAACACCTACTGAGCGCTGGGAGAAGACTTCAGACTTCCCAAAAGGCAAGAAAATCCCCATTTACCCTAGTAGTGCAAAAGAAAAAAGAAAAAATGGAGACAAAAGAATAGGGACGAACCTGCACCTCCGGGAAGGAGCTGTGAAGGAGGAAAAGTTTCTGCACACTAGGAAGCCCCTTCACTGGCAGAGATGGGGGGTGGGTGGAGGGGAAGCTTTGGAGCCACGGAGGAGAGCGCAGCAACAGGGGTGCAGAGGGCAAAGTGGAGAGATTCCCGCACAGAGGATCAGTGCCGACCAGCACTCACCAACCTGAGACGCTTGTCTGCTTACCCGCCAAGGCAAGTGGGGGCTGGGAGCTGAGGCTTGGGCTTCGGAGGTCAGATCCCAGGGAGAGGACTGGGGTTGGCTGCATGAACACAGCCTGAAGGGGGCTAGTGCACCACAGCTAGCCGGGAGGGAGTCTGGGAAAAAGTCTGGACCTGCCGAAGAGGCAAAGAGACCATTGTTTTGGGGGTGCGCGAGGAGAGGGGATTCCTTCCCCGTGTGCCCACAGAAGGCAGAGCACCGCCTAAATGAGCTCCTGAGATGGGCACCAGCCACAGCTATCAGCTCGGATCCCAGACACGGGCATGAAACGCTAATGCTGCTGCTGCCACCAAAAATCCTGTGTGCCAGCACAGGTCACTACCCACACACCCCCAGGAGCCTGTGCAGCACGCCACTACCAGGGTCCCGAGATCCAGGGACAACTTCCCTGGGAAAACACACGGTGTGCCTCAGGCTCTTGCAATGTCATGCTGGCCTCTGCCGCCACAGGCTCACCCCACATTCCAATTATGACTACCGCACCCCTCCCTCTCCTTGATCTGAGTGAGCAAGAGAGCCCTAATCAGCCGCTACTTTAACCCCAGCCAGTCTGGGCAGGGAACAGATGCCTGAGGGTGACCTACACACAGAGGCAGGGCCAAAAGCAAAGCTGACCCCAGAAGCTGGGCAAAAAAAGAAGAGAAAGGTAAATTTCTCCATGCAGCCTCAGGATTAGCAGATAAAACCCCACAATCAACTTGATGAACCCTGCATCTGTAGAATACCTGAATAGACAACAAATATTCCCAAAACTGAGGTGGTGGACTCTGGGAGCAACTGTAGACTTGGGGTTTGCTTTCTGCAACTGATTTGTCTCTGATTTTTATGTTTATCTTGGTTTAAGTTTTAGTGCTTGTTATCGTTGGTGGATTTGTTTATTGGTTTGGTTGCTCTCTCTTATTTTTTTATTTTACTATCTATTTTCTTTATTTTTTTTTCTTCCTTTTCTTCTGAGCTGTGTGGCTGGCAGGGTCTTGGTGCTTCAGCCGGGTGTCAGGCATGAGCCTCCAAGGTGGGAGAGCTGAGTCCAGAAGACCACCAGAGACCTCCCGGCCCCACATAATATCAATCAGCGAGAGCTCTCCCAGAGACTCTGTCTCAACGCTAAGACCCAGCTCCACCCAACGGCCAGCAAGCTCCAGTGCTGGACACGCCATGCCAAACAACTAGCAAAACAGGAACACAACACCACACATTAGCAGAGAGGCTGCCTGAAGTCATACTAAGTTCACAGACACCCCAAAACACACCACCAGACGTGGCCCTGCCCACCAGAAAGACAAGATCCAGCCCCACCCACCAAAACACAGGCACCAGTCCCCTCCACCAGGAAGCCTACACAACCCACTGAACCAACCTCACCCACTGCGGACAGACACCAAAAACAATGCGAACTACAAACCTGTAGGCTGTGAAAAGGAGACCCCAAACACAGCAAGTTAAACAAAATGAGAAGAAAGAGAAATATGCAGCAGTTGAAGGAGCAAGGTAAAAACCCACCAGACCAAACAAATGAAGAGGAAATATGCAGTCTACCTGAAAAAGAATTCAGAATAATGATAGTAAAGATGACCCAACATCTTGGAAAGAAAATGAAGCAAATACAAGAAACGTTTAACAAGGACCTAGAAGAACTAAAGAGCAAACAAACAATGATGAACAACACAATTAATGAAATTAAAAATTCTCTAGAAGGAATCAATAGCAGAATAACTGAGGCAGAAAACAGAGAAGTGACCTGGAAGATAAAATAGTGGAAATAACTGCCACAGAGCAGAATAAGGAAAAAAGAATGAAAAGAATGGAGGACAGTCATAGAGACCTCTAGGACAACATTAAACACACCAACATTCGAATTATAGGGGTCGCAGAAGAAGAAGAGAAAAAGGGCCTGAGAAAATATTTGATGAGATTACAGTTGAAAACTTCCCTAACATGGGAAACGAAATAGTCAATCAAGTCCAAGAGGCACAGAGAGTCCCATACAGGAGAAATCCAAGGAAAAACACGCCAAGACACATATTAATCAAACTGTCAAAAATTAAACACAAAGAAAAAATATAAAAAGCAGCAAGGGAAAAGCAACAAATAACATACAAGGGAATCCCCATAAGGTTAACAGCTGATCTTTCAGCAGAAACTCTGCAAGCCAGAAGGGAGTGGCAGGACATATTTAAAGTGATGAAAGGGAAAAACCTACAACCAAGATTACTCTACCCAGCACGGATCTCATTCAGATTCGATGGAGAAATCAAAACCTTTACAGACAAGCAAAAGTTAAGGTAATTCAGCACCACCAAACCAGCTTTACAACAAATGCTAAAGGAACTTCTCTAGGCAGAAAACACAAGAAGGAAAAGACCTACAAAAACAAGCCCAAAACAATTAAGAAAATGGCAACAGGAACATACATATCGATAATTACCTTAAAAGTAAATGGACTAAAAGCTCCAACCAAAGACACAGACTGGCTGAATGGACACAAAAACAAGACCCGTATATATGCTGTCTACAAGAGACCCACTTCAGACCTAGGGACACATACAGACTTAAAGTGAGGGGATGGAGAAAGATACTCCATGCAAATGGAAATAAAAAGAAAGCTGGAGTAGCAATTCTCATATCAAACAAAACAGACTTTAAAATAAAGACTATTACAAGGGACAAAGAAGAACACTATGTAATGATCAAGGGGTCAATCCAAAAAGAAGATATAACAATTGTAAATATTTATGCACCCAAGATAGGAGTACCTCAATACGTAAGTCAAATGCTAACAGCCATAAAAGGGGAAATCAACAGTAACACAATCATAGTAACACAATAACAGCCATAAAAGGGGAAATAGACTTTAACACCCCACTTCCACCAATGGACAAATCATCCAAAATGAAAACAGACAAACACAAGCTTTAAATGACACATTAGACCAGATGGACTTAATTGGTATTTATAGGACATTCCACCCCAAAACAATAAAATACACTTTCTTCTCAAGTGCTCATGGAACATTCTCCAGGATAGATCATATGTTGGGTCAGAAATCAAGCCTTGTTAAATTTAAGAAAACTGAAATCGTATCAAGTATATTTTCCGACCACAACGCTATGAGACTAGATATTATGGGAAAAAAACTGTAAAAAATAAAAACACACGGAGGTTAAACAATATGCTACTAAATAACCAAGAGATCACTGAAGAAATCAGAGGAAATCAAAAAATACCTAGAAACAAATGACAACAAAAACATGACGACTCAAAACCTATGGGATGCAGCAAAAGCAATTCTATGAGGCAAGTTTATACAACACAATCCTACCTCAAAAAACAAGAAAAATCTCAAATAAACAACCTAACCTTACACCTAAAGCAATCAGAGAAGGAAGAACAAAAAAACCCCAAAGTTAACAGAAGGAAGGAAATCATAAAGATCAAATCAGAAATAAATGAAAAAGAAATGAAGAAAACAATAGCAAAGATCAATAAAACTAAAAGCTGGTTCTTTGAGAAGATAAACAAAATTGATAAACCATTAGCCAGACTCATAAAGAAAAAAGGGGAAAGACTCAAATCAACAGAATTAGTCATGAAAAAGGAGAAGTAACAATTAACACTGCAGAAATAAAGGAACATGAGATTACTACAAGCAACTATATGCCAATAAAATGGACAACCTGGAAAAAATGGACAAATTCTTAGAAAAGCACAACCTTCCGAGACTAAACCAGGAAGAAACAGAAAATATGAACAGACCGATCACAAGCACTGAAATTGAAACTGTGATTAAAAATCTTCCAAAAAACAAAAGCCCAGGAGCAGATGGCTTCACAGGTGAATTCTATCAAACTTTTAGAGAAGAGCTAACACCCATCCTTCTGAAACTCTTCCAAAACAGAGCAGAGGGAGGAACACTCCCAAACTCATTCTACAAGGCCATCATCACCCTGATACCAAAACCAGACAAAGATGTCACAAAAAAAGAAAACTACAGGCCAATAACACTGATGAACACAGATGCAAAAATCCTCAACAAAATACTAGCAAACAGAATCCAACAGCACATTAAAAGGATCATACACCATGATCAAGTGGGGTTTATCCCAGGAATGCAAGGACTCTGCAATATATGCAAATCAATCAATGTGATACACCATATTAACAAACTGAAGAATAAAAACCATATGATCACCTCAATAGATGCGGAAAAAGCTTTCAACAAAATCCAACACCCATGTATGATAAAAACTCTCCAGAAAGTAGGCACAGACGGAACCTACCTCAACATAATAAAGCCCATATATGACAAACCAACAGCCAACATCGTTCTCAATGGTGAAAAACTGAAACCATTTCCTCTAAGATCAGGAACAAGACAAGGGTGCCCACTCTCATCAGTACTATTCAACAGTTTTCAAAGTTTTACCCACAGCAATCAGAGAAGAAAAAGAAATAAAAGAAATCCAAATTGGAAAAGAAGAAGCAAAACTGTCACTGTTTGCAGATGACATGATACTATACATAGTAAATCTTAAAGATGCCACTACAAAACTACTAGAGCTAATCAATGAATTTGGTAAAGTTGCAGGATACAAAATTAATGCACAGAAATCCCTGGCATTCCTATACACTAACAATGAAAGATCAGAAAGAAAAATTAAGGAAACTATCCCATTCACCACTGTAACAAAAAGAACAAAATACCCCAAAATAAACCTACCTAAGGAGGTAAAAGACCTGTATGCAGAAAATTATAAGACACTGATGAAAGAAATTAAAGATGATACAAATAGATGGAGAGATATACCATGGCCTTGGATTGGAAGAATCAACATTGTGAAAATGACTACACTACCCAAAGCAATCTATAGATTCAATGCAATCTCTATCAAACTACCAATGGCATTCTGTACAGAACTAGAACAAAAAATTTTACAATTTGTATGGAAACACAAATGACCCTGAATAGCCAAAGCAATCTTGAGAAAGAAAAACAGAGTTGGAGGAATCAGGCTCTCTGACTTCAGACTATACTACAAAGCTACAGTAATCAAGACAGTATAGTACTGGCACAAAAACAGAAGTATAGATCAATGGAACAGGATAGAAAGCCCAGAGATAAACCCACACACATATGGTCACCTTATCTTTGATAAAGGTGGCAAGAATATACAATGGAGAAAAGACAGCCTCTTCAATAAGTGGTGCTGGGAAAACTGGACAGCTACATGTAAAAGAATGAAATTAGAAACTTCCTAACACCATACACAAAAATAAACTCAAAATGGATTAAAGACCTAAATGTAAGGCCAGACACCATAAAACTCTTAGAGGAAAACATAGGAAGAACACTTTATGACATATATCACAGCACGATCCTTTTTGACCCACCTCCTAGAGAAATGGAAATAAAAACAAAAATAAATAAACGGGACCTAATGAAACTTAAAAGCTTCTACACAGCAAAGGAAACCATAAACAAGACGAAAAGTCAACCGTCAGAATGGGAGAAAATATTTGCAAACGAAGCAACTGACAAAGGATTAATCTCCAAAATATACAAGCAGCTCATGCAGCTCAATATTAAAAAAACAAACAACCCAATCCAAAAATGGGCAGAAGACCTAAATAGACATTTCCCCAAAAAAGATATACAGATTGCCAACAAACACATGAAAAGATGCTCAACGTCACTAATCATTAGAGAAATGCAAATCAAAACCACAGTGAGGTATCGCACCAGTCAGAATAGCCATCATCAAAATATCTACAAACAATAAATGCTGGAGAGGGTGTGGAGAAAAGGGAACCCTCTTGCACTGTTGGTGGGAATGTAAATTGATACAGCCACTATGGAGAACAGTATGGAGGTTCCTTAAAAAACTAAAAATAGAACTACCATATGACCTAGCAATCTCACTACTGGGCATGTACCCTGAGAAAACCATAATTCAAGAGACATATGCCACAATGTTCACTGCAGCACTATTTACAATAGCCAGTACATGGAAGCAACCTAAGTATCCACTGACAGACGAATGGATAAAGAAGATGTGGCACATATATACAGTAGAATATTACTCAGCCATAAACAGAAACGAAATTGAGTTATTTGTAGTGAGGTGGATGGACCCAGAGCCTGTCATACAGAGTGAAGTAAGTTAGAAAGATAAAAACAAATACCGTATGCTAACACATATATATGGAATCTTAAAAAAACGGTTCTGATGAACCTAGGGGCAGGACAGGAATAAAGACACAGACGTAGACAATGGACTTGAGGACACGGGGAGGGGGAAGGGTAAGCTGGGACAAAGTGAGAGAGTGGCATGGACATATATACACTACCAAATGTAAAATAGATAGCTGGTGGGAAGCAGCCTCATAGCACAGGGAGATCAGCTCAGTGCTTTGTGACCACCTAGAGGGGTGGGATGGGGAGGGTGGGAGGGCGACACAAGAGGGAGGGCATACGTGGATATATGTATACATACAGCTGATTCACTTTGTTATACAACAGAAACTAACACAACATTGTAAAGTAATTATACTCCAATAAAGATGTTTAAAAAAATCATATGATCACCTCAATAGATACAGAAAAGGCATTTGACAAAATTCATCATCCATTTATGATAAAAAAAAAAAGTCTCAACAAAGTTGGTACAGAGGGAACATACCTGAACATAACAAAGACCATATATGACAAGCCCACAGCCAACATCACAGTTAATGGCGAAAACCTGAAAGCGTTTCCTCTAAGATTAGGAGGAAGGCAAGGATGCCCACTATTGCCACTTCTATTCAACATAGTATTAGAAGTCATAGCCAGCGCAATTAGGCAAGAAAAAGAAATAAAAGACATCCAAATTGGAAAAGAAGAACTGCCACTATTTGCAGATGACATGGTGTAATATATAAGAAACAATAAAGACTCCACCAAAAAATAGAAATAAAAAACTGTTAGAACTAATAAATAAGTTCAGTAAAGTTGCAGGATACAAAAATCAATATACAGAAATCTGTTACATTTCTATACACTAATAATGAAGTATCAGAAAGAGAAATTAAGAAAACAATCCCATTTACAAGTGCATCAATAAGAATAAAATAACTAGGAATAAAGTTAACTAAGGAGGTTAAAAGTCCTGTACACTGAAAACTGTAAGACACTGATGAAGGAAATGGAAGAAGACACAAAGAAATGGTAAGATATTTCATGCTCATGGATTGTTAGAATATTGTGAAAATGTCCATATTACCCAAAGCAATCTACAGATTCAATGCAAACCCTATCAAAATTCCAATGCCATTTTTTCACAGGAATAGAACAATTCTAAAATTTGTATGGTACCACAGAAGACCCCAAATAGCCAAAGCAGTCTTAAGGAAGAAGAACAAACCTGGAGGATTAACACTCTCTGATTTCAAACTATATTACAAAGCTATAGCAATTGAAGTAGTAATGGTGCTGGCATAAAAACACAAACACAGATCAAGGCAACAGAACAAAGAGCTCAGAAATAAACCCACACATATATAAGTTAATTTATAACAAAGGAGCCAAGACTATTCAATGGGGAAAGGATGGTCTCTTTCATCAACAGTGCTGGGAAAACTGGAGAGCAACATGAAAAAGAATGAAACTCAACCACTATCTTGTATCATACACTCAAGATGGATTATAGACTTGAATCTAAGACCTGAAAGCATAAAACTCCTAGAAGAAAACAGTAAGCTACTTGAAAATGGTCTTGAGGATATTTTGAATCTGACACCAAATGCAAAGACAGCAAAAGCAAAAATAAATAAGTGGGACTACATCAAACTAAAAAGCTTCTACACAGCAAAGGAAACCATCAACAAAATAAAAAGGCAACCTACTGAATGGGAGGGAGTATTTGCAAATCATAAATTTGATGAGAGGTTAATATCCAAAATATATGGGCTTCCCTGGTGGCGCAGTGGTTAAGAATCTGCCTGCCAATGCAGGGGACATGGGTTCGAGCCCTGGTCTGGGAAGATCCCACATGCTGCAGAGCAACTAAGCCCGTGCGCCACAACTACTGAGCCTGCGCTCTAGAGCCCGCGGGCCACAACTACTGAGCCAGTGTGCCACAACTACTGAAGCCACGCGCCTAGAGCCTGTGCTCCGCAACAAGAGAAGCCACAGCCAATGAGAAGCCTGCACACCACAACAAAGAGTAGTCCCCGTTCTCCACAATTAGAGAAAGCCTGCGTACAGCAACGAAGACCCAACACAGCCAAAAATAAATTAATTTAAAAAATATATATATGTAAAGAATTCATACAACTCAATAGCAAAAAAACAGTCCAATTAAAAAATGGGCAGAGGATTTGAATAGACTTTTTGCCAAAGATGACATACAGATGGCCAACACACATGAAAAGATGCTCAACATCAGTAACATCAGGGAAATGTAAATTAAAACCACAATGAAATATTCCCTTACACTGGTTAGAATGGCTATTACCAAAAAGATGAGAAATATCAAGTGTTAGAGAGGATATGGAGAAAAGGGAACCCCTGCACACTGTTGCTGGTGGAAATGTATAATGGTGCAGTCATTATAGAAAACAGTATGAAGGTTCCTCAAAAAATAAAACTACCATAGGATCCAGCAATTCCACTTCTGGGTATGTATCTGAAGAAAACAAAAAAAGTAACTTGAAAAGATATATGCACCCCCATGTTCACTGAAGCATTATTTACAATGGCCAAGATATGGAAAAAACACCTACGTGTCCATCAACAAATAAATGGATAAAGAAAATGTGTATAATACACAAAATATATACATAATGGAATAGTATTCAACCATAAAAAAGAATGAAATATTACCATTTGCACAACATGGATGAACCTAGAGGGTATTATGCTAAGTGAAATAAGCAGAGAAAGACAAATTCGTATGATCTCACTTATATGTGGAATCTTTCAACAACAACAATAAACTCAGAGATAAAACAAACTGGTGGTTGCCAGAGGTAGAAAATGGGTAAAATGGGTGAAGGGGGTCAAAAGGTAAGAACTTCCAGTTATAAAAAAAGTAAGTCATGGGGATGTAATGTACAGCATGGTGACTATAGTTGATACTGTACTGCATATTTGAAAGTTGCTAAGAGAGTTAATCTAGAAAGTTCTCATCACAAGAAAAAAAATTCTGTAACTATGCATGGTTAACTAGACTTACTGGAATGATCATTTTGCAATATATAAAAATATCAAATTATATTATACCCCTGAAACAAATATATGGTATATGTCAATTATGCCTCAATAATAAAAAAAGAATGATAGAACAGAAGATCCATAATAGCCTACATTATAATAAGGCTCTAGTCTAATGTTCTCTGCTGCCAGTTTCAAATCTTCTGAATTAACAGGAGATAAGACCTCTAGGCATCTCTGACAAATGTTACCTGTAACTTATTATCAAGGTATCAAGATAATAGAAAACATTACTACTATTAGTTTATTATAAATATATAAACTATTTACAAATTATCAAGGAAAAACAACTCAAGCCTTCAGCAATGAAATTTTCAATTTATTCAACAATTTTTTCAATTGTTGAAAACAGCAGTTTAACAGGCAACTAAAAGGAAAGAATCTCATGATCTTTGGAGCTTAAAATAAAAAAAGTCCTTGACAACACGGTCATCAATATCTATGTTCGGCCACAAATATATGAACTAGTACCAACAGGAAGTTACTTACCACTCAATCTCACCAACTTTTTTCAACAAATATCCCTCAACTAATAGCACAGTTCTTGGCCAAAGAGAATCAGAGGTCAGTACAACAAATAAAAGTGAAATGAACTATAACCTACTACTGTTCCCACTTACATCACAGACATGTTGGGGCAGAGAAAATACAAATGCAATCTTTGTTTCAGTCTTCAAAAAAAATAATAGTAAAAAAAAATTCAGTCTCTGAATACCTACTATGCACAAGGCACTAGAGTTTAAAATGTGACGTATCAGCTGGTAATACAGGAATCATGCCTACCTCCACCTATTTACCACTCATCACAAAACCAACTTTCAAAGGATAGGATTGTCTTGTCTATGCATTTTGCCTCCTAGTGATGGGCTTAACTCAAAGAGAAGGGGCAAAACAATGTTTTTATGTTTGCAAGGCTACTGTATTACATTAAAAATTAGGGCTCTTCAACCACAAGAGGCACCAATACTCTCCAAGTTTTTACAGCAGCTTTTTCTTCAAAGTAGATAATTTTTTTTTTAAAGTGGAGCTTTTCTAAAGTATATTTAAACTGAAAACTCTACATTTAACAAAACCTAGTAAAGTATTTTATTTTCACTGTTAACGGAACTGTAAAGATACCTCTCTCCCCTAAGCCACGATAATGCTTCTATCTAATCGGTTTTTGCCTTAACCAGATGACAATGTTTTATATAAACTGCCTTTACTTCTTTCTTAGAGTTATTCTACAGGATTGAGTGTTAGCACATAGTAGGTTCAAAGGAACATTTTTAAAGAGTGAAAAGCAAGGGTCTATCTCTTCCACCCTTTAGTTTATCACCCTTTGTTCACTGAGTTCCCACACCTTAGCTTGCAACCTCTATTGCTTCAACCCCCTGAAACAGCGGTCCCCAACCTTTTTGGCACCAGGGACCAGTTTCGTGGAAGACAATTTTTCCACGGACCGGGTGGTGGGGGGCGGTTCAGGCGGTAATGTGAGCAATGAGGAGCGGCAGATGAAGCTTCGCTCACTGGTCCACCGCTCACCTCCTGCTGTGCGGTACCGGTCCGCAGCCCGGGTGTTGCGGACCCCTGCTCTAAAACACCCATCCAACCTCACTTCCTGTCTTTGGGGTAAATTGACCTCATCTTCAAAGAACCCTCTGCCTCTTCCACAAAATCTCCTATGCCGTTCAGTGTTGTTCTGCATTTCTAGGCTTAGTGTGTGGAAGACTGGAACTAAGGACATGAGATTGGAAATAAGGACACAGACTGAAGTTCGTCAGATATCCAGCCATACTTCTGAGGTCACAAAAACCAAAGTAAAAATTAAATTTACCATGGCCATAATACAGTGAACAAGATACAGGGCTGCCTCCTCAGAACTTTGGAAAATACACAGAAAAGCAAAAATTAACTTCTCTAATTTATTTAAGCAGATAAACAATAAACACCATCATACACTGCTGAGGCCCTAACTTCAAAAGAGAAGAAAAGTGTCAATCGCAATATAAGCCATTCACTACAGGAACTATATCTATCTATGGCATCAGGAAGGCTTATCAATGTGCACCAAAAGGTTTTCTACACTGTCCATCTGTTGAGAACTGACCTCATTAGGAAGGCTGACGATCCAAGCCCTAAAGCATCTTATCAAAAAACTAAATAATCTTGCTTTACAACCTGTAACAGATATAAGGAATCTTTTTAGTGAGCAGACTTCTGAGTAAGAAAAGCTTTATTTAAAACACTACACTAAAGGTGGCAACTGTAAGGAAAGCCAAACAGGATGTGCTTAGCATATTAACAGAGTTTATTAACTTAAGAATGTAATTTTAAGTATCCCGAGTTTGAGAGATAAAACTGAATTTTTTTTCCCTTTTTTTTTAATTAATTAATTTATTTTTGGCTGTGCTGGGTCTTTGTTGCTGCACGCAGGCTTTCTCTAGTTGCGGCGAGCGGGGGCTACTCTTTGTTGCGATGCACTGGCTTCTCATTGCGGTGGCTTCTCTTGTTGCGGAGCACAGGCTCTAGGCGCATGGGCTTCAGTAGTTGTGGCTCTAGGTGCACGGGCTTCAGCAGTTGTGGCTTGCGGGCTCTAGAGCACAGGCTCAGTAGTTGTGGCGCACGGGCTTAGCTGCTCCGCGGCATGTGGGATCTTTCCGGACCAGGGATCGAACCCGTGTCCCCTGCATTGGCAGGCGGATTCTTAACCACTGCACCACCAGGGAAGTCCTCCCTTAACTCTCTATGCAATCTTTTGTTAAAAAAAATATCATTAACATTGTACTTGTATCCTAGGACATCAACATGTAAATTGGCTAGTAATTCCTGTTTTGTTCTCTAAGGCATTTGACTATCTATAGTATTACTAAATCTGATTTGCACAATCTGTAAATATTGTGAAACAGCGAAAGAGGTTTCAAAGTATTCTGAAGAAAATATACAGAAGTCTGGTCAATTTCCACACACTCTTGGCCACTTAAATAACATTTCTAATTAGGTTATAAGTAAAGAGGATTTCATTATATTACAATTTTGTTTAAAATGGCCTCCATCCCTATACTGGTACTGTCAAGAGAGAAAAACTATGTTTATTACTGCTCTCTATAAGCTATTCTAAGCACTCTACGCACAGTAGTCTACCTCATTTAGAGAAACTATGAGGTTTTGATTTTATTATAAATATCCAAATTTATTAGACATATGAATATACACATTCCTCTGAAATAATTCCTCAACCAATGAATGACTGCAAACTTCCAAGCTGAAAATGATAACACACTTGGGCAAATAAAGACCTTCTTTCCTGGGAAATGACTTCTTAAATCCTATCCTGGAAAAGAGGAAGAAAAAAAAAAAAAATAGAGTATGTCTCACACAATCATAGTTTAAGTGACGAACATGCCATTTTATTTTAAATAAATAATACTAGTGATTCAAATTATCATAACCATTAGACCAATGACAACACAGGCCCTCTAGTATATTTTAACACATTAATTAGCATTCTTTTAACTATTTTTCATTTCTAACCTGTAACTTTTACTTTTTTTACTATTTTTTTTTCTATTTTTTAAGAAATTTTTATACAACTTTTAAACATTACTGTCCTAACCTGTGACTTTTAAAGACCTAGAGTTGGAGAATTGGTGTTTTAGACATAGCCATGTGATGGTAATATTTTCCCCCAATTGTTTCCTACCTTCTCGCACACAGTAAACAAGCCATTCTAGAATCAGACACATCATCATCTAACATACATAATTCGAGAAACTACATGTGTACTTTTAGATTTACATTGTTTAATAAATCCAAGTGACATTTTGTGTTAATTCCAAAATAAGTTCATCCACTAGATAAAGAAAATAAAAACTAAAAATTCTAAGTCTCAAACTGAATAATAAGTTTTAATAAAATCATCTTTCTATACAATTTTTTTTTTATGATTCATGATCAGGAGTGAGAGATTATAGAATTGTGAAATCAGACTAAAAATCTAACTAAACAATGTTTCTGAATGGCTATTATAAATAATACAGACTTTAGGGACTCAGAGACACATTTGATTCTGAAATGTATTATTCAGTGTTGTTTTTACTAAGTGTACCACCCATGGGACTTAACAATCTTTTGTTAAGTTCTTTGTCACAGGAATGAAATCTGCATTTGCTGGTCTGTAATTGGCATTTTGGAGAATAGGCAAAACAGTGAAGCATGGTTCCCTTTGGTTCATCCAAGGTCAAGGAAAAGAATCATATTCCCAACCCCTCCAATATAATTTAAGTTCATGATCCTAATGGCTCAAACTCATCCTAGTCAAGTTCAAACTTTGAATTTCTTATGAATATATCTATTGATGTCCTCTGGATACTTTAGGATTAAAAAATTTAAATCACAAACTGCAAAATGAATAATCAAGTACTAGGCTTTTGATCTTAATATTTGTGTCAGCCTAAGTTTACAATAGTTGAAGTGTTTAATTCTTAAAAATGTATTGAAGCTTTCTATTTGTAATGCCCCTTTAGGTTCTATCAGACATTTGAATAAGACAAAAGCTTTGTCCTCAATGAGCTGACAAAACAAATATAGAAAAACTATACTACAAGACATGGTGGAGATGCCATGAAGAAAGTTTTGGAAAATACCATGGACCTTGAGAGAAGGGAGATCACAATCTATTTTGGGTCAGAGAAAACAACTTGAAACAAGTCATGGGGAAATGGGAAGTGAGCAAGAAACATGTTTAGGAAACAACGAAAGACACAGCTTGGCTAGAGCCCAGTGCACAGGGAGGAAATAAGACTTCAAAGACAGGAGCCATGCTGCCTGTAAAGGGCTCTGAAGTCAGGCTGAGGACATATAATAAAGCCACTGTGTGTGGCTGTGCGACAAGCAAGACTGTGCCTCTTGGGGGTGTGAAAGTAACGAATAAATTACACTGAAAGCATAGGGACAGAACATATTACTAAAGCCTGCAATAAATCAGAAAAGGGAATAACGGGGATCTGAACCAGGTGGCCCCCAGCTGACAGTGGGAATGGAGAGGTGATGTTTCACTTAAAATCTACTGGATGTGGTAAAGGAGTTGGTATTTGGAGCAATGAAGGCAGGGGAGGGGGAGTGGGAAGCGGTGCCACAGTTCTTAATCTGAATGACCAGAAGAAACTAAATACCGAAGTGCCCTAACAAAAACAGGAAGTCAAGGGGAAGAACTGAGCTTTTTGTATTGTTAGTTCAGGGGAAGGCGGTGCAAATGAGATTCTAGTCTGGACTTGTTACATTTAAGGAATCAGTTGCAAACATTTGGCATGCAATTAGAAACATCACTAGAGTACTGAAGAACGCTCCATCCTGAGGAGATTTCAGCCCTCTCCACAGACAGGATAGTTAAAAGGAGTGTGAGTAAACAAGGCAAAAATGAAAACATAGATGGAGACAGATTGGAGAACGACTCCATTTAGAGAATGGGGGGGGGACAAATAAAACTAACTACGGATCTCAGGTAAGACAAAGCAAAATGTCGGAAGATGGCTCTTATCAGATGTTCTAGTGAACGTCTGATAAGAGTCTCAAAAGGGAGTAGCTATCTTTAGCATCAAACAGTAAAAAGGACCCAAGAAAGATAAGTATTGAGAAAAATAAAAGCCCACTGGGATGTGGCACTGAGAAGTTCCGTGATGTTTAAGAAGTCAGGAGGTAACGATTTGGAAAGGGGAGATGGCAACAGAGAGGAGTCACTGATCTTAGAAGTCTTTTAAAAGATAGGAGAGTGGGCTTCCCTGGTGGCACAGTGATTGAGAATCTGCCTGCCAATGCAGGGGACACGGGTTCGAGTCCTGGTCTGGGAAGATCCCACATGCCACGGAGCAACTGGGCCCGTGAGCCACAATTACTGAGCCTGCACGTCTGGAGCCTGTGCTCCACAACAAGAGAGGCCGCGATAGTGAGAGGCCCGCGCACCGCGATGAAGAGTGGCCCCCACTTGCCACAACTAGAGAAAGCCCTCGCACAAAAACGAAGACCCAACACAGCCATAAATAAAATAAATAAATAAAATTTGAAAAAAGAAAATGCTCCCTATTAAAAAAAAAAAAAAAAAAAGAGGGAAAGCAATATTTAAAAAAAAAAAAAAAAAAAAAAAGATAGGAGAGTGGACTTCTCTATCTTACTTCCAAGGCAAAGAAACACAGTAAAACTCTAATGAAATCCAGTAGTGCAAACCCACTGGAGGGGAAAAAAAATCCCTTATTTATTACTATTTGATGATTTCCATGGTGTAAGTACTACCACCATGACTGATTTCAAGATGCCAATGGTTGGCAAAATTCCTGAAAATTTAGTAATAACTCTGGACCACCACTGCAAACTGCTACTCTGTGGTCTACTCTGCAACTCAGCAATTCCGTGACAGCCTTCCTCTAAACTCAGCTGATACTTAATTATTCTCTGGGACAACTTTGCAGCAATTCACAGAAGTCTACCCAACTCTTGTTACATATTGCTTTCTCAACTGTATTACAACTGAAAAGGGTTAGATGTTGAAAGCCAAATGGCTCCCAGGCATGCCTGTCTTCACTAACAAGGAAACAACAAGAATCATATACTCCAAAAAGCCTTCAGATGACCTTTTTTATAATTGTTTCCTTTGTGAATGTCATCGCCCCATATAAATCTGAGATGTCTTGAGAATAGGGAACTAGATTCAAAGACTTCAGTTTTCCCACAATCCACTTGGCTCTTGGGAATCAATAGTTCTACTGTTGATTAACCAATTAAAAAAATTTTTTTAAAGTGAGCTCTGTATCAATGAAGAATTAAATAACAAAGTATCAGTGGAATAAGCAAAAGAAACATGAACCAAACATCCTAGTAGGCCCAATCGCGGTGAGAGGCAGCAGAGATATGGGAAAGCTCCTTAGACTAAATCCAGATACGTAGGGGCCTCCAATCCATCCCTGCTACTTGCTGGTGGGGTGCTAGCAGCAGTCCCAGTTGCAGTTCCACCTGAAAAATGGAAACAGTAATATCTAGCACACAGGGTCGACCTTAAGGTTTAATATCAACACATTAGGGAACACCCAGCAGTAACAGGTACTTTCTTGGTACAGTTCACAATGCCATACCAGTTTGCACACTGGACATTGCTCAAGTGTACCGCCAAGAGCACCAAGGAGGCCCACCTCTAACAAGGGACTGCGGCTGGTTAGCTGCTAAGGATAGTTTGTAGTCTGTCCCCAGTGACCTCCTGCTATCACCCAAAACCACAAATTCCTTTCACCGTTGTGCCCTGGACTCCCAAGTCCCACAACAACATGTAGGCCAAAGAGTCCTCCTAAAAGCAATCTGAGAGCCAAAAATGTTGTGACAAAGGAGAGGGTAACAAGCTAACAGCTTCCGACTTGTATTCACACGGCCTGCAGCATCTTACCTCAACAAGGAAGTTCATCGACAAACCAAAATAATGGACCTATTCATCATATAAACATAACTCAAGGGAAGAACCTAGTTTCTAATATTTCACAACTTTTCCCCTCTGTCATCTTTCCAAATACCCCTGTCTATCATGATACTTTATATTCCCTTCTGTCATTTAGGTTATGTTTCATATGCTAATTTCTCCCGACGTCTGAAAAAGAATTGTTGTCAAAATATTAAACATATATGGGGGGTAGCATATAAGTTTATTTACTTTCCAATCTGAATGACTGGCCTTGAGAAATACGGCAATAATGTTCATAGCAATTTAATTTTTCCACTAATTAACTGCTATTCATCTACTGCCAAGTGCATGAAGTTACATGTAGAAAAGAATAATAAAAACATAGTATATCTGTATATCAAAAAGCTTCCCATTAGAACCCTCTTACACTGTTGATGGGAATGTAAATTGGTGCAGCCACTATGGAAAACAGTATGGAGATTGCTTAAAAAGCTAAAAATAGAGCTACCATATGACCCAGCAATCCCACTCCTGGGCATATACCCAGAAAAGATGAAAACTCGAATTTGAAATGATACATGAACCCCGATGTTCACAGCAGCACTATTTACAAGTGCTGGAAGACACGGACGCAACCTAAATGTCCATCAACAGATGAATGGATAAAGAAATGTGGTATATATATACATTGTGTACAACTATCACATGATGCCACTTACACGTGGAATCCTAAAAAAAATGATACAAATGAACTTATTTACAAAACAGAAACAGATTCAGACACAGAAGACAAACTTATTACCAAAAGGGAAGGGGGGAGGGATAAATTAGGAGTTTGGGATTACCAGATACACACCACTATATATAAAATAGATAAACAACAGGACCTACTGTATGGCACAAGGAACTATATTCAATATCTTGTAATAACCTATAATGGAAAAAATCCGAAAAGAATATATATATATATATATATATATATATATATATATATATATATATGCACTGACTGAATCACTTTGCTGTACACCTGAAACTAACACAACATAGTAAATCAACTGCACTTCAATAAAATAAAAATTAAAAAAAAAAGCTTCCCATTAGACATCTGTCCCCCCACTTCCATAAAGTTTCCTACACATATGTGTCTTCTGAGAAGCAAACGCACACATCTCTCCAGTAACGCCAGAACACTTGGAAGCAAAGGAAGATCTCCATTTGAGAGATTGACTCTGAACTTGCTACCCATATCGTGTTAATTTTCTTTCTATAAAATATCTGTAAATTAAACGTTTTCTGAAAGCTCAAGCCACAGACTCACTCCCCCAGCCCCTTTCCCCCATCTGGGCTCCTCCTTTCCCCGACACCCCCATCCCTCCCGCGGCTTCTGGGGTGAACCTGGGCTCGCCATCCAACACTGTCCCGAGGAAGCGCCGCCCCTTCCTCAGGCTCCCGAGACGCTCGGCCGGGTGGCACTTTCGTTCTCGCCCCGGGCTGGACCGAGCACAGCGCGTACCTGAGGTCCGAAGCCGCGCTCGGAAGTGGACAGAGTGACTCAGCCGTTTCCCGTGACTCGAGTCAGGTGCAGGGACGCCGGTCAGCACTCGCGGGCCGCGCTGGGGCAGGGCTGGGGTCCGCAGCCGTCTCTGCCCGGAAGAAGACCTCAGCGGACGACCAGCCCGGACTGAGTGCCGGGTCAGCCCCGCCGCCCGCCCCGCCGAGCCGCTGACACGACCCCGCGGCGGCCCCTCCGCGCGGGGGTCAAGCGGCCTCCCGGCGCTGCGTGGGTCACACTCAGACCCGAAGGGCGCCCGCCGAGGGCAGAGCGAGGCCAGGGCTTCTCCTCCCGGCGCCGCGCGGATTCGCGCCGGGGCCGGACGACAGAGCCGCCGGGCGAGTTAAAGAGTCCTCGGCGCTGCCCGCGCGCCCGAGCCTGACGCAGCCCCCGCCGCACTTACTTCTCACTAGCGTCCGCACAGTCCACCTCCACCTCCTCTGCCGCCATGGCCACCGTCGCCGCGCGAGCTTCCGGCCGTACTTCCAAGCCGGCTGACAGGCCGACTGGGAGGTCGGGACCTGCCGCCGCCCTTAAGGCCTCCGCCCACGTAGGCGTCGGCCGCCCCCTCGCGTGACCGGGCGCTGCGGCCGCGCCTGCGCGTGCCGGGCCATCCTGCCCCCCCACCATCCACCAGTCACGCATGCGTCCTCCCGTCCGATGCGCTCGGGTGAGGGCGCTAGGCGGGGCAGTCAACTTGGAGGAACCGGTGAGATTCCCCCGGCAGAGTTAGGTGGTAACTAACTTCAGTAATGACCGTATTAATGCATCGTCCGCTGATACGGATTGTCAGGTGCTGGGCACTGGACAGGCACCTAGCAGTTCCCTGGGGAATGAGACGCGACCTTGCCCTGAAAGAGCCCATCTAGTATTCGATAGATGCTGAAATAGCGAATGGAAATGCTGTAATGGAGGAGCTGTGTGGCCTGCCGCCGGCCCTTCCTCGCAGGTGGGTGGCCTAGGGGAGAGGGCGACTCACAGAACCCTTTAGTCAGTTGATATTCACTGATGTGCGGGACACTACTCCAGACCCTGGAGTTACTGTAGTGACCAAAACCAGCAACTCCCATCCACCCCGCGCTGTGTACACACGGGAGGAGAGTAAAGAGTCAGCGTTTAGGTACTTAGAGTTCTTGAGAGGACATCACTAATGTAAATATCAACATTTCTTGACCTGTTTTCAAGTCTTTTAACCGTCAGATACTACCTGCTTTTGTATTTATATCACTTCCTGCCATTCATTCATTTGTATTTACGGTTTGCCTGTTCTAGGCGCTTAAAAACAATGGATTGAAGTAGGGCTCGCTCCTTTACGGAGCCTACGCTAATATATTATCCTTTATTTTAGACGCAGTTCATCCCTCTCCTTCCCTAACTCTCCTCCCTCTCTGCAGCCTCTTTTTCTCTCCTCTGAGTCCCCCCTAACCCAGACAGTTTCTATCACTCATCTGACACTCAGATTCTCAGCCTTGTCTAGTAGTTGTGGCTTTTCAATGGACATTAATCAGTATTCTTCCAACTACACTGGAAGTTCCTTGAGGATAGGGATGGTGTCTTCTGGGATTTAGGGAGGAAAAAAGGCAACTCATAATCCCTTGGGCATAGCAATACCTAATAAATATTCTTATTGTATTTGATCCAATTCATAAGTATGTTAGGGAAGACTAGAACATATGAAAACACCGTTCCAGGAATTCATGGTGTTGCCAGAGACTTGCAGTGTGTCTGCAGAAACTGACTCTCGACTATCTCCACCTATCAGACCATATCCATAGTGGGGGCACCTCTTTCTATATGGGCCAGACAGGTAATTGAGGACTCTACTGCATGGAGTACAGTCCCAGCCCTGTGGTACTGAGTCCAGTATCAAAACCTAAGAATATGGCAGCAACTCCTGCAAAGCACCTTCAGAAACTTGGACTGGCAAGTATGCACCCTCAAGACTTTGTGAACCTGGAGCCCACTCTCATAGATGCCTATGGCTGCTGCACAGTTTAAAAACAAATCATTGATCCAATGCTGGAGTTTATCCAGAAACTGACAGAGCAGTGCATAGGGCTATGGGATTTCATGATCTTCCCCAACTCTGGGGATATCTCTGCCCAGGCTTCACTTTGCTGCTGGTGGAGGAGCTGTCCTTGACTATGGCAGGAAGTCCAAGCTGGTATCACCCAGCCCCTGGGTGCTGCCAGCAGTGGAGGAACGCCTGCTGCTCCACTGTGACTGCCACACCACCCTGGAGTTCCTGGACTGTGTCTTCTTGGGAGACAGTGAGACCAACATCTTTTGATGCAACCTGTACCTGGACAACCCCTCCTACACCACCCTCAGTCACTGCTTGGCCAGACCTTCTCCATCACTACCTCCCTGTACTTTGGTGGTGCCCTGAGAGCACACCTCCCAGAGTTCCAGGCCAACCTGGTGCCCTCTTTCCAAATCCACTTCTTTTTGATGACGTACTAACCAGTTACTTTGATTAAGCAGTACTTATGTTGGGGGATCACTTGCGCCTACTTTGAACTCTCTCTCTCATCAGATGGTCAGATGTGACACTCATCAAGGCAAATTCATAGCCTGCTCTGCCTGCTCTACCCCAGGGCTGTGGCGTCCAAAGAACTAATGCTGCTGTTATACCACCAAGACCATTATACCACCATTATACCAGTGTACCATAGAAGTTGATGACTGGTGCCCCACTGGTGTCAAGGTTGGCTTTAATTTCTAGCCCCTCAACAGTGGTTCTCCAGGAGAAATGCTGAACACCACCACGGCTGTCAGAGAGGGCTGGGCCTTTATCACAAGGCTGCCAGGCTAGCACTTGCAAACCAGAATGAGGATAAGGGCCTGAAGGGTTTTCTGAGGACTTTGATGGCCTTGCTGCCCTGTAAATGTTGATAAAGTGCTGTGATTAAACGGAGTAAGAAAGCAAGTGTGGCGGGGAAATAATAAGGACATGGGATAGTAAGTGGAAATGGTAGCTGGATCAAGGGAAGAGCTGGATACCAGTCAGCTGTATGACCTGGGGAGGTTTGGAATCACATGATTAGGGCTTCTCAGACTCTAACCTGCATCCACACTTCCTGTGGAGCTTGTTAAATGGCAAATTCAGCCTCTGTAGGTCTGGAGTGGTGCCTGAGATTCTGTAGTTCTAACCGGCTCCCAGTAATGCCTGTGTTCCGGCTGCCAGTCAGCAGACCACACTTTAAATAACAAAGCTCTTGAGCAGCCCTGTCCGCTAGAACTTTCTGTAATCATGGAAACGTTCTAAATCCCCACTTTCCAGTATAGTAGCTGTGAGTCACATGTATCTACAGAGCATTTGAAATGTGGCTAGTGTGACCGAGTTTTTCATTTTAATTAATTTAACTTTAAAAAGCCACATGTGGCTAATGCTACCATGTTGGACAGCAAGATCTAGATTTATGAAAATGAGAGTTTGAGACCAGACAACTCCCACGGTCCCATCTGATGTCCTGTGGTTCCAAGTTGTTGTTTTCAAAGTGTGTGTGGAGGGTGAGGATAGGAGTTTGATGAGGGGACGGATGTTAAAGTCTGGAGTAAAGCATGAAGGGTTGGCAGTTCCACCAAATGGAAAATAGTTAGAGAGTTACCTGTTGAAAATGTAGAATACTTTGTCTTTTTGTACCTAAGTTGTCAACTTTATTGGCATAAGCTCTTTGTAATATTGCCTAATTATGTTTCTAATGTTGTTAGGCTCTGTAGTGATAGCCTCTTTTCAAACCTGATATTGTTCACTTGCACTTTCTTTTTTTCCCCTGGTCAGTTAGCTAAGAATTTATCAATTTTATTAGTCTCAAAGAACCAACTTTTGGCAATTTCATGGATTTTGCTTTTTCTGCATATGCTCTGGAGAGCTTTCCATATTAGTGCATATAGATTTACCTCATTTTTCTTAATTGCTACCACAGTATTTCATGTTATGGGGGTACTGGAATTTATTTAATCATAGGCATTCTCATTAATTTTTCTTTTCTTTTTTTTCTATTAGAATACTGAAGGGAACCTCCTTTTATATGCCTCTATATGCACATGAGAAAGGCCAGGACCTTCCCCTCCCCCTCAGTTATATAAATGGAATCATACAATGTATAACCTTTTGAAATTGACTTTTTTCTCTCAGCATAATTCCCTGGAGATTCATTAAAGTTGTCAAGTGAAGGAATAGAATAGTTCATTCCTTTTTAGAGCTGAGTAGTTTTCCACAGTTAGTTTAATCAGTCCTGTTGAAGGACATCTGGGTTGTTTCCAGTATTTTTGGATATTACAAATAAAGCTGGCATAGACGTTTGTGCACAGGTTTTTGTGTAAACCTAAGTTTTTCATTTTTCTGGGATAATTGTCCAGGACTGTAATTGCCGGTCACATGATAGCTGCATATTTAGATTTTTTTAAGAAACTGCCAAATTATTTTCCAGAATGGCTGTACCATTTTCTGTTCCCAACAGCAAAATGTAATTGATCTAATTTCTCTGTATCCTCACCAACATTTGGTGTTGTCTCTATTTTTTATTTTAGCCATCTTGATAGACCAGTAGTAGTGTCCCATTGTGGGTTTTTTTTTTTAATTTATTTATTTATTTTGGCTGTGTTGGGTGTTCATTTCTGTGCGAGGGCTTTCTCTGGTTGTGGCAAGCGGGGGCCGCTCTTCACCGCGGTGCGCGGGCCTCTCACTATCGCGGCCTCTCTTGTTGCAGAGCACAGGCTCCAGACGCACAGGCTCAGTAGTTGTGGCTCAAGGGCCTAGTTGCTCCGCGGCATGTGGGATCTTCCCAGACCAGGGCTCGAACCCATGTCCCCTGCATTAGCAGGCAGATTCTCAACCACTGCACCACCAGGGAAGCCCCCCATTGTGGTTTTAATTTGCATTTCCCTGATGACTAGTGATGCTGAGTGTCATTTCACATGCTTATTTGCCATATGTATGTTCTTTTCAATGAAATGTCTGTTCATGTATGTCTTTTGCCCATTTTCTAAGTATTAAGTTTTGAGAATTTTTAATATTCTCTAGCGATTAATCCTTTGTCAGATATGTGGTTTGCAAATATTTTCTCCCATATGCAGCTTGTCTTCTTCTTCACATGGGCTTTTGCAGAGAAAACATTTTTTAATTTAATGAAATCCGATGTACTGATTTGTTTTATGTCTTATGCTTTTGGTGTTGTCTAAGAATTATTTGCCTAGCCTGAGGTCTTGAAGATTTATTTCCTCCTTTGTCTTTTTCTAAAAGTTGTATGGTTTAACATGTTACATTTAAGTCCATGATCCATTTTGAGTTAATATTTGTATAAGGTGAGAGGTTTGGGTCACGGGTTTTTGTTACTTGCCTATGGATATCCAGTTGTTCCAACACCATTTGTTGAAATCACCAATGGTTTTTTTTTTAGTTTTTAAAAAATATTTATTTATTTTATTTTTGGCTGTGTCGGGTCTTAGTTGCGGCATGCAGGATTTTCATCGCTGCGCACGGGCTCTTTGTTGCGGCGCATGGACTTAGTTGCCCTGCGGCATGTGGGATCTTACTTCCCCTCCGGCATGTGGGATCTTAGTTCCCCGACCAGGGGTCAAAACCGTGTACCCTGCATTGGAAAGCAGATTCTTAACCACTGGACTACTAGGGAAGTCCTGAAATCACCAATGGTTTTTTATGTATTACTAGGTAGCCTCTTTTTTCTTTCTCCTATTTTTTTTTAAATTGAAGTATAGTTGATTTACAGTGTTATATTAATTTCTGGTGAACAGAATATATATTCTTTTTCATATGGTTTATTCCAAGATATTGAATATAGTTCCCTGTGCTCTACAGTAGAACTTTGTTGTTTATCTCTCTTGTGTATAGTAGTTTGTATCTGCTAATCCCAATCTCCTCATTTATCTGCCCCCCCTTTTCCCTTTGGTAACCATAAATTTGTTTTCTGTCTGTGAGTCTGTTTCTGTTTCATAAATAAGTTCATTTGTATCATTTTAGAGTCCACATATAAGTGAACTACTTATACTAGGTAACCTCTTATGCTCTTATAAAGGATGTCTGATGTGTGAATGATGATAAGTATTTTTCTGGGTTAGGAGATTTGTAGTGGTGCACACGGAGGTGGAGTGCTCAAACCCCTGTTCAAGGAAGGACTTATTACCCCAGCTGCTGTGAGAGTTTCAGTGGAAAAGCTCCCAGCTTACAGTCCTTTCAGGGCTACAGAGAGCCGCCTCATCAAGGTCATGCCCTTCTGAGGAAGGCTCACGTCTAATGAAGGATGGAGGTAGAGATACTAAAGGACCAACCCTTTCCACCCAAAGTGAGATGATTCTGATGAGCCATTTCTGCTCCAGAACTCCCTGTGGCTGAGACTGTCTAGCCTACATCACGGCTCAAACTTCTCCCTCTGTCGGATCCCACTTTTCCCCCTCCTTTCCACAGGTGTGATCTTGAGGGCACTCCCTGAACATTATCTCAGAGACTGCTTCCTCCAGACTCCAAACTGTGATACTCGTTTTCATTTTTCTTTAATGATAAGCATGACATTTGGCTTAGGTACTGAGAATGGTGAAAAGGTTATAACTTGATGGTCTTTACACCACTATTATAGGAATCAGTAACAACAGGAAAACTTTCATCAGAAACTCTACTCTCAAAACACACCACTGGGGCTTCCCTGGTGGCGCAGTGGTTGAGAACCTGCCTGCCAATGCAGGGGACACGGGTTTGAGCCCTGGTCTGGGAAGATCCCACATGCCGCGGAGCAACTAGGCCCGTGAGCCATGATTACTGAGCCTGCGCGTCTGGAGCCTGTGCTCCACAAGAAGAGAGGCCACGATAGTGAGAGGCACGCGCACCGCGATGAAGAGTGGCCCCCGCTTGCCACAACTAGAGAAAGCCCTCGCACAGAAACGAAGACCCAACACAGCCAAAAATAAATAAATAAGTTAATTTAAAAAAACACAAAACATCATTAAAAAAAAAAAAAACACACCACTGCAAAAAAGAAGTGAGCTGAATGGTAGGGAAAGGATAGGTGTGAGAGGTAAGATTAGCACAGGCACGCATATGAGACAGATCACAAGCGAGATAGAGTGAGAGTTGCATGATGCTGTCCCCTCCTCTGTCACCATGGTTTATAGAGGTTCCAACACTAGAAAGGTAGATGTGTGGGTAAGTATCCAGACGTACTGCAGACCAAATCTCCCCATCAACGTGATCAAAAATCAGGTAGGCATAACCCTTGAAATAATTTCCATGCTTATACCGGTTCCCATTCTAATGTGTTTCTGATACTTTTCATGACTTCTTAGGAAACCCAAGTGTGGATAGAGAGGGAAGTCATAGACGTGATTGTCCAATTTCAACCTCAAATGCCATTGGAGTTAGAGGCAGGAAAGAGAGAGAGGAAAAGAAGCCAGAGGGGCTAGCATTCAATTTGCAGTCATGTCCCCTGGCCCCAGGAAATTTGAAGTCATGATGATCTGGGGAGGGAATTTTAATGGTGTCCCTTTTCTCCACCTTCCACTTCATTTGATTACAATTGAAGAGTCCTAGATTTTTATTTTCAGTAGAATCAGTGTTTTTAGAAAGGATTTTTCTCACACTATTCCACATCTTTTAACTTTTATTCTAGTTGTTTTTCCTGATCAGTCCATGCTGAACTAATAGGCGTTCTCATAAACCAGGAAAAATGTTGCCCTCCAAATTGTTGACACTGCAAATGTCAGTGGCCTTTCTGTGTTTCAACTGCCAAGAGCAAAACTCATCTATGTAGTTATTATGCCACTGAACATTTTTAGTAGGGGCCAGTTTATACAGTAGTAGAAAGAAGGTGTTCATACCCGTAATTCCCTCTGACATTTATGTTGCCTGTTTATTTACCCCCTCCCCATTTTGAAAATGCATCCTTCAGTGTAAAACAGTTTACTGAATATCCATTCCGTTTAGTCTGCACTTATGGCAGAAAACAAACAGCAATGGGTGTCTTAGCTCTATTACGTTTTCTGACAAGTAGGAAATATCTGTTTGTAATGCAATAAATAACTTGGTTCTAAGTAATTCAGCAAATTGGTATTTAGCTTTAACTCTGAAGGGATGCACAGAGGTAACAATTTTCACCCATCATTGATTCCACACTGAAATATGTTATGATTGTATGCCTGCAGCTGGGGGAACTTTGTGGTGGTATGAGTGAATAAGCAGTTAATGAAAACGCTGTTCTGAGTCAGTGCAAAACTAGCAAAGACCTTACTGCTTACCTGTATGGCTGGAGCTGGCTCTTGTCGGTTCACAAGCGTCTACTGTTAAATATTCAAGAGTTTTGTGGACTTCCCTGGTGACGCAGTGGTTGGGAATCTGCCTGCCAGTGCAGGGGACATGGGTTCGAGCCCTGGTCTGGGAGGATCCCACATGCTGTGGAGCAGCTGGGCCCACGAGCCACAACTACTGAGCCTGTGCTCTAGAGCCCACAGGCCACAACTACTGAGCCCGCGTGCCAGGGATGCTGAGGGCTGCGCGCCTAGAGCCCGTGCTCCGCAACGGGAGAGGCCGCCGCAGTGAGAAGCCTGTGCACCACGGCAAGGAGTGGCCCCCACTTGCTGCTGCTAGAGAGGGCCTGCACGCAGCAATGGGGACCCAAAGCAGCCAAAAATAAATAAATAAATAAATTTTTTTAAAAAGTAATAATTGTTATGGGTATTGTTTCTAAAAAAAAAAAAAAAGTTTTGTGAGCTGGATGTTAAACCTTGCGAGACTTTGAAATTGGGAGTATTTACACCCCAGAAATTGGCAATCACTTCAAATCAGGGCTCTTTTTTTTTTCTTCTGAGAGCTGGTTTACCAACACACCATTGCCTACTCTATCTCAGTGTAGGAGAATTATCAATACAAAGCAGATGGCAGGCCAAGAAATTAAGTTTTCACAGGGAAGAGGGAATAAACACAAGTCAACTAAAAATACACAAAGCAATGGATGACAGGTAAAACAACCTTCTGTAAAGGTACACGGGTATAGATTAGCACATTTAAGCACTGGAAAGACAGAGACCTGGTTATTAGATCAAGCAAGTGTGGTAATGATTTATGAAAGTGAGTCTCACAAGGCTTGATTTCTTTTAGGTTGAAGTATACAGCACAGATCATAATGATTATCACAAAGTGATAACACACCCACATAAGCACAATCCAGATTATTAAGCAAATTTTCTAGGAGAAAATGGGACTCTCTGATAGAGATTAATGGAGCGGGTAATCCAGGAAGGCTTGCACCAGAAGAGATGGCTTGCAGCTTCACAACACATATCGAGCTTCAGGAATTTCACCTAGGCAATATAACCTACTACTCTGGATTTTTATTTTATTTTAATAGATGCTGCAAATCAGTTTATGAAGATTTTTTTTGCTGTGCTGATGAATATACATTTAATAGCTAAATTTAGGGCTTTTCTCCTTTGAAATTTGAATGTGTTGCTTAGCTACCCTCTGTTTTTTGTGTAGTCTCTGATTTACTATAATTTCTTCAGCTGCAGGTGAGGAAAATGGGCTATTATTAAATATCTTCCGAGTTCTGTAGCACGTGCAATGTGTATATTGCTCTCTGATACTTTTGTATTATTAATGAATTAGTCTCTCAAAACTAGACATTTAAACTATCATTTATGTACATATGTGCATTATTTTCTTGGGGGGAAGTTGTATGTAAACAAAAGGGATAATTTTAGTGATGACACATGTCTATATGAGGTTGAATCTATCATTTTTTGTAATAAAAATTTGTTTTTTCAGTACAAACCTTTCAAACAAAAACTACACTGTAACATGAGATTATGCTAAAATGATTTACCAAAATAATTAAACTCTCAAAAGTGAACCCATCTTACATGCCCAGTTTTCCTTCCTGGAGTCCAGTAGACCTTCCTGTTCATCACATCTGAATCTGGTCACAGAGCATTGGAGGAACATCAGAGTCCTAGTCAGTGGCTGCAATTGGTTATATTTTCATTAGTTTGCTTACCAACTTACACTGGGGTTGGTCCTATCTCACCTGAAGTATAATAATTCCTTGAGAATAGAAATGTGTCTTATACTTCCTTTATAAGTCCCGGAAGTACTTAGAACCTTATTGTAATCTATATACTGTGGGGACCAAATAAACCCTTTTAGTTGACTGAGTTACAACCAGATTTAAATAACACCTGCAAGGAATTAAAAATGCTACCTGATTAAGCCAACTGATCTTTCCATCGCTCTCAACAGCTCATACAATTTCCATCATACAAAAGAGAAATCAGGGATTAGAGAGGTTCCATTACAAAAGAGAAATCAGGGATTAGAGAGGTTCCATTGCTTACCAACAATTATACAGAGAGAACGAAGAGGACTTTTCTCTGTCTCTTTGTGTCATGTGTCCTAGCATGATGGTGGCTGTCCCGTGAAGTGACAGTGAGTTGATAAAAGGCTATCCCACCACACCCCCACTGCTAAGGCACTCTCCTGGAGTTGTGTTTCTAACAGTGGTAACAGATTTGCATCTATTGCAGAGCAGTTGAAAGGAGCTAGCAATTACAGCTTTATCTATGAACCTGACAAGACTAGTTTTGTTGGCCTTCTTAGTGGGAAGCAATAATCACTGGTCTACCAGCTAAAGATACACTTTAGAGCCATAATGCAACTGTCACCAGCCAGAGACTCTGTTCCCATTGCCAGTCAGCCCATGCAAGTAATGCTGTAACTAGTAAATTAGAACAACTGAGACCTCAGCTATCAATTACATTTGTAAATCAGTTATACATTTGGGCCATTTAATTATAAGAATGCTGAATCCTCTGTTTTTGCCCAGTTTCACTTCTGAGGATTGGAGCAGATGGATTATTTTTCACCCTAATTGGAAACTTGGAAATCAAGTTGGTGTAGTTATATAAACATTATGTAAAAATATCACCAAAATCTGCTAAATAACAATGTAGGCTCTTAACCGTAAATCTCCCAACCTGTTAGAAAATGAGGAATGATCTCCAGATTTAGACCATAGAATTTCATTTAAAAATAAACTAAAAATTTGCTTTGATTATGATAGATGATAGATTAATATCTACGATAAAGATGTATGTAGATATAGCCACTGTATTTTTCTCCTCATGAGTACCTTGTCAGCATAACATTATCTTTTTTTTGGTTGAAAATGAAAGAAAAGAAAAGAAAAGAAAGCAATTATCTCTATACAAAATATATAGAATCCTGGTTGAATTCCAAAGCAAGAGAGAATTTAGTTCTCTCATATTAATTTTTAACCATTTTAACAACTTACAGAAAAAGTGATTGCCAAGCTAACAATTCAATCCCCCAAATCCAGAATGAGATGTTTCATTCTCCTTTTAACTGTGATTCTTAATCTTTTCTTAATTTTTGAATTATCACTGCAGTTTAGCCTTTATTCAAGTGGAAGACTTTTTTTTCTCTTGCAAGAAAGAAAACAAAGAGACATTAAGTACTTTTTTTTTTTTTGGCTGTGTTGGGTCTTCATTGCTGTGCACGGGCTTTCTCTAGTTGCGGCGAGAGGGGCTACTCTTCTTTGCGGTGCGCGGGCTTCTCATTGCAGTGGCTTCTCGTCGCAGAGCACAGGCTCCGGGCGCTCGGGCTTCAGTAGTTGTGGCACGTGGTCTTGGTAGTTGTGGTGCACGGGCTTGGTTGCTCCGCGCCATGTGGGATCTTCCCGGCCCAGGGCTTGAACCCGTGTCCCCTGCATTGGCAGGCAGATTCTTAACAACTGTGCCACCAGGGAAGCCCAAGTACTTCTTTTTGAAGTACTCAAAATATAGGTTTAATTCCCAGACCAATGTTTGCACTTTGAAGAGCGTACAAATCAGGATTTGAATTTAAAAACCCTGAACCTATGACAGAAAGATAGTATTGTTCTTTAACATGTAAATAAACTACATTAATATTTTTTTTGTCATCTATGCATGCTCTTGCTTGTTTGGAGTTATTAGATTAAAAATGTACTCAAAACAAAACAAAACAAAACAAAAAACCCAGTAAGTAACACTGAAAGCACATGCTAGAAACTCTTTATCATTGTATCATTAAACATCCCCAGGTTGGCAAATATAAAAGTAAACTTTCAGAGAGCAGTCAGCGCCCCATGTTGGTTACAGGGAGTGCATTACCCAACTTTACTCACAATGATTTGAATAATATAATCACCCTTAAACTAGTTGGTTGAATTCTCAGAGTTGGAGCTATGGCCAAACAGTAAATCCTGAGAATTTCGCTGGTGCCTCATACTCTGTCCTTGAGCAGAAGCAATATGTTTTTAGAGAGGTGTTGATAAAGAGAGTGGAAAGTAAATGAAAAGGGTGACAGAACAGTTAATAAAGAGAAATTTATTGAGTTTTCGGTAATAAGCTGCCTTAAGAATCACAGTACTAGAAAGCCAAGATTTTTCTTTAAAACCAAAAAAAAAAAAAAAAAGTTTTAAAAGATACTACCTTTTTTCCCTCATTTAAAATTTTTTCTGCTGAAATACATATACAGAAAAGTGCACAAAACAAATATCCAGCCCAATGCTTTATCATAAAGGAAACTCTCATGAAACCACCACCCAGGTCAAGAAATGGAACATTCCAAACATCCCTAATACCTCCCCCCGCATGCCACTCAGTCATTACCCCTCCTCTCTAAAGGTAACTCCTCTCTTAACTTACAATACCACAGTTTAGTTTTGCCTGGTCTTGGTCTTTTTTTTTTTTTTTTTTTTTAGCACCTTTTAATTATTATTTATTTATTTATTTATTTGGCGTGTTGGGTCTTCATTTCTGTGCGAGGGCTTCCTATAGTTGCGGCAAGCGGGGCCACTCTTCATCGCGGTGCACGGGCCTCTCACTATCGCGGCCTCTCTTGTTGCGGAGCCCAGGCTCCAGACGCGCAGGCTCAGTAGTTGTGGCTCACGGGCCTAGTTGCTCAGCGGCATATGGGATCTTCCCAGACCAGGGCTCGAACCCGTGTCCCCTGCATTAGCAGGCAAGATTCTCAACCAGTGCGCCACCAGGGAAGCCCCTGGTCTTGATCCTTACATCAGAATATGAGCTTTGGTGTCTGGCTCTTTTCACACAACATTTCTTCATGTGATTATAGTTCCTATAGATGTTCCTATCCATTGTGCAAAGACACCACAATGTATTGATCCAAGCAGCTGCTCTTTCTTCAATGACTTGCTTTGTGACTTTAGATCTTTTTTAATAGGTTTTTTTAAAATATTAGCTTATGATCCTTCCTGTGCCATGATGAACTGTCCATTCCCATGGAGTTTAAAATATACACCTTAAGATATATTCATCTTGATTGTTCAAATTCTCTAGAGGCAATCTTAAAGCTAATATTTCCAATATAACTTGTACTATTATGATAGTTCATATTGTTTCCAAGGACTACTTAAATAGCAGCAGTTGTGTGCGTTTATGGTGTGTTTTACCTAGGTGGAAGTGGGACCAGCAGGCAAAAGAGAAAGAAGAAAAATCAAAATACGAATATAAATGCAAAATACTTATGTTTAACCCTGGGAAGAAACATCAAAATGTCCAGATTGAATACACATCTTATAGGAAAGAATTAAGGGCTGTGTAATTTGTTTAGATCTTCAAATTTTCCCACACAATAAATAAAAACATAGCTCTTTCAAAGTTGAAATTTGTGAGGCACTGACACTCTCTGTACCAGTTCAGTTCTTTGGCTTCAATCATAGCAACTCCCTCGGGCCATCGTAAGCAAGAAGAAAGGTACCTGAAGGATACCAGGGGCTATAGAATAGATGGGAGGCTGGATAATGGGGTTAGAATAAAGGCTGTCCTAGATTCCAGAAAGATCCTCAGTAGCCATTTGATAGTAAGAAGAATATGGGCAAGTGCTACGAGTCAGATGGAATTAAATTAGTTTTCAGTCTCTATTCCTCAGCTCAAGATTCACATTCCAAGGCAGGAACAACGAATTGCTTTGACTTGGGTCAAATACCTTCCCTTTAGCTGGGCAGAGGGGGTAGTGGGAGGAGGAGAACTTCAGTGACAGCCCCACAAAGCCCTATGCACTAAATATATACCTAAGAGAAATGAAAACTTATGTCTGAAAAAAAAACCCTATGCAGTAATTGAAGGGTAATCCTAATAAAGGAAACTGAGGGGCAGATAGAAAAGGGAAATGGATGCAAGGAAGCCCCAACTCTATTTTCTTCTGGTAACTCATTTAAATCCTTTTAAACTAGTTTTATTGAGATTTAATTCACAAACCATGAAATTCACCCGTTTAAAGTGTAATGTCCAGTGGTTTTTAATATATTCATGGGGTTGTAAAACCATCATCATTATCTACGTTTAGAATATTTTCATAGCCCCCCAAATGATTTGAATATGTGATTCATTTGGAGTTAATTTTTTACATGGTGTTAGGTAAGGGTCCAACTTCATTCTTTTGCTTGTGAATATCCAGTTGTCTGAGCACCAATTTTTGAAACAACTATTCCTTCCCCATTGAATTTTCTTGGCATTCCTGTTGAAAATCAACTCACTGTAAGTGTAATGGTTTATATGTGCACTCTCAATTCTATTCCATTGATCTATATGTCTATCTTTATGTTCGTATCACCCTCTCTTGATTACTGCAGGAAATTTGGAAATCAGGAAGTGTGAACCCTCCAACTTTATTCTTCTTTTTCAAGATAGTTGGCTATTCTGAATCCCTTGCCTTTCCATGTGAATATTAGGACCAGCTTATCAGTTTGTGCCAAAAAAAAAAAAAAAAAGGGCAGCTGAGATTCTCACAGAGATTACATTGACTCTATAGATCAATTTGGGGATATTGCCATCTTAAGAATTTTAAACCTTCTGACCTAAGCATGTGAGATGTTTTTCCATTAATTTAAATCTTCTTTAAAAAAAAAAAGGCTGTTTTGTAAGAAACACTGCCTTATTTATAGTCCTGGCCCCCTTTCAACTCTGGAGGAGTAGAACCAAAGAGAGATACGAAGCAGTCCTGCAACAGCCAGCTCTAGGCTGTGCTGTAGGAAGGAGGGAGATAGAATCTGCTTCTGATGTTATTAAGGGTCAGGCCAGGAAGATTCAACCATAGAAAGGTTGAAGCCTGATTGGAAAAAATTAAAATATTTTTCACATTTATAACTCAGTGGGTTAAGACTTCAGTAAACCTGTTCGCACAAAGCTGAATAGGAGAAGGGCTCTGCTCTCAAGAAATTCATCATCTTGCCTGCTCCAAGTGACTTTGCTAAGGCTGCCTCTAGCCCCTGTGACATCTCTGTGCTAGTTTAGAAGAAAAGCCCCATCGTTTCTCAAGGCACTTTGCTTCCATCTTCAAAAAAATATTGTAATAAATTACAAACCTACAACATCTACCATATGAACAGTGCCCCTTCCACTGTGATATAGAACATGCAATGCACAATTGACCACGTGGCTGTTCTTAGAGGAGGAGTTTCATAAAGTTTTCCAGCATGTCTTTATGACATTAAGCTTGTTATCGTTTTAGCTTGCTTTTTAAGTCATCTTGTGTAGGTTTTTCTTCTGTGCAAGATTATAAATTCTGTGAAAGTGAGGACAGTGTAGGACACATAGTAGATATTTATTATTTGTAGACTTGGGTTGGATAGAACTGAATAAAGTCTTTTGAAAGATGTTATGAATAGTCCTTTTATCCTAAACTTCGTCCAGATTTCACATCCATTATTTCACCTAATTTTATTGACTTTCAAAAGTATCACATTTAGTGCCAAACACCTTTTGTGCAAGAAGCAGAATATTAATTGAACACAGACTTGCTGGCGTAGCAGAGGGACAAGGAATAAGTGATGGGATGAGCACTTATTATTCACTTTATCAAAAGGTGCTGCCTGAAGGAGAACGCTGTTGTGTTTCTTGTCAAGGAAATTAACACAGGTGTTTGTTATTATAAATACAACTTCCACAAGTGAATTGGAGGCTGTTGACTTCTTTCAGAGCTAGTACATTGCTCATTTATTACATTTTAATATGTACAACTTAATGCACACTATTTATCAGACAGGAAATAAAAGAAGCTGAATTAACACAAAGTCAGAACACAGCTGGCTTAAGATAATTATTTAGGGCTATGGGGAAATGCTCAAAACAGCCTAAAACCTAGAAAATAATGATCCAGTACTTTAATTCTTGCATATGTACTCTCCCTAAACCCTACTCTAATCCCTACCCAGAAACCCTGTGATGACAGTCTTGCCTTTTATTGAAGCTATTTTTTTAACTTCCACAAAAGATTTTCTGATTGCATTTTTCCTATAATTCTTTATGATTTACCCCCCAAAAGTTCAAGTTACTGCAGCTTGTCTTTTTTAAGTTTGATTTCCTGTTGCTTCTTTTTCTAACCACCCAAAAAGGCCACCAGACAATATCCTTGTTGATTTTGCTCTGTAAATCAACGGTTTTCCTCAATATTTGAAACAGTTTCCTTTCCACTACTTGTTATTTTTCTTATCTCGCACCCACCATGTCCTTTTACTTACGTAGGACATTCCAAACACCTCCGTCTCCAACCCAGATTCTGTTGTACTTGGTGAATTCTGCATTCTCCCTGCTCAGCTCCACTACTTGTGAAATCCTCTATCCTCATGTGGCGGTGTGTGCGTCAGTCACAGGATGATATGTATGTATATGGGTGAGAAGGACTTTGTCAGGTTATGTGTGTGTACAGCCATAACAGGAGTCATGACTAACTCAAAGTGAAGAGGACAAGGGACTAGTCTTATAGGCAGACATCAGCACTAGATACTTTAACATAGGGTATGCATTCTTCTTTTTGTTCCCTAACAGATTTATTGACATATAATTTACATGCCATAAAGTTCACCCTTTGCAAGTGTCCAGTTCAGTGGTGTTGGGGATATTCACAGTGTTACAGGCCTATCACTAGTATTTAATGTCAAAACATTTTCATCTGAACATTTGCATGTTCAAAAGGAAACATCTCTCCTTCCCACAGCCTTAGACGAACACTGATTTATTTTCTGTCTCTACAGATGTGCCTATTCTGGATATTTCATACAAATGTTACCGCACAACATTTGGCCTTTTGTAAATGACTTCTTTAACTTAGGATTTGCCCATGTTATATAACGCATCAATACTTAATTCCTTTCTATGGCCAAATAATATTCCATTGTATGGACATACCACATATTATTTATCCATTTATCAGTTGATGGACATTTGATTTGTTTCTGTTTTTTAGTTACTATAAATAATGCTAATAAGAACCTGCTGTATAAAAGAATAAATAAAATTAAATTAAAAATTAAAAATAAATAAATAAATAATGCTGCTATGAACATTCATGTACACATTTTTGTGTAGACACACGGTTTCAATTCTCTTGGGTATATACCTAGGAGTAGAATTTCTGGGTTGTATAGTAACTCTATGTTGAGCATTTTGAAGAATAGCAAAAATATTTTCCAAAGCAGGCACAGCATTTTGCATTCCCACCAGCAATGTATGAGGGTTCCAGTTTCTCCACATCCTCAGAAACACTTATTGTCCTTTTTGATTAAAACCACCCTACTGGATGTGAAATAATATCTCATCATGGTATTGATTAGCCTTTCCCTAAGTGCTAATGATTTTGAGCATCTTTTCTTGTGCTTGTTAGCTCTTTCTATATCTTCTGTGAAGAAATATCTTTTCAAATCCTTTGTCTATTTTTAAATTATTTGTCTTTTTTATGTTGAGTTGCAAGAGTTCTTTATAAATTCTGGATATGTCTCTTATCAGATAAATATCCTGCAAATACTTTCTCCCATTCTGAGTGAGAGCTTTATTGATGGTATCATTTGCGACAAAAAAGTTTTAAATTGTTATGAATACCAGTTTATCTATTTTTTTCTTTGATTGCTTTTGCTTTTGGTGTCATATCTAAGAAACCATTACCTAACCCAAGGTCATGAAGTTTTAATCCTATGTTTCTTTCTAAGAGTTTTATCGTTTTAGCCCTTACGTTCATGTCTTTGATCCATTTTTAGTTAGTTTTTTTATATATGGCATGAGATCGGGGTCCAACTTCATTCTTTTGCATGTAGGTATCCAGTGGTCTTTGCATCATTTGTTGAAAAAACTGTTTTTCCCCATTAGCTCCCTTGCCAAAAATCAATTGACCATAAATGTAGGGGTATATTCCTAGACTCTCAATCCTATTCCATAGATTTGTCTATCCTTATGCCCATACCACGATGTCTTGATTACTGTAGCTTTTTAGTAAATTTGCAATCTAGATGTGTAAATGAAAGAACTTTGTTCTTTTTCAAGATAGTTTTGACTCTTCAGGGTTCATTGCATTTCCATATGAATTTTGGGATCACTTGTCGAACATTGTGAAAAAAGGCAGCTGGAATTTTGATAGGAATTGTTTGAATCTATAATCATTTTAGGGAGTAAAATGTGAAATGAGATGTATTTCCATTTATTTAGGCCTTCTTTAATTTCTTTCAATGATATTTTGTAATTTTTAGCATCCAAGTATTCAACTTCTTTTGTTAAATTAATTCCTAAGGATTTTATTTTTTTGAAAAAGTTGCATATGAAATTGCTTTTTAAATTTCCTTTGCAGATTGTTCTTTGCTAGCATATAGATATACAATTGATTTTTGTATATTGATCTTGTATCCTGCAACCTTGTATCCTCCTAACTAGTATAAGTCTTGTATTAATTCTAATGGTTTTATTGTGAATTCTTTAAGATTTTCAATATACAAGGTCATGTCATCTGTGAATACTTCTTCCATTTCAAAGTTATTGTCTTTTATTTCTTTTTCTTGCCTAATAGCCCTGGTTAGAAATTCTAATACAGTAAACTTGTTAATAATGAGCCCATCACTAATATCCAGTGTAAAGTTTAATTCGGTTTGACAGTAAATAAATGTGAATTTTTTCAAGTTAAAAAAAAGAAATTCTAATACAATATTGAGTAGAAGTGGGAAGGTGGACTTCCTTGTCTTGTTCCTGATCTATGGGTGAAATCATCCAGTGTTTCACCATCAGTGTGATATTAGCTGTGAATGTTTCTTAGCTGTCCTTTATCAGGTTAAGGAAACCCCTTTGTATGTCTAGTTTGGGGAGTGTTTTTATTTGTAAAGACTTTTGCCAAATGCTTTTTCTGCTTCCACTGAGATTATCATGTGGGTTTTCCTTTTAATCTATTAATAATGTGTGTTTGTGTGTGTGTGTGTGTGTGTGTGTATTGGGTGGGCCAAAAGGTTCGTTCATTTTTTTCCATAAGATGGCTCTGGTAGCACTTAGTTATCTTTTTTTAGAATTATTATTTATTTATTTATTTTTGGCTGCATTGGGTCTTTGTTGCTGCACGCAGGCTTTCTCTAGTTGTGATGAGCGGGGGGCTACTCTTCGTTGTGGTGCGCTGGCGTCTCATTGCCGTGGCTTCTCTTGTTGCCGCACAGGCTCTAGGCGCGCGGGCTTCAGTAGTTGTGGCACACGGGCTCAGTAGTTGTGGTTCGCAGGTTCTAGAGCACAGGCTCAGTAGCTGTGGCGCATGTGTTTAGTTGCTCTGCAGCATGTGGGATCTTTCCAGACCAGGGCTAGAACCTGTGTCCCTTGCATTGGCAGGCAGATTCTTAACCACTGTGCCACCAGGGAAGTCCCACTTAGTTGTCTTTAACTTCATTCAAAACAATTTTGTTAGACTGTATGTGACAGCTGTCATATCAGCATGCACTTAAAAAAAAGACTTATCAGAATTGGTGAATTATTGTGTAGCTATTTTAATATTGAAGACGGAAGAAAAAAAGCAACATTTTTGGCCTAATATGCTTTATTATTTCAGGAAAGGTAAAAAAGCAACTGAAACGCACTTAAAGATTTGTGCAGTGTATGGAGAAGGTGCTGTGACTGATCAAACGTATCAAAAGTGGTTTGCGAAGTTTTGTGCTGGAGATTTCTCGCTGTACGATGCTCCACGGTCGGGCAGACGAGTTGAAGTTGATAGTGATCAAATTGAGACATTAATTGAGAACAAAAAACGTTATACCACGCAGGAGATAGCCGACATATTCAACGTGTCCAAATCAAGTGTTGAAAATCATTTGCACCAGCTTGGTTACGTGAATCGCTTTGATGTTTGGTTTCCACATAAGGTAAGCGAAAAAAACCTTCTTGACCATATTTCTGCATGCGATTCTCTACTGAAACGTAATGAAAACGTTCCGTTTTTAAAACAAATCATGACAGGCGATGAGGAGTGGATACTGTACAACAATGTGGAACGGAAAATATTGTGGGGCAAGGGAAATGAACCACCACCAACCATACCAAAGGCTGGTCTTCATCCAAAGAAGGTGATGTTGTGTATATGGTGGGATTGGAAGGGACTCCTCTATTATGAGCTCCTTGCAGAAAACCAAACGATTAATTCCAATAGGTACTGCCCCAATTAGACCAAGTGAAAGCAGCACTTGACAAAAAGCATCCAGAATTAGTCAACAGAAAATGCATAACCTTCCGTAAGGATAAAACAAGACCACATGTTTCTTTGATGAGCAGGTAAAAACTGTTACAGCTTGGCTGGGAAGTTCCAATTCATCCACTGTATTCACCAGACATTGCACCTTCAGATTTCCATTTATTTCAGTCTTTACAAAATTCTCTTAATGGAAAACATTTCAGTTCCCTGGAGGACTGTAAAAGGCCCCTGGAACAGTTCTTTGCTCAAAAAGATGAAAAGTTTTGGGAAGAAGGAATCATGAAATTGCCTGAAAACTGGCAGAAGGTAATGGAACAAAAGGGTGAATACGTTGTTCAATAAACTTCTTGGTGAAAATGAAAAACGTGTCTTTTTAAAATTTTGTTTTATTTATTTATTTATTTTTGGCTGCGTTGGGTCTTCATTGCTGCGCGCGGGCTTTCTCTAGTTGCGGTGAGTGGGGGCTGCACTTCGTTGTGGTGCGTGGTCTTCTCATTATGGTGGCTTCTCTTGTTGCGGAGCATGGGCTCTAGGCGTGCAGGCTTTAGTAGTTTTGGCTCACAGGCTCAGTAGTTGTGGCACATGGGCTTAGTTGCTCCGCAGCATGTGGGATCTTCCTGGACCAGGGCTCGAACCTGTGTTCCCTGCATTCGCAGGCGGATTCTTAACCACTGCACCACCAGGGAAGTCCTGAAAAATGTATCTTTTATTTTTACTTAAAAAACCAAAGGCACTTTTGGGCCCACCCAATATATATATATATTATATATTATGTAATATATAATATATACATTATATATTACATAATATATAATATATATATACACTTTATGTATGTATGTATATTTTACAGGTTAAACCATCTTTACATTCCTGGGGTAAATCACAATTCCTCATAGTGCATATTCCTTTTAATATGTTGCTGCATTTGGCTTACACTATTTTGTAGGGGATTTTTATACATCTACTTTCATAAGGGATGTAGGTCCAGTTTTCTTTGTTTTGTGATGTCTTTGTCTGGTTCTGTTATCATGGTAATATTGGTCTCATATATTTAGTTGCAATTGTTCTTCCTCATATTTTTGAAGGAATTTGTAAAGGCGTGGTGCCAAAACTTCTTTAAAGGTTTGGTAGAATTCACCAGGGAAGCTATCTGGACATGGGAAATTTTTTAAATTACTAATTCAATCTCTTTACTTCTTATTGATACAGATTTTTAATATTTTCTTAAGTTAGCTTTTGTCTTTCTAGTAATTTGTACATTTCATCTAGGTTATCTAATTTGTCGTCATACAATTGTTCATAGTATTCCAATATTCTTTTTTATTTCTTTTCTTTTTTTAAATTAATTAATTTTTTTTTTGGCTGCATTGGGTCTTCGTTGCTGCACGCGGGCTTTCTCTAGTTGTGGCGAGCAAGGGCTACTCTTCGTTGCGGTGCGTGGGCTTCTCATTGCGGTGGCTTCTCTTGTTGAAGAGCACGGGCTCTAGGCATGCAGGCTTCAGTAGTTGTAGCGCACGGGCTTAGTTGCTCCACAGCATGTGCGATCTTCCCGGACCAGGCCTCAAACCTGTGTCCCCTCCTTTGGCAGGTGGATTCTTAACCACTGCACCACCAGGGAATTCCCAATATTCTTTTTTATTTCCGAAAGGCTAGTAGTGATGACCCCTCTTTCATTCTTGATATTAGTAATTTGCATCTTCTCTCTTTTTTTCTTGTACAGTCTAGGTAATGGTTTGTCAATTTAGCTGATCTTTTCAAAGAGCTGATTTTTGGTTTCTTTGATATTCTCTGTTGTTTTTCATTTATCTATTTCATTTATTTCCACTTTAATATTTATTACTTTTTTCCTTCCATTTGATTTTTGTTTAGTTTGCTCTTATTTTTTTTAATTTCTTAAGGTGGAAAGTTAGGTTATTGATATAAAATCTTTCTTCTTTTTTAATACAGTTAGTTACAACTATAAATTTCTGTCAAAGCATTAGCTTTATTCCATAAGTTTTGCTATTTCATGTTTTCATTTGCATTCATGTCAAGTTATTTTCTAATTTCCCTTGTGAATTTTTCTTTTACGTATAGTTATTTAGGAGTGTATTGCTTAATTTCCACATATTTGAGAATTTACCAAATTTTCTTTTTTATTGTTGATTTCTATTTTTATTACGTTGTTGTCAGAGAATATTCTTTGTATGTTTTATATTATTTAAAATGTACTGAGTCTTGTTTTATGGCCTAGCATACAGTAAATCTTGGAGAATGTTATAGGTGCACTTCTGTTATTGCTGGGTGGAGTATTCTGTAGTTTCTGTTAGGTTTCATTGGTTTATAGTGCTATTCAAGTCTTCTATTTCCCTGTTTATCTTCTCTCTAGTTATTCTATCCATTATTGAAAGTGGGATATTGAAGTCTCTAACTATTATTGTTGATTTTCTCCCTTTGATTCTGCATTTTGTGGCTCTCTTGTTAACTACGTATATGTTTGTATGTGTTAAGTCTTCCAAAGGGACTGAACCCTTTATCATTGTAAAATGTCCTTCTTTTGCACTAGTAACAACTTTGGGCTTAAAAATCTGTTTTTTTCTGATATTAGTATAGCCATTTCAGCTCTCTTTTTGGTCTTGTTGACCTGCTATGTGTTTTTCCATCCTTTTACCTTCCATTTATTTATGTCTTTCAATCTAGTTGAATCCTGTTTTTGTACCAATTTTTGCCTTTTGATTGGGATATGTATTTCATTTGCATCCCATACTATAACTGATAAGGTAGGATTTGCATCCGCCACTTTACATTTTCTTCTGCATGTCTGATGTCTTTTTTGTTCCTGTGTTCCTCTATTACTGCCTTCTTTTCTGTTAAATATTTTATAATATATTGTTTTAATTCCCTTATTTCTTTTACTGTATTTTGGGGTTATTTTTCTCAGAGGTTGCCTTGGAATTACAATTAACATCATAACTTAAAACTATTTAGTTTGGATTAATACCAACTTGATTTTAATAGTATACAATATTCCAACATGGCTCCAATTAAATGTTGAACAAAACTCCAGCATAGCTCCATTCTCTCCCCCTTCCTTTGTCTATTATTATTAGGCAAATTACTTCTTTACACATTGTAAGCACATCAACACAGTCTTATAATTACTGCTTCACGAGTTATCTTTTCAATCTGAAGAAAAGTACATTTATACTGTCTTTTATGTTTACATATGTATTTACCTTTACTGGTGATCTTTATTGCTTCATGGGAATCCGAGTTCCTGTCTAGTGTCCTTTCATTTCAGTCTGAGGACTCCCTTTAGCATTCTTCTATGGTAGGTCTGCTAGTGATTAATTCTCTCAGTTTTTTTAAATCTGGGAGAGTCTCAATTTCTGCTTCCTTATTACAGGTTAGTTTTGCTGTATACAGAATTAGTTGACAGTCTTTTTTTTTTTTAACATCTTTATTGGAGTATAATTGCTTTACAGTGGTGTGTTAGTTTCTGCTTTATAACAAGGTGAATCAGCTATACATATACATATATCCCCATACATATATCCCCATATATCCTCCCTCTTGTGTCTCCCTCCCACCCTTCCTCTCTCACCCCTCTAGGTGGTCACAAAGCACCAAGCTGATCTCCCTGTGCTATGTGGCTGCTTCCCACTAGCTATTTGGTAGTGTATAAATGTCCATGCCACTCTCTCACTTTGTCCCAGCTTACCCTTCCCCCTCCCCGTGTCCTTAAGTCCATTCTCTATGTCTGCTTCTTTATTCCTGTCCTGCCCCTAGGTTCTTCAGAACTACTTTTTTTCTTTTTCTAGATTCCATATATATGTGTTAGCATATGGTATTTGCTTTTCTCTTTCTGACTTAACTTCACTCTGTATGACAGACTCTAGGTCCATCCACCTCACTACAAATAACTCAGTTTCGTTTCTTTTTATGGCTGAGTAATATTACATTGTATATATGTGCCACATCTTCTTTATCCATTCATCTGTCGATGAACACTTAGGTTGCTTCCATGTCCTGGCTATTGTAAATAGAGCTGCAATGAACATTGTGGTACATGATTCTTTGAATTATGGTTTTTTCAGGCTATATGTCCAGTAGTGGGATTGCTGGATCGTATGGTAGTTCTATTTTTAGTTTTTTAAGGAACCTCCATACTGTTCTCCATAGTGGCTGTATCAATTTACATTCCCACCAACAGTGCAAGAGGGTTCCCTTTTCCCCACACCCTCTCTAGCATTCATTGTTTGTAGATTTTTTGATGATGGCCATTCTGACCGGTGTGAGATGATATCTCATTGTAGTTTTGATTTGCATTTCTCTAATTAGTTGACAGTCTTTTTTTCAGTACTTTGACTCTATCATTACACTGTCTTTTGGTTTCCATGGTTTCTGATGAGAAGTCAGCTGCTAATCTTGTTGAGGGTCTTTTGCACATGAGTTTATTCTCTCTTGCTGCTTTCAAGATTTTCTCTTCAGCTTTTGACAGTTTATCTCTAATGTGTCTAGTTGTAAACCTCTTTGAGTTTGTTATAATTGGAACTGGTTGAGTTGCTTTGATTAATGTTTTCATCAAATTTGTGACATTTGGACCATATTTTCAAAAAATATTCTTTCTTTCCTCCTTTTTTCTCTATGCTCACCTTCTGGGACTTCAATTATGTGTATTTTGTCCCTTTTATAATCATGGGAAATAGAACTCCTGGAACCTTCTGTTTTTACATTATATAATAGTGAGACCTTTCCAGTTTATTCCCAAGGTCAGTATTCACTGAAACAAAGGTAAGTCATAACTTTGAACATGACTCAGCAGTAGAATAATGAACCTCCCATGCAAGTTTCCCACTGGTCAACTAAGCAACTTATAACTGGCAGAGCTATTTGAAAACCTTTGCTAGAGCCTTTTAAAAGCTAAGTACAGAAATATCAGGTTAAAGAAATATACTCAGGAAATAGCATTTGGGGCTTGGCTGTAAGTGATGGGACTAGGGGTTTTGTTTTTTAAGCAAAGATACCAGAGCCTGTACTTGCTCCTGTCTGACTTCAAAGCAATCGCCCCAGAGAAAATACCAGCACAAAGCATTTTAAGAATGCTTTTTAGTGGACTTGTCTTCAGAGGCAGAGAACACTATCTTTAGTGTCCTAGGAAGAGTTCAACCTTAAGCCTTTGATTATGGACTTGATTTGTGAAACCAATCACAAATTAGACCAGAGCCTTGTATAGTAAATTAGGAAGATAATCAAGATAAATAATACCACACTGGATTTCTAAATGAGGTGTGACCTAATTGAGTGTTTTTCAGCTTTACTCTGTAAAATTTCTAATTTGGGGATGGTGGAATGGAACCATACTGCCTACCTTTTTGCTGATTGGTTGGTGTGTATTTGTGATGACGTTGGTATGTCAGGCTCTGACAAGACACAGACTGCACGCTCAAAGGGCAGAGAGGCATAAGTGAAAATGGTTTAGGAGGACCTTTTTACAGTGGTGTGGGTGGGACTGAGAGAGCAACTGGGCAGGACAGGGCATGGATCTGGAACGGCCAGTGGAGGACCACGCATGTCTACCATTGTGAGCATTGTTCCTCTCTATTCCAAACAGTGAAGGGGTGGTTCTATTCCACCCTAGAGTTAAAGTGTCTATTTGTGGATCTCATTTCTCCACGATGTTTGTTCCTTAGTCTCTGTGTGCTGCATTATATCAAGTTAATGTCCAAAAATAAATCAAGTTATTCCTATCTGAGGAAAATATATGGGCTTTTTAATAAATGATGCTGGGACAGAGAGAAAGCCATCTGGAAAAGGATGAAAATGAATCTAAATCTCACACTGAAATAAACTCCAAATGAATCAGAGACCCAAATGTAAAACATGAAACCAAAGACGTATGAATTACAGGTGAGTTATTTTATAACCTGGAAGTGAGGAAAGCCTCTCAAAATCCAACAGTAACATAGGGAAAAGACTGATAAACTTTACTACCTAAAAACAAACAAGCAAAATGAAACACCATAAGCAAAATCAAAAGACAAATGATAAACTGGGAGAGAATATTTGCAAGTTATTTCACAAATGAGGGCAAGTACACAAAGAGCTCTTAAAAATAGAGAAGCCCCATATATCTGGAAAAGACAAAAGCTCTTAACTCAAAAAGATGCATGCTGTATAGCACAAGGAACTGTGCTCAGTTTTTTGTAATAAGCTGTAAGGTAAAAAAATCTGAATCTAAAACTGAATCACTTTGCTGTATACCTGAAACTAACAAAACATTGTAAATCAACTATACTTCAATAAGAAAAAAAAATACATGCACCCCAATATTCATAGCAGCACTATTTACAATAGCCAAGACATGGAAACAGCCCAAGTGCCCATCAACAGATGAATGGGAAAGAAGATGTGTTATATATATATATATATATATACACAATGTAATATTATTCAGCCATAAAAAAGCATGAAATAATGCCATTTGCAGCAACATGATGGACCTAGATATGATCATACTAAGTGATGTAAGTCAGACAGAGAAAGACAAATATCACTTATAGGTGGAGTCTAGAAAAATGATACAAATGAACTTATTTACAAAACAGACTCACAGACATAGAAAACAAATATATAGTTACTACAGGGGAAAGAGGGGGAGGGATATATTAGGAGCTTGGGATTAACAGATACACACTACTATATATAAAATAGGTAAACAACAAGGACCTACTGTATAGCACAGGGAACTAAATTTAAAATCTTGTAATAACCTATAATGGAAAAGAATCTGAAAAAGAATATAAATAAATTTTTTAAAAATATATATATAGGGGCTTCCCTGGTGGCGCAGTGGTTGGGAGTCCGCCTGCCAATGCAGGGGACACGGGTTTGAGCCCTGGTCTGGGAGGATCCCACATGCCGCGGAGCAACTGGGCCCGTGAGCCACAATTGCTGAGCCTGCGCGTCTGGAGCCTGTGCTCCGCAACAGGAGAGGCCGCGATAGTGAGAGGCCCGCGCACCGTGATGAAGAGTGGCCCCCGCTTGCCACAACTGGAGAAAGCCCTTGCACAGAAACGAAGACCCAACACACCCAAAAAGAAATAAAGAAATAAATTTAAAAAAAAATATATATATATATAAACTGAATCACTTTCCTGTACACCTGAAACTAACACAACATTGAAATCAACTATACTTCAATTTTAAAAAATGGAGAAGCCCCAAAATTGGATAGAAATATGGACAAGAGTCATGAACAGAGAGGAGTGTGGTAACAGAGAAAAATAAATGTAAGTCGCTCCTTACACATATGAAATGATGCTCACTTTCCCTTATAATAAAAGAAACACAAATTTGAATTCTCCTGAATCTAAAAGTTTGATAACATACCCTGTTGAGAGTGGAAGTGCAAAATGGAACAAACCCTACAGAAGAGGATTTGGCAAATTTTAACAAAATTACATATGCATTAACCTTTGACCCAGCAATCCCACTTTTAGGCCCTACCCTGAAATTTCCATAAATTTGCACAAGGTTATGCAACATTGTTTGTAGTACCAAAATATTAGAAGCAACCTAAATGTTCACCAACAGGAGAGTGGGCAAATAAACTCTAGTTCATAAATGAGTTGGAGATCAGGCAGTCATAAAAAGACAGGAAAATGTGAACTGAAATTATCTCCAGAATATACTTTTAGATGAAAAAAGCTAGCAAACCTCAGTATATAGAGTATGCTATATTTTGTGTTTAGGAAAGAAGGAGAATAAGAATATATTCAGATATTTGCCTATATTTTCAAAAAGAAGCAATAAAAATGGTTACCTAGAGAAGATGGGAGGAATGGAGTGAAGAGAGAGTTGGAATTGATACTTCTGTGAGTTTGGTTACCTTCTCACACAGTTTTTTTCCTTTTTATTGATATACTTTTTATTATATAAGTTTCAAGTATACAGAATTATAATTTGACATCTGTATATACTACAAAGTGATTACCACCACAAGTCTAGTTACAATCCATCATCATATAGTTGACCCCCTCTTCCCATTTCCCCCAATCCCCTTTCCCTCTGATAACCACTGATCTCTGTATCTATGAGTTTGGCTTTGTTTTATTTTGCTTGTTTTGTGTTTGTCAGATTCCACATATGAGTGAAATCATTTGGTGTCTCTCTCTGGGTGACTTATCTCACTTAGCATAATACATTCAAGGTCCATGTATGTTTTCACCAATGGCAGGATTTGATTATTTTTTATGGCTAATATTCCACTATATATATATAAAGAATATAAATAAACAGAATATAAATAGAATGTAATATATTATTATATACATTATATATGCATATTATATATAAATATATAATATAATGTAAAATATTCCTTATCCATTCATCCTTATCTGCATCTTTGTCATCCGTTCATCCATTGATGGACACTTAGGTTGTTTCCATATCTTGGCTATTGTAAAAAATGCTGCAATGAACGTAGGGGTACATATATCTTTTCCAATTAGTGTTTTCATGTTCTTTGGATAAATACTCAGAAGTGTAATAGCTGGGTCATATGGTAGTTCTATTCTTAATTTTTTGAGGAATCTCCATACTGTCTTCTATATTGGCTGTATCAATTTACAGTCCCACAAACAGTATGCAAGTGTTCCCTTTTCTCCACATCTTCTCCAACATTTGTTATTTCTTGTCTTTTCAATTAAGTCATTCTAACAGGTGTCAACTGACATCTCATTGTGCTTTTGATTGCGTTTCCCTAATAATTAGCGATGTTGAACATCTTTTCATGTGCCTGTTGGCCATCTGTATGGCTTCTTTGGAAAAATTACTATTCAGGTCCTCTGCCCATTTTTAAATCAGGTTGTTTGATTTTATTTGTTGTTGAGTTGTATGAGTTCTTTATATATTTTGCATATTAACCCCTTATTAGATATATGATTTGCAGATATCTTCTCCCATTCAGTAGGTTGCTTTTTCATTTTGATGTTGATTTCCTTTGCTATTCAGCTTTTTAGTTTGATGTAGTTCCATTTCTTTATTTCTCCTTTTGTTTCCCTTGCCTTTAGAGTCAGATCCACAAAGACATTGCTAAGACCAGTGTCAGTGAGGTTACTGCCAATTTTTTTTTCTAAGCATTTTATGGTTTCAGTTCTTACATTCAAGTCTTTAATCCATTTTGAGTTAAATTTTTGTGTATAGTGTGAGATAATGGTCTAGTTTCATTCTTTTGCATGTCATTGTCCAGTTTTGCCAATGCCATTTATTGAAGTGACTTTCCTCTCTCCATTGTATGTTCTTTGCTCCTCTGTCATAAATTAATTGTCCATATATGTGTGGGTTTATTTCTGTCCTTTCAGTTCTGGTCCATTGATCTGTATGTCTATTTTTTGTGCCAGTACTGTACTGTTTTGATTACTGTAGCTTTGTGATATAGTGTGAAATCAAGGAGCATGAAACCTTCAACTTTGTTCTTCTTTCTCAAGGTTGTTTTGGCTATTTGGGATCTTTTGTGGTTCCATAAAAATTTTAGAATTGTTTGTTCTAGTTCTATGAAATATGCCATTGGAATTTTGATAGGGATTGCACTGAATATATAGATTGCTTTGGGTAGTATAGACATTTTAACTATATTAATTCTTCTAATTCATGAGCACAGAATATCTTTCTATTTATTTGTATCTTCTTCAATTTCTTTTATTAGTGTAATAGTTTTCAGTGTACAAGTCTTTCACCTCCTTGGTTAAATTATTTCTAGGTATTTTATTCTTTTTGATGCAATTGTAAATGGAATTGTTTTCTTAATTTCTCTTTTTGATAGTTTGTTATTAGTATATAGAAAGGCCACAGATTTCTGTATATTGATTTTGTATTCTGTGACTTTACTGAATTAATTTATTAGTTCTAACAATGTTCTTTTTTTACATCAATCCTGTGTCAAGTTCTTTAAACATGTTAGTATGGATAAACAACAAATGGTTCCTTTCACTCAGTATGACAATCTCTAGGTCCATCCATGTCACTGCAAATGGCATTATTTCATTCTTTTTTATGGCTGAGTAATATTCCATTGTATATATGTACCACATCTTCTTTATCCATTTCTCCATTGGTGGACATTTAGGTTGCTTCTGTGTCCTGGCTATTGTAAATAGTGCTGCAATGATCCTAGTTCAGAATTATAACACTATAATAAGTCCCCTACATATGAATGAGTTCCATTCTGAGAGTGCATTCGTAAGTCCAATTTGTTCATAAGTCCAACAAAGTTAGTCTAGGTACCCAACTAACACAATCAGCTATATAAATAGTACTGTAATGTAAAAGGTTTATAATACTTTTCACACCAATAATACGTAAAAAACAAACACAAGAAATAATGAAAACATTTTTAATCTTACAGTAGAGTACCTTGAAAAGTACAGTAGTACAGTACAACAGCTGGCATACAGGAGCTGGCATCAAGTGAGCAGGCAAGAAGAGTTACTGACTGGAGGAGGGAGAGGAGGTAGGAGACGGTAGAGCCGAAGGACCGTCAGCAATAGGAGACGAAGGGCAAGCTGCAATTTCACGCATGCCTTACATGATTGGACATGCGACACACGTTTGCATCTTTGAAAGTTTGTAACTTGAAGGTTCATATGTAGGAGACTTACTGTATTAACAATACATTTCTGAGTGAAGTTTGAGATTTCATTCTGTTCATTTATCTGTAGATCATATCCCACAGAGGGTGGATAATCAGAGTACTGAAATACTTCTCTTCTCTGTGTAGCTATGTTGCCACATTTCAAATAAGGTTAGGCTCATTTGTCACAAATTGTTTTCCACTTTAGGGGTTTATTTTTATCTTTTTAAAAAATCTTTTGAATATGTAAGACGGTTACATGATTCCAAAGTAAAATCTGTGTGAAAAGATGTCCTAGCCACAGTAATGAAGCAAGAAAAACAAACAAAAAAAATGTTATCCAAATAAGAAAGGAAGGAGAAAAACTGTCACTATTTACAGATGATATATAATATATAGAGAGGACCCTAAAGACTCCTAACTTCTCCATGATTCTCTTGTTTTTAATTGACACCTTTCCAATGGAGAAAGAGGCTCAGGTTTTGTTTTTTTGTTTTTGTTTTTTTTTTTGGTGTGTTAGTTTCTGCTTTATAACAAAATGAATCAGTTATACATATACATATATCCCCATATCTGCTCAGGTTTTTTTTTAAGTTTTTGAGGCTCCCACTATATTAAACAATAAACAAAAAGTCAAAGCAGGGTTATAAAATGTTTAAATTCTTAATTAAATACTTTAAATACCCACATTTAATGGAGTGCATCCTTTAACACAAAAGTACAAGACAATATAATTATACTAATTACAAGATAATGAAAAATATTAAATTCATCGTATATAACCATTACTGTTGTGGTCTGTTAAAGGGACACAAACTAAAAGTTACTTGATAGGCGTGTTCTTTCAATCCTGTGTGTATACTCTATAACTACTTCTGTACCCTTAGAGATGATGTTTCACTTAAATCTGGAGACTTTTGTGAATGTAGATTATGCACCAAAGGACTCCCTAGGCCCTGTTAATGACCCTTGTAGCAGATGCAGACATAACCCACCTATATCCCCTCACGGCTGTCCTAGGGCCAGCACTGCATCTGGTAGCCTGAGGGTGCCTCTGGTGCTCCCAACAGAAACTTTAGCCAAAATACCAGAGAAGTATTCCAGCCAGCAGTCCTCAGCCAGCTCCCTCATCCATCAGGCAGGAAACTGCAGTGTGTTCTCCACTGGCTCCCAGAGTTGCCCGGGAGTTTCAGCCCCTTCTACCCACAGAGCCACCTGCTTGACCACACCCCCTGCATTCCCCGCCTCCCTCCTTCACTCCCCCACCTGTGCTCCCTGGCTTTCCTCCCAAATAAACTGCTTGCTGTGAATCCTTGTCTCAGGGTCTGCTTCTGGGGAAATCCACACGAAGACAACACTGATTTGGGTTTATGTTTTTTGCTTATTTGTTTGTTAAGCATTCACCACATGAAAATATTTACCTCTCACACACTGGGCTCCTCAAAAAGAAGGTGTCAGAGCTTCCAAATTATAGGAACAAAATAAACCAAAACTATAAGTCACATCAAGTCAAAGACCTTCAAAACATTCCCTTTTTCTATTTCATCTATTTCTTATCCCATTCTATTTCTACAGGTTAAAGGACTATATTTACTTTATAAAAGTCAGAATTCATTTTCGTCTATGGACTTAGGTGTACTGGACAATACTTAAATAGAGAGTAATATCTGTAGCGTATATTGGAAGACATCAGATGAAAGGATTTTAAATTATGTCCGGTATACATGATAGAAGACAAAGAGATGGGTAGGGCTTTCCAGGGTTCAGAGCACCAACGTTTGACATGAGTGATGAGCCACAGTGGGGGCTCAAGTTAGCCTTAGGCTCAGAAACTTTTGCTTGCCATGAAGGAAGTAGATGCCAGCGACAAGGTGTCCTAAATGATGCATGATGGGTTCAGGACCCCTGTCTCGTGGTGGGACCAAAGTGATCATTTTTGCCGCACTCATGCCCAGGAAGACCATAATTGGCAGCAGCATCATGTTTGAGCCCTCACCATGAATGACTCCTCCTTCCTTCCCTTACTTCCTCATCTACCTTCTGCCCAGCTCCATGGACTGCTCCTTGTTTCCCTATTGCGTGCTTTGCTCTCCTGCCTCTGTACCTTTGCTCATGTCTTCCTTCTTCCTAAATGCCTGTCTACTCCTCCACTCCCCACCCCCTGCCCAACTCACACATGTCCCCATCTCCTTTCATTGAAGCCACCTTGGGTGTCACATCTGCCATCGATCCTCCCAGCAGTCCCTCCAACTCTGAGTAATTTATCCCTCCTCTGATCTCCTATAGTACATTTATTTTTCCTGCTCTACCTGCAGTTGACACTTGAACAATACAGGTTTGAACTTCACAGGTCCACTTACATGCAATTTTTCCCCAATAAATATGTACTGCCATACTACACTATCTGGTTGGTTGAATCTGCAGATACCGAACCACGGATACAGAGGGCCCACTGTAAAGCTGTTCACAGATTTTTGACTGCTGGTGGCCGTTGACCCCTAACCCCAGCATTGTTCAAGGATCAACTGCATTCTTTATATTATAATTGTGTGTGTAGGCGCCTTGCTCCCCTACACGTGTAAGCTCAGTGAGTGGTCACCAGTGGGGAATGCATGAGTAAGGGAATGCAGGAATTTTGAAAGTCACTGGATGGAACTGGAGTGTTTGGGGTTTTAGATTTTTTGGTCTGTCTTAATTTTCACTGTTTTTGGTGAGTGGGGATGTGTGAAGAAGTAAACAAGATTCTAGGTAAAGGAAAAACGTGAATATACACACATATCCAACCGTTGTGCATATTTGTGTTTGTGGATGGATGGATAGATAGATAGATAGATAGATAGATAGATAGATAGATAGATAGATAGAAAATCTCCAGGAAACTCAAAATAAGCTGGTTTCCTCTGGCGAGAGAAACTGACTGGTTAGGGCATAGGGAGAGAGACCTACTTTGCACTGCCTACTCTCGTATAGTTTTTTACTTTTGTACTAGTATTTTTGTACTAGTTTTTACTTTTGTGTTATCTAGTTTAACTTTTTTTTTTTTTAACTAAAAGACATGTAAAGAAGAAATCCAGTAATCTTTTGTCCTCTTATAAAGTGTGTGTAACTCTGAGGTTTGGCTATATGTGCAGGCTGTAGGATATACTTCCATTGGGAAAACTCATGAGTTGGGCTGGTAGCAAGGCTACTCCTAATTGTTGGGAGATAATTCTACAGGGGTGTGTGTCTGCATATCTTCTGAGTAAAGGCGCTGACATGTTTGTTGCAAACTAGCTTTTTGAAGGATGTTTGCATAGCAAATGGCCTTGAGATAGAGCTGGTTTCTCCCTGTGGAGCAGAGGGCAGACCTGTTTTCTGTCGAGGATAATAAAGATAATGTCTCCCTCAGGGGTCAAGGTTGAGCAGGCTTGCTACCAGCCCCTTAGAAGTCCACGGTTACCTAAACTCAGAGTTTCTTAGCTATGATGCAAACCTGATGAGTGTGTAGAATCCACTTGGGCTGCTCCATATGCTCCCGTGGGACTTGGGGACAAGGGGAGCTGACACAAACGTGGAGCTCAGCCTCACGTGCAATGAGTAATAAAGTCCTCTGTCTCTGACCCAGGAGTCTCTTGTCTTCTGTTGGCATCTATGAAACTGATGAGCTAACTTACTAGCTCACAAGTATGGTAAGATGTCATAGCATTTGTAGTTCTTGACACTAATGATATAGATTTTGATAGTTGAAAACACTCATCTTAATCAAAATCTAATATTTAGGATGAGCAGTTCTCCTCAGGTGAGCAATTTCATAGAGGAATTCTGTTACTTCAATGGCTTTATTCCAGGAGTGTGTTAGATACACAGAAGACACAGAAAAGACCCATGAGCCATTTAGCCTGCTCCCTGCTAAGACAAGAAATTGAAATAATTGTGTCCTTGGTTACTAGGCAGATGTCAAATGGTCATTTCTCTACGTTATAGGTTTCCGGTAAAAATACAGTGGAAATAAAACAACACTTCCCCCAGGATATTCAAAATACTTATATGATACTTCATCTACTCTAGCAAATAGGTGCTTGTATTCAACACTTACAGGAAGGATGGAAACAGTTTATATATTTCTTTCTAGGAGGATGAGATAAGTCTTTCAATATGTGAAAGTAAATTTCTGTTTTTCATTTTTAGGTATCAAAATGGAAAACATCAAAACAATTTTTTGTTTAAGTCACCAGTCTATGATTTTTTGTTTGTTTGTTTTATAGGAACCAGAACTGACTAAAACACTCATCTTTGACAAAACGAGGAGACACTGAAGCTCCAAACCATACAAAACTGATGGCAGTGGTCCCCAGGGCAGTGAGGATAAGTAGGGACACTGGCAGAAGTGGAGAGAGTGCACCCATGTCATGAGAGCAGATCTCAGATGGGGCTGGTGGATACTCCAAGGTAAAGGGCTCAGGGTAGACGGTGCACAAAGCCAAATCCCAGCTAGAGGAGTGGCATGCAGAGAATAAAGGTCGAAGCAAAGAGGGCAGCTCTCAGTGAGGACACAGGCAGAAAAAACGTATATTTGCAGGAAGCAGCCTGCCAGCGAACAGGGAGAGGGGAGGACCGCAGTGTAAGCAGCCCTCCAGCTGCCTATTTTTTCACTGATGAGAAGTGAAGGCTGAATCAATTCACTCACTTAATACTGAGCCATAAGAAAAACTCCTTCCAGCCAGGAACCTGCACCCTACCAATATCTACATCCTGCAAGTAGTTCACGTGAGAGAAGGTGAGACAGAAGATGAAACATGAACCGGTAGCACTTCAAAAAGAAGTGAAAGGCCTTAAAAAGTAAAAGAAAAATAGTCTTTTTCAATAAAAAGGAAATACTTATTTAAAAGAGAAAATTTTCTCAAGTTTTAGAACTAAGGGCAAATTCAGAATTTAGAGCAATTCTTCAGTTTTACCTACAACATGCCAATGGGAAGAAAATTTTGTGAGAAAAATATCTTATTAGGCTTTGGATATTTGTTATGATTGTTATAATTCCCTATTGAAAAACTGTCTCATAAAATGCACACTGCTTGCTTGGCTTTTTGTCACTCACCTAGTGAAATAAACCACATGTAAGATCTTTAAAAAAAAAAAAAGAAAGGAAGAAAAGGAAGGAAGGAAGGAAAGGAAGGAAGGAAAGGAAGAAAAAAAGGCATCAAAGAATTGAAGGAAAACTGGAAGCAGTCCATGAAAGAACAGACACTAAAGAAAACCCAGTAAGGGCCATGGAGAGCAGGAATGAAAATAGCAAAATAGAGTTTAAAAGGATTAGAGAGAGTAGGTTACACTTAAATAGGGAGATCAGAGTAGGACTCATTGAGGAAATGACATCTTGAACAAAGTCTTAGGGGAGTGAAGGAGTAAGCTGTTCTCTAGGAAAGAGTGAGCACCTTAATGTCGGATATAAGACAAGAAGGAAGGAAGGAAAATTATAATGGTTTTCAGATTATGTGACTGTAAAATTGGAGATCCTAATGGAATAAACCACTTATAAACTGAAAAGATTTTATTCAGGGTATAAAATTAATATGCATAAATTCATGTTCATATAACAGGCAACAACCAAATAGAAGCTATAGTGGAAGAAAAGATCTCATTTACACTAGCAATGAGAAAGGTAAATTACCTAGGAATAAACTTCATAAGAAATGGGCAAGATTTATATGAAGAGGTGCTAGGTATAGGGGTTGGAAGCCTAAAAATAGCATCAGTTTCCCTTGTTAGATGCACTCACTTGAGATCAGGTAGGTGGGAGTTAAGAAACCATCCTCCTGTGGCTCCCGGCCTTGCTACTGGAGAGGAAGGGTGTGGTTTCTTTGCAGCTAGTTCCCGTCTTTATTCTCAAGCTTCCTGGGTGTCAAGAAGCAGCAGTGGTTGTGGCAGCTTCCTGATCTAACTCTGAGATCCTAGGATCACAAGATAAGGTGTCCGTTCTCCACATTCAGCCAGTGGCTCTGGCTCCAGCCCTGGCATGGATCAAGTAGCCTCAAAAGTAGCAGCTCCCATGGTGGACCAGTTCAGCAATGTTGCTCCCTCCAAGATATACGCCTACAAGTGCATTTCCAGCACTTCCCGATGATTCGATAAGGACTTAATTCCCTTTATTAAATCTCTTCCTGTGTAAAATACACAGAGTGATTTCTGTCTTCCGTACTGAAACTGGTCTGACATATTTGATATTGGAAGTGGTTGCAGAAATCAGGCCCTCAAGATGAGAATCTGGGATTGGATCTGACCTGGCTAGGTTTGAAGATAATGGTGAACTTGCCACCAGGGGAAAATGGGATACTGCAAATCTAGGGCATGCAGTGGAAAAAGTTCTGTAATCACCTGTGGTTGCCTGGAATGAACAGTTTACTGAAGCCAAGGAGGCTTCAGTGGCTGCCCTACCGGATAGCTATGATGGAATGAGGGATTCAAGAACTTTTGGGATGGGTTGGCCTTTTCTGACTGTATTGGAGAGTTTAAAGAAAGAAAATGATATATTGTGAAAGTCCAAAAATACAGAAGTAAATTTAATTATGGTAACAGTGGCATTTAAAATCAGTTGGGGAAAGACGGATTATTTAGTAATTGAGGTTGGGCAAATGTGTAGCTATCAAGATATCAAAGTTGGATCCACTCTACTTAACTCACATCAAAACAAATTCCTGAAGGGTCAGATTTTTAAAGGAAAAAAGCAAAATCATGAAACATTAAGAAGAAACCATGGAAGGATTTTCAAAGTAATCTAAGAGAGGTGAAGTCCTTTCTAAGTCTAATATACCCAAAAGTAGTAAATAGTAAAACAAAAGCTTGATAAAAATTGACCAATTAGAAATGAAAAAGGTCTGCATGGCCAAAGAAACAAAACAAACAAAAAAAGCAACCCAACAAACAAAAAATAAGCCAGTAAAACAGCGTAAGAAAAGTCAAAAGACATGACAAACTGAAAAAAAGTTTTGACATTTATTTCTAAGAAAAGGACCATTCTTACTATTATATAAAGTGTTTCTATATCCAATAGAAAAGTGGACAAAATACATAAATAGATAATTCATGGCAAATGAAATACAAATGTGCTTTATCACTCATAATAAGAGAAATACAAATAAAAACATTTTTTTTCATTTATTAAATTGATCAGTTCCAGTTCTGGCTGAAATGGACTATGTCTACTGCAGCCTATGTCCACCACAGATGACTATTAAAACCTCTGGACAAAATATGAAAAAAAGGCTACTGCAAGCTGGAGAAAGGGGTGAAAACTCCCGATTGCTTTTTCTTTTCTCTAGTCTTGTCCTGAGGCCAGTCTCAGTCACAGAGCTTCACTGCTATAGTACAGTGACATGGATAACTAGACCCTGGTAGAAAACTTGTCCCTCTGGTCAGAGGAAATGGGAAAAAGGACACTTGTTGTGCAGAGTATGGGGAGAATCGCTGTTGTCTTTTCTCTCTTTCCCCTCAATATTGCCCCGAGGGCAGCCCCAGTTGCACAGAGCATCACAACAGATATAAAGTGTGGCAGACTCCAGGAGAACCCTATCTCTCTGGCCAGCAGAACTGGAAAAAGGGGGTTTTGGGTGCCAGAGATTATGAAGGAAATGCCCAAAAGGAGAGTGAGGCAAAAGGGAATCCTTAATTCTGTGTAGTGGTTTGTTACACAGCAATAGCTAACTGACACAGGAATCCATGTCATTAACTGAAGTCTGCCCTTTGTGTTGTCCAACAGCTAATTTGTCATAGTTAACACAAAGTTTTAATGTGCTAATTGTGGAGATGAAAGGAGACCATCTGTGTGAAACTCATTTTTAACATTTCCATTCAATCTTTTTTCCAATCCTTCCAGTCATATAAATATCAGAAGATGACATTATATGGAGGGATGGCCATAAATTCAAGGAATGAGAAGTTAGGAAGAGTGCAATTAAAAAACAAAAATGTACTGAGTAATCAATGTCTAAACCTGCTGAAGCTCATAAACAATTTGTCCAGATTTTCAGGAGAGAAAGAACTTCTGGCCATACCCATGATGGCCACAGGGGAACCGGCCAATAACGTTGTGAGCTGCTATGACAGGCATCTAGAAAGATCAACAAAGGGCCCCTCGCAAGTAATTAGGCTTCTGTGCCTTGCCCCTGGTCTCCCTGTCTCCTGTCTTGAGTCTGGAAGACACAGAGAAGGGGCAGAGGATGGAAAAGCAGACACGGCTTTTCTGGAGTTGTAGGACCTCGAGGCATCTGTCTGGACTGAACTGCGTGTACGGAAGGAGAAAGGGTTCATGCATTGTTTTCTTTCATTCCTTTGAGTTATTGCATGCCTACTGTGACTCTAACGCTGTTCTAGGCACTGGGGATGTATCAGTGGACAAGACAGACAAAAATCCCTGCCCTTGTGAAGCTTACATTCTAGGGAAAGACTGACAATAAACATAATAATATAAAACGTTAGAAGGTGATGAGTGCTGCGGACAAAAGACATATGCTAAGGTAAGATAGTGGGGTAGGGAGGAGAGCAGGTTTTAAATAGGATGGTCAGAAAGGGCCTCAGTGAGAAGGTGAGATTGGGTTCCCGCTTCCCGTGAGGGAAGGGAGGAAATAAATCATCTCCTTAATTAACGAAGAGCTTGCAAGGCAGAGGGAACACATTCCCAGGGCACAGATCCCGAGGTGGGCGGTGGGCCAGGGGTGTCTGGTGAGCTCTGGGCAGAACACGTAGACTAATGTAGCTAGGGCGGAGAAAAAGGGAGAGTAAGAGGTTTTCTGAGAGGTAGTGGGAGGCGGGGCTAGGAGACCCTATAGACCTCTGTAAGGTATTTGCTTCATTGGATATGAAGTTTTAATAATATATTGGAATTGGGTTTTTCACTGCCTGAAAGTGAATTACAACTAAAATGAGACTTGTTCTTATATTTGAAAGTGACAAGAAATTTGGATTCTGGACCTTAAGAGACGGAAAAGAGGAAAATGTGAACGGGCATATTTCTTTGCACGTCGCCCTCCCATACTCTCGGAGTGACAGCCCAGCCCCGCGAGGCCCCGCCTCTCCGCCGTGGTGCCGCCCCCATGCGGAGTGACAGCCCATAAGGCACGCCTCTTCCTTAGCAGTCTCCGCTTTCACTCCCGGCGACAGCCCGACTAGGCCAGTCTAGCGTTTCGCTGGAGCAGCCTGGTCTCTGCCGGGAGTGACTCACCGCTAAGCCCCGCCCCCGCCCGGTGCGACCCAGAGCTAAGCCCCGCCTCCCCCACCGCGGCCCCGCCCCCGCCTGCGTGCGATCGCGTCTCGGCCCCGCCCTGCACGCCCAGCGCTAGGTGGTGCCCGCCCGGCAGGCCGCCGCTCGCCTACGGCTGTGAGAGTCGCGCGCCCGGCCTGGGGGACTAGCTGGCTCTCGGGCCCGCCCCCGAAGACGTGGAGTGCTGTGGCGGCCGGTGAGTGGGGGAGGGGACCTCGGACCCCCTCGCTCTCGGCGGCGCAGAGCCTGGGTCAGTGCAGGTGGTTGGGTCCGGGCTGTCGGGCGGCGGCGCGACGCTTCCAGGGACTCCTCCCGGCCGCCGCCCTTCCTTTCCGGGGTACCTCCCGGGGTTGGCAATCCCGGGAATGGGAAAGTAGGACCGGGAGGGAGGCCGAGGTTGGGTGTCGTTCGGGTGGGAGCGGCAGTCGCAGGTGGAAGCTGCAGAGGGCCGAGGTTGGTCTGAGGGTGGAGGGTTGATAGAAGAAACGTGGTGAAGCTGAAATCTGGTGGCTGGTGGAGTCAGGATGCGAGGGCTTGGGGGGCTCCAGAGCAACGGGGAATGAGATGAGTGGGGGTGGAGTCGACGAAGCCTAGTGAAGGGCATTTGAGGGAAGGACCAGCTCACGGGGGCCCATGATTCACGCTTCCCCAACTGTCCGGAGAGCCTGGAGCTTCGGGTTGTCTCGGAACGGGCGTGACCCGAGTGAGCTTGCGGGGTTGTGCTCTCACATCGGGGTGATCGGGTTTCCAGGCTTACGACTGGGACACCGTACAGCTTAAGTATTAGATGAAAGTCAGGGGCAATGCCTGGGACAGAAACGTGGCTGGAAGGGGTGCTTCTCCTATGGAATGCTTCTAAGTTCCCTGGAGCCTTGGCAGCGCGCCAGCGTTGGTGCGGCGCTGTCTTCTGTAAAACCCTATTCCGGCAGCCCAGACGGTGTATGGAGGTCCCACACAAAGTTCAGAGTTGAGGTTTTTATTCAGACTCAAAAGCAGTCGTATCACATTCCCTTAAATCCTGCGGAGTTTTAATTTTAAAAATATCTAATCCTGTGGGGTTTTTTTTTTTAAATTAAATCTTTCTTATCTGGCTACTTTGAATTTTAAGTCCCACCGAGCTAGAGAACTAGATGTTTTCTAAGAGCCCATTCTGTGAGTATGATAAACAGTTTTAAATTAACTGTGGAAAGTAGATCGTATCTATTCTGACCAGTTATTGCTGAAAGAATTGTAGAATTGCAGATGAAGAATGAAATTGAAAAGATTTAAACTAATGGAAAGGGATAGAAAAGTCCTGGTAAATTGGAGACTGTGTGTGCTTAAAAAAACAAAAAACAAACTCAGTGAAACTTTTTTTCATTGTTAAGAGAACTTGGAAGATAGAGAAAAGTATAAGAATGAAAATGAAAACTCCATGTAATTTCACCAACCCTAACATTTTTGTGCAATTCTTCTTAATTCTTTTTGTATTTTTTTTGTGTATCTAAATGTACACATTACATAGTTGGGGTCATATTGTTGTATTACTTTGTATTTTGCTTTTTTTCCCTTTGTATTTTTAGCATTTTCCTGGATTATTAAAAATTCTCCCTAAACATCTTTTTAAATGGTGATATGTTCATCATGTGAATTCATTCTTTTATCACATATCAGCATTTCAGCTGTGTGCCAGGTCCTGTGCTTGGGGAGGAGATTCATTGTTGCTCTAGGTTTTCAGACATTATTCCAGCTCGAATAAGCAAAATCTTGGCAGTGTCTGGGGTACCGAGTGTAGAAAGAGAGTATGAGTGCAGCATCTAATCAGGCCTGGACCTGGGCTGCTGTGGCGAGGCTGTCTTCATTGTGGCGTGTCTCATCTCTCCTACACCTTCCTGTGGAGTCCTGAGGCCACGAGGTTCCTAGGTATGTTCCTCAGGGAATGGGCCTCACCAGCTCCCCTACATTGTGGGTGTCACTGAGAAACTCTTCAGTGAGGGTGCATGTGTGCAGTGCTGATGTTTCATTCTCAGATCTGCCCTCATCTTAGGTGACTCTGAGAGACAGCTGCCCTAGGTCTCAAGGAGGACTGTCCCACAATTGCTCTCATAATTAACTGCCTCTAAGTTGTCTTATACCTTGGAGGGGACATCCGGAGGGGTCCTGTCCCTTCTAACACTGGCCATTAAAATTGCAAGTTTTCTCCTAGGAAATCCCGCTCATCTTCCTGCTTGATCAGTGTGGCCCTTCATTTTTCTCTCACTGATGTGTTCCTATTCTGCCTTATGACTGAGAGTAATTTTGTCATTTTGGATTGTGTTTCTCCTTGAGTCTGAAATAAGGTGATTCCTAAAGACAGCCTTACGCGTTTACTTATTAGTCTTTGAATTTATGATAATTCCATTGATGTTTTTTCTTTACCCAAACTCAGGAAGAGAATAAAGGGTCCATTATTCTTTTTCTGAACCGTGATAAAATATGTGAACCACCCCCCTCCATGGTTGGACTCCCAGTGAGTTTCTTTTCATATGTGCATTTCAACCACCAAGGTCAGGATTTAACTCTTACTATAGGCAGGTGATTCCAATAGCTAATGTAAGAGCCACAGGGATCCAGATCCTTTGTAGGTAGGTCTCCTTTAGCCCTGTGTGCAATTCAATACGTGATTAAGAAGAACAGAGTTTGAGATGGCTATCTACTGATCCTGTGCCCAGGGCATATGGGACCTAACTGCTCTGTGCTTTACAGTTATTCCTGGCTGCTGGCCTGGCTGACAGTCTGGATAAAAGGGGGAAATTGGCTGTGGTAGCAGAAATCATTCTACCCTCTAGTGCCCAGGAAGTCTGTGTGTTGAATCATTGCTTGTTTTCAGATCAGCCCCAGCAGGAACCGTGAGGCCCTCTGCTGTGTCCACGCTTAAAGTCCTCATGTCCCCCCAGGTGGTATTTTGGTCCCATGTACTAGTCTAGTGTGCATGGTAATGGTGGAGCCAGCCTCTGTTAAGACCCTCCAGTGAAAGTGGATTGCAGAACTCAGGTTAGCCCATGCTGCCATGAGGCTTCTTATTTTCACCACCTTACACTTGGTATTCACGCCGTTGGGCCAGCCAACGTGAAGAGGTGGGATTGGAGCAGGCCTGGATTGCGCTGGTCGGTGAACTGCAAGAGTGATGTTGCATGCAGAACACGGAGAGGGGCAGGAATCCCCCAAGGAGAGGCCATCCCCAGAGGTGTTACTGTACAGTGATGGAAATTCCCTGAGCAGAGGACACAAGAAGGAGGGCACAGGATTTCAGGAACGGGAACACGGGCAGCGTAAGAGAGGTTCCTGCCACTTAGGTCACCCAGCCTGTAAGTACACTGTGGCCCAGTGGATGGCACGAGTGTGAAGCAGCTGAAAACAAGCAGTGTTGACACTTCCAAGAGCATCTTATATACTGGAGCCTTGAAGGGGTTGAGGCTTACCAGGCTCCACTGAACTGCTCAGAGCAGAACCCAAGCAACACTGACACTTGTGTTAGTCTATGAGACTCTAACAAGTGAAAGCACACGGCTACACAGCTGTGGCGAGGCCAGCGTTACTTTTGATGGTGAGACTATAAATTGGCTAAGTTGAAAAAAAAGGGGAAAAAAGGTCTTTTGCATACGGTATGGTGTCATTCAAAGAGCATTGGATTTCAGTCTTATCTCTGTCACACTGGTTGTGTGACTTTGGGTTTTATTAACATGAAATAGTGTGGTCTTGGGACTAATTGACCCCTAAGCCTCCTTCTGCTCTAAAAATTCTCTCCTAGTCCAACTTCTGCGCTGCTTTTGCCAGTCTCCTGGATAGGACGTGCCTAGGTACCGAGTCCTTTCATTCTATATGCCGTTAACTTTTACCCAAAACTAAGCAAAACAATCTTTGAAGCTAGGCGACTTCTTGCGTACAAAGTTAGTATGTTTTTAATCTGAGGAATAAAGCAAAATGTTATCTTGTATTAGGTAATTTAAAAAGTATCATTTGGTCTATACTACAGTGTATATTTTACACTTACTGTTGAAAGTGTGAGGCTTCTATTTTACGAACATAGAAGCCATTTTTTTCTAATCATAAGAAATACCTGCTCACTAAAATTCAAATCAAAAAGAAAAATGTAAAGAAGAAAATAAAACTCATCGTAAATCCTACTACCTAGAAATGGCAATGGAGAAATATATCTGACTAATCACTGATGGAATTTTTATTAAACACACATACCTACACCGTGACTAACACGAGTGTGTGTAATACACTCTTATATCACATGTGATGAATACATATGTATACACAAATGTGGTTAAGGATGTGAGCTCTGGCATCAAGCTGCCTGGTTTTGAAGCCTAGCTTCCCTGCTTGCGACTGCATGATGTGGACAAGCTACTTCTTTCACCTCAGTTTTCTCATCTGTAAGATGGAAACATTAAAGTTCCTTCTTCATGGGGTTGCTCTGAGAAATGAATGAGTTAATTCACATAAAAATGTGTAGCCCGTGCTTTGATGCAGTAAATCCTCAGCAAATGTTAGCTAGTGTTGTCATTTTGATATTACTATGGATGATATATATTCATAAATGGGGTCATACTTTACATTTTTACCTTATAATGTGTTATGAAACATTCTCCATGTTAATGTAATTGGATCTGTATCCTAGTATTAATGGTTCTTTTGTATAGTTATACTTTATTTAGCCAGTATCTTATTGTTTGACTTCATAGGAAAGAAAGGAAAGACAGAAAAAAAGCTGTAATGAACATTTATGTACATTTTTGATTTTATTATATGCTTGGTATAAATTCCGAGAACTAACATTGTTCTGTTGAATGGTATGAGTATTTAATATTGTTTTTCAGATTGCTACTCTGCTTTCTGGGAAGGTGGTATCAAATCACAACATCTGGCAGCAATGTGTGAAAATGCCCAGTTTTCTACTCCCGTGCCAGACCTGGGTTCTGTCCATCTTTCAACAAATCTGAAAAGGGAAAAATAACTCATTGTTACTTTGCATTTCTTTCTTAGTAACTTTGAACATCTTTTCAAGTGTGTATTTCTTCTTTGTGACTTGTGATTTTAGTTTTTTGTATTTTTTGTTATTGATTTGTAAGAACTCTTCGTATATCAGAGATTGCGACATTTTTGTCTGTAATATATTGGAAGTCTTGTTAAGGTTGTGCTTTGAGTAATGAAAGGCATACAGTATCTCAAATAAGAATAAATCAATGAGCAAGTATTTACTTTGAGTTTCTAGATAATGCTCATATACATGTTGAGAATTGGAACCTGCCTTACTTTCTCAGAAAGATTGTTTTATGACCTGGTAATTGTGAATAATTCTCACTCACATTAGGCAATGCATAAAGGCTAAAAAATTTTGACCTTAGATGCCTGTGCACATATGCTCTGTTGAGCCCTGTATTGTCCCCTTAACCTCACCATTCCTTCCATCTTTGCTATTTGCTAACTCACAGCCATTCTTCCCATGTCCCAGGTTAGAAACCTTGGAATCATCTGGGTATCTTTTCCAAATTGCAGGCTGTCCCATTCTCAGCCTCCTTTCTCAGGCTGCCCCAAGCCCTCGGGTTACTGCAGTTATACTGTTATACTTAGCCCTGTGTTAGAATGATTTGATGCACACCTGCTTCTCAAAAGTAAGATGTAGACCTTATTTACTTTTGTATCTTCAGACTCCATCATGGCCTGGCTCATAATAAGCACATGATTAATGTTTGTTGTATTTGATATTTCTATGTAAAAGATGATGATGGTAAGCCTCTGTAGTCTACTGGTAGATTAACATTTTCCCCCAACTTTTTTTTTTAAATTAATTAATTTATTTTTGGCTGCATTGGGTCTTTGCTGCTGCATGCGGGCTTTCTCTAGTTGCGGCGAGCGGGGGCTACTCTTCGTTGCGTTGTGCAGGCTTCTCATTGCGGTGGCTTCTCTTGTTGTGGAGCACGGGCTATAGGTGTGCGGGCTTCAGTAGTTGTAGTGTGCAGGCTCAGTAGTTGTGGCTCGTGGGCTCCAGAGCGCAGACTCAGTAGTTGTGGCACACGGGCTCAGTAGTTGTGGCTCGCAGGCTCTAGAGCACAGGCTCAGTAGTTGTGGTGCACAGGCTTAGTTGCTCCGTGGCATGTGGGATCTTCCCAGACCAGGGCTCGAACCCGTGTCTCCTGCATTGGCAGGCGGATCCTTAACCACTGCACCACCAGGGAAGCCTCCCCCCAACTTTTTGTTATGAAAAATTTCAGAAGTTCAGGGGAGTTGAAAGAATACCATGAAGAACGCCCCCTAAACTTACCTGTTGAGATTTCTATCACTCTGACACATAGCCAATCCTCTGCTCAGAAACCCCCAGTGACTCCTTATTGGCTGTCAGGTAAGATGTAAATGGCAGCATACTTTCTCAAATGGTCGTAGCTTACAAACATGTTACCACTCTGCTCTGGTCGGGCCTTTACTCTCACTTCATTGATAACTTTTGCACATGGAGTGTTCTGAGTTCCCATAGCTTTAATGGCTATCTGTTACCATTCTTTCATTCTTTATAATTCCTGATTATATCATTAGCTATTTGGAGGTGAGAACTCGGTCCTATTTTTTTTTTTTTAACATCTTTATTGGAGTATAATTGCTTTACAATGGTGTGTTAGTTTCTGCTGTATAACAAAGAGAATCAGCTATACATATACATATATCCCCATATCCCCTCCCTCTTGCATCTCCCACCCTCCCCATCCCACCCCTCTAGGTGGTCACAAAGCACCGAGCTGATCTCCCTGTGCCATGCAGCTGCTTCCCACTAGCTATCTATTTTACATTTGGTAGTGTATATACGTCCATGCCACTCTCTCACTTCGTCCCAGCTTACCCTTCCCCTTCCCTGTGTCGTCAAGTCCATTCTCTAAGTCTGCGTCTTTATTCCTGCCCTACTCCTAGGTTCATCAGAACCTTTTTTTTTTTAGATTCCATATATATGTGTTAGCATACGGTATTTGCTTTTCTCTTTCTGACTTACTTCACTCTGTATGACAGACTCTAGGTCCATCCACCTCACTACAAATAACTCAATTTCGTTTCTTTTCATGGCTGAGTAATACTCCATTGTATATATGTGCCACATCTTCTTTATCCGTTCATCTGTCGATGGACACTTAGGTTGCTTCCATGTCCTGACTGTTGTACATAGTGCTGCAATGAACATTGTGGTACATGACTCTTTTTGAATTATGGTTTTCTCAGGGTATATGCCCGGTAGTGGGATTGCTGGGTCATATGGTAGTTCTATTTTTAGTTTTTTAAGGAACCTCCATACTGTTCTCCATAGTGGCTGTATCAATTTACATTCCCACCAACAGTGTAAGAGGGTCCCCTTTTCTCCACACCCTCTCCAGCATTTATTGTTTGTAGATTTTTTGATGATGGGCCTATTTTGTAGTTGGTCCTATTTTGACCTGGCTTCCCTCATAGATCCTAGCCTGGGGAGTTTGCTTTGGCTGATACCTTGAAATAGCATTCCTGATATATTTGTAGTATTATTTGAATCCAGCATTGATTTATAACACCAGTATTGCCCCAAACAAAACTTATACTCTGTTAGAGAAACACAGAGCTTATCAGTCCAGGCCAAACAAGCTGGATCTGTTTGATCAGCTTGCTGAAAGATTGTGATTTCCCCCAAAGAAAGGAAAGATGTTCAGTGTTGTTGGTCATTCCTTTTGTGATTGTTCCCAAGAATTGATTTGCACTTCTACTTTGGAGTCATTAAAACTTACATTAAGTACAAAGTTAGAATAAATGAGTCTAAAGTCTGAAAATTGCCCCTGTTGAGAATCATGGAGTTAGAGAGGTCCACATGAGAAACATTTTCGAGGGAGGCCATCAGGCCTTAGTGACCGATGCCATTTGGGGTTTCCAGGTTGACTCCATTATCTTCCCACCTTGGTGACAGAGATAAAGATGACATCCCTGAGAAAGTTAGGGACCCTGGGAAGGGAAGCTGATGCTGGGGACATCAACTCCATACAGAAGCATGAAATTGGGCTGTGTCAATTCCCTGCCCATAATGAATTGGTGATTCCCATTGTTTGTTGGACAAGGCCCAGTTAATTTGTAATAATCAGGGGCCTTCATTAGCTACCAGCTCCCATCCTCCCTTCCCCTAACACATAGTTAATGCTCCAGCTGTACCTACTCACTTGTATTTCTCTGAGTCTCTTGGCTATTTTTCATCATTGTTTTATAGGGAAACACTATTTCCTCTGCCTAGAATGCCATCCGTTGTTGATCTAGCAAACTCCTATTCATTCTTCCAAATCCTGTTCAGGTCACACCCTTTGTAAATACTTTCTTAGTCCTCTTGTGTGAGCACATATTACACTGTTATCCTTCACTTACCTGAATGTACCCCCTGCCGCATTCTGAGCTGCTTACGGATACTACTGGTGTTTCCCTCGTTTTTGTATAGGGCCTGGCTCGCACAGGTGCTGTGAACCATTGAGTGAGCCTGTCATGTAACCCATCTGGCTCGTGAGAAATTTTCTTCTGTCCAGGAAGCCAGAATTAGGTTTAATTAAGAGAAAATACAAATACAGTCTATATTTATTTTTCCCATTATAACCCATGTTTGCTTTTTATTTTCAGCAAGTTTGTCAAAGATGAAGGTGACCTTGTCAGCTCTGGATACTCATGAGAGCTCTTTCACGCCTCTGGTTGTCATAGAACTTGCTCAGGATGTCAAGGAAGAAACCAAAGACTGGCTGAAAAACAGAATTATCGGTAGAAAGAAAGATGGAGGTGAGTAAAATAAATATCAGTCAGATTTAGTCATGCCAGTGAGTAAAACTGTATTTTCAAATGTGTTTCACAGTCTTTTAATTGATATATTTTTAAAATTCATGTTCATTTCTTTGCTCTTTATTATTTATCTAGGACTTGAAAGGAGGTCTTAAATCAACATTAGATTGTAAGTCTCTCTTAGACCGTAAGCAACGTGAGTGATTTTGTTCGCAGCTATAAACTCTGTGCCTCTGTACAGTGCCTGGTGCATAGTAGGTGCTTAATAAATATTTGTCAAATGAATGAATATCTTTGAGTATTCCTTCTGTGTTTGTTATGGTGCTAAGGGAGAGAGAAGCACACTTCTGCCTGCAAGGATGTTACTGTCAGGGTAAAGAGACTGAACGCTAGTTCCAGGAAATTGAAGGAACAGGAAAAAAAGCTAAGGAAAAAGCTGTTACAAAATACTGCATGATACTTAAAAAAAATCGTTATGTATACTTGCTGTGGAAGTAAAGGGGGTCTTCCCTGGTGGTCCAGTGGGTGAGAATCTTTCTTCCAATGCAGGGGATGCGGGTTCGATCTCTGGTCGGGGAACTAAGATCCCACGTGCTGCAGGGCAGCTAACCCTGCGTGCCGCAACTACTGAGCCCACATGCCACAACAAGTGAGCCCGCATGCTGCAACTAGAGAGCCCACATACTCTGGAGCCCATGCGCCACGACTACAGAGCCCACGTGCTCTGGAGCCCGTGCGCTACAACTTGAGAGCCCATGCGCTCTGGAGTCTGTGTGCCACAACTAGAGAGCCTGTGTGCTGCAACTACCGAGCCTGCATGCCACAACTAGAGAGAAGCCCGCACGCTGCAACAAAAGATCCCACGTGCTGCAACTAAGACCCAATGCGGCCAAAAATAAATAAATATTTTTTTTAAAAAAGAGAGAAGATGATAATTACCAATAGGAAGAATGAGGTATGTAACATTACTACAGTTTCTACAGATATTAAAAGGAAAATAAGGATGTATAATGAAAAAAAAAAGAAAGTAAAGGAAAGGAAGAGGTGACACTTGGTGATGCTTTTCGGGGTGGTAAGGGATGACTTTATAGAAGAAGCCAAAGGTTAGCCCTCTCCTGTAGGGCACAAAAAGGGGGCTAGATCTGGGTAAGAGGGTGGAGGGAGTTTTACATGAGCAGACACTTCATAAAACTACACAAAACAACCCCTAAAACTTCACTAAGTCTCGAAACACTGGACAAAATGTAAATAAGACTCTTTAAAAAAACGATTTTGACTGTAAATGGAAATGCCTTCTTAAAAATAAAACTTTGAGTCAAAGTGGAATTTTTAATTTTTTTCAAACAATTGAACCGAAAAAAAAAAACCTTTAAAAACAAGAATACTTGCTTGCTGAAATCTGAGGTGTTTCACTGGACTGGAGTCTTTTCTTTAAAATCCCTGTGGTGGGATTTCCCTGGTGGCACAGTGGTTAAGAATCCACCTGCCAGTGCAGGAGACACAGGTTCAAGCCCTGGTCCAGGAAGATACCACATGCCTTGGAGCAACTAAGCCTGTGTGCCACAACTACTAAGCCTGCGCTCTAGAGCCCTCAAGCCACAGCTACTGAGCCTGCGCACCTAGAGCCCGTGCTCTGCAACAAGAGAAGCCACCACAATGAGAAGCCCCCGCACCACAGCGAAGAGTAGCCCCGACTCGCTGCAACTAGAGAACGCCTGCGTGCAGCAACGAAGACCCAACACAGCCAAAAATAAATAAATAAATAAATTCAAAAAATAAATAAAAAATAAAATCCCTGTGGTTAAGAACATCTGTAGTGTCTTAGGGTGAGAGACACCAGTGTATTCCCAGTCGTCTTCTCTGCTCTTTGTGTGGCTTTAGCAAGGACACATGAGGATGGGGAGGGGATGGGCATCCTCCTACAATGCTGGGGCAGTCATAAAAGAACATTCCAAAAAAGTATTCTGGATCTTTCCAGGTAAAGGTATTTAACACTCAATATTTACTTTTATTCTCTTACAAACTCCTATTAAAATGACAGTAAAAGGATCTTTTAAAAAAAGACCTAAGTCCACATTGACAAGAAAGGAGAAGATATAACAGCAGCACCATTCTGGAAGCGAGAAAACAGGTGATGAGTAGTGAGTCACTTCTCAGAGTTGAGAAATCCAGAGCTCAAGCTGGCAGGGGAGAAAACTGAGATACAATTTGGTTTACACTGCAAAATATTCCTAAAGACTCAGGAATTAGTGACATTAGGGGCATATAGAGGTAGAAATAAAAATGGTACCAATAAAAAAAAAAAAAGAATTGGCTGAGATCTGTTTAAGAAATAGTCTGATCCCTAGGTCTCTTCTGTATTCTACCACCCCAGCAGAAGTCTCTGTTATTCTCTGGAGAGGGTCAGATGCATGGATTTTGGCATGGGGGCTTTATGTACAGTTGGTAACAGATTCTGTACTGAAAATGAGATAATTAATTGAATATTGTTACCCCTGTCCTCCATCCCACCAGTCTCATACCTAATTAAGTTTCCACAATGTAATCATCTCGGAAGGAGATTTGAATAATCTTTCCTTGAGGAATCTGAGCAACTCAAGACAAAATAAAGGTGCAGAAATCAAGAGTTGCCCATGGAAAGTAACCTGGCCAGACTACCTTGCATTAAAGGCCATCTTTGATGAGTTCCATCTAAACCTTCAGAACTTCTGTTCCACTTCTTAGAACTGCTTTCTTAAACATGAGCTTATTACAAAAGATCGCCAAATATCTGAGGAAAATCCCTAACGTGAAAGAGAAAGCTAAAAAAGATAAAAGAAAACCATGCAGGAGAAAACCAAAAGAGTATTAAAAACTCAATTCTCAGCATTATGAGAAGACAAACCACCTACACATCAAGAGTAGGATATTATAAAATAATCATTTAGAAAAAAAGCAGCTCATAAAATGAAAGTATGAGAGCAAAATTTAAAAACTCAGTAAAAGGGTTAGAAGAAAATTTTGACAGAACCTCCCAGAAAGTAGAGCAAAAAGGTAAAGAGTTGGAAAATCTAAGAGAAAAAAATAGGGAAATTAGAGGACTAGTCCAGGAGGTACACCTCTGAATAAAAGGAGTTCTAAAAAGGGAAGAGAGAAAAAGGAGAGGAAGAAATCATCAAAGAGAAACTCAGGGCTGATGTGTGCTTTTTCAGATTGAAAGGGCCCATGCAATGCCCAGCACTGTGGCTGAAAATGGCATATCACTGGAAGGTTTCAGAAGCCTGGGGACAGGGAAGATACTACAAACTTCCAGAAAAAAGAAAATAGGTCAGAAACACTGGAAGCTAGAAGGCAGTGGTATAATATCTTCATTTCTGAAGGAAAATGATTTCAGTCCAGAATTCTAAACCCACCCAGCTGTCAACAAGGTGTGAGGGCAGAGTGAAGAGAGATTTCTCTAAGAAGATAATGTTAACAGGCTATCTGTCTTGGCAGTGTATTGAGGGAAGACTTAAATAATTGGCAGAGCTTGGGGGATTGAATTAGCAATAAGTATGTAATAAACCAAGCACATGATAAGACAAGATACCAATTTTGGGGAAAATGGTAAGTTGTAGGGAAGGAAAATCATAGCATGTTGTAAGGCTCAACTATAAAGTATGTAGTCATAATAATGAAAATACTGTTGATGGGATGAAAAGGATGATATGACGATATTGTGAGAATGTGGTGATGGAAAGGGTGGGTGGAAATGTTGAAGGTGGGTTGGAAAGAGAGCTAAATCCTCATTTGCCAAGGTTTAAACAAAAATAAATAGCTCTATAAGCATGTTGTTTGGTGCCATGAAAAGAAATCACAAAGGAATCACCTGAACAAGTTGAAAGTCATTGCCTTGGTGGGGGGGGGCGGTGGGGGGGATGGGGACTACTCTTTTTCAGAACAAGATGTTGACAGATGTTTCTCTGTGAGGGTTATATACCCTTTTATACTCCCCTAGTGATGTCTCAGAGTGCCTTTCCCCACTCACTCCGTGTCAGTTTGTGTCGTCCAAGCAAGAGATGCCAAACGGGATTATTTTATTTTATTAAAAAATTTTAAAAATCTTTATTTATTTATTTTTGGCTGTGTTGGGTCTTCATTGCTGCATGTGGGCTTTCTCTAGTTGCAGCGAGCGAGGGCTACTCTTCGTTGCAGTGCGCGGGCTTCTCATTGCTGTGGCTTCTCTTGTTGTGGAGCACGGGCTCCAGGCACATGGGCTTCAGCAGTTGTGGCTCGCGGGCTCTAGAGCACAGGCTCAGTAGTTGTGGCGCACGGGCTTAGTTGCTCCGCGGCACGAGGGATCTTCCTGGACCAGGGATCAAACCCATGTTCCCTGCATTGGCAGGCAGATTCTTATCCACTGCACCACCAGGGAAGCCCACCAAATGGGATTTAATGCACAGGAGGTTTGTTGAGGGGAACATCTGTAGAAAGATAAAGGGAGAAGGAGCAGGCTTAGACATTGAGAGCCTTCAGACTTTGGTGTAGGTCTAACACTTCAGAAAGGAGAGAGGGAAGAAGGAGGCTTGGATAGGAAGAGCCTCAGACTACAGCACGGTTCTGAGAACGTATGAGCCAGGCCCAACATTGCCCTTTAAAGGAAACGCATGTTGAGCAGGAATGGCCTCATTCCAGTGTCCCCTGCGTGTTCAGCCTGTGGCTGGGAGCAGCTGGGGGAGCATGGTCTAGGTGTGAGGGTGCTGTGCCCAAACGGGGGCATCAGGAGGCTGCAGTCAACTCTGCTCCTCACAGCAGATTCTTTTGATGGGAGATCTGGGTGGAGCAGGGCACTTCCATGGCTACCATACCCCTAACCTAGTTTTTAACCCTACTTTTGATTTTTGCAGTGTGAGAAGTGAAAAGTAGCGTATTGGTGTTGGGTTTTTTTTTTTTTTTTTTAAATTAAACAGAGCACCCAAATGGATTTATTCAGCTGACTTTTGTTTTATAGCAACATTTTCTGAAGAGGTGACTCATGGACAATGACTCTTGAAGAAATTCTGTTACAGGAACAAAGGACAGATTTCTTAGGTCAAAAAAACCGCACGTAATGCCCTACTCTTGGAGACTTAAAATGCAAATAAACATAAAATACATTTTGAGTAATTTCACAATAAAGACATCTGTTCAACTTTGTTTGACACAATTTTTCGATGGTATTTAATCACAGGTCCCCTTTTCCCATGCAGCATCTAGTATGGGTCATCGAATATGCTTTGGGAAACACTACTGAGGTAACATTTAAGAAGAGTGGAACTTGAGAAGGGAAAATAGAAAACATACATGCAAATCAATGTGATAACTTACAGATAGGTTTGCAATTCGTATATAAAATACAACCAAAGTCCAAAGCACTAGCCCTTAATAGCAGCCAAATTAGCAGGACTCACTTTCAGAGAACATGGAGTTAAAATTCTTAACTGTGTGCATTTCCAAAATGCTGCTTCTCAAAAACACTAGGCTAAAGCCCTATCCATGGAAGAGAAGAATCATACACGTTTTTTTCTCTCTCCTTACACACACACATTGCATTTATTTTAATATGAATGACATTAAGGATTTTATATTTAAGAGACATTTGTGTTTTCTTTAAATTGAATATATCTTTTATATATATATCTTTTATTATATTTTATTTATATCTTTTATTGATTTTTTATTAAAGTCTTTAGTACCTCTGTTGTAAATTACCTAAATAATAGTGCCATAGTACGTTAATCTGTTAATCCTTTGGGTAAGTGAAATATAAATTCTGCTCATTATCCTGTTACCATCTGATTAGTATTTTTATAATTCCTGTCAATTCTCTAGAGAGGATAAATAGTAAAGAAATAAATGTACCTTAAAAAGTTTGATGTAAGTAGAAATTAAAATTAGGAAAAAAATTCCTTTTTCTCCATAACATTTTAAGTGAAATAATTCCATATACAGTATCAAATCACAATATCTACTCTTAACATTTTGTGAATCTGTTTAAGAAAAATACCTTTAAACCTAATTGCATGTATTTATGGGGAAAATCATTGAAAAATTATTTTGCTCTTTATTATTTAGTATTTAACATTCACAAAATCTGTTGTAGTCCAATGTAATTGTGTTACACTTGCAGCATTTTTATTGGGATATTTTATTTCAAATTAATTTTCTTAAATTTTGGTATTTTATTTTTATATTAAACTATATCCTTTTGCTCCATATTTTTACTGAGAGCTAATAAACATTCGATTCTTGTCTCATATTTACTTCTAATTTGAGCAACTGACAAGCCACTTATTATTACATTTTCCAGTTTCGGCATTTATTTCCAAAAGCTATAAAGAACTGCCATCCCCAGCTTACTTATATTTCTTATTTATTTGGAAGATAGGTTTAAATTGTTAATATAATTTATTTGCCTTCTACCAAACTAGGAACATAATATTTATTTAGAAGGCTTTCATTTTTGAAACTTTTATGTTTATCTCTTTCTAAGATTGTGCTCATCTTTTGTTTCTGAAGGTGCTCAGCTGTTGTTTAGACCGTTGTTAAATAAATATGAGAAAGAAACACTAGAAAATCAGAACTTGTATCTTGTCGGCGCCTCCAGGATTAGATTGTTACTGGGGGCAGAAGCAGTGGGATTGGTGAAAGAGTGCAGTGATAACACCATGAGAGCCTTCATGTATGGAACACGACACAACTTCAAAGGTTTTGATGGTGAGTTCCAAGATGGCTTCTACCAGAATCAATTTATCAAAAAGAAGTTTTTGATGACTAGATCAGGGGTCAGCAAACTTTTTCAGTAAAGGGCCTGATAGTAAATATTTTAGGCTGTGTGGACGATATGATCTGTCGCAATTATTCAACACTGCCACTGCAGAGCAAAAGCAGCCTTCAGCCATAGGAAGTGAACGGGTAAGGCTGTGTTCCAGTAGAATTTTATTTATCCAAGCAGGTGGGGTCAGATTTGGGGTTGCAGATTTACTTTGTAACCCCTAGAATAGATGAACATAAACTAGGATGACACATGTAACTTAGATTATTCTACTTCTTAGAATGGTGAATGTTCACTGGATCAATACAAATAAGAAACATAGTAGTATTCCAGTGTCCTATAATCCCCTATTCTGATTCTGTTCTGGCTTCAGAGGGGGTTCCGGAAGAGAATGGTTTCTGGAAAGAACTGAGAAAGCCAGTGTGGCTATGTTATCAGAGTGGGAGTTTGCTTTCAGAACCAAACTGGTCCCTTTGAGGGCTTTCAGAGTTAGAAGATGTGATTTTGACTTCTTCAGACTCACTCACTCTGGATTTTTATATATTAGTAAATAAATGATCAAGGTGAAATTCACCTCATTTGAGAGGATTCACCTGTCAAGAAACAACACGTATTTTCTTATCAGACTTTCTTCTCCCTCATTTATGGGAGGGATGTTCAACTGCAGAAGGGAATGGCCTGGGCTTGAGAGTTTGAAGGAGGAGAATTTGCCTTGTAGGCAAATTTCAGTTCCATCCCTAGTTAAAAATACTGTTAGAATTAAAGAATGTATTGCCTTCAGCTCATTGGTATTAAATGAGATCAAGCAAGTGTCTGCCATTTGGATGTTTGTACCATATTATAGAATGATTAGTATAATAATTAAAGAATTATATATTATATGAAGGCATTACAGAATATTTTTATTCTTATAAAATATCTAAGGAGCTTTATGTTCTATTTAATTTGCCAGTTTTATACTTTGCTTACTCATGTTTATTATTTATTGTCTATATCATTATTTCATAATCCCAGGTTATTTGAATATTATTAATTTTATTTTGGCTATTACTGAGAAAATAACTGTAAATCTTTGTTTTATTTTAGATGATAATGATGATTTCCTCACCATGGCAGAACGTCAATTCATCATCAAACATGAACTTGAAAGTCTTAGAGCCAGAGATGAAAAAATGATCCCTGGTTACCCCCAGGCAAAGTTGTACCCAGGAAAATCATTATGTAAGTCATTGTATCAACCAGCTTCATGAATATACATTCTAATGCAATTATTTTTCCTTAGTAGACATAAATAACAAATTACAGAGGCTTTTTTTCCCCTCTTACTGAAGAACTTAACGCAACTTTACAATAACTTATTTTTTAATAGTCATATCTTTTGCCTTTAGACCTTAATTGTATTGCACCTTTAGATCAATTTATTTGTTCTTTACGGTTCTCTGCTTCTTATTTACAAGGTCTCACAGCATTCAGTAAGCTTAAAATTCAGCGTGAACATATTTGCATATTACTCAGTTAAAATTAGCAAAGCTTACCTTATACCCAAACCTTGTAGTATAATGAAAATCTGTGGAGGAATAAAAACCAGAGACACGGTCTTTTCCTGAAGCTCTCTTCCCATCTCCTCTCATCTCACTGGGTATGAACACACACAAACATAGAAAGGCTTAAGAAGATTCACAGTGTGACATAATAGCTGAATGCAAATTAGCAGTTTGTAACTTTCTGATTTTGTGTAATTCCATTTGAACGAAAATACTAGTTTGCAGACTTAAAGTATTTACTACAATGTGTAATTCCAAATTTGCCTCAAACCGGATAATGGCAAGGCTCAGAGCATTTTTGCTGCCTAAAATATTCTTTACACATAGAAGTTTCTGTGTCCCCTAGTCTGGTTTCCTTCAAATAGTCAGTGTCATCCAGGAGGACAGATGCCCAAGAGTCAGTCCATATTCAAATCTTCTCACTTGTCACCAAATATATTTTAGATCTGGTTTGTTGAAACCAAGATCCAATCATAGATCACCCATTTTGTTTGGTTATTATATCTCTTAAGTCTCTCTTTTTTTCTATTGTGATGAAGTACATATAACATATGTTATATATGATTTTTTAAAATAAATTTATTTATTTATTTATTTTTGGCTGCGTTGGGTCTTCGTTGCTGCATGCGGGCTTTCCCTAGTTGCAGTGAGTCGGGGCTACTCTTCATTGCGGTGTGCAGGCTTCTCATTGTGGTGGCTTCTTTTGTTGCGGAGCACGGGCTCTAGGCACGCGGGCTTCAGTAGTTGTGGCACATGGGCTCAGTAGTTGTGGCTCGTGGGCTCTAGAGCGCAGGCTCAGTAGTTGTGGTTCACAGGCTTAGTTGCTCTGCAGCATGTGGGATCTTCCCAGACCAGGGCTCAAACCTGTGTCCCCTGCATTGGAAGGCAGATTCTTAACCACTGCACCACCAGGGAAGTCCCTATATATGATTTTTAAGTGTACAGTTCAGTGGTATTAAATACATTCATAAAGTTTTACAATCATCATCACCATCCATCTCCATAGCTCTTTCCATCTTGTAAAACTGAAACTCTGTACCCATTAAGCAATCACTGTCCCTTCTCGCCTAAGTTTTGAAATCAGGAAGTTTTGTGTTTCTTTTTCGAGATTGTTTTGGCTATTTGAGGTTCCATGAAATTCCATATGAATTTTAAGATGGGTTTTTTTATTTTTGCAAAAGACATTATTGGGAGTTTGATAGGGATTGCATTGAATCTGTAGATTGCTTTGGATAGTATTGACATCTTAACAAGATTAAGTCCCATGAATGTGGGATGTGTTTCAATTTCTTTATGTTTTCTTTAGTTTCTTTTAGCATTGTTTTATAGTTTTTATTGTACAAGTCTTTTACCTCCATAGTTAATTCCTAAGTATTTTATTCTTTATGATGCTATTAGAAATGGAATTTTTTTCATAATTACCTTTCCAGATAGTTCATTGTTAGTGTATAGAGATGCAACTGATTTTTTCTGTGTTGACTTTGTATCCTGCTACTTTGCTGACTTCATTTATTAGCTTTGACAGTATTTCTGTGGAAATTTTAGGGTTTTCTACATATAAGATGATATCATCTGTGAACAGGGATAATTTTACTTCTTCCTTTCCAGTTTGGATGCTTTTTGTTTCTTTTTCTTGCCTAATTGCTCAGGCTAGAACTTCCAATAGTATATTGAATAGAAGAGATGACAGTGGGCATCTCTGTCTTATTTCTGATCTTAGAGAAAAGCTTTCATTCTTCCACCATTCAACATTGTGTTTGCTGTGGGTTTTTCATAGATGGATTTTATTATGTTGAGGTAGTTTCCCTCTATACCTCATTTATTGAGTGTTTTTTTATCATGAAAGAGTGTTGGACTTTGTTAGATGCTTTTTCTGCATCAATTGAAATGATCATGTGGGTTTTTCCCCCCTTCATTCTGTTAATGTGGTATATTACACAGATTGTTTTTAGTATGTTGAACCATCCTTGCATTCTAGAAATAAATCATACTTGTCATGGTGTATAATTCTTTTAATATGCTGCTGAATTGAGTTTGCTAGCATTGAGTATTTTTCCATCATTGTTCATGAGGGATATTGGTCTGTAGTTTTCCTTTCTTGTAGTGCTTTTGTCTGACTTTGTATCAGGGTAATGCTGGCCTCATAGAGTGAATTAATAGTGTTCCTTCCTCTTAAATTTTTGGGGAAAGTTTGAGAAGAATTGGTATTAGTTTTCCTTTAAATATTGGTAAAATTCATCAGCGAAGGTATCAGGTTCAGGGTTTCTCTTTGTCAGGAGATTTTTAGTTACTGATTCAATCTCCTTAATACTTGTAGGGCTGTTCTATTCACATTTTCTCTCCCTTCCTGATTTAGTCTTGGTAGGTTTTGTGTTTCTAGGAATTTGTCCATTTCATCTAGGCTATCCAGTTTGTTGGTATACAAGTGTTCATAGTACACGCTTACAATCCTTTTTATTTCTTTAGAATCAGTTATAATGTCCCCATTTTCATTTCTGATCATAGTAATTTATGTCTTCTTTTTTTCTCAGTTCATCTAGTTAAAGATTTGTCAATTTTTTTTTTTTTTTTTTTTTTTGGCTGTGTTGGGTCTTTGTTGCTGTGCGTGGGCTTTCTCTAGTTGCGGCGAGCGTGGGCTACTCCCCGCTGCGGTGCGCGGGCCTATCATTGTCACGGCCTCCTGCTGCAGAGCTCGGGCTCCAGGCACGTGGGCTTCAGCAGTTGTGGTGAGCGGGCTCAGCAGCTGTGGCTCATGGGCTCCAGAGTGCAGGCTCAGTAGTTGTGGCGCATGGACCCAGCTACTCCACAGCATGTGGGACCTTCCCAGGCCAGGGATTGAACCCATGTCCCCTGCATTGGCAGGTGGATTCTTAACCACTGTGCCACCAGGGAAGCCCCCAGATTTGTCAATTTTGTTGATCTTTTCAAAGAACCAACTTTTGTTTTCTTTAATTTTCTCTATTATCTTTCTATTCTCTATTTTGTTTATATCTGCTCCAATCATTTTTATTTTCTTCCTTCTGCTAGCTTTGGGTTTAGATTGTTCTTCTTTTTCTAGTTCCTTAATAGTAAAGTTAGATTGTTATTTGAGGTCTTTCTCGTTTTTAAATATAAGCATGTATAGCTATAAATTCCCCCCTTAGCCTTGCTTTCTCTGTGTCCCATAAGTTTTGGTATGCTGTGTTTTGTTTTCATTCATTTCTAAGTATTTTCTAATTTCCTCTGTGGTTTCTTCCTTGACCCACTGGTTGTTTAAGAATGTGTTGTTTAATTTCCACATATTTGTGAATTCCCCAGTTTTCCTTCTGTTATCGATTTCTAACTTCATCCTGTTGTGGTCAGAGGATACTTTTTATGATTTATATCTTTTTAAATCTGTGAGGCTTAATTTATGACCTAACATACGGTCTATCTTGGAAAATGTCCCACATACACTCGGGAACTGAGAGTGTGTCGGTTCTTTACTGCCTGACTTATATGTAAACTGCATTTCGTAGTCTCCCCGTCTCTGAGTTATACTGTAGACATGTATTATTGATGCTTTTGCTTGCTTTCCTTGTTGACCTGTATGGCTTTTAGGAGGTGTCTGGAAATCTGAGTGCAGGTACTCATCATTCCTGTTTGTCTGCATTTCCAGTTATCTGCATATGTCTGGATATTAATTATTCTGTAGCAGGTTTTTTTTGGACATATGTTCTCTCAATTTGTGGATTAAAGATTACCATGATTTCAGAAACATTTTCTTCAGTTACCTTTGAAGATTTCTTTGGCTGTATTTTCTCTCTTCTTGTCTTTAGGTATGCCAATTATATATATGTGAATCTTACATATTCTCTGAAATATTTTAAAGTTTTTATGTAATTTTCTTAGTCTTCTTCACCATTTTCTGGCTTTATTTTTTCAGTTTTTCCTTTTTCAGTAGCTTTTATTGACTTTGTATCTATAGTAGTTTTATTTTTCTCTTACTTCGCTTTTCTAAGCTCCCATCTTCAGCTCTGATAGGTCTTCCTCTAGTTTTAATTTCAGAGATGTGGCTTGCTTTAATTTCTTTAATTCCTTGAAGAATTCCATAATTTTTCATTGCTTTATGCTGTAATTTTTTTTTTGCTATGTTTCCTCTCTGCCTTTTTTTTTTAATGGTCTTCCTTTTTTCCCTTGTATTCTTGCATTGTTCTATGCCAGTTTCTTTGTGGTGTTTACTTATTTTTTAATGAGTCCCTATTTTTTTCAGACCAGCTATTTTGGGAGGAAGTATGTGTGTTGGGGAGAGGGGATGTTGGGGGCCTCTAGTCGGGAACTGTGGTGGTCAGGAGGTTGGATTTTGCCTGGCAGTGTGCTCTCCTTGAGTCATCTTAGAGCCTCCATGGAGCCCTGTTTCTTATCAGGAGTTTTTGCTGGGTTTGGCCTTTAGGTCTGTCTTTGGCCACCCAAGACCCACAGCTCCTGAGCTGCTCACCTCCATCCCTGGGTTCCAGCAGGCAGCTCTTTTCCCAAGACGGCAGACCCCCGCTTTCCTTCCTCCAGCCTCGTGTCTCTTGTCTGGCTGTGGTGCCCGGCAGGGAGCAGACACACTTCAGGGGTCTGCCAGGCGTCCCCTTTGCCTTCATTCTGGGCAAGGGGACAGTGGTTTCCCACCCCTCAGTGTCCAGGAGAACCCTGCCCTCTGCCTGCTGGCCCTGGTTTGCAGGGGCACGGGTGCTCTTAGCTTACCCTGGGCTGACTTTTAAGGCCACTTTTCAAAGTTTGTGATTTCAGTTTATAGTTTGTTTTGTTTTCTTTTGTTCTACTGTCATCAGAGGTGGGGTTTCCTTTTATGCTTCTTGTTTACTTTGTTGTTTTCAATTTGGCGTCATGAACAGGAACAGGGCAGGGGTGTCTTTCTGCCACCATTTGTTACCAGGAGTTACACATTCTGTTTTTAGGCCATTGTTTGGTGCCATTCCAAAATTTCAAATCTTTTTTTAATCTCTTGGTGGGAGGGCATGTTTTCAGGCACAGCTGGGCCGTGTATCAATTAAAAGACTAAGCCGACTAAGGCACTGTCCTAGGTGTTAACGTGAACATCTCGTTTCTTCTTGTTCATCACATTAATCAGACCATCACGTGGAAATCACTGCTTCCACCTGTTAAAGAGTGAGTGTACGCTTTCATCAGATGGGACTCAGGAGTAGCAATTTCCCAAGTGCTCCCAGTTGTTTCAAAGACAGACATTTTCACTGAACGAAAACCTTGCCGAAAATATGTAAATGGATTTCTCTTGGGTGTGTAGGTAGCCAGTCTGGTGTCCTGAAGCCGTAATAGAAATAACTTTCTTGTGGGCAGGATGAGGCTTTTGTAATCAAGGATCCCTCCTCCCTCCCTTCCTTCTTCTCTCTTTCTTTTTTTGCAATAAATATGAAAACAATAAAATCATCTCAGTCGGGATCGTTTGAAATTTTGTATGCCATCTGAGATAAGAATCAAATTAAAGTTGTAGAAGTCTGGATTTTGAAATTCTGCATTATTCTCTTCCTCTGTGTCTTTGAAAGTGTGATCATAATATTTGGTTGAAGAAGGAATGGTATACGCATAAAGTGTGAACTATTTTCAGAGTGCAAATTTTCGAATGAATGGAACTTAGAGTAACTTAAAATCCTAGATTTTCATGAAGTTAATCCATAGAAATGGAGCTGGCCAGGGCTTTCATGAGAGACACTCTCCTTTATCTTAGGTTTAAGTTAATTTTACACGCAATGATTATAGTTTTATTTGTCATAATGTTGTGTTTTGATGGAAAGCTTTCATTAAGTAGAGAGCAACTTGCGTAGTTGTAAACACGAGCCAGGGGCAGTTGACGGTGCTGTGAGCTCCGCACTTCAGAGCTCCCCTCTTCCATCAAATAGCAAACACGTGGAGAACTAGGAATTGGTTATACATGTGTCTTAGTCATCAGCGGTCACCTTGAGGGGCATCTCCTTTCCAGTTTTCTGTGTGAGCTGTGATCTCTTCATAACCTCAGACTGCCTTTGCCTGTTGATTCCTAATAGTTAATAGTCATGCAAATAACCTAACGAAAGATTTTCTTTAGAAAGAGGAGTTGAGGGAGCAGAGAATTTCTTATATATTAACTTTATCCTAAGGGATATGATTTAGCTTAGGTAAAAGCTCTGTCTCAAAGTGTCTATCAGATGATTCTGATGTTTTGATTGATGGGATATGGCGATCTCGTGGTAGGTCTTTAATATTATATTGGTACTCTTTTAGAACATTGCAGTAACTACTTCTGAATATCTTCTATATACAAATGGTTAGATTTTTAGAGTGGTCAGATAGAATCTGTCTTCTAAAATTATTTATTGACCTTATGAGAATAATAGAGTGGATGTCAAGTAAATATCATGTAGCAGGCTTGCGTATAAGACAGTGAAACCATCGATGTATGTGTGTGTGTGTATGTGTCTAGTGCCGGGTACAGCACCATATATCTATATATCTATATCTGTGTATCTCCACACACACTGTGTTTTGCCACGTACATACTTGCAGTCTTTATGTTAAGCAGGGTTGAAAACAATGCAGGAATATGAAAATGTATTTTGAAAACACAGGTATCCCTGAGAAGCAGTGTTTTCCTCTTTAAGACAGGATTGGTCTGTTCACAGCTGAGAGCTAGATGCAGGCGGGCCCTGGGCGGGGTGCTGGGCACAGCAGCGGCTGCAGGGGCAGAGGGACTCTGTCTTCACTGTGTGGCCTCCGCTCCCGGTCAGCGCTGATCACCCCTGTGCTGGAGTGGAGGCAGCATGACCCGCCCCTCCCTGCTGCACAGAAACGCCGGAAGCAGTTGTGGGAGGGGTTTCTGCTTTTACTTTTACGTCATGTTAAACAGACTGTGTTAGTATTGTTATTGCATTATTTAATTTAGAGGGTCCTACCATAAGCCAGGCTACTCACAGTCTCCCTTAAATTAGATTTTGGTTAGTTTCGCTAATTATTAAATGGCTGTAATAGTTATAACCCTAGTTCTTGACAGCAGATCATTCAGCATTCTTAAAGGAAGGAATCTTGGTTTGAATCGTTCCTTTCTTTAAATAGGCCTGCACAGCATCATATTTTCCTTTGAAGGTAAGGCTCAGGTTAATTACATGCTTCACTGACATGAGAAAGTCGACGGATTGGGAAAAAAAAAAAAACCCTCTATTTTTAGAAGCTGAAACCAGAACCATGCTTTTGGCATTGATGGTGAAGAGAAGCCCAGTAATTTAGGACTTGCGGTTTTATATTCTTTCTGATTCCCTCAGTTTTCAGCCTTATTTTTAGAGGTATACAAGTGGCTTTTTATGCTTGTCTGGAAAGTTTTCTATAGCAGAATGGAGTCATTTCTTTAAAAAGAGCTTAGAAATAGTAAAATAATAATTTAGATGTTATAAGTCAGTTCAAAGTTCAAAAACTTGATACAGTAGTTGGAAAAGATAGTAATAGAAGAATAAGGTACAGCTCTGCATCCCTAAATAAGAGCTAAGAATCAGAACCAGTGTGGGTGATTGACTTTCACTCATGTTAGCTGCAAAAAAACCCAGTGAAATACTTTAGAATAAGTCATGTACCATAGTGTTCATTGCAGCACTATTTACAATAGCCAGGACACGGAAGCAACCTAAGTGTCCATTGACAGATGAATGGATAAAGAAGATGTGGCACATATATACAATGGAATATTACTCAGCCATAAAAAGAAACGAAATTAAGTTATTTGTAGTGAGGTGGATGGACCTAGAGTCTGTCATACAGAGTGAGATAAGTCAGAAAGAGAAGAACAAATACCGTATGCTAACACATATATGGAATCTAAAAAAAAAATGGTTCTGATGAACCTAGGGGCAGGACAGGAATAAAGACACAGACACAGACAATGGACTTGAGGACACGGGGAGGGGGAAGGGTAAGCTGGGAGGAAGTGAGAGAGTGGCATGGACATATATACACTACGAAATGTAAAATAGATAGCTAGTGGGAAGCAGCTGCATAGCACAGGGAGATCAGCTCGGTGCTTTGTGTCCACCTAGAGGGGTGGGATAGGGAGGGTGGGAGGGAGATGCAAGAGGGAGGGGATATGGGGATATATGTACGCGTATAGCTGATTCACTTTGTTATACAGCAGAAACTAACACAACATTGTAAAGCAATTATACTCCAATAAAGATGTTAAAAAAATATATTAAAAATGGACTTGACAGCACCAGAGGCTGATATAACTTAAACCATACACCTTTTTACCCTAGTTGTTGATATTTTGAGTATATACCTTTTTCAGTTATTGAGAAGGGGGATTTTATCACAACCCTAGCTTTTTAAGACTTTTTTCCTCTGTATAACTTATGCATGAGATATAGTTGTAAGAAGAACCATCTATTAAGAATCCTTTTTTTTTTGAGATCCATACTTTTTCCTGAGTATTTTCAAAATCAGTTTTACCTTTTCTAATCTGATAAGAAAGACCTACATTCACAAACAGCAAATATCAAAATCAGAAAAAACTTCCTGCTTTCAGCAGTCGTTTGGTATGATTTTAACACTTGTGCACATATCTGAGAGAGACGAACACATTTAACGAAAGACAATATCCCCTAGTGATAATATTGATATTTTTTCCTACTGTTAGTATCAGATATCTCCTCTTTATTATCCTTTTTTCATTTCTAAGAAGTTAGGTTTTCTTTTCAATTACTCTGAAGATTTTATAATAGGGCATCTGTCCTGAGAATACCATCTCTCTTTGTTATATGCAGTATTTGCACATCAGATACTTAAATCATGTTTCTCTTCCACGCTGCAGATATTTACTTGCTGTCCTCATTGAAGGGCCTACTGCCCGATATGCGCATCCCTTGTCTTTGGGAGCAAGGTAGATAGGAGATAAGGAAGGCAGCCCTCAGAAGAGATGAGCTGATTAAAACAGCCGCTAGGAACTTGCGTGGAAAGTGCTGCATCTCCCCACATACGGCACGGGGCATGCATTTGAGTTCTCCATGAACGGAGCACATTTCCTCTTAAAGACCTGAAGACCTGTCTACCCAGTGAGTCATTCTGAATAATTATGGATGAGAGAATGCCCCGTTTTCATTTACTATCACTAGGGGATATTGTCTTTGGTTAAGTTTGTTTGTCTCTCTGTAACCAACCTTGGACCCTTCAATCAATAGAAATTGTGAAGAGGCCAGATGAAATTCAGGGAAGGCTTTATTGGTACTGATGCTGCAGCACAAGGGAACTAAAAAGAGTAACAGGTGCCCTTGCTTGTTCCTGTGGGGCGGGGGTGGGGGGAGGTACAAGGTGGTCCCTTAAATAGGGTGAGGCTGGGGGCGGATTGGTGGGTCAGGCTGGAGGGGCGGCTTAGGTTGTCTGCCCAGCCGCTTGGTGGTGCTGTGTGCAGGGGGCATGTGCAGTACTCTGCTTTTGCTCCCAGCTCCTCAGAAGTGGCAGTTGGTCTGTGGCCTTTGTGAATCTTATTTTCCATAATTTGCCCCAACTGCGCTTGGCCTGCATAAGGTAGTTTTTAGTCCCTTATAATTTCTTCGTATTCTGTTGCTGGAGGAGACATTTGTCCAGGTGCAAACACTCTTGTAAAGGGTCCCAGGTCCCAGCCTGTCTCATCTCCCAGGTATGTGCACAAGTGTTAAAATCATACCAAACGATTGCTGAAGCAGGAAGTCTTTTTTTATTTTGATATTTGCTGTTTGTGAATGTAAGCCTTTGTTAGCAGATTAGAAAAGGTAAAAATGATTTTGAAAGTACTCAGGATCAGTAACAACGAAAGGAACTGAACATTCTCTTACCTTCACTGTAGTGAGAGGACAGATTGGTAAAATTTTTTCTAGAGGCTGTTTTGTAATATGTGTCCAAGTTTAAGATACATATGCTCTGCTCTTGGAGCTAGCAGTTCTAAGTGTATGTACCAAGGAAATAGTAGACAGGTGGGGAAAGTTATATGTATAAGAATTTTAACATTATTTATAATAGTGAAAAAAGGAAACAAGTATTTTTCAATAGAGGATTAGTTAAATTATAGTACTTCATGCAAGGGAATATTATGCCGTGAAAAAGGTCATTCATGTTCTATTTATATTGTCATTGAAAAATATTCATCATATACTACTACTACATGAGAAGATTACAGAATGATGTGTAGAGAATGATCCCTTTTGTTTCTAAAATAAATATTTATGGATGTATATTTTGAAGTCTGCTTATACCCTGAATTGCTATTTACAGTGGTTATGTTTTTGTGGAAGGGAGAGAATAACAAGGGGCCTCTCTAAATTCTAACCTGTGCCTTTCTGTAAGGTTTAAAATTTTACATCGACTTGTATTGCTTTCATAGCCAAAGGAAATAGTAAAGATATTTACATTCTGAAGAACAGAAGAATACACACCTTGGGAGCAGGCAGGATAGCGTTGATCTCTGTGTAGACCTTCTCTCTTCCTGGAGAGTTTGGGTAGCATTTGATGAAGCATATCATGAGCAATCTCAAACCCGTCTCACCTGTTCCTTCCGCAGTGAGGAGGCTGCTGACATCTGGCATCGTGATTCAGGTGTTTCCACTGCATGACAATGAAGCCCTGAAGAAGCTGGAGGACACCTGGTATACTCGGTTTACCTTAAAGTATCAGCCCATAGGTATGTGTCAGCGCCTGCTCTCTTAGAGAAGAGGAAGATGCAGCAGTGGTGGTATCCCTCTTGGGTAGATACTTAATGCTGTGCTGGGTAGGGCTCACCAGCTGCATGTGGGCAAAAAATTGGTGAGGGGGGGGCTTCCCTGGTGGCGCAGTGGTTGAGAATCTGCCTGCTAATGCAGGGGACACGGGTTCGAGCCCTGGTCTGGGAAGATCCCACATGCCACGGAGCAGCTGGGCCCGTGAGCCACAATTGCTGAGCCTGCGCGTCTGGAGCCTGTGCCCCGCGACGGGAGGGGCCGCGATAGAGAAAGGCCCGCGCACCGCGATGAAGAGTGGCCCCCGCTTGCCGCAACTGGAGAAAGCCCTCGCACGAACCGAAGACCCAACACAGCCAAAAATAAATAAATAAATAAATAAATAAATAAGAAAATCCTTAAAAAAAAAAAAAAAATTGGTGAGGGGGATAGAGGGGTTACATGACCTATTTGTATATTTTATTTCTGATACCATTTTAGATGAACTGAATTACAGGCTGTTATTAAATTTCACCAACGATACAGGCAACCCAGAGTGGCCTTCATGAGTACGTGTCAGATTTGTTGTAGAACATACTTTATAAGAATCTAGTTTGACCGTGAATATTTTGTGTTTGAAAATTTCTGTTTCTTTAGAGCTAATCAGTGGGCTAAGCTGCGCTCATTCTTAGTGGCAGACTAGCAGGCCTAAACATCTTTTGAGGTAGTTTATAAGGATCTTGGTGTGCATTACTGGAACTGTCCATTTTCTCTGAAGACAGAAGAATAACCATTAATTTATTCGGTGTGTGTTGAGCATTACTCTGTGTAAACTTCTGTCAATATGGATGTTCAAGTTTTTTTGGTTCAGTTATGTCTTTTAAGCAGAAGGATTATATTTAAGATGGTAGTTTTTACCATAAGCATTACTATCAGTTTTTCTTTAAAGGACATTGCCTTTTTGACTTTGTTTAAAGGAATTCCTCTCAAATTTTCTTTCTAATTGCCATTTCTGAAAACAATTATTATAATATTGTAACAGTGAACATAAATCATTTTTAAGGTCAAATTTTGAAATTGCATTTTGAATTTTTTCTTGTATTCTTTGAAAGGAAAAATGTTTGTTTTTGATAGTTCCAGGTGATGTAATAGTTATTTTATGTTACACTTAGGATATTTTTTCACCTTGTTTAGCATTTAGGTGGCAGTAAATTTAAATATTGCCTCTAGGTCTTGTGAGTGACCGTATCCAGTAGCTACTTCTTAGAAAGTGAGGGGGAAAAAGTGAGTTGATGGTGAAGGCTGAGCATGGGTGTGGTAGTGGTTTAGAGGCCTCTGGGAGTGCTGGGACTGAAGATAGTAGCTGGGGCTCAGGAAAATTTTGAACTTCCCCCTGAGGTCAAAAGACAGAGGTGGTCTGATTTGGGGCCCAGGACCATGAGTGGCTTTTTTTTTTTTTTTTTTTTTTAATCTTTTAACCTGATTCTGATTTGAGGTTACTCATCATACCCACTGTTTGAATGTGCTTCTGAGTTAGTAGAAGAATTAAGGATAGGGGAAAATAGTATCCCTGTTTACTCTAAACCATCCACATAGACTGATCTGACACATTATCTTAAAAAAAAAAAAAGAAAAAAACACAATGTTTTAACTTCATGTAATTAACCAAGAAATACTAACTCTAACTATTATACCTCCCTCACCCCCTGCATCCCACCTTGGTCCCAGTGCAAGACGCTTTTACAATCTAGACAGTCACCCATGTAGATGTGGCCGGCAAAGGACACAGTGTTCATGACCTCTTTTGGGTTAGCTAGCCGATGTTGCTTGGCCCTTCTTCTGTCCAGTGCATTTATCTATATGAAAGTATAGATAAATGTATTCCATGTATTCTAACAGTTAATGTGTAGAATATTGTTTTGTGCTTTTGCATAATTTTTCTTCAGTGTATTGAAAAGTTTGCCGTGACATATTGATGAAAGTTTACAGCTTTGAGTAGGGGGGAGCAGGATACTGTGGATGAGGAGTCTTCTTTGAAAATAACCTCTATAACTCTAGTATTAAAGGGAGAGAAAAGTGGGGAGCATAAAGTAAACCCCCAAATTAAGATGGTTCATTGGCCACGGCTGAATTTAAACTAGGACCTTGGAGATTGAGGATGAGCCCGAGGTGAGTTTTTCCTTGTGAAGAAGGCATCCACCAGATGCGAAGGTGAAGAGAAGCAGACCCGAAGCAGCCCCAGCAGCTGTGGCCTGAGCCCTGAGCTGGGGGAAGTGTCAGGCTTATTGCTATAGAGACAAGCGAGGTCTTTGTACTTCATGGCGGATGGATGTACCATCACACACCGATTGGGAAATAAGGGTTTTAAATGATCCCCACTTAAGTAAAAAAGTGAATAAGCTTACTTGAAATGATTTTTTAAAAAAATCAAGTCTTTGCCAGTCGGGACTTAAGGTCCTTTTTTTCCTTTCGTTGTAGATAGTATTCGTGGCTACTTTGGAGAAACAATCGCTCTTTACTTTGGATTTTTGGAATATTTCACTTTTGCCTTAATCCCTGTGGCGGTCCTTGGGCTACCTTACTACCTGTTTGTGTGGGAAAACTATGACAAGTATGTGGTCTTCGCCTCGTTCAACCTGATCTGGTCCACAGTGATCCTGGAAGTGTGGAAGCGCGGCTGTGCCAGTATGACCTACAGGTGGGGGACCCTGGTCATGAAGAGACAGTTTGAGGAGCCCCGGCCGGGATATCACGGGGTCCTGGGTATCAATTCCGTCACTGGCAGGGAGGAACCACTGTACCCCAGCTACAAGAGACAGTTGCGCATTTACCTGGTCTCCCTGCCGTTTGTGTGCCTCTGTCTCTATTCCTCTCTGTTTGTCATGATGATTTACTTTGACATGGAGGCCTGGGCCTTGGATCTACACGAGAACAGCAGGTCCGAGTGGAGCAGTATCTTGTTGTATGTGCCCAGCATCATCTATGCCATCGTGATTGAGATCATGAACCGCCTCTATCGATATGCTGCCGAGTTTTTAACTTCATGGGGTAAGACTCAATGCTTTGAATTTATGTCTTATTTGCCTGTAAGAAATATTGCTTCGATCATAGGATTCATGTAACCGCTACCTTGCAAAGAAGATAGCTGTTGCTCTGGGCTCATTCTAGAGACATAAGGAAAAGTCATCGGCTCTGGGAGCTCTGATGATCTCCAGGTCACGGTTCTCACGGCTCTCATTTATTGTTAGTTACTATGTTTTAGGTGCCCTGCTAAGCACTTTATCCATAGTTCCTCATTTTCACCTGCTCAGGACACCATGAAATAGAAGTTATTTCACGATTTTATGGCTAAAGATACTGAGAATTAACAAAGTTTAGACAGCAAATGGTAGAGCCAGGCTAGTCCAACCTATGCTGCTAATACTATATCGTGTTTTATGCTAAGGATAAAATCAGTTGAATTATCTCCACAATACTCTGGCTGAAAGAACTATGTCTGGGATCTGAAAACCAGTTGTGTAGTTGTGTGGGGCCTGCCATTGAACTCAGTGAAGGCAGGTGTTCTTGTCTGCCTCTGTAGTAAAAGAGGAACTTGGTTATAGTTTTGAAAAGGTCTTGATGGGCCATTCACTCATTAATTAATTTATTCATTCAAACAAATAAATAGGTTATATTAATCCCTAGGAAGAAGTCTAGGCCTTAACTTCATGGACCAGAAAGGTATTTTAAATTCTTTTTGTTAGTCAAATAACGACAGCTGCCATTTATTGAGTGCTTCCCTTGAGCTGATGCTGGGGTTTGGTAGTATGTCTAATCCTGACAGTGACCCTGGGAGGAGGGTGGTGTCAGCCCTGTTTTGTAGGCAAGGAGGCTGTGTGTCAGGAGGTTAAGTGACTTGCCCAAGGTCAGATAGTGGCTGAGTTGAGGTTCAAATCCAGGTCAGCCTAACATTGCCTATCTGTGCAAGGTGATACTTCTGTTCAGAATCTTCCTTTTTTGTCCTTTTGCCCTGCTGTCTTGGGACCTGCACAGTGTCTCCTTTTCTTAGGGTGGAAATTTGAGTTTCCTTTTAAGTTAATCCTTATAAACTTTATTTATTACCCTACTCTTTAGAGATTGCTCTCAGTTTTGCTATTACCGCTGATACAGTGTCTTTTTCTGGTAACTGTGGGATCATTTGCCAACACTTATTACATTTCTTTATTGCAGTAATATTTAAAAAATAATTTCGGACCATGGTGCTATTGCAGTATCTTGAAAACTGTGTCTTAAATTTAGTTTCTTTTTTGTTTGATGTTCTTGGTGGTGAGCAGTAGCCTGGCGCGTTTACTGACTGAGGCTCTGTTTTTGAACATCTCTGCCCTCAGCACAAGTCTCACATTACTTCATGACAATGCTCCCATTCTGCTTTCTTACCTGAGAGACATTACCTCTCCTTTTTAATATTTTAGAGAATCACAGATTGGAATCTGCCTACCAGAATCACCTAATTCTGAAAGTGTTAGTGGTAAGTAGATCTTTTATATACAAGTCCATTGTACTTTTGAAACTAACACATACTACTTAATATTTAGGAGTATAAATATGAAGACTTGATTCTGATTTAAGGTATCAGGTAGTTAATATACTCTGTCCAAGTAGGCAAGGATTGATTAATGTGTGTTTACATAAACGTTCAACAGTCTTATTACAAATGTGCACACGGTATAAGACTTTAAATGTAGAAATCAGTATTATAGCCAATTTCCAATTATTTAAAAAAACTACTTTATAGACACGTTTCTCTTATTTTCCTTTTGGTGGCTTGGGTTTGAATGTTTCATTATTCAACAAGCCTTCCAGTTATCCACCTTCTGTTTAGTGTTGGAGCATTAAATTATTATTTTTTAAAAATTTTGTCTAAGAAATTTCCAAAGTCCAAGAGGTTCCCAGCATGTTTCGAGGAGTAGGAGGAAAGGGATGGAGGGAAGGCACTGTGTAACCTGCTTGCTGTTTGTGTAAAAGTGCACACATTATGCCTCTTCCCACCATTATTAGAAATAACAAAGAGGTACCAGCCTGAAATCACCTTGTTTATCCGGAGATTACCTCAGCCGTCTGTAACATAGCTGAGAATCAAGAAAGAGTGCATAAGGAGTCCTCTAAACTATCCACTGGAATTGATTTAACCCCGTCCATGTACTTTACTCCCAGGCCCTCGCTTAGAAAGAGCCTTTGTTCCAGCTGTAGAAGTCATTCTGAGAAGCTTATTTATCTTGTTTTTCCATCCTTAAAAGATGAGAAACCACCATTAGGAAGGTGATTAGGTTTCTGGAAGTAGGTAAATTTGTAGAGGCAAGAGCCCGGAAGGAAATGGAAAACCTCTCATAAATAGGTAATGAGAATTCAACAGTTTCAGCAATTTGGACATGAGAAAAGGGGCAAGCGGCCATCCATATCTAAAAAGGCTCCGAAGGCCTCACTCTAGCCGTGTAAAATAATTTATATTCAAAATGTTGGTGCTGAGTCAGCAAGGATGTTCCGTTCTGTGTTCTCTGTGTGAGAAAACAAGCAGCGGAACGTGTAATGCATTAAAAGCTTCATTCAAAAAGATCCCAATATGGAGCTTTTGCCCTTAGAGGTAAAACACTCCATTTGTCTTAAAGAATTTAGTTATTTGTAAGACTTGATTATTCTCTCATGGTGCCAGATACAACGTCAGGTGACTGTCTTGTAAAGAGACTCATCCCTTAGAGTGTGTTCGTCCTCCACTGTGTGTGCTAGGTCTCTCCCTTCCTTTTCAGTCTTGTGCGGAGAGCGTTTCTCGGCCTTCCGAGCTTTTGCTTTTCAACTTCTACTCTAACTCAGCACCCCCGTCCCTACCCCTACCTCCCCCTACCCTGTGGCCACACTGTGGTACACAGTAATACAGACAATATGCCCTTCTCCAGTGACTCCCCCTTCCCTCACTAATGAAGTGCTCATGCTGTGCACAGAGCAGTCTTTTGTCTTGGAAGGTGATGCCGCACAGGAGGAAGTAGCCAGCGTGCGGCTGGGGGGCAGGAAGGAAGCCCATCAGTCCTGGGGGCAATGGCAGGCTCTTGAGCAGGGGAACTACTTGAAGAAATGGCACCTGTTGTGGTGGGACCTCCACCCCGCTCCCCGCACCCCTACCCCTGAACCATGTGTCTGGACAAGGCAGTCTCAGGCCCATGGTGACAAAGATGCTGCCCGGGCCAGGCTGGTTGTTCTGGCTGATCTCTCTTGCTAGTGCCCCTCGGCTACCTAGGTGTCTCTCTGGGGGTCGTGGGGATCTCAGGTCCCTTGGCACAGAGAGGCTTCCAGGGCTGGACTGCTTGTTGGGGCAGGGCCCTCCTTTCTGGTGCTGCCTGGCCACCCCACCTGGTGTCTCTCCGTGGGGCAGGGGAGTGGCAGGGCGGAAGGGAGGGAGAGCACATCCCCTCGCAGCTTATTGTTAGTGGGGGTCCTCGTCAGTCTCCCTGTTAGTGCTGCTGGGCTTGCCTGTTGTCAGGACTCCTCTTCTGAGCGGGGTGGGCAGGAATGTGCCTCCCTGCTGCCTGGGTTACTAGGTTGGGCGTGGGAGATGCTGGGCCTTGGACTCTCTTTTGTAAGAAAGTAGTAGGGACGTAAGATGCGCTGGTGCTGTGTTGTTCTGTTCCTTCAGCCCTGGGGTCCCAAACCTGTTCTTCTTCCTCTTAGCACCTTTCAGAGCTCTCCTTTGGTTGCCTCTCGCGATATTTCGAGTTCATAGATGTGCTTAGCGAGGGGGAGTAGGAGAAACACGTCCAGGCCACCTTGTCTGGACCGGAAGTCCCTCATTACGTTTTCTAAATGTGATTTTTATAGTTGTAATGAAGTACTGTGATGCAATATTAAATATTGCTATCTTTTTGTTTTTTGGCAGTTCAACTTTTTAAATTGCTTTGCCTCACTCTTCTACATTGCCTTTGTCCTGAGGGATATGAAGCTTTTGCGTCAGGTGAGTGTGAAAAACGGAAAGGTATCAATTTTTTAGGTTTTAGAGGTGATTTCCTATATTCAGGTAATGTAATTGTCTTCCCATTACTATCTTTATAAATAAAATTATTAAATTTTGTGTACTTCTAAGCCCAATTCTAAATAAACAACAATTAGCAATTGCACCGTGTATTATACTCAACTGGAAAGAAATTTGTTGAAGCTAACCAACTTGCAAAATAAATCATGTAGAGCACAAGATCAAATATAGAGTTCATATCAAAGCTTGTAAGAACAATTTTAACAGCAAAATGTATTCATTAATTGAACTTCTGTGTGTGTCTCAGGTAATGGTATAACCTTAAATAGTTCTTTCACATTCCTTTTTTTTTTTAAATTTAATTTAATTTTATTATTTTTGGCTGCATTGGGTCTTCATTGCTGCGTGCAGGCTTTCTCTAGTTGTGGTGAGTGGGGGCTACTCTTTGTTGTAGCACGCGGGCTTCTCATTGCAGTGGTTTCTCGTTGCAGAGCACAGGCTCTAGGCATGCGGGCTTCAGTAGTTGCAGCATGTGGGCTCAGTAGTTGCGACTTGCGGGCCCTAGAGTGCGTGGGTTTCAGTAGTTGTGGTGCACGGGCTCAGTAGTTGTGTCTCGCTGGCTCTAGAGTGCAGGCTCAGTAGTTGTGGTGCACGGGCTTAGTTGCTCTGCAGCATGTGGGATCTTCCCAGCCCAAGGATCAAACCTGTGCCCCCTGCATTGGCAGGTGGATTCTTTGTTTTTTTTAATAAGTTTATTTATTTTATTTATTTATTTTTGGCTGTGTTGGGTCTTCGTTGCTGCGCACGGGCTTTCTCTAGTTGCGGCGAGCGGGGGCTACTGTTCGTTGCAGTGCATGGGCTTCTCATTGCGGTGGCTTCTCTTGTTGTGGAGCATGGGCTCTAGGTGTGTGGGCTTCAGTAGTTGTGGCACATGGGCTCAGTAGTTGTGGCTCGTGGGCTCTAGAGCGCAGGCTCAGCAGTTGTGGCACACGGGCTTAGTTGCTCCGCGGCATGTGGGATCTTCCTGGACGAGGGCAGATGGTGTCAAATGGGATCCGTGTCCCCTGCATTGGCAGGCGGATTCTTAACCACTGCACCACCAGGGAAGCCCCCGCAGGATCCTTAACCACTGTACCACCAGGGAAGTCCCACACATTTCATTTTTAACTTAATAAGTTGTTGAACTTTAAAGACCAGCAGATCCTATGCACTGCTGTATCGTTTCTGAAATGTTTAAGAAAGATGACATATTTTGTTGTGTTACCGTTTCTGGATCACATGATAATAGTGAATAATAAATTAAATTATTGCTTTCTCATTTCTCTTTTTTATACTTGAGCCACCTACCAGTAAGGGCTCTTCCTTCCTGGTTTTAATATACTGTGATTGTTAGTGAGCAGAGTCTCAAAGCATAGGCTTCTTAATCTTTATATGAGAGCTTGGGATCATTTTTCAAGGAATTTAAAAATTTGTATAACAGAGAAAGTTAAAAGATTTTGTAGTTACGATTCTAAGAGCTTGCATAAAAGTAAAATTAAATATTGTGTTCTTAGTATTTAAAAAATTATTTTTGAAAATACTACATTTGAAATCGATAGGTTAGATGTACATACCTTTTCCAATCCCACCATTATTGTATTAGTGGGGTATGACTCCTCATTTCTTATACTTTAGAGAGTCTCCTTTATTTAACAGGGGACAGGGGGATGGGGGAAGTCTCTTTAAAACATAGAATTTTAATATCAGCTAAGGTGGTTTGTGATGGAAACACTGATACCTATCTGGGGAAAGTGGAAATTGACACAATACCTCTGGGAACTACTTGGGCAACTTTGCCAAGAACGTTAATCCATCCCTAGTAAATCATCAGAGGTGGGGCGAAGATTCACGTACGTAGGTAAGGGGCAGCATTTATAATAGTCCGGGTTGGGAATAATACTTACATTCAACAACAGTGCATGAGCTAAGTAAAAAAGAATTATTCATGACATGGGAAAGTGCTCACAATATAGTAAGTGAGAAAAGAAATCTACAAAGCTGTTTATATATAGGATGATTCTACTTTTATTTTTACATATGATTATAAAGAAATATTCAGGAGACTTCCCTGGTGGTGCAGTGGTCAGGAATCCGCCTGCCAATGCAGGGGACACAGGTTCAATCCCTGGTCCGGGAAGACCCCACGTGCCGCGGAGCAACTAAGCCTGTGCACCCCAACTACTGAGCCTGCGCTCTAGAGCCTGCGAGCCACAACTACTGAAGCCCGTGCGCCTAGAGCCCGTGCTCCGCAACAAGAGTAGCCACTGCAATGAGAAGCCCGCGCAACGCAACGAAGAGTAGCCCCTGCTCGCCGCAGCTAGAGAAAGCCCGCGCACAGCAACAAAGACCCAGTGCAGCCAAAAAAATAATTAATTAAAAAAAAATATTTAGAATGTTAGTAGTGGTTCTGACATGGTTGTGGAATTAAGGGTGACTTTTTTTTTCTATCTTTTAAGTTTTTCTACAGTGAGGGAAGATATATTAATTTTATAATAATAAGTTGTGGCTAAACTTTTTTCAAAGTTGGTGACATCATTTAGACTCACATGTTGCAGCCAGGATGAGATAATAAAAAACACAATTTCAAGTTAATTTGTTCTCCTACCGACTCATAACCAGCTTTTTATTATAATCTTATTTGTATTATAATCTTTTTGTATTTCAGTCTGTCTTTCCTGTGAAAAAACAATAAATTAGAAACATCATTCTAACACCTAGCTTTTCCAATACTAGCTTTTATAACATAATAGTATACTATTTGTTGAAGATTCTTTTTTTTTTTTTTTACTGCATAATTATACACATGCTTTGGTTTTGTTAAGCCACATTGCCAAATATCATTTATGTGCTTCTCTTTAGAGCTTGGCTACTCTCCTGATTACCTCCCAGATCTTTAACCAAATTGTAGAATCTCTTCTTCCTTACTGGCTCCAAAAGAAGCAGCATGTGAAGGTAAAGAAGAAGGTGCAAGCTTTAAAGGCAGACATCGATGCTACATTATATGAACAGGTTGTTCTGGAAAAGGAAATGGGAACTTACTTGGTAAGTTTGAATATTGCTGAATTAAACATTGATTGAAAGTGAATAACAGTCGTGTCCAGACTGTATACAACAAATAAGTAACCACTCATTGTCTCAGGTGTGACTATTTTGTAAGTGCTTTCCAGCCAGTTTCCTTACCATGAACTACTTTAAAATTAAAAAGATGGAAGTGTGTATCAAAATGCTGCTATCTTGTACCAGAAGTTACGCCTAACATCCAAAGGATGAGTCCAGTGAATTACGAGACTGCTCTGCTGAGGGTGGTGGGAATGTTTCATAGACGGCAGAGCAAGGGAGAGGTGAGATGGCCGTGGAGCCATTGTTTGCTCTGGACACTTTAAACTCAAAGAAAAAATTGAAGCCCATCGCTAAGAATGGAATGGTAATCTGAAGATTAATTTATAATATAGTTTAAATTACTTAGTGCTGTAGTAAATATAAAATAGTTCTTTTAAGACAGAATTTCTGAATTATTTTTAGGAACTCCAAGTAGGTCATTGGAGGTTCTTAAACCTAAACATGTATTTAGCAAATGTTTACTGAGTTCTGACTACATTCGGTATATCTCTTTTGAGGGGGTCAGGTGTTGGGGTCATGTTTGCTTTAGGTCATTGTTTCTTATATCCTGCCCCTTCCTTCTGGGTGTGATATTCTTCTTAGTGAAATAGATCCTTTAGTGAGGGTCCATTATTGTTAAACTTTCATAGTCTTGGTTTTCATCATGAATGAATGAGTCTCCTGATTACTGAATTTCTTGGCTGACTTTCATAGTTTTTCTTGTATGCCTAAGAATTTTAGTTTGTATGTTTATCTTGAGCAGGAGTTTATTCTCTCTCTCTCCCTGCTTGCTTCTCTGTCTTATTTTTGCAGTCCCCTCTGCCCCACCCCCTCGTCCAGAACCAGGAGTTTGTAGCCCAGAGCTCGCATCCCATCTTGTGATGATGGCGGAGATTCTGCAGAGCCAGCAGGTAGCATGCTGTTGACACAAGCTGTAGTTCCAGGGCAGCAGCTGTGGCTTTTTTCAGACTCCTTTAAGGGTAGGGGACCACTGTTCTCACCCGTGGTTTTGCTCAAACAGCCTGCTTCCAGGTACACGCTAGAGGAGTGGGGTGCCCTTGGTTCCCCTGCCCGAAGCATTCAGATCCTGGCCACCGTGGCCAGCCTGTGGGCGGAAGCCTGGCCAGGCTTCTGATTACTATCTTGCACTTTGTTCCATTTCTCGCTTGGGCAGCTGATTTTTTTTTGTTTTTGAGTGGTGATATTCTTTTGATTAAAATAAACATATATGTACTAGCATTTTCTATTATTGCTGTGTTTGGGGGAGAAGATGATTCAAAGTATAAACTTACAGCATATCTTGACCAGCAGCACTTTTAAGTTTATACATGAAGTATCAGAGAAACACACGCGGGCAGTTAAGAGTTAAAGAAAATAGCACTTGGGCACAATGTGCAGCCGCCTTGCCTGCGTTGGTCGAGTGCTGGCTTACTGTGGGTTACAAGTCAGTCTAATTCACATAGTGTCAGAATCCTTTCCTCGCTTGTTCTGGGGGGTAGTATTTTGGGCCATATTTATTTTTTCCCTTCATTTTCTCACAGAAACTAAACCACCATTCTTTCCCCCGAGTTCTTTATTCCATCTGCTCTCTCATTGCCCCAGGCCCACCTGGAGCTCCCGTGTTTCCTGCTTCCCCCTTCTCCCCTTCCTGTTTCAAACCAAGCAAACCCCTCACGTCCTCTGCTATTTTCGTCCTGTCTCTTTCCTGCCCTTGCCAATTTCTTGAAATAATTCTTCTCCATGTTGTCATCTCTACGTCCCTGCTTCTCTTCCCGTGGTCAATGAGAACCCGCTCTCAGCTCTTCTTTTTCTCTGAATTGTTTGGGCAGACAGCATCGTCCCCTAAAGTGGCCAGAGCCAAGCTCGCAGTCTTCTCCAGACCAGTTCCTCCCGCTTTCCTCAGGCTCAGCGAATGGTACACAGTAATACAGACAATATGCCCTTCTCAAAGCTGTTTTAATTCATCTAAGAACTGTATGCTGACAAGGTGACAAAATCTTACATCTTACCTTTTTAGTATCTCATGATATCTGATAATACATTTATGAAGGAAGGTAAGGCAGGCACTGCTTTTCTCACGTTAATAATAGGCAGATGAAGCTCTGTGTTATTTTTTTAAATTTATTAATTTAATTTATTTATATTTGGCTGGGTTGGGTCTTCATTGCTGCTCACGGGCTTTCTCTAGTTGCGGCGAGCGGGGGCTACTGTTCGTGGTGGTGCGCGGGCTTCTCATTGCCGTGGCTTCTCTTGTTGTGGAGCACGGGCTCTAGGCGCGCGGGCTCAGTAGTTGTGGCTCACGGACTCTAGAGCGCAGGCTCAGTTAGTTGTGGTGCACAGGCTTAGTCGCTCTGCGGCCTGTGGGAGCTTCCTGGACCAGGGCTCGAACCCGTGTCCCCTGCATTGGCAGTCATGTTCTTAACCACTGTGCCACCAGGGAAGTCCAAAGCTCTGTGTTATTAATCACCTGGTGACTAAATCAGAGACAAGATTCAAGACTTTGCTTTTCTCTTCAGAATCTATTATTCAGCATGGGCTCTCTGATATGAAGTTAAGGAAATATACTAATTTCTCTTGCAGGCCCTGGGTCTGTGTGTGAATGCTGGGGTTAACAGTGAGTGACTCTCCTTAGTAACTTAACTTGCTTGCAGGGACCTGCGTTACCTGACTTTTTCCCTCCTCATCTCCTACAAGTTCCTCCTTCACTCTCTTCGTGGAAATGACATCAGGTATTTTCTATTTCAACTCTCCCCATATATTTGGAAAGGGGGAGATGCTTTGGGGGCACATTTGTTCTAGATCGTCGTTTGCTATGCACTCATCCTTCCCTCCGGGTATATTTTTCTCCTCACTGAAGCCAATGAGCTTAAAATTGTATTTTCTGTAATCTCATCCTGAGTGCTATATATGAATCTAAAACAATGTTGCCAAGCTTTGGGGAAAAGCAGTTTGAGACTTAAAAAACTTGATTCTAAAAAGTCATACTTGCTTACTTACTGTAGAAAACTTGGAAAATGTAGGAAAGAGTATAAAGAAAAAGACTTTCTCCATAATGTCTCCACCAGGGGTGATCCACTGGGGTCTCCCGACCCTGTTCCTCCAGCCACAGGGCCAGGGCTGCATAGCCCCTCTGATCTCACTGTGCACTGCTGTTCCGTTCCTGGGAACAGTTCACGTGCAACTGCATAGCTGCGTGAGGCTGAATTTTCATGATCAGTATTCCAACCAGAACAGCATGTTGCCACACAGCAAATGAGCTGCCCTCTAGTGAGCTAGACGTTGAAGAGGTTTGCCAAAAACGTAATTGAGCGCCACTCTCCGCACCAGACATTTTTTGTTTTGGAAAATGTAATGATTTTTCAAACAATACTCTATTAATGTTAATATGCTTTTTATTATTGACATGAATCAATGGGAAATATTTTTTAAGTTCTGAGTTTTAATTTCTAACACAGTAAATAACACTAGGTATAATAACTCCCTTGAACAAAAAGTCTTTGGTGCCCTCAGTGATTTTAAAGAGTTTAGGGCTTTGGAGACCTGAAAGTTTGAAAACTGCAGATCTAGAATAATTCCCACTCCTTTTTGTTTTTCAGAGCATTAGCTTTTGTGAAGCGGATTTGTCCCATTTGTTACTCCCTAAGATTCAAGTTCAGCAGTTTTGGAGGTATACCTCCATTGTACCCCATCAGGAGGCGTTGATGGCAGGTTGACCCTTGTGTGGGGCTGCCTTGTTAGATCACGTGATTGACTGGATGACTGACAGTTTGCAAAGGTTCTTTTTCACTTTGTGTTGAATAGGTTATCTGTGGTAGATTCTTTGAGACTATCCTATTCCCTATAAATGGTAGCTCTTTAAAAATAGTTTCTAATCGTTTGTTGCTGGCATATAGGAATGCTGTTGGTTTTTGTATTTTTTATCCAGAAACTCTGCTGAATTCTCCTGTTTTTTTGGATTTTATTAGGTTTTCTATGTAGACAGTTATTTCACCTACAAATGAATAATGGCTAGGGATTTCCCTGGTGGTCCAGTGGTTAAGACTCTGTGCTTCCACTGCAGGGGGCGCGGATTCAATCCCTGGTCGGAGAACTAAGATCTTGCATGCTACGTGGTGTGGCCAAAAAAGGCTGATTTTTAATTTTAATTTTAATTTTATTGAAGTATAGTTGATCTACAATGTTGTGTTAATCTCTGCTGTATAGCAAAGTGATTCAGTTATATATATATATATATATATATATATATATATATATATATATATATTCTTTTTCATATTCTTTTCCATTATGGTTTATCACAGGATATTGAATATAGTTCCCTATGCCACACAGTGGGACCTTGTTGTTTATCCATCCTATATGTAATAGTTTGCATCTGCTAATCCCAAACTCTCAGTCCTTCCCTTCCCCACCCCATTCACTAATGGCCACTTTGTTTCTTCCTGCAGTCCTTATACTTTTTATTATTTATTTATTTGGCTCACTAATATGTTCAATACAATTTGGACAGAAGTAGTTATAACAGGAATCTTTATCTTGTTCCTGATTTTTTTTTTTTCTAACCGTTGAGTGTTATGTTTGTTCCGTGTTTTTGGTAGGTAACTTTTTATCAGTTTAAGAATGTTTTTTTTCTCTTCCTTATTTGGGAAGAGTTTTTATTGTGGATGACGTTGAATTTTATCAAAAAATATTTTTTTTGCTTCTGTTGCGATCAGCATGTTTTCTCCTTTAATTAATATTTTCATTTATATTTGTAAGTTTCCTAATGGAACACCATGTTTGCATTTAAATGATTAACTTCACTTGTTCAGTATTTTTTTATCTACATTGTTATGTTGAATATGCTAATACTTTGTTTAGGGTTTGTGCCATTTGCTAGTAATTTTCCTTTCTCAGTCACTGGGATAGGGTCCCTGTGTTATTTATCGTGCAAACTCTGTTGCTAATGCAGAGCCTGGCGTGGAGCGGGTGCTCAGTGTAATGTTGCATAAAGAACAGTTTTAGGAAAAGAGCAGCCCAGCCCCTGCTGTCTGTGTGCTGCTTGTTGCCCTCACGCTGTACTTTATCCTCCTCACACACTCAGCATGTGGAGCTCTGAGACGTGATGTTTCTCCAGGGATGGTGCGAGGGGCCAGTGGGCTGGATACCCTGGAGCCTGAAACTTTGTGTTCATACATTCTTAGAATCGTCTTAGTAAGTTGGTGTTTTCTAACTTGCAGCTAATGGGGTAGAGGGTCTAGTTTAATGTGTTCTTTAGTATGTGATTGTTTACTTTGTTAAAATTGCATTATTTTTTTCCTTCTTGCTGTTGGATTACGTCCCTGGTTTGCTGAATTGACTGACCCCAAAGTGCTCAGAAGTGTGAAAGTACTGATAGAATTACCATGTAAATCCTACACTCCGAATCCGCTCGTGAGATGGGAACACAGAATGGGGGGGAGGGGCTCCCTGGGTGCTGGATGCTAAAAAGGCCAGGAAGACCTTTGCGTGGCTTCTGGAGGCTGCATCTGGTACATCTGAGAGAAACTGTCTACACATCTCTGCAGAGGCTCACCCTTTTATTTTACGAGCTGAAACAACACAATTTTGAAAGCTGAGCATAGGCTATCAGGATTTCTTAAGATCGAATTGTGGTAAAAATGGCTTGATTGCTAAGATTTTCACTGTTGATTTCTTCACTCTTCAGAGAAGTAAATCGATGCTGTATTGCTGGGCATATTTAAAAACCACATCCGTATGCTGCAGCACACATAAGGAAATTCTTTCTAGAGCCAAATGCAACCAAAGAGTTGTTTAGAAACTGCTCACCACTGAATCCCCAGCTGAGCGTCAACCTGCCAGCTCCCAAAGCACATGTGTTTGGCATTGCTCTTTGGCAAGCCTTGCAAACAGCCAGTGAAACTCACTCAAAATCCCTGGGTTCATACTTCATCCAAATATCCAGAGCATCTGGAAGAAGCACGTCCTGCCATCCCCAGTACTCTGTAATTATGTTTGAGTGTTTTCTATTTTGGTAAAATATAAAATAAAAAAAGAAACCAACTAGAAGTAGAATCTGACTTATACTAAATCTCTCAGCTACTGAGCCTAATATGCATATCTTGGTGAAAGACTGACTCTGAGATGCAGCAATGATAATTGTAATTATTAATTTAAAATATTCATGTTTCATGTTGCTTTAAAATATTATGACGAATAGTTTTCTTAAACTGAAACTGTTGTTGCATGTGCCCTGGATGATCATGAGAGCGCCTGAGGATGCTGGAAGCGGGTGCCTGTGGCCCCCTCGCCCAATCACTGCACCACATAGGGTGCTGCGCAGCCCCTCTCGGATCAGGAGGTGAGCAGCAGGCCGTTGGGTCCAGTCAGGGCGTGGTGATGTCACTCAGGTGACAAGTCAGAGTCACCAATGACCAGGCATCCCATTTCAATGCAGGCGCCTTTTTCCAGTTATTAAAGATCACGAAATAACTCACCTCTTACCATTTATATCTCTTACCCGCAAATCAAGGGTATGTAATGACTTTTGCTCCTTTCTTCCTTTGGACTAAACCTTTTCAAGCATATCAGGAAAGTTTTATTTATTTATTTATTAAAAAAAATTTTTTTTTAAAATTTATTTAATTTATTATTTTTGGCTGTGTTGGGTCTTCGTTTCTGTGCAAGGGCTTTCTCTAGTTGCGGCAAGCGGGGGCCACTCTTCATCGCGCTGCGCGGGCCTCTCACTGTCGCGGCCTCTCTTGTTGCGGAGCACAGGCTCCAGACGCGCAGGCTCAGTAGTTGTGGCTCACGGGCCCAGTTGCTCCGCGGCATGTGGGATCTTCCCAGACCAGGGCTCGAACCCGTGTCCCCTGCATTGGCAGGCAGATTCTCAACCACTGCGCCACCAGGGAAGCCCCAGAAAAGTTTCTAAATATAGTTTCAGAGGGATTTCGTCATGCTTTCCTGGTTTCCCCCTTTTCTGCTGTGGACTCCTTTTTTTTCTTGGCCTCTTTGATGTGTCTGCTACTTCTACTAGGGTGATTCTGGGGAGCTTCCTTGTTACTAACAGCTTTTTTTTTTTAACTTCTTTAAGAAGTTGAGGTAATAATTCACATACCATAAAATTAACCATTTAAAAATGTACAATTTAGAGGTTTTTAGTAAATTCACAAGGTGGTACAATCATCACCACTATCTAATTCCAGAACATTTTCGTCATCGACCCCCAAACCCCCCATACCCATTAGCCGTAACATCTTCCCCCAGTCTGGCGACCACTAATCTACATTCTGTTATTGTGGATTTACCTATTCTCTGCACTTCATATAAATGAAATCATGTAATAGGTGGCCTTTTGTGTCCGGCTTCTTTCACTAAGCATAATGCTTTTTTTTAATACTTTTTTTTTTTTTTTTTTTTTTTTTTATTTATGGCTGTGTTGGGTCTTCGTCTCTGTGCGAGGGATTTCTCTAGTTGCGGCGAGCGGGGGCCACTCTTCATCACGGTGCGCAGGCCTCTCACTGTCACGGCCTCTCTTGTTGCGGAGCACAGGCTCCAGACGCGCAGGCTCAGTAATTGTGGCTCACGGGCCCAGTTGCTCCGCGGCATGTGGGATCTTCCCAGACCAGGGCTCGAACCCGTGTCCCCTGCGTTGGCAGGCAGATTCTCAACCACTGCGCCACCAGGGAAGCCCTAGCATAATGCTTTTAACGTTTATTCACGCTGTACCATGTACCAGTACCCCATTCCTTTTTTTGTGGTTGAATAATATTCCATTGTATGGATATACTACGTATTGTTTATCCATTAATCAGCTGGTAGACATTTGGATTGTTTCCACTTTTTGGCTATTATGAATAATGCTATTGTGAACATTTTTGTACAAGTTCTTGTATGAACACATGTTGCCATATGCTAGGTCATACGTTAACTCAACATTTAACTTTAAGGAACTGCCAGACTATTTCCAAAAGTAGTGGTAATTCTATATTCCAACCAGCCACAAGTGGGGTCCCATTTTTTCCCACAGCCTCACTTTTTTTTTTTTTTTTTTAAATGATAGCTATCCTAGTAGGTGTAAAGTAGTATTTCATTGTGGGTTTGCTTTGGATTTTCCTAATGCCTAAATATATTGATCATCTTTTCATGTGATTTTTGGCCGTTTGTATCTCTTCTTTGGGGAAACATATATTCACATTCTTTGCTCATTTTTAAATTGGGTCATCTGCCCTTTTGTTATTGAGTTGCAAGGGTTCTTCATATATTCTGAATATACATTTCTTATCAGATATATGATTTGCAAATATTTCTTCCCATTCTGTTGTTTATCTTTTTACTTTCTTGATGGTGTCCTTTGATCCACAAAAGTTTTAAATTTTGGTGAAGTCCAATTTCTCTCTTTTTTGTAACTTGTGCCTTGGTGTCACGTCTCAGAAACCATTGCCTAATCCAAGGTCAGGAAGATTTACTACTCTATGATTTGTTGACTGTTTTTATCATGAAAGGGTTTTGTACTTTGTTTTTCCTGTGTCTATTGAGGTGATTAAATATATTTATACATGCATACATGTATACCAATAAAACTATTCTGTTAATGTGGTATATCACATTGACTGATATTTATATGTTGAACCAGTCTTACAATCCTGGGGTAAATCCCACTTGATCACAGTGTAAAATCCTTTTACTCTGCTGCTGGATCCACCTTGCTAGTATTTTGTTGAGGATTTTTATATCTTTATTCAGGGGTGTTGGTCTGTATTTTTCTTATGAAGTCTTTGTCTGGTTTTGCTATTGAGGTTGTACTGGCTTCACAGAATGAGTTGGGAAGTGTTTCTTCCTCTTGTTCTTTTTGGAAGACTTTGTGAAGAGTTGGTATTAATTCTTCTTCTAGTGTTTGAGAGAATTCACAAGTGAACTGTCTGGGCCTGGGTTTTTCTTTGTGCAAAGTTTTTGATTGCTAACTCAATTTTTTTACCTGTTTTAGGTCTGTTTAGATGTTCTGTTTCTTCTCGAGTCACTTTTGATAGTTTGTGTCATTCTAAGAATTTACCCATTTTATCAAGGTTATTTAATGTTATTTTTGGCATATAATTGTTGTCATGTCCCAGGTCTCGAGTGAGTCCCTGGGGCAGGCTGCCAAGTAAGGGTCCTTGGCTTCACACAGGAAAGAATTCAAGAGGGAGCCATAGTAAACTGAAAGCAGGTTTATTTAGAGAGATATACACTCCATAGACAAGAGTGTAGGCTGTCTCAGAAGGCAAGAGCAGCCCTGAGTTGTGGTGGTGGTTAGTTTTCATGAGCTGGGAAATTTCATAGGCTAATGAGTGGGAGGAATGTTCTAGCTATCTTGGAGAAGCAGCAGGGATTTCCAGGAGTTGGGGCACCGCCCACTTTTTGGCCTTTTATGGGCAGCCTTGGAACTGTCATGGCACCTGTGGGCGTGTTGTTTAGCATATGCTAATGCATTACAGTGAGTGTATAATGAGGCTCAAGGTCTATGGAAGTTGACTCTTCCACCATCTTGGGCCTAGTAGGTTCTAACCAGTTTTTGCCGTATCCTGCTCTTAATGGTTGTGTCTTTCTTTTAATGGTTTCACCCTGCCCCTTCCTTCCTATCTCAAATTGTTCATAATTCTTCTCACTTATAATTCTTCCCCTTCCCCTTACTGACCCTAAAGTTCAACAGTAATGTCCCTTCTTTCATTCCTGATTTTAGAAATTTGAGTCTTTCTTTGTTTCTTGCACAGTTTAGGTAATGGTTTGTCATTTTTTGTTGATCTCGATCATTTCAAAAAACCGACTTATGGTTTCATTGCTCTTCTTTGTTTTTCTAATCTCTATTTTATTTATTTCACTCTAATCTTTATTATTTATTTCCTTCTGCTTGCTTTAGGTTTAGATTACTCTTCTTTTTCTGGTTTCTTAAGATGAAAATTTCAGTTTTTTTAAGATCTTTCTTCTTTTTTAACAAAGGCATTTACAGCCATAAATTTCCCTGTGAGCAGTGCTTTCACCGTATCTTATTAAGTTTTGGTATGTTTCATTCACCTCAAAGTATTTACTAATTTTTCTTGTGATTTCTTCTTTAACTCATTGGGTTTTTTTAGGAGTATGTTGCTCAGTTTTCACATAGTATGTGAATTTCCGAAATTTCCTTCTGTTACTGATTTCCTATTTTATTCCATTGTGGTCAGAGAAGATACTTTGTATGATTTTTAAGCCTTTTAAATTTGTTGAGAAGTGTTTCATGGCCTAACATATTATCTATCCTGGAAAATGTTCCATGTACACTTGAGAAGAATGAGTATTCTGCTTTTGGATTGAGTGTTTTATACATGTCTGTTAGGTCTTTGTTATTGTATTAGGGCATGCCTTCAATACTAGGCCAGGAAGTTAAAAATTCTGCCCTAGCATTCACTTTCTGCTTGTGCAGAGCCTCAGGGTCAGTCAGAGGTGAGATCTTAGACCTTTCTCAGATCTTTGCTAAGCTTATGTGTGATCCTCTGCATGTGCCTCATCTTCTCAATTCCCAGTAAAATGTGGGAGCTTTGCCAACACCCTGTGGATATCTCATTCTTCAGCCTTTTCTTTTGGGCTCCCTGGCTAGTCTGTTGTTTGCCCCAGCTGCTACCCTTTACCTCAGGCAGACTGATGTTAAAGCATTCAATTAACATCCCTGGGGGAGGAGCCTTTAGCACTGGGAGGACTCTGTGCAGTTAAATAGAGACAAGCCTTTGAGTGGGGTCTTCTAGAGCCAGGTCAGATAATGATTTCCCTTTGGGAATGAGGCTTTCAAAGATCTGTAGCCCCACTCTCCTCCCTCTGGCACAGGAATGCATGCTATTATTTTTCAAGGCTGCTGCAGAACTGGGGAGCAGGATATGAAACTAGAGTAAGTTAAAATGCCACAAGGTTGAGGTGTTATGCCTGACTAAATGCTGCCCCGAAAGCTGCAAGCCTTTAGTTAATTTCCAGAGTACTGAAAAAGTTGATCTTGACAAATTTTGTCATTTGTTGTTGTTGTTTGCTTTTATGGAGATGTAAACTTCTGGAGGTTCTTACTCTGCCCGTTTCGCTAGCATCACCACCATCAGTTTTTTAATGGAGGGTCAGGGGCTGAGACGCTGGGGTACCCATGATGTGAAGGGACCATCATGTAAAATTTCTAATAATGATCCTGGATCATTTCTTTTTACTTGGTCAAGAGCAAACTTCTTTAGCTTTGCTGTTATTTACCTTAGGGAAAAAAATGTAATAATCCAGTGATTCGACATGATATGAGCAGCTAAATCATTTTTTTATTCTTCATTTCAGGGACTTTAATATAAAGTTGGCTTTGAATTTAAGTAAATTCTGTTGTTGAGAAGACAGAATTGGGAGAAACTCTTTGAGTTTTTTTGTTTGTTTGTTTAGATGCTCATGCCTTGAATAGTATTGCAAAAGACTATTCTTATTAAGTGATATTAAAACAATGCCTGTTTTCTTCTTTTTTACATTTTCAGGGCACCTTTGATGATTACTTGGAGTTATTCCTGCAGTTTGGTTATGTGAGCCTTTTCTCCTGTGTTTACCCACTGGCAGCTGCCTTCGCTGTGCTAAATAATCTCACCGAAGTTAATTCAGATGCCTTAAAAATGTGCAGGGTCTTCAAACGCCCATTCTCAGAACCTTCAGCCAGTATTGGCGTATGGCAGGTAATTATTTGAGAAAAAATTATTTCTTTAAAAAAAAACAAAATGAGGCATTGTGATTAAAAAAAAAAAAAGCTCTATGGAGAGATTTGGGAAAACTGGATTTTATCCTTGCCATGCCACAAACTAGCTGTGTAACTTCAGGTGGTCATTAACTTTCTCTGGGGCATGCTTTTCTTGTTTTTAAAGTTGGGGGCGGGGATGAGCTATAATCTCCATGACTCCTTTCAGGTGTGAAACTTTGACAGTTTTCTTGGAGAGTAGTCAGCTGGGCCTCACCCACGGGTACTAATGAGGCCCTCCCCACTGCAGTGTCAGTGGAAATCACTGACACTGGACTTCTACTGGGGAGCCTGGACTTCCACTTCCACTCCTACCTGGCAGTAATGAGATTCCCTTTCAGGTCCCTGCTAGGGTGGTCTCAGAGAAAGCCCAGTGGAGAGTCAGGACTTTTAATACCACCCAAGAGGCCACATGAGTGCACAAAGGAGGCACTTGTACCCCTCCACCAAAGGAGGTATTAGTGGTAGTCTAGTGGGAAGCCAGAACTCTGGCCCCTCTCCAGCAATAATAAGGACCCCGCTCCCCACCTTGGGTGTCAGTGGTGTCCAGGTGGAGGACCTGGACTTCTGCCTCTACCTGCTAGTGACAAGATATTGTCCCCTGCTGGAGTGGTATCAGAGGAACCAACTAAAACAAAAGGTTATACAAAATCTGGAGTCTTATAACACCTAAAGTATCAAGGTTTTTATTTAAAAAATCACTCATTATACCAAGAAACAGGATGATACCAAACTGAATGAAAAAAAGACAATCAGCAGATGCCACCACCAAGATGACACACACATGTTGGAAATACTGGACAAAGATTTTAAAGCAGTCACAATAAAAATGCTTCAACAAGCAATTACAAACACACCTAAAACAGATGAAAAAATAGAATGTCTCAGCAAAGAAATAGACACAAAGGAGAATCAAATGGACATTTTAGAAGTTGAAAATATAATAAACAAAAAACTCAGTGAATGGGTGCAATAGCCGAATGGAAGGGATAGAGGAAAGAAGCAGGAACTGGAAAATAGAAAAATGGAAATTACCTGATCTGAACAACAGAGAGAAAATAGACTGAAGAAGTAAATATAGCCTCAGAGACCTGTGTGACTATAACAACAACAACAAAATCTAACATTCCTGTTATTGGAGTCCAAGAAGGAAAGGAGAAAGAAGGAAGGGCTGAAAAGGCACTTGAAGTAATAATGGCCAAAACTTTTCAAACTTGGCAAGAGACCTAAAACTATAGGTTCAAGAAGCCAAGTGAACCCCAAACAAAGAAGTTCATGCCAAAACGCATCATAATTAAACATCTGAAAACTAAAGACAAGGAAAAAAAATATTGAAAGCACTAAGAGAGAAATGACATCTTACCTATAGGGGAAAAACAATTAGAATGACAGCCAGTTTCTCATCAGAAATCATGGAGGCCAGAAGAAAGTGGCACAATATTTTCCAAGGCTAAAAAATACTGTCAATACAGAATCCTATATTCAGAGAAAATATCCTTTTGGAAGGAAGGGGAAATCAAGACACTCTCAAACGAAGGAAGAGTAAGAGAATTTTTTGCTAGCAGACCTATCCTAAAAGAATGGCTAAAAGTTCTGTAAACTGAGGAAATGATAAAGGGACAATGTCAGGAAGCAGAAACATGGTAAACAAAAACACAAGTAAAAACAATATATTTTCCTTCTACTCCTGAGTCTTTAAAGTTATGTTTGACAGTTGAAGCCAAAAAATACAACACTATTTAATGGTTCTAAGTATACGTAGAAAAAATATTATGACAATTGTATTATAAATGGGGAGTGATAAAGGGAGGTAAGATTTCTGTACTTTACTCAAACTAAATGACACAAGTAGACTGAATGTATACATATATATACACACACATATAAAATATAGTATATATATTTGTGTGTGTATGTCTATATATAGAGCAACCTCTAAAAAGCTATATTATTTAAAAGATACACTCAAAAACATAGTTAAATCAAAATGTACTAAAAATGTTGAGGTAACCTACAGTAAGACAAGAAGAAGAAAACAGAGAAATGAAAACACAGAAAACGAAGAAATGGCAGACTTAAGTCAATATTTTGATTAACTGTAAAGGGTCTAAAGACATGAGTTAAAGACAAAGATTGGCATAATGGATTAAAATGCGTAACTCAACTATATGCCATCTACAAGAAACGCAATTTAAACATGATATAAGCAGGTTGAAAGTAAAAGGATAGAAAAAATATATGTGGAAAAATTAATTGTAAGGAAGCAGGAGTGGCTATATTAATATCATATAGAGTAGACTTCTGAGCAAAGAAAATTACCAGAGAGGAACATTCTTTGATGATAAAAGGGTCAAATTATCAAGATGATGTAGAAATCTTAATATATATTCAGCAAACAACAAGGTTGTAAAATATGTGAACTAGAAACATAGAACTAAAAGGAGAAATAGATAAATCCACAATTATAGTTAGAAACTTCAACATCCCTTTCTCAACAGTTGACAGAACACTGGATAAAAAATCACCAAGGTTATTGAAGAACTCAACAACACCATCAAATAACAGAATCTAATCCATATTATAGAACATTCTACTCAACAGTAGAATATACTGTCACCTTCAACTTGATAAGGAGCATCTATTTAAAAAAACTTAAAGCTAATGTCATACTTATTAGTGAAAGATTGAATGCTTTCTTTCTAAGATTAAGAACAATGCAAGAATGTCCACTGTCACTACTTTTATTGAATATAGTACTAGAAATTCTAACTAGCATAGTAAGGCCAATGATATCTCCAATTTACCCACTAGCTGACCACAGGTACATGAGCAAGCCCAGTCAAGGTCAGCTAGACCAGAAAAATTGCATAGGTGAGCACAGCCTAAATTGTCCACCTGCAGAATCATGAGCTAAGTAAATGGTTGTTGTTTTAAGCCAGAGAGTTTGGGATGGTTTGTTACACAGCAATAGCTAACTAATGTATGAAGACTAAGTATTCTAAATATATCAGTTCTCCATTAATTTACAAGTTAATTAATCTACAAATGAGCTTATAAATGTAGCACTATCTCAATGGAAGTTTTTTTTTTTAACTAGGTAAACTTATTGTCAAGTTCACAGGGAAAAATAAATGAAATAGAATAGCAAGAAAACTCTAAAGAATAAGGGCAGGAACACTCCTTCCTACATATTAAAACTTGTTATATAACCTCAGTTGTTAAAGTAGTGTAGTGCTGGTGCATCATTAGACAATCAAACCAATGGAACAGGATTAAAAGTCCAGAAATTCAGTATATGATATAGGTGAAACGTCAATTCAATGGAGAAAATCATTAACCGTCCACCAATAGTTTTGGGATAATTAAGTCTCCAAAGTGTGTGTGTTGGGGGTAGTTTGCTCTTCAGAAGTTAAGAGGAAAAACGGCAAGACACAGAATGGGAGAAAATGTTGACAATACATTTGTCTGCCAAAGAATTTGTATTCAGATTATATGAAGGACTCTCCAACTTAATAATAAGACAATTAAATGAAAACATGGACAAAATATTTGAAGAAATGCTTCACTAAAGAATATATACAAATGGCCAATGAGCTCATGAAAATATTTAGAATTAGCTGCCAGGGAAATGCACATGAAAACCACAATGCAATAGCACTGTATACCTGTTTTAAAATTAAGAAGACTGATGATGCCAAGTGTTGGCAATGAGGTATATAGTAACTGGAACTCTCATACATTGCTGATAAGGACATGCTATAATGGTCACTTTGCAAAACTAGATTGCACTTTGTAAAAAAGTTCAACATACAGCTACCATGCCACCCAGCACTTCTACTCTTAGAAATCCAGGGGAAATGAAAGAATATGTCCATACAAAGACTGCACAGGAGTGTCCATAGTAACTTTATTCACAGTTATTCCAGTAGTCCAAAACTGGAAACAACCCAACTTGCTGTCAATAGGTAAATGGGTAAAAAAATAATTATGGTATATTCATAAAATGGAGCACTACTCAGCAGTAAAAAAGGAATAAATTACTGATAACATACAATGTTAAAATCTGTATGCTGCTAAACCAAGATGGTGGAGGAGTAGGAGGACGTGGAGTTCAACTCTTTTCACAAATGCATCACGAATACAGATGGAACAATTCTCACAGAACACTGGCTGAACACTAGCAGAAGACCTTGGACACTGGAAAGGACAAGAAAGATCCCCACATAACTGGGTAGGACAAAAGAAAGAAGGGAAAAAGAAGAGGAGAGGAAGCAGGATGGGATCTGCGCACTTGGGGAGGAGCTGAAGCAGAGGAGAGGCTCCTGTATCTGGGGAAGCCCCCTCACCGATGAGGAAATCAGTTGGGACAGAAGGGGAGCATCTGAGGCTGTCAGAGGAGCATGAAACAGCTGGTCTGTGGCAGACAGGACAGAGTAAGACCTACACAGATGGTCCGTGCCACAGCCCTGTGCGTCCCAGAGTGGGACGTGAGTCCACCGGTGCACATGGGGTCTGAGAGCTGGAACATGGGGATTGGAGAACAAACCCAGGGGGAGGACTGCTGTTGGCTGCGAGGAGACAGCCAGAGGGGATGGGAGAGAGGTAACCTGCAACTGGGAATGCTTGTGGAGGAAACCCAGACTGCCGTAGAAGCAAGGCGCCACTGTTGAGTGATGTGCAGGGGGTAGAACCACCATTGCAGCCTCTCTCTCTCCATGCGCCGGCCCCCTGTCCCGCCAAGTGCTAGGAAAAGCCCCCACCAGAGCTGACCTTCTCACGCCTGCTGCCAGGTGCTAGGAAAAGACCCCACCAGGGCTGACCTTCTTGCACCAGCTGCCAGACACTAGGAAAGGCTACCACTAGGGCCAGATCTCTCGCGCCCATGGCTGCCAGCTTTCCCGTACACCTGCCGCCAACAGGGCCCCTGCAAACCAGGCAGTTGTGCCACCTCCACATCCTGTCCTCACTGGGACAGACTTGGGTGCTCCAGGGCAGCCTCGGGAGCAGACTCCTGTGGATGGCCCACGTGCAGAGGTGGGGCTAAAACCACAGATGAGCCCCAGGGGCGGGGCGACTAAGGAAGAGGAACAAAAACCTTTCCATGCAGCTGCACAAACCACAGATTAAATCCCTGCAATCCGCTTGGTAAACCCTGCATCTGTGGAATATCTGAATGGACAACAAGTGTTCCCACAACTGAAACCAGTCTAGCTCTAGCATCTGTGGACTTTGGGGACTAGTACATGTGGGAGTTGGGCCAGGTCAGAGTCTGAGCTGCCCCCACAGTGCCCACAGAGGGACCAGAGACTTACCTAGGGGTTTTGGAGGGCCTCCTGGGGAGGTGAAGGTTGGCTGTGACTCACAGTGGGGGCAAGGACACTGACAGCTGAGACCCCAGGAAAAAATAATTATTACTACTTTTTTAATGTTTTGCTTTGTTCTGTTCTTCTGTTTTTTAAATTTGGTTTTACTTTTTATTTAGTGTTAAAAAAATTTTAATATATTTTTAATTCTCTTATATTTCTATTTCTGCGTTACATTTTTGCTGTTCTCTGTTCTTTCCTTGTTTTTTTCTTTCCTTTGTTGTATTTTGTTTTCATCTTTTTTTTCCTTTGTTCTATTTGTTCTTATCTTTTTTATAATTTTTTTTCTCATTTTTGTGTTTTGTTTTCTTTTCTTTTTCCTTCAGTTTGCATTCTGCTTTTGTTTTGTTTTTTATTTTTTGTTTTTGTTAGTTTTGTTTTTAATTGTTTGATTTTGTTTTGGGATTCATTTGTTTATCTGCTTGTTCTCTTGTTTTTTGTTTTCTCTCTTTTTGTTTCTTATTTTGTATGTATATGTGTTCAGCTTTTTGTTTTTGTTTGGCTTTGCTTTTACCATTTGGGGTTTTGTTTGTTCATTTGTTTGTTTGTTTTTAATTGTTGCTGTTTGCTTGTTTTTTTGTTTTTTTTTGTTTTTTTTAATACTTTATTTATTTATTTTTATTTATTTATTTATGACTGTGTTGGGTCTCTTAGTTTTCGTGTGAGGGCTTTCTCTAGTTGCGGCAAGTGGGGGCCACTCTTCATCGCGGTGCGGGGGCCGCTCTTCATCGCGGTGCGCGGGCCTTTCACTATCGCGGCCCCTCCCGTTGCGGGGCACAGGCTCCAGACGCGCAGGCTCAGTAGTTGTGGCTCATGGGCCCAGTTGCTCCGTGGCATGTGGGATCTTCCCAGACCAGGGCTCGAACCCGTGTCCCCTGCATTGGCAGGCAGACTCTCAGCCACTGTGCCACCAGGGAAGCCCCTGTTTGCTTGTTTTTATCTTTGCTATTTGTCTTGGGTATTGTTTGTCTGTTTGCTTTCATTTGTTTTCTTCCTGCCCTTTTTTTTTTCTTTTCTTTTTATTTTTTCCCCTTTTTCTCCAAGCTATGTGGCTTGTGGGGTCCCAGGCCTTGGTTCCCAGGCCGGGGGTCGGGCCTGAGTCTCCGAGGTGGAAGAGCCTAGTTTAGGACCCTGGAACACCAGAGAATTTCTGGCCCCAGGCAATATTAATCAGCGAGAGCTCTCCTGGAGGTCCCCATCTCAACTCCAAGACCTGGCTCCACTCAACTGCCTGCCGGCTCCAGTGCTGAACGCCACACACCAAACAACAAGGGAGACAGGAACACAAACCCACCCATCAGCAGAGAGACTGTCTAAAGTCGTACTAAGCCTACAGACACCCCAAAACACACCACCTGACGTGACCCTGCCCGTCAGAGGGAAAAGATCCAGCTCTACCCACCAGAATGCAGGCACCCGTCCCTCCCACCAGGAAGCCTACACAAGTCACTGGACCAACCTCACTCACTGGGGACAGATACCAGAAGCAAGAGGAACTACGACCCTGCAGCCTGCAGAAAGAAGACCTCAAACACAGTAACTTAGACAAAATGAGAAGACAGGGAAATATCTTGCAGATGAAGGAGTAAGGTAAAAACCCAGAAGACCAAATAAATGAAGAGGAAATAGGCAATCTACCTGAAAAAGAATTCAGAGTAATGATAGTAAAGATGATCCAAAATCTCAGAAATAGATTGGAGAAAATACAAGAAACGTTTAACAAGGACCTAGGAAAACTAAAGAACAAACAAACAGTGATGAACAACACAATAACTGAAATTAAAACTAGAAGGAATCAATAAAAGAATAACTGAGGCAGAAGAATGGATAAGTGAGCTGGAAGATAGAATGGTGGAAATAACTGCCACAGAGCAGAATAAAGAACAGAGAATGAAAGGAATTGAGGACAGTCTCAGAGACCTCTGGGACAACGTTAAATGCACCAACATTTGAATTATAGGGGTCCCAGAAGAAGAAGAGAAAGAGAAGGGGTCTGAGAAAATATTTGAAGAGATTATAGTCAGAAAATTCCCTAACATGGAAAGGAAATAGTCAAGTCTAGGAAGCACAGAGAGTCCCATACAGGATAAACCCTAGGAGAAACACACCAAGATGCATATTAATCTAACTAACAAAAATTAAATTCAAAGAAAAAAATATTAAAAGCAGCAAGGGAAAAGCAACAAATAACATACAAGGAAATCCCAATAAGGTTATCAGCTGATATTTTAGCAGAAACTGTAGGCTAGAAGGGAGTGGCAGGATATATTTAAAGTGATGAAAGGGAAAAACTACAACCAGGATTACTCTACCCAGCAAGGCTCTCATTCAGATTTGACGGAGAAATCAAAAACTTTACAGATAAGCAAAAGCTAAGAGAATTCAGCACCACCAGACCAGCTTTTCAGCAAATGCTAAAAGAACTTTTCTAGACAGGAAACAGGAGAAGGAAAAGACCTACAGTAACAAACCCAAAACAATTAAGAAAATGGTAATAGGAACATACATGTCGATAATTACTTTAAATGTAAATGGATTAAATGCTCCAATCAAAACACAGACTGGGGGCTTTCCTGGTGGTCCAGTGGTTAAAGAATCCACCTTACAATGCAGGAGACGCGGGTTTGATCCCTGGTCAGGGAACTAAGATCCCACATACTGCGGGGAAACTAAGCCTGCGTGCCACAACTACTGAGCTCATGTGCCACAACTACTGAGCTCGCGCACCTCAGCTAGAGCCTGCGTGCCATAAAATACAGAGTCCATGCGCTCTGGAACCTGTGCGCCACAACTAGAGAAGAGAAAACCTACACGCTACAACTGGAGAGAAGCCTGTGCACCACAACAAAGAGCCCACACACCACAACGAAAGATCCCGCATGCCTCAACAAAGATCCCGCATGCCACAACTAAGACCTGATGCAGCCAAACATAAATTAAAAAAAAAAAAGACACAGACTGGCTGAATGGATACAAAAACAAGACCTATATGTATGTTGTCTACAAGAGACCCACTTTGGACCTAGGGACACATACAGACTGAAAGTGAGGGGATGGAAAAAGATACTCCATGCAAATGGAAATCAAAAGAAAACTGGTGTAGCGATACTCACATCAGACAAAATAAACTTCAAAATAAAGACTGTCATAAGAGACAAGGAAGGACACTACATAATGATCAAGGGATCAATCCAAGAAGAAGACATAGCAATTGTAAATATTTATGTACCCAACATAGGAGCACCTCAATACATAAGGCAAGTGCTACCAGCCATAAAAGGGGAAATTGACAGTAACACAGTAATACTGGGGGACTTTGACACTCCACTTACACCAATGGATAGATCATCCAGACAGAAAATTAATAAGGAAACACAAGCCTTCAGTGACACATTAGACCAGATAGACTTTTATGATATTCATGGGACATTCCACCTGAAAGCAGCAGAATACACTTTCTTCTCAACTGCATATGGAACGCTCTCCAGGATAGATCACATCTTGGGTCACAAATCAAGCCTCAGTAAAGTTAAGAAAATTGAAATCGTATCAAGCATCTTTTCCCACCACAACACTATGAGATTACAAATCGATTACATGGAAAAAAAGACCTGTAAAAAACAGAAACACATGGAGGCTAAACTGCACTACTAAATAACCAAGACATCACTGAGGAAATAAAAAAAATACCTAGAAACAAATGACAATGAAAATACAATGACCCAAAATCTATAGGGTGCAGCAGTTCTAAGAAGGATTTTTATAGCAATACAATTCTATCTCAAGAAACAAGAAAAATCTCAAACAACCTAACCTTATACCTAAAGCAGCTGGAGAAAGAAGAAGAAACAAAACCCAAAGTTAGGTGAAGGAACGAAATTATAAACATCAGAGCAGAAATAAATGAAATAGAAATGAAAAAAAAACAATAGCAAAGATCAATAAAACTAAAAGCTGGTTCTTTGAGAAGATAAACAAAATTGATAAACCTTTAGCCAGACTCATCAAGAAAAAGAGGGAGAGGACTCATATCAATAAAATTAGAAATGAAAAAGGAGAAGTTACAACTGACACCGCAGGAATACAAAGGATCGTAAGAGACTACTACAAGCAACTATATGCCAATAAAATGGACAACCTGGAAGAAATGGACAAATTCTTAGAAAGGTGTACAACCTTCCAAGACTGAACCAGGAAGAAATAGAAAACATGAACAGACCAATAACAAGTAATGAAATTGAAACTATGAAAATCTTCCAACAAACCAAAGTCCAGGACAAGATAGCTTCACAGGTGAATCCTATCAAACATTTAGAGAAGAGCTAACACCTATCCTTCTCAAACTCTTCAAAAAATTGCAGAGAGAGGAACACTCCCAAATTCATTCTACAAGGCCACCATCACCCTGGTACCAAAACCAGACAAAGATATCACAAAAAAAGAAAATTATAAGCCAATATCACTGATGAACATAGATGCAAAAATCCTCAACAAAACACTAGCAAACCAAATCCAACAACACATTAGAAGGATCATACACCATGATCAAATGGGATTTATCCCAGGGATGCAAGGATTCTTCAATATACACAAATCAATCAATGTGATACACCATATTAACAAACTAAAGAATAAAAACCATATGATCATCTCAATAGATGCAGAAAAAGCTTTCGATAAAATTCAGCACCCATTTATGTAAGAACTCTCCAGAAAGTGGGCATAGAGCAACTTACCTCAACATAATAAGGTCCATATATGACAAACCCACAGCAAACATTATTCTCAATGGTGAAAAACTGAAAGCATTTCCTCTAAAATCAGGAACAGGACAAGGGTGCCCACTCTCGCCATTATTATTCAACATAGTTTTGGAGGTCCTAGCCACGGCAGTCAGAGAAGAAAAAGAAAAGGAATCCAAATTGGCAAAGAAGAAGTAAAACTGTCACTGTCTGCAGATGACATGATACTATACATAGAAAGTCCTAAAGTTGCCACCAGAAAACTACTAGGGCTAATCAATGAATTTAGTAAAGTCACAGGGTACAAAATTAATACACAGAAATCTCTTGCATTCCTATACACTAATAATGAAAGATCAGAAAGAGAAATAAGGAAACAATCCCATTTACCACTGCAACAAAAAGAATAAAATACCTAGGAATTAACCTACCTAAGGAGGCAAAAGAACTGTATGCAGAAAGCTGTAAGATACTGATGAGACAAATCAAAGATGGCACAAACAGATGGAGAGATATACCATGTTCTTGGATTGGAAGAATCAATATTGTGAAAATGTACTACCCAAAGCAGTCTACAGATTCAATGCAATCTCTGTCAAACTACCAATGGCATTTTTCACAGGACTAGAACAAAAAATTTTACAATTTGTATGGAAACACAAAAGACCTCAAATAGCAAAAGCAATCTTGAGAAAGAAAAATGGAGCTGGAGGAATCACTCTTCCTGACTTCAGACTATACTACAGGGCTACAGTAATCAAGACAGTATGGTACTGGCACAAAAACAGAAATATAGGTCAATGGAACAGGATAGAAAGCCCATAGATAAATCCATGCACACTGTGGCCACCTTATCTATGACAAAGGAGACCAGAATATACAATGGAGCAAAGACAGCCTCTTCAATAAGTGGTGCTGGGAAAACTGGACAGCTACATGTAAAAGAATGAAATTAGAACACTCCCTAACACCATACACAAAAATAAACTCAAAATGGATTCAAGACCTAAATGTAAGGCCAGACACTATAAAACTCAGAATGGGAGAAAATATTTGCAAATGAAGCAACTGACAAAAGATTAATCTCCAAACTATACAAACAGCTCATGCAGCTCAATATCAAAAAAACAACCCAATCAAAAAATGGGCGAAAGACCTAAATAGACATTTATCCAAAGAAGACATGCAGATGGCCAACAAACACATGAAAAGATGCTCAACATCACTAATTATTAGAAAAATGCAAATCAAAAGTAAGATGAGATATCACCTCACACTGGTCAGAATGGCCATCATCACAAAGTCTACAAACAATAAATGCTGGAGAGGGTGTGGAGAAAAGGGAACCCTCTTACACTGTTGGTGGGAATGTAAATTGATACAGCTGCTATGGAGAACAGTGTGGAGGTTCCTTAAAAAGTAAAAATAGAACTACCATGTGACCCAGCAATCCCACTACTGGGCATATACCCAGAGAAAACCGTAACTGAAAAAGATAGGTGCACCCCAGTGTTCATTGCAACACTGTTTACAATAGCCAGGGCATGGAAACAACCTAAGTGTCTATTGACAGAGGAATGGAAAAAGAAGATGTGGTACATATATACAATGGAATATTACTCAGCCATAGAAAGGAATGAAATTGGGTCATTTGTAGAGACATGGATGAACCTAGAGATTGTCATACAGAGTGAAGTAAGTCAGAAAGAGAAAAACAAATATCATACATTAACTCATATATGTGGAATGTGGAAACATTGGTATAGACGATCTTATTTACAAAGCAGAAATAGAGACACAGACATAGAGGACAAATGTATGGATATCAAGGGGGGAAGGGGGATGTGTGGGATGAATTAGGAGATTGGGATTAACACAATACACTACTGATACTATGTATAAAGTGAATAACTAATGAGAACCTACTATATAGCACAGGGAACTCTACTCAGTACTTGTGGTGACCTCAGTGGGAAGGAAATCCAAAAAAGTGGGGATGTATGTATTCATATAGCTGATTCACTTTGCTGTACAGCAGAAACGAACACAACATTGTAAAGCAACTATACTCCAATAAAAATATTATTGAAAAATCAGTATGCCAAGTGAAAGAAGCAGACATAAAAGCATGTATACTGTATGATTCTAATTATATAGAATTCTGGAAAGTCAAACTAATATATAGTGACAAAAAAACAGATCAGTGTTTGCTTGGGGCCAGGTACAAAGTGAGGGGTGGTTTGCTTGGGGCCAGGAATCTTTTGGGGAAAATGGAAATATCCTATTTGTGATGGTGGTTTCACTGGTAAATACACTTATCAAAAGTTAATGAAGTGTATACCATAAATGAGTACAATTTATTATATGTAAATTGTAACTCAGTATATGTGATATTTAAAAACCCAAAAGCTTAGTTAGAAATGTATTAAAAATGCAGGAAGCCAGACACTGTCATGTGCTGCCAATGGGAAAGTGAACTGGTCAACCCTGGGGAGTTCAGCTTGCTATTATCTATCAAAATTATGAGCACAGTGGCCCCTTTGACTCAACTAGTCCACTTCCAGGAACTTATCCCACTTCCACACTTCTTAAATGATGTGTTTGCAAGTTTACTAACTGTAGCATTGTTTGTAATAGCAAGCAATTAGGAAATGGTTAAATAAACCTTGGTACATTGATGCAATGAAATACTTAAGCAGTTGTGACTTAAGTCTTACGTTGTGACTTAAGAATGAGGGAGATCTTTGAGTACGGACACAGAATATCCTCCAAGACATTTTAAGTGACAAAAGCAAGGGGCCTGACAATGTGTATTATGCTGAGAAGAGAGTAAGAAAGTATATGTTCAGGTTTGCTTATATTTATTTGCATACAAAGTGTCTGGAAAGATACATAAGAAATTAATAATAGTGATTATCTTATGGGGAGAACAGGAGGTGACGAAGGGGAGAAAGGGGACAAGGAGACTCTTCCCTATACACTGATAACATTTTATTTTTGAACTAATTTATAATAAATCAATAAATAGAAATTTAAAGCTATTTTAAGATAAAGTCCTGAGCAGATTTGTTGTAAAGAAAACTGTGGAGAAATAAGAAGATTACACAAAGGATATCTAAAATATTATAAGATGGTAGATATTCTTCCTGGGACAAGATTTTATTAAGTTTGGATCCGATCATGTTTTGTTTTGCTTCTATATTTCTAATAGTAATTGTATTTCTTAGAATTAGACATTGTTATTAAGTAGTGATCACCAAGTGCTGTACATAAAAAGAAAGAAAGAAAGAGAGAGAAAGAGGGAAAGAAAAGAAAGAACAATGGTCACAATGTTTCCATAGTCCATTCTCAGTAATACTCACCAGTCTCCTTCATAGGACCCTGGCTCAGTCTACCTAGTAGGTCTCAGTGGGGCATCTGTATTTTTCTGAAGTTCTACAGGTGACTCGGGAAATGTAGTTAGGAAGGGATCACTATCACTGGTGCCTCGGGTATGGCTGAACCAGATGTGGTATGGTATGTGGTCTGTCAAAGTAGAAGGACAGTTTCACAAAATGAATTCTATTTGAAATCATACCTAACTGTTTTTGAATGTGAAACATTCTCTCTGGCGGCCCTAGTTTAGATTCCCTTTAGCTATGCATAGAGTCAAGTAACTTTAATAGTGTATTTTTCTTGGATGTGTTCCCAATTCAGGTCCCTGGCCACATCCATTTGGGAAGATAGAACATACTGTTTGGGATATTCAAGCCAAAAGTATCTGAAATACCTTCTAACAGTATGGCTTTTTTGAGCTAACGAAAATCATGGCATTATAGAGAAAAAGTGGTACATGTCCTTGGAATGTTTAGAACTAAAGAAAGACTTTAGATAATACAAAAAAGGATGAGGAAATATGGAAGCAGTCACTGTGGTCTTTAATTTCACATTTTTTTTTCTTTCAGTTGGCTTTTGAAACAATGAGTGTTATATCTGTGGTCACTAACTGTGCTCTGATTGGAATGTCACCACAAGTGAATGCACTCTTTCCGGAGTCAAAAGCTGACCTCATTTTGATCGTGGCAGCAGTGGAGGTGAGTGAACATTTAGACCTATTTTAAATAGTCTCTACGTCAGATGCCTGTGTTATTCTAAGGCAGTGATGTCCCTGGCTGTCAGTGATGGGCAGTTTAGCGACATGCATTTACTGGTAAGAAAGCAAAGTGGCTCAGGTAATAGGAACACATGAGGATCCAGGCTGTCCTTTCCTGGTTATTGACTACTACAAAGAAGTCACCGTGGTGCTAACAGGACAGTGATTTTTCCAGCCATTGTGCTGGCCTGTCTAGCATTGAGGAAATAAATCCTATTTGAAATAGAATTCTATAGATTTAATGGTTTTTTTGAGTCTGTTTGGGGGCGAGGGAATCTGTCACTTCCACTTTCTAAAGCAAATAAATCCTAAGAAATGCTTTTTGATCATGACTTAAGTATCATTTGCAACAGGTGTGGGATTCATTGCAAAACACTCTAAAACTCCAAAATGTAACGTGTAGGAAGACTCAATTTCAAATACCAAGTACAAGTAGGCTGTCTGTGTACGTTTTAGATATTTGTCTTGTTTATCATGTTTCTGAGTACAGATTACTGTAACATCTTGAAAATTAAGCACTAACCAGTTGCAAATGGAAGAATTTGCAGGAATTTTCTTGTTGCTAGTGATTATAGTTGTCAGGAATATTGTGACCTTTCATTTTTAGATACTAAAAAAAATAGAGCAGTAGTGGAGATTTTTCAAAGCAGAATTTAGTAGGATCATAGAGCAGTGATTCTGGACTTAGGGCTGACCATAAGAAATGGAATTGTGAACTTGTACATTTCTAATGGTGGCTAAAGAAATATATTCTGCTCTGCTCTGTTTGCTCTTTTAGTGTATTTGATAGGAATCTGTGTTCATGATAGAAGCTATATATAGAGTATGCATTTTGGAGAATGATTTTAGACAGCAGCAACTAGGAAGGGAAAGAATGGCTTTGCAGATAAAAGTAGGTCTGTTTTGAATTTTGTGAGTTGAACAGGATTTTGGAGAGCTATTTGCAAGGCAGTTTATTACCTGTGGCAGTAAGAGAACAAAACAGAGGTACCTTAGACAGAGGATGGCCAGCTGGGCAGGCTCACAGTGCATCTTCTTGATTTAAAATACGGCGCTTAACTTTGCAGATCTTGGAAGTTGTCTTTGCCAGCACATCCAGAGCTAATAAGGCTTTGGGACTGACTTACACTTAAAAATCATGAGACTCACAGGGGACTGACCAGAATACCAGGTAGTTAATCTACCATAAGGAGACTTTTCCAATGCTTATAACCGTTGGTGTTAAAGTAGAAGTGGAGGGCTTCCCTGGTGGCGCGGTGGTAGAATCCGCCTCCCAGTGCAGGGGACACTGGTTCGAGCCCTGGTCCGGGAAGATCCCACATGCCGCGGAGCAGCTAAGCCCATGCACCACAACTACTGAGCCTGTGCTTTAGAGCCTGCGAGCCACAGCTACTGAAGCCCATGTGCCTAGAGCCTGTGCTCCGCAACAAGGGAAGCCACTGCAATGAGAAGCCCACGCACTGCAACAAAGAGTAGCCCCTGCTCACTGCAACTGGAGAAAGCCCAGGCTCAGCAACGAAGACGCAGTGCAGGCAAAAATAAATAAATAAAATAAATAAATTCAAAAAAATAAAAAAGTAGAAGTGGAATTGGTTATTAGAAGATTTCTTGGTAAATTTAGAAGCAGAGCAGGAGGAGTGTAATAGTCTTGAGAGACGCAGAAAACCTGAAAAACCATCCCTTCCCTCAAACAGGGCAGAGCTCTTTCATGAGCCGGATCTTGGTGTCCATCACCAGCTTCTGAGCAATGCTGGATGATTTCAGTACTGCCCACTTCTTGATTTTGCCTTCACTTTCTCTAGACTTTTGGCTGGCCCAGTCTTCCTATATATTCCTATTAATTAGACCACGGTCTTCTTTTGTATTGGTGATCTCTTAATCAGATAGCCACACCCTGGTTCTTCTTAATTAACGTGGGAGATTTCCTGGCCCATAAGACTGTTCTGTACATGGCTAACCTCAAGTGTTGCAGACTGATTTTGCTAGTCTAATCCTCATGTATTCACTTAATCTGCAAGTTTTAACATGTACTTTGTTGTTGCCCTGAAGTTCTAACCCTTATGCCTCCTCTTACATTTTTAGTCTCTTCATATAGTATTAAAGTAACTGTTTCACTGTCGTTATCTAAACTGGTTCCTTAGAGTACAACAGAAATAAGCCTCTATTTAAAAAATCTTGTGAGGAAAAACCTTAGGTTTTTTTTTTAAATTTAATTTATTTTTTTGGCTGCCTTGGGTCTTCGTTGCTGCACGCAGGCTTTCTCTAGTTGCAACGAGCGGGGTCTACTCTTCACTGCGTTGCGCAGGCTTCTCATTGTCGTGGCTTCTCTTGTTGTGGAGCACGGGCTCTAGGTGTGCGGGTTTCAGTAGTCGTGGTGTGCGGGCTCAGTAGTTGTGGCTCACGGGCTCTAGAGCGCAGGCTCAGTAGTTGTGGCACACGGGCTTAGTTGCTCCGTGGCATGTGGGATCTTCCCGGACCAGGGCTCAAACCCCTGTACCCTGCATTGGCAGGTGGATTCTTAACCACTGCGCCACCAGGGAAGTCCCAGGATTTTATTTAATTAAAAAGAAAATTTTAGATTTTTTTTTTAAAGCTTGATTGAGTATGCAGCGTAAAATTGAATAAAAGACAAAAATGATCATTATTTTATGTTGGTAACTCAGTGCCATGTTACAACTTTTGTGTATTTACCGCCATCTAGTGTTTCCTTTAAAAAATCATGAGACTTCAACACTACTTTTATTTGTATAATAGTTGCAGAAATTTATTAGAGACTGACCAAGAGAATAGCCTACCAATATGTGAAACCATATGATAGAATCATATGAAATGCCATTTTCTGGGTTAAAAATAGTCAAATATTGGGAATTTCATAAAGTTCAGCCCACAGCATTGTCAGTATCTAAATAATTTCTCTTAAATAATCATCATTATCCTCACTTCTGAGACAAATTTAGCTCACTTCTTTGATGTAATTTCAAGGAAAGGATCACTATGTTAAATGCAGAATTACACAAAGATCTCCATTTCCTAAAAGATAGAAATGGCCTAAAATCCTCTAAATATCAGATGTTTGATAATCTTTCATTTTAGCGTTAAATGCATTCACAGTTTTCTTTTAATTTTAAACTTGGCAAGATGCAGCAAACATATTGAATGCTAACAATTCACCTACTAAATGCTGTTCTTTTTCAAGGGTGAAAATGAATTAACTACTCACCTAGAAGTTACACTGCATTTCTGATGGTTAGGTTCTGGTGACCAGCAAGCCAGTCTGCACCATGCATGTTTAATTTTTAGTTTTAAAAATATCACTGAATTGCAGTTTCTTTTTTTTACAAAAGAACGTAAGTTAGGTAATTTTTTGTCTAGTGCTGCTCAGAAACAGAGTTGATTCTCATCTCTTTGTAATGACTAAAGGTGTCTTCTGATAGTGGACTGAAGCCTTAGGGTTCTTCTGTGCCCCGACTCACAAGCTTTATTTTCCTATTTAAAAAAAAATTAGTTTCATACTTAAAGAAAAGTTGCAAGCATAATACAGATAATCCCTACATATCCCTTTATTAGGAGTCACTAATTTTGAACATTTTGCCGTATATGTGCTTGCTGTCTGTCTCTTGATTGATTTACATCTGTATTTGTATCTACATATAGATATTTCAAACTATGGAGATTCTGTTTCTGTACTGCCTCTTAATGCACTGTGGCCCTGGGCCAGTCACCTTGTCTTGTAAGCTCATCTCCTTGACTGCGTATTGAGGCCAGTGCAGCATCCTTTCCAGGGATGCTCTGATGAGTATAGTAGAAATGACACACGTGTAACCCTAATCACAGGTGTCCGGCATGGAGCAGGTGCTGAACAAATTGCAGGTCTTGTTATCACTCTTACAAGGCAAGATCCTGTACATGTAAAATGCCAAACACAGAGCTGGGCACTTGGTCAAGGCACAGTGGATGTGAGCTGCAGTTCTAACCATCTCTGCAATGGCAGAATGAAGCTTTTGTTATCTTTATTATCATTCTATCATCATTTGTTAAGCAGGCAGTATAGCAGCATGGAAGTAGCTCGGGGTGTCAGAGTCAGGAGGTAGAGGAATTAGAATCTCAGCTCTTCCCCTTAATCTCTGCACACCTTGGTTTCCTTAGGTGTAAAATGAGAGCATTGGTATTGTACACAAGAAGTGATGGCACCAGATCTGACCCAGAGGAGGAGGTGAAAAAGTGATAACTTCACGGTACCACCATTGTTAATGAGTTAATCCTTTAGCAGTTGGCGCATATGTCTCCATCAGCTCATTGATGCGTTTCCATGAGCTTGGTTCTTCATAATAACACTGAATTGGTTTTGTTTGTGTTAAAGTTTCTTAAGTATTAATTGCCTTCTCTTATGTGCCTGTTCCCATCCTGTGATATGATTCCATTTTTCTTCCCTCTTCCTGCTCTTGTTCCCACATCTGAGTTCAGCCCTCCCTCCCACCCATCCATCACGCATCAAGTCTTGCTGATTCTGCCTTCTGAATATCTGTTTAGTTTCTCTTCCCTGTTACCATTGGCGTGGCTTGAGTTTAGGCTCTCACCATTTCTCATCTAGACTTATTTTTTAACAGCTTTTGGAGATACGTCACATAACTGTACAGTTCACTCATTTCAGATATACATTCCACGCCTCTTACCTAGACTTTTACAGCAGATCCTCACCAGCCATCTGGTTTTCATGCTTTCTCTCCCCTGCCTCATGCTCTCTACTTCTGGAGTGGTTATTCTAAAATGAAATTCTGATCATATTTCTCCTCTGCTTACAGAAGAAATGCCCGAGTTAAATATCAGGTTCTTTATAACCTCCTTTTCCCCTTCACCTCCCCTGCTGCCCCATCTCACCCTTGGACGTGCCGGAGCCCTTCCTACAAGTTGCTATTAGCATTTACTAAAACTGTACGGCAATCATGTATCTCTTCCACCAGACTGAGCTTCCTGAGAGCAGGGGCAAGGACAAGTGCGTAATAAATACTCAATAACTGAGAAGTGGCCATTGAATTACTTTAACTCTTTGTTTTCAAGTGATTAAGCAGTCGCTTGTTAAATGTTTGTTAATGAATGACTGAGTCACATATAGTTGTTGGTTTTTTTTCTTCAGTGAACATACAGTTAGCATTAGCTATTTGAGAATTAACTTCAACTTTTTAATTAAAGATTCTGCTGTACCTTTGGGAAGTACACCAACAAAACCCCTATGGCAAAATATTAAAATTGTGTTATTACAAGAAAACGTGAACTGAATTAGGCAGTATGGTACAGTGATTAAGAACATGGGCACTGGATTCAAATCCTGACAAGCTATGTGTCTTTGAATGAATTTGAACAATTCAGTACAATTGTTATGCAGATAATGAATAAATGCACGTGGTATGCTTACCACAGTGCTTGGCAAGATTAAGTATTCAGTATTTGTTAGTAATTGTTGTTGTCTCAGAAAAAAAAATCTGTTCTCATAAAAGTCTCTTCACCTGGTTGAAAGGTCTGATTAAATTCTGAGATTTCAATTTAAAAACTTGCCTAGGAAGGAACCCACAACCAACTCTTTACCTTCTCCCAGTGTCGGACCATGTGTTGGGTTCCTAAGAAGGTAAATAAGGTTTTTGACCTTTGGATTAGGGTACTTGGGATGGAATTATTGAACTGGGTTTTTTCCTTCTTCCTTTTGCTTCATCAATTCCTGTGATAATCTTGGTAATTTTCTCATCTTTCTATGGGCTGCCCCCCTCTTCAGTTTGATGAAACATTGCTTGTGTTCTCTTAATGGTGTGGGAATAATTAAAGACAGTCAAGGTAAATTCTTTCATTGGATATATATTCATTGTGTGCTTACAAGATGCCGGGCATTAACCAAGATACAGCCCTAGCTTTAGAAGTGCTCACAGAGAGAATCCTCTGAGAGATAAATCACAGTGCAGTAGAAGACCTCTTTCCTAACCTTCCCCAGCTCTCTCCATCCCCTCCTGACAGAGTTCCGACTGGCATAGACTCTCCCAGCCTGCTGGGTGGGAGCCATGGGGAAGATGTCCACTCACTGAGTTAAGTGCTTACCAAGAGGCACTTTGTTCCCAAATCTGTTTATGTGTGGTATTCTCGTTACTGTGATTGGCATAATTTAATTAAATGGAATGAAAACTGATGAAATGTGTGTGCTAAAATAGAGAAAGCCGTCATTTTCCGTGAAAACCTTTGGAAAGACTCCATAAAGACAAATTACTATCAGATGGATAAAGATGAGTCAATTATAAAAGATTAGGGAAAATCATAAAAATATGGGCAGCTTCCAGATTCTGTTTTCACATTGCTTCACAAGTGTCTTTAAATTTTCACTCTTCGTTAAAGAAAACAAACCTGGGAATCTTTGACATTGTCTTATGGGTGTTATTTATGCCTAGAAGACAGTGAGAAGCTCCATCACTGGATCCTACTCAAAGGAAAGGCCTTGGCTCCACATTAAAAGATTTGCAAATAAATATATACATTTAAATGCTTATTAAAATAAAATATTAAAGATAGGCATTTTTTTTAATGGGTCCTCATTTTAGCTAACTTTTTTGGTTAACTGAGAAATTACTGACCCAGGTGAGCTGCCTAAAGGAGCTTCTGTCCTTGGGGAATAGGGGATTAGGGGCCTGGCTTGTAAGTTTGTCAATTAATGGGAAATATTGGTTTGTTGAAGGACCCAGTGCCCTCCAAAGTGATAATTAGTATATAATCTGTTTAAATGTGACTTTGTTGATATCCAATTTTTACAAATTACTCTACATTCTTTTTTTTTTTTTTTCTTACTCTGCATTATTCTTTTAAGGTGATAACAGTGGTTGTAACCTGTTTCTTATCCTGGAAAGTTTAGGAAAAGGCAGGTCTCTGAAAGAGATCAGTTTATACTCGGAATGGAGTTGTTTTCAGATAAGAATTTTAGAAGGATTAAGAATTAGAAAGCTTGACAGTTTCTCTACACTCTTAAGTCATAATTTCTACCTTATTTAAAGTAAAACTGTAGAACATCCTGTATATCCATATTCAAATGTAAATACTCCAAATATCCACAAAGAAAATGACTTGGGTTATTCGTCTTTGAGGACTGTCACTCAGGTCTCCTCTCAGCTGGCGCTTTCAAAGCCTCCTGTCAAGTACCTGCTCCCTCTGATATCTCCTATTACATCCTAGCCTGTGCCCCGCCTTCAGCCACAGACCTGCTAAGTGCACTGGCTTCTTCTCGGATTTAGCTGCTGACTGCCTCTTTGCATGACATTGAACTTCCCTTTCTGATACATAAACCAGTTCACAGTCAAACTTGCCTCCTTTCTCTGCTTTTCTCTTTTATTCCTTTGGAGAATGGGAGATAAGAAAGCATTTTGGTTTCATTTTTTTTTTTCCCTAAGATGGAAAGCAAGTTGTGCTTCAGAAAATTGATAGTAGACTTTAAGAACATAAGAAAGCTCCACTCTTTATAGTATTGGATGGGATGTTGAGAAGTACCAATCCAAGGGGAATACATTTGGGGAGGCCTTGTATGGCAGGGGACCTCTTTTGAAGGAAGAGTGGGACATTGGGGCAGCTCCAGAGGCAGGAGTGACTTGGGAATGGTGTGGTCACAGGCCATGTGGGTTTGCTTAGGGAGAGTGAAGAGCATGAATTGGGGGATAAGGGGTAATGGGTGGGGAAATTGGTGGAGGGCTCAGAGCTCGTGAGGAAAACGTTACATTGCATGTACATTTCATGTAAAGTGGTCCGTTTTAACATGCTCAGAGGCAGAACTGCCATATTCATTTCCCCTCATTAATGTCAACTCTACTTGGCTATTCCCAGTGATACATGAAAATGAATAGCTTGAAAATTGAATCTACCATATCTCCCCTCCTTTCCTTACTAGGGAGTAGCTGCCGCATGTGGGTGTGAGGAGGTTGAAGTGGATTCATGCCTGAGGAGCCTGGCCCTGCGGGTGTAGGCAGCATTGGCTGTCCTCTGCCCTGGGCCACACCTTCGCCCTCCTGTGTCTCAGTGGTCCCAGTAGCCGCCAGGTTTCTCTGCTCTTTCCACAAGGGTCCAAAAGCTGGAGTCTGCCACGACCTCTTTTCCATTGTCCTCCAATCTACCTTGTTTTTTTTGGTTCCTGCAGTCCTGTTGGTTAGGTCCCAGTTCTTTATGCCTGCCAATCCTTATAGTTTATTTCTTCTGCCAGAAATACAAAACTGTCAGAATAGTTGTTCTTAATTAAGGACCTGTTCTTTCAGCTTTCCGTCTGTGCTTTCATATAACTTGTTTTATTTCCGTTTAACATGCTGTTTCTGGGTTGCTGGTCTACACTGGAAAGACAAAGAAGAAAAATTACACTCTTGCCCTCTAAGGAGACCTCAGCCCACAGGCAGAGCATTTCAGTAGTCGTCTTTGATGCCTATCTTCTTGCTTTTCCCCTCAATTAAAACAGTGCCTTTAAATCCATGTTTCTCAGCATCTGGACCCTGCTTAATCACCCCCCTCCTTTAGGAAAGTTCTCCCACATTAGCAGTACCCAAATCCAAAATGTTGTGTTTGGCCTCTAGGTCGAATCTCACTTCAAGAAACCCTTCAATGTTTTTTTTTACACTGGAATTCTGTATCAAAGATTGAACCAGGTTTGAATATCATTTTTTAGTGTCAGAGATGTTGATGTAATTAATTGGATTTGGTGAAATGGTATCAATTTGACCAGTTAATGATTTTTCTAGTTATTTTTATATGTCATAATTACTCTTTTATTTTGTCGTTATTTCTGTTTTCCTTCTTCCCCCGCCCCCCACTTTAGTCTGTAGCCTAAAAGGTTCAGAGGGCCTTTAGTGTCTTTTGTAGTCCCCCAAGGGGCTGTGTTCTAAAGACCGATTAAATTAGAAATCGCGTAAGAGTGTTTTTGCAGACTCCAAGGTGCTTATAAATGTGAGACGTTAATATTACCACTGTAATTTCTTCCTAGGTAATAAAATGTGTTCCCAATCCTATTATGTTATAAATGTTACTTAAAAATGGACTATTTTCAAAGATGTTAAAGAGCCATGAAAGGAAGGGAGAGAAAGATTTTAAATGTTGATTCCTTTGTAAGAAAACGTCTTTTTCTCTTACATATTTCAGTTAAAAACCCTTCTCTTCCAATTGAAAGAATGTAAATGCCATGTTTTACACACACACACACACACACATTCATACATACATATGTATGCGCACACACATATATGTGTGTGTGTGTATTTTTTTAAATAAGATATGCCTGTTCTGAGCCTGAAGATCAAGTTTCTCCTCCGGCAGCTTGAGCACAAGGTGGGGGATGAGCTGCAGAAAACGTGAAGATATGATTATCCCCATGCTTCTGTCAGTGGGCCCCAGCCGGGACCATTTCTGCATGTGCGCTAAGATTGTAGTGCTTCCATTATCCTTTCTAGTTCAGCACTTCACGGGAAAACTAATTGGCACCATCTGTGCTAGTAATTAAATCTGTGATGTGGTCACTGGTGCGCAAGGAATTCAGGTTGAGGGAGTGTTTCACAGCAGAAGAAAGGTGGTGGGATTGGAGCAGAAAAAACACAATTTATTAATAGTCTTTCACGATCAGTTGTAGAAGAGGAACCACCAGGAAAAAGAGCAGCTGTCTTTTGGGTCAGTGATATCCTTCCACTGAGGTTTTAGGAAGGACCCAGGGGCAGGACTCTGGGGAGAGCTCATTGCATTGTCTTCTCTTTGCTCTTAGATCTGTCCCGTAGATTTTTGTCATCTGCATCCAGTCTAAATTCGAGCACTGCAATTTACTGAGGGTGGTTGTCAGGGAGTTAGGAGTAAGGTGAGTATTTGACTACGAAGGTACAGCACAAGGGCATTTTTTGGAGTGACGGAATTGTTCTTTATCCCGATTACGGTGATAGTTTCACAGCTAAGTGCATTTGGTAAAAACTTAAAGAGCTGTACATCAAAAGGAGTGATTTTTACTCCATGTAAATGAAAAAGTAAAATTTTTAAAGTATAAAAATTTATTGAAAAACATGCTTTGGAAAATCTTTTGTCTCTGCCTCAGAATATGTTCATGATGAAAGAAGTATTTTTTCCCCCGAAGTAATAAAGAAACAACCTAATACCAATTAATCTAAAATTTGATTTTACATAGCAAGTGGCTGTTTTCAAACTCCAAATAAGATTTCATAATTGAATTTTTAGAGATAGTGCTAAAAGGATTAAGAGAAGTAGGCTTCTTTGGCTTTTCTCTTTTGAGCCCTCATAACTTTGTTTCAACATAAAAGGAGCTGCTCATCTTGAGTATTTTTTTTGCTGATGAGAGGAAATTAATGAGGTGAGCCACAGTTCTCAGACATTGGAGAATTCACTGGTCATGCTAAGAACAAAAAGGATCAGCTGTTTTTATATTTTATTGTACTCAGACTCTGTTTTCCGAATGTGGGTCATGCAAAAAAATGCAAACAATTGTGTGGAAAGTAATATGCACTGCTCTTAAGCCTTTTAAAGGCACAAGTTATTCTTCCTGTGCTTCTAGAATCAGCAGGATTCTAGGACAAATAGGAAGCAGCACAGTAGGAACAAGTAAATGAGGGATGAAGATTGATGTCAGTTAGTGGAATTGTTAAAAACCATAAAGTTCGTACTTGGTAATTTTTTTTCTCTGCCATCTATCTTCTTTTATTTTCTATTCTATACATAGTATCAATAGTGTATATATGTCAATCCCACCTCCCAGTTCATCCCACACCCCCTTTTCCCCTCTGTATCTATACGTTTGTTCTCTACATCTGTGACTATTTCTTCTTTGTAAGTAAGATCTACAATTTTTTCAGATTCCACATATATGTGTTAATATATGATATTTATTTTTCTGACTTACTTCACTCTGTATGACAGTCTCTAGGTCCGTCCACGTCTCTACAAATGACCCCATTTCGTTCCTTTTTATGGCTGAGTAATATTCCATTGTATATATGTACCACATCTTCTTTATCCATTCCTCTGTTGATGGACATTTAGGTTTTTTCCGTGTCCTGGCTGTTGTAAACAGTGCTGCAGTGAACATTGGGGTGCATGTGTCTTTTTCAATTATGGTTTTCTCTGGGTATATGCCCAGTAGTGGGATTGCTGTGTCACATGGAAGTTCTATTTTTAGTTTTTAAGGAACCGCCATACTGTTCATAGTGGCGGTATCAATTTACATTTCCACCAACAGTACAAGAGGGTTCCCTTTTCTCCACACCCTCTCCAGCATTTATTGTTTGTAGATTTTGTGATGCTGGCCATTCTGACCGGTGTGAGGTGATATCTCGTAGTTTTGTTGTGCATTTCTCTAATAATTAGTGATGTTGAGCGTCTTTTCATGTGTTTGTTGGCCATCTGTATGTCTTCTTTAGAGAAATGTCTATTTAGGTCTTCCACCCATTTTTTGATTGGGTTGTTTGGTTTTTTGATATTAAGCTGCATGAGCTGTTTGTATATTTTGCAGATTAATCTTTTTCAGTTCCTTCGTTTGCAAATATTTTCTCCCATTCTGAGTTTTATAGTGTCTGGCCTTACATTTAGGTCTTGAATCCATTTTTTTTTTAACATCTTTATTGGAGTATAATTGCTTTACAATGGTGTGTTAGTTTCTGCTTTATAACAAAGTGGATCAGTTATACATATACATATGTTCCCATATCTCTTCCCTCTTGGGTCTCCCTCCCTCCCACCCTCCCTATCCCACCCCTCTAGGTGGTCACAAACCACCGAGCTGATCTCCCTGTGCTATGCGGCTGCTTCCCACTAGCTATCTATTTTATGTTTGGTAGTGTATATATGTCCATGCCACTCTCTCACTTTGTCACAGCTTACCCTTCCCCCTCCCCATATCCTCAAGTCCATTCTCTAGTAGGTCTGTGTCTTTATTCCCATCTTACCCCTAGGTTCTTCATGACCTTTTTTTTTTTTTTCTTAGATTCCATATATATGTGTTAGCATACGGTATTTGTTTTTCTCTTTCTGACTTACTTCACTCTGTATGACAGACTCTAGGTCCATCCACCTCACTACAAATATCTCAGTTTCGTTTCTTTTTATGACTGAGTAATATTCCATTGTATATATGTGCCACATCTTCTTTATCCATTCATCCGATGATGGACACTTAGGTTGCTTCCATGTCCTGGCTATTGTAAATAGAGCTGCAATGAACATTTTGGTACAGACTCTTTTTGAATTATGGTTTTCTCAGGGTATATGCCCAGTAGTGGGATTGCTGGGTCGTATGGTAATTCTATTTTTAGTTTTTTAAGGAACCTCCATACTGTTCTCCATAGTGGCTGTATCAATTTACATTCCCACCAACAGTGCAAGAGTGTTCCCTTTTCTCCACACCCTCTCCAGCATTTATTGTTTGTAGATTTTTTGATGATGGCCATTCTGACTGGTGTGAGATAATATCTCATTGTAGTTTTGATTTGCATTTCTCTAATGATTAATGATGTTGAACATTCTTTCATGTGTTTGTTGGCAATCTGTGTATCTTCTTTGGAGAAATGTCTGTTTAGGTCATCTGCCCATTTTTGGATTGGGTTGTTTGTTTTTTTGTTATTGAGCCGCATGAGCTGCTTATAAATCTTGGAGATTAATCCTTTATCAGTTGCTTCATTTGCAAATATTTTCTCCCATTCTGAGGGTTGTCTTTTGGTCTTGTTTATGGTTTCCTTTGCTGTGCAGAAGCTTTTAAGTTTGAATCCATTTTGAGTTTATTTTTGTGTATGGTGTTAGGGAGTGTTCTAATTTCATTCTTTTACATGTAGCTGTCCAGTTTTCCTAGCACCACTTATTGAAGAGGCTGTCTTTGCTCCATTGTATATTCTGGCCTCCCTTGTCATAGATAAGGTGACCATAGTGTGCGTGGGTTTATCTATGGGCTTTCTATCCTGTTCCATTGATCTATATTTCTGTTTTTGTGCCAATACCATACTGTCTTGATTACTGATAGTCCTGTAGTATAGTCTGAAGTCACGGAGCCTGATTCCTCCAGCTGTTTTTTTTTACTCAAGATTACTTTTGCTATTTGAGGTCTTTTGTGTTTCCTTACAAATTGTAAAATTTTTTGTTCTAGTTCTGTGAATAATGCCATTGGTAATTTGATAGGGATTGCATTGAATCTGTAGATTGCTTTGGGTAGTATAGTCATTTTCACAGTATTGATTCTTCCAATCCAAGAACATGGTATATCTCTCCATCTGTTTGTGTTCTCTTTGATTTCTTTCATCAGTATCTTATAGCTTTCTGCTTACAGGTCTTTTGCCTCCTTAGGTAGGTTTATTCCTAGGTATTTTATTCTTTTTCTTACAATGGTAAATGGGATTGTTTCCTTAATTTCTCTTTCTGATATTGCATTGTTAGTGTATAGGAATGTAAGAGATTTCTGTGTATTAATTTTGTACCCTGCGATTCTACTAAATTCATTGATTAGTCCTAATAGTTTTCTGGTGGCATCTTTAGGACTTTCTATGTATAGTATCATGTCATCTGCAAAGTGACAGTTTTACTTCTTCTTTGCCATTTTGGACTCCTTTTATTTCTTTTTCTTCTCTGATTGCCAGAGCTAGGACTTCCAAAACTATGTTGAGTAATAGTGGTGAGAGTAGGCACCCTTGTCTTGTTCCTGATTTTAGAGGAAATGCTTTCACTTTTTCACCATTGAGAATAATGTTTCCTGTGGGTTTGTCAAATATGGCCATTATTATGTTGAGGTAGGTTGCCTCTGTGCCCACTTTCTGGAGAGTTTTTATCATAAATCGGTGTTGAATTTTGTCAAAAATGAAGAGTGGCCCCTGTGGTGTATCACATTGATTGATTTGCATATATTGAAGAATCCTTGCATCCCTGGGATAAATCCCACTTGATCATGTTGTATGATCCTTTTAATGTGTTGTTGGATTTGGTTTACTAGTATTTTGTTGAGGATTTTTGTGTCTATGTTCATCAGTGATATTGGCCTGTTATTTTCTTTTTTTTGTGATATCTTTGTCTGGTTTTGGTATCAGGGTGATGGTGGCCTCATAGAGTGATTTTGGGAGTGTTCCTCCCTCTGCTGTATTTTGGAAGAGTTTGAGAAGGATAGGTGTTAGCTCTCCTCTAACTGTTTGATAGAATACACCTGTGAAGCTGTCTGGTCCTGGAGTTCTGTTTGTTGGAAGATTTTTAATCTTCCAGTTTCAATTTCATTACTTGTGATTGGTGTGTTCATATTTTCTATTTCTTCCTGTTTCAGTCATGGAAGGTTGTACACCTTTCTAAGAATTTGTCCATTTCTTCCAGGTTGTCCATTTTATTGGCGTATAGTTGCTTGTAGTAGTCTCTTATGATCCTTTGTATTCCTGCGCTGTGAGTTGTAATTTCTCCTTTTTCATTTCTAATTTTATTGATTTGAGTCCTCTCCCTTTTTCTCTTGATTGAATCTGGCTAAATGTTTATCAATTTTGTTTATCTTCTCAAAGAACCAGACTTTAGTTTTATTGATCTTTGCTATTGTTTTTTTTTCATTTCTATTTCATTTATTTCTGTTCTAATCTTTATGATTTCTTTCCTTCTACTAACTTTGGATTTTGTTTGTTTTTCTTTCTCTAGTTCCTTTAGGTGTAAGATTAGATTGTTTATTTGAGATTTTTCTTGTTTCTTAAGGTAGGATTGTATAGCTGTAAACTGCCCTCTTAGAACTACTTTTGCTGCATCCCATAGGTTTTGGGTCATCATGTTTTCGTTGTCATTTGTTTCTAGGTATTTTTAAATTTTCTCTTTGATTTCTTCAGTGATCTCTTGCTTATTTAGTAGCGTATTGTTAGTAGCCTCCATGTGTTTGTGTTTTTTTACATTTTTTCTTCCCCTGTAATTGATTTCTAATCTCATAGTGTTGTGGTCAGAAAAGATGCTTGATACGATGTCAGTTTTCTTAACTTTACCGAGGCTTGATTTGTGACCCTAGATGTGATCTATCCTGGAGAATGCTCCGTGTGCACCTGAGAAGAAAGTGTATTCTGCTGCTTTCGGATGGAATGTCCTATAAATATCAACTGAATCTATCTGGTCTAATGTGTCATTTAAGGCTTGTGTTTCCTTATTAATTTTCTGTCTGGATGATCTATCCATTGGTGTAAGTGCAGTGTTAAAGTCCCCCAGTATTATTGTGTTACTGTTGGTTTCCTCTTTTATGGCTGTTAGCATTTGCCTTATATATTGAGGTGCTTCTATGTTGGGTGCATATATATTCATAATTGTTATATCTTCTTCTTGGATTGATCCCTTGGTCATTATGTAGTGTCCTTCCTTGTCTCTTGTGAAGGTCTTTATTTTGAAGTTTATTTTATCTGATATGAGTATTGCTACTCCAGCTTTCTTTTTTTTTTTTTAATTTTTATTTATTTATTTTTGGTTGTGTTGGGTCTTCGTTTCTGCGCGAGGGCCCTCTCCAGTTGTGGCGAGCAGGGGCCACTCTTCATCGCGGTGCGCGAGCCTCTCACTGTCGCGGCCTCTCTTGTTGCAGAGCACAAGCTCCAGATGCGCAGGCTCAGTAGTTGTGGCTCACGGGCCCAGTTGCTTCGTGGCATGTGGGATCCTCCCAGACCAGGGCTCGAACCTGTGTCCCCTGCACTGGCAGGCAGATTCTCAACCACTGCGCCACCAGGGAAGCCCCCTTTTGATTTCCATTTGCATGGAATATCTTTTTCCATCTCCTCACTTTCAGTCTGTATGTGTCCCTAGGTCTGAAGTGGGTCTCTTGTAGACAGCATATATACGGGTCTTGTTTTTGTATCCATTCAGCCAGTCTGTGTCTTCTCATTGGAGCATTTAAGCCATTTACATTTAAGGTAATTATCGATGTGTATGTTCCTATTACCATTTTCTTAACTATTGTGGGTTTGTTTTTGTAAGTCCTTTTCTTCTCTTGTGTTTCCTGCCTAGAGAAGTTCTTTTAGCATTTGTTGCAAAGCTTGTGTGGTGGTGCTGAATTCTCTTAGCTTTTGCTTGTCTGCAAAGTTTTTGATTTCTCTGTCAAATCTGAATGAGAACCTTGCTGGGTAGAGTAATCTTGATTGTAGGTTTTTCCCTTTCATCACTTTAAATATATGCTGCCACTCCCTTCTGGCCTGCAGAGTTTCTGTTAAAGGTCAGCTGATAACCTTTTGGGGATTCCCTTGTATCTTATTTGTTGCTTTTCCCTTGCTGCTTTTAATATTTTTTTCTTTGAATTTTATTTTTGTTAGTTTGATTAATATGTGTCTTGGTGTGTTTCTCCTAAGGTTTAATCTGTGTGGGACTCTCTGTGCTTCCTGGACTTCAGTGGCTATTTCCTTTCCCATGTTAGGGATTTTTTCGACTATAATCTCTTCAAATATTTTCTCAGACCCTTTCTCTTTCTCTTCTTCTTCTGGGATCCCTATAATTTGACTGTTGGTGTGTTTAATATTGTCCCAGAGGTCTCTGAGACTGTCCTCCATTCTTTTCATTCTTTTTTCTTTATTCTGCTCTGTGGCAGTTATTTCCACCATTCTATCTTCCAGCTCACTTATCCGTTCTTCTGCCTCAGTTATTCTTCTATTGATTCCTTCTAGTTTTAATTTCAGTTATTGTGTTGTTCATCACTGTTTGTTTGTCCTTTAGTTTTCCTAGGTCCTTGTTAAACGTTTCTTGTACTTTCTCCATTCTATTTCTGAGATTTTGGATCATCTTTACTATCATTACTCTGAATTCTTTTTCAGGTAGATTGCCTATTTCCTCTTTATTCATTTGGTCTTGTGGGTTTTTACCTTGCTCCTTCATCTGCAGCATATTTCTCTGTCTTCTCATTTTGTCTAAGTTACTGTGTTTGAGGTCTTCTTTCTGCAGGCTGCAGGGTCGTAGTTCCTCTTGCTTCTGGTGTCTCCCCTCAGTGAGTGAGGTTGGTCCAGTGGCTTGTGTAGGCTTCCTGGTGGGAGGGACTGGTGCCTGCATTCTGGTGGGTAGAGCTGGATCTTTTCTCTCTGACAGGAAGGGTCACGTCTGGTGGTGTGTTTTGGGGTGTCTGTAGGCTTAGTACGACTTTAGGCTGTCTGTCTGCTGATGGGTGGGTTTGTGTTCCTGTCTTGCTTGTTGTTTGGTGTGTGGCGTTCAGCACTGGAGCCTGCAGGCAGTTGGGTGGAGCCAGGTCCTGGAGTTGAGATGGAGACCTCCAAGAGAGCTCTCGCTGATTAATATTGCCTGGGGCCGGGAATTCTCTGGTGTTCCAGCATCCTGGACTTGGCGCTCCCACCCCAGAGGCTCAGTCCCAACCCCCGGCCTGGGAACCAAGACTCCACAAGCCACATGGCTTGGCAAAAAAGGGGAAAAAAAAGAAAGGAAAAAGGGTGGGAAGAAAACAAATGAAGACAAACAGGCAAACAAAACCTAAGACAAATTGTAAAAGCTAAACCAAACAAAGAAGCAAAGAAAATAACCAAACACACACACACACAAAATAAGAAGCAAAAACAGGGAAAACAAAAAACAAAAGAACACCCAGACAAACAAAAGAATCCCCAAACAAAATCAAACAATTAAAAACAAAACTAACAAACACAAAAAATAAAAAACAAAAGAAAAGCAGAATGCAAACTGAAGGAAAAAGCAAAGAGAACAAAACAAACACACAAAAACAATAAATAAAGATAAGAGCAAATAGAACAAAGGAAAAAAAATATAAAAACAAAGTAGAACAAAGGAAAGAAAAAAAAGAAGGCAAAAACACAGAATGACCAAGGAGTAATGTAGAAAAAATATATATATATATAAAAAAAAATTTTTTTAACTAAATAAAAATAAAAACAAATAATAATTTAAAAACAACAAAACAAAACATAAAAAAACAGTAATAATTGTATTTTCCTGGGGTCTCAGCTGTCAGTGTCCTTGCCTCCACCGTGAGTCACAGCCAACCTCTGCTTCCCCAGGAGGCCCTCCACAACCTCTAGGTAGGTCTCTGGTCCTTCTGTGGGCACTGTGGGGGCAGCTCAGACTCTGACCAGCCCCAACTCCCACGTGTACTTGCCTCCAAAGTCCACAGCTGCTAGAGCTGGACTGATTTCAGTTGTGGGAACACTCGTCCATTCAGATATTCCATAGATGCAGGGTTTACCAAGCCGATCATGGGGATTTAATCTGCAGAGTGTGTGGCTGCACAGAAAGATGTTTGCTCCTCTTCCTTAGTCGCCCCGCCCCTGGGACTCACCTCTGGTTTTAGCCCCACCTCTTCGTGTGGGCCACCCACAGGAGTCTGATCCTGAGGTTGCCCTGGAGCAGTCGGGTCTGCCTCGGTGAGGACAGGACGTGGAGGTGGCACCACTGCCTGGGTCACGGTGGCTCCAGCAGCAACAGGTGTGTGGGAAAGCTGGCGGCCACGGGCACAAGAGATCCGGCCCTAGTGGGAGCCATTCCTAGTGCCTCACAGCTAGCACGAGAAGGTCAGCCATGGTGGGCTTTTATAGCGCCTGGCGGGGCAGGGGCCTGGTACGTGGGGAGAGAGAGGCTTCAATGGAGGCTCCACCCCCTGTGCATCTCTCAACAGTGGCGCCTTGCTTCTATGGCAGTCTGGGTTTCCTCCACAAGCATTTTCAGTTGCGGATTTCCTCCCTCCCGTCCCCTCAGGCTGTCTTCTCACAGCGAACAGTAGTCTTCTCCCTGGGTTTGCTCCAATCCCCACGTTCCAATTCTCAGCCCTCGTGTGCACTGGCATACTCGTGTCCCAGTCTGGGGCATTCAGGGCTGTGGCACGGACTGTCTGTGTAGGTCTCACCCTCTCCTATCTGCCACAGACCAGCCATTTCACCCTCCTCTGACAGCCTCAGATGCTCCCCTTCTTTCCCAACTGATTTGCCTGTCAGTGAGGGGGCTTCTCCAGATGCGGAACCTCTACTCTGCTTCAGCTGCCCCTCCAGATCCTGTCCCGCTTCCTCTCCTCTTCTTTTTCCCTTCTTTCTTTCATCCTGCCTGGTTATGCAGGGATATTTCTTGTCCCTTCTGGTGTCCAAGGTCTTCTGCTAGTGTTCAGCTGGTGTTCTGTGAGAATTGTTCCATCTGTAGATGTATTCGTGATGCATTTGTGGAGAGAGATGAACTCCACGTCCTCCTACTCCTCCACCATGTTGGTTCCGTATTTGGTAATTTTTAAATAAGTAATTTCAAATTAAAAACATTTTAAACAACTTGGAATGTTAAACTTACTCCTGAGTTTAACTTCTGTGAGGACTGTTTAAATAGTCTATAAAATATCCTAAGCCAAGAAGCTATTTAAAGGGTTAACCTGAAGAATAGTTTTTAAAATATAAAAGACTGGGGACTTCCCTGGTGGTCTAGTGGTAAAGAACCCACCTTCCAATGCAGGGGACACGGGTTCAATCCCTGCTTGGAGAACTAAGATCCCACATGCCGTGTGGCAACAAAGCCCATGTGCCACTACTACTGAGCTCGCGCGCCTCAACTAGAGAGCCCACATGCCGCAACCTCTGGAGCGTACATGCTCTGCAGCGCATGCCACAACTACAGAAGAGAAAACCTGCACGCCTCAACAAAGACCCGATGCAGCCAAATAAATAAATAAGTGAATATTAAAAAAAAAAAGACTAAATAGTATGTGATTGTGATCCAATTGAAAGCTGATTTAGGGACTTCCCTGGTGGTGCAGTGGTTAAGAATACCCCTGCCAATGCAGGGGACACGGGTTCAATCCCTGGTCTGGGAAGATCCCACATGCCGCTGAGCCTGCACTCTAGAGCCTGCAAGCCACAACTACAGAAGCCCACGCATCTAGAGCCCATGCTCCTCAACAAGAGAAGCCACCGCAATGAGAAGCCTGCGCACCGCAACGAAGAGTAGCCCCTACTCACCGCAACTAGAGAAAGCCCATGTGCAGCAACAAAGACGTAACACAGCCAAAAATAAATAAAATAAATAAATAAATTTATTTTTAAAAAGCAAGCTGATTTATCAGTTGGGTAGCAAATATTTTCTGAGTACTTATCTTGTAGCTTTTATGCTTTAAAATAAGGGTCAGTGACTTTTTACAACTAGGGTGCCAAGCCCTACTTATTTATTCTTTTGGGAGAAAGAAGGTTTATAATCTGAAGTCTTTGGGAAGGGGTTTATCTCAAGCCCTTATCAACTGGTATCATAGCTATTAATTAACACGTTAGCTGAGATTAATGGTATTTGGATTTTCTGGATTTTTCTGCCTGTTCTTTTGGCCCACGTATCACTAAAACTTTCTGTCATTTGTACTCATCATAATTTACAGTGATACTCCAAGTGGTCCACACACTGGGCTGGTCTGGGAACTGTTGGTTAGTAGTTTGCAGAAAGGAGCTCATACCAAAATGTAAATCAACAGGCTGCTTCCTTCCTTGAAAATGTCTAAGTATGGAAAAAACTGTCAGTTGAGCTGTAAGTGTGCTTATTGACAGTTGATTTGCCTTCTGGCACAAGCTCTTCTTTCCTTGTGCACTGGAAACAGTACGCTGACCTGCTGTGTTTTGTAGCATGGCAGATGAATACTTCTTTCTTTCCTTTCTAAGACTGTCATTGGGTTTGGATAACATTCATGCTTCTGAGCAGGAACAGTGCCTGTTTTGTTGTTCCCATCTTGACTCTGAAGCTATGGTGTTTCATTGTCCTACTCTGTGGCTGTCCATTTCCAGGTGGACCATGGGACAGTGCGTAGGGGTGGAGGACTGTCCTGCAGAGAGGTCACCTCCATCGTTTGGCTCTGCATGTTGGAATTGTCTGGAGGGTTGTCTGGGTCAAGGAAATGTACTCTTTAGAGACTGTGCTGCTTATGACCTCAGCTGTTACCTCAGCTGCATTGTTCTCTTGCACACACACACACACACACACACAAGTGAACAGAGTTTTGAAAACAGCAGCAGATATTCAGTTGGGCATTGCAACCATCGAGAGAAAGAACCAGCTCCAAGCATTCCTTCTAGGCGCTTTTTGTTTTATTTGTATAACTTTTAATCAAGATTTTGGAGAAGCTGTTCTCTCCCATATACATGTTTTGTTTGGATGGTGGTACTTGGCCTCATCTTCCATGTGGCTTGATATATAACAGTATCTTTTGATATGGTTTCACTTCTGTTGTTAGCTGGCAGCATGGAAACTACAAAGCTGTTTCTTACAGAAGTAATGATCTTCTTTATTTAAATTTTTTGGTGTTTATTCTTTGAATAGTAATGTAGTTGTATGATTCAGAACTTGAAAGGTCAAGAACACAGTGAAAAAAATCCCTCTACCTTTTGCTACCAGTCAAACAAATTCTCTTTCATGGAGGCAGCCAATCTGGTAAGTTTCTTATATATGCTTCCAGGAATATTTAATGTGCTGATAAACAAATACATATGTAAGAATAAGGATTCATGAGCAGAAGTTAGTGACTTTGTTTTACACCTGGCTGTTTAGTACAAATAAGAGTGCTCTTGGTAATTTAAAAAATATTTATGTAAAGGAATGCATATGTAAGAGGACATCCAACGTTACTGAACTTTAGAATTTATGACTTGAATGGTGTTTTACAAAGCAGTTTTGACCTTTTCAGGGTAGTAGAAGTCCTTGCATCATGAGGAAATGACAGGTTGAAGGATAATGACTGGTGTGCTTGTTATTTCAGGTTTAGATCAGTTTCACCTACAGTTTAGGAAGAGCAAAAGCTGCTTATTAATAACAAATACTTTGTCCTGCTTTTTGCCAAGGATAGTACCAGGATTGGATTGGGGCCAAAGCAAAGGAGCAGTCTATGTAGTTTGTGCATTTTTTATAATTTTTTTTAATAAGAATGAATTTCAAACAGATCATTGTGCAACTACGGGAAAAGAATCAGTTGCAGCAGTCTAATTCAACAAAAATGAATTGACTTAGGGAGTTTTCAAGGGTTTTTCCTTTTTTAAATAAGCTTCATAAATTTTAAACAAATGTGAAATAGGTATAGTCTTTGACCTAGAAATTCTACTTTAAATAATTTATCCTCAGGAGAGAGAGTTTAAGGGTGGGGTGGCTTAGCTTCAGTGATACAGTTCTTTGGATGAACTTGCTTTAACCGTCCAGTTTTTCAACACCCTTTTCACTCTCATTTTCTACTATCATCCCTCTTTCTCCCTTACCTCGACTATCCCTCAAGTTTCTTGTACCTTTCACTTCTTATTTCCATCCTCTGGAATGTATTGCCACCTCTTTTCTGCTGACAACCCCCTATTTTAGGCCTCCTTGTTCAGCTCTTCTCCAGCTGTTTCACTGAGGTCTTAAGCCGTGTCTTGGGCTGGGAGCAAGCAGGGGTATATTAAGCCCCTCCTGGATTGGGGCTCTGGGTTTGGCCAGAGGCCATAGACACAGAACAGAGAACATCTGTCTGTTGCGGAACAGGAACCACTAGATTCCTAATCAGAGAGCAGTGCCTTTAGAGCAGGGCACATACTTTGTGTGAATTCTTCTTTTCCTGAGGACTAAAAAACGGAACTGAGCACAAATAAACCTTACCATATCCCTGTGTTTTTTGAATCCCTGGGTCACTGATTCCCAGATGTTTGGAGGGATTGTTTTGGTTTACTCTTTGTTTTACTCTTTTGTGGGAAAAAGCATTAAAATAATGTAAATTAAATTAATTTTGCTTTGAATGACTGTAAAGATGTAACTTGAGGGATTTTTGAAGGTGATGGAACTGATCTGTACCCTGATTATGGTGATGGTTACATGAATCTATGCAAGTTAAAATTCATGAAACCGTACGCTAAAAAGGTCAATTTTATTATATGATATAAAAATAAAACTTAGAAACAAAATAACTTTGTTTAAAGAATTTTATGTATTCCTGCAAATAGAGATATAACTGTGTGTGTCATTAATTAAGGAATCACTGTTATACTGGATGAACTGTCGCATGGCCCTATCATAAATATTGGGATTTCCAAGGACCTAGTAAGACTCTTTCCCAGTCTTTCTATCTACCCCTCCTTCTGTAGACACACCAGCATGTATTTTCGTATTTAGTATAAAATCAGTTCCAAATTGAGTGAAAATAGCAAGTCAGTGTTGATGGCCCTTGGAATTTTTCCCCTAAATGCTTAGGAAGAATTTTGAGCCATTTTTAACTTAGCATAAATTTTGAGAATTTATATGCAAAGTTTAAGTGAAGGAAAAGCATGTGCAGTCATCGAAGCATCAGTTGCTATTGCCTGTTTATTTAGAGAGTCTGAGTCCTTGTCCCTTTGACTATTAGATCTTTACTCTCCTCTTTGCATTATTAGTATCTCTGGGAGTATTTGAGACTTTAATCATGGCCGTTTGTGATTCTACTCTTCTTCTTGTTGGCAAGATACCGTTGATGTCACACATGGGGTTGCCAAATGAATCAGTAAGTTACTAGTTGGGGACATCTTCATGGTGTCTGTCAGTAACGAGGATTTCTATTTATTGGGCAGAACTTCACTGGACTTGTGACAGTGCTGTCAGCCGTTTAATTAATATGTTTTTAATTACCTACAGTAAACGATAGAATTGTGAGACCACACATTTTATTTTTATTTTTGAGACCTGCTATATGTATTTTTATAACAGTTACAAAGCAGAAATATAAAATGTTAACTTTTCATATTTTAAAATGTTAATGCAAGAAAAAACTCTGCCATAGACATCAAAAGATAGAGATTTTTTATCTGAGTCATGAGAAGCCCTTATTTTACCTTCCTTCTCATAAAACAATTTGGAAAATGTGGAATAATTTACAAATCTAAGATTAAAATGAAGTAGACCTTGGTGAATTTTTTGGATAAGGATTAAGCCAGGATTTGTAACTTTAAAGAATGTTAAAAATATTTTCCAGGGTAAAATGGAGTTTGCTTTAAAAATACATGTTGGTTCTTGGGAGTCTATCATTTTGTTTTGTCTTCAGAGTAGTTGAATATTAGTTGTTCAGCATGTGGCTGAAGTCACAAGTTAGAACACCCATACTTGTGACTATAGACTTATTTTTAAAATTTTTTTGCCCAGAGTTTATTAATAATGTGGCACATTTAGGTTTTAGTTAAAATTATATTCAGATTTTGTCTTTTAGATGCATACATGCCACTTGAGTTTGAGACTTTTTTGTGACCTAACATAGGATCATGATTTTGAATGTTTCCTGTGTGCTTGATAAGATATATTCTCTGTTAATTAGCATGTAATGTTATCAATATCTATATTTCTCCATAAGCTCCACCCTATTAAACTTATTGTTTAGGTCTCCTAAATTATTACTTTTCGTCCACTTGTCTTGGTTTAAGAGTGGTGTTAAAGTCTCCTGTTAAATAATATGTTCCGGTTACAAAGCATCTACTGTAGTTTCTGGTTTATGAATGTGGTGCTGTGTTATTTGGTGCATAGAGATTCATAACTGCTGTGTTTTCATTTTGAATTGTGACTTCTAACATTATAAAAATATTTCTTTGTCATTTTTGGTGCTTTTTGACCTAGATTTTACTTTGTGTGATATTTAAATTGTATTCCCTGCTTTCTTAATATTTCCATTTTTTCCAGAGTGCCTTTATTTTTAGCCTTCCTGAATCCCTTTGATTTAGGTGTGTCTCTTATATACAGCCTAGAATTGGGTTTTCTTTTGTAGGAAAGTTTGAACTATTTTGCTTTTAATTGGTGTGTTCAGTCCATTTGCATTAATTGAGATTCATGATGTGTTGGTCTCAACATTGTCATGTTATTTTACTTTTATATACTATGGTATTACGTTATATTTACTGTGTTTCTTTCTCTATATTATCTGTTTCTTTGCTCTCATTTTTCATGGGAAGTATTTAGGAAGGTTTCTCTTGTATCTTTATAGTTTTACCTTCTGTAATGTGCTTAATTCCCTTTGCCTTTACTTAGATTTCTACTATTTGGTTTGTCAATTTTAAATAACATCCTTTGATTATGTATTATCTTTCTGACAATTAATGTGTTCTCCTTTATCCTCTCATTATTTCAGTTATATTGTTCCTACTTTGTCAGAATATTCAGCATTTACATATATCTTTTTTCAGTCCATGGTAAGCAGTTAAACCCCTTCAGTGCTTCCCATCAGTTATCTTGCCAAAGTTTCCCTATTCACCTCTTTTTCTATGAAACTTGTTCTCTAGTAAAGTGCTTCTCAAACAATAATGGGCATGTTAATCATTTGGACCTCTTGGTAGGGGCCTAGATTCTTATTCCTTACAAAGTCCCAGATAATGTCAATGCTATGGACCATGAATCCTACTTTGAGTAGCCAAAGATTCCTCAAGAAGAGTATTTAAGTTCTTAAATGTTTAAGACTGGTCTGTGATAGCATTTACGTTTGAAAGACAACTGGCTGGATTAAAAAAATTCTTGGTTAAGTTTTCTTAAAGTTTCTTGAAAATGCTGCTGCATTATTGCTTTGGTTTATTGTTGTTTATAAACCTTATGTCAGTCTGATTTTTCTCCTTTTGTGTGTGACTTAGTCATTTTGCTTTGAGGCCTGGGGGTTTAGTATTACTTTTTAAATTTACCTTTAAAATCTAATCATTTTATAGGTATACTTCTCAGAGTTGATGGGTCCAGATCACAGGTACATGGTGGTCCTTTCAATGCAGTTTCAGGTTTCCTTTTATTTCAGGAACATTTTCTTTCTTTATAGTTTTCACTATTAATTGTGTTCTGTTGTTTCCTTTGTCTTCAGGTTCTCCAGTTATATTTATGTTAGATCTTCTTTGCCTGTCTTTTATATCAATCACTTTCTTTCATCCTGACATCTCTTTATTTTACTTTTGTCCTCTAGGCTTTTTAAGCCTTTCTTCAATGTTCCTTACTATATTTTCATTTCCATCCATTCTCCCTTGGCGACTTTGTAATTGAATCATCATTTCTAAGATGAGTTTGTCTTTTTATTTAATTCTTTACTGGGTTTTCACTCTCATTTTATAAATTCCTGTTTGTTCATTTGATATTTCTGTTCTGAATTTTAAAATTTCTTACTTAAAGGTTTTCTTTCACATTTATAGGTGCTTATTTAAGATTATTTCATTTAGATTCAAATATTGAGTTGTAATTTTCATCTAGTTCATGTTTTGTTTATTTGATTGACTTTTGTTTATTTTTTATTTTGGGGGGAACAAAATGAAAAATTGAAATACGTTGACTCTGAGTGTTTTATTCTCATAGTAATTTTGTATAGGTGTTATCTGCTGTTTATTTGTTCATTTTTAAGTGAATAATTTTCCTGGACTAGCAATAGTATTAGTTGGCAAAGATAAAAGGTTTGAGTGGTTTAGTCGGTTCCTTAGTTTGAGAGTGCTTCCTTTTCTTGGTAGGGTAAAATGCCATATTTAAAATGAGTACCTTCTTTGTGGTGAAAAGTGTGAGTATTGCTCTGGAGTACTTCTGTAGGACCATAATTTCTACCTTTTACTTTCTTCTTTCCCATAATTACGCTTCCTTGGGTGGCTGATCCTTCATGTAATCTTTCTCCCAGAAGTAGTGCCTTCCTAAGATTATATCTCTGATTCTGTTCATTTTCAAGCCCCATCCTTTTGATTCTTCAGAAAACCTCTGATCAGATCTGTTCTCAGTGGTTCCTCACTCACAGTAGAAATTTCTCTTTCTGGGGGTGATTTTATATATGTTCCAACACCATTAGAACTCTATTTCTCTCTACCTTTTTTCAAAGTCCCTGACTTGACTTCCCACAGAGATGTGAGCTCTGGAGCTGGTCTTAACTAGATTTGGGTTTTTCCCTATTTTCATATATCATGAAGTTCATAGCATTCCCTATCTCCTAGTTATGTTGCAGGCATGAATAATGGATGGTTTCATTTGTTCTCTCCTCATTGATCTGTTTTATTTTTATTTTTTTGAGGATGTATGGAGAGATTTGGAGTTAGGTGGCCCCATTATCCTGTGAGAACCCAGAATTCTGTAATAATATTTTATATCTGAAAAAAATCATATTTATTTTGGTATTTTTGGACAGTTTTAATATATGATAATTCATTTATGAACTAAAGAGTACTTCATTTTCTGTTTAGTTTACAGCATATTTTATATTATTTGGATTATCACTAATCACTCTACTAATTTATACCTAGTTTGCTACAAAGTCTATTCTTGTTAATAATAACATATCTAATATAGCATAATATGATGTATCTAATATGTCATCTATAAGACGCATGCTAGGCATGTTGTAATGGTTTAATTGGATAAGGGACATTTTTAAATTGAATTTTATAAATATATAGCCATTGAACAAGATGTGAAAAAAATTCCCAGAAATTCATTACACTTATGAGTCTGTGAATTTGTGAATTAAATCCTTTGTATCTTTGCCCCAAACCATTAAAGAACAGCAGTGTGTGTGTGTGTGTGTGTGTGTGTGTGTGTGTGTGTATTATGTCCATTGTATGTATGTATTTTATAAACATACACTGTTTTTCCACTCTTGTTGGAGTCAAAAAGCAAGTTAGAAATTATTTTAAACCCTAAGAGAATTTAAGGGACCTCTACTAAAAACATACTGATAGAAGACTGTAGATGCTACATTCAATAATATTTGTAGGATATTTTTTTAATATAAATTTATTTATTTATTTATGGCTGCATTGGGTCTTCTTTGCTGCACGCGGGCTTTCTCTAGTTGTGGCAAGCGGGGGCTATTCTTTGTGGCGGTGCACGGGCTTCTCGTTGAGGTGGCTTCTCTTGTTGTGGAGAACCGGCTCTAGGCATGCGGGCTTCAGTAGTTGTGGCACGCAGGCTCAGTAGTTGTGGCACATGGGCTTAGTTGCTCCGCGGCATGTGAGATATTCCCGGACCAGGGATGGAGCCCGTGTCCCCTGCTTTGGCTGGTGGATTCTTAACCACTGCACCACCAGGGAAGTCCCAATATTTGTAGGATATTTTAAGTCAATGTTCATAATATTTTAGCGAGCTTTTTATTAAAATGTAACATACATATATTTACTGGTTATGAGTGTCGAGCTCCATGGAGTTTTCAGAAGTGAACATACTCCTAAGACATAGAACATTTTCCCAGAAGCCCCTTCTTGCCCTTTTTATTACTCACCACCACCCAAAAGCACCCACTTCCCTGACTTCTGCTGTCATTTAGTTTTGTCTCTTTTAAAATTTTATGTGAATTACATCATACACTATGTTCTATCAGTATGGTTTTCTAGTTATCTCAGTCTGTTGAAATTGTTTCCCAACGATGGTGCTTTTTAGCAGTTTTTCCCTCCGACTTGTTAATTAATCATCTAGAATCACCGTGTTGGTGGGCACTGTGACACTCTACGTGGCTGGCAGTGAGCTGCAGTGCCCCACAGGTGCACCGTTTCTAGCATTATAAAAATAATCATAAACATTGCATCTATAAATCCAGGGAAGAAATTGTCAAAATGATGGCTAATTAGAGAGGTTAATAAAATATGAAGATATTTAAAGATTCGGTGACAGAACAAGACAATTAGTACATTGCTAATTCTGAAAGTGAGTCTAAAATGGAAGAGATAATGTTACACTCCATATGTTAGTCATCTCCCTGACTGAAGAGATAAGTTGGCAGTCTTTTTAAAGCTTCATCGTTTTCATCATTCAATTGGTTTTATTTCCCTAAGTGTGCTGATTTCAGTGACTTTTTTAACTTAATGCTTTCTAAGTATATTATGCGACTATGCTAGAGTATATTGAATGTTGTCATTTGAAGATAGAAGTGATAGCTCTGTTGCAAAACAAACAAAATAAATAAACCCAAAGTGCAGAGATGATGTTGGCACATTATAGTGGCAGCAGATCCTTGGATTTGAAAGGAATGGTTTCCAGGCAGCCTGAGGTTTATAGTGACCAGTCTCCATTAAGTTCCTCATAAATTGCTGGCATTTTGATGTTGAAACAGAAGAAGAAAAGTTTGTAATGGTGAGGAGCAAATTTGAAAACTGGGCCCCTGTTCTTCCTAAATGCATCAGCTCCTGTCCTCTGCCATTTACAGGTTTATTTTAGGAACTTGGAAAGAGGAGAGGAGACAAAACATTGTTTCCTACTTAATAACTCTACTCCCTTTTGCATTACTTCCTCCTCACCAAATGTGGTTAAAGTGCTTTGTGGTGTCGGAGAGGGCAAGGTCATTGGCCTCTGACCATGTGGTTGACAGTGTCCCGTGAGGGATGTTTACCCAGCAGATTTGGGGGATTGCACACCTTGTGCCAGGCCCTGAGCAGAGGCAGGCTTGGTCCTTGGCCTCTTGGAGCCTTAACTAGTGTGGATACAAAGCACCAGATGGTCACACAGATAGATGCAAAATGGCTGAGGTGCAGAGTGGAGGATGGTTCTCACTCATGCTCAGATGGAGGATGTTTCGGGGGGTCAAGAGTGAAAATGAATTATGCAGTAACTGCAGGGTGTGGGGGACAGATCCTGGTAGCTTGGACCAGGGCGGGCAGTGGCTTTTTGGAGCGGCACATGTGGGAAACAGTATTCAGAGGCCTCAGTGACGTGTTGGGTGTGGAGTGTGTTAGGGGAGAGGGGATGTCACAAGTGACCACAGGTGTCCAGCTTGGGTATCAGATGGAGAGCCAGTCACTGAGACAGAGGATGCTAAAAGATGCTAAAAGAGGACTATTGCTTCTGGTCTCACAGAGTCTCAAGTATTTGTGAGACAGGCAGGAGGAGGGCAGTGGGCAGTCTGATGAACTAGAAACCCATGTCTGTGAATTGCCTGCATGGGGAATCCATGCTCCTTTTCCCTCCCCCTTGCTCTCCTGGCCCAACGGATGCACATGGGCCATGCACAGGGCACTTGGAGAAGAAAAGATGTATCTTGGGGGGACCTTCCTGGTCTCTAGGGCTCCAGGAAAACTGCAGCCAGAGTAGATAAGTGGTGTGTGGTGGGCTACAGGTGCTAGAATTACCACTTTGAAGTCATGTCTCAGACCCTACGTGGAAAAGGGTTGGGTTAAGGGAGTTGGAGCACTGACTTAGAAACTTGACAAAACTGCTTCCTGAAATTTGCTTTGGATTTTTTCCCCCCCCAAGAACCCAGGTCTTCAAAACTAGGTGGAAAATATACTCTTAGTTAGAAACGTACTCACACAGCCATTACAGAAACTTGAAGTTTTATCATTATCTGTGTGGAGAACTGCTTAAAGCCTCGGAGGATGACTAAACATGATCCATGCACAGCGCTTGTTTGAGGTGAATGACTCAATTCATCCTTTGCTCTGAGAGATTGGTCTCCTGGTTTTCTTCCCACCTCTTTGACCTGTGCCTTCTCCACCTGCTTCCAGGATTTCTCCTCCTGAGGACTCATCCCATTCCTCCTCTCCTGTCCCTCCTCACTCCCTGGGCGTCCCCTGCCCTGGTTTGCAGTCTTCCCTGTGACTTCCGCTTTGCTGCAGCACCCCCTGTTGGTCACCCACCTGGGCATCTGCACCCAGACTGCCCCTACCTGAGTGTTACCCGGTGCTCTCAGTCAGCCAGCCAAACCCGCGTTCGTCTGTCACATCCACCTGGTCTCGACCAGAAGTTGGAGGTGAATCACCCTCACTCCCCACCAGTCCAACAGTCGTTTCATCTGGACTAAAGTCTTCTCCACTCACTGCCCCGTGTGTAGCCTTAGAACAGGCCCTTGCTGTTTCTTGCCTGAGTTACAGCAAGTTCTTAACTGGCATCCTGGCCCGGGACTCTCCGATCCATTCTGCTGCTAAACGGTTGTTCTTAAACACAAATCTGATCTCATTCTCTCCTTAAAGCCTTCACTGGCTCTCCACCATCTTCAGGATTCAAGTTCAGATTGAGTTTTGCAGGCCCCGGATGGAAGCTTGCAGCCCTTCCCGGCTGCTGTCCTCTCCATGCTTTATCATATTCAGCTCCTTGTGGCTCCTCCAAAGGATTGAGCTCTTGCTTGTTTGATGCTCTAGGTGGTCCTTCTTCCTCTACTGAGAACTCATTTCAGGCATATTTTGCTTGAATTGTTCATTTTGCACATTGGTTGGCCTGAAGACATGGTGCAGTGAACATGTCATTTTCTTTGGTCATTGAGTCTCTAAGCCCCGTTCCTGTGTCCAGAGAACCTCTGACCTTATGAGGCAGAGGCCCCTTCCCATTCTAGAAGCAGACGGTGCCAGGTGCTCCCTTCCTGGCCTCCTCTGCTTCCAGGGCATGGACATGGCACATGATCCGTATTCAGCCGGTTTTAACCTTGCCACTCCAGACTTTGCACTGGAAGCCAGTGACCCCAAGAAGCAGGTACCATGCAGGATCCACTGTGGGGAGGGAGGCTGCGGTGGTGTCTGTTGTCGGGGGTGTTCCGTCTATGCCCAGCAGCCGGGGCCCTGGCATCCTTACTGGATAAGCTCTGTGCGTGATTGTGGACGTTGCTTCTGGCTGTGTGACAGCCACACCTGGTGTTGTAGACCTTTTGGAGGGTATGTGAGCTGCCTGATACCCTTTTAACACATACTTTCTTTGCTCAAGTAAAACAGAATTGGTGTTTGTGGCTTGCAGATAAGAACCCTGCTTGACTCAGGTAGATCTCCAGCATCAGTACCTGCAAGGACAGAGGGCAGAATGCCATTATCTGTATAACTGCAGTGACACATCCCTACTGCATAAGAATCATATAAAGCTCTTGGCTTGCACCTAAGTGAGTAGTCACAATACTGAACAAGAGGAGCTTGTGCTGTGTATGCAGTGACATGATTAAGGTCACAGGGCTTTCCCTAGACAGGAACACCAAAACATTGCTACGGTACTAGAGATGGTTGAAGCGTGTGGGTACTAATAGCTGTGGACGTAGTTTTAAAATATATATGTGTATATATTTTATTGTGGTGAAGTATATATAACAAAATTTGCCATTTTAAGTGTACGACTTAGTGACATTAATTACATTCACAGTGTTATGCAACCATCACCACTATAAATTTCCAAAAACTTTTTCATCACCCCAAGCAGAAACTCTGTATCCATTAAGCAATTACCCCCCAGTCCCGTCACCCAGTCCCTTCTAACCTCACCTTTACTTTCTATCTCTATGAGGTTATCTATTCTAGACATTTCATATAAGTGAATTTGTATAATTATTTGTCCCTTTTGGTCTGGCTTATTTTATTTAGCATAATTGTAAATAATGCTTCAGTGAACATCAGCATACAAGTATCTGTTTGAGTCCCTGCTTTCCGTTCTTCTTTTGAGTATATATCTAGGAATGGAATTGCTGGATCATATGGTAACTCTATGTTTAATGTTTTGAGGAACTACCAAACTGTTTTCCACAGCTGCTATACGATTTTACATTCCTACGAGGAGTGCACAAGGATTCCAGTTTCTCCATATCCTCATCAACACTTATTTTCTGTTTTTTGTTTTTTGTTTTTTTAAATTACAGCCATCCTAGCGGTGTGAAGTGGTATCTCATTGTGGTTTGGATTTTTATTTCCGTGATGACTAATGATGTTCAGCACTTTTTCGTGGGTGTGGAGCGTCTTGACCGTCTCAGTTGTGTCAGGAGCATCTTGCTCAGCTAATCCATTTCTGTAACTGGCATTTTTCCTAGAAGTAAGCATATGGGTTCTCTACCATATATCATTTTATGGCCAGGCCCAGCTCTCAAACATAAAGGTCCCCTATAAATACTAGTAAAGGCTCGACAGTCAGTAGCATTTACAAAATTATCCCTTTTCTTCAAGCTGAAAAAGGGCTGCTATGCAAAACTTACAGCTAACATCATACCTAATGGTGAAAGACTGTCTGCAGTTGACATAATCTAGTAAATAGAAATTCCTAAGGAATCTACTTAAAAAGCTATTAGAACTACTAAATGAATTCAACAAGATTACAGAATACAAAAACAGTATAATTGTATTTCTATACAGTAGCAATGAACAAACCAAAAAGGAATTAAGAACACAATTCCATTTACAATAGTATAAAAAAGAATAAAATGGAAGACTTAATACTGTTAAGATGGCACTATTCCCCAAATTGATCTACAGATTCAACACAATCCGTAATGATATCCCAGCTAATTTATTTGCAGAAATTGATCCTAAAATTCATATGAAAATGCAAGGGACCCAAAACAATCTTGAAAAAGAAGAACAAAGCAGGAGGACTCACACTTCCCAATTTCAAAACTTACTATAAAGCTACAGTAATCAAGGCTGTGTGCTGACGTAAGAAAGGACATATAGATGAATGGAATAGAATTTGAGAGTCAAGAAATAGCCCTCACATTTATGGTCTGTTGGTTTTTTTTTTTTTACAAAAGTGCCAGGATAATTCAATGGGGGAAAGAACAGTCTTTTCAAAGAATAGTGCTGGGACAACTGGATATCCACATACAAAAGACTGACTCCCACCTAACACCATATACAAAAATCAACCCAAAATGGATCAATGACCTAAATGTAAGAGCTGGGGAAGAGGGACATGCAGGATGGCAAGAGAGAGGATTTTATGGACCAGGCCTGGAAGGAGCACGTTATCACTTCTACTCACAGTTTACTGGCTGTGAAAAATAGCCGCGGCTGTTAGGAAACAACGTGGTCACTGGGAGGCTGGGAAATGTGGTCCAGCTGTGTGCGCACAAGAAAGAGGAGATGGTTTAGGTGCATGGCTAGCCTCCTCTGTTACAAGGAGGTTGCCATTGATTAATCTCTGGGGTGTTTACAGTTTTGAATTTCTGTTCTGTATCAGCTCTCCCTCATTGAGTCCTACACTTATAAGAACTGAAAAGAAGTAAGAACAATAACACTCAATTCCCTTTTCCTTGGATATAAAAAAAAGACTTAAGTTCAGCCAGCAAAGTTTTACACAGCAGTCCTGTTTGCAAAAAATAAATTCTGTGATCTTGTGCATCTGCGTGTTTGCTAAGGCATGATGCAAGCTTGAGACCATGATCATCTCTCTTGATCTCTGACCTGTTTCCATGTGAACGGAAAGGATGAATGTGGTTCTCATTTATGGTATAGAAGCTATCTGAAGCTTTGGAAGATGAACAAACACTACCTTATAGGAAAAGCAAACACACTAATAATTGTTCAGAATGAAAACCGAGTGTATGAATTAGATTTCATTGAAGATCCTCTGGAATGGCCATCAGAAAGTTAGACATCTCTGCATTGGGACCAGAGGGTCCTCACCTCATCGTCAGGATCATGGGAGTTAATATTCTCATCTGTCTAAGTCAGAGTCTCTGGAGGGCAACTGTTTTGTGAGTTTGTGTATATATATATATATATATATATATATATATTGTCAGTTGAAGAAGAAGTAATACTCCAGCTATGAGTTTGTAATCAAACCGTAATGTGCTCTGTAGATATGATTACAGAGACTGATGCAAGACCTAAAGAGAAACAGAATTCCAGGGGCATCATAAACAAGGCCCAGTGCTGTTCATTTTTAGGAACCTGCACTCTGCAGTGTCTTGAGGAATCTTGTCTGCATCTGATGTGATGGAATCCTGAGCTTCTCTGTTACTCCCCTCACCCCAAGCATGCATCTGGTTTCTAACGTGTTTAAAATGTATGCCTTTATTTCTAGTTCTATGTTTAAGCCAAGTGTTGCATTTTAAAAAAATCATAGAAAGACTATAAACCAGTGCTGGTTGAAGCATGGGCTGCAGACTGGTGTTACTCCACAGAATGTTCATTGCTGGTCCACAGTGAGATAAGCACAGAAACAGAGGGTAAGCATTTAGAAACTTCCAAGGCGGTTTGACGTTGCGGCTGCATTTAGGTGTACGATCAGTGGCCTCATCTTGTTGAATAAGGTATAAACCAGTTAGAGAAGTGTTCAGCTTGCATGGTGATCTGTGTGTGGTGCAAGCTCATTTGGTCACAGGCAGTATGGATTAGTCTCCTCTGGCTGCATGGCCCAGTGCCACAAACTGGGTGGCCTAAACAACAGAAATTTACTTCTCACCATTCTTGAGGCTGGGAAGTGCAAGCTCCAGGTGTCAGCAGGGTAGAATTTATTCTGAGACCACTTCTTTTTGGCTCGTGGCTGACTGCCATCTGGCTGTGTGCTCACATGCCCTCTTCTTTGAGTGCATTCAGAGGAAGGGAGAGAGAGAGAGAGGACCTCCCCCGCTTCCCAGCCACCTCCCGCACTCTTTGGTGTCAAGAGGCTAGTTCTGTTTGTCAGGGCCCTACCCTTCTGACCTCATTTAACCCTGATTACCTCCTGGTAAGCCCTGTCTATCTCCAAATATAGTCACACTGAGTGGGGGAGGGGGGTTGGGGGCTGGTTAGGGCCTCACCATATGAATTTGGGTGGGACACAGTTCAGTCCAAGCACATAGGACTGTAGATAGGTCCATAATGGACTGGGAATTTTAAAAATTGGTCCTTCATCAGATGTTTGTGAAGCTCTGCAGGAGACATACACGGGGCTAATTAACCCAACCGCAAGTAAATATTACTAATATAGAGGCAGGAAACAATTCACTTTAGCTTAAAAATGTTTGAATGTTTATGAAATTTATGTATCTTGACATTCAGTAAAATCGTTTTGTGTGAAATGTCGAATCTTTAGAAGAGATGAGATTAAACACTGGGAAAGATGTATTGCGTAGTTAATTCCTGCAGAGGCCTGGGCTTGATGTCATTATAGCACGGTAGCTGCTCTTGTAGCGTAGCCGTCCTGTCTGTGAAGCCGACTCATAAATCTGTGCTCCCATTTGCGGGCTCCGGCCTCTGGCTGTCTGAGGACACCTCCTCAGGGCCAGTCTGCTCACACCGCCATCTCAGCCATTCAGAAGGGAGCACAGCGTCCTCCCTGGGAGCCCCCGCCCCCCATGCTTGTGCTTCCTTCTTTCTCGGGATTTTAGATCTCAACAAACAGCATCGTATCTTCATGATGACTCACTTTGAAACCAGGGGACATTTTTTACTATTCCTCTTTCCCTTTGGAGATTTCTTTTGTCTACTGCCTGCTGATTCTGCTTCTGGAATGACCCCTCCATTGGTCTCCTCCTTTCTAAGGTGCTGGCCACCTCTCACCAGACCACTGTTGTCATGCCTTGTTGGGGTCGTTCAGTGAACCCCTAACTGCTGTCCTTGACTTCACTTTCTTCCTCTGCAGTCTCACGTTTGTAAAGCACAGTCCTGACTCTATCGCTTTGAATCTGAAAAGCTTTTGCTTGTTTCCCTTTCTTAAAAAATAAAGTCCAGGGGCTTCCCTGGGGGCTCAGTGGTTAAGAATCTGCCTGCCAAGGCAGGGGACATGGGTTCGAGCCCTGGTCCGGGAAGATCCCACATGCTGCAGGGCAACTAAGCCTGGGCACCACAACTACTGAGCCTGCGCTCTAGAGCCCGCGATCCACAACTACTGAGGCCCACGTGCCACAACTACTGAAGCCTGTGCCCCTAGGGCCCATACTCTGCAACAAGAGAAGCCACCCAATGGGAAGTCCGCGCACCTCAACGAAGAGTAGCCCCCGCTCGCCGCAACTAGAGAAAACCCGCGCGCAACAATGAAGACCCAACACAGCCATAAATAAATAAATTAATTAATTAAAATAAAATAAAATAAAGTCCAGCCTCATTAGCAAGGGGTTTCAGGTCCTCTGTAATCTGCCTCTTAGGTACTGTCCTTCCTCTCCGCTGTGCCATCACCCCAGCCTTTCAACATGCACACCACATACAGAGCTGTTTTGTATTTTCCTGCCTCTGTGTGTTTCCCTGAATTTCCTTTGTCCTGGATTTTTCTCTCACCCAGCTTCTCCTTGTCACAGGACCCCTGGTCCTTCAAGGACCAGTTCAGACATGACCTTTCCCACAGTTTCCCCTGGTCTCCCCATTTAGGATTAATGATTAATTAATGTGCTCCCATAACATGTTGTGGTCTCATGCAGTGTTCCACTGACTCCAGGATGAGACTACAGCTTCAGCTGCAGCCCTTCAGCTGTGTGCTTCAACTTTCCCCCATCACCAGGATGTGCCTTTCTTATTCCTGAGATTGGTGATTTGTATCTTCTCTTTTTCCTCATCAGTCTGGCTAGAAATGTATCAATTTTATTGATCTTCTAAAAGATCAATAAAACTTTAGTTTTCATTGATTTTCTGTATGTTTTACTGTTTTCTGTTTCTGTGATTTCTGCTGTGTTCTTTACTTTTTCTTCTGTTTACATTGGGTTTAATTTGTTCCTTTTTTTTGCAGCCGTTTAAAAAAATTTTATTTTATTTATTTACTTTTTATACAGCATGTTCTTATTAGTTATCTATTTTACACATATCGGTGTATATATGTCAATCCTAGTCTCCCAGTTCATCGCACCACCACCCCCTCCCCGCTTTCCCCCCTTGGTGTCCACACCTTTGTTCTCTACATCTGTGTCTCTGCTTCTGCCTTGCAAACCAGTTCATCTGTACAGTTTTTCTAGATTCCACATATATGCGGTAATATACGGTATTTGTTTTTCTCTTTCTGACTTACTTCACTCTGTATGACAGTCTCTGGGTGCAACCACATCTCTACAAATGACCCAGTTTCGTTCCTTTTCATAGCTGAGTAATATTCCACTGTGTATATGTACCACATCTTCTTTATCCATTCGTCTGTCAATGGACATTTAGGTTGCTTCCATGACCTGGCTATTGTAAATAGCGCTGCAGTGAACATTGGGGTGCATGTGTCTTTCTGAATTCTGGTTTTTTCTGGGTATGTGCCCAGCAATGGGATTGCTGGGTCGTATGGTAGTTCTGTTTTTAGTTTTTTAAGGAACCTCCATACTGTTCTCCATAGTGGCTGTATCAATTTACATTGCCACCAACAGTGCAAGAGGGTTCCCTTTTCTCCACACCCTCTCCAGCATTTGTTGTTTGTAGATATTCTGATGATGTCCATTCTAACCAGTGTGAGGTAATACCTCATTGTAGTTTTGATTTGCATTTCTCTAATAATTAGTGATGTTGAACAGCTTTTCATGTGCTTCTTGGCCATCTGTATGTCTTCTTTGGAGAAATGTCTATTTAGATCTTCTGCCCATTTTTGGATTGAGTTATTTGTTTTTTTAATATTGAGCTGCATGAGCTGTTTGTGTATTTTGGAGATTAATCATTTGTCCTTTGATTCATTTGCAAATAATTTCTCCCACTCCGAGGGTTGTCTTTTTGTCTTGTTTATGGTTTCCTTTGCTGTGCAAAAGCTTTGAAGTTTCATTAGGTCCCATTTGTTTATTTTTGTTTTTATTTCCATTACTCTAGGAGGTGGATCAAAAAGATCTTGCTGTGATTTATGTCAAAGAGTGTTCTTCCTATGTTTTCCTCTGAGAATTTTATACTGTCCGGTCTTACATTTAGGTCTTTAATTCATTTTGAGTTTATTTTTGTGTATGGTGTTAGGAAGTGTTCTAATTTCATTCTTTTACATGTACCTGTCCAGTTTTCCCAGCACCACTTATTGAAGAGACTGTCTTTTCTCCGTTGTATATCCTTGCCTCCTTTGTCATAGATTAGTTGACCATAGGTGTGTGGGTCTATCTCTGGGCTTTCTATCCTGTTCCATTGATCTATATTTCTGTTTTTGTGCCAGTACCATATTGTCTTGATTACTGTAGCTTTGTAGTATAGTCTGAAGTCAGGGAGCCTGATTCCTCCAGCTCAGTTTTTTTCCCTCAAGATTGCTTTGGCTATTTGGGGTCTTTTGTGTCTCCATACAGATTTTCAGATTTTTTGTTCTAGTTCTGTAAAAAATGCCATTGCTAATTTGATAGGGATTGCATTGAATCTGTAGATTGCTTTGGGCAGTATTGTCATTTTCACAATATTGATTCTTCCAATCCAAGACCATGGTATATCTGTCCATCTGTCTGTGTCATCTTTGATTTCTTTCAACAATGTCTTATAGTTTTCTGCATACAGGTCTTTTACCTCCTTAGGTAGGTTAATTCCTAGGTATTTTAATCTTTTTGTTACAGTGGTGAATGGGATTGTTTCCTTAATTTCTCTTTCTGATTTTTCGTTGTTAGTGTATAGGAATGCAAGAGATTTCTGTGCATTAATTATGTATCCTGCAACTTTACCGAATTCACTGATTAGCTCTAGTAGTTTTCTGGAGGCATCTTTAGGATTCTCTATGTATAGTATCATGTCATCTGCAAACAGTGACAGTTTTACTTCTTCTTTTCCAATTTGTATTCCTTTTATTTCTTTTTCTTCTCTGATTGCCATGGTTAGGACTTCCAAAACTGTGTTGAAAAAGAGTGGTGAGACTGGACATCCTTGTCTTGTTCCTGATCTTAGAGGAAATGCTTTCAGTTTTTCACCATTGAGAATGATGTTTGCTGTGGGTTTGTCATATATGGCTTTTATTATGTTGAGGTAGGTTCCCTCTATGCCCACTTTCTGGAGAGTTTTTATCATAAATGGGTGTTGAATTTTGTCAGAAGCTTTTTCTGCATCTATTGAGATGATCATATGATTTTTATTCTTCAGTTTGTTAATTCGGTGTATCACATTGATTGATTTGCTTATACTGAAGAATCCTTGCATCCCTGAGATAAATCCCACTTGATCATGTTGTATGATCCTTTTAACGTGTTGTTGGATTCTGTTTGCTAGTATTTTGTTGAGGACTTTTGCATATATATTCATCAGTGATATTGGTCTGTAATTTTCTTTTTTTCTAGTATCTTTGTCTGGTTTTGGTATCAGGGTGATGATGGCCTCGTAGAATGAGTTTGGGAGTATTCCTTCCTCTGCAATGTTTTGGAAGAGTTTGAGAAGGATGGGTGTTAGCTCTTCTCTAAATGTTTGGTAGAATTCATCTGTGAAGCCATCTGGTCCTGGACTTTTGTTTGTTAGAAGATTTTTAATCACGGTTTCAATTTCATTACTTGTGATTGGTCTGTTCATATTTTCTGTTTCTTCCTGGTTCAGTCTTGGAAGTTTATACCTTTCTACAGATTTGTCCATTTCTTCCAGGTTGTCCATTTTATTGGTATATAGTTGCTTGTAGTAGTCTCTTAGGATCCTTTGTATTCCTGCGGTGTCAGTTGTAACTTCTCCTTTTTCATTTTTAATTTTTTTGATTTGAGTCCTCTCCCTCTTTTTCTTGATGAGTCTGGCTAATGGTTTATCAATTTTGTTTATCTTCTCAAAGAACCAGCTTTTAGTTTTATTAATCTTTGCTATTGTTTTCTTTGTTTCTATTTCATTTATTTCTGCTCTGATCTTTATGATTTCTTTCCTTCTACTAACTTTGGGTTTTGTTTGTTCTTGTTTCTCTGGTTCTTACAGGTGTAAGGTTAGACAGTTTATTTGAGATTTTTCTTGTTTCTTGAGGTAGGCTTGTATTGCTATAAACTTCCCTCTTAGGACTGCTTTTGCTGCATCCCATAGGTTTTGGATTGTCGTGTTTTTGTTGTCATTTGTCTCTAGGTATTTTTTGATTTCCTCTTTGATTTCTTCAGTGATCTCTTGGTTATTTAGTAACGTATTGTTTAGCCTCCATGTGTTTGTGTTTTTTACTTTTTTTCCCCTGTAATTGATTTCTAATCTTATAACATTGTGGTCGGAAAAGATGCTTGATGTGATTTCAATTTTCTTAAATTTACCATGGTTTGATTTGTGACCCAAGGTGTGATCTATCCTGGAGAATGTTCTGTGAGCACTTGAGAAGAAAGTGTAATCTGTTTTCAGATGGAATGTCCTATAAATATCAATTAAATCTATCTGGTCTATTGGGTCATTTAAAGATTTTGTTTCTTTATTAATTTTCTGTCTGGATGATCTGTCCATTGGTGTAAGTGAGGTATTAAAGTCCCCTACTATTATTGTGTTACTGTCGATTTCCTCTTTTATAGCTGTTAGCAGTTGCATTATGTATTGAGGTGCTCCTATGTTGGGTGCATATATATTCATAATTGTTGTATCTTCTTCTTGGATTGATCCCTTGGTCATTATGTAGTGTCCTTCCTTGTCTCTTGTGAAGATCTTTATTTTGAAGTCTATTTTATCTGATATGAGTATTGCTACTCCAGCTTTCTTTTGATTTCCATTTGCATGGAATATCTTTTTCCATCTTCTCATTTTCAGTCTGTATGTGTTCCTGGATCTGAAGTGCGTCTCTTGTCGACAGTATATATACGGGTCTTGTTTTTGTATCCATTCAGCGAGCCTGTGTCTTCTGGTTGGAGCATTTAATCCATTTACATTGAAGGTATTTATCAATATGTATGTTCCTATTGCCACTTTCTTAATTGTTTTAGGTTTGTTTCTGTAGGTCCTTTTCTTCTCTTGTGTTTCCTACTTAGAGAATTTCCTTTAGCATTTGTTTTAGAGCTGGTTTGGTGGTGCTGAATTCTCTTAGCTTTTGCTTGTCTGTAAAGCTTTAGATTTCTCTGTCGAATCTGAATGAGATCCTTGCTGGCTAGAGTAATCTTGGTTGTAGGTTCTTCCCTTTCATCACTTTAAATATATCGTGCCACTCCCTGCTGGCTTGTAGAGTTTCTGCTGAGAAATCAGCTGTTAACCTTATGGGAGTTCCCTTGTATGTTATTTGTCTTTTTTCCCTTGTTGCTTTTAATAATTTTTCTTTGTCTTTAATTTTTGTCAGTTTGATTACTATGTGTCTTGAGGTGTTTCTCCTTGGGTTTATGCTGCCTGGCAGTCTCTGTGCTTCCTGGACTTGGGTGGCTATTTCCTTTCCATGTTAGGGAAGTTTTCGACTATAATCTCTTCAGATATTTTCTTTGGTCCTTTCTCTCTCTCTTCTCCTTCTGGGACCCCTGTAATGTGAATGTTGGTGCATTTAATGTTGTCCCAGAGGTCTGTTAGGCTCTCTTCATTTCTTTTCATTCTTTTTTCTCTATTCTGTTCCACGGCAGTGATTTCCACCATTCTGTCTTCCGGGTCACTTATCTGTTCTTCTGCCTCAGTTATTCTGCTATTGATTCCTTCTAGTGTATTTTTCATTTCAGTTATTGTATTGTTCATCTCCCTTTGTTTGTTCTTTAATTCTTCTAGGTCTTTGTTAAACGTTTCTTGCATCTTCTCAGTCTTTGCCTCCATTCTTTTTCTGAGGTCCTGGATCATCTTCACTATCATTATCCTGAATACTTTTTCTGGAAGGTTGCCTATCTCTACTTCATTTAGTTGTTTTTCTGGGGTTTTATCTTGTTCCTTCATCTGGTACAAAGTCCTCTGCCTTTTCATTTTGTCTGTCTTTCTGTGAATGTGGTTTTCATTCCACAGGCTGCAGGATTGTAGTTCTTCTTGCTTCTTGCTGTCTGCCCTCTGGTGGATGAGGCTATCTAAGAGGCTTGTGCAAGCTTTCTGATTGGAGGGACTGGTGGTGGGTAGAGCTGGGTGTTGCTCTGGTGGGCAGAGCTCAGTAAAACTTTAATCCACTTGTTGCTGATGGGTGGGGCTGGGTTCCCTCCCTGTTGGTTGTTTGGCCTGAGGCGACCCAGCACTGGAGCCTATAGGTTCTTGGGTGAGGCTAATGGCAGACTCTGGGAGAGCTCACGCCAAGGAATACATCCCAGAGCTTCTGCTGCCAGTGTCCTTGTCCCCACGCTGAGCCACAGCTGACCCCCAACCCCCGCAGGAGACCCTCCAAAACTAGCAGGTAGGTCTGGTTCAGTCTCCTATGGGGTCACTGCTCCTTCCCCCTGGATCCTGATGCACACACTACTTTGTGTGTGCCCTCCAAAAGTGGAGTCTCTCTATCCCCCAGTCCTGTCGAAGTCCTGCAGTCGAATTCCGCTAGCCTTCAAAGTCTGATCTTCTGGGAATTCCCCCTCCCTTTGCTGGACCCCCCAGGTTGGGAAGCCTGATGTGGGGCTCGGAACCTTCACTCCAGTGGGTGGACTTCTGTGGTATAATTGTTCTCCAGTTTGTGAGTCACCCACCCAGCAGTTATGGGATTTGATTTTATTGTGATTGCACGCCTCCTACCATCTCACTGTGGCTTCTCCTTCGTCTTTGGATGTGGGGTATCTTTTTTGGTGAGTTCCAGCGTCTTCCTGTTGATGATTGTTCAGCAGTTAGTTGTGATTCTGGTGCTCTTGCAAGAGGGAGTGAGCACACGTCCTTCTACTCTGCCATCTTTAACCAGTCTCTCGGGTTTAATTTGTTCTTGTCTTTCTAGTTTCTTAAGGTGGAAGCTGAGGTGTTTCCTCCCGAGTTGTGCTTTAGCGGCAACCCACAAGTTCTGGCAAATGTTGTTTTCATTTTTACTCAGTTCAAAACATTTTCTAATTTTCCTTTTGATTTCTTTTTTTTTTTTTTGAATTTTATTTTATTTATTTTTATACAGGAGGCTCCTGTTAGTTACCTGTTTTATACATATTAGTGTATATATGTCAATCCCAATCTCCCAATTCATCCCACCCCCACCCCCGCTTTCCCCCCTTGGTGTCCATACATCTGTGTCTCTATTTCTGCCTTGCAAACTGGTTCATCTGTACCATTTTTCTAGATTCCACATATATGCGGTAATATACGATATTTGTTTTTCTCTTTCTGACTTACTTCACGCTGTGTGACAGTCTCTAGATCCATCCATGTGTCTACAAATGACCCAATTTCGTTCCTTTTTCTGGTTGAGTAATATTCCATTTATATATATATACCACATCTTCTTTGTCCATTCCTCTGTTGATGGGCATTTAGGTTGCTTCCATGACCTGGCTATTGTCAATAGTGCTGCAATGAACATTGGAGTGCATGTGTCTTTTTGAATTATGGTTTTATCTGGATATATGCCCAGTAGTGGGATTACTGGGTCATATGGTAATTCTATTTTTAGTTTTTTAAGGAACCTCCATATTGTTCTCCATAGTGGCTGTATCAATTTACATTCCCACCAACAGTGCACGAGGGTGCCCTTGATTTCTTCTTTGATCCATAGGTTATTTAGAAGTGTGTTATTTTTTTTCCAGATGTTCGTGGGATTTTCTGGAAATGTTTTGCTGCTGATTTCTAGTTTAATTCTATTGTAGTCAGAGAATACACTTTGTCTGATTTGAATCTTTTTAAATTTATTGAGACTTATCTGATGTCCCACAATATGGTCTTGCTTGGTAAATGTTCCACGTGCACCTGAAAAGAATGTGTATTCTGCTGTTGGTGGGGGAACGGTCCATAAATGTCAAGTAGGTAAGTTGGCTGATAGTGTTAAGTCTGTATCCTTGCTCATTTTCTGTCTACCTGTTGTATCAGTTGATGAGAACAGTTTTGAAATTTCCTATTATAATTGTGTGTCTAATTTTCCTTGTAACTCTATCACTTTTTGCTTCTTTTAATTTGAAGCTCAGTTATTAGGCACTTAATTCTTTTGTCTTCTTCATGAATTGATGCCTTTATTTTTATATGACCTCTTTATCCCATGTTGTTTGTTTTGAAATCTGCTTTGTCTAATGTTAATATAGTAACTCCAGCTTTCTGTTGACTAGTGTTACATGGTATCCTTTTTTAAAACATCCTTTTACTTGTAATTTATTTGTGTCTGTATATTTTAAGTGTGTTTCTTTTGGGCAGCATATGATTAAGTCTTACTATTTGATATAATCTGACAGTTTCTGCCTTTTAATTGGGATATTATAGCATTTATATTTAACCTGGTTATTGATATGGTTAGATTTAAGCCTGCCATCTTGCTATTTATTAACTGTTTGCCCCATCTGCTGTTTGTTCCCTTTTCGGCCTTCTTATGAATTCATAGAGGTTTGTGTGTATGTATATGATTCTGTATTTTTCTCCTTTGTTGGAATTAATAGCTATAACTCTTCGTTTTATTGCAGTGGTTAGTTAAGGCTTATAGTATACATCTTTATTTTATCACAGTCTACAGTATATCAAGAGATATAGCACTTCATGTACAGTATGAGACCCGTTTCCCTTCTCCTCCTTGATTATTTTCTGGTACTGAATCAGGACCCTCTGAGTATTCTATCTGATGACCCCTGAGTTAGGTTTTCTTATCTGGCTGGTGGAGAACAGACACTATGCCAAGTCCTTTGTAAGCAACACGCACTCTTCCCTCCAACCCATTCAGGTGTTGCTTTCCTGGACTGCAGGTGGTTTCCTCACATGCCTGTGCTGGTCATTTGTCCACTGAATACTTGAGGGACGCTGGCTGCAGGCCTCACGAGATGTCTCTTTCTGTGCAGTGCTCTCCTCTTTTGTAATCACCCTTCAGACAGGTGGTACCATGTTCTCCCTGGACTCTCACCCTAATGCAGGGGGTCTGCTGGGCTCAACCTGGCCTCCTCTCCCATGCTGAGGCTCTAGGCCATAAGCCTAGAGTCACCTTGTTTCCCATCTCTCAGGGACCACGGTCCTTCGTTGCCTGATGTCCAGGGTCTTGAAGAGCGTTGTATCATAAAATTTTGGTTATTGTTTCATGTGGGAGGGTTATTTCATCTTGGTGGAAGTTGAAGTCACCCATCAGGGTATTTTTAATAAGTAAGAGTGTAATATTTTCAGTAAAGATAAGTGTGTAAAAGAATGAAAGTAAAATCTTTCCCATTTCCATAAATGACAACTCCATCTTCCTAATTGCTAAGGCCAAAAACCTTGGAGTTGTCCTTGACTCATCTAACTCCAACCCCAAATCCCAAAACTTGCGTACTCTGCTTCAGAATATATCCCGAGGGACTTCCCTGGTAGCGCAGTGGTTAAGAATCCGCCTGCCAGTGCAGGCAACACGGGTTCAAGCCCTGCTGCGGGAAGATCCCACATGCCGCGGAGCAACTAAGCCCGTGCACCACAACTACTGAGCCTGCGCTCTAGAACCCGTGAGCCAGAACTACTGAGCCCACGTCCCGCAACTCCTGAAGCCCATGCACCTAGAGCCTGTGCTCTGCCGCAAGAGAAGCCACTGCAATGAGAAGCCCGCTCACTGCAACAAAGAGTAGCCCCCACTCAGCACAACTAGAGAAAGCCCTTGGGCAGCAACAAAGACCCAACGCAGCCATACATACATACATACATTAAAAAAAAAAAATCCAGAATTACCACCTCCACTGCTAGCATTGTGGTCCAGTCACACTTTGTAAATGTGGACAGATTACTGAACTTCTTTGTACCTCTGTTCTTGATTTGTAAAATAATGCATGATAATAGTTCCACCCTTAGAACATTGTTATGGAGAAAAAAATGTCAGTATTTTTAAAGGGCTTTGAACAGTACCTGGCATTATATTATATTATGTTTATTAAATGAAAAGGGGCAGATCTGGGATTCTTTCTTGTGTCTGGGCTGGCTCCTGACGTGTTGATATTCCATCTTACTTCTGCTTTTCTCCTGTGCCCAGAGCTGTGGTCAGTGCTGGAAAATACAAAACAGTGAGAGGGTGGCCCCCTTCCCAGAAGACACTTGCCAGTTAGTTGGGTGACAGAGCCCAGAGGCATGAAGCCAACAGTAAAGCTGTTAGAATCACGTGCTGACGTCGTGGGCTGCAGCCATTTGTCGCGGCAAGCATGTTCTCCCATGGGGGGCTCTCACCCTTCTCCCTACTCCCACCCCAGCCTACAGACTGGGCAGTTCTCTAAGGAAAGCACAGTCGGAGCTCGTGACCCCCTGGGTTTATGTGACGAGACTGTGCTTCTTTGCAGTTTAGCCCTTGCCCCATGGACCTCATTGTCCTGTGCCTGTACCCAGGAACACACCTTAGAGGGGGGCAGTGCCCCAGCAGCCATGAGGAGCTGGTGCCCTGACCCCCAAGGGCACAGTGAAGAGCCCCCCACACTTTGTGAGAGGTTTCTGGGTTCAAGAAGGCATTTCCTCCCTCCAGAGAAGCCTGCAGGTCTCGTTCTTGTCAGACTACAGACATGAGCTTCTCCGATCCTCTCAGGTATCCAAGGGCACAGTGAAGAGCCCCCCACACTTTGTGAGAGGTTTCTGAGTTCAAGAAGGCATTTCCTCCCTCCAGAGAAGCCTGCAGGTCTCGTTCTTGTCAGACTACAGACATGAGCTTCTCCGATCCTCTCAGGTATCAGGGCTGGTTCAGGCTGCACATCTGAAAACTGAAAGTGGGAGCTGTGGTGGCAGCCCAGACAGGAAGGCCAGTGACACTAAAAGACAAGCGAAATCCTGACTCCGTGTGTCCGCAATCGTGATTTACAGGTGAAGAGAGAAGCTTAGGGTTATTTTATAAAAGATTATTTTCAGGCAGAGATAAGGATTATACATTAGACAGACATTAATTTAATATGGAAGAGTTTATGCAGACTCCACTCTTGGACTAAATAGAATTGGGAATGTCAGTCTAGAGCTAGGACCTTGTTAAAACATTTTTCTGAGATTTTGCAGGTACCGTCAAATCAGTAGAGTGATATGTGGGCTATATTTTGTGAATTTAAAAGAAATCTAATTTGTGTTACTAGAGCAGCAGTTAAAAAAGCTGAAGAACCATAATGTATAAGTAAATTATGTTGGAAATATAATAATACTTTTTATTTTGTGCATGTTGCACTCTGTTATTTTATTACCATTAACTCTTTTTGCACTATCTTCATATCGCTTAAAAGCTCCAGTCTTTAAAAATGAAATCATTAAAGTGATCATGAAATTTTGAATGTTGCTTATAAAAATTCACTAATTCGTCACAACCAAACTATACCATTCTTGCTTATTAACAATTTTAATTAAACCACAAAATGGGATAAACATTATGTAGTTAATTTTTGTCATCTTGAAAAGAGTATGATTGTACTAAAACTAAATATGATTGCGTCCAACTATTTAAAAAGATAACCTTTTTTCCAATCTAGCTGGAGATATGAATAGCAGAATGTAATCTCTGGCTGACTTAGTAGGATTATTGGAGAGTTTTAATGTAAATCTAGTGGGTTTAATTAACTTTCAGTTGAATCAAATACATTTTCCAACTCTATAAGCTTGCTCTCTTGCACATAGTGAAAAAGTTAGTTAGGTCCAAGGCATTTGGAAGAAGGCGCCTAATCAGACCATGTCAAGCTAATGACTTCATGATTTTTCTCACTGAAATTTTTGAGATAATTGTAGGTTCGCATGCAGTCATAAGAAATAATATGCAGAGACCTGTGTACCCTTCCCCCAGTTTCCTCCAGTGGTAACATTTTGTGGAACTACAGAGCCATTTCACAAGCCAGGATATTGACATCGAGACGACCCACTGATCAACCCGTTTTACTTGTACTCACCTGTGTGTGTGTGTGTGTTTAGGTCTATACAGTTTTATCACCTGTGGAGGTTTGTGTATGCACCATCACTGTCAAGTTACAGAACAGTTCCATCACCATTAGAATCTTGTCCTTTTAAAACCACCGCCCACCCCCCTGCCATCTCTTACCCCTGGGAACCACCAGTCTGTTCTCTCTTTCCAAAATTTTGTCTTTTGAAAAAGTGTTATGTAAGTTAAATCATATAGTACATACCCTTTTGAGATTGGCTTTTTTAACTCAGCACAGTTCCCTGGAGATTCTTCCAAGATATAATGTGTATCCATAGCTGTTCCTTTTTATTATTGAGTAGTTTTCCATGGTGTGGTTGTGCCACAGCTTGTTCAGCCATTTACCCACTGAAGGACATCTGGGCTGATTTCAGTTTGGAGATACTACAAATAAAGTTACTATGAACATTTTTGTACAGGTTTTATGTGAATGTGCTTTTATTTCTCTGGATAAATGTCCAAGAGTAACATTGCTGGGCTGTCTGGTCATTGCATGTTTAGTTTTATGAGAAACTGCCCACCTGGTTTTCAGAGTGGCTGTAGCATTTTACATCCCCACCAGCAGTGTATGAGTGATCCAGTTTCTCCACATTCTTGCCAGGATGGTGTCGTCACTGATTTTTATTTTAGCCATCCTCATAGATTTGTATTGATACCTCATTTTGGTTTTAATTTGCATTTTTCTGATGGCTAATGATGTTGAACATCTTTTCAGGTGCTTATTTGCCATCTCTATATCCTCTTTAGTGAATCGTCTGTTCATGTCTTTTGCCCATTTTTAAACTGGGTTTCTTTTTTTAAAGAGTTAAGTTTTAAATGTTCGTTATGTAGTCCTTTGTTGGATGCGTAGTTTGCAAATATTCTCTTCCTGTCTGTAGCTTCGCATAAGCTTTCACAGAACAAAAGTTTTCAATTTTGATGAGGTCCTCTTCGTGACTTTTTAACGTTTGGTCTTTCTTGAAAAAATAAGATGTACCTTTAGTAAGGTTGGAGCGTTATTCTCTTTTAGTTATTTTTATTCTATTTTATTCTCTTCCTTCGTTTTCCCCACTTTTGTTTTCTCTTAAGCATCATAAACTTTTTCTTGGTTGTGAAAAATATTGTAAATTTTTCAAACTATAATTTATTTCCAGTGTTCTTAAATAAATACCTTTACATTTTTCTCCTACCCTTTACAAGCATCTAGAACATTTCTTCCTCATTTGACCACATTATTTGTAAGCACTTGTTGGTGACTGTTCATTCGCTTCAGTATTCACATGCTAACTGTAGAATCTTCCCTTTCTTTTCAAAACCAGACCCATGTGCCAGTGGCATTTCATTTTTATCACAGTTAATAGTGACAGAGCGGCGCCCTAGAGCCCACAGAGGAGTTCCCTAAGTTTAATATATTCATGCTCTCCGCTTGGGAGAAGGCCGTCCGCATCCATTGGGAGTTAGAGACAGGCGTTGCCTGAGTGTCCCTGGTCACCGAGCCACCAGTGACTGTTCTGCACTCCAGCCACTGTCAGAGATTTTCGTTGTTTCCTTTCCTCAGGCCCCTTGTAAAGGGCTCGGTCTTAACTGTGAGGACGTCCAGGCAATGCCGACCGTGCAGGGAGGGGCTGGCGGTGGCAGGGGTCGTGCTGGGGTCCCTCACACGCTTGACTGGCTGCCTGCGGTGCTGGTTGAGGAAGCAGTCTGGGCAAGGAGGGTCCCGCATGAGCCCTGCACTGCGGTCAGACCTGAGCCTCGCTGAACCCCTGTTCCTCCCTCCTGTAAAGCAGGGCTGGGGGGACTACAGTACCCACCCTGCTTCCCTCAAACATCATTTCAGAAAAACTCTCTCCTTTTTTTTCCTACCTTACCTGGACTCTGGTGAGAGGAAGAAGAAGGTACCCAGTGACTTTCCCTGCTGCTGGGGATGCAGAGAGAAACTGTTCGTTAACTCTTGGGCAAAAAAGTAACAACGTCAAGTCTATTAGGGGAAGAAAAAAAAAAAGGCACTGACATACTTTGTCTTCTTATGAAACTGAGGTGACCTCTAGACTCTTCCAGTAAATAGGAATTGTAACTCATTCAGTTAATTCAAGAAGGATTTATCAGCACCTACTCAGTGCCAGACATTTTTCATGGCAGAGATGACACAGCAGCAAACAAGAAAAAAAAAAAAGAAAAAATTCTGCCCTCATGGAGTGTATTTTAGGGGGGAAGATAGATAATGAATAAGAAAATAAAGTATGCAGCACATGTGAGTGGTAAGTGTTAAGGGGAGAGATTAAGTGAGGAAAGGAGGTGGGAGTGTCGTGATGGGGGTGGCAATCCAGTTTCAGGGAGTTCAGTCTGAGAAGGCTGCCCAGAGAGGGTGACACTGACTCGGCATCTGGAATGGGACCCGGTGGTGGGCCTAGGCCTGGTGTGTTCAAGATGAGCAAAGAGGCACGTGTGGCTGGATCGGAGTGATCGAGGGAAAGCGCAGAAGGAGATGAGTCCAGAAATATAGCGGAGGGGGTGGGAAGGCAGATCATGCAGGGCTTTTCAGGTCAAGGGCAAGACTCTGGCTTAACTCTGGGTGACGGGAGCCTCTGGAGGTTCTGAGCAGGGGGTGGGTGGTCGGACTTATGTGTTAATGAGGTCACTGTGGCTGCTGAGGTGACAATAATGGGAGGAGGGCAGAGGCATAGAGACCGGTTAGGAGGCCATGGCAGTGACGTACGACCAAGATGATGGCGTCCTCAGCCAGGGTAGGAAACGTGGAGGTAGCAGAAGTGGGCGGGTTCTGGATGTATTTTCAAGGCAGAGCCAAAAGGCGTTGATAACAGGCTGTAGGTGGGATGCAACAGAAGCGAGGCATCAAGGATGGACCCCAGGTTTGGCCTGAGCAGTGTAGAGAATGGAATTGTCATCTCTGAGATGAGAACAACATGATAAATGAGTTGTGGCTAATAAGATCTAGATAATACTGCAAGAGCGTTTTCTTTTTTTGAAAAGTGGAGGATTAACAAGCATACGGTGAAGTGTATTAAAGTGTGCTCATTTTAAATTGCAGTTTTGCAGGAACACTGTATCTTAAATATATTTTATTCATCACAAAAATGGAAGGAATGGTTTTTTCTTGAATTATTTACATGTTAAATTCTTTACCTTTTCTAGCTCTTCTGAGGAACAAGGTACATCTGTCTCTGCTACAAATTGAAACATAAAATTCATTTGTTCTACAAGTGTACTTTATTCCTATTATGCATACTCGTAATATCCTGGCCCTGTGGGAGGAATAAAAAAGGTATAACCTCTGCCCCAAGGGACCATATTATTTAGTTAAACATAAATAAGAGATGGGGAAACTGCAGAATAATGACCAGATAGAAGCAAACCCCACTGGCTGACGGTTTTGGTGCCTTGACTCTGTGTGTATGTATGTAACCTGCTCTTCTGGAATATTTGTCACAAAATGACAATATTTTGGTTCTATGACCTGAAAGATGACCGACTGAAAAGAGCATGTGAAGAAAATGTCTTAGCTCGCTCCTGATGAGTAAGAAGGCCGGGTGAGGTTTGGCAGCACACCTCCAGTAAAGGGCTTTGCTGCGGCATAATTTGGGGTGTCACTGTACATGAGTGAACCCTTGGCGATGATGACACCTCGTGAAAACACGTGCTCCTCAGTCAATCCACGAGTGACGTAATGTCCAGGGAATCCAGCCTGTAGGCAGTCCTCGATCTAAGCTGGAAAAATTCTCTGGTAATTAAAGCAATTTTAATTTGATTCTGATCTCCCCGTTAAAAAAATATGTGAGAGAGGATTTTATTCTGACCAGGGATCCGGTATTCAACATTTTATAGAAATTACCAGACACGTTGGATTTAACTATATTTATTTTCAACTATAAATGGCACTTTTTAGCATAAACCTTATACAGTATTAAGAAACCCAGTTACCAGTCACGGAATTTTACTAATGCTGACACCGTCTCATACTGTGCCAGAAAGCTGCTTTTGTTTTCATGTAGTCTATCTTAGTTTTACTAAAACAAATCAGAGAAACTGTCATTGTACTTAGAGAATTCAGAAGAAACTTCATTCAGATTTTTACCGTTATCTCTGAAACAGACTTTGGACTATTTGGTAATTTTTTGAGAAACTGATTCAAGAATAATTTTCTGAAAAGACTTTCTCCTCTAAACTAGGTGAAATAACCTGATTAAAACAACAACAGCAGTAGCAACAAGAATACCTTTCTTAGCAGTGGCAGAAAATAGACACCATCACAGCCAGAGCTGTAATCAGTTAGGTACCAATTACATTGCCCACCTGTTTCATAATTGTTACTTACATTTCTTAGTGGAGGGATTTCATGCTTTTTCCCTCGGTTCCTCTATGTTTTTTGTTTGTATTGATTTTTTTGCACCTGTAGATCCCCAGCACTTTGTTGTATCATTATGTAACAAGACTCAAAGCTTCAGTGCAAATGGCAGCCATACTCAGTTTTGCTAAAAAAAAAATATCCCTCTACCTCAGCCATAAAACCGCCTCACCGGAGTGCAGTCTTTAATAGGATGCACGACTGGGCAGTGACGAGAGCTTTCTGTACCTGGCAGCACTGAAAATATGAAGCAGACTTAACTGTCAGAGCAACCACAGCAGCCTGCAGACTGAGGCCGGATTACCCCAAAGCCTGTTAGAAATGAAGCCCTTTTAGTTTCTTCAGAGACGATTTCATAGCCACATGAGAAAATTAATTTTTTACGTCCTGGCACAGCTCCCTTCCCTTTGCCTAATGCAGGTCTCTTTCTTCGGTCCCTTCGCATCACGTGGCTTAGCTGTGTCTGTCCCCACCTCTTCATTCACTGCTGCTTAAGCTTCTGATTGATCTTGAAGGGAGCAGGTAAACTTGCTTTGTGACTTGGGAGCCATCGCATTTGGTCTCTGGGCCTACTCCCCTCTCCTCATCTATTGGGATGACTACTTGCAGTGAACTATTTGTTAGATTTGGATTTCCCAAGAGGAAAAGAACTAGGCGATACAAAAAAATAAAAATAAAAATGACCAAAATGCAGTAGAAACATCCTTTTAAGGATCTGAGGGTATGTAAAGGTGTTTTAAACCACTAGAGGGAGCCCATATTCTGATTTCTGAATCCTATACCGTTTAACAGTTTGATTTTTTTTGGCTGTAGAAAAGGATACCTCCAGCCAATGGTTTACACATGTGTGATTTTTTTAAAAAAGTATTTATTTATTTATTTATTTATTTATATTTATGGCTGTGTTGGGTCTTCGTTTCTGTGCGAGGGCTTTCTCTAGTTGCGGCGAGCAGGGGCCACTGTTCATCGCGGTGCGCGGGCCTCTCACTATCGCGGCCTCTCTTGTTGCAGAGCACAGGCTCCAGACGCGCAGGCTCAGTAGTTGTGGCTCATGGGCCCAGTTGCTCCGCGGCATGTGGGATCTTCCCAGACCAGGGCTCAAACCCGTGTCCCCTGCATTGGCAGATGGATTCTCAACCACTGCGCCACCAGGGAAGCCCAACACATGTGTGATTTTAATGGTCTTCTTCAGTTTGCTTTTAAGAGGAAAAGGGAGATGACCAGATCAGAACCACTGTCTACACTGGTGTTCTTGTCCTCCTTGTGCTCCATGTCACAGAACGTGATGCGGGTGAAGTAATTTGAGCGAGGACCCTGCACTGGCTCTTTGGCAGGGGTCCCTGGCTCTCCTCCACCTTCCCCATAACACTCACTGTCATCTTCCACCCCCTGCCCCCCACCCCACCCCAGGCAGATGTAGTCATTCCGCAGACTATCAGTCATGTGTAGACATTACGCCGGGCTCCGGCCAATCGGAAGGTGAATAATACAACCGTCTCTCTCATCAGGGTAGGAATCTTAGTCTTAGGTGTTGTGTTATGGCCTCTTTCAACCTTTTCTCCCTTTGCTCTCCTCTGAGGAGCTTTGTCCTCGTGATTTCTCAGATATCCTTTACCTCTTCAAATTCTTTAGGTTTTCTATCTTTCCGTCAACGGAGTTGTGTTTGTGTTTCATTGTCTGAGTGCATGGAAAGGATTACTCAAAATACTTGTGTTTTAACATTCAAGTTACTAAAGCCCGTGAATATAAAAAAAACAGTGTTTCTTACACTCAACTTATAAAGCTTATTTTGTTTGTAAACCTAGTAAATTTTACATGAAATCATCCTCACTTTTATTTATATTTTGATTAATATTCAATAAACTTATAAATAAACGCATTAGGGCTCCCTAAACTATTAACCCCAACACAAAATTAGTTAACATTTAAACTTAATTTGCAGGCTTCATGTGTCTGACTCAAACCTGTCAAAGCTTGACAAAGCATCCTTGGAATCTTAACAAGCGGAATCTTCTGAGCGTCAGGCAACTCAGATAAAATACAGCTAACCCATAAAAGTAGTAGATTAGATTCTGTTAAGCATTTCAAACATGTTAAAAGAAGGAAGCACAAAATTGCCCAGTAATTTTTTAAAATGTTGTTGCACCCTTATGATAGGACTTACCCAAAGTTGTTCTATCTGTTTCATCCCAGGTTCCTCACTCACCTGATAGGAACAGAATTACTATTTCTGCTGTAACCCATACAGCAGCTGGGGTATAGATTTGGTGAGGCTGTACCAGGGCACAGGGCTGGGGATGCTTCCAGTTTTTCTACCAAAGCCACAGTTTATTGAACTTAGGAATGGTCTTATAGTAGTAAGACTTTGTTCACCTTTTTAAAAAAAATGTTTGGAATTTATAAAATTTTCTACTTCCTACCCCAGCGTATGAGTAAGTTCTTCACTGAGAAATTTGAGTTGATTCAGTTTGTCGTTCCCCTCCCCCCATAAGCCTTTTTACACATGCTTCACCTTTTACTTGTTTCTTTGGCCACCATTCTATATTGACCTATAGGAAGTCATATAGATCCGGAAGCTTATCTAAACCTTCATAGCTTATGCCAATTCAGAATACATACACTGAAAAAGCTAAGATATTTATTGGGATAATTTCTGTAACGGGGGTGTGTGTATGTGTGCATGTGTACGTGTGTGCATGCCCATGTCTGTTCAGGGTTTAAAAGACAAATTCCATCTTCAGGTTAGTTATATCCAAGGGTGGTTTCGGTACCAATATCTGTAAAGTTATAGCTTAGGATAAAAGCTCCACAGATTATACCACCTCCTTTCATTGATTCTAAGGGCACATTTTTTCACATTTTAATGTCTCTGAAATTGGCTGCCCTTTACAGTGGCTGTCATCAGGTGGATGCCATGAAATGGTTGCCACTGTCAGCACATGGGCAAATTGAATCTTACTGCTGGTAGTGTGATTTGGCAACTGGAACTTCTCATGGTTTCAGCCAAAAAGCTGTTAAGAACTCTTTGAAAAAGGGGCAGTGAGTCCTGGGTGGTGCTGAATACCTTACTAGTACAAAGAAAAACTTAAAAAAATATATTTGTATCCAACAACTACTTTGCTGTCTTATTAGTGATGACGGGTTGTTCGTTGTATCTTGAGTTTATACTCAGAGCTGCAAATACAGATGATGTTTTCTCTTCTCTGACAGTACTTACACTATTTATTTTATATCTTGTTGCGTTAGCTAGGGCCTCCAAAACAATATTGAATAGTAAACATCTCTGTCTTAGTCTTGACTTAAATGGTAATAGCCTAAGTATTTCACTGTTTAATAAGATGTTATAGGTTTGTAGTAATGGCCTTGATCTGATTTAAGTATCTTTTTCTACTTCTATTTTAGGTAGTTGTTAGTTTGCTTGCTTGTTTTAGTTAGGAATGACTATTGAATTTTACCAAATGATTTTTTAGCCCCTGTGTTTTATTGATATGGTTTTTATTTTTTTTACTTTAAGAAAACGTAAATGTAATAAATTATGTCGACAGCTTTCCTAATGGTGAGCGATTTCTGCATTCTTGAAATAAACCCTGCTTGGTCATTTTACATTATTCAGTTAATTCACTGCTGGATTCCATTTACCAGTACTATATTTAGGAGTTTGGCATCTATATTTATAAGTGAATTTGGTCTTTTTTTAAAATCAGGTTTTAGTATTAAGTAGATTCTACCTTCTTTGAATGAATTGGGGTAGCTTTTCATCCTTCTCCATGGTCTAGACTGGTTTGGGTACATAGCAAGTACCTGTTCTCTTATGATATCTACTGCCCAGTGTTAATAAAGTGTGGGGTTTTACCAAGCTTTTAATCTTTACCATTATGATTTAAAAATATAATCTCATTGCTTTAAAGGATGATCTCTAAAATGCTTTTTTGCCTCTGTCTTTCAAACTGTCAGGATATGGGTTCTTTTAATGTTTTGCTTCTCATTTTGTTTGTGTTTACGGGAATGTTTTAGAGTTTCAGTAGTTTTCAGGCTGAATGCTTATTGCAACCAGAAGGAACAAATGGAGGGAAGAGCTATATATATAGACCATCTAAAGCTTTTGCTATTAGAGATGTGAGCAGATTTAGTAAGAAAAGGAGAACAGGGCTGGATGTCAAAAGCCTGATTCCAGCCCCAACTCCCTGAAAACTGGGTGACATTAAGCAAGCCTTCTCTGAGCTTCAAGTTGTTTTTTTTCCTCATCTATGTGTCATGTTGGTAACTGCTTATTAATACAGTTGCCTTGAAGATCAGAAGAAATAGTATTCAAGGACTTCCAAATCCTTAAAGCACCGTATTGTTGCAGAAGGTACTTTATGGGATTATTCATTTTTATGTGGGGTTATGATTAGTTATAATAGAAGACCTCTTCAGCAAAAGGAGATTTTTATTTGTAGATGTTTAGGTAATTGTTTATTTGTTGTCAGACAGTCTTTTTTGATCAGGACCACTAATGACCATGAGAGAATAAAAACAGGTTTTAAATTTTATTAAGTAATCTCAATTTTAAAGATGTTACACTACGCCAATGAGCCAGGCCCAGTAACACTTGAATTTCCTGGCGTCATTAGCAATATTAAGAAAGTGAACAAAACACTAGCTCATTAATTTTTTGGGTGTCACTATACTTTTCTTGTCCTCATAGAGAGAGAAAGACTTTTTCTGTGACCTTTCTTTAGTCACTTGGAAGTAGATACCCCCATTTTTTTTTTGGTAGCGAAATGCTTCTTTAGCACACACACAAAAATAATTTTCTCTAGCGTGTACTTACAATATTAGCTAATTGAATCACCACATGTTTTGAGCACCTGAAATGAAAATTATTGAAGAATTCGTCCTGTCAGCCTGTGTGCTCTCCACAGCATTACTGTGAAAACCTGCTGCTTCCTCTTTCACCCTTGGTGTCTTTAGTGGTCCTCACACCGGGTCCCTACTCAGCAGTGCAATACGCTGCAGACACGGAAAGTCCAAATACGTGGGCAGCTGGTCATGCCGTTGGGGGAGAGTGCAGTCCTGTGTCTGTAATCAAGCGTGGACGATATTGGCTTATGAGTCCACTGAGCCGTGCAAGGTGCCAGGGCATTGATGTTAGTCGTTCGTGTCTATTGCATGGTTGGCACCTAGGCCAGGTGTTGAGTGTCGCCCCAGGGTGCATCCGCAGGGGCTGTTAACGCGAGTCTAGTGTGGCTGCTTCTTCAGTGAAATGCGAATGAAAAGAACAAAACCTGCCACCTGAAGGAAAAATTGTAAGATCCCCCAAACACTGTAAAAATATATGGTTACTGAGCTCACTGAGAAAAAGGTCTAGGGCCTGGAAGCAGACCTTTTTCATTCTGGGTCGAGTCACTCAGGAGAGCATTCTTTCCACTACCAGTGAACAAACAAAGACAAAGAAGAGAATGAATTTTCTTTTCTAAAGAATGATCGTCTTGTTGGATTTCTGCTTTATGGCATTTGGTGCCGCTCACTCATCCGCGTGCAGAGCACAGGAAGCTTAGAGCATACAATCATTTGTTCCTAAGAGAAGATATAATTAAATAATTCTTGAACATGGCCCAAAATTGAATCTCTTAAGGCATAAATTCAATAAACAGTCTCTTTCCCTAACGTCGATGTCCTATTTATTGGATTGCCTGTCCATTACCCATTTCTTCTGGAAGCTGGCCTCCCTGGTCCCTGACTGCAGTGGGTGCAGCCAGGGCTCCTGGTGGGAGCTGGGCCCCCGCCCTTGCCTTGTTCCCTGCCTGGTGGTGAGCTTGTGAACGCCCAGCCCAGGCTCCTCTGTACGACCTTCCTTGGAGGGCTTGGAATGGCCAGTGAGGGGCGGCCGGCTTGGTCTGGCTGCTCTCCTGGCTCGGGGAGTTAACTCAGGAACTATTGTTCCTGGCCATTTGGGTTGCACATTTGGGGAAGCAGAGGGGGCCCCTCAGGAGGCAGAGAGCGGCCAGAAGTAGGAACTCAGAAAAAGAGAGACTCAGGGGCCAGGGCTGGTTGTTAGCATGTTCATCTGAGTGTGTTGTCCACTGAGATGCCCATTCCAGAGGGCGGGGCTGTCCTGGGAGCACTTCCTGGAGCAGAGTTGTTCATGAAGTAGCTAGTTTCACGCTGGGAGCAGGTGGCATATATCGGAAGACTGTTCTCGTGCTTCTAGCCCTGAGTTCCCGTGGTTCTCTACAGGCACAAATTGTGTCTGCCTTAGTACTTGCTATAACTTAAAAACTAGATTTTACACATTTTTCTGCTTATAATCGACCACACGCTCAGTTTCCTTTTCTAATCGTACTTTATTTTTGAAAGTAACGCATACTCATAATTTAAAAACCTGAATATTCTCTTGAGAAGTAATAACAAAATAACAGGTCACTGCCCCTTTCTGATTTCCTAGAGTCAGTGACTTAGCATTTTCGCCCTTTCTTCTGCTGGTTACCTGTACATTTCCAAATAGCGTGTTTCTAGTGTTACTGACTCCCTGCTGTGTAACATGAATGCTTTTACAACCACCACATCCTTCTTTTTTTTTTTTAATTTTTTAATTTAATTTTATTTATTTTTTTCTACAGCAGGTTCTTATTAGTCATCAATTTTATACACATCAGTGTATACATGTCAGTCCCAATCGCCCAATTCATCACACCACCATCCCCACCCCGCCACAGCTTTCCCCCCTTGGTGTCCATACGTTTGTTCTCTACATCTGTGTCTCAACTTCCGCCCTGCAAACCGGTTCATCTGTACCATTTTTCTAGGTTCCATATACATGCGTTAATATACAATATTTGTTTTTCTCTTTCTGACTTACTTCACTCTGTATGACAGTCTCTAGATCCATCCACGTCTCAAAAAATAACCCAATTTCATTCCTTTTTATGGCTGAGTAATATTCCATTGTATATATGTACCACATCTTCTTTATCCATTTGTCTGTCGATGGGCATTTAGGTTGCTTCCATGACCTGGCTATTGTAAATAGTGCTGCAGTGAACATTGGGGTGCATGTGTCTTATTCAATTATGGTTTTCTCTGGATATATGCCCAGTAGTGGGATTGCTGGATCATATGGTAGTTCTATTTTTAGTTTTTTAAGGAACCTCCATACTGTTCTCCATAGTGGCTGTATCAATTTACATTGCCACCAACAGTGCAAGAGGGTTCCCTTTTCTCCACACCCTCTCCAGCATTTGTTGTTTGTAGATTTTCTGATGATGCCCATTCTAACTGGTGTGAGGTAATACCTCATTGTAGTTTTGATTTGCATTTCTCTAATAATTAGTGATGTTGAGCAGCTTTTCATGTGCTTCTTGGCCATCTGTATGTCTTCTTTGGAGAAATGTCTATTTAGGTCTTCTGCCCATTTTTGGATTGGGTTGTTTGTTTTTTTAATATTGAGCTGCATGAGCTGTTTGTATATTTTGGAGATTAATCCTTTGTCCGTTGATTCGTTTGCAAATATTTTCTCCCATTCTGAGGGTTGTCTTTTGGTCTTGTTTATGGTTTCCTTTGCTGTGCAAAAGCTTTGAAGTTTCATTAGGTCCCATTTGTTTATTTTTGTTTTTATTTCCATTACTCTAGGAGGTAGATCAAAAAAGATCTTGCTGTGATTTATGTCAAAGAGTGTTCTTCCTATGTTTTCCTCTAAGAGTTTTATAGTGTCCAGTCTTACATTTAGGTCTCTAATCCATTTTGAGTTTATTTTTGAGTTTGGTGTTAGAGAGTGTTCTAATTTCATTCTTTTACATGTAGCTGTCCAGTTTTCCCAGCACCACTTATTGAAGAGACTGTCTTTTCTCCATTGTATATCCTTGCTTCCTTTGTCATAGATTAGTTGACCATAGGTGTGTGGGTTTATCTCTGGGCTTTCTATCCTGTTCCATTGATCTATGTTTCTGTTTTTGTGCCAGTACCATATTGTCTTGATTACTGTAGCTTTGTAGTATAGTCTGAAGTCAGGGAGTCTGATTCCTCCAGCTCCGTTTATTTCCCTCAAGACTGCTTTGGCTATTCGGGGTCTTTTGTGTCTCCATACAAATTTTAAGATTTTTTGTTCTAGTTCCATAAAAAATGCCATTGGTAATTTGATAGGGATTGCATTGAATCTGTAGATTGCTTTCAGTAGTATAGTCATTTTCACAATATTGATTCTTCCAATCCAAGAACATGGTATATCTCTCCATCTGTTGGTATCATCTTTAATTTCTTTCATCAGTGTCTTATAGTTTTCTGCATAAAGGTCTTCTGTCTCCCTAGGTAGGTTTATTCCTAGGTATTTTATTCTTTTTGTTGCAGTGGTAAATGGGAGTGTTTCCTTAATTTCTCTTTCAGATTTTTCATCATTAGTGTGTAGGAATGCAAGGGATTTCTGTGCATTAATTTTGTATCCTGCAACTTTACCAAATTCACTGATTAGCTCTAGTAGTTTTCTGGTGGCATCTTTAGAATTCTCTATGTATAGTATCATGTCATCTGCAAACAATGACAGTTTTACTTCTTCTTTTCCAATTTGTATTCCTTTTATTTCTTTTTCTTCTCTGATTGCCATGGCTAGGACTTCCAAAACTATGTTGAATAATAGTGGCTAGAGTGGACATCCTTGTCTTGTTCCTGATCTTAGAGGAAATGCTTTCAGTTTTTCACCATTGAGAATGATGTTTGCTGTGGGTTTGTCATATATGGCCTTTATTATGTTGAGGTAGGTTCCCTCTATGCCCACTTTCTGGAGAGTTTTTATCATAAATGGGTGTTGAGTTTTGTCAAAAGCCTTTTCTGCATCTATTGAGATGATCATATGGTTTTTATTCTTCAATTTGTTAATATGGTGTATCACATTGATTGATTTGCGTATATTGAAGAATCCTTGCATCCCTGGGATAAATTCCACTTGATCGTGGTGTGTGATCCTTTTAATGTGTTGTTGGATTCTGTTTGCTAGTATTTTGTTGAGGATTTTTGCATCTGTATTCATCAGTGATATTGGTCTGTAATTTTCTTTTTTTTTTCTTTAACATCTTTATTAGAGTATAATTGCTTTACAATGGTGTGTCAGCTTCTGCTTTATAACAAAGTGAATCAGTTATACATATACATATGTCCCCATATCTTCTCCCTCTTGCATCTCCCTCCCTTCCACCCTCCCTATCCTACCCCTCCAGGTGGTCATAAAGCACCGAGCTGATCTCCCTGTGCTACGTGGCTGCTTCCCACTAGCTATCTATTTTACGTTTGGTAGTGTATATATGTCCATGCCACTCTCTCACTTTGTCCCAGCTTACCCTTCCCCCTCCCCGTATCCTCAAGTCCATTCTCTAGTAGGTCTGCATCTTTATTCCCATCTTGCCACTAGGTTCTTCTGACCATTTTCTTTTTTTCTTTTTTTTTAGATTCCATTTATATGTGTTAGCATACGGTATTTGTTTTTCTCTTTCTGACTTACTTCACTCTGTATGACAGTCTCTAGGTCCATCCACCTCACTACAAAGAACTCAGTTTCGTTCCTTTTTATGGCTGAGTAATATTCCATTCTTTTTTTCTAGTATCTTTGTCTGGTTTTGGTATCAGGGTGATGGTGGCCTTATAGAATGAGTTTGGGAGTGTTCCTTCCTCTGCAAGTTTTTGGGAAGAGTTTGAGAAGGATGGGTGTTAGCTCTTCTCTAAATGTTTGATAGAATTCACCTGTGAAGCCATCTGGTCCTGGACTTTTGTTTGTTGGAAGATTTTTAATCACAGTTTCAATTTCATTACTTGTGATTGGTCTGTTCATATTTCCTATTTCTTCCTTGTTCAGTCTTGGAAGGTTATACCTTTCTAAGAATTTGTCCATTTCTTCCAGGTTGTCCATTTTATTGGCATAGAGTTGCTTGTAGTAGTCTCTTAGGATGCTTTGTATTTCTGTGGTGTCTGTTGTAACTTCTCCTTTTTCATTTTTAATTTTATTGATTTGAGTCCTCTCCCTCTTTTTCTTGATGAGTCTGGCTAATGGTTTATCAATTTTGTTTATCTTCTCAAAGAACCAGCTTTTAGTTTTATTAATCTTTGCTATTGTTTTCTTTGTTTCTATTTCATTTATTTCTGCTCTGATCTTTATGATTTCTGCTAACTTTGGGTTTTGTTTGTTCTTCTTTCTCTAGTTCCTTTAGTTGTAAGTTTAGATTGTTTACTTGAGATTTTTCTTGTTTCTTGAGGTAGGCTTGTATTGCTATAAACTTCCCTCTTAGAACTGCTTTTGCTGCATCCCATAGGTTTTGGATTGTCGTGTTTTTGTTGTCATTTGTCTCTAGGTATTTTTTGATTTCCTCTTTGACTTCTTCAGTGATCTTTTGGTTATTTACTAATGTATTGTTTAGCCTCCATGTGTTTGTGTTTTTTACATTTTTTTCCCTGTAATTCATTTCTAATCTCATAGCGTTGTGGTCAGAAAAGATGCTTGATATGATTTCAATTTTCTTAAATTTACCATGGTTTGATTTGTGACCTAAGGTGTGATCTATCCTGGAGAATGTTCCGTGCGCACTTGAGAAGAAAGTGTAATCTGCTGTTTTTGGATGGAATGTCCTATAAATATCAATTAAATCTATCTGGTCTATTGTGTCATTTAAAGCTTGTGTTTCCTTATTTATTTTCATTTTGGATGATCTGTCCATTGGTATAAGTGAGGTGTTAAAGTCCCCTACTATTATTGTGTTACTGTCAATTTCCTCTTTTATAGCTGTTAGCAGTTGCCTTATGTATTGAGGTGCTCCTATGTTGGGTGCATATATATTTATAATTGTTATATCTTCTTCTTGGATTGATCCCTTGATCATTATGTAGTGTCTCTCCTTATCTCTTGTAGCAGTCTTTATTTTAAATTCTATGATATCTGATATGAGTATTGCTACTCCAGCTTTCTTTTGATTTCCATTTGCGTGGAATATCTTTTTCCATCCCTTCACTTTCAGTCTGTATGTGTCCCTAGGTCTGAAGTAGGTCTCTTGTAGACAGCATATGTATGGGTCTTGTTTTTGTATCCATTCAGCAAGCCTGTATCTTTTGGTGGCAGCATTTAATCCATTCACTTTTAAGGTAATTATTGATGTGTATGTTCCTATGACCATTTTCTTAATTGTTTTGGGTTTGTTTTTGTAGGTTCTTGTCTTCTCTTGTGTTTCATACTTAGAGAAGTTCCTTTATTTGTTGTAGAGCTGGTTTGGTGGTGCTGAATTCTCTTAGCTTTTGCTTGTGTGTAAAGCTTTTGATTTCTCCATCGAATCTGAATGAGATCCTTGCCAGGTAGAGTAATCTTGGTTGTAGGTTCTTCCCTTTCATCACTTTAAGTATATATCATGCCACTCCCTTCTGGCTTGTAGAGTTTCTTCTGAGAAATCAGCTGTTAACCTTATGGGAGTTCCCTTGCACGTGATTTGTCATTTTTCCCTTGTTGCTTTCAATAATTTTTCTTTGTCTTCAATTTTTGCCACTTTGATTACTATGTGTCTCGGTGTGTTTCTCCTTGGGTTTATCCTGTATGCGACTCTCTGCGCTTCCTGGACTTGGGTGACTATTTCCTTTCCCATGTTAGGGAAGTTTTCGACTATAATCTCTTCAAATATTTTCTCTGGTCCTTTCTCTCTCTCTTCTCCTTCTGGGACCCCTATAATGTGAATGTTGTTGCATTTAATGTTGTCCCAGAGGTCTCTTAGGCTGTCTTCATTTCTTTTCATTCTTTTTTCTTTAGTCTGTTCCTCAGCAGTGAATTCCACCATTCTGTCTTCCAGGTCACTTGTCCGTTCTTCTGCCTCAGTTATTCTGCTATTGATTCCTTCTAGTGTAGTTTTCATTTCTGTTATTGGGTTGTTCATCTCTGTTTGTTTGTTCTTTAATTCTTCTAGGTCTTTGTTAAACCTTTCTTGCATCTTCTCGATCTTTGCCTCCATTGTTTTTCCGAGGTCCTGGATCATCTTCGCTATCATTATTCTGAATTCTTTTTCTGGAAGGTTGCCTATCTCCACTTCATTTAGTTGTTTTTCTGGGGTTTTTTCTTGTTTCTTCATCTGATATATAGCCCTCTGCCTTTTCATCTTGTGTATCTTTCTGTGAATGTGGTTTTTGTTCCACAGGTTGAAGGATTGTAGTTCTTCTTGCTTCTGCTGTCTGCCCTCTTACCCACCACATACTTCTGTTCCCATCCTCCCAGTGTAGTTTCACATCACAAGTTTTGCTTCAGTTAATCCTGAAATGATTTATACTACTATGCAGGTATTATTTACAGATAAGCATGTAGTGTGCCATGATCATGTTTCCTTAAACATAATTGAGGTGATAAGTGCCTTATTTTTTATTTGCTTGGTTTTCTATGTGCCTGTTATTGCTCCTTTCCTAAACTTAGTGTGCTTAAGCCCATCAGATGACCTATCTGTGTTTTGTTTTGTTTTTTTTCCTTGGAGAGGGTGTTCTTGGAATCTGTGTTGTCCTGTTCCTCCTGGCCAGGCTACTCTCTGAATATGCTGCACCCTTCTCACCGTCACTTCCAACTTGTTGAGAATGTACTCTGCTTTGCTCCCACACCCTTTCTTAGTCCCCTTCCTTGTGTTGGCAGGTGCACGAGAGATGTTTTGGAATCTTGCGTGTCAAAAGACATCTTCTTCCCCATTTTCCCTCCAAATTTGGAAGACATTGCTGGGTTGCCTCCAGCATCGCTGTTGAGAGGCTGATACCAGCCTGATCCCTGATCTTTCACATGTGACCTGTTCATTCTCTCTAGAAGCTTTCACGGTCTTCTCTTTATCCCTGGTTTTTGGAAATTTCATAATAATATGCCTTTTGTGGGTTGGTGTTTCTTTTTTCTTTCCCATCAATTGAACTTGACATTTGCAAACTCTTGTTCTTCAGTTCCATGAAATGTCTTGAATTATTTCTTTGAAAATCATCTTTTCCACATCTTCTAACTTCTCTATTTCTGGACCTCTATTGCATTATCCAGACTTACCATTTGTTGTGTATTCTCCCCCACCCTCAATTTCTGTTTCCTTTTCTGGTTTGTTTTGCTTTTTTCTGTTTTAGTCTATTTGCAAAGATGTCCTCAACAATATTTTCTAATTCTTTTATTGAATTTATTTCTGCTATCAGATGTTTAGCATCCAAGAGCTCTTCTTTGTTCTTTGAGTGTTCCCACTCCCTTTTAAAACTAATATCCTGTACTTTGTTTCATGAATGCAGTGTCATCTCTCTGAAGTTTTCTTCTGTTCCCTGCCTGGTTTCTGTCTCCTGCTCCCCCTTTCAGTGTAGTGGCATTTTCCCTGGTATGGTCGCTGGAGAGGAAGTCTCTTATCTTTCACTGGGCTGGAGGCCTGACTCTCAAGGCTGGGAGAGGGGGGCCAGCGGGGAGGCTCCTGTCCTCCTGCAGACCTTCAGCTGGCCCTTCAGAGGTCCCAGAGCCCTGTCTCCCATACTTTGCTGGGGTCTGAGCACTGTGGATGGTCATTTTAGTGAGACTTTTGAAGGAGAGGAGAGCAGAAATAAAACTTCATCTGTTTATTCCAGAAGGCTCTCAAATCCCAGTATTAGATTTTGATTTTAACCATTTGGTAATTAGCTTTTCTCGTATGTAGTCTATTTAATACTATTACTTAGAAATGCCTGCAGCCATTGACTCCCCACCCCACAAGCTCTCTTCGGGTCAGACGTACCAACCCCATTTTACTAAAGGTCATTACTTCTGTGATTCTTTCCTTATCATTGAGCCCTAGGAATTTGTTAATTTTTGCTACATTCTTGAGTTTTAGATTGGTCAACTTCTGAATTAATTAGCATCAACATTTAATATTTATTCTTTATTTCTACCTTTACCTACTTGAAGAAGAAAGTAACAACAAAGTTAAAAATGTGAGTAGGATAATGAGGTTAAGAAACTTTGATAGACTATCTGGGATGAAAGGGACAGTATGTTCTTACTCATCCACAGAAGACAAAATATTTAATACAGTTGGGCTTTAAATCTTGCCCTTAATTTCTCCTGTCAACTGAATTAAAAAAGGAAAGGTAGTACATCTTTTTTTGTTATTAAGCAAAAGAAAGCATAGAAATTCTTCAGAGACAGTTTTTTTAAAAGTTAAACTCAAAGATGGTAATGCATGGTAAGCACTGTTTTGAAGCGTTAACTTAAAAGGCAGGTACTGCTTCCCCAGAGACTGGCTGTGGTGAAGTAGCTTCAGGACGTTCCCACCCTCACCCACCTGTGCCTGTGCTGTGCAGGTTGGCTGTCACCTGCCAAAGTCAAAGGCTTCTGTCCAAGTGGAAGTGATTCTTCTCCTTTTTGTGCTCGTAACCAGCAGCAGGCACCCTCTGTGTTGAGATTATACTTTGTCCAAACACTGAGGCCACGTCAACCCATCTTCCTGGGTGCTTTCTACATGATCACACCCCAAGTTCGTCTGACAGTCAGGGAGCTGTAAGGACATTACAGATAAGGGGTGCTTTGCCATCAGACCATTCCGGCACCTTACCACAAATACAGTGTTGTGGTCCAGCATCTGGAGGAAGCATTTGAGCCTTGGATCTGTGTTGAGATTGTTTCATTTGATTCATGAGTAACTTGTACGTGATAATATGGTGATCTAACACAAAAAATAACCATCAGCTGTTCTTAACTATGTTCTTAGTAAGAGGAACGGGAGGGTCATAGTGGGTGGATCATGTCCTGTTTCATTTTCTATCCCTACCTCCTAGGAAAGTGCCTGGTATATGGTAGATGCTTAATAAATGTTTGTTGAATAAATAATTTATAAATTATTTCCATATTCATAAATAAAAAGGAAAACATACTACATCTTTTCTGCATATCTGGATAAATCGTAGCCAGTGCAATACCTTTGATATGCCAGCTTTCTTAACAGTTTGTAGTACTCTGTCTTCTCTATGGCATGTAATAGGTTGAGTCACCAATTTTAATTTGAGGGATAATGAAGGATTTCTCTACTTCCAGAACAGATGAATGTAGGACTTGTCTCTAGGGAGAGCAGTGTAGGATGGGGGTAGGAGACAGGTCAAGAATGGATGGAAGATCTCCTTCTCAGTGTACCCTTTGTCTATGTTTAAAATCATGTATACACATTACTTTCTCAAATGAAAAAAAATCTGACCCACGCTAAAAGAAAAAGAGTGCTATTATTTGTGCCTAAGCTGAGGAGAATGTACGTACCCTGCTAATTACATAAATAGTTGGGCAACAACTGTGTAGCTCGCCTTTCAGAGTGTACCCAGTTGTTCTGGGGACTGGAAGGTTTATCAAGGAGACGTTTTTTTCTAGATTGTTCAGTCAGTTGGTTATTATAACATAGTGAAACTCTTGGCTTTTCTCTGGGAAAGACCCCAAAATCTGCCCACTCAGGAGATCTGCCTCTGTTGAGTAGACCAGGGAAACTACTTACCAATCAGAAAGCGGGTTGCCATCTTTAATTTCTTCTTCCAAAACCCATAGTGTGGTCATCCATGTATTCAGAGCTAGACTTTTTTTAACAGTTAATCTTAGGTTATCTTATTATTTTAGTGTTTATTAGTGGTACAGTTTGCTTATACATATTTCCACGAAGTGATCTAACTCAGGATTTCCTGATAAGATGGTGAGGTAAGGGGAGAAGATTACAAAGAAAAAGAAAAGTTAGGGGAAAACTCCACTGGTACAGAAACAGTGAGCTAGTAGGGAAGTGGTGCCCACTGCATCCCACAAGCACTGATGAGTTTTCACCTGCCATAACACATGAAGGAAGGAAGGACAGATCAACTACAGGAAGACACCAAGAACCAATCTGTGACTTCCCTTCCTGAGAAAGTTGGTGCAGTGTCATGAGAATTAACTTTCACAAATTCTAGCAGACCACTACAAACCATACTAACTGGAGAGACAAGAGCTGGCCTAGGAGAAGTAGGGGCCATTTCTACCCCAGGATTCAGTTAACATTCAGAGACTTGGCACAAGGATACTGCCATGATAAACCAAAGCTTAGGGACAGCCATCAGGTCTACTAACAGTTATTTAGTTATTTTATGGAGCTTTCTTTTATCCACCCCCCCCCCCTTTTTTTCGGCCATGCTGCGCGGCATTCAGGTTCTTAGTTCCCCGACCAGGGATGGAACCTGTGCCCCACTGCAGTGGAAGTGCGAAGTCCTAACCACTGGACCGCCAGGGAATTCCCTCCTTTTGGTTCTTAATTAAATGTGATTAAGTACATGACAATTTCAGGGAAAAAGTAGATAAGCTAAAAGAAAAATACTCAAATCTAATACCAGAGAAGACCAGTTAACAAAATAAAATAACAGTGAATAAACAGTGTATCAAAACATCTGATTTTAAGGTAGGTCAGGTAGAATAAATGTTGAGATAATGGTCATGAACATTTTTGGAGAAAATAATGCAGCGGAAGGGGTTTTTCCTATCATGTTATAAAGCTACAGTCACTAAAAAATCATGGTACTGACACCAGAATAAATAGACAAATAAATGGGACAGAATAGAAAGTCCAGGAGCTGTCAAAGTGTAGATATACACAAATTTGGTATATGTTACGGTAGGTATTTCCTGTCAGAAGAAAAAGATGAACTGGTTATTGAATGGTGTTGGGACAACTGGCTAGCCATTTAGGGGGGATAGTTAAAGTTAAATCCCCTCTTTTAATTATATATTAGATGTAAATTCAGTAAAATTAAGGATATAAATATAAAAGTGAAACCAATTAAAGTACTAGAAAGAATTACAGGTGAATATTTAGCTGATCTTTGAATGGGGAACCCTTTTACTATAAGAATGCCACCAAAGGAAGAAATTATAAAAGACAAGTCCTTCACAATGTTGAATGTAAGGTTCAAGACTGAAAAGGAGCTATGTGTCCAACATTAGACAGTTGATTAAATGTTGGCCTCTCCTATGGTATACCTTGCCCCTATGAAAATAAAACTGTATATAAAGCTTTATTATTGGGAAGAGGGCCATGATAGAATGCTAAGTGAAAAACTTATAAATGTGTATATTTACATGTATGCATTTCTATAGGAAAAGGCCTGGATGGTTCTAATCCAAATGTTAATAGCAATATTTTTTCTTTGGCTATTAAGATCTGGGTAATTTCTTTCCCTTTGAATTTTCTGTGTCTTCTTTCCTTTTTTTAAAGTTGTGATTATATGTTTAATTAATTTAGTTTAAAACCAGAGGACAAAAAACTTTTACAAAATAATTGGTGATAATAAAATTGGAGAGAAAAATGGAGATTTAAACTACCCTCTTGACTAGACTAGATAGATTTCTTAGAAGGATTTTGGGTATCATCTGTTTTATTGCATAATAACTGCATTGCATTATATGGCAACTTGAATCTATAAATACATAAATGCAAATTTCTTTAAGCATAAAAGCCAAATGTATATATTGCTTCTAAAATAACTCTAAAAGATTGTATTTTTAAATGGTGATTTCTCTTATAGTTGATACTTGATTTATATATACATTCATTCCCTTTAACCAGTCTTTGTTTTGTTTAGTTTCTCTGAATTAAGAAGCAAAGAGCTGTATTAACATACAAATGTATTATAGTGCACCAGAATTAGTGAATGTGCCTCTGAATGAAAGCTTTGGTGTAGCCAACTTAAAATGTTTGTAAGTCGAAATGGTAATCAAGGACAGATTGTTTTAGCTCATAGTCTACCAAGAAGCTTTCAGCTACCAACAAGGAAACCCCTCATTTCTGGAGAAATGTTGCCCCTTCTGCTTTGAGTCCTCCAATAGTTTATTGACTTGGAGGAACAATATTGGTTTTGGATAATTGAGTCTGGTAGATTCTTTGGAGCCCACCAGCTTTCTCTCTTGAGCCATTGTGTTGACAATCTTCCATTAAGAAAAAGGAAGAGATTAGAAAAAAGAGAGAGCAAATTCTCTCTGTACTGAAACCTCCCCCTACCCTTAACCCCTGGCAACCACTGATCTGTTCTTCCCTACAGTTTGGCCCTTTCCAGAATATCTTATGAATGGAGTCATATAGTATATAACCTTTTGAGTCTGTTTTCTTTCTCTTAGCCTAATGCATTTGAGATTCATCCATGTTATTGCACTTATTCATAGTTCCTTCGTGTTGCTGACTAGTATACCATTGTGTAGGTGTACCACAGTTGGTTTGTTTCTTCGGTAGAAGAGGGAGATTTTGATTGTTTTCAGTCTTTGCTGTTTTGGATAGAGCTACTATAAGCATTTGCCCAGAGTGTTTTGTATGAAATAGGTTTTCATTTGACTTCGGAGTGGGAATGCTGTGTGATATGTTAAGGGAATGTTTGAATTTGTTGAAATGTTGAAATGTTTGAAATTGTTGTCAAATTGCCAGTTGTTTTCCACAATGGCTGTAACATTTTGCATTCTCACCAGGATTGTGTGAGTTCCAGTTGCTCCACATCCTTGTCAGCACTTGGTATTGCCAGTTTTTTTTCTCTTATCCATTCTAATAAGTGTGTTGTGGTGTCTGCCCTTGTGTTTCTCTAGTGACTAATGATGTCAAACATGTTTTCAGGTGTTTGTGATCACATTGACTTATGAAGCATCTAGGTCAGTTTTCCTATAGACTGTTCCACAATGTGGATCTGTTTCCTTAAGGTACATTTTTTTCTCTTTCTTCTTTCCTCCCTCCCTCCCTCTCTCCCTTCCTTCCTTTCCTAAAAACTGGTTCCTCTGTTCTTATATTGGAAATTAGATCTAGAGACTTGATTAGATTAAGTTTAAACAATTTTGCCGAGAGTATTTCATGAATGGTGTATATGTGAAGGATTTTTAAAAAATGAATTGGAGCAGATTCAAAGCCACACCTTGATGCTGTCACTCACTGCATTGCAGCAGCTTCCCCAAGGGTGAGAAGAGCTAGAATGATGTCCTTGACTATGTAAGAGGCACAAAGGAGATCAAACACAAGTGGAAAGTTTGGATGTCAATCCAGAGGGAGAAGTGTAGGGTATGGGTCCAGGCAGGTAGTGGGAAGAAGTGGTGATGGGAGCTCGCACATGTTCTCTTCTGAAAGCTTCTGTTCTCTCCATGAAATCACAAGGTCAGTGCTGAAAATGAGGAAGTAGAGAGAGGTGTTAGATGGTTGTAGAGAGAGGAGAAAGTGTAGAATCAAATAGGAGAGTGGGAGATTGAATGGACCAGGGAAAAATACAAACACCAGGCCCTAAGAGCCCTCTTGAGAGCATGAGTTTGAAGCGGGGTCAGTTGAAGTTGTGTTTCTTCCTCCAGCCATTGTTGTAAACATGTTGTTAATAATTAGAGCCGTTTCAATTAATCGTGGGCTTTCACTTTTGGTGATTTTATCAAAATGTGGGAGTACCCATGGAATGTACCAGTAAAACTGGTTACAGTGTAGAATTTTGATATCCTTGATGTTCAGGCAGGTGCCCTGAACACCCATCCTCTGCAGGAGACGGGCATTAAGAGGTTTCAGATCAAGAGCAGAAAATCTAGAAATCTAGACTTGCAAGGAATATTCCATTTCCTAAGCGTAGAATTTTGAAATTTTGAAACTTAGTACTCCCAAAATAGACATTTTATGGTAAGTAAAGAAAAAAATAAGGGTTTTATTTATACTTGATTTTTTCCCTTAATATTGCTTTTTAAATTGGATATACTTTTTCTGTTAGTTAAACCTGGGATTGAATGTTTTATGGTACTTTAAATAGGTTTCCAACTGTGGGAAAGTGTTTTCTGAACATTTTCTGGGCCGTTACAGCAGTGTTATGTAAGAGTGGAAATCATTATAACAAGTTGCCTGGTGAACCATGTGCAGACGTGCCGGGTGCTCTGGGGCCGATCTTTCCCTGGTCTTTGCTGTCCCCTGTGCTCAGTCACTCTGTTTGGGTCCTGCAGAAGAACCTGCCATTCCTCCAGGGCATTTCCTGTTGGAGGAAAGTCTTTGGGTTAGAGACGGTTCCTTCATCCATCTTTTCAGCGTTTCCCAGGGGCCCGTGTGCCCACGCTGTACTGCACACTGGGCATACAGTGGTGACTGAAACAGTTGTGGGAATTATGAAATTAACTTGTACCATAGAATAGACCAGTGTGGAATCCTTTAGAATTATCTGCCCATCCAGCATAGTGCCCACAGCTAATTTTTTAAGCGGTGATATTACATAATGTATATGAGAAGATGCTGCTAAAAATTATGACATCATAGCCACGGCAGGAAAGTAATTAATTTTGCTCTGAAGTAAACAGCTTGTGGACTGAAAAGATTTATAATTAAAACTTAAAATATGACTCAAAATACTTACATTACACTTCCTCAGGCAACTCAAAAGAATACCTATGCTCAATGCTAAGAAGTCCATCACTATGATGAAAGCTAAATAAAGTGTCAGTGTTTTCCCATGTAGTTTCATAGCTGTATATTGATGGAAGACTCTAAATTCCTCTGTACCTTTACAGTTTTGTTTGTGCATATCTCAATCTGACGTTAATTATTAATTACTAATATCGCAGATAAAATTAGAAGAGTTAAGGATTCTCTGCATCATTTTGTTATGTAGTATTTTAAATTAATTTTATTGAGGTACAATTTGCGTACAATAAAATGCACCCATTTTAAATGTTCAGTTTGATTGGGTCTTGACAATTGTATACACCCGTGTAAGTACCACCCCAAAAAGATTTAGACTATTTCCATCACTCCAGAAAGTTCCTTCCTTTCCCTCTGCATTTAGTCCCTCTTACTCCCTCTCAAAGATTATCATTGAAGTGCTTTCTATCACTATAAATTGAATTGTCTTTTCTATTCATATAAGTGGAATAACACAGTGAATACTCTTTGTGTCTGGCTTTTTAAATTCAGCCTAATGCTTTAGAGATTCATCCATGTCGTTGTGTATAGTGTCTTTCTATGCTGAATAGTGTTTCATGGTGTGAATATACCACAATTTTCTTATCCACTCATCAGTTGACGAACATTTTGGTCATTTCCATATTTTTACTATTGTGAATGAAACTGCAATGAACATTCTTGTACACACTTTTTCACGTATATATGTCTTCATTCTCTTGGGTGAAAACCTGAGAATGGAATTGCCGAGTCGTATTGTTAAGTGTATGTGTCACTGTATAAGAAATTGTCAAACTGTTTTCCAAAGTGATTTTAACATTTCACACTTCTACCAGCAATGGTTGACAGTTCCAGTTGCCCCAAATCCTTGCCAATATTTGCATTTGTCAGTTTTTTTTTTTCTTTGTTTTAGCCATTCTAGTGGATAGTGATATCACATTTTGGCTTTAACTTGGATTTTCCTGCTGACTAATGATGTTAAGCACTTACAACTCAATATGAAAAGAAATGCAGTAAAAAAAATGAGCATGATAATTGGATAGAACATTGACAAAAGATATATAAAATGCTAATAATCACATGAAAAGATGCTCAACATTATTAGGCACCAATCTAGCAATCTATAATAAAATATGACCAAGTAGGGTATATTTCAGTAATGCAAGGTTGGTTTCACATTAGAAAATTAATTAATATGTATTTATAGATTTGATTTCCTAATATTATGCTAGGGATTTTTATTTTTATGCTAGTGGAGGATATTGGTCTATAATTTTCTTTTCTTGTGATATCTTTGTCAAGTTTTGGTATCAGAGTACCACTGTCCTCCTAAGTGTATTGTCCTCCTCTTTTTTTCTGAGAGAGGTTGTATAGGGTTGGTATTATTATTATTATTTTTTTAATTTATTTATTTATTTTTGGCTGTGTTGGGTCTTCGTTTCTGTGCAAGGGCTTTCCCTAGTTGTGACAAGCGGGGGCCACTCTTCATCGTGGTACGCGGGCCTCTCACTATCGCAGCCTCTCTGGTTGCGGGGCACAGGCTCCAGACGCACAGGCTCAGCAATCGTGGCTCACGGGCCCAGCCGCTACGCGGTATGTGGGATCCTCCCAGACCAGGGCTCGAACCTGTGTCCCCTGCGTTGGCAGGCAGATTCTCAACCACTGCGCCACCAGGGAAGCCCCTAGGGTTGGTATTATTTATTCCTTAAATGTTTGATATAATTTACCAATAAAACCATCTGGGCCTGAGAAGTTCTTAAGTTATGAATTCAATGTCTTTAATAGATGCAGAAAGCTGTCCAGATTTTCTGTTTCTTCCTGATATTGTAATTTGTGTTTTCTTTTTTATTCTTAATCTGTTTAGCTAGAGTTTTTATCAATTTCATTGATCTTTCAAAGAACCAACTTTTGGTTTTATTGATTTTTCTCTATTGTTTGTTTTCTATTTTACTGATTCCTGCATTTTCTGTTAATATTTTCTTCATTCTGCTTAATTTGGTTTAGTTCTTTTTCTAGCCGCTCTTAATTCTGTTTTATGAATTTCTTACCCTAGATTCCCTAGCTCTTCTACTGAAGTTTCCATTTTGACAAACATTTGGTAATTTCCAAGAATTCTTTCTGGTTTTCCAGTTTTTCCTTTTTCATGAGAGGCTGTTCTCACTGTATGAACACAAAATTTTCTTAGTTCTCCTTGAGGCTGTTATCTTTTTTTTAACTGTGTCTTCTGTTTCCTGAATTACCTGAATTATGTTTTCTCTGAGGTTCATTTTCTTTCTTTCTTTCACCCTGGAGTATGTGTCTGTCTGTTTCTCTGTTTTTATGAAGGCTTTTCTCAAGTGTCTGGTGATTCTTGGCTGTTTATAGTATATACAGTAAAAACTAAATAAATTAAACAAATTAAATTTGTAATGGGAGTTCCCTGGTGGTCCAGTGGTTAGGGCTCGGCGCTTTCACTGCTGTGGGCCTGAGTTCAATCCCTGGTCAGGGAACTAAGGTCCTGCAAGCCACGCGACGCAGCCAAAAAAAAATTGTATTTAGAATTCCTAATAGTCTCGAGGTGTGGAGCCGGGGTTCACATAGAGTGTGCTCATGTAGCAAACCGTGGTGGTGGCAGAGTTAGAACTGGTCCACCAGCCTGGAATTCAGTCCCTCCTGTCCTGGCTAAGCCCCCGGCAACACCCGCCATCCCGGGCTGAGCTTTTCCAAGGCCCAGAACGCAGCCTTGCACTTATAACGGTTGGAAGGCTGAGTAGAAGCTTCTGACAGGCACTGACGGGAACCACTTACCAGCCTCTGGGGCCAGCTCAGAAACACCTTTCTCAGGAGGGTCCCAGGCGGAACCCAGCGGTTCCAGCACACTTCTCAGCCAGGTCACCTCTTTGCCCACACTCACCACTCCCTGCTCCGAACTTCGCCCACAAGGCCTTCTTCCACTTCGGCCCCCACACAGGTATTTCCACGGGCCCTCTGGAACTATATTCCGTCACCAACATGCCTCTCCCAGCCCTCGGCCTCTTCATGGACGACTCTGTGTGAACCTTGCCCCTCCCTGGTAACACCACCTTGTCTGTCACCCACCGAATGGGTGATGCTCAGGTTTGTTGCCCTCCCTTTACTGGGAAGTGCATGGGGTGGAGCTGGGGTCCGAGTGCACGCCCAGTCCTTTTCACTCAACCACGCTGACTCCTGAAGGGGTGGGAGTCATGGCTTCCAGCAGGATAGAACAAAGATGAAGCGACACGGCAGCAGGAGTGGGCCAGGGAAAGAAAAAGAGAAGCGCCACACGAGGTGGAGAATGACAGGGCCAGACAGCCATCGCTCTTGGAGCCACCAGATGGCCTTCAGGTGGAGTTCGCCCACCTTGCACTGAACGGTGCTGCCACTCTGCTCGAGTGTTCTTCGGTTCTGCCTCGTTCCATGCGACTCGGATGCTCAGAGACTTTGTCTCACGCCTGTGGAAACATGGATTCAGAAGCTCATGGCATACAAGAAATTGGTTCAAGACTGATGGGAGATTTAATACTCTGTGTTTCCTGTCTACTTTTTCATTTGTTAATGAGAATTCATAATTCATGAGAGAATTCATGTAGAAATATTTTCTATGTAGAAATATTTTCAGAATATTTCATTGTTACAGTAAGTGAAAGGAGGGTGTGGAGGAATTTTGTGGAGCATATCAACTTATTTCAGCTTAAATTCAAAAACTTTTCAGAGCTTCATTGTTCCTTCTAAGAACAGGAAAAGACGTTTAGTGGAATCTTTGTTAAACTTCTTCTTAGAACAGAGTTTTTTCTAAAGTGTGTCTGTCTTAGCCCTTAAAGGAGATTTGGCTGCTGTACAGATCTTATTGAACAATAGTCACCGTTGTAAGGGCTTTCTTGACAAGGACTCCAGGATCAGCATTTATAACAGGTCTCCAGGGTTTTCATATTTCTATTTTCCAAGTAACAGAGGTCATATGTAGCCCAGTGTGGATTTGTTGTAATCGCCCCTTTTATAGGTAATAAGCTGGGAATGAAATGAGAGCTCCTGACCCTTCTTCCAGCACTCATTCATCCACTGTCTTTGTTGCCAGGAACTCAGTGTCACTCAGAGAAAAGGAGGCAGAGAAACTTGAGCGATTGTTCCCAGATCACACAAAACTCCCACAGGAGTAGGAATGATTGATCAGATTGGGAGCCGCTCTGGCCCCAGGTCTCCCATCGTATAGTCTCCCCGGAGCACCAAGCCTCGTGAGTGGCAGCTTCTCACAACACACGAGTTCATTTGATTTCCACCTGTGCTGATCTCCTCGCAGCAGGTTTTTATTTTAGGATGTAATTTGTAGTTTAGAGATGGAGAGCAAAAAGCGTGTTAGGAACTAGGAACCTGTAGGAAACATATATTTATTCTACAGTGAAACACGAGCACATTTTTGCAGTCAGCTCTGCCTGTTGGGGTGAGCTTGGACACATGTGGATAGCAGTGTCGGCTGTGTGGTATTTCGTGTGCTAAGCTATTCACCACAGTGTCAAGTTCAATTCTATAGGAGTCTTTTATTCTACTTTTCTCTTTGAATTTATTTCAAAGCTTTACTCTCCATTAGATTGAGCATGAGCTGATTTAGCTTTCTAGTTCCTGTTAAATACCATCCCTACGTTGAGATAACGATTGTACTAAAACATGGCAAGTTTACAGAATGGTGATAGACTGTTGGGTACATTGTCATGGTGCATCATAGGTGTGTGTGGAGCATGATTTACAAGTATTGGAAATACTGGAAAGCTTCAAGTACAAAAAATCCATACTTATTAACTGCTGTTCCCTTCCCCTATGACCACCACCACCTCCTCAGACACACAAAATCAAGTTGATGCTACTCTTTAATTCATGGCACAGGCATCTTTGCTTGTATTTTATTTACTCCCACTTCTGTGGCCCTTCCCCGGGATAGGCACCCATACTGGCATGTTTAGTGTATGTCCTTCCCCACCACTTGTTTATTTAAATTGTGTTGTCTGTGTGTGTTTGTTAGTTTATGTGCGTGGATCTGGGCTCTGAATCTCTACGTAATTATTTTTTGCTCAGTGTTATGTTTATGATACTCATCTATGTTGTCATATATAAATCTGGTTCATTGCATTCTACTGCTGCATAAATGTCCATCGTTTGAATATACCAGAATTTACTTATCCATTCTCCTAGTGATGGACACCTGCCTCCGGCCCTTTGCTCCTAAAGCCATTGCTACATGAGACTGCACAGCCTGGTCTGTGCTCCCTCGTGGATGTGTACACGAGCTTGCACTGAAGCACAGGTGGAGAGAATGCCCAGGTCTAGGAGATGTTTAGCATCCTGAAGGTAAAACTTAGTGCCACCAGTGTAATACAGAACTTTTTGGAGCTTTCAAATGTATACATTTTGTATAAAAGATGACATTCAGAAGTTCAGTTGAGATTCCTGTTCATTATAAACTGCACTGTCTGAAGATTCTATTTCGTAGCGGCCTTTTTCTTTTCTCCTAATGGCTCTGCAGGTGTTGGCGACTGTCGCTCCTTGCTGGGCACCTGCTTCCCAGGGAGGGAGCCAACGTGAGTTATCTGAGGAGTGGGTAAAGTAGGACCTTGAGTTCTATTTAAAGAAATTAATTATTTCATCATGTAGCAGGTACTTAAGTGTTTTATTTTTAGTGTTAAAAATTCTCTTTGCTTTTCTTCATCTCCATGCAACAGAAATTGTAATGAACACAATTCTTTGTTCCTGTTGCACTTGGACCTTGCTGTGGAATGGCTGTGCTGGAGCACATTGCTCTACAGAGTAAATGCTGCCTCGTGGACCACAGGACATTATAATTTGCTTTATATGTGTCTTTTTCATCTTTGTGCCCTAAGACCTAGAGTCAGAGTCTGGTGCCAAAAATGGAAAAAAAGTTTGGAACCAATGTTTGATTGACTATGATGTTACGCTTGGAAATTTTGCACACACAGCTTACTCAAAGATCAAACAGGCAGTGCCCATGCAGTTCGGGGAGGGGCCGTCAGATGGTAAAAGGGGAAAAGAATAACCAGCCAGTCAGATCAGTTCAATTCAGCTGACCCTAAGAGGGATCAGTGGGACGGAAGACGCCGAGGGAGATGGCCCTGTTATTCCGCCAACCAGCCGATTTCCAGTATGCATCCTTTCTCCCCGAGGTCACTCCCCCCATTCTTTGAGCACTTAAGGGCCTGGCTGCAGACCCCTCTCTCTAATACATATCCTTCTCCATCCTGCACTACCACAGCAGCCAACTTCTTTAACCCCTCTCCTGACCTGTCTGCCCCCTGACCTCAGCCCCTCACCTCCAGTCACCCTCGACCTTGTTCCCGCCATATAGCCGTGTGACTAGCCTCAGTTTAAATTCCCAGTCGCTGACCTCAATGGCCCTCCATGCTGCCTGGCAGTTGTGCATATTTTCTTGGTGCATTATCTTTCCTGCTCACCGAGATGACAGTTTCATGTCTTCTGTCTCAGGCCTCCAGTACCTCCTTCCCCTTCTTCACTCTTGGCAGATGACCATGCTTCTTACCTTACTGAGAAAACAGAAGCATCAGATGAAAACTCCCACCACCTGTATTACTTGCATCTGTCCCCATGTGTTTGGCTACCTCTCCGGTAACTGCGAGGGTACCATGTCTAAGGACACCTCCCTGCTCGTGAACTGGGTCCCATTCTCACGTCCCTGCAGCAGTGCCACAGCAGTCCCCCCACTCTCGCGTACGTCATCTCGTTCCCCCTCTGTGGGATCATTCCCATCGGTGCACACACATGCCACTCTTTCTCCCATTTTGACCTCACATCTCCCTCCAATTTTTGCCCCATTTTTCTTTAAACAAAACTCCTTTTAAAAAGTTGTCCATGATCACTGTCTCCAATTATTCTTCTTCGTTTTCTCTTGAACCATCACTCCACCTAAATGCCACTTCCCAAGGTCACTAGAGACCAGCAGGCTGTTAACACACAGTCATCTCTCTCTCTCTCTCTATTTTTTTAACCATTTGTTTCTCATCTGACTTGACTCCCCTCTCCTGGAAACACTTTTTTCATTTGGCTTCCAGGACCCTATTATCACCTGCTTTTCTTCCTGCCACTCTTCTTTAGCTTGGCAGTTCCACTCCTAGGTGTCTGCGCAATAGAAATGTAGTATTTTTTATAATAGCCCCAAAATGGAAACAACCCAAATGTCCATCAGCTGATGAATGGATAAGTAAAATGTTCTTAATCCATATAATTGAGCATTATTAGACAGTAAGTAAAAAGAAACGAACTACTAATACATGCTGTACAATATGGTTGAAACTTGAAAACATTACGCTAAGTGAAAAGCCAGTCACAAAGGACTGCATATTGTATGATTCCATTTATATAAAATGTCCAGAATAGGCAAATCTATAGATACAGAAAGCAGACTAGTGATTGCTTAGGGCTCAAAGAGATAGGGGATATTTAAGGGATGATGGCTGAAGAGAATGGGTGTTTTTGGAGGTGTAAGGAAAATGTTCTAAAATTGATTGTGGTGATGATTGCATACTTCTGTGACTATACTAAAGGCCATTGAATTGTACACTTTAAAAGGGATAATGATATATCAATAAAGCGGTTTTTTAACAAAGGAGAACCAATTTACAAGCCTAGAGAGTGTTAGGTAAGTTTGTTTTAGAATTGCCCTGCAGCCTGTTTTATTAGTAATGAATTTTTAGCCTTTGAGGGTGGATTTTTTTTTTTAATTTTTAAATTTTTATTTTTTAACATCTTTATTGGAGTATAATTGCTTTACATTGTTGTGTTAGTTTCTGCTGTGTAACAAAGTGAATCAGCTCTATGTATACATATATCCCCATATCCCCTCCCTCTTGCATCTCCCTCCCACCCTCCCTATCCCACCCCTCTAGGTGGTCACAAAGCACTGAGCTGATATCCCTGTGTTATGCAGCTGCTTCCCACTAGCTATCTATTTCACATTTGGTAGTGTATATATGTCCATGCCACTCTCTCACTTCGTCCCAGCTTACCCTTCCCCCTCCCCATGTCCTCAAGTCCATTCTCTACGTCTGTGTCTTTATTCCTGTCCTGCCCCTAGGTTCTTCAGAACAATTTTTTTCTTTTTAGATTCCATATATATGTGTTAGCATACAGTGTTTGTTTTTCTCCTTCTGAGTTACTTCACTCTGTATGACAGTCTGTAGGTCCATCCACCTCACTACAAATAACTCAGTTTTGTTTCTTTTTATGGCTGAGTAATATTCCATTGTATATATGTGCCACATCTTCTTTATGCATTCATCTGCTGATGGACACTTAGGTTGCTTCCATGTCCTGGCTATTGTAAATAGTGCTGCAGTGAACACTGTGGTACATGACTCTTTTTGAATTATGGTTTTCTCAGGGTATATGTCCAGTAGTTGGATTCCTGGATCATATGGTAGTTCTATTTTTAGTTTTTTAAGGAACCTCCATACTGTTCTCCATAGTGGCTGTATCAATTTACATTCCCACCAACAGTGCAAGAGGGTTCCCTTTTCTCCACACTTGAGGGTGGATTTTTAAATAGGAAAAATAATTTAGTATCAAATCTTAGGGGTTTACCAGGTCGCCAAACTGCCTTATACCGTTGGGAGTAGAAAACCACTGACAACAGAAAGCCACTTTCAGTCACTTGCTCTGGCTGTACATCTAAGAGTTCCAAAACCCTTTCATGATTTTGCAATTCCAGCTCCCTGGAGTAAGGACAGAGCCTCCCAGATGCCTTGCTACCAGTTTCCTTGGGAAGCAAACTCTGAGATGAGCCTAGTATGCAGGACATTCATTAGGGAAAGCTCTTGAGAATCAACACATGAAAAGAGGAGGAAGAAGCAGGAATGAGCAGAGGGAGAAGGTGGGCAGCAGTGCAGTCTCAACAAAGACCTCTGCTGATCCCACAGGGAGCTCTGAAGCTGGGCTGGCCCTGCACAGTCATCCCAAGTTGGGACGAGGTGGCCAAGCTTTTGGTCACCACTCATGAACTAGTCATCGGGTGCAGGCTGCCTCAGGTGCAGGGGGTGACCATCAACAAGGTGGGTCTCTTCAGTTGAGGTGTGCTTCCAGCAGCTGGGGGAATAAGTCCTTCAGTCCTGATGGGGCATGTGGGTGGCCTGTCCCAGCATCCTGTACAATTCCCTTACATTCTGAGTGTTGCTCCTCTCAAAAGTCAACTCCTTAAGCACCTATTTCTGTGAGAATGGACTTAGGGGACATAATCCAGAGTAGTGTTGACTTGGCAGACTTCAAATTTGTGCTGTGATATACTTTGAAAATAAGGAAAGTTTCTTCTTATTGTATTGGTCTTAATTTTAAGACTACATAGTATATCTACTATTAGTACTATGTATTATAAAGCCTAAGCAATAGAAAAGAATACTGTACCTGGACTTGTCAGACATCTAATCCATTCACAGAAGTTTTTCAGAACTATTCCACAGTTTAATAGAAGTGCTTTTTAACCTACTGCTCTGTTGCATCACAAGAGACTACATAAATGTTCTCATTAGCATTTTCTAATGCACAGTATTATGACTTTAGCTCATGTGGCTTGAGTATTTTGTTCAGGAATCTTATTTCAACTTTGTCACTTGATTTTTAAAAACGTATCAAAAATGTCAAAGTTATTAATATAAAATTTCTTTATCATAACCAGGGAACTCTCCAAGATGTCTGATTCTGGTATGGGTAAAAAGCTGGATATGTAATTTTTCTCAAACTGAGGGATCAGATTTTCTATATTTTTATTTTACATTCACAGATATATAGACAACTGTTTTTCTATTTGACTCAAAAAACAATGGTAAAAACTAGCAGATCAAAAGTCAATTGCTTACCTATATACCAGAAGTAAAAATTGGAATTTGGAATAAAAAACACAACACCACTTACACTAGTACCCCCCCAAAAGTTGAATTACTTAAGTATAAATTTAACAAAATATGTACAAGATCTTGATAAGGAAAACTATAAAACTCTGATGAAAGAAATCTAAGAAAATCTACCTATCTGGATAGTCCATGTTCATGGATGAAAAGACTCAATATTGTTAACATGTCAGTTTTTCCCCAACTTGATCTATATATTCAGTGCAATCCCAATCAAAATCCCAGCAAGTTATTTTCTGGATTTCGACAAAGATTGTAAAGATTTTGTGGAATGGCAAAAGACCCAGAATAGTCAACACAATAATGAAGAAGGAAGAACAAAGTCAGAAGACTGACACTTCCTGATTTCAAGACTTACCATGAAGCTACAGAAATCAGGACAGTGTGGTATTGGTGAAAGAAGAGAGAAATATATCAGTTGAACAGAATAGGGAGACCAAAAATAGACTCACATAAATATAGTGAACTGATCTTTGATAAAGGAGCAAAGGCAATTCGATGCGGAAAGGATAGTCTTTTCAACAGAGGGTGCAAGGGTGCTGAAACAACTGAACATTTACATGCAAAAAAAAAAAAAAACAACAAAGAATATATAAACAGACCTTACACCTTTCACAAAAATTAACTGAAAATGGATCAGAGACCTAAATGTAAAACACAAAACTATAAAACTTCTAGAAGATAATATAGAAAATCTAGGTGACCTAGGATTTGGCAACGACTTTTTAGATACAGTTCCAAAAGCATGAAAGAAATAATTGATAAGATGAACTTTTTAAAAATTACAAAATTTCTCTGCAAAGGATAATTTTGAGAGACTGAAAAGACAAGCCACAGACTAGGAGAAAATGTTTGCAAAAGACATAACTCCTAAAGGACTTGTATACAAAACATACAAAGAATTCCTAAAACTCAACATAACAGCCCATAAATAAACAACCCAACAGTTTATTCATGGCTGGTGGGAATGCGAAATGGTACAGCCACTTGGAAAACAGTTTGGCAGTTTCTTACAAAGCTAAATATAGGTTTACCATACATTCCAGCAATTGCCCTCCTAGATATTTACCCAACTAAGTTGAAAACTTATGTCTACACAAAAAGCTACACATGAGTGTTTATGTCAGCTTTATTCATAATTGTCAAAAATTTGAAGCAACCAAGACATCCTTCAGTAAATGACTGGATAAACAAACTATGGTACATGTATACAATGGAGTGCTTTCACTGTTAAGAAGAAATGAGCTATCAAGCCATGAAAAGATATAGAGGAACCCTAAATGCGTATTACTAAGTGAAAGACTCCAGTCTGGAAAGGCTTCATGCTCTACGAGTCCAACTATATGACATTCTAGAAAAGGCAAAACTATAGAGACAGTAAAAAGATCAGTGGTTGCCAGGAGTTTGTTAGGGAGGGAAGAAGGATGGGATGAAGAGGTGGCCCACAGATGTTTAGGGTGGTAAAACTATTCTGTATAATACTGCAGTGGTGGATACATGACATTATGCGTTTGTAAAAACCCATGCAATGAACCTGAATGTGAACTATAGACCTTAGTTAATAATAATGTATCAATATTGGTTCTTCAGTTGTAACACATGTACCACACTAACACAAGATGTTAATAATAGAGGAAACTCTTTGGAGGAGTGAAGGGTATATGGGAACTCTCTGTACTTTCTATGCAATTACTTTGCAAAACTAAAATTTTTCTAAAAATAAAATCTCTTAATAAAAAGTAATAGTAAAAAATCATTATAGTTTAACATGTTCTAATATAAATTACATTAAATTTAAGCCAGAAGTCAAGTTCTTTGTACTTGTACAGAACTTAGCATACTTTCTTCTTCCTCTCCTTCCTTTTCCTCCAATTCCTCAATCTTCTTTGATGCTTTTCATTATGAACAGAAAGTTCACAAATAAATAAAAGGCAAATGGCTGTTAAGCATAGAAATAGATACTTAACACCACTGAGTAAGAAATGCAGAGTGAAACTAAACTGAAATATTAGTTGTCACCTATCACTGTTGGAAATCCACAAGAGGGATATTACCCTGAGTCAACAGGCTGTGGGGAAGCAGACACCCTCATACGCAGCGGCTAGGAGTGCACACTGGCTCAGCACCACATATGAGACAGTTTGGCAAAGTCTACTTAAATTACAACAGCATATATCCTTTGACCCAACAGTTCTACATTTGGGAACTTATCCCACAAATATAATTGCATATGTGCAAAATGACAAATGTGTGGGGATAGTCACTGCAGCGTCCTTAATAATAACAAAATATTGGAAATAACATAAATGTCCATCACTGGTTAAGTAAATTATGGATGCCTTCTATGTACAAATATGAAAGCACCCTAATATTAATAAGTACAAAAATCAAAATGCAGAACACTATTGCTGTATGTTCCTTTTGTGTAAAAATGGAGAATAACAATAATATAGTCCTATTTACTTGTGTTGACTTGAAAAAAACCACACACAACATAAGAGCTGTAAATTGAGATTATCCAGTGTCTTACTGAGGATTATGGCCCAGGGATAGTCTCTCAGATAGCTCTGAGAAACTGTTCTGAAGAGGTAATGGGGGAGGTCATGCATGATACCGACCAGAGTTCTTGGCCTTCCCCAATCAATAGAAGTTGATAAAGGGCCAGACAAGAAATTCAGGCAAGGCTTTACTGGGGCTCCTGCAGGGAGCGAAAACAAGTAACAGGTTCCCTTGCTCACTCCCTGAGCGGGGGGCGAGCTGGTTCCTTCCATGGGGTGAGGGTAAGGGTGTGTCCAAAGGTCGGGCCAGAGGGTTGGCTTAGGTGTTTTGCCCACCCTTTTGGTGGTGTTGTGTGCAAGGGGCTTGCACAGTACCCTGCTTTTGCTCTGGACACCCTGCTTTTGCTCAGGGCTCTTCAGGAGTGTCAGATGGGGTTTTTTTGGTCTTTTTGTATCTTGTCCATAATTCGCCCCAAATGTACATGCATGCAGTTATTTTCAGTCCCTTATAGTTTCTTTGTATTTTGTTGCTTGGAGACATTTGTCCAGGTGCAAGCACTGCAGCAAAGGATCTCAGGTCCCAGGTCCCAGGTCCCAGCCTGTCTCGAGCATATAGGTGATCTTGGCTAAGGATATGTGTAATCAAGCACACGTCTCGTTACAAGGTTGCTGTTAGTCACAGGGAACAGGTATCTTAGTTAGTGGTTTTAATGGGGGTCTAAGTGTGGGAAGATGTGAGAATCGAGGTTCATAAAAAACTTCTTCTGAAAATGTCCATTTGCAGGCCTGTTCTGCCAGTTTTCCCAGAGCACTGAGCGCCTCCTTCCTGATCTGTGCCATTCCTTTCAGGGTGTGTTGAAGGTCAGTGACTGCAGTAGCAAATGACTTATCAGTAATTCTCATAGAACAGGATGGTGAGTGACCTTCTTTAGTTGGCGCTTGTACATGTGGGCACTGGGTACTGGGCAGACAGACGCAAGGGCAAGAAGGAAATTTTTCACGATATGCCTTTTTCCTGCTAACCATGTGACTATATTACCTTCAAACATGCATTTCAAAAAACAAAGAATTATAAAATGTGAATATTTACTATAAACTTAGAATACCTAGGAAAAATTGCTTTTTGCTATTGTCAAACCTTAGAAATTATTTTTATCTGTGTATGAAAATCCTTCCCTTGGGTGTTTGCAGTATGGTGAGTTGTTATTTTTTAACTGTGAGGGTCGTTTAATGTTCCCAGTGAAAACCTGACTTTGCCAAAAAAGTAGTTCAGATTTTTTTTTTTTTTTACTTTTCTAACAGTAATGTTCGTTAAGCATATCTGGTTGATTTAAGAAGAGAAAAAATAGCAAGATAGTATTTCCTTTAAGAAAGTATGTCAGTGGAAAATGTAAAATTTTATCTTCCATCTGTTTTTTAAATGTGTAGCTGTAAAAAGTTCTAGCCCTTTTCTTCTTTGACACCAACTCCCTATTCAGTTGTATTAAGTTATTCTCTTTTAGAGCAGACTTTCCAATTGGCTTTTTTTTTGTTTTTTTTCCTCCTCTTTCTTCTACATCCACTGCCTCTATGCAACTACTTTTCTATTTCCCTTACTCTGGCAAAGATGTAAAACGTTACACTAAGGCAACATCTGTCAAACACAGGATATTGCTGCTAAGTTCTACAAGGAGTAGGCATGGATGCTGTATCTTAATGAGCCCTGGAAAATGAAAGGTAGGAAGCATTCCTTGCTGAACTACATGGGCTCTTGAGCCCTAGTGTGTAATGATCTTGAGGGCTATCTATATAAATTATTTGGAATTCTTCCACAAGGGAGGTTAGTCTCTTCTCCCCATTTATTTATTCGATCATTTGTATCAGTATAGGCTTATGGATATTTATTTTATATTCTGGGATATCATGCAATACTACTTTATTTTGTTGCTCAAATTGTTCCAGCTTTGGCCAGTGGGGGCTCTTTTGGTTGGCTTTTGAGTCCCTTTGACATACCCCCATTGTGTGTGTGTGTGTGTATTTATTTTCTTTTTGAGCATTCCCTTATTTTCTGTCACTATAAGATGTTCCAGACTCATTTTATATATTTCCTGCCCCAGTCCTAGAATCACCCAGTTCTCCAAGGAGCTCGGGTTTTTTTAAAATTGGAGAATGGTATTAGAAACCAAGAACTGCGTGCGTCTCTTTATTTTTAACCTATCTTGAGTCCCTATATTTAAGATGTGTTTCTTGCAGATAGCATGTAGTTGAGCCTTGCTTTTTATCCTCTCTGATATTCTCTGTCTTTTAATTGGTGTATTTAGACCGTGCATTTTTTAAATGATTATTGATGTAGTTGGATTAATGTCTACCATGTTTTTCAGTTTTCTGTTTGCTACATTTGTTCTTTATTTCTTTTTTCCCTTTTTTTCCTGCTTTCTCTGGTTTTACTTAAGCATTTTGTATGATCCCTTTTTATCTCCTCTCTTAGCCTATCAACTATACTTCTTTTTAAAAACATTGTACTGGTTGCCATAAAGTTTAAAATATACATTTTAAGCTAATCTAATCCACCTTCAAATAGTACTATACTACCTCATATGTAGTGTGGTACATGTATACCTTATAATAAAGTATTCCCAATTCCTCCCTCTTGTCCCTTAATAAATAGCTATCATTCATTTCACTTTTCCATATGCTGTAATCACCTAATAACAGTTATTGCTTCAAACAAGCAGTTATCTTTTAGCTCAATTAAGAATAAGAAAAATAAAATGTTTTATTTTACCTTCATTTATTCCTTCTCTGACACTCTTTATTTCTGTAGATCCAGGTTTCTGACCTACGTCATTTTCCTTCTGCCTGAAGAACTTCCTTTAACATTTCCTGCAGGGCAGGTCTGGTGGCAGTGGGTTGTCATTCATATTCATTCTCGCTCTCTCTTTCTCTCAGACTTCTAGAATAATAACTTATGAAATAATAGAAAGTTTTTACTTCTCCTTCACTTTTGAAAGATAATTTCAGCTAGAGTTTGTGTCTCTAGCTTACTGGGGATTTCTTTCCACACTTTGAATATTTCATTTTATTCTCTTCTTGCTTGCATGGTTTCTGATGAGAAGTCTGCTCTATTTTATTCTTGTTCCTTTATAGGAAAGGTGTTTTTCTCCCGTCTTCTCTCAAGATTTTCTCTTTGTCTTTGGTCTTCTGCAGTTTGAATATGATATGACTAGGTATAGATATTTTCGTATTTACCAGCTTCATGTTTTATGAGCTTCCTGGATCTTTGATTTGGTGTCTGTCATTAATTTTGGAAAGTTCTCAGCCATTATTTCTTCTGCTCCGTTCTCTCTTTATTCTCTTTCTAGTGTCACAGTTATGCACGTGATACACCTTTTTAATATTGTCCCACAGTTAATGGCTAGTTTCTTTTTTGTCCATTATTTTTCTCTTAGCATTTCAGTGTGGGAAGTTTCTTTTGACCTATCTTCAAGAGTGCTGGGTTTTCCTCAGCTGTCTCCTGTCATCTGATGAGACTGTCAAAGGCATTCTTCATTTCTGTTAGTGTTTTTGACTTTTAGCATTTCAATTTGATTGTTTCTTAGATTTTCCATTTCTTTGCTTACATTATTCATCTGTTCTTGCATTTTGCCTACTTTTACCATTAAAGCCCTTAACATATTAATCATAGTTATATTAAATTCTCTTCCTGATAATTTCCAAATCTGTTATATCCAAGTCTGGTTCTGATGGTTTCTTCAGAGTGTTTTCCTTGCCTTTTGGCATGACTTGCAATTTGGTGTTGAAAGTCAGACATGCTCTATGAGGCAGCAGATGAGGTAAATAGACCTTCAGTTTGAGAATTTACATTAATCTGTCTAGGAGTTGGGCTGTATTCAGTGTTTATTCTGGCTATAGATACCAGAGGCTTTAAGTTCCTCTAATATCCTTGTTTTTGTTTCTCCTCTTTGCTATGGGCTTCCCTATGTTTTCCTCCTTAGGGAGAGTCTGTGTCTTACAGCCCATGTAACTATAACCCACTGTTGTTATACTTGAGCCCTGTTGGTGTGTGATAACATGTTGGGGAGGGGACACTTTCTGTAATCTTCCAATTAAATCTCAGTCTTTTAGGGGGGGGCACTGTTTCAGGACAAGTGTTCATCCCCGGTATAGCTTTTCCACCCGTCCCCATCCCCTTCCCCTTCCGTGTCTGCAGAGTTCCCGGTCTATTTCCTTGAAACCCTGACCTCAGTTGACTATGTTATGTTTTTGTCTTTTTTTTTTTTTTTTAATTTATTTATTTATGGCTGTGTTGGGTCTTCGTTTCTGTGCGAGGGCTTTCTCTAGTTGCGGCAAGTGGGGGCCACTCTTCATCACGGTGCGCGGGCCTCTCACTATCGCGGCCTCTCCCGTTGCAGAGCACAGGCTCCAGACGCGCAAGCTCAGCAATTGTGGCTCACGGGCCCAGTCGCTCCGCGGCATGTGGGATCCTCCCAGACCAGGGCTCGAACCTGTGTTCCCTGCACCAGCAGGCAGACTCTCAACCACTGCGCCACCAGGGAAGCCCTGTTTTTGTCTTTATTTCTCCCTAGGTGAGGCAGGATGGCTGGAGGGGGCTGGAGCAGGGAGGAATTTCCCTATCCCAGTTGAAATCAAGTTTCAGAATTTTCCCTGGCTAAGTCCTTACGCCTGGAGAGTAAGCCATTGTTATGGAGAAGGTTCTGAACAGTATATCCTCATGCCTGTTCTTCTTCTTCTCCTGCAAGACCCATGAGGGGATCCTTCTTGTATCCTCACCATGGGAACCTGGTAGAGTTCCTGGCGGGAAAGCCTGTGGAAGTGTGGGGACCCCCCTAAGACAGCAACCCTTAGGGGTTTCTCACTCACGCTAGTCACACTCAACCACTAGCAATTCATCAGAATTACCAGTTAAGTGCTCCTGCTAGTTTATGGCTCCAGCAGCTTCTGTTCCAGCTTCTGTTGCTTTATCTCTCTGGATGCACCTGTCTCTCCAGACTTTTTGGGGTGGTGGTTTGTCCTCACTTCTCAGACAAGTCAAATAAGTCATTAATTTTCAGTTTGTCCAGCTTTTTCTTGTTGTATTGACAGGAGTGATGTCTTCCAAACTCTTTACATGTTGGAGCTGAAACCAGAAGTGCTTGTAAGTCTTTTTTGAGGAGTTTTATTAGGTTTTGTGTAAATTTGTCAGTTACAGAAATAGTAAGTTGAAGCATATGTTCAGTAGTAAATATGACAAATCTTGCTTCAGGGAAACATATAAAGCAGAATGTTTCAATAATTAAGCAAACCAATTATTTGCTCAATGACAGTGGCAGTGAAAAGTCCACAGTGGGATAGGCAGAAATCTAGCCCCCCACCCTCTCCTGCTCAGTCTTTCAGGCTTTTCTTCTTTGCGGATTCTGAGATGCAGTTTAGGACCTTTCTGTCATCCATCACCCAGTTAATTAGCTGATGCCACTGGGATGGTTTGGTGCTTGAAATGTAAAGCCCATAATACCCTGGCACAAGTTCTTGATTTAGAAGTATATTTTTGTTAGAAACATTTGTTCAGAGTGAAAACTGCAGACAGTGACATTGTGGCCTTCCACAGAACATTTGTATATGCATATAAGCAGTATTAACTGAATTGGAATGAAGGCTTATGAAGAGCAAAATTAAGAGTTACCATCTTTTCATTTATAAACAGATACGATCTGATTTTTAGGAGTCTGCATTGTAGGACACTAACATTCTTTGCAGTAATTTCTTTCTTCAAAAAAATAGCTGATTGGTTAAATTGCTGCCACTAAAGTCTAGAGTCCTAAACTAAGTTGAAGAAGGTCAGAGAGCCCAATCTGACAAAGTAGTAACATACTAACTTTAGGAATTAGCATTTCTAGAGGGTGGTTCAAGAGGGCAAGTAGGAAAATCCTGAACTCACCTCCTCTCATGGACACACCAAATCTACAGCTGCATATAGAACAACTCCCTCTGGAAAAGACCTGAAAAACAGCTGAGTATCTCCTTCACATCAAACAAGAAAAGGACCACATTGAGGTGGGTAGGAAAGGGTGAGACACAGTCTCGCCAAAAACCCCACTCCCAGCACTGTGACCCACAATCAAGATGGATCTCACACACTTCAGATGCCAGTCACAAGTCCAGTTTATCATTTGCTTTTGACTGATGAGCTATAGATTAGAGGTTCCAACAACCCCCTCCTTAAGTTGTTATCAACATAAAATAGATTGTTCTAAGTACAGGTTGTTCTAGCAAGCCTCATGGTAACCACGAAGCAAAAACTTACAGTATATACACAAAAGATAATGAGAAAGGAATCTAAGCATAACACTACCAGCAAACCTCAAAGGAAGAGAGCAAGAGAAGAAGGAAGGAACAGAGAGGAAAACAAGTAACAGTCTAGCAATAAGTACATACTTATCAGTAATTACTTTCAATGTAAATGGACTAAATTATCCAATCAAAAGACAAAGAATGGCTGAATGGATGGAAATTAAGACCCATCTGTATGCTGCCTACAAGGTACTTCAGGTGTAAGGTCACGTAAACGGAAAGTGAAGGGATGGAAAAAGAAGTCCCATGCAAATGGAAACCAAAAGGAAGCTGGAGTAGCTATACTTATATCAGACAAAATAGAGTTTAAAACAAAGACTGTAATAAAAGACAAAGAAGGGTATTACATAATGATAAAGGGGCCAATCCAACTAGAGGATATAACATTTATAAAAATGTATGCACCCAACAAAGGAGTACCTAAATATATAAAGCAAATATTAACAGACATAAAGGGAGAAATTGACAGTAACACAATAATAGTAGGGGACTTTAATACATCAATAGATAGATCAAACAGACAGAAAATCAATAAGGAAACTTCAGTATTAAATGACACATTAGATCAGATTGACTTAATAGACATATAAAGAACATTGCATCCAAATGCAGGGGGATAGACATTCTTCTCAAGTGTACATGGAACATTCTCTTGGATAGATCATATATTAGGCCACAAAACAACTCTTAATAAATTCAGGAAGTTTGAAATCATATGAGGCATCATTTCTGACCACAATGGTATGAAACTAGAAATCAATTACAAAAAAAAAAACTGGAAAAATCACAAATATATGGAGATTAAACAACATGCTACTGAACAACCAATGGGTCAACAGAGAAATCAAAGGAGAAATCAAATAACACCTTGAGACAAATGAAAGTGGAAATGCAACAAACCCAAATTTATGGGATACATCAACAGCAGTTTTAAGAGGGAAGTTCATAGTAATACAGGCCAACCTCAAGAAACAAGAAAAATCTCAAATAAACAATTTAACCTTACACCTAAAGGAACTAGGAAGAGAAGAACAATTGAAGCCCGAAATTAGTAGAAGGAAGGAAATAACAAAGATCAGAGGAGAAATAAATGAAATGGAGACTAAAAGACATTAGAAAAGATTAGTGAAACTAAGAGCTGGTTTTTTGATCTTAGCTGAACTCATGAAGGGAAAAAGAGTGCTCAAATAAATAAAATCAGAAATGAAAGAGAAGACTGATACCATAGAAATACAAAGGCTCATAAGAGACTGCTATGAACAATTATATGCCAACAAATCAGACAACCTTGAAGAGGTGGGTAAATTCCTAGAAACATACAACCTTCCAAGACTGAATCATGAGGAAATAGAAAATCCGAAGAGACCAGTTACTAGTAAGGATATTGAATCAGTAATCGAATACCTCCCAACAAACAAAAGTCCAGGACCAGACAGCTTCACTGGTGAATTCTGCCAAGTATTCAAAGAAGAATTAATACCAATCCTCAAACTCTTCCAAAAAATTGAAGAGGAGGGAATGCTTCAAACTCATTTTACAAGACCAGCTTTACCCTGATACCGAAACCAGACAAAGACACCACAAGAAAAGAAAATTACAGGCCATTTTCCCCAATGGACATAGATGCAGAAATCCTTGTAGCAAACCAAATTCAACAATACATTAAAAAGATCATGCACCGTGCTGAAGTGGGATTTATTTCAGGATACAGGGTTGGTTCAAATCAGTCAACACATTAACAAAACGAAGGATAAAAACCATGTGATCATCTCAATGGATGCAGAAAAAGCATTGGACAAAATTCAGCATCCATTTGTGATAGAAACTCTCAACAAAGTAGATATAGAGGGAATGTGCCTCAACATAATAAAGGTAATATATGACAAGCCTGCAGCCAACATCATACTGAATGGTGAAAAGCTGAAAGCTTTTCCTCTAAGATCAAGAACAAGTCAGGGAAACCCACTGTCACCACTTTTATTCAATTTAGTATTGACAATCCTAGCTAGAACAATTAGGCAAGAAAAAGAAAAGGCATCCAAATTGGAAAGGAGGAAGTAAAACTGTCACTATTTGCAGATGACATGACTTTATATATAGAAAACCTTAAAGACTCCAGCAAAAAACTATTAGAACTGATCAACGAATTCAGTTGCAAAATACAAAATCAATATACAAAAATCTGTTGCATTTCTACACTCTAATAATGAACTATGAGAAAGAGAAATTAAGAAAACAATCCCAGGTACAATCACATCAAGAAAAATAAAATGCCTAGGAATAAATTTAACCAAAGAGGTGAAAGACCTGTACACTGAAAACTATAAGACATTGATGAAAGAAATTGAAGAAGACGCACATAAATGGAAAGATATTCCATGCTTCTGGATTGGAAGAATTAATATTGTTAAAATGTCCATACTGATGCAGACCAGGGTTCTTGGCCTTCCCCAATCAATAGAAATTGACTAGAGGCCAGACAAGAATTTCTGGCAAGGCTTTATTGGGGCTCCTGCAAGCGCAGGAGGGAGCGAAAACAAGTAACAGGTTCCCTTGCTCGCTCCCTGAGCGGGGGTGAGCTTGTTTCTTACATGGGGTGAGGGTGGGGCTGTGTTCAGGGGTCGGGCCAGAGGGGTGGCTTAGGTGTTTTGCCCACCCTTTGGTGGTGTTGTGTACAAGGGGTGTGCGCAGTACCCGGCTTTTGTTCCTGACACCCTGTTTTTGCTCAGTGCTCTTCAGAAGTGGCAGTTGGGTTTTTTGGTCTTTTTGTCCATAATTTGCCCCAACTGCACATGTATGCAGTTGTTTTTAGTCCCTTATAATTTCTTTATTTTGTTGCTCGAGAAGATGTTTGTCCAGGTGCAAGCACTGCAGCACTGCAACAAAGGGTCCCAGGTCCCAGCCTGTCTCAGTACTACCCAAAGCAATTTACAGATTCAGTGCAACCCCTATCAAAATACCAATGACATTTACACAGAAATAGAACAAAATCTTAAAATTCATATGGAACCACAAAAGACCCTGTAATGGAAAACCCTCAGTCTTCCACTTTATGTATAGGGAAAAAGCCAGCTCTTCTTGTGTGTCTCCTTTACCTTCACAGAAAACACTTCACTTCAGACCCTTTGGGACACCAAATACGTGGAGGTTTTTCCACTCACCAAGCAATTCTCTGTAGCACCAGCTGCATGTCCTGCAATTTAACTCAGTTATGACACTGTCTACCCAGAGGTAGTATCAGATCCCATAGGTTAAGGCTCAGTCACACAGGATGTCCCACCATACACACTTCAGACACCAGTCACAAGCCCAGGTTGGACTTCAGATGCCAGTCTCGAGTCCAGCTTGTTACCTGTGCTTCTGACTTACTTGCTATAAATCAGAGGTGCCCATGACCCCCTCTACAGGTTTGATTAATTTGCTAGAGTGGCTCACAGAACTCAGGAAAAGTTTACTTACATTTACTGGTTTCTTATGAAAGGCTATAGTAAAGGATATAGATGACCATCCAGGCGGAAAGGATGCACAGGGCAAAGTATGTGGGAAGGGGTGTGGCGCTTCCATGCCCTCCCTGGGTACCCACTCTCACAGCATCTCCATGTGTTCACCAACCTGGAAGCTGTCCAAACACTGTACTTTTAGGAAGGCTTTATCACGTCAGCATGATAGATCATTAACTCCATTTTCAGCCCTTCTCTCTTCTCAAGAGCATGGGAGGTGGGGCTGAAAATTCCAATCTTATAAGATTAGCTTGGCCTTTCTGGTGACCAGCCCTCATCCAGGAGCCCACCCAGAGTTACCTCAATAGAGGAAAAGACACTCCTATCACCTAGGAAACTACAAGGGCTTTAGGAGCTCTGTGTCAAGAACAGAGGTCAAAGACCAGTATTTGAAGAGATGTTCCTAGTGTTCTTATCACTTAGGAAATTATAAGGGTTTTAGTAGCTCTGTGCCAGGAACCAGGGACAGAGACCAAATATATATTTTCTATTATCTCACAGACTCTAAATAGCCAAAGCGATCTTGAGAAAGAAGAGCGAAGCTGGAGGCATTACAGTCCCTGCTTATAAACTATATTACAAAGCTGTAGTAATCAAATAATATGGTATTGGCATAAAAACAGACACATCAGTGGAACAGAACAGATAGCCTAGAAATAAACCCATTCACTTGTGGTTAATTAACTTATGACAAAGAGGCAAGGATACACAGTGGAGAAAAGACAGTCTCTTCAATAAATGGTTTTGGAAAAGCTAGACAGCCACATTCAAAAGAATAAAACCAGACTATCGTATACCATACACAAAAGTTAACTCAAAATGGATTAAAGACTTGAATCTAGGACCTGAAACTGTAAAAGAGAGTGGCATCCTCCTAGAAGAAACCACAGGCGGTGAGCTTCTTGACATCAGTCTTGGTAATGATTATTTGGATTCGACACCAAAAGCAATGGCAACAAAAGCAAAAATTAACAAATTGGACTACTTCAAACTAAAAAGTTTCTGCACAGCAAAGGAAACCATCAGCAAAATGAAAGGGCAACTTACTGAATAGGAGAAAATATTTGCAAATCATATATCTGGTAAGAGGTTAATATCCAAAATATAAAGACCTCATACAACTCAATAGCAAAAAACAATCCAGTTAAAAAACGGGCAGAAGATCTAAATAGACATTTTTCCAGAGAAGACATACAGATGGCAAACAGGCACATTAAAGGTTCTCAACATTACTAATCATCAGAAAAATGCAAATCAAAATCACAGTGAGATATCACCTCACACTGGTCAGAATGGCCATCATCAAAAAGTCTACAAATAATAAATGCTGGAGAGGGCATGGAGAAAAGGGAACCCTCCTAACACTGTTGGTGGGAATGTAAATTGGTGCAGCTACCATGGAAAATAATATGGAGTTTCCTCAAAAACTTTTAAATAGAACTATCATGTGATCCAGCAATTCCACTTCTGTGTACTTATCCAAAGAAAACGAAAACACTAATTCGAAAAGACACATGCATTCCTGTGTTCATTGTAGCATTATTTACAATTGCCAAGATATGGAAACAACCTGTGTCCATCGACAGGTGAATGGATAAAGAAGATGTGGTGTACACACACACACACACACACAAATGGAATACTCTTAGCCATAAAAAAGAATGGAATCTTGCCATTTGTGACAACATGGATGGACCTTGACGGCGTTACGCTAAGTGAAATAAGTCAGAGAAAGAGAAATACCACATGATTTCACTTATATGTGGAATCTAACAAAACCAAGCTCATAGATACAGAGAACAGATTGGTAGTTGCCAGAGAGGCAGGTTAAAGGGGGTCAAAAGGCACAAACTTCCAGGTATAAAATAAGTAAGTCATGGGGATGTGAGTGAGGTACAGCATGGTGACAACAGTTAATAATACTGTACTGCATAAGAGGGTAAATCTTGAAAGTTCTCAGCATAAGAAAAATACTTCATTACTGTGTAGGGTGACGATGGTAACTAGACTTTGGTGATCATTTTGCAGTGTATACAAATATCGAATCATTTGTTGTACACCTGAAACTAATATAATATGTCAATTATACCTCAGTAAAAGAATTAGCGTTTCTATATGTTGACTACTCCGCACATATTGGGTGTGACAGCGCTGTGTCACGTGAGGAAAGTGAGGCCCCCATGGCTCACTGGCGTGCACAGCATCCTGCAGGAGGTGTCTGCACGTAGGTCTGCCTGACCTCCAAGCGTGTGCATTCCCACGGCCACCGTGTGTGTTCACAGAGCACCACCAGCAGGGTCACGTGGGGAGAAACAGCATCGTGCAAAAATGAAGACTCTAGAACTTGGCTCTCAGCCCCGATATGTAGTCCCTGAAGGTCAGTTTCTTGCCCTTGAAGTGATTGACTTTAAAGACTCTCTCAGATTGCTTCAGCTCTAAAATCTCTGCATAGCAGATACGGCAACAGGCACCACTGTCCACCAGGGAGTCCTTACGTGGAAGCTGTAGCCTCTGTGTCCTCCTGTACATACCCAAGTGAGCTTCATAAGGACTGGAGCATGGTAGGAATAAAGGAAGACGATGTTCTGGGGGATGTGGAAGAGGCATGAACCTTCCAGGGACCCCGGCGGAGAGGGGGTAGAAGCAGCAGCCCCTGGAGGGGACACATTTCAGAGGAGGCCAAGTCCAGACAGGGCGTTGGCAAATTCAGGCTGGTTCAAAGCAAAATGAGATGGGATAGAACTTATGCCCAGTAGTGTCAAAGAAATGCCTATCTGTACTTCACAGTTGGGACTCAAGGAAGTGTGATTAAATACAACTAGTTATTAACTTATTTAGTTCTGTACTGAACAAATTGTTCCCATGGCCACAGCATCTACATTAGAAGGGGGAAAAAAAAAACTGTAAAGAAAACAAAAGACTTGGAGGGGAGCAGACAAAGTCTGAATGAAGACCATCTCAGGGGTCACAGGCTCATGTCACATATGTACTGTAGCCATGAACACGTCCTGCCACCACCAGGGTGAAGGGGAAGAACTCTCCTCCCCTCTTGTACCTGTGGCTTGAGATTCCCATTGCCATTGGGCCTTGAAGACTTTTCTTTTTCAATTTCAGAGATTCTTCCAGTGTCCACTGTACCTATATATGTCTGAATATAAACAATGTTTAGGGAGGCCAGGGAGGAAGGGACAGCTCAGTTGGCCCCAGACTGCACTCGTTTCCTGCAAGACTTCACCATCTGGTCTCGTGAGCCTGCCCTCCTTGCCTGGTGGGGTCAGGTGAGGAGACAGGGCTCCTGGATCAGCTGTGTCACTGACCAACCAAGCATTAGGCAGGTGACCCCAGGAGGCTGATTTTGTGTCCTTGCACTGCGGGAGAGCCACCAGCCTTATTATGATCCCTGGCATGCACCATGGCTGGCCTCTGTGGCTTATGATTTCGAGGTTACAAATGTGTGTTTCTCCAGCGTGATTTAAATTCTCACTTGATGGTCCACTTAATGTAAATGCAGTAAGTATACAGTGAAATGAAACCGCAATCTCAGGGTATCACTTTGCTTCACAGGCCTCAGTTAGAGAACATTTCCAGGCACACAGTTATTAAGTGTAGCTTGATTTTTTGCTTGTCAAGTGATCAAAATAATTGTTGAAAAAAACAAACTCCAAATAAAACATAACCCTCCTACAGGTTGCACTTCCTTTCACAATCATCAAATCTATCCTAGAAACGGCTTGAAATGTGCCTCCGATCGGGAGGAGAACAAGCTTTACAAGCTTTATGGTAGGTAGTGATGCCTGCTGCCATATCGGGAATGCACAGATTTTAGAGATGAGAGAAGCTGAAAGAGGCTTTAAGTTAAAGTTAATCACTTCAAGGACAGCAAGCTTTAAGGCTGGATAAGATGTGTTCTTTGGTGACACAGAGGTTGCCAAAGCCTTGAAAGCTAGCTTTCTCATCCCAGTGACAAATGGCAGTCTCATCACTCAGTGTCCTTCACCAATGAGGAGCCTCTTCTGTTAACAAATGCCTACAATGGAGATTATATATTTTTTTTAAATAAATTTATTTATTTATTTTTGGCTGCGTTGGGTCTTCGTTGCTGTGCACGGGCTTTTCTCTAGTTGCAGCGAGTGGGGGCTGCACTTCGTTGTGGTGCGCGGGCTTCTCATTGCTGTGGCTTCTCTTGTTGCGGAGCATGGGCTCTAGGTGCACAGGCTTCAGTAGTTGTGGCACGCGGGCTCAGTAGTTGTGGCTCGTGGGGTCTAGAGCGCAGGCTCAGTAGTTGTGACGCACGGGATTAGTTGCTCCGTGGCACGTGGGATCTTCCTGGACCAGGGCTCGAACCCGTGTCCCCTGCATTGGCAGGTGGATTCTTAACCACTGTGCCACCAGAGAAGTCCTGGAGATTATATTTTTAAAGGGCAGAGCTGATGAGGCATTCAGCTTAATTTATTTGTAACCCTTAAAATTACTTCCTTGTATTCTTTTAGTTTAATTGACATATTTTTCAAACCACTGTTTCATTATGTGGTGAGATGGAAGAAGAGGAGGTAAAAAATTTTTCATGTTTTTATAGTAATCAGCTACTCTTAGCTCTCTGTTTTAATTGGCTCTCCTAACACTTTCCTATTGCTTTTTCACCCTGTACGCTTCCTTTAGATTCAACTTTCCATTAACCTTTTAAGCCCAACTCCTTATTCACTTGACTGATGTTGGGAAATAGCCATGTGGGTGGAGCAGAGGCCCAGGCTGTCTGTGATGACGGCATCTCCCGGTCCTGCCGTGTGTGTGCATCCTCAGGAGCACAGGGTGCTGGTGTCACAGGTGCTGCGTCTCTCGGGGTCTGGCAGTGACTCGTCAGGGTTAGGGCCCGAAGATGCTGCGAGAAGCCTTTCTTGAAACTCCAGAGAAGGTTCCTATTCATTTGTGTTATTGAGACAAAGGCAAATTTTGTGAGGCTTTCTCATCTTTGGACAAATATTCATATGAATTAATGGGTTAAATAACTAGAGTTTTCAGTCTTTCTACGCACTCTATACCAAAGGACAGCAAACTCTGGCCAAAGGACCAAAGCCTCTTGCTGCTTCTTAATAACGTGATGTTGGCGCACAGCCACACCCATTTCTTCATGTATCCACTGTGGCTGCTTTTCACGCTGCAAGGAACGGCAGGGTTGAATAGTTGTGACAGAGACATACGGCAAGAAAACCTAAAATATTGACTTTGTGGGCCTCTAAGAAGTTTGCTGACCCTGCACCAGACTAAGAGAATCTATCATTTTGTTTTCTTTAGAGAAGTAATGGATACATATGGGGATGGAGGGCAGTATCACAAAGTCCAAATAGTATAATAAAGTAAAAACAGAAGTCTCCCCCGCACCATTTTTTAAAATTGAAATATAGTTGATTTACAAAGTAGTGTTAGTTTCAGGTGTACAGCAAAGTAATTAGGTGCTCTGTGTGTGTGTGTGTGTGTGTGTGTGTGTGTGTGTGTATATACACACACGCACATATATATTCTTTTTCAGTTTCTTTTCCATTATAGTTTATTACAAGATATTAAATATAATTTCCTGTGCTATACAGTAGGTCCTTGTTGTTTATCTATTTTATATATAGCAGTTTGTTTCTGCTAATCCCAAACTTCTAATTTATCCCTTCCCCCCACTTCCCCCTTTGGTAACCACAAGTTTGTTTTCTATGTCTGTGAGTCTGTTTCTGTTTTATAAATAAGTTCATTTGTATCAATTTTTTTTAGATTCCACATATAAGTGATGTCATATGATATTTGTCTTTGTCTGACTTACTTCACTTAGTATGATCATCTCCAGGTCCATCTGTGTTGCTGCAAATGGCATTATAGCTTTAAAAAATTCACTTAAAATGTGTGTCTCTTGATTTGTCAACTTTAGGTAATATTGTCTCCTCTCGTTGAAGATGAGGCTATTAATATAGTTAATCTTCCTTTGGCTTACACTGCCCTCTCCTCTCCCCATTTTTGCTGGCTCTTTTATTATGTTTACACTGCAAATTATAATTGGCCATGATTTGTCTCCCAGTTGATGATAAAAACAGAAGAAGGAACATTTATAATATTATGAATATTAGATACTGTTTAACCATTAGCATTATTGAACCTGAAGAGAAGGAAATATAATCCTAGGATTAACACTTTGCTTCTTAAAAGACAACCTTGTAAGCATTCAAATCCAAAGGGTCATCTTTTGTTTTCTTTTAGCCTCTTATAAGTCATGGTCTGCTGCTTCTGTTTCTTGTTTTCCTTGTCATTGTCTTAGATTCCATTTTCATTTTCCTGGAGTAACTCCTCGAGTAATTTTCTTTTTCATATAGCACATGTGGGCCATAAACTTTGAGTTCTTATGTGCTCACCAAATGTCTGCTTTTGTCCTCGAGGGTTAGCTCTGTTTGTTCATTCCGGTCATGGCATTTGTGGTCCTCAGCTTTGTAACGCTGTCTGGTGGTTGGGATGGTGAGACAAAGAGCTGCTGTGGCTTCCCTTTGCCAGCGTGGGTGTGCAGATCTGTTCCTCGGAAGGGCTCCCTGCGATAGGAGATTCTATCAATACATGAGGAGAGTCCCTGGGAGGTTCAGGAGCTGGGAACAGACTGGCCACCCAGGGATTTGACTGACCTCACTCTGAGTCTGAAGAACTTGAGTGTCTGCCATCCTGGGCAGCAGTACCCCTCCTTGTTTGGCTTTTTTTTTTTTGGTGGGGGGGGATTGTTGGGATTTTTGACCTGTGAGTCTTTTAATTGTGGAAAAAACACGTAACATACAATTTACCATCTTAACCATTTTTAAGTGTACAGTACAGTAGTGTTAACAATACACACATTGTTGTTCAACAGATCTCTAGAGCTTTCTTATCTTGCAAAACTGAAACTCTACCTTTTTTTTTTTACCATCTTTATTGGAGTATAATTGCTTTACAATGGTGTGTTAGTTTCTGCTTTATAACAAAGTGAATCAGTTATACATATACACATGTCCCCATATCTCTTCCCTCTTGCATCTCCCTCCCTCCCACCCTCCCTATCCCACCCCTCTAGGTGGTCACAAAGCACCGAGCTGATCTCCCTGTGCTATGCGGCTGCTTCCCACTGGCTATCTATTTTACATTTGGTAGTGTATATATGTCCATGACACTCTCTTACCCTGTCACATCTCACCCCAACCCCTCCCCATATCCTCAAGTCCATTCTCTAGTAGGTCTGTGTCTTTATTCCCGTCTTGCCACTAGGTTCTTCATGACCTTTTTTTTTTTTTCCCTTAGATTCCATATATATGTGTTAGCATACTGTATTTGTTTTTCTCTTTCTGACTTACTTCACTCTGTATGACAGACTCTAACTCCAACCACCTCACTACAAATACCTCCATTTCATTTTACCTTCTTTTTAAATGGCTGAATAATATTCCCCCATATGTATATACCACATCTTCTTTATCCATTCATCCACTCATGGACTAGGTTGCTTCTCCTTCTTTGCTATTGTGATTAGTGCTGCAGTGAACATGGGTATGCAAATATCTCTTCAACATCCTATTTTCTTTTCTTTCTTTCTTTTTTTTGGGAATATATACCCAGAAGTGGGATTGCTGTATCATATTGTAATTCTATTTTTAGCTTCCATACTGTTTTCCGTAGCAGCTGCCTAATTACTTTGGCTAGGATTTCCAGTGAGAGAGGTCATCCTTGCCTGTTCATGATCTTAGAGGAAAAGCTTTGAGCTTTTCACCATTGAGTGTGTTGTTAGCTATGGGCTTTATTATGTTGAGGTACTTTCCTTATTTTCTTCTTGTTGATTGTATTTATCATGAAAGGAAGTTGAATTTTGTCAAATGCTTTTTCTTCGATTGAAATGATCATGTTTTTTTCTTCATTCTGTTAATGTGTTATATTACATTGATTCCTTTTCATATGTTGTACCATCCTTGCATTCCAGAAACAAAAACTACTTGGCTATGGTGTATAATCCTTTCAGTGTGCTGCTGAATTCACTTTGCTAACATTTTGTTGAGGATTTTGGCATCAATATTCATCAGGGATATTGGTCTGTAGTTTTCTTTTCTTGTAGAAAGTTTGTCTGGTTTGGGTATTAAAGTAATGCTGACTTCAGAGAATGAAATGAATTTGGAAGTGCTCCCTTGTCTTCAATTTTTTGTGGGGAGAGTTTGAGAAGGATTGGTGTTAATTTCTCTTTATATATTTGGTAGAATTCTCAAGTGAGGACATCTGGTTCTGGGCTTTCTGCTGGGAGATTTTTTATTACTGATTAATCTTCTTACTAGTTCTGTATCTTCAGACTTTTTATTTGTTCATGATTCAGTCTTTGTAGGTTGTATGTTTTTATGAGTTTATCCATTTTTTTTCTAGGTTATCCGATTTGTTGGCATATAATTGTTCATAGTAGTCTCTTAAAATCCTTATTATTTCTGGCATCAGTTATAATGTCGACCCTTTCATTTCTGATTTTTATTGTTTGAGCCTTTTTTTTCTTTGTTAGTCAAGCTAAGAGTTTGTTGATTTGTTGGTCTTCAAAAAAACCAACTCTTAGTTTCATTGATTTTTTTCTATTGCTTTTTGTTTTCTAATTCATTTATTTCTGCTGTAATCTTTTTTTTATCAATTTATTTATTTTATTTATTTATTTTTGGCTGCGTTGGGTCTTCATTGCTGCATGCAGGCTTTCTCTAGTTGCGGCGAGCGGGGGCGGCTCTTCGTTGTGGTGCGCGGGCTTCTCATTGCAGTGGCTTCTCTTGTTGCAGGGCACGGGCTCTAGGCACATAGGCTTCAGTAGTTGTGGCACACAGCTCAGAAATTGTGGCTTGCGGACTCTGGAGTGTGGGCTCAGTAGTTGTGGCACACAGGCTTAGTTGCTCTGCAGCATGTGGGATCTTCCCAGACCAGGGATGTCCCCTGCATTGACAGGTGGATTCTTAACCACTGCACCACCAGGGAAGTCCCTGTGCTCTTTATTATTTCCTTCCTTCTGATAACTTTGGGTTTAGTTTGTTCTTCTTTTTCTAGTTCCTTGAGATATAAAGTGGGTTGCTGATTTGAGATATTTCTTCTTTTTTAATGAAGGCGTTTAAGACAATAACTTTCCCTCTTAGTTCTGCTTTTGCTGAATCCCATAAGTGTCGGTATATTGTGTTTTCATTTTCATTTATGTCAAAATATTTTCTAATTTCCCTTTTGATTTCTTCTTTGGCCCATTGGTTATTGAAGAGTTTGTTGTTTAATTTTCACTTATTTAATTTTTCAGTTTTCGTTTTGCTGTTGATTTCTAGTCTCATTCCGTTATTGTCTAAAAAGATAATTGATATGATTGCAATGTTCTTAAATTTGTTAAGATGTGTTTTGTAGCCTAATAGGTGATCTATCCTAGAGAATATTTCATGTGTGCTTTAGAATAATGTGTATTCTGCTCTTGTTGAATGGAGAATTCTGTCCATGTCTGTTAGGTACAGTTGATCTGTAGTGTTCTTCAAGTCCTCTATTTCCTTATTGATCTTCCGTCTGGATGCCCTATCTGTTATTGAGAATGGGGTACTTAAATCTCCTACTATTATTGCATTATTGTCTACTTTTTCCTTCAATCCTGCCAATTTTTGCTTCATATATGTGGGTACTCCAGTGTTAACAATATATAATTATTGGTGGTGAATTGACCCTTTATCATTGTATAATGCTCTTCTTGTCTCTTATCTCAGTCTTTTAAAGTCTATTTTGTCTGATACAAGATCGCCACTTCTGCTTTCTTTCTTTTTATTTTTTATTTTTTGGTTACCATTTGCATGTAATATCTTCTTCTGTCCTTTCACTTTTATCTTACATCTAAGATATCTTACATCTTACATCTTTAGATGTTCTTACATCTAAAGTGAGTCTCTTATAGATAGCATTTAGTTGGATCTTGTTTTTTTAATCCACTCAGCCTCTCATGTCTTTTGATCAGGGAATATAATCTATTTACATTTAAAGTAATTACTGATAGTAACAAAATTATTGTTGCAATTTTATTCATTTTTTCTGTATGTCTTATAGTTATTTTGTCCTTTGCCTCTCTTGATGTACTCCTTTGTGTTTTGTTGATTATTTTTCGTAGTGACTTGTTTTTGATTTCTTTCTCATTTTTCTTTTATGTATTTTCTATAGGTATTTCTTTGTGGTTACCATGGAGAATACATAAAACATCTTATAGTATAATAATCTATTTTAAAATAATAGAAACTTCAGTCACGTACAAAATGTCTACTCTTTTACATCTCCCCTCCGATTTGTTATTGATGTCACAAATTACACAATTTTATATAGTTATTTTTATGAATTTCTCCTTTAAATTCTACACCAGAATGAAAAGTGATATACATACCACCATTACTGTATACTGTGTTTGTCTATTTATTTACCTTCACCAGAAAGCTTTATATTTTTATATGCTTTTGTGTTATTGTCCAGCATTCTTTCCTTTCAGCTTAATGGACTCTCTTTAGTATTTCTTGTAAGGCACATGTGGTGGTGATGAATTCCCTTAGCTTTTGTTTGTCTGGAAAGGTCTTTATTTCTCTTTCATTTTTGAAGGACAGTTTTGCTGGATATAGTATTCTTGGTTGGCAGGTTTTCTCTTTTAGCCCTTTGAATGTATCATCTTACTCCCTTCTGGCCTATATTTTTTTCTGCTAAGAACTCCTCTGATAATCTTATGGTAGCTCCCTTGTACATGATGTGACACAAGTCTTGCTACTTTCAAGATTCTCTCTTTGTCCTTTGATGGTTTGATTACAGTGTACCTCAGCATGGGGTTCTTTGGGTTCATCTGAGTTGGAGTCTTTTGAGTTTCTTGAATTTGGATGTCCATTTCATTCCTCACATTTGGGAAGTTTTTGACCATTATTTCTTCAAATAAGCTCTCTCCCTCTTTCTCTCTCTTCTCTTTCTGAGATTCCCATAATGCATATATTGGTAATACTTGCTGATGTCGTTAAGTATCTTGAGCTTTCTTCATCTTTCTTGATTTGTTTTTATTTTTGCTCTTCTGACTCAATAATTTCAGGTGACCTGTCTTAGAGTTCATGGATTCTTTCTTTTGCTTGAACAAGCTTGATGTTGAACCCATATAGTGAACTTCTCAATTCAGTTATTGCATTCTTCAGTTCCAGAATTTGTTTAGTTCTTTTTTTTAAATTTTTTTTTATAGTTTCTGTCTTTTTGTTGGTATTTTCATTTTGTTCACACATCATTTTTCTGATTTCGGTTACTTGTCTGTGTTGTCTTATAATTCATTGAGCTTCTTTAAGATGATTGTTTTGCATTCTTTGTCATGTACTTCATAGATTTCTGTTTCTTTAGGGTCTTTTTTTGAGATTTATTATTTTTCTTTATTGTGTCATATTTCTGTTTGTTTGTGTTCCTTGTTTTTTTTTTTTTGCTGAGATTTGGGCATTTGAAAAAACAGCTATCTCTCCCAGTCTTCACAAACTAGCTTCATACAGGCAAAGACCTCCATCAGTCAGCCCAGCTAGAGATTCTGGGAATGTCTCAAACATTCTGGAGATGTATCTTTTCTGGGCTTGTGCATGTATTTTCCCAATTAGGGAAGTCTGCTGGTTTCTTTTTTAGGCGTTTGTAATCTCTTCCTCCCTCTGGTCTCTGTCTTCAGTACTGCAGGTTCTCTGGTATTTCAGCAATCTCTCCTTTGTTTTTATTGGCCCCCCAGGCATCCAAAGTATCCAGGATCCTCTCCAGTGCCCTGAGTCTAATGAGACAGAAACCAGTTCCTAGGGAAGTCCCTTGAAAAGATGGAACGTACATTGAATGTACGTTACACTTCTCTATCCACAAGTTGGGTGTTTTCTCCCAATTGTGCTGAGCTGTGCCAGCTTGGAGGAAAGGTTATCATAGGTGAAATCCAACAGCTTTTCTTACTCACTTACTCATTCTAAAGCAGCTGTTTTTAGCTTTGTGCTTCCCTAGAGTACTGTAGCTTCTTAGCTGTTTTCTGAAGTTCTCACAAAGGCTTTTTGGACTGTATGTTGTTCTTAAGTCAGTGTCTCTGTGGGGGAACAAGGTTTGGGACTTCCTATCCTGTCATACAGCTGACATCACTCTGGTCTCCAAGTGTTTTAATAAGAGTCTGGTATGACCTTAGGCTCAGCTTCTCTCTTGGGCCTGGCAACCCCACACAAGGAGCTCTCCCATAAAATCACATGCTTTCTTTAAAGGGCAGGTTTTTGGCTTTAGTGCAAGAGTAGAACTTGCAGTCGGTCTGTTATAAGGTGGCATGAGAAAGGGCTTCCTATGGCCCCAGCTCTTCTGAAGGTAGTTCTTTAATGCATTCACTTTGGTGCTGACTCCCTGCCCCAATCCTTTCCTTTTGTGGGGTTGAATCTGACATTGGCCTTCTTCTGAGGCTCCTTTGGGAGGACCTGCCTTTGTCTCAGGAGACTTGAGCAGCACTTTCCACTCCATAAGTTCTATATTCAGAAGTTCTGGCAAATTCTCTTGTTTTCCAGTCTTGTTCTTTTTAGACTAAATTTCTGTCATTTCAGGGGACCCTGGGGAAGTAGAAGAAGTACATGTGCATGCTTGATCTACCATCTTAAAATGAAATTCCCTGATTTTTTTTTTTCCTTAAGAGCCTAATTCCATAGTTTTTTTCAATCTCAGCTTCATTGATCATTTCTTATTAATTGGTACTTCACACTTAGTTTGTCTGATAATCAGCAGAGGATGCTGTTTTGAAGGACTTTTCTTTTATTCAGTGAACTCTGAATGGAAAGAGGTAATGTGGCAGACCTACCACTGTAGAAATCAAATTAACTTTTCAGAATTCCAAGAATTCAGCTCTAATTTGCATTTTCTGTTTCAGAAGAGACAGGGTTGGGGACACACTGCTACAAACATAGCTGCTACTGTTGATCATATCATGAATTTTCTAGTTTTTTAAAATAAAATGGTTCCTCTCACTCTCTGTGCACCTGGCACGAGACTCCCAAGAGTCTGACAGCCCTGCAGTGACCACAGGTGAGCGACACAGTGATGGTGAAGTGGGCAGTACTTTACCACTGGCACAGAAAACATGTAGCTTCTGAGTGCCAATTTTCTCTGGTCCTGTTCTTTTTCCCTTTCCCAACCAAGGCACCCTATAATCATTACCTGAACTATATTGTCATGGGTAGCCAACTTCTTTGTATTTATTAGTTTAAAAATTCTGCCCATCTCCCCACCCCACCCCTCACTGTTTCTCTACTTTGTTTAGGATAAATTTTGTGAGTTTCATTTTAAAGGAAGATTGTTGGTGAAGAATCACAATCATGGCCCATAAAATGTCTTCTCTTTTCATAAAGAGGCTATGAAAAGCCAACCCAGCTATTCATTTTGAGTGTGTTTTTCTTCAGATCTGAGCAGATTTGTATTTTATCTTAGGCTTTCTTTTATTTATGAAAACAAGTAAAAATAGCTAAAATTCTTTTCACAATTTTTTTCCTCTGTTCAGTTAGCATAAAGTAGTTCCCAGCCTTGAAACAGATTTTCTGTATGAAAAATATGAGATTTTAAAAATTAATCTTTTGAAGCACAGTGCTATAAATGTTATTTAGGTTTCTAGGCTAGACTACAAAAGCTTACTTAATCCATCATGATGCTCAACTTGAATTCTGGATCCTGGGTACAAGAACCCACTAAGAAGAAAGAGGGGGGTAATGTATCCTTTCCTGATCATTCGAAGAAAGAGGGGGGTAATGTATCCTTTCCTGATCATTCAGACAATGTTGGTTCCTCTCTGCTCCTCTTTACCCCTCTTCCTTGAAGCTGATACCCTGTGTTGCAGCAGCTGTGATGCCTTCCCCGTCCCACTCCCAAGGTCTCAAGGTTATTGGGGTGGGGGAGTACAGAGAGAGAGTGTTTGCTAATGCCAGCTAATTAACTTAATTAACAGGCATCTGTGAATGGTGATGCTTCTTAACCCTCCCAGAATATTTTCCCTTTTTAAAGATGCTGTGTGTTATGCCACATAAACCTAAAATTGGTGAAACTTCTAAGAGTGTAGCAAAGTGGGGGGAAAAAATCAGTGGACAGAAGGTTTTGATAGGTAAGGTGGGAGAAGGCCACCACTGAAGCCGTCTGGCCCTGCATCATTGTGCTCAGTGCATTTGCAGAGTGTGTGATTGCTTTTGCCAGCTTCTTGGACTCCCGATTAAAAGCCAGACTCTCTGAGCTGCAGGTTGTCTGGTCTGGGTCTGTTTACTGGGCATATGGGCAGTGGTGACCAGGTGGGTTAGGAGCGTGGCAGGGCACGTGTAGTTTGTTTTTTAAATGAGTGGAATCCCTGTGTTCTTTTTCACATAAGTGTTTTTTACCCTGTACAAAAGTAATGCATGTCTGTTAAAGACTAAAGATAAAGAGGTTGCCCAAAGTGCCACCATCCAAACAAAATTTCATTGTGAAGATGTTGATATTTCTTCCAATCTAGTTAATAAAGTTGGCATTTTTATTTTGTTCTCTGAGACACTTTTTTTTTTTCTGCTGAAGATTATGATTATCTGATTTGAGGAAAGGATATTTAATGATGATTTGTGATTAGCTCTGCAAAAGAAAAGTGAGAACGCAAGGTGTAATTCTCACCTGTCCTTCCTCATTTTAAGTATTGAATTGCATACTCTAAGCAATAAATGTGTTTTAAAATTCTTAAGTCTCAAATTAGTGCCTTTAAATGCTTCTGTCCCTCGTGGTCAGCTCTCTCTCCTCGATAGGGACCACATCAGACCCCCTGTTTATGGCTAAGCCCCTGCCTGGCACGGCAGCCTGGCTCTGTGCCTTGGAACTTCTTCCAGGACCTTCACCTTTGGCCATTCTCTTGGTTCCATCCCCAAAGCATCTCAACATGTTTAGGACTTATACCTTTAAAGAACAAACACCTGGCCAGCACGGGTCTCTGTCCAGGTGCCGCCTCGCCCCTCACCCCTCCTTTGCAGGAAGACTCTCTGAACCCTGTGGTCGGCACCTCCCTCCTCCAGCCTTGCCTGCCAGTCTCTTCCCAGCCCACTGAGTCCTGCTTCTGCAACCACTCAGCCGAAGCCACTCCCACCAGGGTCACCAGAGGCCTCCTGGTGGATAAACCTATATGTTCCTCCTCAGGCTTCATGTACTTGACCCTCCGACACCCTCCTTGACTGGCTTCTTTCTCTCCCCTTGGCTTCTGAAACTCCAGAACCTCCTAAATTTCTGCCGATTGCCGCCTGCTGCTTATCAGGCTTCTTGCTGGCCCCTCCCCTTCGCTCGACACGCATGTTTCGGTTCCCCCACTTCCATCCTCTGCCATCGTCTTGCCATCTCGTCTTTCCTCTCTCTCACCACACAGCCTTGCAAATCTCGTCCACTCCCATGGCTTTATCTGCCACTTACACACATACAGCAGTGACCCAAATCTCTGCCTCCTTGACTCGTCTACCATACTACGTGCTGGACGTGTCCACTTAGACACTCCACAGACATCTGAAAATCCACAACCCGCGCAGACCCCTTCTCCCCTCTGGCCTGCCCCCCGTCCTGTGCTTATCAGTTCAGTGCGTGAGTCACGGCGGTCTGGCGAGTCTGCTGCTAACGAGCCCTCCGGTCACTCCTGGAGCTTCGGCCCCACGGCTCTAACGCACACCCAGGTCACCCTGCTCACTTGCCTGCACTTCCACACTCGCCCACGCCCCTTGCCACAGACAGAGAAATCTGATTGAGTCATTCCTGTGCTCGTGCCTTCAGCGCCCCCTCACTCTGCTGCCTGTTTCCCCGGGCTCCTGGTTGCCTCTGCAGCCCCTCTCTTTTCAGCCTCCCCATCCCTTTGTCCGTTTGCCCTCTCTGTGGAAGCCCTTCGGCCCCCTCTCCTTGCCTGGCTAACTCCTTCTCATCCATCATGTCTCTGTTCAAACTTAACTTCTTCAGGAAGCCCTCTCTGACCTGCTGGTCCAAGTGCTCGTGCTCTCATGTGTGTACCCTGCCAGTACCACTCCCACGTGGCGTTGTGATGGCCTGTCCTTACTCATCTCCCCACCTAGACTGTGCGCCAGGACATCAGCCCTTTCACTGCAGTGGCCAGCGCAGCAGTCATGAATGGAGCGATGGACACAGGGCTACTGCCCTGCTGGCTTCTGGTGGTGTGGGAACCAGTGAAGAGTGCCGGCCGTGCGGCTTGCGGGGCTCTTCAAGGAGCGTGACCCTGGGGTTGTTACGTGGGACGTGAAAAGCTTGAAATAAGCAGGTCTACTAGGAACTTTTTTGCAAATGTAGTTCCAAAGAAAATGATTTCTCTACATATGGGCTTTTAAAAGCATTTATTATAGAATATTTTGGGGGAAGTAAACCATAGAGAACCACTCATAAAAGCTTGTTGCTGCATAAGTGTTTTAACCATGTTAAAATGACTTCCTGTTTTAACTAATATTGTCTAATAAATACCAACTTTTTTTCAATTCAAGAGAGCTTTATGAACATTTCATATGGAAACCGAGGTCTGTGGCAACCTTGCCCAGTCACCCAGTAGCCAATCCTGGTTCCCAAAGAAGAGTTGACACATCTTACAGGTTCCCTGTAAGGGAAGTCCTTGACAGGGTCTTCTTTCTCAATAATTCCTCCTGAGACTCCAAAGAAGAGAAAACGGGGACAGACTTGCTAGGAGAGATGGGATAGGGCCAGTGACCGGGTCATGGTGGAGCTCTGGCAACTTGAGGACACACAGTTTCTGAAACATACAGATTTCTTTTCATTCACTAATTTGTTTATTTCTTGTCTAACAATTCTACTGAAGAGGTTAAGTCTTATATAAAGTTATATCTCAGTGCTCCAGTGTAATGAAGTAATGACACAGTATAGCTCTTTCTAAATTATTCATTTGTTCTTTGTTGATTATCTCCAGGTTCCTGTTAATTCACTTCACTTAGTTCAGAATTATAACACATGATGTCATCTGTTTTATCTTCTTGTTTTCACACTATAGACACCTAATCAGTATCTTCCAGTTTCTTCTTTGGTCCTGGTAGTCACATTTCAGTGAAGACTGCCCTTCCCTGGTCCACTCCAGGTCTCCTGCTAATACCAGGCAGTGCCTGGCCTGCCCTGGGGTTCTGCCGGTTTTCAAGTTTTTGTATTGAATTATTGCTTGTTCTGGCACGATATTGATTTCCTTCATTATTTCATGCTTCTCCCAGGAGATATCCACATGTTATTTATCCTTCATCCCCCTTTTGAAAATAACACAGTAAGGAATTCACTTATTTTTTTTCAGCTATCTTCCTTTTCTGTCGGTAATTCAATGCGACATTTCTTACAGGCTGTTCCATCTCCTTCACTGATTTTCTTAATGCCTTTTAATTATTTCTTACCTTTAAAATTTATTATCCAGCCTGTAATATTTAGTAATTCATGCTGTCATCAAAGAGGCAACTTTAAGGATCATTCAGCTTTCTGTGGGTCTTGATCCTGGTCACAAGATGAAGGCAGAATTAGAGAAACATCGAGTCGAGGCTGTGCATCTGAGGAGCTGGCTTACCAGGGGAAGCAGTCCTATTGGCTTATTTCTGCAGAGAAAGAAGCATAATTATAAACCTCATATTATTATGTTAGAAAACCTCTGTATGGTGTTGGTGTAGAAGGGAAATAAAATAGCCAGGTTCTAAGTTACCCATGTTATAAAGGATACGTTTTACATAATATAAAGGATACACTCTACATTTCTGTATACATTTCTGCCTCATGATATGTGGAGTCCGCAGCATAAGGTAGCACATTACAGCCGATCAACTCATCAATATTTATTGATTGTCATTTCATGAAAGAAACAGCACCAGACACTACTGGGGATGCAGAGGATACAAGGCACCAAAAGGCACATGCACGTTCCACGTAACTCAGCCTGAAGTACAGCACAGGCAGGATGTTGTTACACAAAGAGCAACGTTTGGCTCTGCACACGTTGCACACTAAATACATTGGGGATTAAGACGCGTAAAAAAAAGCATTTGGTGGGAGACTTCTCAGAATAAACTTTATTTTTCACTGAGAGCAGCATATGGTATCATTTTAAGGGAATAGCTGGTTTTAAAAGAATAAATCAAAGTAAGTCAATAATTATTGAATGGGCCACAGTGGGATGCATTAAATTTAACTCATGGACCTGGTTGATCTGTGATACATCACAGGCCAGTAATTAGAAGTGACCCAAGATTAACGAGAAGGATCACAGTGTTGAGGTGCTAATTTGTCTCCTCGCCCACATGGTCTGATGTGTCCCTGCAACGTGTGCTCTTTCTTGTTTTCAGCACGCACTCCTGGCTTTGAAGTTCATCCTTGCATTTGCCATACCTGATAAGCCACGGCATATCCAGATGAAACTGGCCAGATTGGAATTTGAATCTTTGGAGGCACTCAAGCAGCAGGTAAGGGCAACTGTCCTGAAAATAAAAATGTATTTCTTTAGCAAATGCCAGGAAACATAAGTCAGAGAGCTCACTCTCAGCTTTTACTTCAGCCTTGAAGTTACCAGTTTAAATAAGTATAGAAGATTCCAGTTTTTAATTTTTATTTATTTATTTTATTTTTGGCTGTGTTGGGTCTTCGTTGCTGCATGCAGGCTTTCTCTAATTGCGGCGAGCGGGGCCTACTCTTCGTTGTGGTGCGCGGGCTTCTCATTGCGGTGGCTTCTCTTGTTGTGGAGCACGGGTTCTAGGCGCGCATGCTTCAGTAGTTGTGGCACATGGGCTCAGTAGTTGTGGCTCATGGGCTCTAGAGCGCAGGCTCAGTAGTTGTGGTTCACAAGCTTAGTTGCTCCGCAGCATGTGGGATCTTCCCAGACCAGGGCTCGGACCTGTGTCCCCTGCATTGGCAGGCGGATTCTTAACCACTGTGCCACCAGGGAAGTCCCTCAGTTTTGTTTTGTTTTTTTAAATTTTTATTTCATATTGGAGTATAGTTGATTTACAATGTTGTTTGTTTCAGGTGTACAGCAACCTGATTCAGTTACACATATCCATATATCCATTCTTTTTCAGATTCTTTTCCCATTTAGGTTATTACAGAATATTGAGCAGAGTTCTCTGTGCTATACAGTAGGTCCTTGTTGGTTATGTATTTTAAATATAGTAGTATGTATATGTCAATCCCAAAACTCCCAATTTATCCCTACCCCCCTTACCCTTTGGTAACCATAAATTTGTTTTCTAAGTCTATGGGTCTGTTTCTGTTTTGTAAATAAGTTCATTTGTATCATTTTTTTTTTTAGATTCTGCATATAAGTGAGATCATATATTTGTCTTTCTCTGACTTACTTGACTTAGTATGATAATCTCCAGGTCCATGCATGTTGCTGCAAATGGCATTATTTAATTCTTTTAATTGCTGAGTGATATTCCATTGTATATATGGACCACATCTTCTTTATCCATTCATCTTTCAATGGACATTTTGGTTGTTTCCATGTCTTGGCTATTGTAAATAATGCTGCTATGAACACAGGGGTGCGTGTATCTTTTTTAATTAATTAATTAATTAATTAATTTTTGGCTGCATTGGGTCTTTGTTGCTGTGCACGGGCTTCCTCTAGTTGCGGCGAGCGGGTGCTACTCTTCGTTATGGTGCACAGGCTTCTCATTGCAGTGGCTTCTCTTGTTTCGGAGCACGGGCTCTAGGCACGCGGGCTCAGTAGTTGTGGCTCACGGGCTCTAGACCACAGGCTCAGTAGTGTGGCACACAGGCTTAGTTGCTCTGCAGCATGTGGGATCTTCCCGGACCAGGGCTTGAACCCGTGTCCCCTGCATTGGCAGGCAGATTCTTAACCATTGCGCCACCAGGGAAGCCCCTGTTTATAGGCTTTTTGCTGATGGCCATTCTGACCGGTATGAGGTGATATCTCGTTGTAGTTTTGATTTGCATTTCTCTAGTAATTAGTGATGTTGAGCATCTTTTCATGTGTCTCTTGGCCATCTGTATGTCTTCTTTGGAGAAATGTCTATTTAGGTCTTTTGCCCATTTTTTGATTGGGTTGTTTGTCTTTTTAGAGAAGATTCCTGTTTAGGATGGCATAACAAAACCAAATTCTTAATAATATGAGCAACAAATAGGTTTAAAGAACTAAACTAAGCAAAACAAAAATATTCAAGCAATGTTAAATGAAGACTAGGGCTGGCATTCAGCAAAAGAACCAGACAGAGATTTCCAAGAATCTCCCTGGGGCAGCTCCAGAGTTTCCAAGTCTACCTTCTACAGAAACATTAGGGGAGGAGAAGTGAGGAATTGGAATCCTGAATAATATCTCACAGAGCACGAGAGAGAATGGGAAAGTGTGGGCAGAAGCAGCAAAAAATGCCGTGGAGGTAGAATCCTCTTCCTGATGATTTCCACATTCTACCAAAGGATCCCCCCCACCCCTGCCCCAAAAAGAAAGAGAGAATTTAAAAAGCCATGCTGGAGTTCACCATTTTGGTGATTTTCTACCTGTAACAGAATGAGAGTCGGGAGACAAAAGATCCCTAGATGCCTAGAGCTGGTCATCTGCAGTGATACATAGGAATTTAACGAATGAGAAGATCAATAAGGCAGAGTCATCTGAGAGGACAAGCTCTGGGTCCAGGACCTCTCTGACCCACGCAGTCCTGTATGCTTCCAAACCACCTTTTACAGGAATATTTCCTTTTATATTTTGGGAATTGGGAGAAAAAAAACCTTGAGGAGGACCCACCCAAGCCAACCTTCTGACAGAAGCCAGGGCTCCAAGGGTGGTGCTCCAGATAGGGGAACCCCACATTGGGGCAGAACCTGACCCTGATTAGGTGGGGTGAGCCCAGCAGACTAAGACTTGTGATCAGAGTACAGAGAAGAGGGAGAGCCCCGGGTCCACCGCGTTTGCTGGGCTGATGTGTGTCACAGTGGGTGAGAAGACTGAATTAGCTGCGTTTGCTAGCTGTAGGGCAAGTTCACTTCGGGCCTCCGGGCTCACCAGTGTGTTTGTCTCTTAGATGGAAACGCAGCATCATGCTCAGTAGTGAAACACCAGCAGCATTCACAACAGTGTCAGGAGACCCATTATCACTACTGACGTTTAGCATCGTTCTGGAGGCGTAATCACTGTAGTTATACAAGAGGAAGAGATAAGTTCAAGGAACCCGGAAGAGGCAAAGTTACCATTACTTGAAGATTATAAGATTATGTGTCTAAAAATCACAAGATAAATTCTTATAACAATAGGAAAATTTGAAAAGAAGCAGGTTGTAAAGTTTATCTAAAATCATTTGTTTCCTTTCAAAAAAATAGTAACCAGTTTGAGAATATTATTGAGAGAAAAGTCCCATTTACAGAAGAAACCAAAATAAAAGCTGTAGGTGGTAATTTATGAAAACTATGTGGATAATCAATGTGAAGAATATTTTATAAACTCTACTGGGATCAAAAGATTCAATTTTGTGAAAATGTAATGCCAAGTCAAATATATAGAAATAAACATTTGAGAATAGCAAGGAAACTTCTGAAAAAGAAGAAAAATGAGGCCGCTAGCTCTGCCATGTTAAAGTGTATTTTGAATAATTCAATCGTCATGGTAATTAAATCCATTTTGAATGAGGGGAGAAATGGACAGGTCAGTGGAATAGATCAGAGATTCCATAAATGGACCCAAATAAAAATGGGCCTTTATGGTAAAAGTGACGTTTTATGTCAGTGGGAAAAAAAGAAAGATTGTTTGTTACATGGTTTGATGATGACAAACAGTTGTTTGGGGAAATTATTACACTTTATTCTACCTCATTTCTTATGTACCTCTCTGCCCTCCACCCAACAAAGTTCAGATGGTTGAGAAATTTAAACGTAAAAAACTTAAACCATAAAAGGTCATTAAAAAGCATGGGTACTTCTTCCAGTGGGAAATGCCTTTCTAATCAGGACACAAATCCCCGAATTTATAAAGGAAAATATTGATATAGTAAGATACAAGAAAATTTAAAACTTCTGTACCACAGAAAAAAAAGAAAATTGAAAAGATAAATTGGACGAACTGGGGAAATAATGTGCTCAGCTCTCACTTGGAGGAGAGGGCAGAGAGGTAGGATGGACGGGGAGGTTCCAAACAGTCTAACGTTCCTTAGACTCTGCGAGGAACACAGACCGTTATGAGGGCCTCAGTGTTGAGATTCTCAGCTTAGATGAGTCTTCTTTCCTGAACATAACCGCCTGAGCACGCCCGGGCGTCCTGCTGGACCCTCCTGGCTGTCCATGGCCACACCTCCTCGCCTCTCACAAGCATCCTTCTTCCACATTGCAGAAGGAAGCCACACCTCTCACCGTTTGGAACCCTACATGTGCCTTGTCCCCAGAGTTACCCCACCCCAACCAAGTAACAGAACCTTTCAAAACGGAGGTGTTGGGCTAAGCTGCATTCGATAAAGGCACCCCAATCTCCTGCCCTCCATCCTCTTAAGAAATGCATTTCCAAAATATAGCTAGAAATTTATGTTCAATGTTTATCAAAATGTGTACTCTGTTTATATAATTTTTATCATTTATGCACCAGTAATAATTGTAATGATCAGTCAGTCCAGAAGAAAATTTAAAATACTTATCGTGAGACTTCTGGTCATAGGGAATTTTAAAGGCTTCTTAAGTTTCAATTTATTGCAGCAAAGTATTAGAAAGAGATTGATGAAGACTTTCAAGCAAAAAAAAAAATTTATTAAGTTAAGATTCTTTGGGAGAAGTGGAAAGAAAATATTACTTCAAAGAAGAAAAAGAAGGAAAAACAAAATTTTTACTATTCATTAAGAGCATATGGATGTATCTTTTGAATGGGTGATGGTGGATATCACGTCACTATAATGTTTAGCATTTCTTGGATATCTTTAAAAGAGTGACCTCATAGTTTATTTTTAAGTGTCAGTATTTACAGTATGCTAGAAAATATATTTTTGCAACTATTTTACTTTATGATGAAAATTTTAGATGTCAACTTAAAATTGTGTGGGAGGGCATTTGGCATCCAAAAATTTTAAGGGTTATGTAAACAAAAAAAATGTTTTTAATGGAACAGCATTGTCTCTGGAAGAGTTTTGGTAGATCAGGTTTCTCCACTGATTACATTTCTAGTGAGGTTTTATAGATTGGGGCAGGCTGGCCATGTACACACCTTCACTCCAGGTCAAGGCAAGATCTTGCTTCATGTTAGGAAAGCTTTCCTCTCCTCTCACTCAGGATTTCACCCTGCCATGTATTTGTCTAAAAAGCAAAGGGTCTTTCTCGATGTTGGATATGACTAACATGTCTCTTGTTACTAAACACATTTACCTGAAAGTCCTACTTTAGAGCTGTCATGTTTGCTTTGGAGGGACTGGTGGATATTAGCATTTACTATGGATGTGACTAAATAACCTCCCAAGTCATCTCAGCTCCTGGATTCCTGTGTCTTCAGATACGCCCCACCTGACAGTAAAGCAAAGTCCAAAGTCGGCGACAAGTTTTGTTTATGCTCATCTTCACTGGGAAATGAAACATTAACCAAAATTCTATCTTATATTATTTAAAAAGAAAAAAAAAATCTAAGTGGTTTTAAGTCTGTTTGGGGTGTTTTCTCCTGAGGACATAGATGTGATTCTCTGATTAACATCCCCTTCTAAGAAAACGTGATTTTGGTGCCGATTTTGCTGTTAAGGTTCTGGTGGGACAGAGATGTCCAATAGCTGTCCACTCAGTATATTTATCAAACTCCTCCGTAGAAGGGTGTTCCTTGCTTGCGCTAATAGGTGACTTAAATTTGTGCACATGCAGCTCCAGTGTCTCGGATCCATCCAAGTAGGCAGGAGGCCATGATGAGTACTTGTGGTTTCTTAGGGCCTTGACTGCAAACCCAGGAAAAGCTTTCCTCCCCCCACCTACCGCCACTGCTTGTTTTTGTTAAAATTACAATCTGAGAATAAAAGGTCCAGAGTAAAACCTGGGCAGAAGGTCTTCTTTTGCTCGCTCTCTCTCTCCTGCTGGCCCAGGGCTTTGCTGCACGGTTGACACTGCTGCCTGGGCCGCCCAAGTTCATGCTGCTGCCAGTCGGAGACAAAGATTTTCATCACATTTCCTCTTCAGTCTCACTGTGCAGAGGTCCTGAAAAGTCTGAAAGGTCCTAGGTATGGAAGGTCACCCGCTTTGTGCTTTCCAAAAACTCAAATTCACTGGCGTGTCTTCAGTTTACTTGCTCAACTAGTGTCATTTCTAGGATATAGAATTTTTTCTTTTCTTTTTCTTTTTTTTTCTTTTAAACTCTGACATTTAACTATCTGCTTTGTAAACAAGTGGAGCCTCACCTCACTGGGCTATTCCCATGGACCAGAGGCAGAGAGAGCTTCTGCCATGTCTTCTGGTCAGTTGGTGAACTGTAATAAAAAATGGAGTTACGGAAAACATATTTAAGAATAAACCTCATTGATGCCTAGCCTGTCCCCAGACTCTTTCACTGTTAAGTGACCAGAAGTTGACAACAAGCTTGTCAATAGAAATGACTACTCATGAATAATTACTGTATTATGTTTAATTTATATTTGAATTGCTACCTTTCAACTCAGTTCCCATTTTATGGACAAAATGTGATTGGGAAATGTAAGTCATTGGACAGTTCTTAAATCAGGCTGTGCATCTTGAAAGTAGAACTTGCAAAAAATGCATGAGGCTGGGCCGCACACCATGAAGACTGATCCCCTAAAGCTAAGGTGGAGCCCAGATACCTACATTTTAAAAACCCCTCCTATTGCTCCACACCCCTTCCCTCAACCCCTACCTCCCAGCAGAGACAGATCCCAAGCACGGTCAGGTGAGCAAGTTCTGGGCCAAGTCCTGCCACAGGGAATGAGTTGGGTAATGTCTTTGCACCTCAGTTTTTTGTTTTATAGAATGAAAGTCTGTGGGAAGGGCCAGAAATGTACATGTTTTACCCAACACCCAAGTGATTCCAATGCAGGAGCCGTGGAGCCCACTTGGGGAAGTGCTCTGTGGTCCCGGCTATTCCTCCAGCTCGCGGCGGGGAGGGGGCCGTGGTGAGTGTGGGAATGAACATGGAGAGGAAGGGTACCCAGGGCAGTTATTTTTTCAGTGTCAGATGGGAAACTGTGGCATTTCTAAATATATAAGCAAATGAGATATACTTGAAGGTGAGAGGCGAACTGGGGAAAATAAAATTGTTTGCTTTGCAAAGGGCATTTTCAAATGATTAGACTTCAGTTAGTGAGACCTTTACAGAGAACTCTAGACAGTAAATATCATCCTAGTGATGCCCTTTTAGTTCTTTTCAAATTGATGTATTCAACTCGCAGTAATTTTAAGATCCAGTTAAAAATAGAAAGGAGTCTTATCCAGGTACCGTTTGCTCCTTGGATGGCCTGGAGCACAAGGGCACAACATCCTCAGTACCGTCATGCCTCTGGGCAGCCAGCCCCCTCGGGAGCCAAGCACCCGCAGAAGCCAGGGAGCTGGTCCAGATGGAGCCTTTGAGAAAGAGAACAGCCTCAGAAGTCAGTTGCAAGAACAGATAAGGACTTTAAGAAGACACCACAATGTGAATTATGGCCCTCAAGGGCTTCCAATCAAACGTGAGACCCTTGACCAGCAAGCCCGTTGGGCCAGCCTACATTATGTAATGTCTTTGTTTTCTAGGGTTAAGTATATTTCAACCATTTCCAACATTTCCCAAGAGCTTCTGAAGTTTTCTTTCCCTGCGTATTTGTGCTCTCAAGTTATGGTAGCTAGATATGCATTTTTAATGGAAAGTTAAGAGTTTTACAACATAGAATGAGGATGCTAAAATATTTGACCTTTGAATATGTAATCACATGTTGATCTGCCAACTTGTAGTTCGGAATGAAATCTTGAATCCAGATAAAGAATTGGCTTCTGAGAAAGCCAGTGGCAGTCAGTGCCGGAGCCTCGGTCCTTGGGGAGGGGATGGTTCATTTCCCAGGGCCTCCAGTCAGCCCCCGCCTAGTAAGCTCAAAGTAAAGGTAGACTGAAGTCCACAGTGTTTCCAGAGTTCAAGTGGCCCCTCTAAGCTGGCTTCTCCCTCTCTCCTGTGTCGGGAGTTTGTCTCACAGCCCTGTGCAGCTTCAGGGCAAGTGGCTTGACCCTCCTGTTTCATAATCTCCCCAAACAGTCCTAGCACACATGGGCAGAGTGAGGCTGCGGTGACACAGCATAAGACACACAGTGTGAAACAGGGCAGCGGCGGGGAGATGAGTTTGGTGATGGAGGAGGTGGACCACCTCAGGCTTGAGTGCCCTGCATCACTGGGCAAACCAGGAGGGAATTCTGGGATAAAATGGTACCATAAAACCAGATGGGATGGCAACTCAGAATTGCACCTTTGCAGCAGTCCTACCTGTTTTCATGACCCGAACACAGCCGGGCAGTAATGATGACAGGGGTGGTAACAGGTGGCACGCAGTGGGAGGGCACGTGAGCCAGGCACCATTCTAAGCCTTCCGCGTGGGCTGTGACTCCTAACAACAGTTCTCAGAGGTGGGGTCTGTTAGCCATTTATTTGCACTTGATTTTTCACACAGTAGATTTCTCTCCAACTCATAAATGAATAACTATCTTCAAAATGATAAATGCACTAACAAATACTGGCTCCTGTGCACCTCCTTAGTCCCTTCTACTGTCACTTCTTTTTTTTTTTTTTTAACATCTTTATTGGAGTATAATTGCTTTACAGCGTTGTGTTAGTTTCTGCTGTATAACAAAGTGAATCAGCTATATATATACATATATCCCCATATCCCCTCCCTCTTGCGTCTCCCTCCCTATCCCACCCCTCTAGGTGGTCACAAAGCACCGAGCAGATCTCCCTGTGCGATGCAGCTGCTTCCCACTAGCTATCTATTGTACATTTGGTGGTGTATATATGTCCATGCCACTCTCTTATGTCGTCCCAGCTTACCCTTCCCCCTCCCTGTCTGCTGTCACTTCTCCCTTACTTTTGGGTCTAGCAGGATTGCACTGCTCATGGATCCCCAAGCACCCCTGCTGTAGCCTAACCCTGACCACCCAGACACCTCTCCTCCACCGTCAGTGGCACAGACCCTCCCTCCTCGGGAGAGCCGCCCTCTGCTGTGTGACAGAGGGTCCTGGTGCCCATTTCTGTGTATCCGCCCCTCTGCCCTTGGCCAGGTGATGCTTTCCTCACCCCTGCATCTCCTCACCCAGCACAGGGCCTGATGCCCAGTAGACTCTGACTAAATCTCCACTTAATCAAACTGAGTTTGTTGACTCATACATAGTTCAGAAGCTAATATATTAAGTAAATGACAAATGATGTCCTTGGACAAAAAAAGAGGAATCTTAAAATAGGTACTCGGGCAAAAATGGAAGCAGTTAGGTCATATTCCTTTCTGGGATCACTAGGGAAGAGAATACATTCTGAGGAATTACATGTGAGCATTTTAGAAGGACTCTATACCTAGCCTTGAGGAAGCACGAATTCTATTTTTTTTTTTTAAAAAAGACTGTGATTGATATCAGTAAAAAGGGTGGCTCCCAAAAGACCATAAAATAACCCCAAATCAAGCCAGATAGAATTCTAAAGTAGTTTGTACTTTGCACAGATTCAGACTCTGGAACAATCCTGTCCTTACCACTGTTGGTTAGGGGGTTTTTTGTCTGCACTAGAGAAAAAATGGTTTAAGGTTCATGGAGGCATCCAGACATTAAAGTAAGATGCTTCACTAAAGGTCTAGAAAGCCTCTGATCATTTCTGTCTCCCTAGTAAACAATCTATATAAATTGCCACTTATCTCATTCCCCTGGCCTTCTAGGCAAAATTTAAAATTTGTATATTTAATTATTCCCCCAGATGTAAGAGACATGGCCAAATTAGAACCAGATTCATTTTCACTTGTGGAAATTCCTGAAAAGGACATGAAACAGAATAAAATGTAGCATTTTCCTAGTCACCATAGGAGTAGATGAGAAACAGTGTGGGCAGAAGGGGCCTGGGAGCAGAGATTATTCCACAGAGAAGGGCCTCAGGTTCATTGTATGGTGGAAGGGACGCCCTGTGCTTTGGACCATGTATACATATGTCATTAAAATATGTCTGTATTTGTAAAGAAAAAAATTCACCCTATAATAAATTATTCTAGAGATTTCAGAATGCTTAAGACTATATGTTTAAGAAGAAGAGAAAGATACATTCTGATAAGTTATTAAAACTTATAAGAGTTCCAATCTCAGATTCTGTACTAGATTAGTAATTACATTGCCTTGAGGGCTGATGTGTGTGAGAGCAGGTCTTCCTTCTCCAGGTAAGTGCGTGAGCTGTTAGTTATGCATCTATTTACTTTTTTTATATGTATACCAAATGTTCTGATATATTGAAAGACTATATTTTTGGCTTCATCAAGATCAAAGATATTTGTCTGTGACTACCAGACTAGAAGCATCTTAGAGACAGGATTACGCCAGACACAGAATTCATATTTGTTGAATGAATGAACTTGTCAAATGAATGAGTCAGTAATTAGATGATGGGTCACAGCCCCATCCCTTTGTGCCTTTTTCTGTTATTAAATTCTAGTCCTTTGGCTTTGAAGTTGTCCTCTGTGTGTTAGATTTGAGATTGAGGAAGCCATCATTGAGTACTTATCATGTGGCTTTTTAAAAAATTACTTTCATTTTTAATTACTAGTAAATTGTTAAAATGGAAAACCTCTTTTTAACTATAATAAATAATATTCATTTCCGTGGACTTCCAATGCTACAGAACCTCAAGGATATGATTAAATATTATTGTATCATGTAATGAATGTAAACCTAAGAGATTGGGCTGAAAATATAGTGATTGATAGACTAGGAAATTTAGCCTTTAAAGTAAATCCCTAAGAACAGCACATATAGTGACTTGCTTCTTTCTCCTAAGAACAGAATGCAGAAAGCAAGAAATGTTTGGATTTAAGAACTTTTTGAAATAGTATTTTCCATTGATAATAGCTCTAAGAACATAAGTAGTAAATTCTACTGAATTCATAATAAGTCAAAATTAAAATACAGATATTAAAATTCAGCAACAGATACTGAATACATGCTATGATCAAAGCACAAAAATAGGAAGTATCAGAAATTCCTGTCATTCATATAATTGTCAAATGGTAGAGTTGAAAAGCTTTACAGAAAAGATCCTGTCCCAAACGCTGATTGTACGGACTAAGGAAAGGGTCATTAACTGTGGTTGTTGGCTTCCAACATGGTCCCCAATGATCCCTGCCTCCTAGTGTTTATACCCTGTGGAGTCCCATCCCACCTTCTATCTTCGTTGGTCTGTGTCATCAATAGAATACTGCAAGAAGTGTTGGCATGTCTCTTCTGAGGCTAGGTCATAAGAAAAACACTGTGGCTTCTGCCTTCTTCTCCCTCTTGGATCACTTGTTCTTGGGAAGTTAGCTGCCATGTTGTGAGGACACTCAGTGTTAGAGGAGGTCATCCAGAGGTCATGACTGCTGGTCGGCCCCAGAGATGGACGTAGGCAAGCAAGACTCCTTACCCCCTCCCCTGTCCTTGGGGTGTACGTTCTGCCCACTATTCCCACACTAGGAGCTCTTTCAAGGACGTAGCCCTGAGGGAGTGATTTCTTGTTGAGACTGTCTTGTGCATGTGACTGAACCCAGTTAAGGCCGCTATGTAAACTTTTAAGGTTCTGGTGGGCTGGTGCAGAGATCTACTTGTCTTATGGTCGCCCAAGACAAGTCTTTTATATAATTTCCTTTGTTTATTAAAACTGCCCCCTGCCAGTCTGGAGTCTCTTTCTTCAGTCTCTCCTTGCCCTCCACTTGAGGGTACGTTTCAAATTTCACCTAAGGGACTCCTGAGATTGCAAACCAACACTCAAGCCACCAGTGGAGAGGCCCACCTGACTAGGAACATGAGCAACCACCAACAGCCACATGAATGAACCATCTTGGAAGCAGATTCTCGAATCCAGGGGTTGGCAGACTTTTTCTGTAAAGAGTTAGATAGTAAATATTTTAGGCATGTAGGCCATAGAGTCTCTTTTGCAACTACTCAGGCCTGCTATTGTAGTGCAAAAGTAGCCATGGACAATATGTAAATGAAAGGGAGAGGCTGTGTTCCAATAAAACTTTATTTACAAAAACAGGCAGTGGGCCAGATTTGGCCTATGGACTGTACCTTGTCATCCCCTCCTCTAGCCTCAGTCAAGCCTTCAGATGACTGCAGTCCCTGCCTGTGTTCTGACTACAGCTTCGTGAGAGGCCTTGAGACAGAGCCACCCAGCTGCTTCCAAATTCCTGAGAATAAATACTGTGTTAAGCCACTAAATTTTGGAGTAATTTGTTACACAATAGTAGATAACTAATGCAATAATAGGTAACTAACCCAGTAAAGAAGGTTGACTGACAGATGAGCCAACTTTGTGAGTTGATAATTGTTGAAGCTAGGTGGTGGGTAGATCCATGGAGTTTCATTATATTATTCTCTCTACTTTTGTGTAGTAAAAGGTTAAAGGGGGAAAAAAAAACAGAAAAAGAAAAGCTGTTAGGTAATTATCTAAAATCAGAGCAGCAATAAATCCCGAAGCCCGTGCTGCACACCCAGGTCTCTGGCTCTGAACCCTGTGTTCTCTTGGCCCCCTCTTCCTGCGTTAAGAGCAACCAGCAAAGCTTTAGCTGTTTGCCTGTATTTTTCCATCAGTTGTTTACTGCCCTAGTACCTCCACCTTAATATCCAAGATAGTTCTTTGGATTTTGTTACCATGGCTGTTGTTGAGCCATCTTTGAGACTTTTACACTTTTATACTTCTTTATCCCTCTTTCCACTGTAGACTGTAAAACCAGCCATTACTTAGAGAGGGAGCCTTGTTCAAAGATCTACAGAGTCCAGCCTCGGTGTGGCCTGGGATATAATAATACTTACATTTTACCTTCTTAATGAGCTTGGCTGTCAGCGGAGCACTAGCAAATCCATTCTCGTAATGAATCCTAACACAGCCTGGGAGGGTAGGCCTGGCAGGTTTCACTCTAGCATTTTATAGATGAGGAATCGGAGACTCAGCAAGTTTAAATGATCAGACAAATAAAACTCAGCTGGGTGCAGAATCTGGCTGCTAGCCCGGTGTTCTTTCTTCCTGCCTGTCCTGCCTCTCCCCTGCGTAAGGAGAAACAGGTAGAATTTGACTTCAAATAAAATCAAATCACTGTGTGAAAGTGCGTCGCACAGTGCTTGGCACATAGTAGGCTTTCAAACAGTGAGTTTACCTTCCCTTTAAAATCCCTTTGAAATTGGAAATCACCCTGACAGGGTTTTAATTGGCAGTATAAATAACTTAATGTGTTAGCCACAGGAAATAGATATTTGAAATAACTTGTCTTTTGATTTATTGCATTGATCCCCAAAGTGGTTCATGTGTTGGATTCAGAGAATGGGTCTGGATTATTCTGTTCCTGCAGTTCCCTAGGATAACCATGAAATAAGATTTAGTGTTGGATTTCGAACATCTCATGCTTTCTGTACATTTAACCAGATGTCCTTGGTGATGACATTTACAAATGAGATAAAGTTTTGTGAACAGGCGAAGAAAGTGGTAGGAGAGCAGAGAGCAGAATACCAGACCTGATAAAATGCAACTGAATGACATCGTCTTCTCTTTCCTGTTTCTTTTCAAAAATCTTTTTTATGTTGTGTTTTCCTATCCTAAACACGTGGTTGGGAGGGAATGAATTGTTCCCCCATAAACTTTTGAGTTTTAATTTTCTTCCTTCCCCCTCCTCCCTCCCTCTCTCCCCTCCTTCCTATCTTTCTTTCTTTCTTTCTTTCTTTCTTTCTTTCTTTCTTTCTTTCTTTCTTTCCTTTCTCCCTCCCTCCCTCCCTTCCTTCCTTCCTTCCTTCCTTCCTTTTCTTTCTTTCAACAGTCCTTTCAGATAGAGTCTACAAGCACTTGCTATCTGCCAGGTAACTTTGTTATCAGGGCTATAACTTTAAATTCTTCATCCCCCCCCACCCCCCCCCCACCTCCAATTTGCAAAAAAAAATCTTTTATTCATTATTTGGAAAATAAATGGATCTTAAGTTTCTCTCCAGGTCTTCATTCAAGTTGCTTAAAGCAATGTCCACATGGATAGATTTGCAGGCTCTTTTGTTTGAATTGTCTTGGAAAAAAAATGATAGGCATATTTTTAATTTGCAAGTCTGGTTTTAGTCACAGGCACTAGAGAAAATGAGCTGCCAGATGTCTGGGAAGCACAACTCCAACCCCGTCTACTTTTCTACATGTGATAAATATTGTTTTGGTTAGAGACAGAATAAATCCAGGTTGCTTTTTTTGACTTCTTGGACTAATGGGTTCACCTTTTTTTAAGGTATGTTGTAGAAAACCATTTGCAGAAACATCAATCTAGGTTATTTAAACTTTATTCAGGATAGCTGTGAACAAATCAGTTCTGAGAAAATGATGTATGATTAAACAGTTACAATCAGAGCAATGCACTAAGGAATTGTCATTTTTATTCACAGTGTGTACCAAAACACTGGCCTTAAATGAAGCATTTAGGACCTCTGAGGACATAAAATGTGCCAGGAGCAGGACGGGTGGTTTGCATGCCTTGGGTGGTTTGCATGCCTTGGGTGTTAAGAGAACGGCTTTTGGAATCAGGTATACATGTCTCAGGAATCCCAGCTTTACCATTTCTGAGTAACCCTGGGCAAGCTACCAAACCTCTCTGGGCCCCAGTTTGATCCTCTGTAAAATGGGCATAATGACAGGAACAAGCACATGGGGTGAGCAAGTAGAGGGAGGCCCAGGCCAGCACCTCTAAGTCTGTGGCTTTTCTACCATTTTCCACCATAGAGCAAATAGGTATAAATAACAGAATTCTTAATTGAGTGCAACGCAGAACTTCTTGACCATTAGGAAATAAAATCCTCCCTTTTAAAATTCTATCCGTGGAGATCTTGCATAAGAGAAGTAACTACCTCCTTTGGAGATATCCCTGCTTTCTGGCAATGAGCAGTCTCAGATCCCTCCCAGCCTTCTGATTCCTTAAAAATAGTTGCTATCCAGCTATATTTTAACCCCAAGCAGGTCATATTGAAATGCTAATCAACCAAAACAAATTTGGATTTTGAGTGGATTCTGGAAATGAAGAGTGCTGGCAGGTTACCGGACGGTGGCCTTCCTTCAGAAATTACAGTGGGGCTCTCCTTGGATGGTTCTTCTTGGGCTCACGCTTGAAAGGATAAGTCTTTGCTCTTCCCGTGGCAGAATTCACTGAGTAGTAGATGTGAAATAAATTAGAGCCTAGAGTTTGTAACAGGAATAATGATATTAGTTCAACATGATAGAAGTTGATAGAGCTCCAGGTATAGTATTCTGTAGAATCTTTGCGTGCATGTCAGTCGCTATTTTCCTTTCTTTTGCCTCCTCCTCTCCCACTCCCCATCTTCATCTCTTCTTTTTTCTTTCTTCTTTCTGTTTTCCAAGAAAGGAAAAGGGCGTAGTGCACAGAGTAGCCATTCTTTGAATTTGATGTTGTCCAAATACCCTCCTTTTAACCTTCGTTCTTTGTCCTTGTGTTACTGTTTGCATCCTCATTTTTTGGCTTCATTTCCTTTTAGCAAATTATCCTGCTTTTCCTTCCATTTATCTTCTCAGGTGCTCATGCATCCCTTTTTATTCTGCTGGCTCTATCTTCCAACCTTCAGAGCACTTGGTCTCACACCCTTTCCTGGGATGGCCACAGGCCTGGAGGTCTGTGCTCTCAGCCGGCCTTCCCGCTGGGGAAACTCTCTGTTGAGGATCACGTCCCTCACAAAGCCTGGCCGCTCTGAATGGTGGGGGGGCCGTGGGGTTGGGGGGCTTCAGAGCCCTTCCATCTCAGCTGCCGGTGGCCCACGCTGGCCAGCTGTGCTCGGTGAAGCCCTCCCAGTGCCCCCGATCCCCGCGGGGGCCAGGGGGACATACAGGCTACTTTCCTGGTAAGAGCGGGTGAGTTGAAAATGGATCTGATTCAGACCCTGCGGTCAGGGATGCAGCCCTACAGCCAGTTTAACTCACTGTTCTCTGAAGAAAATGGTCTGCCTCTGTCAATGATCATAAACGAATTCACTTTTAAATGTTGCCACATTAGATGGCAAACAAGGAGCTTGTCTTTAATTGAACTGGAACCTACAAGTACATGCATTCTACGGGGGGAGAAAACTCTCTGTCCATCCTACCCTGTGACCTCTTTTATAGACAGACATAGGCACAGAAAAGTAGAAAGTAGGATGAACGGGAAACAAAAAGTGGAGCATTTGAGAGCTCTACCAGAAGTTGCCTCCTGCCACGTCTGGACTGTTGTAATCCCAAGTACAGGCCGTTTTTATGACTCTAGCATAGTAAAGATTTTGTTTGAGATCATAGTGCACATAATTTTCATTGTTCAAACAAGGCAGGGAATAAAGACAATTGTTTGCCTTGTGTATGGTTTCTTTCATTTGATCAAAAGAGAGTACTCTCACTGTGGCTGAGAAGTGATGCCAGAAGGCCTCGCCATAGACACAAGCGGCTGATTGAGAAGGGCTGAGTGCCCTCCAGAGCTGGAACCATGGGCTCCGTAGGGCTGGCTGCTAAGTGGGCTGGTGCCTGGGCCACTGACTGTTCTCAGCCGCCATCAGCAGTCACGCCTGAAACGGCAGAAACCACCAGGAGTCTGGGCGGCCATCTCTCGTGGCCTCCTTTCCACGTTCTCTTAAAACTCCCTGCTCCAGCATTTCTGATGTGCCCTCGGATTCCCGTTCAAGCCATGTGTTCTTGGTTAGAGGGTGGATACGCGGTAACGAGTTAGTATTGCTGTGTGAGGGCAGAGTGGGTTTGATTTTCATTCACGTTTGCTTGTGTGACCCGGTTGCTTTTCCATCCCTGGCTTCAGGAATCTTATTTAAGCCGCCAGTCATCAGCTTGTGACGGCCCAGATAGCCCTGTTATTTGGACTTGTCAGTCTAAAATACATGCACATGGGAATTCCCTGGCGGTCCAGTGGTTAGGACTCTGCGCTCTCACTGCCGAGGGCACGGGTTCAGTCCCTGGTCGGGGAACTAAGATCCCACAGGCTGCTCAGTGCGGCCAAAAAAAAGAGCTCCACTCTTGCCAACCCCCTGGGTTTCTCACTTAATCTGCCTTCATGGGGCACCTATTTGCATTCGGACCCTCAAAGTAAGTAGTCCTCAGCTAGAAGACTGTTGCCAGAATCAGTATGATCTGCTTTTGAAGGACTGTCAATAAAATGGGGAGGCAAGTTTCTCATACAGGAAAATTACCGGACAAAAGGTAGTATGGCCCCAGAGTGGCCTGTGCGACCCTTTGATTCTTAGTGTAGCATCCAGTAAATCCTGGATTAACGTCTTAGTCACACTGCATTTATGCCTTTCTGGCTTTCCAGAGCCAGCTCCCTTCCAGCATGACTACATGCAAGTGTAATAGCAAATCAAAACACTTATTGCCTAAGGCTGTAGACGTGATGGTTGAGGTAATAATTGGTTTTCAGTGCACACACCAAAAAAGTGTACACATACCGGCAATTTGCTGAAGAACCTTGTCATGCTGATGTTACAGAACGTTTTTTACAGGGAAACCAGTAAGGAAGGTGTTAGCTTCTGTTTATCATATCAGAGAAGAGTTATTCTTCAGACCCCTTGGAATCATATTCTCCACCTGGAAACAGTCACAGAAAACATCTTTTTCACAAATATAGCCCTGTTGTACTCAAAGTACATTTTCTCATGCAACTAAACGCAGTGGGCTGGCATAGACTTTTCTGCATGTTCAGTATTGGATGAGGCTAATAGGATGGCGTGGGCTTGGTAACGTTCCCATCTTGCTAGTTATATAAACGGGGCCCTCATTGAAAAGGCACAGTGTGTTTTCTTATGGTTTTGAAGAGCACATCAAAAATAGTTTACTATGCTGCAGGCTTGGAATGTCTCTTTTTTTTTAAGAGAATATAAATGCAGAAGGGCTTAGAATATTGCAGTCACAGAAGGTTCCATTACAATCTAGGTGATGAAATTCAAGTAGTATTGCCCTGCAGAATCAGATATGGGGCCAGCAAGAAAATGTTAATGTTTTAAAATACATTTTAAAATGGCAGTGATAGGATATATTTAAAATTACCTAGAGGAAAAATCTTTTTGCAATAACTTCTTAGTAAAATACAGTTGAAAATCAGAACTTGAACAACATTCTTTTTGTTTTACCTTTTTCTCAGTGTATGTTAAATATGGCAGATTTTGTGAGGCAGGGAAAGGTTAGATAATCTCACAGAATGTAATACGTTTGATTGTTCATTTTCCAAAGCAGATAGTGTGGTAGTATCCCAACTTCTCATCTAACACAAATGAAGGACTCAAATCACTCTCTTTCTCCTTCCAGTTTTCTTCGTAAAGGATGGGTCTTCATGAGTACTAATGCTGTAATGCTGAAAAAAGAAAGAATAATATTCAAATGTAATGTAAAAAGTTGTAAAAAGTCAACCCCCCTTAAAGACACTTAGCTTTGATAGTGCTTTTCCAGTCCAGTATTTTGTTAACATGACATTTACCCCAAGTGTGAGATGTGAATTAGGTGGGTTAGTTGGTTTTTATCTGACTCGTGGTTTAGTAATGTCACGTGTGTATGGTTTTTTGTTTGTTTGTAATTGTTTTTTTATTGTATATTAAAATTAACTAGTAAAATCCATTCCAGCTCCCTGCAGTAATTAATTAAAAGTAACATGAACTACATTTTATACCTGGGGAAACAGGATTCTGAAAGATAGATGCTCAGGTACAGAGTTAGTAAGAATAGCCCTTCCTTTTTTCCTGATGGCCACGGCCCCAGAGTCCTTCATGTCCAGCCCTCTTCCATGGATGCTGGATATTTGGGCAGTAGTGGTGGTGACGTGTGTGTTTAAATCAACGTCACCAGATACTGTTGAATACTTCATAGTTACGGTAACTTGAAAGCAAGAAAAGGCTGGTGTTGGACAGATACTGTAACCAGTCAGGAAATATCTAGAGCTACAGAACTCTTTTTTTTTTTTATAGATTTATTTATTTATTTATTTTTGGCTGCGTTGGGTCTTCGTTGCTGCCTGCGGGCTTTCTCTAGCTGCAGCGAGCGGGGGCTGCCCTTTGCTGCGGTGCGCGGGCTTCTCATTGCGGTGGCCTCTCTTGTTGCGGAGCACGGGCTCTAGGCGCGTGGGCCTCAATAGTTGTGGTGCGTGGGCTCAGTAGTTGTGGCTCGTGGGCTCTAGAGCACAGGCTAAGTAGTTGTGGCACACGGGCTTAGTTGCTCCGCGGCACGTGGGATCTTCCCGGACCAGGGCTCGAACCCGTGTCCCCTGCATTGGCAGGCAGATTCTTAACCACTGCGCCACCAGGGAAGCCCTAGAGCTACAGAACTCTTACCCTGTGATCTTGTATCTAGAATCCACAGCCAGAAAGTAAAAGTGAAGAGCTGGCAGGAGGGCGACCTAGTCCTGCCCCCAGGGTAGGGCGCCCAGGTGGGTCTGTTCAGGGAGTGAGGCCAGGGAGCACTGTGGTTTGAGTCACTCACCCAGCAGACACTTTGTGCATCTTTGCGCCTTAAGCAGGGCTGTGAGTCAAACACAGGGCGGTGTGAGAGGAGCAGATATGGACATGATACATAGCTGCTGAAATTGGGAGAGCTGGTTGTAATTCTTCACTTGCCAGACCCTTAAATTATACCTTTGAAATCCTCAAAGGAGCAAGCACTTAGGTTGAAAATCAAACCGTTTTCAAAATCACAATGTACATTGCTGGTTTCCCTTTTGTCTCTCTTTTCATTTAGTGCTTTAAAAAGTACAGAAATGACCATTCTAAGGATTATAATAACATAAGCCAAACCACTAAGATATACTTAATAAATAAACTATGTTTATAAGTCAGTGTTTAGAAGAACTAAGATGATTCTTTTACATCCTTGGGGAACTCTCTCTGACCAAGAACTGTTCATTACGGTAACAAGCAGTGTTTGGGGGTTTCCTTTGCTAGCGTTAGGAACTCAAATCCCTAACTTGTGATTTTAAATGGTGTCTGGACTTTGCCGGTATTTTTTTTAGTGAGAGTTTCTTTTTTTTTTTTTTTTTTTGGAATTCCTTTATTTTTATTTTTTATTTATTTATTTATTTATTTTTGGCTGTGTTGGGTCTTTGTTTCTGTGCGAGGGCTTTCTCTAGTTGCGGCAAGTGGGGGCCACTCTTCATCGCAGTGCACGGGCCTCTCATTATCGCGGCCTCTTCTGTTGCAGAGCACAGGCTCCAGACGCGCAGGCTCAGTAGTTGTGGCTCACGGGCCCAGTTGCTCCGCGGCATGTGGGGTCCTCCCAGACCAGGGCTCGAACCCGTGTCCCCTGCATTGGCAGGCAGATTCTCAACCACTGCGCCACCAGGGAAGCCCGAGAGTTTCTTTTTAACAGGACTATGGCAAGGAGCGCATTGACGGGCTGCCCCCTCCCCCCGGGGGGCTCCCCTGCCCTCTGGCTGCTCTCCACCGCCCTCTCTCCTCTCTCCCATCCAGTTCCCCCTTTGCTGCCTCAGCTCCCCTCCCAAATGCCAGTGTAACTCTGCATTACGCTTCTGCTCAGAATCCTTCGGCATCTCCACGTCCCTCAAGAGAACCCTGGCCCCTCGCCATGGCTGTGTTTCAGCCTGATCTCCCTGCTCCAGCCCCTCTGTCCAGCCTCACAGAGCTGCACTCTGATCCCAGCACACCCCTGTGCTTTTGCCTTCGCACGTTCTCTCTACTCTGCTGGTTCCCTGCGTCCCCTCGTCTTCCTGGCACTATCTCCTCCTCTTTGAAGACTCATGGGTCACCACCACGGAAGGCTGTCCTTCGTGGGCACGGGTCCCGCCCCCTTGTGCTCTCTGGTTTACGTAGCTGTGTTCTGAATTGGCAACAACCAGAGTGTGGCTCATCTGTGTTTGTACCCAGCTTGTCGAGGGCGTGCCTTACAGACCGACCTGGTGATCCCGTGTCTGCGTTGTCTATTCCCAAAGAAGGTGATGCCATTATCTCAGTGAAAGCTCCTGAGGGACAGGCCCTGTCCCTGGGAGTCAGAGAAGAGTGGGAGAAACATTTTATTTGGAGTTAGAACCCCTGCAGTCAGTTTGGCACGCTCCTTGGGTCAAGTGACCTTTACCAGCCTTCTAGGAGTTTAGGATGCTGAGGCCTGAATTCTGGCCTGAGCTCTGGGTGGAGAAGCCGTGCAAGCTTGGGCGAGTCTCCCAACTGTGGCTTCTGTGTCCCCGTCACTAAACTGATGGCTGGACCAGGCGATCCCTCAGGCGCCCCCGTTGCTACCGAGCACATCCTCTCATGGAGACTCGGCTTGCACACTGTGGGGTGGGGCGACCCACCAGGCTTCTCCCTTAGGTGTTCAAATGATAGTCACGTGGTCAACTGCACCATTGTCCAAAAATGCCTGTGTTCCCATAGATGGGGAGGGAATTGGGATGTTGTACATGGAATTTAGTGTTCACTTCGTCTTTTTTGCTCTGTGGGTAACGAGGGATATAAAGCAGCAGTTTGCTTTTCGGAGAGACGTCCAGCACCCCTGTCTTTAGAGTGCATTCTGCATACTTTAACTGTCATGAATTGGGTGTCATGTTATTTGTCACGGAAGCCCTTCAGTGTCGTTAATAACTGGTGTTCCTATCAGCCATGATATGTGTGTGAGCCACAGTTCTGCAAGTACCGGTACCTTATCAGCATAACAATATGATGATTGTTTCAAACTTCGCAATAAACAGGTAGCGATGGCTCCTTTTTTACCTTAAAGATTTCAGTATTGTGGCATTTAAAAACTGGCCCCTAAAAATGCGGTCACGATAGTGTTAACTAAATATCCCACTGATTTGTAAATGAGTGGAATGTGGTAAGTGGACGCATTTGCATGTCGTGTGCCTTTGGTGTTTCCATCTTGTTTCCGGGGGTGCGAGCTCTCCCCCAGCGAGGCCCAAGTGCAGCCTGCTCTCCACGTGGCAGACGTGTCCCCACGGGAGCAGGAGCCCTACGTCATCCTGCTCCCGGCCCATCTCCGTCTAGAGGTCCATTTAGAAGGTGCCGGAAGGCGGCACTGAGAGGTTGCCGTGGCAGGTGGGGTTACTCCTGTGCCCCGAGGGCTGCGTTTCTCCAGCTGTGCCTGGTGCGGCGTCATCACAGTAACGGTGTGTGGTTAGCCTGCTCCGTTGTCATGATTTGTTTTCTTTCTCCTTTTCCACAGTACACTTTCAAGAATGGTTAAAATTATCTCACCTTAGCTACCGTGCCACTTGAACTAAATTAGAGGAAAATTGTTTTTCTCTTCAGACCCAAAGAAGTAGGTAATTACCTTGACAAAATAGCTGATGAAAGTATAGCAATATCAGGTAAATTAGCTATGATAAGTATACGTTTTAGGTTCTTTGAGGAAAACCTGCAGGTAAAAAAGTGTTAAGGAGTAGTTTGTCAGTCTCTGATAAATTAACAGAAAGCTTTGAATCTTGATAAAGTCGTAACACAGCGGGGTCACAGAAGGGCAGTGGGACTTCCTGGGTGAAGGTGGCCAGTATCACATCATATATGCCTCCTCCCTGTAAACTGCTTCAGGAACCCACGGGCCCTTCTTCTAATTAAGCTACAGGACCCTGTTTACCCCAGGATTCCTCCAGGTGGGATTGCTTGGAACTCTAGTGTTTAGAGGTCACCAAAGGGTAGAGGTTCTTAAAAGTTAAAGCCACCAAAATCCTGCAAAACCAAGAAGAGTTTGCCAGAAGAGCCAGGCAACACACAGGAGTTTTAATTTGCCTAAGATTGAAAGCATGTCAGGTCAATTTGCAGATGAAAATTATGGCCCACATTTGAGACATTTTCTAAATCTTCCTTTATTTAAAACCATAAAATGTTTGGAGACAATATCGTCTTGACTGTTTCATGTACTCAGTGCATCGAGAATGTAGCATAAATAGCTTCTACCTTGGGTACTATGTTTTCTATTGTTCTGTAACCATGAACACAAACTTAGTGGCTTAAAACAATACACCTTTGTCATCTTACAGTTTCTCTGGGTCAGGTCAGGACACAGCTTCACTGGGTCCCCTACTCAGGGTCTCACCAGCCTGCAGTCAAGATGGCAGCCAGGGCTTTGGGCTCATCAGAGGCTCAAGTGGAGAGAGATGTGGTTCAAGTTTTCTAAGGTTCACAGAATTTATCTTCTGTGGCAGTAGGACTATGAGGTCTCTGTCTTGCTGGCTGTCTGCTGGGGGCTGCTCTTGGCTCCTGGAGGCCACCTTCCTTCATAGCCCTCCCCATAGGCCTCTCACAACTTGGCAGGTACTTCTTCAAAGTTGCCAAAGAAGACTCTCTGTGCTTGGAGCCTCTGACCTCATGGGCAGCCTAAGCCCTCTGTTATCAGGTAGACTGCTTGTCTCCACTTCACTTAGTTGTTCTTCTGGGGTTTTATTTTGTTCCTTCATCTGGAACGTATTCCTCTGCCCTCTCATTTTGTCTGTCTTTCTGTGTTTGTGGTCTCCATTCTGCAGGCTACAGGATTGTAGTTCCTCTTGCTTCTGGTGTCTGACCCCATCTCGTTGTGGCTTCTTCTTTGTCTTTGGATGTAGAATATCTTTTTTGGTAGGTTCCAGTCTTTTTTGTCAATGGTTGTTCAGCAGTTAGTTGTGATTTTGGTGTTTTCATGAGAGGAAGTGAGCTCAAGTCCTTCTACTTCACCATCTGGTCTCCAACCTGGCACCCTGGCCTGGTCTCCCTCACTGGGGGCAGCACCAGCCCATCAGCCATAGGCCTCCACAAGGTGCACTCAAGAGGGTCTGCAGGGCCTGCTCCCAGTGCCAAGGTCACAGTCTCGCAGAGGCACCCATCCTTGGATCCCTAAGCTCTCTTTTAAAGGGGTCTCAGCTTGTTAAGTCCAGCCCACTCAGGATAATCTCTTTTTTGGTTAACTTGAAATCAGCTGATGAGGAATGTTATTCACATCTACACAATCCCTTCACCTTTGTTGTGTGATGTAACTATCATGGGAGTGACGTCACATCACCTTTGTCATAGTGTGTTGATTAAAAGCAAGTCCCAGCTTCCACTCACACTCAGGGGTGGGGATTGTCCAAGGCATGGATACCAGGAGATGGGAGTCACTGTGTGGTGGGGGACCTAGTGTATACCCCAGGGTGTGCACACCATAGACACTCAGTGAATGTTTATTGAATTGAAAGATTCTATTATAAGCCATTTATTTGGGATGCAGAACACATGTTCTAATAAGAAGAAAGTGATCATTTGTAGTTAAGTTTATAGGTGAGCTGACCAAGCCTATTTAAAACAAAGTGTGGCTAGCCTAAAATATTACAACGCGATTTACCGTGGGTTTGGAGTAAGACCGCGGGATGTGCAGCATGGGAGAGGTGCTTCTGAGGCTCAGGGACCTCCTGCCCGTCGGCGCCTCGCCACGCCCACTGCAGTCCTGTTGGGTGATAGGTCACATCTGCTTCCCCTTTGCCACAAACCTGGAGCAGCCCAGCCTCTCGTGCTGCCGTAAGCATCTTCCTGTTGTACCCTTGCAACCCCGGCCCAGCCCAAGTCCCCTCTGTGCCCAGGTGACCTTCCTCCTGCTCCCCCAGTCAAAGCCATTCCCCTCAGTAAGGCTCACCTCACCAGGTGTTAGACTGAGCGGGATTAGCCTGAAAGCATCAGGTGTGGAGGAAGGCTAACCTCCATGGCTCCTCGCTGACAGCTGATGCTGGGTGTTGCTGTTTCCCTCGAAAATGTAAAGTGTCAGTGGCGCGGCTGGGAGCTGCGTGCGGTGCCCTGGGTGCCCTGGGTGCCCCGTGCACAGCTGAGAGCTGTGGCCCCACCCCGGCGGGACCCGTCCCCCCCCCCACTGCCCACTGCTGAGCACTCGCTGTTTGCAGGGGTGAATGTTTGGGCTGGGGCAGCGAGTGGAGGAAGAAATATGCCAACCAAGGACTTGAACACTGAGCAGAATGGATTAGAGGCTTCGCAGACTCTCCCTCTGGCGAGGACAGAGGAGGCATGTTTAATCCTGGGTTGGTGTGGAAAGTGGCTGTTTGCCTTAAGACAAAACAAGCGTCAGCCCTGGCAGGATGCTTCCTGAAAAAATGTCCTTCTCATTTGCCTGGAGCAGAGCTGAAATCCTCGGTAGATGGCGGATGAGGTCTTGGTGATGCGCTGATTTGTTGTCGAGCATTTCTTCCCACTTGAGACGTCAGCTGTCTGACTGTCCTCAGTGAGGACGCTGAGATGTTTTTAAATTGGTTTGAAGAGAAGACATGAACGCTAGTCACTTGTCCCGCCTCAGCACTCCCCCTCCGGCTGGCCAAGAGTCCCCAGGGGTGCTGGCTGCCGGGTACGGTGCTAACAGGGCCAGGATGTGGGGCAGTTGTGGGATGGGGGGCTTTGGAAAGGACCAGGACTCCCTCAGCCTCCAGCAAGGTGATGGTGTCTCTACAGCACACAGAGGGAGGGCTGCTGGGGGTGGAGGAATTGGCACACTGGTAACCGGTTCACCCTGGAGCCCCGTGTGGGCGACTCTACCACTGACATAAAGTTTTAAAATGTACAGAGTAATTCTGTGCACCACTTAGGCATAATACGTCAGGGGGAAGACAACCACATGGGAATGATAAACACCAAATCCAGGAGAGTGGTCCCTTCTGGGGGTGGAGGGTGGAGGCTGAGACCCAGAGGGGTCTCTGGGGCGGGATGAGTTGTATTAGCAATGTTCATTTCTTAAAGAAATGGGGACAGGGGTGGGACGTGGGGATCGTATAGCATTCTTTCCAGTGCAGTGTCTTTGTGAAATATTTTATAATTTTTAATAGGAAGAGTAGTACTTCATAGATTTATGAAAATTAAGTTGTTTTGTTTGTGTTCGTTTGCTTTAAGGGAAACTAGCCAGGGAGCAGGTACATCAGGCACCCATCTACGGCTACCGAGTTGTATAGCTGCCGAGGTGAGGGGAAGGCTGGGGCTGGGGGTGCTGGCGGCTCTGTGCCCCCCGTGCCGCTCTCACCCTGGGCACAGTGACACCCCCCTCAGAGCTGGACTTCCTCTTCAGGAAGACGGGGTGGTGACGCCAACCTCTCGGAGCCACGGTGCAGATTAAGAAGAAACAGCAGTGCCCACGCCTGGCGCTTACCACAGAGTAAGCATCAGTTAAACCTGCCTCTAGAAACATGATGGCTTTTGGACGCTGCCAAGGGTGCTAGGGAGGGACTTCCCTGGCGGTCCAGTGGTTAGGACTCCGCACTTCCACTGCAGGGGGCGCGGGTTCGATCCCTGGTCGGGGAACTAAGATCCCACATGCCGCGTGGCATGGCCCAAAAAAAAAAAAAAAAAATGCAAGGGAAAGGTTAGGAAATATAGGAAGATATTTGTATTGATCTTATTTCTTATATGTATTATAGAAGTACTGAACATTTTTACTTTTATGGAAAGGACTCCACTCTGTAATTAGAACAAAAAAGCAATCATGTAGAATAGTGCCAATTTCAATTCATTTATTTTTCCAACCTGAAAATAGTCTGGGATCTTTTGTAACAGTCCACTTTGCCCGAAACAAATTGAAACTGCTGGTCTGTGAAATCATTGAACAAATTAAAAATGTGTGTAAACAGCCAGATCAAAATTAACAAGAGAACCTAACAGCAGAAGCAGGAGCCCATTAGCAAAAGGAGTGAGTCATGAAGGATATTTGTGGTATATTTTTGTGTTTACTTTTTCCCCCTTTTAAAAAACTTAATGTATTTTTATGCAGAGTGATTTTTTTTTTTTTTAATTTTTGGCTGTGTTGGGTCTTTGTTTCTGTGCGAGGGCTTTCTCTAGTTGCGGCGAGCGGGGGCCACTCTTCATCGCGGTGCGCGGGCCTCTCACTATCGCGGCCTCTCGTTGCGGAGCACGGGCTCTAGACACGCAGGCTCAGGAGTTGTGGCACACGGGCTTAGTTGCTCCGCGGCATGTGGGGTCCTCCCAGACCAGGGCTCGAACCCGTGTCCCCTGCATTGGCAGGCAGACTCTCAACCACTGTGCCACCAGGGAAGCCCATGCAGAGTGATTTAATGACAGAACTTCAGTCTAAATAGGAACCTGAAATTTTAGAGTTTTTTATTTTGTTTTTTGAAATGAAACTATGTACTCCTTTGGATCGTGAATATGATGGAAACTGCATGTTTGATGATGCTGGTCCCTGCTACTTCACCCCAGCAGTTCCTTGATAAATGCTGTGGCTAGCCGGTCTTAATGCAGAAAAAAATACTACAGAAACTTAAAAAAAAACAGTCTGTGGGACCAAGATTATTGATGCATTTAAGGACAAAACAAAATCTCTCAATATAGTTTTTTAAAACCTAGTACTACTAAGTACTGGGTCGATATTACAAATATATACACATGTGCACTTTTCTTCCAGAAAATAGATAGAGGCAGACTCAAGTCCATCGTGAAAGATGGTTAAGGAAAAGAAAAAAAGTTCTTGACATGACAGACTATGGGCTTGACTCCTGACAAAGTCAGTCATGCGTGGCTTGTGGTTTCCAGCATCCCTAGCTGTGCCCATGCTCGCTGGCTCCCCTTCCACAGAGCTGCAGAGCCAGAAGGCCTCTTTTAAAGACGCAGTGTTTTCCAGATGGAGAGCAAGACCACACAAGCTCAGGACTTTCCCAGGCTTCCCGGCCAGCCAGCTTTCTGTATGCAGTGTGACTGGTCGGCCTGGTGACCTGGCCAGCTCTGCTGTCTGTCTCTGGGGATGACTTAGTGGACGTTCCGTGGGAAAGTGAGTTCGCACGTCCCTGACACTTGTGACCATCAAGTAGGACTGCCGAGCTCAAAACATCCCATGTACTTCTGCCTCATCCAAAGACCATTTCAAACAAAAGGAAAAATAAGAAAAGCATGATGCATTAAAAATCTCGGAAGACAAGAGAGAGTACCATCAGCTAACCAAAAAAGGCTGAGAAGTTTCTGTGAAAGAGAAAGCGGACTAGGAAAGGGTGACAGAGAACTAGAGCAGAGACGCCGCAGGTGCCTGCTGGGGGCTGAGCGCGGCCCCACGGTGGAGGGGGATGGGGAGCAGGCCGGCATTGGGCGGCTCATCGCAGGAGCTCCACTTCCCCTAAGGGAGACGATTAGGGCGGCTTAGGTAGGCAAGGAGCTTTGGAACTGTGAGGGATCTCCAAGTTACTCTGGACTTCCGTGACCCACAGGGAGGGGCCGCAGGCAAGGCCGTGGTACCCGGGGCTGGAAGATGCTGAAGCTGCGCACCCGGGGCTCTTGTTGTGGCTCCTAGCGGGCTGCAGGGCACCTCCTGCCGCCTGCACACACACCCTAAAGAGAGAGAGGCTGGGGGGTAATGCAGTCTGCTTCCACAGAGCCCACACCCCCTCCCCCCACTCAGAGGGGAGGGCCAGGTGGAGACAGGTGGGACCAGGAGAGAGGACAGCCCCGGAGGCTTCCCATCCTTGTCACCTAGTCCCTTTCCCAAATGTGAGTAGCCCACCAAGGGTCACCTAGTCCCTTCTTTCAAACATGTCAAGAAACCACCAGGGAGCATCAGAAATTTGAAGAAAACCAATAGTATGAGAGAGAGGCAGACAGCCTGTACTGCTGATTTTTGACAAAGGCACAAAGACGGTGCAGGAGAAAAAGCTCAGTCTTTTCAACAAATGGCGCTGGAGCAACTGGACATCCATGTGCAGCAAAATGAACACGGACCACATTTCACTTCAACGTGGCCCATAGACTTAAATGTAAAGCCCCAAACCATAAATCTGGGGGAAAAAAATAGGACAAAATCTTTGTGACCTGGCATTAGGCATTGAGATTTCTTAGGCTCCTAAAGCATGATCCATAAAAGAACAAATGGAGAAATGGTACTTCATCAAAATTAAAAACAGGCTGTTCCAAATCTCATCTATACAATGAGAAAGCTAGAAGGAAAGCAGACGAGTCCGCTAGAAAACGGTCCTAGGAGGGGCCTCTGGGACACTGATGGTTACTCCCTCTGGGCTGGAGACGTGCCGTGTCAGAGTTGAGCTGCCCGGCCGCCTCCCCAGCCCGTGCCCTGCTCCACTGGGTGGGAGCAGAAGCAGGGTGGCAGACAAGTCCAGAAAATCGTGGTTTCCTGAAATCAAAACAACTGTGTTTAGGAAAAGTCACAGAGGAGTATACTTCCTTCGAATGCCAGAAAACATGGAAATGGAGGGGATTAGGAAAGCAGTGGGTTGGTGTCAGGCAGCCCTGGATTTATAGCCCGCTAAGCTCATTAGCCGCGGGCGTGTGACGTCAGCACAGTTACCACATCTGTGGGAAGCATGGTGAGAATTAGAGCTGGGGAGACCGTGTGACCCCGATGCCAGCACAGGTGGCCCGCAGCGAGCCCCTCTTCACTCAGGTGTGCTGAGTGACGGGGACGCCTCTTGGTGTTCCAGGCCAGCGTGGGAGCCAGTTCTGTCAAATGTGGAAAGTGCATGCAAGTGTAAGGTGGTTTGTTTTGTTTCCTATAAATTCTCACTGATCTCCTTGCTAGAAGAGAAGGTCTAGGCTTTAACATTTCAGAAGGGATTAAACATTCCTGTGCAGGATGGAAAAAATTCAAGAAGGAAGCCAGGAAAACAAGCATCCCGAGGAAGCTTAGAGTCAAGAGGTGAGGGTGGAAGAATTTGACACGAGGGAAAGGGAAAAATGCAGAGCTACTGTTGGAGTATTTATGACAGATGCTCTCCCCGTAGCGGGTGACTCTGGCCTGCTCGAGAGGCAGCTGCACACCAGGCCTGAGAACAAGAAGAAGCATCACAGCCAGGTCGGAGGAGGACACCTGCTACTGACCACACGGGCTACTCGCCCAGGCGGAACCAGAGGACGCGAGTATAAGGCTCGCACTGCCGAGTGGAAAGGATGTTGTCTCTTCGGCACGTGTTTCCGAGATGCGAAAGCAAATCTGCCAACACCTATAACCCTGGCAGTCACCCTAAACTCCCCCTGATTCTCTTGAAAATGAAGTGTGATCGAAAAAAACAGTTATCATAACCTGTACATCCGCACCTTCCCCTGCCAGCTCGGCCCCTAGGCTTGTGTGCAGAGCAGAACTCTGGGGTGGACAGAGTACTGAGGTGACAGGCCAGCTTGCTTTGCAGATGAGGGCAGATGAGGAAGGAAGAGATCTGGAAATGGAGGAGGGAGCAGAGACCAGAGCCTGGGGACGCTGGACTGAGGGGGACTCGGGAAAAGAGGCGGGTCGCCTGAGGTGGGCTGTATTGTGGGGCTGAGTGAGACAGGCCACAGGGGGTCAGCTCACGGGAGGTGCCTCAACTAGCTTCTGGACTGTGTTGGAGCCGTGTGTGTCAGAGAGGGGCCCGGAGCTGCTTCCCTGTGTGCAAGAGAGGTCAAGCCTTTGTAATGAAAAAGAAAGGGAAATAAGTAGCTGCTGGGAATGTCAAAGAACATGATTTGGGTTTCTGAACAAGGCTTAAAATGTCATAGTATAACTAGCAACCCACAGAAAGTACCTCAGAGTACACCAGAAGAATGAGCTTGTCAGAAAACTGGCCGGTGGAATCAAGAGAACTTTATAATTTAAGGGAGAAAAACATACGCCCAGACAAAGCCTTCAGACTAGGTGGAATTATAAACAGTAGATATGACACATTTAGTTGAGAAGGTACCCAGTAATTTACAGGAGAATGTAAGAATGATGAGATTGAGGAACTTTCATAACCTGGGATATTTCTGCTTTGTTCCCATATAAAGAATAAAAGTTATTAAATGAACTCGAAGTGTAACGCAACAGTTAATCCCTATGTGGGCCTGGCCCAGGGTTAGGGGAACAGCCGGTGATGTCATTAAGAAACTAGGGAGGCCTTTTCTATCTTCCCACCCAGCCACCCTCAGTGTGTTGGCTTTCGTCATGGTCGCAGGGTGGATGCCAGAGCTCCAGGCATCACATCTTCACACACATGTCCAAAGGCAAGGGGATAAAAACAGTGCTGCTCTTCAGAGTCTCTTTATATTAAGGAAGAAAACGTTACCCAAAGTCCACCAGCAGACTTACCTTGAAGCCCCACTGGCCAGGATTTAGTTACTGGTTCATGCCCTGACTACTGAGGAGACTGAAGGCACCTGGCATTTTCAGCTTCTAGAGTGAAAGATGGGCTCTTATAGGAAGGAAGGAGCAGAGACAGGCTGGGAAGGGAAGGCATTGAGTAGCAATAGAAGGGAATACAGCTCATTCTGATACAGTTTTTTTAAACATTTTATTTGCTATTAGAATATAGTTGATTTACAGTGTCATGTTAGTTTCAGGTGTCCGGCAGAGTGATTCATTTATACATATAAATATATCCATTCTTTTTCAGATTCCTTTCCCATATAGGTCATTACAGAATATTGAGTAGAGTTCCCTGTGCTATCCTTGTTGGTTATCTATTTTATATATAGTAGTATGTATTTGTTAATTCCAAACTCCTAATTTATCCCTCCCCCTGACATTTCCCCTTTGGTAACAGTGGCAATTTTACTTCTTTTCCAATTTGGATTCCTTGTATTTCTTTTTCTTCTCTGATTGCTGTGGCTAGGACTTCCGAAACTATGTTGAAAAAAGTGGCGAGAGTGGACATCCTTGTCTTGATCCTGATCTTAGAGGAAATGCTTTCAGTTTTTCACCATTGAGAATGATGTTAGCTGTGGGTTTGTTGTATATGGCCTTTATTATGTTGAGGTAGATTCCCTCTGTGCCCACTTTCTGGAGAGTCTTTATCATAAATGGGTGTTGAATTTTGTCAAAAGCTTTTTCTGCATCTATTGAGATTAGCATGTGGTTTTTATTCTTCAGTTTGTTAATGTGGTCTATCACACTGATTGACGTGCAGATATTGAAGAATCCTTGCATCCCTGGGATAAATCCCACTTGATCATGGTGTGTGATCCTTTTAATGTGTTGTTGCATTCAGTTTGCTAGTGTTTTGTTGAGGATTTTTGTGTCTGTGTTCATCAGTGATATTGACCTGTAATTTTTTCTGGTAGATTAAAGTTTGCAAGAAGCTCTGAATGTCAGGAAAATGCACAGCTAAGGGGAGCTGCATGAAATGAAGATGTAAAGGAAAGATGGGGGGAAGTTGGGGAGATGTGCTGGATGAAGGGGCTCAAAAAGATCATAGTAGGCTTCAATGATGACGGTCCAAAAGGGCAAGTTAAAATTTAATCAGGATCAACTGAAGGTCTTGCTTTTTTTTTTAGAAAAATCAATCACAAAAGTACAGGCAAAAAAACATCTGACCAGACCAAGTACATGTGAAAAAAGCAGGCCTGTCTCCTTAGCTGCAAGTTCAAATGAGCTAGAGGAAGGGCTGCCAGAGAAGCTTATAGCTAGAGGCAAAGCTGCCAGAGAAGCTTATAACCAGAGGCTGCAGGAAGAGAATAATTTCCAGAACAAAGAGGGTACAACCCCAAGGCCTCCTGGGCCCAGCCCTGTCTCCTGCCCAGTCTCTTTCCCTGGATTTCTCTGCCACCTTCATTCTTTGGTGTCACCCTCTCACTGCTCAGAAAGCCCCTCTCGGTGGCAGCTCAGCACATGCCTTCCCTCATTTAATACTTGGTCAGGTGCTGGCTTCTCCAGTCCTTCCTGATCCGTGGCCCCCAGGCCCTAAGTAGAATGGACCACTGATGCCATGTTTCCCCACCACACTCCTGCCTAACACTTACCAGCCCCTCAGCCCTACCCATCTCGCGGCTGGACACAAGCTCAGCTCTGCGGGACTCAGAGGATCCCTGGTGCGTGTGTAGTGCCGGGCACGAATAGTAGGTGTTGATGACTGGTCACTGGTCTAGTGAATTAATAAGTGAATGTTCCAGTGTGTTCTGAGCACACCAAGACGAGTGTCTCTCAAACTCTAAAGTGTCCGTGGGCTCTTGTTAAAATGCAGATTCTGATTGAGCTGGTCTGGGACGGAGCCCCAGATTCTGCATCAGGACGGGCTCCCAGGTGAAGCACCTGCTGCTTCTCCTTGGACCACACTTGGTGTGGCAAGGACCAGAGTATCGTTAAATTCCAGGCACTGCATTTCAGTAAAGACATTGAAGAATTCAGGAGTGATCAGAATGCTCTGATGCTGGGGGAGGATTGTTTTCTGTCTCTATGTTTTAGCTTCTTGTGTTACCAACTAGTGATAATAATAGCATCCGGCTCGTGGAGTTACTGCGAGGCCAGTTGGCACGAGGCTGGCAGAGTGACAGGCACACAGTAAACAGTAGCTGCTCTCACTGTTGTCATTTTTGTTACGACTCCAAAAGTGGGACCTGGGACCTGGCCAGAAGGAACATTGGGATAGATGTGGCAAAATATAAAGAAGACCTTCCTAATCATCACCGTGGACCAGAATGAGGAGGGGAAGGGTCTGCTTTGTGAGGGGTGCCCTCCCTCTGACTGGGAATGTTCAAGCAGACTTTGCTGCCCAGCTGGCAGGAGGGCCAGCGAAGGGCCGATCAGCACAGTCCCTTCCAGTTCTGCTTTGGCATGGAAGGGACCTGGGTTTATAGAGATACATAAGGGAAGAAGCAAACGAGCAGCGCTTTTCTTCCGTGGTGTCCATCACTCAGGAGCCAGCTCTTCCAGAATCTTCATGTTGTGACTAACAGGAGGGTTTTGTTTGTTTGCTTCCCAGAGTTAGAGAAGGTGATGTTGAAAACTAGGAAAGGAGTCAAAAAGAAATGATAACGTCCCCCCATGGTACCTGCAGGAGACAGAAGACCAGTGTGGCTGCAGGGAAGGGGGGAGGGTCACGGAGAGCTGGCCCGTGGTTGGCAAAATCGATCCTTGCACACTGGACCGTGCCTTTATCCCTGAAGCACAGGAAGCCACTGAAGGGGCTTGAGCATCTTCACACTTACATTAGGTTACAGCATAGAGGACAGATTGGGAGGTGTAGCCAGAGAGGATACAAGTGGACCAGTAAGGAGGTTGTTCCACCAGTTTCCATGATGGGTTCACGTGGAGGTAGTCAAGATGTGGAGAAGTAGACAAAGCTGAGAAATGATTAGGAGATGGAGTCAGCCAAACTTGGTTTTCTGAGGCTCCTTAGCTGTGCATTTCACTAATTGGGAAGATAGCCTAGCTTCAGAAGATGATCTTAAATTTAATTTTGTCAGTTTAGTAACATCCAGGGGAAGATGGCAAGCAGGCATTGGTTACGTGAGTTTAGAGGAAAATCCGGGCTGGCAATAGAGATGTGTGCGTGCTCTGCCCGTAGATGGTGGCCGAGGCCATGGTGTGTGTGATCTTAGGGAGAGCGTGTGGAGCTGCACTGTCTGTGGTCGCCGTTAGCCACCTGCAGCTACTGAAATTTAAATTGGTTCAAATTAAATCAGATGATAAATTCAGTTCCTCAGTTGCACTGACCACATTTTGAGTGCTTAATAAATCATTCCCAGCATCACTGAAAGTTCTGTTGGACAGTGCTAATCTAAAATGAAGAGAGGGCCTAGAATTGATCTTGGAGGAATGCCAGCTGTTGAGGGCCTGCCAGAAGAAGACCAGATAGAGAGGTTGGGAGGGCAGGAAGGCCAGGTGGGCTGTCACGTCACAGAGTCAAGGGCAGAAGTGTCAGGAAGGAGATAGTTGCAAAATGTCAGCCGCGGCTATGAAAGCATCAGATGAAGACCGGGGCATGCCCTTGGATTGAACCATTCGGCACTCAGGGTGATCTTAGGTTAATAGGACCGGGAGCCGATTTGGAGTGGTTGGGAAGCAAGAGGTGAGAAAACAATCAGGATAGACAACTCTATCAACAAGTTTGTCTGGGAAGGGAGGCGAAAACTACAGTGTCAGCTGGAGGGGAGCACGTGGGTAAGAGGTGGAGGGGAGGGTTTTGTTTATTTGTTTAATGAGAGAAACCAGGATGTTTAATAGCCTATGAAGAATTCTAGGAATTTATCCCGCAGATACACTCACATGTCATAAGGACGCGCGCACACCCGTAACCTAAATATCCTGGCTTAGAGGGGGGCTACTTAAATGTCTGTACAGTAGAATTCTTGCAGATATTCAAAAGAAAAAGAACTTTCTACAATTCCCGATATAGGGCCGTCTCCAAGATTTACTTTGCAAGATGCAGAATAGGATATATTATGCAACCCTCTGTATTAAAAACAAGAAAGTAGATATTTCAGAAATATCCTACGCCGATATTTGGGGGAAAAAAGACTTCTGAAAGAATGATCACGCAATTGGTAATGTAATAAGATGAGGGACTGGGGCACAAAGATGGGGGTGAATTTTTTTTCACAATATATTTTTTTAGTGCTTGATTCTTTTCAACTATGTACGTGCATTTTAAAATAGAAATATCTTTTAAAGTCGTTCGGAAGGATTCATTTGAGAGAGAGGTTGAGTAATCAGGAGAGGAGAGAGAGAAGTGACCCCCTCCCGCCTCTCTGGCCAGGACCCCTTGACCCTTGATTATGCCATTGACCAGAGCTTCATGAAATCAAGCATATTTTTACTTCAAATGAGATTTGGTGACGTTCCATCTTAACCATCCCCTATATCTATTGCTGGAGAACAAATGACACCAGAACAAACATTCACCCCCTCACAACGTCTGTATCTGCACATGGCTCCTGGGTGCCTCTCGAGGCTGTAATCAAGGAGTCGGCCAGGGCTGCAGGCGTCAGGGCTGACTGGGGGGGGCTCCCCTCCCCAGCTCACGGCCTCAGGGCAGGGACATCAGTTCCTCAGCACGTGGGCTGCTCACACCTGGCAGCCGACTCCCATCAGAGCCAGCAAGCGAGAGAGGGAGCCCCCAGCACGGAAGCTGCAGCCTCTTTGTAACCTCGTCTCGGAAGTGACGTCCCCTCTCTGTGCCGTGCTCTGTTGTCTAGAAGTGAGTCACTGGGTCCAGCCCACACTCTGGGAGAGGGGCTTCCGCAGGGAGAAGGAGGGCATTACTGGGGGCCCTCTTAGAGGCTGCCCACCACCTGTCCCCCAGTTCAGCTCAGTGGAACGCTTGTTGATATGCTCCCGTTCTATCGCAGTTCATCAAAATCATGTGTGCTGTGAACGCAAGGGAAGCCGTGCGTTCATCACTATCTGCTTTTTCTCAGAATAACCAGTTGTTCTTTTATCATTCTGCAGTAATGCTTTAGGGACTCCCAGCTGTTTTTATACTTTGTGGATTCCATCAACTTGATAAAATTTGGGAAGTTTGATAAAATAGGAAATGACCATCACTTCACCCTTCAAAATCATTAGGGAACACTTTCCTATACTATGTAAGAAAAAGACCTTGTTTTTAGGAAGTATATACTGATGTAACTAGGGGCAAAGGGGTGTGTAGTCTGCCACTTACTCTCAAATGATTAAGAAAAAAATAATATAAAGAGAATGATAAACAGGGCAAAATGGAAGCAGTTGGTAAATCTGAGTAAGTGTATTTAAGATCCTTACACTATGCTTGCAATTTTTCTGCCAGTTTGAAATAATAGCAAATTTTAAAGTTTGGAAAAAAAATTCTCAGGCCCCTCCCCAGACCTGCTAAGTGAAAAGTGGGAACTCATCTTATGAAAGATCCTCAGATACATTCTGATTACTGATCATCAAGGTTTGGGTCTCACTGCCTGAGAGCCCATCTCACTTTGCTCTTAAAGCTGCTGCATAGGGACTTCCCCGGTGGCGCAGTGGTTAAGCATCGCCTGCCAATTCAGGGGACACAGGTTCGATCCCTGGTCCGGGAAGATCCCACAGGCCACAGAACAACTAAGCCCGTGCACCACAACTACTGAGGCTGTGCTCTAGCCCGTGAACCGCAACTACTGAGCCCGCGTGCCACGACTACTAAAGCCTGTGCGCTCTAGGGCCCACATGCTGCAACTGCTGAGCCCACGTGCTGCAACTACTGAACCCCGTGCGCCTAGAGCCCGTGCTCCGCAACAAGAGAAGCCACTGCAATGAGAAGCCTGTGCACCGTGAGGAAGAGTAGCCCCCACTCACCTCAAATAAAGAAAGCCTGCGTGCAGCAATGAAGACCCAACGCAGCCCAAAAAAGCTGCTGCGTAGAGCATCTGAAATTGCCAAGTGGACTTTTGCTTCTTTAGTAAAGGAGGTCGTCCATGGGCTGGTGTTCATCCCCTCACCAGCACCCTTGGCTCTCCTCCAGTGGTCGAATTGGCTCTCTGAGGGAAGGGGATTTCGATGGCAGAGGGGACTCTAATTTTGAAGCCTAGGGAAGAAAGGAGCCCCCCGGGATGTGTTCGTGGTCGCTGTGAAGGGTAGATGCAGTCGGTCTCAGCACAGAACTGTGCATCCGCCCCAGCCTGCCTCTTGGGCTCACCCACAATTCTGGGCCACATCTTGATCACCCCCGTACAGGGGCCCTGAGTGACCCTGTCCTGGGGAGCCCACCGTCTGGTAGGGAAGCCACAGGCAGCCCAGGCGGAGCACAGGGTGGGGCCTGGCAGCCTTCCTGTGGCAGGCCAGGGAGGCTTCGTGGGAGGTGTGACACATGAGTGGCTTTGAAGAGCAGCAGGAACTCACAGGTGCATGTAAAGCCGTGGGGCCCTGAGACCAGTCACCTGCTGCCAGGTCCCTGTGCTGGTCCCGGAGGTCAGAGTGAGTGCCAAGCGCGGCCTGCTGCCCTGCCCTCGGTGCTGAGGGCGGTAGGGAGGGGACTAGAGAACCAGGAGAAGAGGCCCGCGAGGTGGGTTCAAGGGCCAGTCCGGTGTGCCAACCTGGCCGGAAGCCCAGGGGTCTCCCCCTCTCTCCCGGGGGCTGCAAGCTCTTCACAGCATGAAGCATGCTTAGCCCAGGAGTAGATGCCATCGGTGGGGTCAGTGGGGCTCTGCTTCCCTGGGGACAGAGAGCAGTCCCTGGAGGGCGGGAGCTCCAGCGCCGTGGGGTGCGCTTGAGTTTGCACCTGAGGAGAGCTTTGCTTGGAAAGAGCTGTCATCTCATTGTGTTGAGGCCTTTGGGCCCTGACTCACCCTACTGGTTTGTTTTGTTCCACTTCCCTCGGGCACGTTATCCTCTGTGGTCCCACGTGGCTGCTGGGCTGTGTGTGCCTGGCGAGTGACTGGCTTTTCTAGCCCACCCGAGGGAGCCTCGATACCAGTGCCAGTTCCTTTTTGAAAATAGGAACGGTGGGGCTTTGCCCCTGAGCTTATTTTATTAATCATTATGGATGTCATTCTCTTCCGTTCCAGTGGTTTTCATGCCCTCTTAATTAAGCCTGTATGAGTAAGAACATTTATTTGTGTGGCTTGCCATGTACTTACCTGGAATGCTTGGTTCAAAGGGTAAAAAAATATACATACCCACAACCTGGAACAACGGCATGATTATTTATTTGGTGCAAGCTTGTTTGTTTGACTTGTCCAGAACAACTTACGGAAATACTGCTTTGCTTCCCCCTCCTAGAGCTGCGTAACTTAACTGTGAATCAGCTGTGGGCTTTGCTAGGTGACACAGAATCACTTCACCCAAACCTGGCCGCATGCTCCTGAAACATTTATCCCATCTCCTCTTAACAAAATGACTTGCAGGTCGTTCAGGGTAACAGGCAAAAATCATCTGTAGTTTATGACTTTTACCAAGGGATTCCCTGTTAGCAAACAGCTTATCTCTTAATGCTTTCTGTTCTTCTTGGCTTCACACAAGAAAACAGCATTAATGGTAGAGGAAGAACTGAACAGTTGAAGACATGTTTAATTCAACACCTACTGGATGGATCAGCTTGTGTTTCTAAATAACAGAGCAAGGAGGTTGAGTTCTGACCCACTCGAAATAGTGTGACTTTTGGTTAGAACCTTTGTCAGAACCTAAGTATGAGGCTTAGGCAGGATTGTGCTGGCTGACAGCTTAACCTAAATGGCGACTGGGATCTCTTTTTCCAAAGGTTGGACTAAAGAGAACACTGATCACATGGGCTAGATGCTGTCTTTCTAGAACTTTCCAGTCTCTGAAAAGTGTGTCATGGAATCAGAGAAGGAAGCCATTGCTGCTCTCAAAGCATAAACTACAGCCACGTTTTAGACTTAGAAGCGGCGAGTAGAAGCAGGTGGAATTGGAATGAAGCTTCTTTTCTGAGGTGATTTTAGGAGCCTCACGAAGTGCGTTTTACTGCTGCTTCCCCTGTTAAGTACACTCTTCTGAATGTGCCTTGTAGATAGAGCTACAATATTTTAGTCCTAGCTTTTACTCTCTTTCTGAATTCACAGTTTTCTTTTCAATAACACACCTGAATTTTGGTAATACTGGTCTCACCTAGGAAACCAAGAACATCTTCTAAATCCACCCATGTGTTTTGGGCCTAAGAAAAATCAGAACTTTTCTGTTTCTATTGGGTGAACAAAGTATGACCCTGTGATATTACATAGAGAATAATAAATTAGCTCTTACTATATTTCCATTATCTTGGAAAGAACCGCAGAGATCCTTGAGACTGTGGTGAGAAACAGAGACGAGCTCATGCACCTGCAATGCGGTCTTGCAGCGCCTCGCTCTGACCCACTTCCCTCCCATCTGGGCATCCTGGGAGCACTGCCCTTCAAGGCTGAGAGGGGCACGTGTGTAATGCACTAGGCAGTCAACCCATGAATGACTCCATAATTAGTTTCAGCGAAATTCTGTAATCACTGCAATTCTGAAGATCCCGTCTCAGCCCATCTAACACCACACACGCCACAGGCCAAGTCTCGCCAAAGCACTCGCACACTCAGGAGAAGCCCACTGTGGTTTGAGTAGGCTGTACTTGGGGTGGGGTGTCAGCCACAAATGCTCCGATTTCTTCATGCAGGCTCTGGGCTCTGGGCTCTGATCACACTGGGAGCTTGGATTCTTTGCTCTCGAAGACCTAGAGTACACGTCTGCAAAAAAGTCATTTCTACTTCTCAGACGAAGCTGTGCTGCTGTCCTCACGCAGGTGTTTCTGTTGTGCACACACATCGTTATGGCCTGTTCCTCTATGAAACGTTAGCATCCAGCGTCAGATGTCAGTATAAAAGGGGAAGTGGGAAACCCACAGATATGTCCCCTGCAGTTCGGTGCTATGGGGACTCCTGACAGATTTCAATGGCCTGTTGTCACCAACTGGGACAGCATTGTGTCACTTCAGTTCTCGATGTCAGAAACTATAGACTGGCTGCCCAGGTGTGTGCAGGGCCCTGTGATGGAGCAGTGAGGAGTGGGCCGTGCCAGTGCCATCAGCCTGTGTGGCCGTCAGCACTGGGCACAGGGCCCGCCACTCACCCAGGAGGGATGCAGGTGATGGGGAATTCAAGTGGAATGAAAGACGTAGGGGAGAAGCAGGAACTAATCCTACTTCATGAGGCTTAGAGGTGGGAATCAGTGGGAATTAGCTGTTCTGAGCAAAAGGAAATCAAGAGGATGAAGGCTCGAGTCCCTGCCTAGCACTTAGGGTGTTTTTCTTGGAGAAAAAGATCAAATATAACCATCAGCTGTTCCTGGCTCCAGCTTGACCCAGGCAGTGCCACTCGGCAGCCACGGGCACCCAGGTGGCCGTTCCTACCCGCCACGGGACAGGACCCGCCGCCCCAGGACAGGACCCGCCACCCCAGGGGTGGAGGGTGCATGTTCATCTCTTGAGCATGGGGGCCATAAAATCATTATGATTATTGGCTTGGTTTTAGTCATAATGTTGACTTTGAGATATCAGATGACACGAATGGAGGACACAGAAGTTTGTGTTTATCAAAGGGCCACACCCTGTTTAGGTGGGGAGAAAACCCAGCACTGCTGGGGACGATCCCAAGGGGGATGGGGAACTCCAGTGCTTTCTCTGCAGCCCGAAGTCGTGCCTGCATTTTACAAGGGGTGACGGGTGAGGCGTTTCTGCAGGCGGGAGCCCCCTCTGCAGGGAGCAAGGGCCCAAGTGCCTGCACAGGCAGGTGCCCAGCAAGGGGTGCAGACGCCGTGGGCACAGACACAGCCACTCACACTCTCCTGCTGCCTTTTTCCTGGTGGTGACCATCAGTGTTTTCTTAGATTAAACCCTTGATATTAAGAAAAATGTTTATTTTAAATTAAAAAAATGTTTTTGGTTGAAACCCTGGTGTGGGCAGTGGACTCTTTCCTACATTTCGTTTAGTGAACTGTTTACCTCAGCCTTTTATTTTTCTAAACCCTGGGTTTATCTTTCATGCCACAGTGAAATTGCATCCCCTCATACTCTGAGACTCGGGACTCACTGAAGGAGCCTTGGTGGGGGCGGGGGGGTTCTTTGGAGCCGCCCCTTGTGGGTTGGTGCCTGTTATCCCTCTGTGTCGGTGCCTGTTCACATCCCATCCCCCAGCCTGAACCCTGAGCCCTGGAGTGTTCTTGCCCGTCAACTTAGGACACGTTAAAGATGAGGATTGACCAAGATCATTGTCGCAGATTTGGCTGGTTACAGACCCTTCTGGGTCTCATCTCCCAAGTAACCCAAGGGACCTGTGTGCTACGCACGGGGCTTCCTGACCTTGACAAACTCGTGCTGCAGGAGAACGCTGCCTCCGTCCTTGGCTCCCAGGCTTCCAGACAGGAAGGGAGGGGTATCTTGCAGGCCCAGCACACCCTTCCTCCCAGGCCTCTGCCTGCATTCAGATCAAGAGGAGGCTGGTTCCTGAGCATGTGATGCTGTGAAAGTCTTGTCCAGGAAGCACTTCCTGCAGAACAGATGCTGTTGGTCATCTGGATGATCTGAACAACTGGGTTAGTGTCCTGGTAGCATCAATGGATGTGTCAGTATCATGGGCTGATGGTAACAGATCAGATTGTCAGCCTCTCTCTTCTGATAGACGGCCCAGGACCATATTGTAGCAGAACCTGGACGGAGGATTTCCTCCTGCATTTCAGTTTGCAAAATAACATCACACCTAGAGATCTAGTTACTACACTGAGTGATGCCTTTAAAAAAGTAACTCAATTTTTAAAAGAAACTTAGTCATTAGTCCTCTGATTTGGGGGTAAACTGATCACTATACTATTTTTACATCAATACTTGCCAAAATACGAAATGCTCTTTTCCCTTTCTTACACAGAATTGGTGTCACCTTTGTCTGTCTTTTCTGTCCTGCCATCTCGGGCCATCCCTGTCATGTTGCTCTTGCCTTTGTCACCTTCTTTTGTGGTTGCAGTGCACATTACATGATGTGATGTTCCAGAAGTATTAATTGTGGTATATATATTTATATTTTATATTTGTATTATTTTTATTTCCTTATGATTAGTCATAGCTTGTTTTTGATCTTATGGACACTGATTCTCTTTATTTCCAGTTACACTTCTCTTTTACAAATTCCATCTGCCTTCTGACCTGATCCTACACGGTGGGACCAACTGCTCTGGGCCCCTGAGTGGCCAGGGTTAAGGCACCGTCAGCCGAAGCCTGGCCTTGAGCCACTGCTCTACTGTCCCCCTTTGTGGATGTCCTCAAGGCCCTCCAGGGCCCACAACTCTTATTCTCCACTCTCGTATCTGGATGTTTCCAAATTACATCTGTTCAACTCAGCTGCCTTTTAAGCAGCATCCGTTACCACTTTTCTCTCCTCATCTAGTAAAGGAGATGTCGCTGATCATAATCTTCCTGGTTCTTGGATAATTCATGAACATTTCTACTCCCTCTTTATGTGTTTAGTAAATTGCACTGTGTTGCCAGGTTTAGGTTTGCTCATTCTTTACATTTCCCTTTGTTGGAGTTGCTCTCTTAAGCTGTTCACCCATCACTAGCTTGCTTTTCCATGTTTTAGCTGTTCAAGTGCTTGTGATTTTGCCACCTAACTTTCCCACTACATTTTCCACACTTTCTTGTTCTTTGCCTTTCTTTAGAAGCCTTTCTTTAAAACATACTCAAACGGATTTCTGTGTGTTTTTTTTAAATTAACTCTTAAACTTCCTTTCCAGAATTTTAGGCAACTTTTAAAATCTTGCTTAAATTTGTGCTTAAAGGTCAGAATAGGGTAAACATGGTGTGTTCTAGAGCCAGATTCCCTTGGTTTAGAGATTTAGCTGAAGCAGAAAAAAGTCTGAGCCAGGTGGGACAGGACAAGATTTCAGCCTCACCAAGAATTTCCAAAATACACGCAAACCTTCACAGGATGGAAGTGTGGTCCATCCACATCCGAATCTCACAGCACAGGTGAACCCAGTGGATAATGGGGTGATGTTATAATAGTCCAAAACCAGCACAGAGTCGGGACGCACCATCAGGCAAGGGCCGGGCAGCCGCAGGTTAGCAGCCTGGGCTCTGAAGCCACATGGCCTGGGCTCAAACCTCCTCTGAGCTGTGTGACCTCGGGCAGGTTTCTCAACCTCCCTGTGCCTCAGTTTCATCTTTAAATTGTTGACAATGGTGTGCCTCTCATCGGGCGGTTACAGGGAGCAAATGAGTTAGTATACGTATAGTTTAGAACAGCGCCTAGTATGTAATGTAAGTGGTGGTCACTGTAAATTAAGTTACATGCAGGTAATAGAATGTAACAGACATTAAAAGTTATATCAGCAAAGCAGGAGGAAAAAAGAGGTTTTGACATACGAGCTTGGTTAGAAGTGCAGGAAATGGGGAGGCGGGAGGTCAGTAACCAAGACTCCCATGAAGCTGGCACAGAGGAACGTGTATGAAGCACAGGGACTCAGGGACACTGCCTGAGCCCCACAGCCTGCAGGAAACAATCTGTAGGGAGTGTGTCCACCCCACGCTAAGGCCCGGGGAGCCCAAGGAGGGGTTTGTTAGACTTATCACTTAGTGATTTCGTGTGGATTTTGGATAAATGGGAAGGATCACATGTAGGGTGCCCATAACTTGGAGAAAATATCAGCACCCACTGGTAGAGTATGAAAGGACAGCGGTGATGAGCAGCTCTGATGACGGCTTTTTGTTCCTAATAATGTTTCCCAAACCCAGGGAGGTGGGTCAGCCTCTCCTCAGTTTTGCTTTGTCATCTTTTGTTAGTGCCTTGCAGCCACCTGTGCACCTCTGTGGCCTGTAGCATTGGCAGATCTGTAATGATTTTCACAGCCCTGATTGGCTGTAGCTAAATCAGATGCACACGGCTCCCTGCTCCAGCAGCGTCAGCACAAGTGCACACCTGAGGGTGGTTGAGAAGCAAGCCTCCGGCTTCTGCAGGGCCCCTCACTCTCAATTGAAAGTAATTTGCATTCTCAAAATATCTGCGAAGTTTTCTTTTAAAGTGCCTTTAACTTTTGGAAATTTCAATCTGAAACCCAAATAATATGCAGAGAACACAGGCTCAAAAGGTGATGTTTTAAAATATTTATTAAACTACAGTTGATTTACAATATTGTGTTAGTTTCAGGTGTACAGCTTCAGATTCTTTTTCAGTATAGGTTATTACAAGGTATTGAATATAGTTCCCTGTGCTATACAGTAGACCTTGTTGTTTATCCATCCTATATATAATGGTTTGCATCTCCTAATCCCAAGCTCCCACTCCATCCCTCCTCCACTCCCCCTCCTTTGCAACCACAAGTCTGTTCTCTATGCCTGTGAGTCTGTTTCTGTTTCATAGATAAGTTCATTTGTGTCATTTTAGATTCTACATATAAGTGGTATCATATGGTACTTGTCTATTCTGATTTACTTAGTATGATAATCTCCAGGTCCATCCATGTTGCTGCAAATGACATTATTTCATTCTTTTTTATGGCTGAGTAGTATTCCATTATATGTATGTACCACATCTTCTTTATCCATTCATCTGTTGATGGACATTTAGGTTGCTTCCATGTCTTGGCTATTGTGAATAGTGCTGCTGTGAACATTGGGGTGCATGTATCTTTTCCAGTTATGGTTTCCTCCAGATATATGCCCAGGAGTGGGATTGCTGTATCATATGGCATCTCTATTTTTAGTTTTTTAAGGAACCTCCATATTGTTTTCCCTAGTGGCTGTACCAATTTACATTCCCACCAGCAGCATAGGAGGGTTCCCTTTTCTCCATACCCTCTCTAGCATTTATTATTTGTAGACTTTTTAATGATGGCCATTCTGACCAGTGTGAGGTGACACCTCATTGTAGTTTTTTTTTTAATTTATTTATTTTAGTTATTTATTTTTGGCTGTGTTGGGTCTTCGTTGCTGCACACGGGCTTTCTCTAGTTGCGGCAAGCAGGGGGGCTACTCTTGGTTGTGATGCGTGGGCTTCTCACTGCGGTGGCTTCTCTTTGTTGCAGAGCACAGGCTCTAGGTGCATGGGCTTCAGTAGTTGTGGTGCGCAGGCTCAGCAGTTGTGGCACATGGGCTTAGATGCTCCGCGGCATGTGGGATCTTCCCAGACCAGGGCTTGAACCCTTGTCCCCTGCATTGGCAGGCAGATTCTTAACCACTGCACCACCAGGGAAGTCCCCTCATTGTAGTTTTGATTTGCATTTCTCTGAAGATTAGCAATATGGAGGATCTTTTCATGTGCCTGCTAGCCATCTGTATGTCTTCTTTGGAGAAATGTCTATTTAGGTCCTCTGCCCATTTTTTGATTGGGTTGTTTGTTTTTTTGATACTGAGTTGCATGAGCTGTCTGTGTATTTTGGAAATTAAGCCCTTGTCAGTCATATTGTTTGCAAATATTTTCTCCCAGTCTATAGGTTATCTTTTCATTTTGTTTATGGTTTCCTTTGCTGTGCAAAAGCTTATAAGTTTGATTAGATCCCTTTTTTTTTTTAAATTTCTTTTGCCTTGGGAGACTGACCTAAGAAAATTTTACTGCGATTTATGTCTGAGAATGTTTTGCCTACGTTCTCTTCTAGGAGCGTTATGGTGTCATGTCTTATATTTAAGTTCTTAAGCCATTTCGAGTTTATTTTTGTGCATGGTGTAAGGGTGTGTTCTAACTTTACTGACTTACATATGGCTGTCCAGCTTTCCCAACACCACTTGCTGAAGAGGCTGTCTTTTCTCCCTTGTATAGTCTTGCCTCCTTTGCTGAAGATTAATTGACTAGGTGTGTGGGTTTATTTCTGGGCTCTCTATTATGTTCCATTGATGTTATGTGCCTGTTTTTGTGCCAGAACCATGCTGTTTTAATTACTGTAGCTTTGTAGTGTTGTCTAAAGTCTGGGAGAGTTATGCCTCCATCTTTGTTTTTTCCCTCAGAATTGCTTTGGCAATTCTGGGTCTTTTGTGGTTCCATATAAATTTTAGGATTATTTGTTCTAGTTCTGTGAAAAATGTCATGGGTAATTTGATACGGGTCACATAAAATCTGTAGATTGCTTTGGGTTGTGTGGCCATTTTAACAATATTAATTCTTCCAATCTAGTAGCAGGGGATATTTTTCTATTTCTTTGGATTATCTTCAATCTCATTTATCAGCGTTTTACAGTTTCCAGCATATAGGTCTTTCACATCCTTGGTTAGGTTTATTCTAGGTTTTTTTTTTTTTGGCAGGGGGTGGGGGTGGACACTATTTTAAATGGAATTGTTTTTTACTTTCTACTTCTGATATTTCATTGTCAGTATAAAGAAATGCAACACATTTCTGTATATTGTTCTTGTATCCTGCTACCTTGCTGAATTCATTTATTAGTTCTAATAGTTTTTGTGTGGAGTCTCTAGGGTTTTCTATATAGAGTATCATTTCATCTGCATACAATGACAATTTTACCTCTTCCCATTTTATTTCTTTTTCTCATCTGATTACTGTATTAAGGCTTCCAATCCTATGTCAAATAGAAGTGGTGAGAGTGGACATCCTTGTCTCATTCCAGAATTTAGCAGGAAGCCTTTCAACTTTTCACCATTGAGTATTATATTGGCTATGGGTTTGTTGTAAATGGCTTTTATTATGTTGAGATATGTTCCCTCTATACCCATTTTGGTGAGATTTTTTTATCATGAATGGATGTTGAATTTTATCAAATGCTTTTTCTGTATCTATTGATGATCATGTGGTTTTTTACTTTTCTTTTGTTGATGTGGTGTATCACATTGATCGATTTGTGTTTTGAACCATCTTTGTGACCCTGGAATGAATCCAACTTGATCATGGCATATGATCCTTCTTATGTGTCATTGGATTCTGTTTGCTAATATTTTGCTGAGGATTTTTGCATCTATATTCATCAGAGATACTGGCCTGTAATATTCTTTTTTGGTAGTATCTTTGGTTTTGATATCAGCGTGATGGTGGCTTCATAGAATGACTTTGGGAGTGTTCCCTCCTCTTCAGTCTTTTGGAAGAGTTTGAGAAGAACAGGTATGAGTTCTTCTTTGTATGTTTGGTAGAATTCCCCAGTGAAGCCATCCAGTTCTGGACTTCTGTTTGCAGGGAGTTTTTAAAATTACAAATTCTATTTCATTTCTAATGATCAATCTGTTCAAATTATCTGTTTCTTGATTCAGTTCTGGCAGACTGCATGTTTCAAGAAACTTGTCCATTTCTCCTAGGTTGTCTGTTTTGTTGGCATATGATTTCTTATGGTTTTTTTAAATTTCTGTGGTATCAGTTCTTATTTCTCCTCTTTCATTTCTTATTTTTTTTATTTGGTTCCTCTCTTTTCTTTGTGGTGAGCCTTTCTTCTTCTCTTTTCTTCTTGATGAGCCTTGGTGGACAGAGGTTTGTTGATTTTGTTTATCCTTTCAAAAAAACAGCTCTTGGTTTTTTATTGATTTTTTCTATTTTTTTAATCTCTTTTATTTCCTCTCTGATCTTTATTATTTCCTTCCTTCTGCTGACTTTAGGTTTTGTTTCTTCTTCTTTTTCTAATTCTTTTAGGTAGTAGTTTAGGTTGTTTATTTGAGATTTTTCTTGTTTTTTTGAAGAAGGCCTGTATCACTATGAACTTCCCCTCTTAGGATTGTTTTTGCTGCATCCCATAGATTTTGTATGGTTGTGTTTTCATTGTCATTTGTCTCAAGGTATTTTTTGATTTTCTCTTTGATTTCATCACTGACCCATTGGTTTTTTAGTAGTATGTTGGTTAGTCTCCATGTGGTCATTTTTTTCTCATTTCTCTTTCTCTGGTTGATTTCTAGTTTCATGCCATTGTAGTCAGAGAAGATGCTTGAAATAATTTCCGTCCTTTTAAATTTGTTGAGGCTTGTTTTGTGCCCTAGTATGTAGTGCATCCTAGAGAGTGTTCCATGTGCACTTGAAAACAATGTGTATTCTGGTTTTTTTAGACTTAGGTCCTGTAGATATCAATTAAGTCTAACTGTTCTGTTGTGTCATTTAGAGTCTTTGTTTCCTTTTTGATTTTCTGCCTGGAAGATCTGTCCACTGATGTCAGTGGAGTGTTAAAATCTCCTACTATTATTGTGTTCCCATCAATTTCTCCTTTTAATGTTTGTATTTGTTTTAATGTATCTATGTGCTCCTATATTGGATGCATTATATAATATTAATAACAAGAATATTATAACAAGTATAATATTCTCTTCTTGTATGGATCCTTTTATCATTTTATAGTGTCCTTCTTTGTCTTTCTTTATGGCCTTCGTTTTAAAGTCTATTTTGTCTGATATGAGTATTCCGACCCTCACTTTCTTGTTGTTTCCATTTGCATGAAATTATCTTTTTCCATCCCCTCATTTTTAATCTATGTGGATCTCTTGTAGGCAGCATGTTGTAGGTTCTTGTTTTATTATCCAATCTGTCACTCTATGTCTTTTGATTGAAGTGTTTAGTTCATACACATTTAAGATAATTTATTGATAGGTATGTATTTATTGCCATTTTAAACCTTGTTTTCCAGTTGATCTTGTATTTCTTCTTTGTTCCTTTCTTCTTTTTGTTTTTCCTTTTGTGGTTTGATAATTTTCTTTTGTATTACACTTGAGTTCTTTTCTTACTGGTTTTTGTGAGTCTATTGTATGTTTTTTTTTAAATTTAATTTTATTTATTTTTTTATACAGCAGGTTCTTATTAGTCATCAATTTTATACACATCAGTGTATACAGGTCAATCCCAATCGCCCAATTCATCACACCACCACCCCCACCCCCCCACCGCTTTCCCCCCTTGGTGTCCATATGTTTGTTCTCTACATCTGTGTCTCAATTTCTGCCCTGCAAACCGGTTCATCCGTACCATTTTTCTAGGTTCCACATATATGCATTAATATACAATATTTGTTTTTCTCTTTCTGACTTACTTCACTCTGCATGACAGTCTCTAGGTCCATCCACGTGTCAACAAATGACCGAATTTCGTTCCTTTTTATGGCTGAGTAATATTCCATTGTATATACGTAACACATCTTCTTTATCCATTCATCTGTCATTGGGCATTTAGGTTGCTTCCATGACCTGGCTATTGTAAATAGTGCTGCAATGAACATTGGGGTGCATGTGTCTTTTTGAATTATGGTTTTCTCTGGGTATATGCCCAGTAGTGGGATTGCTGGATCATATGGTAATTCTATTTTTAGTTTTTTAAGGAACCTCCATACTGTTCTCCATAGTGGCTGTATCAATTTACATTCCCACCAACAGTACAAGAGGGTTCCCTTTTCTCCACACCCTCTCCAGCATTTGTTGTTTGTAGATTTTCTGATGATGCCCATTCTAACTGGTGTGAAGTGATACCTCATTGTAGTTTTGATTTGCATTTCTCTAATAATTAGTGATGTTGAGCAGCTTTTCATGTGCTTCTTGGCCATCTGTATGTCTTCTTTGGAGAAATGTCTATTTAGGTCTTCTGCCCATTTTTGGATTAGGTTGTTTGTTTTTTTAATATTGAGCTGCATGAGCTGTTCCTATATTTTGGCGATTAATCCTTTGTCCGTTGATTCATTTGCAAATATTTTCTCCCATTCTGAGGGTTGTCTTTTCATCTTGTTTATGGTTTTCTTTGCTGTGCAAAAGCTTTGAAGTTTCATTAGGTCCGATTTGTTTATTTTTGTTTTTATTTCCATTACTGTAGGAGGTGGATCAAAAAGATCTTGCTGTGATTTATGTCAAAGAGTGTTCTTCCTATGTTTTCCTCTAAGAGTTTTATAGTGTCCAGTCTTACATTTAGGTCTCTAATCCATTTTGAGTTTATCTTTGTGTATGGTGTTAGGGAGTGTTCTAATTTCATTCTTTTACATGTAGCTGTCCAGTTTTCCCAGCACCACGTATTGAAGAGACTGTCTTTTCTCCATTGTATATCCTTGCCTCCTTCGTCATAGATTAGTTGACCACAGGTGCTTGGGTTTATCTCTGGGCTTTCTATCTTGTTCCATTGATCTATGTTTCTGTTATTGTATGTTTTTAATTTGTGGTTACCCTGGTTTTCAAGTATGGTACCCATAACTATAACTACTTGCTTTAGACTGATAGTCACGCAAGCTCTACATTCTAAAAGATGTACATTATCCTACTACCCTCCACATTTTGATGTCCATTTTACATCTTCATGTTTATCCATTTGCTGTTCCTTGTAGTTGTAATCACATTCACAAAATTTAAAAAAAAATTTTTTTAATCTATGTACTGGCTTATTTAACTGACCTTCAATCCTTTTATATATTTGCCTTTCCTATTGTGATCTTCTCCTTTTTTATAGGTTCTTGCTTCTTTTCTATTTAAAGAAGACCTTTCAATATTTCTTTTAGGATAGGGTTAGTATTGCTGTATTCTTTTAGTTTTTGATTGAGAAATTCTTTCTCTCTCCTTTTAATCTAAATGATAATCTTGCTGGGTAGAGTATCCTAGGTTGCAGATTTTTCCCTTTCAGGACTTGGAATAGAGCTTGCCACTCCCTTCTGGCCTGCAATGTTTCTGTAGAGAAATCAGTTGATAGCCTTATGGGGGTTCCCTTGTAACTGACTCTTTTTCTCTTGCTGCCTTTATAATCCTCTATAACTTTTGCCATTTTAATTATGATATGTCTTGGTGTGGGACTCTCTGTACTTCTTGTACCTGCATATCTTGTTTCCTTCTTTAGGTTTGGAAAGTTTTCAGCCATAATTTCTTCAAATACATCTTGATCCACTTTTCCCTTTCTTCGCCCTCTGGAATTCCTATTATGTGTAGATTGGCATGCTTTATATTATCCTATATGTCTCGTATGTTGCTTTCATTTTTTTAATTTGTCTTTCTGTCTGCTGTTCTGATTGGGTGACTTCTGTTATTCTACCTTACAGATCACTTTTCATTCTTCTGCATTATTTAGTTTGCTATTTATTGCCTTTAGCTCGGTTTTTATCTTGGCAATTGAGTTGTCTAATTTTCATTGTCTCTTTATGGTTTCTAGTTCCTTGTTACAGTGATCTCCATTTCTACTGATGATAGTCTTTCTTAATTCCTTCAGCACTTTTATTACTTCCTTTTTGAACTCAGGGGTCTGGTAGACTGGAGAGGTCTGTTTCATTGTTTTTTCTTTCAGGGACTTCTCTTTTTCTTTTAATTGGGAGTACTTCCTCTGCTTTGTCATTTTACTTTCATTTCTCTTACGCTAAGAATTTAGGAGAAACAGTTACATACTGTGGTCTTGAAAGGCTGTTTGTATGTGGGAGCATCCCTTTGTAGACTGTGTAAGTCCAGTATTTTTGATGCGAGGGCTGTATTTGGTGTAGATGCCTGCCATGACTTTGCTCAGAGCGTGCTGGCCATTGTCCCCTTGATAAGGGGTGTGTTTGGTGCTGTGGTGACCAGAGCCTGCACTGGATATTGGGTGGGGCTTCCTCTTTGGTTGTTACAGCCCTGTCGGGAGTAGGGCTTGCTCCCCAGTTGTTGGAGTAAAAGCCCCAGGTCCGGTTCTAAGCTGCAGTATGAGGTAGGTGAGACTGGAGCACTCCCCCTGGAAAGGAGCTGCTGGGTGTTCCTCTGCAGGACCTGTTTGCTGGGACAGGCAACTCTGTGACGCCACCCCCCACCTGGTGTGCACACGCACAAAATCGGCCTAGTCTCTACTGCAAGAGTGCATGCGTCAGCTCTGCCTGCCTTTGGCATGTGCACACTCACAAAGTGGGAGCTCCGGAAGCCGTGCCCGCTGTGAGCATGGTGCGAATGAGGCTTCCATGACGGACCCACGCTCTGTCCCACACACACCCCCATTTGTGGCCTGGACCACATCCTAGGCCCTTCGGGCTATGTCCAAATAGCCAAACCAAGTCCTCTCCTTGAGTCTGTCTGCTGAAGCCCGAGTTTCAGCACCCAGGCACTGCGCACACCAGTAAGTGTGTGTCTTGGGCTGGGAAGTGTGGTGACGTGGCAGCAGTCAGTGTCGGTTCCTCTCTATCCTGCTTGGAAGCAAGCCAGCCTGTGCACACTCCTCTTGGGCAAATTCCAGGCCCCTGCAGCCACCTATCTGTCCTGGCTGAGCTCCCAGCCAGAGAAGGAGGTTCCCAGGGTAAGGAAACTGTTCCTCTTTCATGGCTCCCTCCCAGGGGCACAGGTCCCACCTTGATTCCCCTCCTTTCTTCCCTTTAGTCTTACCAGGTTACATGGAGATCTTTCTTACAGCTTTAGTTGTATGAGATCTTCTGCCCGCTTTCAGTTGGTATTCACTGTTTGTTCTTTCAGGCAACTTCTCTTTTTCTTTTAATTGAGACTGCTTCCTCCGCTTTTTCATTTAGCACTTTCAGTTGGTGTTCTGTGAGAATTGTTCCAGTTGTAGATGTATTTTTGACATATTTGTTGGGGGGAGGTGAGCTCCATGTCCTTCTACCCTGCCATCTTGATCTCCTCCTCCCAAAAGATGATTTAAGAAGTAGACATTTTTTTTTTTTTTTAAGTTGAACTGACATTTATCTTCCCCAGGATCAGCTCATGCAGTTAATGAACTCGTGGACACTGGCATCTCACTGGTTGGGCGAGCTGGGCCTGGCCACCAGGTCTGGGAGCTGGGTTTGGACCTTCTTGGAGGAGTCTTGGTTTCCAGCTGGGACCAAGCTGATGATCTGGCAACTTTCCTGGTGGCCCTTGACTTTCCCCTGTCATCTTCTTTCCACCCAGCTCTACCTGCACACCACTTTCCCTTCACCAGAGCCACCCCTGAGGGCTTGGGGGGCTGAGATTCCTGTCTCCATTGGGTGACATCCTGAGGGGCTGGACCCAGGTCTGCACTCTTACCAGGGCAGGGAACCGTCTGGAACTCCAAAATCCTGAAACTTCTGACATACAGCCCATGTTACGGTGTGTTTCCTATGATCCTATACATGTGACTGGCACATTTATGGTCCAGAAAGTGACGCTGACTTCAAGAACATGAATGCGTCTCATTTACACACCACGAGAAGGGAGCTTTACCTGTCCGTGTTGGTCTTGATGAGATTACCAGCTGAGCTGTCATCTCTCTGGCGGCGGCTGTAGGCTTGCAGCCGTGCTTGGTTGCTCTTCCACAGGTATCTGTGCAGCACCCACTTGGTGCCGGAGCTTTTGCAGGCCCTGGGGGTAGAGTCAGGAGACCAGGTGCTAGGTGGGATAGAACGTTTAAAGCAGAAAAAAAAAAATTCACATAGACAATTAAAAACCAGATGGTCTGAGTGGAGTGCAGGAATTAAAATAGAGGGATGTGACGGTGACGGGAGACTCCTCTGGGGTATGTGATTTGGGACAGCTTCTCTGGGGGAAGACAGGCTGAGGAGCAAAGCTCGGGCAGGGCAGGCGAGGCAGATGGTGAGAAGCCTGCGGGAAGGAGCTGGACTGGAGGCAGCGGGGCTGTGAGAGAAAAGCGGAGGCTTGAGCTTCCGTCTCGAGTCGTTGGGAAAGCCCTGTAGTGGCATGTTCTGGTCCCCTGTTTTACAACGCGGCTTGGGCTGCGTTTGCACAAGCGTGGGAAGGTTTGGGAGGTGGTTTCGGTGTAGCAGGGCGACAGCCCTAAGGTAGGAGAGGAGGAATGGGGTGTGCTTGGCAGGTGGAGTCGCCAGGACCCGACGGGGAGGGGCAGAGTCATCCAGGGTGACGTCTGCAGTTTGGGTCCGAGTAGCCGGCTGGTAGTGGTCCCTGAGATGGGGACGACTGGGAGAAAAGTTGGCCGGGGTGGGAGGTGAGGGATTCAGAGCGCTGGCCTGTTTGGGTGTCAGCAAATCTCACACTTCTACATTTAGGAACCAACCCCTCCAGCGGGAGAGGAAGTGGATGTAACTCCCCGCTGGTGCTGCCCCTCCACCCACTGCTTGGGGTCGTCAGAGCCTGATGGCATTGCCAGGCCCAGGACAGACCTGGAGTTTTTAACTGTTACTTCCGAATGTGTTCAGCCTGCTGCTTGTTTGAGGGACTTTCCTCTAGATCTAACAGACAAAAATCGTCTTTGTGAAAATGCGGTACTTCAAAAGGCCCGTTCTCTACTTCCCTTTTCACCTGAATTGCCAGACCCTTGCTTAATTTTGCCCTGACTCTAAGTACATGACCTCAGACAAGGGACAGGATAGAGGAGACATGCTTGTGGTTGCCGGGGTGGATGGGGAGGGAGGGCACAGCTGTGCACGAGGGAAGCGCCCTCTCCCGCCGGCCCCGCCCACTGTGGAAGGGGCTTCCTTCCAGGCAGTGGTTCTCCACCCCAGCTGTGCGCTAGAACCACCCAGGGGAGCTCTGCTAACCCCCAGGCCACACCCCCGCCCATTAAGTCCGAACGGAGTGGGGTAGGGGAAGTAGGGACGGGCGATGGCAGTGCTGTCACCAGGGCTGCGCACCTGAGGCTGGCGGGACTCAGGGACCCTGGTCCCCCAGGTGCTGTTGCTGAGCTGAACTGACCTGAGAGCCCAGTTCATGTTTGAGCTGCTGTTGTGGGATGGCCTGGCCGCAGAGGCCCTCGGCCTGGCTCCAGCCAGTGAGCTCCGCACTCAGAGAGACTGGAGCCCTCTAGCAAACAAACAGGAAGATGCATGCACAGGTTTGGCCTGTCCTCAGCCAAGACCTGCCCAGATAGAGTCCTTCTGGGCAGGTGGTTGTTGCTTTGGGGGAAGGAGTAATGGAATAGCTGCTAACAGATTGAAAATTGGGCAATACTGTAATCAGTCGATTTCCTGAGCGATGTGAGTAGAAGGATCCCAAAACTGATTCTGGGCTCAGCGAGGGAGAGTCTCCGCTACAAGCCCAGGAGGATGAAGCCCCGTGTGAGGACTGTGGGAAGCACTGCAGGTCTCAGAACACATTTCTGTACTTCTCCACAGGGAAAAAGGGATCTGGTTACTCACCCTTTCTCAGGTTAAGCTGCATGTTTGGCCAGCACTCTTGGTGATTCGGTTCCTGTTACAGGCAGACCTCCGAGATACCCAGGGTTTGGTTCCAGACCACTGCAATAAAGTGAGTCATGTGAATTTTTGGTTTTCCAGCGTATATGAAAGTTATGCTTACACTGTACTATAGTCTATTAAGTGTGCAGTAGCATTATGTCTATAAAAAACAATGTACATACCTTAATTTAAAAATAATGCTGTTTGAAAAATGGCACCAATAGAATTGCTCAACACAGGATTGCCACAAACCTTCAATTTGTAAAAAAACTCAATTTCTGTGAAGCACAATGAAACAAGGTCTGTATAATCATTGCTAATGATGATGCCAAAAATCAGTCTGTGCTTTTTAAAGAGTAATTTGGAGCATGAGTGTTTTAATGAATCATGAGTTGAGGAAAATTTCGTTCTCTCTTCATTCTCGTGCTTTTTATGGGGAAGAAGTCAGGACTTTTATCCTGCTTGTCTTTTTAATAAGGTTTTAAGAATCCCTAGAGAAGGCAGTTTTTTCAAGGGGATATTGCCGCTCCTTCCCACCCCACCCTACCCTCCAGGCAGGGCAGCTAAAGAGAAGATGCCAAAGAGCTGAGCTGCCGGAGGCAGCGTGAGGCCCTGAGGGGACGCGCCCCCCCCACCCCCCCCACCCCCACCCCCACCCCCACCCCGGCCAGAGCACGCACGGTGGCCTGGGTCTGCCCAGCGTGGCCCGCGACTCCAGCTTGCGTGCTGGTGAAAGATGGCAGAGAGCAAACCGGTGACTCCCCGCCCTGGGTTTGTCCTCGGAGAAACTTCGAGGGCTTGCTACAAGTTCAGAGAATCCTGGGTCCCTCTACAAGCCAGCAGGACAGCATCTTAGCATCTCGGGGAGGGACCAAGAGTCTGCATTTAACAAGGTCTCAGGACCCTTAAGTGACCACAGGACCAAATGATCATCAGGGTGCCTTCAGAGCAGCAATTTTGTGCTTCTGGAGTTAATTCTGCCAATGCCCACCATTTCACCAGTAGGCGAGGATGTGGGAAGCTTCACTGGGGCGGGGGGCAGTTTCATTACAAGCTACATGACCGCACACTGAGGGGATCCAGACCCAAGAGCAGTGGGCAGCGGCCGGTTGACCCAGGAGAAGCTGTCTCGAGGCCAGATGGCGTCTGACCCCATCTTTCAGGCAGGAGCCAAGTAGGCCTGCCCCGTTTGTGCAGGAAAGGTTGGAGCGTCGCTCACCGACCTCAAATCCAGCTGAACTCTTCACCTCAGGCAGGCGGGCCGTTGCAGTTTGTTTCCTCTTAGCTGCTGGGGTTTTTCTTTGGGCTTTAGCTACAGGTCTTAAGTTCTGGTCCTGCCCCCTGTGCAGAGTGTCCAGCCAGGGGGTGCAGGAGACACAGGAAGACAGGCCGAGCCCCGGCTCCCCGCCACTTCCCAGGGCCTCGGCACTGTGCTGAGGAAGGCCAGGTAGAGGTCATGGGGGCAGAAGCCTTCCCGCCCCCCACGGGCCACGTTGCCTTTGGGGGTCACAAAGCTCCGTGAGGCAGATCGAGCCCTGAGGGACCCAGCCATGGGGCGGCCGGTGGGTGGAGTAGGGTTGGCCCGACCCAGAGGCCTGGGGGCCTGTCACTCGTCAGCTTCAGAAGCAGCCTTGCTCCAGGACAGGCGAGGAAAGGGCGCAAGTGGAGACAGGAGCTCCTGTGTAGACTGCATGAGAGGCCGGGGGCGGGGGGGGGGGGGGGGGGGGGGGCGGTCCCTGCCCCGGTTCCTACCTTTGCTTCCAGCAGTGCAGTTAAGTATAGACGAGTCCGTGACGTCCAGGAACCGCTACCCTTAGGAGCTGCCCTCAGCAGGGCAGGCACTGCGGGTGGGCAGTCGTCCAAGCCCAGTGGGTTCTGAGTCTCTTCCCTGGCCTGGGCCAAGCCCCCAACCTGGGACCTGAAAGAAGAGGCATCTCCGAAAAGCTAGGTCACTTGGGGCTGGGTCATTCAGGGCAGAGGGCCCGTCAGACGGCTCCCCTCGGCCTGGCCGCTGCGGGCAGGGGCCCCTCCCGGGAGGTCTGCGGGACGCTCTGGCCTGACGCCAAGGGGCTCCCCCCTCCACACGCGTAGACGGGGGGCTGGTCGCAGTTCACAGGGAGCCTCGAAGGCTCCTTTCAGTCAAAACCCATTATGGCTGTCCTCCCCGTGTGGAGGGCAAGTGTGGCTGGTAGATTCCGTGACAAACTAGGGAATATCGTATCCTCATTCTGATGCTAGTTTAGTTAAATTTATTTCACTTTTAGTTTCTTACGGTTACTTGTCAAATCAGGAAATAGATTCATATTCTGTGCCTCACCCCCTTTCTGTCTCTCATAAATAGACATGTTTAAAGGTCTCGTAAGTATTAAATGACACCAGCTGCAGGAGTCTGAAGTGCATCTGGGGTGAAATACTACATTTTACATCAGTAGTTGACAGTCGAAGTGGGCTCGTGAGAGCACGGGAGACATGAGTAACGGAAAAGGTTGCAGAGGCAAAAACTAACTTCTGGGGGGAATCAGGTGGCATGGCCGCTCTGCTTCTCCAGGTTTGTGAACTAAATCGCACCGTCTCCGCCGTCGCGTCAGGCTGAAGGTCACATAAACCCCGCAGCTGAGGGGCGCTCGTCAGCACCTCTCCGCGCCCGCGCCCACTCAAAGGCTGCGGGAAGAGCCCGTCCCCACTCGGCACCTCCCCCATCAGGAGCCGTCCCCAAACCCTTGCTCCCCCAGACCCAGGCAGGCCCCTCCGCAGCCCAGATGGATGGGGGCCAGCTGCCGGGAGCCCATCTCGGCGCGGCCCTGCAGAAGGCACAACAGGCTAGAAAAGATGAGGACTGTCTGCAGTGACGGGGGCCTCCTGAGATGCTACAGACCTAAAGGAGCCTTCGGGGAGGAAAGCAGGCTGGAGCAGGAGGCAGAGGCTTTCGACTTGCAGTCTGTGCACGGGCCTCCTCTCCCCGACAGCCGGACGGAGTGTGCGCCGTGTGCAGCCCGCGTGGTGTTTGGGGCTCCCAAGGGGGGCAGCCAGGTACCCGGTCACCAGCAGTGTTTGTGCTCAGAGTCTTGTTTCCTCCATACGTAAACAGCTGTTATCAAAAACCTCTGTGTATTTTAAGCCAGATCCCAAAGGAGTTATTCACTGGTTCAGTAACCAGGGCAGAGCTCTGCGCACGTCGTCCAGCACCCAGGGCACCCAGGCAGCCGGGCCCTGCGGCGGGGCCCCGGGACTGGAGCAGCAGGACTCCCGCCGCCCAGCCTCATGTGACTCAGCGTGTCCTGTGTTCTCTCCACAGCAGATGCAGCGCGTGGCCGAGAACCTGAAAGAGGACTGGAGGGAAGGCGGGAAGGAGGCGGCGCCCTGAGGGCCAGTGGAGGCAGCAGGCGCCCTCCCCGCGCGGAGCCCCGCCCGCACGCCCGCCACCCGACCTTGCTCTGGAGCCGCCCTGCCCAGCCTGGCACGTGGACGAACCGCCAGCTCCCCGGGTCGCCTTCACAGTGACCGTCGGCCCGTCGGGGTGGCAGGCGGGGGCGTCCAGCGAGGTGCCTCTCTCTGGCTCTGTCCTGCTCTATGTTCACAGAGGTCGCCGAGCTATTAAAGGCCTCGTGCCCGCCTGACGCCTCCTCCCGTGTGTGGCTGGAGCGGCCCCTCTGCCCCGAGCCGGGTCGTGGAAGGGGGAGCCGCCTGGGCAGCCAAGGGCCGGGCTCGCCTCGAGGCTGGGCCGCTTCCAAGGCGCGCGGAAGCCCCAGGGGTCCTCGGGAGGTTCTGCTGCCGCCGGGCCTTCCCTGGGGGTGCGCGGCAGGGGCCGCTGGGCTGCCTTCAGCACACCCGGCCGGCTGGGCCACACCTGGGGGGTCTGGCCCGGCTGCGCCCGCAGGGGGGCAGCTCTTTCGCCGGCACAGCATCCCTCGGCCCCCGGAACCGCCCTCCGGGCTCCTGGCTCTGGTCCAGCCCTGGGGACCACCCCGCTCGGGCCAGGCCTGGCTTCCTTTCCCACCAGCTGCTCAAACTGCCCCAGACAACAGCCAGCCCCGCCCCACTGGTCCCTCATAGCCAAGACACCGGGCCCACCTGGGGAAGGCCGGGCAGGTCTAGACCCATGTCCCTTGCTCTGGGCCCGGCCCCTCGATTCCATTCTTTACATCAAGACCGGGGTGGCCAAAGCAGGCCCGCTCCACGCATGCTTTTGGAAGCCCAGCTCTCCCGTCTGCCCCGCGTGGCTGTTCAGCGGGTGCTGCCAGACTGTCGTCTTTGCCAGCACGGACGCCTGTGGTCAGCTTTGCCCTGCCCCCTTGGTCTAAGGCCCTGCATGGCACTAGTACTCACTGGTGGTTCCGTGCTTGATGGATACTTTCTAGAACATTCTCGGGTCTTAAAACACCAGGGAATGGTAGCCGCCACTCCAGTCCTGAGCCGCCAAGAGCTTCCCTGCAATTCCAGCCTGGGCGCCTGTGGTTGCTGGGAAAGGAGAAAGTTCAGGTGGGTCCTTGGACCCAGCTCTGTCTCCCCCAGAGCGGGTTTTGGGGACCAGTCACATGAGTGCAGCTGGGTGTGAGGCGGTGGGTTCCGGGTGGACCCCATCAGCTCACCTCCCCACCCGCGGGCTCACAGCTGCTCTCCAGGCTGGCCCTCCTCGCCCTGCGACAGTGCAGACCCCGGGCTCCCCGCGCTCCTGTCTTTCCCAGAAGCCTCCCCCTGCCCTTCCTCAGTCTGACCCAGCAGAACCACGTCACTTACCCAGGACTAAGCCAGTCATGCTCGGGGGAAACGGGACCGGGTCAGCCTGGACGCGGGGACCCACCTCACTGGGGCGGGTTCCTGGGCCTCGGGGAGGAGGATGGACGTGGGAGCCGGTCAGGTGGAGACAAGAGGGAGGCTGGCAGGAAGGAGATGCCGCATAGGCCCGCTAGGCCCCCAGAACTCCTCTTGGTGTCCCAGCGCTCAGCGTCGGTGGCGTCTGGCTCGTGGCAGGTGCCCAGGAGCAGGGGTGGAAGAAACCAAGGTGTCCTTCACTGCACATCTCGTAGTCCCTTGTCACCCTAACCGACCTGAGGGAGACACCCAGGATGACACTGTCCCACCGCCGCTCACTGGCCTCACGTGCGTGAGGAGGACGCCGGCCCCGCTCCGCTGGTCTGCACCTCATCCTCGCAGGCTCGGCCCTTGTCCGCTTGTTCTGGCCTCACCCCAGCCTCAGCTCCCACCCCCGCCCCCTGCTGCCCTGCTGGCCCTGCAGTCCTCGTGCCCCACCCCCAACTCCGCTGCGCTGCCTCCGGCCTCTGTGGTCACAGGACGTGCCCTGCGCTGCTCCCCAGTTCTCCCAGACGCCCCGAGGATGCCAGCTGCGGGAGCGCCCTCCTCTCGTCGTTCCTAGCCCGCCTTCCCCCATGGAGTGCACGAGAGCCGCAGGCACCGCCTACCGGGAACAGGTGAGGCAGGAGCCCGAGCCCGGGTAAGAAAAGGTGCATAAAGAGACGGCGCCAGCAGGAGACCGAGGCAGCGGTGTCTCCAGACCGAGCAGGGAGCGGGCGGCCCGGAACCCAGTCTCCTGTGCACACAGCGCGCCCCGGTTCTCAGGGCGCGTGAGGCCTTGCCCGCACCGCAGTGACCCCAGGTCCCTGGACCCAAGCCCGGCCACCAGACGGCTCTCGAGGAGCCGCTGCGTGGGCAGGTCCCCAGAGAAGAGCCTCAGCACCTGGGGAGACCGGAGACAGGTGATGCCCCCGTTCCCACACAAGCCCCGTCCCGCCGGCCCTGCTGGGAGGGTCCCAGCGAGACGAGGCGTGTGCGGCCGCACGGGTGGCCCTCGCTGGGCGGGACGCTCTCTGGGGCAGGGCCAGGCCGCAGCGCCGCTCCTTGCCTGCCGTGGCCTCTTCCCTGACTGCCGCCCTCCCTCAAGCCGTGAAATACAGACTGTCACAGAGTCCACGGATTGCCAGTGCGCCCCGGCCCAATTCACTTCTCAGCCCGACTATCCCCTCTCACGCCACCAGCATGACACTCAGTTCTGGGCCGCTGACATTCACTGGGCCCCCGGGGGCAGGGGCTGGGCCCGTGCCCCCCACACAGGCGCCCCCTTGCTCTCTATGGTCAGGCCTGGTGGGCCTGGGTGCAGGCGGGGGGCAGGCAGTGGACCCTTCTCTCCCCCCTGGTGGCCACACTGACTCACTCCCCACCAGCGGCTCCAGAGCTCAGACGTGAGAACAAATCTTTATGCTGCTGGCTTCTGGGAGGAAACTAGAAGCAAATGGTTAGGGATACCCAGCCCTACAGTGAAGCCGGAGGCCACTTCCCTCCTTGATATGCCCTCTGGGCCTCAGTTCCTCCTATTGTCCCTATTTTATAGATGAGAAAACTGAGGCACAGGGGGCTTCAGGGAATTGACGGCAGCAGGACGGTGCTTGCAGCCTGTACCAGGCCCTCGGCCCCAGCTCTGACCCTGGAGCTCCTGCCCTCCTTCCAGCAGGAAACTAGCAACAAGAAGACAGAAGACCAAAGGCCACAGAACAAGAACCCTGGGATCCAGACTCTTCCTGACCCGGTTTAACCCACGGCCCCGCAAGGACAGCCCCCGGCGCCGGGCAAGCGGCAGGTAATGGCGAGCTTCTTGCGGGTCAGCCAAGTCCGAGGACTGCCCTCCATGTCCCCGTGACCCACCCTAGGGTGGCCTGAAGAGAAGGGACCTGACAGAAGCGGAGCCACCAGCACCTTCCAGGGCCACCAGGGACTGGAGGAAAGACATGGCCCCTCTGCCGGGGCAGCTGTGTCCTCAGCACTCTCCAGCCTGGGAGCACCCTTGCGTCACCATCACGAGGGGCCGCAGCCTCTGCAGAGGAAGGAAGGCGCTTCCCCGCGTCCTAACAAGAGGCCTGTCTGTGGTCTTTGGTGTCTGTACAAGTGGGCACCTGGGAAGGGTATGGGACGCTCCTCATCCCAACCTTCTAAGAGTCAAAGTTAGGACGTCTTGCGAGCTAGCTGGGGCCCCAACCAAGCCCTGCACTGGGCGGGTAGTGAGGCTGGCATCAGCAACCGGGCCGCAGACCCCCAAGAGAGACTCACCTGCACCCTGTTCAACGCGGATGCTCGGGTGCCACCACGCAGGCCTGAGGAACGGGGTTTTGGCAGCCTGGCCTGGGGCTCCATGTCCTTGAGGATGCCTGCGGTGGGCGCTGCCACACGCTGCACACTCTGGAGTGTGCGAACTGAGGGGAGCAGAGGCCCTGCCAGCTTCTCCCCAGGAGGGGCTGATGCTAACGGCCCCGCAGAGCCAGCCTCCTCCTCTGGTGCCTCGTCACCAAGGTGCCAGGGATCTGGAGCAACAAGGACCTCCTTCGCACTGGGTGGGCACCCCTGGGCCTGAACAGGACCTGGGGCAGAGGAGCAACGGGGCACAGGGCCAAAGAGACCTTCCAGTTCCAACACCCGGCGTTGGATGACTGGCATGCCCCACGACCCTTTGGAAGCCCCTGGGATACCCGGGCAGGTCAGAGGCAGAGCCGCCACCACTCAGGAGGGAGGGGACGCCAGGCTTCCTGCTAACTGGTCTGTGAGCCTCACGTGATCAACAAACGTAAAAGAGATACGACGGCATTTTCCCTTGAGCTTGTGGCACAGATCACGCAGATGACACGTGGCCTCCTCTCTGGACCTTTCTGGCTGCTGGTGAACTCCCTCGGGGGACAGGGAAAATGCGGCACAAAGCATCGGGATCACGTGGCTCCTTCCGCTACCCACTGTCTTCTCCTGTGCACAGCCGAGAGCACCGCGGCCCAGGCAGGAGGACGCGGGAAGGGCAGAGCCGGGTGAGCCCAGGTCTGTGGACTCTCGTGTGGGGAGCACAACGCCCCCCGCCCCCGCCCCCGCAGGTGTCCAACAGGCCCAAGGTGTGAAGGCAGTCATCTGCTCAGGACCAGGAAGATCATCGAAGTGCCAAACAAAGGACCAGAGGGCAACTCAGTAGTGCAGACACAGATCCATGCTGCCCTTTACACAGCTGTCTGGCTCAAAAATAGGAAACAAATATGTTTCCACCCTAAGGGAGGCTGAAGAGCCACTTACAGTGATCTCTGCCTCTCCAATCCCAGAACACAAGGCCGAAAACTGGCACCACAGGGCTGGCCCTTTGCAGATGGAGTCAGCTAAATAAACGGGGAGACCAAGCGTGGTACCAACAACTGCCTTCCAGGACCTGCCCGACTGCCCGCCAGCCGGGGCGCCCTGCCTGTGCCCTGGATGAGCAGCCCCTGGCATTTGGGCCACAACTGAAGGAAGGATGCAGGTAGGGATCTGCGTTAATAACCTGAACCGACCCAGTGATGTGCTGACTCCCACCTGAACCGTGTGCCCACTGGTCCAGGTTTTTGCTGTGCTTCCTACACAAACACGCTGAAGGTACCGACTCCTTAACACACCACAGGCATCCCCGGGCCGAGAGACGCTTCTTCCTCGGTCCTAATCTGCTCCCAGACGGCGGGTCCCAGGGAAGCTTCGGCACGCTGGAACCCCTTGGGGCATGTTGTGAGACCAGGTCTCAGCCCCTGACTCCAAATGCCTTCCCATCACAAGGTGTAATGAGCTGCCCGACATGGTCTCATCTGCGTGTCCGCATCCCTCAGGACCAGGGGTCTCACAGAATTTGGAATTTTTTCAGGTATTAGAAAGGTAACAAGATGCATAGACATCTGTTACGTAAGAGCTCCAGTGTGGTTTAAAGTGAACCCGTAGCCTAGTGCTTTAATACTGCTTTGCCCAGCCCCCTGGAAGGTCAGAGGTCAACCACTGCCTCCCCTCGCCGCATGCAGGGGGGGCAACCTGAGGGGTGGCTCTCGGGTCAGGTCAGCGCCGTGTACCCTTCTGAGCCCCACAGCCCGCCTAGCAGTCCCTTCCCGCGGGGCGCTCTCAGAGTCCCGCCCACACACTCACCGTTACCATCCGCCTCACTGCCGACACTTCTCAGAGAGGCCTCCTCAGGACCTGCTTCCACCTCTCGTTCTCCTCCGCCTCAGAGACCACAGCCTCAGTGAGCAGTTCTCGGGCTCACCTGTTGCTCTCCCGCTCGGTGGCCTCCACTCCTTGCTTCCCTGATGCCTCCTCTCAGCCCCACACTTGAGGCGGCCCCTGGGCTTCTGTCTCTGGCCTTGGCTGCTCTCTCTGGGCCTCTGCTCTCGCCAAAGCCTCCCATCCTCGTGGCTGAGATCACCTCCTTCATACCTGCAGAATACAGATCTAACCCCTCAGCCAGGTGCATAACCTGCAGGGCCCAGTGCAAGATGAAAATGCAGTCCCCCTTTTCAAAAGTTTCAAGAATTTCAAGACAACAAACTAAGAGCAGAGTGTCAAGCCAAGAGAGGGCCCTTCTAAGCAGGGGCCCTGAGTGACAGTGGGATGTTGAATCTGCCTCCTTTCCACCCTAACACTGACGTTCCACCTGGCAACACTCTTTCTAGCCATGGCCCGCAGTCCTCCAGTTCTTCCAGTCTTCCAGTCCAGAAACCCTGGAGTCCCTGTGAAGGGATAAAGCAGTCAAGAAGAAGAACGGACCCTTCTCTCCCAGCAAAGTCCACGCCTGTCTCCTGTGGCTCACAGGGACCGATGACCCGGATCCTACCCAGCTCAATTCTCTGCCTCCTGCACTCTCCCTCCCTCCCCTGACTCACCTGTCTTGGAACTCTCCTGGCCCTCACAGCAGTGCCCTGTGACCCGTCACCACCTCTATGGTCACCTGGTGCTAATTTAAATCCCTGTTTCTTCCCCAAGGGCATTATGAACTCACAAGGACCAAGGTTCTGTGTTTTCCCTCTTCTCAACTTTCCAACACGTAACACTTTGCTGGGAGAGAGGTGTTCAGGAGTCGGGGATCCTCAAAAATACAAATGACTCTCTAGCAGTCACAATGTGCTTGGCTTCCATCAGCTCAAGAAAGGCTAGATCCCATTTCCCCTTCTCAACTATCCCTCGCCAGATCCAGAAGCCTGAGGAACCCAATCCCTGCTGGACTTCAGGGCTAAGGGGTAGCCTGAAGTCTGGCATATCCTGCTGCACAAGGAGTGAGCAAGAACTGGAATTTGCCGTCTTTGAGAGCTGATCGGTACATGTGCATGAGAAAACTACCTGGAGCTGGAGAAAGAAGCCCCCAGGAAAGCAGTAGACTGACCAACGCTTAGAGCTTACACAAAGCTGAGAACAGTTCATGCTCCCACCAGCCAGAGTGGAAAGAGTTCGGTAGAGTGCTTAGAAGGGTACTGCTTCAGTGGTGGGCCAAATTAGCCCTGAAGACTGCTCTGGATCTGTCCTAACACACTTTAAAAGCAAGACCCAAAAGGATCCAACTGATTCCAAGTAACCCTATGCCAAAACGAAACCCAGCACTTTTTACATGAATACAAAATCCAGCACTCAACAATGTGAAATTCACAGTGTCCGGCATTGCAATAAAAAAACTGTCAAGCTAGAATTCTATACCCAATGAAAACAGCCTTCGCAAATGAAGTAAAAATACCTTTTCAGACAAGCAAAAGCTGTCAGAATATAGTCAGCAGACCTGAACTATAAAAAATTTAAAGTTCTATATAGGCAGAAGGAAAATACCAAAATGTGGATCTATACAAGGAAATGAAGAGTGACGGAAATGATAGAGATGTTGGTAATATAAGACTTTTTCTGTTTCCTCTCTTAAAAAGAAAACTACCTAAAACAAAACTGTGTATGCATCTGTAAAAATAAAATGATTGACAACAGTACAAAGAAGAGAAGGAAGAAAATGGAAGTATATAGTTGTAAGGTTATGTTCTATAAAAAAATAAGAGAGGCACACAGCCAATAAAAAGTGCTTAGTTAAACCAAAAGAAGGTAGTAAAAGACGGAAAAAGAAACAAAGAACAGATGAAGCAAGTAGAAAACAATTAGAAAGAAGGTAGATTTAAACTCAACCATGTTGATAATTTCACTAAATGTAATTGGTCTAAGTACTCCAAATAAAAGGTAAAGATTTGCAGACTGGACAAAAAAGCAAGACCCAACTACATGCTGCCTACAAAAAGAACAAAAAACCCCCAAAACTCCTATTTTAAATATAAAGATACAAATAGGTTAAAAGTAAAATACACTCCCACAAGTCAAAAAGAGTTAGAATGGCTATATCAGTATCACACAAAGTAGACTTCAGGACAAAGAATAATTTACTAGGGATAAAGAGCAACATTTCATAATGATGAAAGGGATCAATTCATCACGAAGACTTAACAATCTTAAATCTAACAACAGAACTTCAAATTTCATGAAGTGAAACTGATAGAACTAAAAGGAGAAATAGGCAAATCCATAACTACAGCTGGATTGCAACACTTCTCTCTCAGTAGTTTATATAATGAGACAGAAAATCAGTAAGGATACAGAAGACTTGAATACCATTATCAACCAACTTGAGTTAATTATTGACATGTATAAAACATATAGAACACTTTACCAGCAAGAGCACTTCTCAAGCACTCACATAAACATTCACCAAGATAGGCCATTAGCTGGGCCATAAAACAAATTTCAGTAAGCTTAAAAAGATTTAAATTACACAAAGCAGGGGCTTCCCTGGTGGCGCAGTGGTTAAGAATCCGCCTGCCAATGCAGGGGACACGGGTTCGAGCCCTGGCCTGGGAAGATCCCACATGCCGCAGAGCAACTAAGCCCTGGCGCCACAACTACTGAGCCTGCGCTCTAGAACCCATGTGCCACAACTGCTGAGCCTGCATGCCACAACTGCCGAAGCCTGCGCGCCTAGAGCCCGTGCTCCACAATAAGAGAAGCCACCGCAATGAGAAGCCTGCGCACCGCAGCAAAGAGTAGACCCCGCTCGCCGCAACCAGAGAAAGCACACGCACAGCAAATGAAGACCCAACGCAGCCAAAAATAAAATACACTAAAAAAAAAAAAATTACACAAAGCATAACTGAACAAAACAATTAAACTAGAAATTAGTAACAGAAACTTATGTGGAAAATCCTCAAATGTTTGGAAATTAATCACCTTTCAAAACATGGCATGATTTAGCCTTTAGAAGGATCACTCACAATGCTGAATGGAAAACAGACAAGAGAGACAAGGCAAAAGTGATGAAACCCTTTAAGAGGCATTTTATAGTTGACAGGATAAGTGATGATGGTGTCATGGGCCAGAATGTTAAGAGTGGAGGCAATGAGGTGTCAGTATTTGAATGGTGAATAAGATGTGCTCATGGACTGGATGCTGGGATCAAAGAGTGAGGGCTGACACCAAGATTTTTGACTTGTGCAAAACAAATGAAGGTTTAGAGTTGTCACTTATGAGAAGGGGAACATTAGTAGGGATTATGAGTTTGGGACTTGTACAAATTGAAGTGCTTATCAGACACATCCAAGTAGAGAGATCAAATAGGTAGTGGGAATCTGGTGTTCCTGGGAGAGACGTGAGCTAAATATATTTCGGGCTTCTATCAGCACAGGGATGTTAAGGATCAAGAGACTGTGTGTAGATACAGAAAGGATCTAGAATCGAACCCTGCGGTATTCCAACTTTAGTGGCTGGGAGAACGTGGAGCTAGTACTAGGACTGAAGAGCAGCAAGGTAGAAGTAGGGTCCTGAACAACGCGAAATTTGCAAGGAAGAGTGATCAACTCAACAAATGCTAACGTGGGACTGGAAGTGACCACTGGGTTAGTGTCTGGCTTAGGCTGGGCTGGGAGTTGAAGGGAAAGGGAGAATGTGCTAACGGGTACAAGGTTTCTTTTGGGGTTTATGGTAATGGTTGCACAACTCTGTCAATATACTAAAACCCATTGAACTGTACGATATAAATCAGTGAATTATGCGGTATGTGGATTATACCTGAAAGCTGTTTCTAAAAACTGACCACTGGATTTAGCACATGGAGATCACTGCTGACCTTGAGCAAAGCAGTTTTGGTGGGGTGACAGCAGCAGTGCCTGATTGGAAGGGTTCAGAGAGAGGTGAGGAGAGGAATAGAAAAATGTGGCAACAGCTAGAGAGAAAACAACAAAATATTTAAGGTAAGGGAATAAAATCATGTTTGTTTTGTTTGCTGTTAGGAATAAGCTAGTAGAGAGGCAAAGATTGATGGTGCAGAGGGAAGAAGAGAATGGCAAAGTCCTCAGGTCTCACTTAACACCTGTCAAGTCTCCAGGGGCAAGTGAAGGGACTTACCTGGAGTCACGCTACCAGGAGGAAAAGCAGGGCACGTGGACACACACGAAGGTAGGAAAGTAGAAGTGGGAGCTTGGGGGCAGTTCTAACGGCTTTGGTTTATTTATTGAGAGCATGGTGACTGGCTGAGTGAGGAAAGCAGATAATTGGGGAAATAAAGTTTAATTAATGGGCAGTCCTGGGACCCACCTGAGACTTATGGTCACGAGTTTAAAGTGAGAACAGTCACGAATGCATTTTTTCAGTCACATCTGGTGGTGCAGGTGCGCACACAGCATGTAGAACTTCGGTCTAACCCAGGCCGGGACTATACAGAGCTGCGTTCATAAGAAGAAACAAAATATGCGACACAGTTTATATTGCTGAACACCGATATGCCACTTTATTATCTGGACTTTTTTTTCCCATTTGTCACATACCTGTCAATGTTTACACAATGAGGAATATCAACCAGCAGTGGAAGCAACCGACCAAATCAGCTGATAATTCTGTACCCTCTTAACACACATCAATTCTTACTTGGAAGGGACATCTTTGAGTCAGTCTCACGGCTATTCTTCAAATCAGTGTCAAGATTGTCACAACTTTAAATACAGATAGAACTGCCAGAAGTACATCATTTTATATATATATATATATGTATATATATGTATATATATATACACACATACAGAAAAATACAAGACTAATTGTTTTTCCACAATATTTAATTTACACACTACTGTAACTCTATGCAACTTCTGAAGACAGGTTAAGGGGTACAAGAAACTGTTTAGAGCAAGTAAGTCATTTGGTCCAATATTATCTTAATGTAATGGTTATTTGCTCCCTCCCTTTTATGTGACGACATACTATGACATACAACACATGCACAATCATTCACTTATGAACAAATGAGTAAGACGCCACTCAGACTAACATTTGTATACCCAGAGGGTCAACCAACCACACACAACTAGTAAGGCTATGATACAGCTATGCAGCATAAATGGTCAACACTGCTGATCCTAAAAGTGAGCACCATATATACATTTGAATATAAAAAACCATTGAAAACCAAACACATATGGGTTAGTTAAAAGGTGCCATTCCAAGGCTATACATAATCACAGGAAAAAGTATTTACATGACTTGGAAAACAGCTGCAACAAAGAGTTTATTGCCAATGCCCTTTATAAACTTCTCTCCTACGTTTAATACAGATGTTACGCTCACTATCTATGTGAACCACACATCTTATTTCTGGCCCTTTATAAGATCCCTGCTCAAGAATTTCAAGCAAATATGTTCTATGGCTTCACCCACACACCTATTCTCATAGCTCTCAATTATAAATATCACAATGAACTAGAGCTGTAGCTTAAAATGTTATCTAGCCTAGGTCTAGAAAGTAAAATAAGTATTTTGACTATCATCTTTACTTAGTTTAGTAAGTATACTGTGAAATTCAGAGTTCTGAGTAAAACATATGAATCCTAAAGTAGCAGAGTCAGTGTGTACTTGGAGAAACCGTGACCAATGGAATGCTGTCCTTTGGTGCTCTGCCCACTCTACGGACCAGGCGACTGTCACTGCAGAGACATGACAGGAGGCTGATGAGTGTGAGAAGGCCCTGGGGCCCAGCCACATCCTATCACCAATGTCTCTAAGCGTTGCTTTTAAGACCCCCTGGGCACAGCATGAAAAAGTAGCATCTGGTCCCTTCCAAAATGATACTGTGTCCTACAAGATAAAAGCCACGAAAGATGATTATCTGGTCAAAAGTAGTCTTTGTACAGGAATAGTTTAAAGCAAGAGTTCTTTGATTATTGTTTTTGCAGGAAGGCAAAGTGAAAAACACTTACAGCAAAAAAAAAAAAAAAAAACCAAAACAAAAAACAAAGCAGGCTTTGTGCATTTCTGTTTGCTTTATGTGTGAATTCTTACCCTTTTATGTATATTTTTTAATCAGCCAATTTTCATAGGTAGCTGAGCTAAAAGACGTAAAAGAATGGAAGTTAACAAAAGAGACAACCTAATTATCAAACTCCTAAAAATCAAATGCCAATCATCTTTTTCTTTTTTTTAATTTATGGGGTTTTGACTTTGCCAACATCTGGGTACACCTTTGCTTCTATATTAGGCCCTATAGTTTCTTCTATCTATGTGGTTGTAAAGGAACCCTGGGGTGTGCCCTCCAGGAAAGAATTAACACCAAGCATCGTTTTGTTCTGTTAGACAGACACACACTCTGTAAGTAGAGTTAAGACATCATCAGTTCACTTTATCACATTACAAAATGAGATTGTCTGCTTGTGATTTACCTCTACGGGGAAGCTGCCTTATAAATCTAAGTACTTTATCTCACGTATTACAAAACAAGAAAATCTTTTTCAGTTAAATTTTAAGAGCCCAAACTGTTTTCACACTATAGCTTAAGACAAACAGGTGTGGGTATGCTGAAATCATGGTTTTAAGGTTGTCAGTGCAGACGCTCACTGTACTCTGCACGGGCCCCGGCGTCTGGGGGCGCGCAGCACGCTCGCGGGCTCTAGGCCTGACGGCATCACAACGTTATTGCTTTGGTTCTGCCTCAGACACCAGAGCGTGCCTCAGATCACGGAGGTTCCATGTCACAGAAGGTCGGAGCAGGAATTTAGGTTTTTCACAAGGAAAAGCATTTTTTCTCTCTCTAGGTAAGTGCAGAACATCAAATTTCTAAGTGCTCCATTTATATTAGGTTCCAAATATACATTTTAATTTAATCCTGATCATCCACATTAAAATTATAAATGTAAAAATTACACAAGACTTTTCGGCTGGGAAAAAAAGGAGTGTCTAGCAGCATGCACAAAGACCATGCATTTGTCAAGTTGTCAGGCGAACAAATGAAAAAGTAATAAATAATTGCCCGCTTTAAAAGAGGAAAACCGAAAAGGGACCAGTGAAGTGAGCCGGTCTTCGCCGCTCTGAGCAGGACGCGCACCGAGGTCAGATGACGTGGCAGCAGCTGGCCTGGCTGGAGGTGCACAGCAGCCCCTCCTTGGGGTTCCGCTGGATGTTCACAGAGATGGTCTTTTCGCACAGAGGTAGCTGGAGCACGTTGTTTTTCAGATTCTTGCTCTTTATCCGGTCCAACTCCGTGGTGGTGTTTGCCACGTGGTCAGAGAAGAACTTCATGCCGCCCACTGCTGGGGCGGGCGCCGCGCCGCCGGCGGAGCCAATGCACATCTTCCAGGCGGACTTCTCCTGGACCTTCACGCTGGAGAACGACAGGCTGCTCTGCGGGTCGATAATGTACTTGGCGCTCCCGTGCAGCTGGGAGCCGAGGCAGAGGCCCATGAGTTTGAGGCTCTCCACCAGCTCCCCGGCGCCGCGCGCAGCCAGCTGCGTGGATGTGGAGGAGCCGGGCCCGGCGCAGCGGCGGGCGCTGCCTGATGTGCCGCCCGGGGCGCCGCCCGAGCCCCCCGCGGGGCCGCCCCCGCCGGCGCTGTGCTCGCTGGGGCTGGCCTTGTCCGCGCCCCCGCCGCCGCGGCTCGGCTTGCTCTGGCCGCCCCCGTCGCCCTCGCTGCCCGGGGGCCCCTCGCTGCTGTCCCGGCGGTGCCAGGAGTAGGTGAAGCCGCCGTCTTTATCCAGCCGCCGGCGGCTCTCCGAGTCGTCGTCGCTGGTCTCCGAGCTGCTGCAGCTGGAGCCGCGGCCCTGACTTTTCCTGCGGTGGTAGCGTTTGTGCACCGTCCCCGGGGAAGCAATGTTCATCTTCAAGCGGCTCAGCTTGGGAGGCAGGTTCTCATCCATGTCGAACTCGTCGTCCGACTCCCCCTCCTCGAAGATCTGGTTGAGGACCGGGGCGCTCTTCCTGGATGTCAGGCGGTTGGTGACGGACGGCTTGCGGCGCAGAACCACCTGTGTGGAGAGGGACATGGGCTTCTTGTCCTCCTCGTCTTCCTCTTCGTCTTCCTCCACCCGAAACAGACACTTCCGCCCACTGGCCGCGGGTTTCAGGCTGGCGGGCGGCCCCGTGGACAGCGCGGGCCCGGCCAACTCGGGGAGGTCGTCTTTCTTAGCCGAGTCACACAGGCCTTTGCTCCTGTGGCCGTTGAGGACACTGTCGGCAGCCCGAGCAGGAGACTGAGGGACAGTCGCGTGGGACAAAGGAGTGGCCGTGAGGTCATCCTCAAGGTCCTGGGGCACGTCAATTTTGGTTGGCCATGACTGCCTATGTAACAGATTGAAGAAAAAAGAAAAGCTATGTAATGGTACACAGACTTTACTCAAGGACCTTAAATAAAACTTACTGGGACAAAATACACAGACTTTACAGAAAAAAAAAAGAAAACGAAAGACACAAAAAGAAACAGCAGCCTTGCAAACCCATTCAACATCCTGTAAACATCACAAGGACACTAGAAGGGCAAATGTGATTTTGAAATGTGGTTCCGTTTATGGCTTATTGGCCAAATGAAAACTTCATCACGGTTGTCAGAAAAGGGGGCAAACATCTTTTCTATAGAAACGTTTTATACCACAAGAAAAACCTTTTTAGAAAGTACAAGGGAGTTATCACCAAAGCAAAACCTGAACACAGGTTTTGCTCCTTTCGGTCTTAAGATCACAACCTTTGAAGGTATATTACTGCTAATAAATTCACCTGAAATACCCAGTCCTCCAGATTTTACTGGATGGTGTTAAAAGCTGGTGTTTACAAAAACAAATGGAAATAGTTTACTGTATTTAAATATGATACTGGAGAGAAAAGTCAGTGAATACTGGCATACATAAATCTCTTCTTCACCAATTAAAATATGCACCCTCTAAACTAAATACATACATTTTTTAAATGACCACACAGGAGTCCTGCATAGCAAAATCCACTGTTATTTAAACTTTGATTTTATCCCCCAATCCAGAGTCACCCAAGTAGTAAGAACACTGCTTGGTAGCCCAAGGAAGACTTATGAAAGTGAGGTCTCCAGCCTGTTCTGAATAAACATCTTGAATTCTCAACTGCCCTCTCTGCCCCGGGGAACACTAGACACCAGTGACACTGAAACAGCCACTGGTACGCTGACACTTCCACTTCACACCACTTACGTTATCCTAGACATAAAACCCAGTTTAAATCTGTAGACTTAAAAACCCCACAGGGGGCTTCCCTGGTGGCGCAGTGGTTGAGAACCTGCCTGCTAATGCAGGAGACGCAGGTTCGGGCCCTGGCCTGGGAAGATCCCACGTGCCGCGGAGCGGCTGGGCCCGTGAGCCACAGTTGCTGAGCCTGCGCGTCTGGAGCCTGTGCTCCGCAGCGGGAGAGGCCGCGATGGTGAGAGGCCTGCACAGCGCGATGAAGAGTGGCCCCCACTTGCCACAACTAGAGAAAGCCCTCGCACAGAAACGAAGACCCAGCACAGCCAAAAATAAATAAATAAATTAATTAATTAATTAAAAAAAAAAAGTAACTGAAGTGAAAAACCAATTGAGGACACAAAACAAGGCAAAAATATTTAAAAAAAAAAAAAAAAAAAAAAAAACCCACAGGAGTCTACAGCAGACCTCGTTCCCCCAACTCGGAGCCTCCTCCTCTCTCTCAAGGATGGAGTGGGTCCGTTTGCTGGTCACTGCTTGGTAGCTTATACAAGCTGGGTGTTCAATGATTTTGAGGTCAAGCAGCGTCTCTGGACAAGTCCTCTGTCCTCACAACACAACTGTACCAACTCCAGATGAGCCTCGGGGCCCTAGGAAATGGCACACAACATTCCTTTCAGGCTGCTCCTCAAAGAGCAGCCACCCAAAAGGTCGCCCTGGCAAATGCTGGGGGCCCTGTAGTGGGAGGCAGGTGCGGACAGTGCGTCTGACCCCCCAGAGTGGCAGCCAGTCCACTGGGGGGGGGGGCACAGAGGTGCCAGAGGCGCTTCTCTCCCCACCAACCCCAAGAGAAAGCCAAAACCACCCTCAGAACCCACCCCCAGAAACCAAATGGGCAAGCGCTGCAGCTGCACCGGACACGCTATCTCCACTTCTGAACCAACGGCTCTTATTTATGTGAGTAAATCAGATGGTTAAACAGCTCACATTTATTGAGAACATATCTGGCCCCAACGCTGTGCTAGACTTAATGAGCACAACACTGTAAGAAAATCACGGCTTATCTTAACGAAAGATAAGAAAGACTGCTAACAAGAATTACAAACGAGTCACACTGACAGCACAGTTCACACTGAGAACTTACTAGAGCCAGCACTGTGGAGAGAGCCTGACAGCAATTAATTCATTTAATCCCACCACAATCCCACCCTCCCTTGACAGTGAAGAAATCAAAACACAGAGAGTGTAAGCAACCTGCCCAAGGCCACACGGGCTTGAAGACAGTGACATCTAGGCTGAGTTCAGTGGATACTAAACCCCAGAGCAGTGGCTTCACTCTGCAACCCAGGAAGCCCTCTGAATGACTACCTATCGAATGGATGGCGCCTTTGCAGTCAGGCCTCTGTGGTTTTCCTTACCTCCTAGTTTCTCTCTGGAAGGATGCGGGCACTGGTCCCACCCATGTGGAGTTCAGCTCCCGGAGGACTTCACAAAGCTCTTCTAACAGAATACACGTGTTTCCATCCCATGCTGGCAGGACCCAAAGAGCGTATCTGCTCTCTAGGGCTGGCTCTCCCTGACTTGACCTACCCATGTCCCACAAATAACTCTGCTGGTTAGACGCCAATCTCCTGACTCAGTCCACATTTCTGCACCCCAAGTCACTCTGACCCCAAGGCACACCCAGCAATGGAACCAAGTTAGGGTGCAGGGTTTTGACAACAAAGAAAAGGCAAGTAAGCAGACATCCACCACCTGCCAGTGGGCCCTGGGCCCCAGGCGGAGGACAGGCCATGACAGCATCTCCACGCTGTAATCCCCAGGTGGGTAAAAGGAAACTGCATGGAAGGCTCTGATATTTCTTTACAGCTACTGTTGGCTTTGTAATTTCCATGATACAGTAAAACCAATTTAATTCATTTACATATCTGCTCAACTTCAGATTGAGTTCCGATCTGTTCCCCTAAAAATGAAACAGTTCAATTCCAAATATCCCTTCTCCAAAACACTGGGGCAGCTGCAGGCCTGGTGGCGCAGCATGCGGTGACGGCTCTGGAGACATTCCTTCACGCTAGAGGGCTCGGGTCACGACTAGGTTGACCCTAACCACTCACTGTCACTCTCCTGGTTTGTCCCATGTGCAAGGGTCCCCATGCTCCCTGGGGCCCAGTCTTCTTCCAAGCTGACACCAGACAGAGTGCCTAGTTTTCATTATGCAAGAATATGGCCAGGATATAGATGAAGTTAGCAAATTCATCTTCCCATTAAACTAGACTTCTAAATATTTAGTCTTTGGTCACCCGGGAATGTTTTCTTGTCTCTTCTCTGTTGCTCCATCCCAAGCAACAACCTACACGTGGCAAGGTGACTGCAAGTAGTTTAAAATCCAATGGTATTCTTCCTCTTCTAAGTAGTAATTACTGTTACATATTCACACATATATGTTTATATAGCTGGATGTACAAGTAGAGAATTATTTAAAACCAAGAGCATACTTCTGGTTTTTAAAAATTTTTTTTTAACTACTTATTTTATATTTATTTACTTATTTATTTATTTAGGCTGCGTCGGGACTTAGTTGCAGCACACGGGCTCTTCATTGCAGCATGTGGGATCTTTCGTTATGGTGCGCAGGCTTCTCTCTAGTTGCAGCACACAGGCTCTGTAGTTATGGCATGCAGGTTCCAGAGCGTGTGGGCTCTGTAGTTTGCGGCACGCAGGCTCTCTGGTTGAGGAACGCGAGCTCAGTAGTTGTGGTGCACAGGTTTAGTTGCCCCGCGGCATGTGGGACCTTAGATCCCCGACCAGGGATTGACCCTCATCCCCTGCATTGGAAGGCGGATTCTTTACCACTGGACCACCAGGGAAGTCCCTCCTTCTGTTTTTGAATCACTAATTCCATGGATTACTTCATCTGAATAAAGATAAAGTCTAAATAAATTTTCATAATGTTGACAAAAAAAGTAACCCTTCCCAAGCTTTGATATTAAATGGAAAGCTAATATGGCAGAAGAAAAAGAGGAGTAGGAAGGTAGGGGGAGAAGAGGAGGTGGGCAGGGGGGAAGGGGGAGAGTCGGGAAAGGAAGGGAAGGGGAAGGCAAACACAGGGAGACGAGCGCACAGTCACAGCTTTCCCAAAGACGATGTGGTGGGGAAACGTTCACAACAATGACAGCAAACACGTGGAGCTCAGTTCAAAGCACTTCACATATACTAATTCGTTTATCCGTCACCACAACCCCAAGAGGTAAACAGGATTACTACTCCCACTTCACAGGAAGCTGAGTCAGAGAGAGGTTAAGTGACCTCCCAAGATCAAGCAGATGACAAATCAACTAGCTGATGTGACTGCCAAATTCCTGAAATCCTAAGACAGCATCATGCCACAGACATGCTCTGTATGTTTTTTAAAATTATGTCAAATACTGAGGGAAAACCTGGCCTTGTTCCTAGAATGAAAAAATTAAAGAAAATAACACATTTACACATGTCCGATCTGGAAGAGCTTAGTGAAAATAGCTGGCACTCTAGCCTGAGGCTGCTGCTTCTCCGCAGGTGTCTTTGTGGCCAAGCCAGCAAGTGCAGCCCCTCTCTCCGCTAAGCCCGAGAGAGGAAGGCGTCCCTGGTGACCAAGGAACCAGGGCCCCCACTCACGTGGAGAGCCCACAGGTGGCCCCTCCAGCGAGGCTGTCACCACTCTCTATACTCCCACCCCACAGACTTAGGAAACATCAAAAAAAGTTCTCTATTTCAAAACGTTAACTTACTAAAATCAGTGAAGATTTTTTTCTCACCTAAACTGGGCCTTGATATTGCTAGGGCTTGCAGATCTGGTCTGTATTTCTTTCTCTTGCTTTTCCCTCAGGATCCTTTCAGCAAGCAAGAAGTAAGTGGCTGTGATGTGGTTATACCTGTTGGTTTCCAGGGCTCTGAGGAAATAAGAGAGAGTGAATATAAGCCACATTCGCAGGTTTGTTTTTTCACAAGCAGAACTGGATTTTTTTTTTTTTTTTTTTAAGTACAAGCAAATGAAATCCAATGACCTGGAATCTTTAAAATTACAGGGGAAAAAAAACCCCAACACACACACACAAATAAGAAAAAAACCTAGTAGATCATTCTTAAAATTCTAAGACACAACTGCATAAAAGTGTTCAATTAGTAAGAAAAACCCAAAATGCTGATGGCAGCTGAGCTGGATGTTGGTTTTAGATGCATAAGATAATAAAGTTTCCAAGAATATACACATTATCCAAAAATTTAACGTGTGTCAGTGTTTATTTCCATTACACTGGCTTATTTGCTTCCAGTTGAACTATGAAATGAGTTATATGAATGTACACTGAAACAATAGTGTCAATCAGAAAAATTAGAAAAAGCTTTATTTTTATACTCTTTGTATTTATTGGCATTTTCCGACATGAATGAATTAATATATTGAAAGCATGTCATTAGCCTCTTCTTTGAATAAAATCTACGCATTCATTCATCCACCTCAAAAGTAATGCTCTCTGAGTCCGTAGTCTGGCCAGCGCTGTGCTGGGGCACACAGCCTGCCTGCCCTCCTGCAGCTGGCCGGTAGCAGGACACAGGAGGAATGCCACAGAGGATCCACAAAGCCCAGAGATATGTAATTATGCTTTTCAGGACCTTTCTGTAGTCAGCGAACATACGCAATGAACACTTCGGGAGTAAACAATACAGGAGTCTCTCCTCACAAAACGGATGGTGGGGCCTCAGCTAATGGGGGCAAGTGGGGCTGAGATGAGAGGTTCTGAAGGAAGAGCCCGAGGTGAAATTCGGGGCCACAATGACTTCTCAGAGTGGTTTCCTCAGCTGAGCACTGGGTAGAGCTGTGGGCTTGTGTTAAGGGGACCAACAAACGTGTCTATGAACTCAGGAATCACGCTGCCTGAGACCAGCTGGGAGGACTCGGGCTCAGGGCATCCCCTAAGGCATTACCTCTCCTTCTGGATTGATAACTGAATTCACATGAATTAAACAGTTCTATACTACACCACTGCATGTACTTATTCATTTAAAAATATTAAGCCAATTCAGGGCGATGCAAATAGCCTTTTATTCACTCAAAAGTGAAAAATCATTTTCCACACATTCCTAAAGTGAGTGTCCTTGGCAGAAAGAGCAAGTGTCCTGCGCTTCTCTGTTTCTTTAGGTCAATCTGTGAAAACTGAGAATGCACTCAGAAACCTGAAGAAATCTGTACTTAAACCAAAATGATAATTAGTTTTGTAAATCCTTCTTTCCAGTGTACCCTAAAGATGCATGTCCTTTATACAGACACCACCCTTCTCAGGGACCAGGCCCTCAGGTGCCACGTGTGACAGTCTGCCACACTGCAGAGGTGAGTCAGCCTGCAGCCTCCTCTCCCCCGAGGTCAGGTACCTGGGTCAGATCACTCAGCCAGGCCAGAGTGGCCCTCCCGATGGGAACCTCTTTTTTGCCCCCCAGAGTATATCCTCTTTCCATCATATCCAACTATTTCATTCAATGGGTTAAATAACTTTTGACTTTTCATTTGTGGAAACGCTTCGTATTTCTATAGACAGGACCTCTTACAGAAATGAATCATATCATTGTTAAACCAACTGCATCTTTATATTATCCTTGATTCCAAACTTCTTAGGTTATAAAAAAACTGTCTTTGCTTTTAAAAAATGTAACTAACAACTTGTGCATCTCGTGGGTTCCAGATTACTGCAGCAAGGGCTCTGAAGAACCAGACAGTAAATATTTTGAGTTTTGTAGGTAACATGGTCCATCTCGCAATGACGCTGATACTGCAGCACAATGCTGCCATGGACATGTAAACAAATGGGCTCAGCTGTGGGCCACTACAACTTTATTTACAAAAATGTGTGACTGGACGCATATAGCAACCCCTGATTTTGAGGAATTGTGGTGTCGCCCCCTTGAGTGTCCCTGCTTCTTTATGGGGACCAGAGGGAGACCCAAGAATTAAGCGGATACAGCAATGGACAAGGCATGTACTGGGATATAAAACAGTCTATTCCAATCCACTTCTGTAAGAAGGGAGAAAGGCCACAGGACTCACTGCTCACTAGTACAAAAATAAAAACAAAAGACCAACAAAACCTATGAGCCAGGCACGAGGCCAGAAACTCTAGAGATAAATGACACAACCCCTGCCAATTGGCAACCCTATCCATTACACAGTGTCCCCAAGCCCTGACACGTTAAGAAAAGAGCCCATCCCAAGAACCCTAAGCCCGCGGCCCCTGTAGTGATGAGCACTGACATACTCGACAATGGCATCCCGATCCGCTATGTCCCCGAGCACCATGCGCTGAATGATGCTGTTGTGCTCCTCTTCCGAGAGGTTTTTATATGACACGAGGGGGATGTTATACTTCGTGGCTGGGGAAGGGTCCACTCCCTGAAGCCAAGGATGGTTTTCAATCTCTTCTAAAGAGGCCCTTCTCTTGGGATCTCTCTGTAGCATCCTTGTGATCAGGCTGGAAAGGAAGGTAAGTCCATTGTTAAAGCAAACTGCTGTCAGGGATTAGTAATGGTGGGTTACTGTATTTATCAGAATTGTTTCCTAAACTTATACCATCAATTTCATTACGTCCACTAGAGGTGATGGTGGGGCAGATGGGAATAAAGAAAGTGCCATCAGATGCATAAAATAAAAAATCACAACCACCAGATATACTGACAAGCCAAACACACAAATGCAGTTTCCTATCATCTAGAATTAACTCTAGGTACCAACATCTGTCCTTGAATTAACTGTGGCATAGTGGCATACCGGAATCAGATACAATGATCAGCAACGACATACAGAATAGGGTGCATGAGCCAACTTCTGTTTCCAGAAGAATGAATGACCATCCTGATGAAAGCAACCAAAATGACATATATTTTTAGACATATATTTTGTTTAAAGGCATTGTGTTGGCAGGAAGGAAGGGAGGGAGGGCAGACAGAAGCATGGACGGACGAACTACTCAGCAGGTAAAAACAGAGTAAAAGCAAGACTCTTAGGAGCAAATAACAAAGCTGGCCTTGGCCTGATTGTTTCTGCTTTTTTCTGTTTCCACACTGAGTACACGAAACAGAATATAACCAGAATATAATATGTACAGCCTACTGAAAGTGGGGGATGCAACTAGAACCCTTGCAAAGAACTGGGACCCCAGCTTCAGTGTGAAGATGAACGAGAAGAAACAAACCTACTGCTAAGATGTCAAGAGGGAAACTTGCCTGCCTCAACAGTGCTGTGGAGGTGAGATGGGGGAATTTCTTCTAAGAACTTCTAACTACAAGCTGGTCCTCTCACAAGTTTGTGGTCCAAATTAATGACAGTATATCTGTATGGTACACATAGTGAAAAAGTTAATTTTAAGAGGCTTCAGGCTGGACGTGCCCATGGGCAACTAGAAGAAAAGCAAATGCAAACTGTTTCTCTAGGGAATGTAACTTAAAAGAACTCCCACATAATTTTATAAGAAATCTGACCTCGCAGTCAAAAAGTACAAAGGAAACAAGGTACCACTGCAAGAACTGAAAGACATGATGGCAAAATCAGAATGCAAAGACATCAAATACATCTACTTCTATCAGTGAACACAATAAAAATAAATGGAATAAACTCTCCAATTAAAAGACAATGCTCAGATGGGAGCATTGGTCAGATAGGATTCATCAAAAATCCAGCTCCCAATTGTTAAAAAAAGATGTAGCGAAAAACAAGACAATAAAAGATTTAAAGTAAGAGAATGGAAACCTATATAGCACATAAATGCTAACCAAAAGACAACTGGAGTGGTTAGCTAAAACTAGATAACATAGACTGACCTTAAAGCCCAAAGCATTATTAGAGATAAATAGTGATACAAAGGTTCAATTCACCAGCAAGACACAACAGTTTTCAACTTGTTTGGACCTAATAACATTCCCCCAAAACACCCAAAGCAAACACTGAGAGACTTTCAAGAATAAGAAAAATACATTTACAATGTTGTATTAATGGGAGTAATCACTATTTTTATTTGCCTATAATATACTTCCATGTAGTGGAAGAATATCTCAGTAAGTGATAGATCAAGCAGTCAAAAGACTCAGAAGTAATTTTAAACATCGTAATAAACAAGCTTAGTCTTAAGGATTTATACAGAACTCTGACCCCAACAATTAGAAAACATACATTCTTTTCCAGAACAAAAGGATTATTTACAAAAATTGACTCCATGCTAAGCCATAGGAAGCCTTACCAATTTTAAAAAAACTAGTAACATATAGACTATATTCTTGGATCACAATGCAATTAAGTTAGAAATGAATAACAAAAAGTTAATTAGTAAAGCTACACATTTGGAAATTTAAAATACCCCTCTGAAAGTAATAGGTTAAATAAACCCATGGAACCTATAAAATAATCAGAACTGAATAACAAAAGGACTATTAATCAAAACTAATGGGATGCAGCTGAAATGGTACTAAGAGGCAATTTATAGCCTTAACTACTACCTTAGAAAAGGAAAATTTATGATCTGAACACCCAGCATAAGAAAAAGAACAAAAGAATTAGCCCATTAAGTAGGCAGAAGGAAATAATACAGACAAAAGAATATCAACAGCATAAAACCAAAAATATAATAGTAAATTAATAAAGACAAAAGATAGTTCTTTGAAAAAGATTACAATGAACAAACCTCATGTACGACTGATCAAGACAAAAATAGAGAAGGCAAAAAAATCAGTATGAGAATGAAAAAGGGCAACAACTCCACTAATTCATAGGCTTTAAAAATATAATTAGAGGATATTATAAATACTTGAGGCCAATACATTTGAAAATTTAGATAAAATGGACAAGCTCCTTAAGAAACAAAACTTAACAAAACTGACAGGAAAAAGGAAGAAGTAGGATAAAGTAGAAACTGAATGGTCCTATGATTATCAAAGATAATCCCTCTAGGAGGGAGACACCAAGAAGAGGCTTCTAAATTATTAGAACCGTTCTTTATCTTAAGCTGGATAATGGGTTCATTTCATTACATACACATTTTATCCATTCTTTTGAATGATGAATGTCAATATAAAAATAAGTTACTCTGTTTTAGTTTTTTCAGAAGGGGCTATGGAGATACTCCTTGAATTACAAACATCTAACATGCACACAACATATACCCACAGAGAGCAGCCTGCTTCCTGGGGTAGAGAATAATAATAGTAAGGGTGGGGGGGAAAGGAGGAGGAGGAGGGGGAGGGGGAGGGGAGGATTGTAATCATCATCAATAATCATCATCATATTCATCACCAATATTCATTTTGAGTGCTACTTATGTGCTAAAGACTGAGCTACAAGCTTTATATACATTAACTCATTTAATTTTCACAATAACCCTGTAAGGTAGGTTCCACCATTCTCATATCATTAGTAAACTGAGAAACCAGTAGCTGAATCCAGAGAGTTGGAATTCCTAAATTCTTAACTATGGCCTAAGATGGGGATCCACTTGGAGAAAAGGTTCCTCAAGCTCAGATTTCCTTCTTATCAGCTGATGGGAGAAACTAAAAACTTTATTATTCTAGCAAAATCCTTTAAGTAGCTATCATCTCAGGTGACCTTATTTTAAAATATCACCACAATATCAAAGAAATACTGAACTTCCAGCAGTTCTTTTACTCCATTATGAATTTATCACTACACATATCACAGTACTATATATATAGTACTTTAAATTCCAAGTAATCAGCTTGCATATACTTCTTCCCATAGTCACATGAACCAAAACAGAGCTCTTCAGTCAACTGGGGAGAGAGGTACATGAATAAAATTATGAGGCATGCTATGTAAATCCTAAAATGGTGTGTTGATGGTCTATTTCAGGAAAGAAAATTCCCTAACTCTTCTCTGGAACGTCAAATAATTCCAGGTGCAAAAAGAGAAAGTAGTTCTTATGGTAATTCTTCAAGTGAAAGTAACCCACTTCTCCTGGAGGCTGAGGAGGCATATAATGGGTTTCTTGAAAACTGGCATATTTGAAAAATAGACTAATACATTCTGTACTCCAATATTAAATTTCAATCATATTCTGTGGTTAACTCCCCAAAACATACTTAACAAGAGCAGAAATATTGGGTTCAAAAATTAAAATGAACAAAGATACCCACATACTTTTTTTTTTTTTTACTTACTCTTTACACCCTTTAGATACGTGGGATGGTACTGTATATTTGCAATCCATGATCATGGTCAATGTTTCACTGTCATTGGCCTCTTGAAATGGTGGCTGCCCACACACCAACATGAAAAGGATCACTCCCAGACTCCATATATCTACAAATCAAAGACACACTGTTAAATACTGAATTAGTTAGACAACAAAAAACACTCAGAGGAGCAAAAGTAGACTAACAAGATTATTTTATTTTGAAGAGTCAAAACACCTTCTAGAAACAAATGAAAACAAAACATGATGATCCAAAACCTATGTGATGCAGCAAAAGCAGTTCTAAAAGGGAAGTTTATAGCAATGCAGTCTTACCTCAGGAAACAAAAAAAAGCCCAAATAAACAACCTAACCTTACACTTAAAGCAACTAAAGCAACAAAACCCAAAGTTAGTAGAAGGAAAGAAATCATAAAGATCAGAGCAGAAATAAAAGAAATAGGGATGATGAAAACAATAGTAAAGATCAATGCAACTAAAAGCTGGTTCTTTGAAAAGATAAACAAAATTGATAAACCTTTAGCCAGACTCATCAAGAAAAAAAGGGAGAGGACTCAAATCAATAAAGTTAGAAATGAAAAAGGAAAAGTTACAACAGACACCACAGAAATACAAAGGATCATAAGAAACTATTACAAGCAACTGTATGCCAATAAAATGGACAACCTAGAAGAAATGGACAAATTCTCAGAAAGGTACAATCTTCCAAGACTGAACAAGGAAAAAACAGAAAATATGTACAGACCAATCACAAGTACTGAAATTGAAACTGTGATTAAAACCTCCCAACAAACAATAGTCCAGGACCAGATGGCTTCACAGGCAAATCCTATCAAGCATTTAGAGAAGTGTTAACACCTATCCTTCAGAAACTATTTCAAAATATTGCAGAGGAAGGAGCAGTCCCAAACTCATTCTAAGAAACCACCATCACCCTGATACCAAAACCAGAAAAAGATACAACAAAAAAAGAAAATTACAGGCCAATATCAGTGATGAACATAGACACAAAAAATCCTCAACAAAATACTAGAAAAATGAATCCAACAATACATTAAAAGGATACCCACACCATGATCAAGTGGGATTTATCCCAGAGGTGCAAGGATTTTTCAATATCCACAAGTCAGTGTGATACACCACATTAACAAACTGAAGAATAAAAACCAGATGATCATCTCAATAGCTGCAGAAAAAGCTTTTCACAAAATTCAACACCCATTTATCATAAAAACTCTCCGGAAAGTGGGCACAGAGGGAACCTACCTCAACATAATAAAGGCCATATATGACAAACCCACAGCTAACATCATTCTCAACAGTGAAAAGCTGAAAGCATTTCCTCTAAGATCAGCAACAAGACAAGGATGTCCACTCTCACCACTTTTATTCAACATAGTTTTGGAAGTCCTAGCCACGGCAATCAGAGAAGAAAAAGAAATAAAGGGAATACAATTTGGAAAAGAAGAAGTAAAACTGTCACTGTTTGCAGATGACATGATACTATACATAGAAAATCCCAAAGATGCTACCAGAAAACTACTAGAGCTAATCAATGAATCTGGTAAAGTTGCAAGATACTAACACAGAAATCTGCTGCATTTCTATACACTAACAACAAAAGAGCAGAAAGAAAAATTAAGGAAACAATCCCATTTACCATCACATCAAAAAGAATAAAATACCTAGGAATAAACCTACCTAAGGAGGCAAAAGACCTGTACTCCAAAAACTGTAAGACACTGATGAAAGAGATCAAAGGTGACACAAACAGATGGAAAGATACGCCATGTTCTTGGACTGGAAGAACAATATTGTCAAAATGACTATACAATCCAAGGTAATCTACAGATTCAATGCAAGCCCTGTGAAATAAATTACCAGCCCTGTGAAATAAATTTTCAGATCTAGAACAAAAAAATCTTAAAATTTATATGGAAACACAAAAGATCCCAAATAGCCAAAGCAATCTTGAGAAAGAAAAACAGAGGTGGAGGAATCAGGCGCCCTGACTTCAGACTATACTATAAAGTTACAATAATCAAAACAGTATGGCACTGGCACAAAGACAGACTAACAGATCAGTGGAACAGGATAGAAAGCCCAAAAATAAACCCATGTACCTATGGTCAATTAATCTATGATGAAGGAGGCAAGAATATACAATGGAGAAAAGACAGCCTCTTCAATAAGTGGTGCTGGGAAAACTGGACAGCTACATGTAAAAGAATGAAATTAGAAGATTCTCTAACACAATACACAAAAACAAACTCAAAATGGATTAAAGACCCAAATGTAAGGCCGGATACTATCCAACTCTTAGAAGAAAACATAGGCAGAGCACTCTTTGACATAAATTTCAGGAATATCTTTTTGGGTCCACTTCCTAGAGTAATGAAAATAAAAATAAACAAATGGGACCTAACTGAACTCAAAAGCTTTTGCACAGCAAAGGAAACCATAAACAAAACACAACGCAACCCACAGAATGGGAGAAAATATTTGCAAACGATGTGACCAACAAGGGATTAATCTCCAAAATATACAAACAGCTCATGCAGCTCAATATCAAAAAAACAAACAACCCAATCAAAATATGCACAGAAGATCTAAATAGACATTTCTCCAAAGAAGACATACAGATGGCCAAGAGATACATGAAAAGCTGCTCAACATCACTAATTATTAGGGAAATGCAAATCAAAACTACAATGAGGTATCACCTCACACGGGTCAGAATGGCCATCATCAAAAAGTCTACAAACGATAGGGGACTTCCCTGGTGGTCCAGTGGCTAAGACTCTGTTCTCCCAACATAGGGAGACTGGGTTCAATCCCTGGTCAGGGAACCAGATCCCACATGCCACAACTAAAGATCCCACGTGCCGCAACTAAAAGATCCCTCATGCTGAAACGAAGATCCTGCGTGCGTCAGTGAAGATCCCGTGTGCCACAGCTAACACCTGGTGCAGCCAAATTAATTAATTAATTAATTAAAAATTTTTTAAAAGTCTACAAACAATAAATGCTGGAGAGGGTGTGGAAAAAGGGGAACCCTCCTAGAACCCTCCTACACTGTTGGTGGGAATGTAAATTGGTACAGCCACTATGGAGAACAGTATGGAGGTTCTTTAAAAAACTAAAAATAGAGATACCATATGATGCAGCAACCCCCACTCCTGGGCATATATATGGAAAAAACCATACTTTGAAAAGATACATGCAACCCCATGTTCTTTGCAGCACTATATACAATAGCCAAGACATGGAAGCAGCCTAAATGGCCATCAACAGATGAATGAAGATGTGGTACGTATATGCAGTGGAATATTACTCAGCCATAAAAAAAGAATGAAATAATGCCATTTGCAGCAACATAAATGGACCTAGAGATGATCATACTAAGTGAAGTCAGACAAAGACAAATATCATATGATATCACTTTTATGTGGAATCTAAAAAATGATATAAATGAACTTATTTACAAAACAGAAACAGACTCACAGACTTAGAAAACAAACCTATGGTTACCAAAGGGGAAAGGTCAGGGAAGGGATAAATTAGGAGGTTAGGATTAACATATACACACTACTATATATAAAAGAGATAATCAACAAAGACCTACTGTATGGCACAGAGAACTCTACTCAATACTCTGTAATAACCTATGTGGGAAAAGAATCTGAAAAAAGAACTGATATAGGTATATGTATAACTAAATCACTTTGCTGCATACCTGAAACTAACACAACATTGTAAATCAACTTTACTCCAACATAAAAAATTTTTAAAAACATAAAACAAAATTTTAGGAAAGCATTATACCTCAAAGTAAAAAGATCTAGGGAAGAGAACTTAAGCCTCAGTCAGGCAGGGAAGGTATCTGTCGTATTCCCTGTTTTTATATTCACTTAAGACCCAAGCAAGTGCCAGGCACATAGGGAATGGTCAATAAATGTTCAATGAAGAAATGAATTAATTCATTTATTAATGGCAAGAACATCAACTGGAAAGTACCTATCAAGGTTCTCAAACCAATGTACACACACTGCCATTTTTCCCATTGTATTATACACCAGAGATAAAACTAACATACTAATACTCTGAGACATGAAAAGGGTTTTGCCTAAGGTCACAATTGTCCAGGTTGTTCTTAAACCTCAGTCCTGGTCAGGTAACCAAATCATGTTACAGACAAGAAAATTAAAGCTCAGAGAGGAGAAAAATATTCCTGGGCTGGGATGTCAATGAGGAAAAAGACTGGTTATGTATTACTTCAGAGGAAAGAACTAGGACTGAAGGTATAGTAATCAGAAGGCACACTTTGACTTTAAAAACAGCAGATGCTACTTAATAAAACCATGATAACACTGGAAAAGGTAGTACGTTAGTAAAGTACTACCATCATCTAAGTAACCATCGTCTAATCTCCTGCATAAGGCACTCTTGTACTGGTTGGAAAGCTGGACTAGCTGACATCTGAGGACCCTCTCAACACTAACTCCTATAATAACAAATAACCCCCTACTTCTCACCACTAAATAAAAAACAAAGCCATCACTCAGATGGAAAAATAATGACTCAATTTAGGAAGGCCATCACAAGTCATTCATTCATTCATTCCAGAAACTAAAGTATAGACATGATTATATGAACACGCATGTAACACGACATCAATTCAAGAAGCTTTCTAGACCATGAAAGGCTTAGAAGAGAGTAAGGGGCAGGCCACAAGGCCTTTGTCACCACATCTGTTAACACTCAACCTCTCTTTTCATTTAAGCTTAAACACCCAAAATTATGTAGGTTCCATGAGAATTAAAACTCGTTAATAAAACATCTTTTCCTTGGTCCAGATTAAACAGAGGGCAATAAAGGCAGAAACCCAAAAGTCACACACACTGATTTTTTTATATGTACAATAAATTTTACTAAGGATGCTCCAATAGAAATTAGTGAAGGAGATGGGGAAATCTACTAAAATTAAAACATTTATATAAATGAGAACGAAAGGGACCTGAGGATCACTCAGTTCAAACCCTTGGCTCTGCAGTGTCCCCAAGAGGCTGCCTGGCATTACTTGTTGGATGCATGAATTATCTTACTGCCCCAGGACAGCAAGGTGTCTCAGGGCTCCACTCCACTCATTGACCCACATTTCTTCATCTTCATTTTGGAATCCAGAGGGCCATCCCCATTCAAAGTCAAACAATCTCAGTAATGGTGGTTAGTTGCACCTGTTTTTTTAAATATTCAGTGAGAAGAATTTATATCCCCAATTCTAGGAATACCTTATTAAGATTTTTAAAAGGAAACTTATAGAGTTGATGTTTAACTTAAACTCTCTTTGTACAACGTGAACCTGCTATTTCTGGTCACCTGCTCCAACTCCCTAGCCACCACTGTGAACAACTGGCAATTACAATTATTCTCCCTTTAATGCATGTGTCCTTCATTTTACAAAACAGTCATGATCTAGAAATTAACTGTAAAGTAAACCCACCTTTTCACTGATGTTCATTACACAAGGAGGGAAGTTTCTGTTTATAATATAAACATTAATATATACATAATAATCCCAAAGAGGGGATTTTAAATGGCTTACAATAAAAATACATAATCATAAAAATCAAGATAGTTAAAAAACTTTCTTCTGTTGTTACAATATTGACAGTGCCTAATGCTACTACTGTAACCAAACCTAACCATTAATACATATACATTTGAGATATAATAAATTCATATCTTTCCATATAAATCCTAAAAACACAATAATTTTTATGAGTTTGGCTAAATTATTTCTTCTACCATTTCATACTCTAACTAGTTTGGTTTTTTACTTTTTCTCTATGCTAAACTGGAGATGATACCTGACAGTACAATTATACAAAACCAATGATTTAAAAATACAACAAATAAAATAAATATCAACTAATAATTACCCCAAATTCTAATTTGGTTAAAGAAACTCTCTTCTCCTGTTAAATATTAACCTCAATAGCAACAAGGAAGTCCAATTATTTGGAAATGTTCTCTTCCGGATCATTTGCCCAAGCAAGCTAACACACTCTGCCTGTAAGGAACTGATGCATGGTTAGAAGAGTAGAAAAGAAAAACAACATAAATATATACACTGTTTCCACTGTTTTCAGTTACGGCTCAAATAATTTCTGAACATGGAAATGCTTACAATTTGAGAAACTCAGAAATACAATTCTATGGCAAGTAGTTTCCAAAGCTAAACGACATGATTTGAAGCATGTAAACTGGAGAAGAACGGCAGTGTAACTGAGGGGGTAAAGTTTTGGAAAGGGCAAATAACCCTCTCATGGACACGACATTATTCAAGGGACCATTTATTCCATTTGCTTATTTTCCAGACTTTTTCTCTTCTTACTCTACTTTTTGTCTTTGAATCATTAACTTTTCCATCCTAGGCGCCAAAGGAAAGAGATAAAAAGAGTCACTAAACAAACACGAAGTATGACTTTAACCAAGTTATTGAAAAATATGTTTCCCATCTTGAAAAATGAGAATAGTTACTTCCTCTTAAAGCTGCTGTAGGCATTAAACGGATAAGAATCAAATTCATGGTTAAGTATTCAGGACAGAGACCGGCACACAGAAAGCATTCCCAAGGAGGCTGCTGCCGCCCCGCTCTTGTTCACCTGTGCCAGGCTCTGTCTAGGCACAGCAAACACAGAAATAAATGAGAGACACCCTTGCCCTTTTGGGGCTCCTAATTCACTGTGAGAAACAGACAGCAGGTAACAGAAACAGAAAGCAGGTAAGCTCAAGAAGGCACAAAGCCAACACAGCAAAGAAAAACTAAGAGACTGGGGGGAGGCAGGAGGAACAAGGAAGGCCTTTTAGTAATTCAGGTTAAAAAAAAAAAGAAAAAGGTGGTAACTCAGGAGTTTGGTCCCCAGGACTACACATCTGGTGTTACAGGACTAAGAGTGGAATCAAGAAAGATTATCTATGATATTCCACCCAAAATAAGGGAGGGAGGGGGTACTTGTCTTAATAAAAATTCATTTTAGTGGATATTTTAAATTACCTTTTCCATAAAAAAAAATAACTTGCTAATAAAACTACAAACTCCCAAGGCATAGATCATAGCCTAAGCTTGAGCTCCTAGGACCACAAGGGATCCACCAAGTCTGTAATTGGGGCGGGGGGGGGGGATGAGTAGGGAAAGTTAGAGAAAGAGCATGGAACGGGGACTTTACATTATTTTCATTAAAAAAAATGTCAGTGGAATTGTCTATTCATACTAAAGGTCCACAGGTTAACAAACATCAATCATCTGAAAAATCAAACTTAATGACTACTACCTGAAGCATATGTTTTTATTTCAGACCCAGCTACAGACCCTTGGTTAATAATAGAAAAAGAAAATAACACTTCATAAATACAGTTCCTTTGGTTAAAAAAAAAACCTTCCAACTCATGGAAGGGGAAGGAGTAGAAAGATAATGAAGTCTGTTAGTACGAAGGGTGGGAATTACCGGTCCCCTTACTGGCTCTCAAGGTAGCTAGAAATAAGATCACAAGAATGAGCACTGAAGTCTCATCTGCTAACATTCAGTAGGTCAATTCATCATAATACAATTGAATTATGCTATCTCTAGGGTTGGAGGTGGAGTTTATATTACTAAGTTCATTTAGGCAGGCTAACAAAAGATCAAAATGAAAACAAAACAGAATAAAAGAGTGATTACTTTGAGAAAAAGTAATTGCCAAAGGGTGTGGAAGGGAAAATGTCACAACTACTGAAAGGTTTTCTGAAAATTTCTGAAGTGAATTATCTCGACAGCAAAAGAACAAACAGGGATTAGAAAGTAATAAAAATGGGAAGACCAGAAGAAAGATTTTAAGTAGAACCCTCTATTTTTTCCCTCTGGCTTTCTTTTATCAGTGTAGCCATGAGTCATGAAACAAGTAACAGGAATAGAATGTTCTAAAACCACTATAGATGAGCTAGGGACCAGCACCTTTTATAACACCACTCACAACTGGCAGAATTTATGCAATCACTTTGCAGTTCCAACTACGGTCACTAGCAACTGACATATGACCCAATACTAATGTTAAAGGGAATGCTTTCTTAGAATAGCAAGTACTGTTGCAGAAGTGTGTAGGTCCCAGGAGTTCTATAACAAAACCTAGAGCCTTTGTTTCTTGTATGATATTCAGAAACCTAATCTCTATGGTCCACTGATGTGAATTCCTATCTACATTGTAAGAACTACTCATCTGCATTCAAAATCACCTAGAGCTCTGGTTTTCAAGGATTCTTTCTTGCTCTGGACAAGATCAGTGGCTGCTTCTAAGGGACATAACTAGAGACCGTTCTGAAAGTAGAAAACTGTCAGGTCATTTGAACTAACAGTGTAAGACTGAGGCAGAAGAGGAATGAAGCATGTGGACATGTCCTATTATTTCTGGTTTTATCAACACTCTAGTTGGAAGCAAAGCTGTATTATTTAACAAGGAATCACTTCTTCTCTTTAAAGAAAAGAGTGAGAATGAATGTCGACATCTCATACCTACTTGAAAAAACTTCTTTCCCAGACCTGAATCCACCTAAATGTGCCTTGGGGACTTCAAAAATCAGTGCTGCCCAAACAAAGCTTATCATCTTTTACCCAAACCTATTTGTCCTCATTTGTATTCTAACTTGGTCAATGACACCTTCACCCACCCAATCAAAACTCAGGAGACCTCCCAGACTCTACACTCTGTTGGTCCTCTGACTTCCACGCCAGGGAGATCGTGCCAATTCCAGTATGTGCTTAGACACAGCGGTTTCCACCACTGACCCTCACGTTCCCTGAGGTCTCCCCACACTGCCCTCCAACCTCGGGAGCTGGGCCAGCTGGTGATTTCAGCATCACCACAGCCAGCTGTAACTACAGATGTTCTCCTGTCCTCCTCCACTGCGCAGAGCTCCTTGAGTGCAGAGTATGTCCCCTGCACCCAGGCAGTCCTGCTCCACAGAGGTCTGCTGAATGGAGTGAAACTGAAACTAAAAACAAAGTAGTACTTCTGCAAATGCCATTTGGGTAGAGCCCCCAGGAGGCAGATGAAGCGGAAGTCTGAGGTACAGAGGCAGTGAGCAGCTAGTGAGAGGGAAAGGAGACTAAGAAGGGCTCGGGGTACAGTGGGGGGGTGTGGAGGTCAATGAGGACAAGCTGCAGTGTCAGCTGTTTAAGGCCTTATGCAAACTTGTTTTTTTAAGTCGCAAGAAAACAGGGAAAAGTTCAAGAAGTCAGAGGTTATCAGTCACACACTGTGGGACTATACACGTTCACACAAAACCAAACCAGACAAGCAGCAGACACCCTTCCAACTCAGCATTCTTTCATAAGTCACTTTACGAGTCTGATTTTGAAACCAGTTAGGAAGTGAACTTCACAGATGAAGAAGGAAAGATAAGACAAGCTAAAACATAATAGCTGTGTGATTTCTTTCAGTATAGCCTAAGGAAAAGAGCATGCCTGGGCTAAAGCGTCAAAGACCTAGGTTCAAACCCTACCTTGGCCATTTAATTAGCTATGTATTCTTGGCCAAGTCACCCAACTTCTTCACATCTTAGTTTTCTCTTCTTTAAAATGTGGACACCACTACTTATCTGGTACTTTCTGAGACGCTGACAGGGTGTCTGAGCAAACAGTGCTACATGTATTACTGCAGAGTCTGCAAGGATCATAAATGGTCACACCTCTAGATATAGGAGTGGGACTGGTGGGAGAAAGCAAAAGGGATTTTATACTTTTTATTAAATATATTTCTGTATTATTTGAATTATCTTACAAGAACATTCATTTATTACTTGTAAAAAAAGTAATTAGAAATTAGCTGTACTTAATATTCTGATGTGTACATACTTTAACTGAATAAGCAGAAACTTCTTTATAGGAATGTAAAAGATATTAAAAAAAAAAGTCTAGACACGTTCTCTAGTCACCGAGCCTGTGACTCTTAGCCTGTGGTCCGGGGGCATTCGGTTCCGCAGGGTTCCCTTAACAGCTTCATAGACCAATCTGCCCATAGCATGAATACCTACAGTAGGAAATATATTACTTTTCATTTTTAGCACAAATAATTTCCTTCAAGGATTAAGAAAACTCAAATACGAACTCACTGATGTTTCATAAGCACCCCTGAGAGTCTTACAGAATGTGATGAAAGAAAAAAGGGCAGAGTTATATGGGTCCAGACTCTCTGGATAACCTGTTTTCCTGGTGGTATCTCGGTACCACAGTGTCTAGGGAGAGGATTTGGGTCTCATGAAGCCTGGGAAGGGGTCAGGGTAGTGCTGCTGGGCTGGGTCACCCTCTAGTTCTACTCCCCTGCTTCAGGACAAACCTGAGGGTTCTCAAGGGGAAGGTGACCCTGAAGCCAGAGCCACCACAGTCATCCACCTCGGGTATATTCCCAAAGTCAGTCTGGATGCTCTGGCTTCCTAGAAATTTCCACCCTCAGAACAATCCTTCAAAGTACTGATTTCTACATACCCTGGTGAAGCAAGAATCAGTTACAAATTCATACCTTTCCAAAATTAGATCTTTTATTTAAAAAAACCTTATGAAACCTAAATACTTCCTTTTACAAGCTTATGAGAAAAGTCTCTAACTTTTGTCCAATTTTATTACACTAGTCACAAAGCCTAAAACGTTCACATATGAGAAATATTTTTTTAAATGTGGAAACAAGCGCCATCAGGATGGCAACATGCATGAGTACATTCTTCGACTACAAATTTCAACGTGGACACTTTTCAAAGAGGGGGTGTACTGGAGCACTGCCTCATCGTGGACACTCAGGGACTTGGATTTCGTTTTAAGAAGTGATTTTACATGATTATGACAGGAATATGACAAATGCAAAGTGATTTCACAATTTGGCTCGGATCTAGAAAGTAAAAATGTTGAAATTCAGTACCAAACCTAAAAATGTCCAAGTCAATTGTCTAATCAAACAATAGCAACTATGCAGACTAAAGAATAAATCTGAAGCCTGCACTAACTTGATGCTTTAGTTTAATAGCTAGTGGAGTATTCTGATGTTTTCTTATATTGATTTTAAAAACACTGAGCCTTTTGCATAAGATTGAGGTGTGCTAACATAAGACAAATATGCAAGCCATTACAATACCAGTTAATAAAAATCACCTGCACATGCTGACTCTTGAGGGTTCTCTTTCAAAATGCAACGAACACAGCTCTCTGGGCACAGAGATACAAAGTCAAATGAGGTGTGTCCTTTAACGGATCACGGCATTACCCTAGACTCCCTAAAATGTTAAACTTGTCGGGAGACTTTAACGTTATCATTTGCGGATAAAAAGAAATAAACTTTAAAATAGTGTATTTGCTATAAAAAGATTCAAAATTCAAAATATTAGTTCTTGAAATGTTTGTTTTGGTTAGTTCTCCCTGCATAATGCCTAAACTAGTCATGTGGTTTAAAAATGTATACAAGCTATTTTCCTACATTAAAAAAATCAACACATCTTTCTAGGGATTACAATAAACACAACCTGGTTGGTTCTACACAGGATTATAACTTTTAGATTCCTTCATATTAAAACTTTAGCTAGAGAGTTCTCTCAAATATAACCACACATTTCCTGTATTTAAAAGTTAACGCTTACTTTCTTCAGATTATGAAATACATGTTTAATGACAGTAAGTTTCTATTAGCAGCCTGGGGGAAGCTCCCCCATTCCCAACACCACCATCTTTCATATTAGCCTATTAGATAGGTAAAGATATAACAGATTTGTTTTAATTTGCACTGTCCTGATTATTTTCTCCCAATTTCTCCAAGGTATAATTTACATACACTAGAATTCACCATTGTCAGTGCGCATCTCTGCAAGTTCTAACAAATGTAGTCGTGGAACTACTATCACAACCGAGACACGGAGATACAGAGCATCACTCCAGAAAGTTCCCTGTGCCTCTTTGCAGTCAACAACTCCTCCCAGCCCAGCCCCTGGCAACCACGGGTCTGTTTCATGTCCCGAAAGTGTTGCCTGTGAATGGACTCATACAGTGTGTAGTCTCTGAAGTCTGGCTTTCTTCACGGATGCATCTGAGATCTGTCCATGTTGCTGCACGTGCCAATAATTCATCAGTTCTTACTGCTGAGTGGTGTCCCTTTACACAGGTGTTCCACAGTTTATTTAAGATTGAGACCATCATGAATAAAGTCACTAAAAACATCTGTGTACAGGTGCTCACGCAAATTTAAATGTTCATTAGCCTTGGGTAAATACCTAGGAGTGGGTTTGCTAGGTCATATGTTAGCTTTATTAGAAACTACCCAATAATATGTGTGGGTTTATTTATGGATTCTTTATTCTATTCCACTGATCATACCCTTTTGCTAATACCATACAGTCTTGATTACTGTAGCTTTATACTAAGTCCCAAATATTCTAATTACTCTTAAGGTTAACCTCTTCCTTCTTTATCGGCTATTTAAATGACTTGTAAATCGACTCCTCACTTGTCTTTAGGAGAGTTTTCTCACTGATTTGTAAGAGCTCTTTCTACAGTAAGAATAGTTATCAACTATATTACAAATTATTTCCCCAGTTTGTTTCCATCATAATTTTGTTTTAAACATATATGCACCATACCCATAAACTGTAATCAAATCGATCACCATTTCTTTATAATTCCTGTTTAGAAAGGCCAAGATCTTACGAATATTCAACTTTTTTTTGTGGTGGGGAGGCTTAATTCTTCATATACAAATCCTGAATTCACCTGGAATTTATTGTGACATATGACATAGGTAGGGATCTATCATCCCTTCTTCTTGAAATATTTAATTATTCCAGTATAACTTATTAAATAATTCTTCCCCTGATGCCTTCTGATAATGGAGGAATTTAAAATCATTAAGGCCTCTTCCTTTTTCTACCTCACTTAAAATCACCAGCTAAAGAATCATGGTAAGATACAGAGGTGCCCTTGGGCACCAGTCCTTACACTAAAGGGCCACAAAGCAGAAACTGACGTGTGTGTCCAGCAAGTATACGGCACCACTATTTGCCAGGCACTGTGCTAGGTGCTGAAATGCAGTCCTCACAAGACCTTAGAGGTTGGCAATGAAGGGAGAATTTCCAGGAGCGCGGGCACTGCTGCCCTTGGGGTCCTGGGCCCTGCCACAGTTCGTTTCTGTTCATTCATTTACAGAGATGAATGAATGTTACAACCACCACCTGGCTTATAAAAGATAGCTAGCTCCACCTTATCTTCCATCTAAGATTCCCCTTTTAGAGCTGCTTCCATGGCAAGCATGTATCTCGCTCTACCTCCAAAAGTACCCGTAAGCCCGGATAAAAGCCTGGACTCCAGGTTACAAAGGGGCAGATCATGTTTTTAAGAGTTTTCAATTACGATTTCTTGATTCTTCCTCATCTCTTGTTGCTATCAGTGTGCCGGCCTCTAGGAGGTCCCTTTGCTACCTATCAGCTGAAGCTACAAAAATAAACTTATTCAACTTGCTAGAATTTTATGTAAAATTAACTAATAAATAAGGATATGAGTGAGACCCTGAATGACAACTGTAAACAAAATACATGAGCTTTGTACATGGGCTGAGGGCAGTCCATTTCAGCATCCCAGCAGCCTTTATTTGCTTGCTTTCTGGTGCTCTACTGTGTTCAGGACAACTCAAGAACTAATCTAAAGAAAGGGCTCAATAAGTACTTTCCCTAATTGGTAGGAGACACTGATAGCTAAGGATTCTGAAGCTCATTTCTCCTACATAAAGTAACACAAGAACAATTTCAGAAAGCTTCCTTACCATATGAAAAGCTACTCCCTTCACTCCCCTGATAGCAGCCAGAAGAGTCAAAGGTTAGAAAGTTAGGGAACACAAATTCTCTACCTATTCTTGCCTCTGCTGATTGACGAGTTCATTTTAATACTGAAGCTAGATGGTAAGTCCAAGAAGTTTTTATCAAGCTATTTACTGACAACTTGATAATACAACTATCCTTGAGACAGACAGCACCGTACGCCACCCATAAACTGATGACTGAGAAAAAAAATTAGGACTAATCTAAAACCACTAGGAATCTTCTGCTTCCAGGTAGAATACAATGGGTTGTAGCAGACTGAAGGTCCTGCTCTAACAACTAGAAACAAAAGGATAACTTGCAGAAATCATGATTTTAAAGCCTTGGGAACAACAGGAATAGATGAACTAAAATTCCAGACTGGAAAGAGCCCTTTCTAGAGCTAAGGCAGAAATTCAAACAAGAATCATGTGACCTCCAGAGTTTCAGTGGATCACAAATGTTCCTGAAAAAGGTTTAAGCCCAATCAACTTATATTACACTATAACTAAAAGAGTATCTTAGGTATAACATCATTTTTAAAACCCTGAAAACCAGGTAAGGTTAGGAAAATATAGCTACTCTGATGCAAGAATATAAGCTTACAGTGAACTGATATTTAATGTCTCATATATCAATCACTGCTATCTGTATACATTAGTCTCTTAAGAATTTGTTAAACCAGTTTCAGCCCTCTAGAAACAAATTACCACTGCGTACAAAACTGGGAATCACACCCTGGAACATGGGGGTCACACCACCTGAGGGGCTTCCCTGCATCTACTGGAGCTCCCAATCCATGTTAAGTCTCTTTTAAACTGTAACAAGAACCTCCAAAGGTCAGTGAAGAGTTAATACACACAAATTCTGTTAACACAAAACGGGTTTAAAAAAAAAAAAAATCTTACCTAACACACCAAATACCTACAGATTAAGTCTACTTTGGTTTTAAAAAATAAAAAGAACACTGTACCCGCAATGACTTGATGTTCCTTTTGGAAGTAGCCCTATCTAAAACCTTACCTCCAATTTTCCATTACAATCTTCCCAAGTCATAGCTAGGAAACTAAAAACACAACAAGGAAAATGAGAGCTCTAATATATAAAACGAATTAGATACGCACAAAAAACAAGGCCACTCACTATTCCACACCTGTATTTTATGCCCCAAAGCTTATTTCGAAAGTGCTTGAGCTTATTCCTTCTGTCAGAAAGTTGTGGGCCCACTTTTTACTCAGCCCCAAGGTCTCATCTAAAAAGGGGCTTCACAGTGGTCCGTAAAACACCTCAGAAACTGCACCTCTGCATCTCTCCGAACAGAGGCACCACAGCTTTCATCAGACTCATGGTGAGTCTAGGACTCATTAAATATACATACAGAACGGCAAGAAAAAGGAGTTCTGAAGTGACCAAAGAGAGCAGGAGGAGCCATGGGGGGCGACCACCATTAAACTTTGTAAAGAAGTTTAGAAGAACGTACATTTTCATTTCTTACTCTCTGTAATGTTTATTCATTTAAACAAACATTAAGAGCTTGCTGTGTTTACCAGGAGATGAGGATGGGACACAGATACAAACACAGTTCCCTCTCTCCAGGATCTTACTACTGAGCAAGTGGGACAAGTGAGCCATCTGGAGTGATTAGGCTTGGCATCACCCCATCCAATTCCAAAGGGAAAAGGCACGCAGGGCATATGTCCTCTGCAACTCATCACCCTCTTTTTTTAGCCATTCACAAGCCTTCTATTATTTTTTATCCAACAAACTAGAGTGCCTACTCTGTGCCTGGCTGCATCCCAGGCACCAGAATTTAGGCGTATCTATGAAGAGGGTCTCCCTTCACAGTCTTATTTTCCTACTCACCAGACGTTGTCACAAATGCTGAGGGCCCACAATTTTTTCCTTAGGTTCCAGGGTTTAAAATAATTCTGAATTAAAGTTTTAAAATATTAAATTAGGCAGTGTCTTATACTATACTGGATGTAATTTTAAACACATCACCATCAGGCTAACAAATCAATAAAAATTAGCTAAGATACACCAATGTCTTCCAAACACAGTGTAGATTATATAGAAAATGTGCTACACAGAATGATGGGACTGAGACATGAAAAATGGTGAAGGGCACGAATTGGCATCAAAGCTGTAAGGAAGCATCAGCTCCACACAGGAGTCTCTGCTGGTGAACTTGGCCTAGCTCCGGGGTTCCTGTGCCATGTCTGCTCTCCACCTTTGTCTACCAAAGTCCACATTAACAGGTGAGGATCTGACTGACAGAAGCCATAGTCCTTGAAAGAAGGAAACCACACTCTGTGAGTTAAGGTGACTGTGAAAGCGCTGCCCAAGCAGCCACCCTGGGAGTCATGACAGGACCCGCCGGGCAGGGTTTCTCCAGAAAGCGGGGCCTGCGGTTGACTAGCCCGGCCAGGCCCGCCTCAGGGAGCGCACGGGAGAGACATGAAGCCGGCACCCTGACGTAAGCAGACACGCATCCTTCAGCAGCTCTTAAACACACGACAGTCACTCCACAGGCCATTCGGAGCTCTGAGTCTGTTCAGCAGTGTGCGCTCTGACTGAAAGGATTCCAAATTTCCTGTGTCACTGAGTTGGTTCTACTATATTTTGTTTTGTGAACTAGCCTTTTCTTTAACAGGTTTATGCCTCTCCCCACAAATAAAAAGCTTAAAAAACACCCAAGCAGATTATGATGTTTTCAACTCCCCAAAGGTTTCCTAGGCTACAACCTGAAGTGAAGATAAGTAGTTTCGGTTTCCATATGTACTTATGTATTAAAATAGTTCCTGTTTGGGGTGTTTTGAACAACTCTTCTGAAGTTCCAAGAAACTAACCAGTCATCAAATAAACATCAGGACTTTCACTTGTTTTTTTAAAATCTAACATGAAAACACACACACACCACACACACCCCTTCTTTAGAAGTCAACCTACTCCCTAAACACAAAAAAACCTAACATTCTGAAAGTTAAACACAACTAAAAACACGAGCGGGAAAGCACACGTGCACAGGCCTGCCCTTCCCCCGGTTCTCCCATGCAGCCAGCGTTTCAGAAGTTCCCCCAGGACAAATTTCCAGAGGAGCGAGCACCTCAGGAAGGAAAATGAGGCCAATGCAGCCCCACAGAAACATGAAGGCGGCGTGTTTCTCCTCCAGAGGAGGACATGCTGAGACAGTCCGAGCTGCCGGCTGAAGGGGGTCTTCATTCACCTAAACCCTACAACAGTCCTAAGGCGGGAACCATTCCTACCTGCACTGCACAGAGAGGTGAGGCAAGTGAGGAAGGAGATCGGCTGGGTGGGGAGAAGGTGAGGCCTGAGGGCAGGGGGCTGGGAGACAGCAGGACCCTGAGGCTGGGCTGGGGCGGGAGGAAGGTGACTGACAGCCCATGTGGCTGGAGCTGAGCAGCGACAGGGAAAACCGGGAGGGAAAGTCAGGGAAGAAATGGGGGGAGCCGACCTTGAGGGTCACGCGGCCACAGTGAGGACTCCAGTTTTGACTCTGGGTGGAATGGGAAGTCTTTAAGGTGTTCTGAGCAGAGGAGTGACACAACAGACTCCAGTCTTCAAAGGAACTGAGCAGCACCGTTTTCCTCCTCGGCAGGGGTGACCTGAGACTGCCGCCTCGGGCTGCAGACCCGAGGAAGCCCCTCCTTACAGCTCTCCTTAAAGCTGCTCCCCAGGGCACCTCCGACTCGCCCTTGCCCCAAGCCCCAGAAGCCACCTCTCCCCGGAACTGTCAGTATCTGAGAAGGGCAGCAGCACGGAACAGAGAAAAGGAAAGCAGCTTCCAAAATCCCTTCTCTTACCTGCTTCCTAAGATACACGCACTCGTGCGTATCAGCCCAACTCTTACCTCCTCAGACAGAATACCCAAAGACTCAGATCAGGGCTGGGCTCTAGTTTGAAAAGTAGGTGAACAGTAACTTCCAGTTTTTATTCTAATAGGACCTGCGGTTACCAGCCCTGCACACCTTTGTCTTTCCACAGGATTTTAGGGGGAGTAAGTGGTGCACTAAGGTCCACCTAAAACAAAACAAAACCCCTGTCTAGTTAATAGTAGAGCCCTTAGAAAACTGCAAAGGTGCTATAAATCTTCTGGATGAAGAAAACGATTTTAAATGAGGCAATGAGGCAACCTGCTGACTACAGTGGAAAGGAAGCAGGCGGGACAGTCTCTGGGCTCCTCAGGACAAGGGACCCTGACGGCTGTTTAGTTTCAAGTTCCAGGCACTGGAGAGGCATCAGAAAACATTTCCAAGGGACCTGAAATTTGGTTTTCACTTACTTATCCCTAAATGAACACAGAATGTGACTAAAAATGGGGGGGCGGAAGGTGGAGAGAGGTGGAGGGGAGAAATTTAAACTCAATTCTCAACATCAAAAAGAATATACATTCTCGCTCACTTTTTTGAACCTGAAGATTAAAAAAAAATTTTTCCCTAATGCTTATTATCTAAAGAACATGAGAATTAAAATACTGGGACTCTTTTTTCCACTAATGGCTAAAAACATTTGATTCTATGGGTCTGAATCAGCGGTAGGGAAGGCTAGATGAATATCAGAATCTCATGAAAGCTTCTGGTTGTGGGCCTCACCCAAGACTATCAGAATCAATCTCTAGCAGGGTTGCCCAGGCAAGGTTTTTTTTTTTTTTTCTTTTTAAGTCTCCCCCAGGTGAAACTGATGGGCAATGAATTGAGAACCACCAATTTAAATCTTACCATACCACTAGTACAGTAAGTTATACTTTTCAAAATAGAGTCACCACATATTTCATTTGATCACAGCCTTATCACACAGTGAGAACAATAAGTACCGTGGCTAAAAATGCAACAGGGAAAACATCAAAAACACGCAAATCATTTCTATCATATTTTTCAGATGTCTCGCTGAGAAATCAATGGTTGAGTCGGCCTGAAAAACCCATCTATAGGGTACCTATAGATTATACTACCTCTAACACTTCATGCTCAAATATTAAATTCAGTAACAGCTGATTTATAAAACCCAAAAGATTTTACTCAAGGCACTGCTACCTGCTTCGCAAATACTTGATTATACAACATTCACATTTTAAAGCCAGTACATTGTGAAGACAGAACTAATACCAAATCAAGTGCTTTTATTTAGTGTTCATGCCAGATCAATTTTTAATTGTGATTTCTGAAACAATTTTCATTTCTCATAGGCATGTGAAACTTCAGAAAGTTTAAGGAAGGATTTTCACTTTTCCTTCTGGTTTTATACGACAAGTGACGGCACCATACCTTGTAAAAGGTACCTGTCAGAGCACGTGACCCTGCATTTGGCAGCTGGGTTGTGGAAGGTGTGTGCCACACTTCTATGGATACGTTTTTCAGTTCTCAGCAACCAAATGCTACCCGTGTGACTAGGCCTAAGCCCCAGGCTGCAATGCAGCTCATACTGGGCACACTTACACAAGCAGGTTCTGTGTTTCCTTTTTTAGTTTTCCAAGGTTTCTGCCCTGGGCCTGGGTATGGGCCTGGTTTAACAAGCATGAGTGTATAAAGCCTAAAGTTCCTCTTTAGCCCTTGGCACAATAGTGATCAATTAATGATGAGATAACAGGTAACATCATCCCTCTGCTGAACTGTAGAGACCAGATCCGCCTTGCTCAGTGCTGTATCCTGGGCGCCTGGCATGGACTAAGCATGCCATAAACACGTGCTCAGGAGAGGGAGGGAAAGCAGGGGAGGGACTGGATGGAAGCAAGCCTGGTTTTCACCTTGGTCAGTAGAACAGCAAACCGTTGATGAGAAGGACAAAGCTGAGAAGGACAGAGAAAACCTCGAAGAACAGCACTCGGTCTGTTACTCACATGGCAGCATCACCTACAGCAGGATGTGCTCAGGCCAGAGAAGTGTTCTAAGGCCATGCCCACTCCCACATGCAAATAAAACAAACAAGGTGCTACTTTAAAGCAGACCAAACTTCCTTACCTACGCACAGAAGAGGCTCAAATCATCCCTTAAAAATATATAATCCCAAACTCCACACTTGGTCCTAATACTCTGACACAAGCCTAAGGTCTTCTAATCTAGACTCATCAGGACCATATGTCTAAATGACAAATAGTATAAGAATAAGTAATATAAAATTTAGCCAGATTCTGACTCCGGGAAGAAAAGGTCCAAGTCGGAAAATACTGAAACATTACAAAGACATCTGGCTCTAATAAACAACTGAGAAAAATGAAACTGTACACACTGAGAGTTGGTGCAGCTTGGGAAGGACTGTAAAAGCAAGTACACAAGCAGCTTTTCTGTAATAAATCTGAAATAAAAGCAAGGAATTATCAATTCATAGTCTAAGCTATAATGGCAGATCTATGTTAATCAAAGAGAAAATTTCCGATTTGCTTACATCTTTTTGGATTATTTCAAAGTTCTATCACAAAGTTTAGGTTAGGTTGCACTATCTGTATAGGAAGGAGGAATCCTTTTAAATCACAGGACTAGAGCAGAGCGACGAATGGCTGCCATAAGCGCATTAAATGTGGCCTCCAGTTTCACTTCAGCTCTTGGCTTAAATACACCAAGATTTCCCAAATATTATACAAAATATAATTAGCATATAAATTTTTTTAACACCTTTATTGGAGTATAACTGCTTTACAATGGTGTGTTAGTTTCTGCTGTATAACAAAGTGAATCAGCTATACGTATACATATATCCCCATATTCCCTCTCTCTTGCGTCTCCCTCCCATCCTCCCTATCTCACCCTTCTAGGTGGTCACAAAGCACGGAGCTGATCTCCCTGTGCTATGCAGCTGTTTCCCACTAGCTATCTATTTTACATTTGGTAGTGTATATATGTCAATGCCACTCTCTCACTTCGTCCCAGCTTCCCCTTCCCCTGGTCCGTGTCCTCAAGTCCATTCTCTACATCTGTGTCTTTATTCCTGTCCTGCCCCAGGTTCATCAGAGCCATTTTCTTTTTTAAGATTCCATATATATGTGTTAGTATACGGTATTTGTTTTTCTCCTTCTGACTTACTTCACTCTGTATGACAGACTCTAAGTCCATCCACCTCACTACAAATAACTCAATTTCGTTTCTTTTTATGGCTGAGTAATATTCCATTGTATATATGTGCCACATCTTCTTTATCAGTGGTTAGGAATCCGCCTGCCAATGCAGGGACACGGGTTCAAGCCCGGGTCCGGGAAGATACCACATGCCGCGGAGCAACTAAGCCCGTGCGCCACAACTACTGAGCCTGTGCTCTAGAGCCCACAAGCCACAACTACTGAGCCCACGTGCCACAACTACTGAAGCCCACGCACCCAGAGCCTGTGCTCCACAAGAAAAGCCACCACAACGAGAAGCCCACGCACCACAACAAAGAGTAGCCCCTGCTTGCAGCAACTAGAGAAAGCCCGCGCGCAGCGACGAAGACCCAACGCAGCCAAAAATAAATAAATAAATAAATTTATTTTTTTTTTAAATGAACACAATTCTAAGATGTGTCTATAGACTTCATCAGATCTTAAGGCATTACTGAACCTGAAAAAGCTAAGAATCACTACTCTAAAATAAATGCAAGTACATATTTTTAACATGGTGAAGGTTAAATGCTCTCACCTCAGTGGACATAGGATAATTTTTGGCTGATTATCTAGTTTTACAATTGTTTTTATTTTTAAAAATACAATATAAAAATACATTTGTTAGCATGCATCTGAACACTGAAAAAATGCAGTGTGTTTCTGTCATGGCGACCTTCATTCCCAGACCATAATCAGGCATTACTGTTAAAAATAAAGTAAAAACAACCCCTACACAACATCTCAGGAACATGTACATTGGAATACTTTTTTGTTTTTTTAATTTAGTTTATTTTTGGCTGTGTTGGGTCATCATTGCTGCCCACGGGCTTACTCTAGTTGCCGCAAGCGAGGGCTACTCTTCATTGCAGTGCGCGGGCTTCTCGTTGTGGTGGCTTCTCTTGTTGTGGAGCACGGGCTCTAGGCGCACAGGCTTCAGTAGTTGTGGCGTATGGGCTCAGTAGCTGTGGCTCGCAGACTCTAGAGCTCAGGTTTAGTAGTTGTGGTGCACGGGCTTAGCTGCTCCACGGCATGCGGGATCTTCCCGGACCAGGGATCGAACCTGTGCTCCCTGCGTTGGCAGGTGGATTCTTAACCACTGTGCCACTGGGGAAGCCCTACATTGGAATACTTGTCTTCCAGGCAATGAATAATATGTATTTTTTAACTTTTTATCTTGAAATAATTATAGATTCACAAGAGTTGCCAAAAAAAAAAAAGAAGTACAGGGAAGTCCCATGTACTCTTCATGCAGTTTCCCCAGCGGCAACACCTTACTTAACTATAGCACAATATCATATAGGAAACTGACATTGGTTCAGTCCACAGAGCTTATTCGGATTTCACTGTTTTACATGCACTCATTTGTGTGTAGCTTCCATGCAATTTTATTACATGTGTAGATTCACATAACGACAAGAGATACAGAAGTGCTCCATCACAACAAGGTTCCTTCATGACATCCCTTTATAACTACACCACTCACTACCATCTCTAGCCCATGGCAACCACCAATCTGTTCTCCATCTTTATAAGTTTGTTATTTCAAGAGAGTTATAAATGGAATTATGCAGTACGTAAGCTTTTGAGGTCGGCTTTTTTCACTCAGCATAATTCTCTTAAGATCCACCTATGTTGTTGTATCAACAGTTTGCTCCTTTTTATTGCTGCATAGTATTCCAGGGCAAGGATGCACCACAGTTTAACCATTCACCCACTGAGGGACATCTGGCTTGTTTCCAGTTTGGGGCTATTACAAATAAAGCTGCTATGAACATCCACATACAGGTTTTCATGTGAAAATAAACACCTAGGAGTGCAACTGCAGGGTTGTATGGGAAGTACATATTTAGTTTTATAAGAAACTGCCAAACCATTTTCCAGAGTGGTACAGTAGTGACTCCTCTCTTGTTATTCTTTTTCATAATTGTTTTAGCTCTTCTAGGTCCTTGGCCTTTCCATACAAATTTTAGAATAATGTTGTCTATGTCTTCAAAAACTTTGCAGGGCTTTTGACAGGAACTGCATTAAATCTATGGATCAACTTGAGGAGAAGTGACATCTGTACTATGTTCCAATTCATGAATATGATTTGTCTCTCCATTCATTTAAATCTCCTCTGATTTCCTTCATTAGCATTTTGCATTTTTCAGCATAAATTATTTTATGTTTTGTTAGATGTATACATTTTCTTTCGCATGATTGTAAATATTATTGTTTTTAATTTCAGTCTCCAGATGTTTGTTAATATATACAGATGCAATTTTTTTTTTTTTTTTTTTATGGCTGTGTTGGGTCTTCATTTCTGTGCGAGGGCTTTCTCTAGTTGCGGCAAGTGGGGGCCACTCTTCATCGTGGTGCGCGGGCCTCTCACCATCACGGCCCCTCTTATTGCGGAGCACAGGCTCCAGATGCGCAGGCTCAGTAGTTGTGGCTCACAGGCCCAGTCGCTCCGCGGCATGTGGGATCTTCCCAGACCAGGGCTCGAACCCGTGTCCCCTGCATTGGCAGGCAGACTCTCAACCACTGCACCACCAGGGAAGCCCGATGCAATTGATTTTTATGTGTTGATCTTGTATCCTGTGATCCTGCTGAATTCACTTACTGGTTCTAGGAATTTTTCTGTAGATACATACCTTGAGATTTTCAACGTAGGCAATCATGTCATCTGCAGATTGAGATAGTTTTATTTCCTCCTTTCCAATCTGTATGCCTTTCAGTACTATGCCAAATAACAGTGGTGAGCGTACATCCTTGCCTTGTTTCCAAACTTAGGATGAAAGCATTCAGTCTTTCACCATTAAGTATGATGTTAGCTGTAGGTTTTTGTAGATGCTCTTTATGAAGCTGAGAATGTTCCCCTCTATTCCTAGTTTACTGAGAGCCAGCAAAGAGTAACATTTTAATGTAGGAAAAATAACAGGTTTATAAAAAGAACTCCAAGCTTTCTGCATACTCATATGCATGAGGACACTTCTCATAACTCCATAAATGAATAATATCCATTAAATGCTGAACTGCAAATTGTAGAGTGTATACAGATTTTCTGTTTACATCCCAAAAAGCTTATACACACCGAGTCTAAATCCAGATCTTTGCACTGTACTAATATGGAGCCATGTTTTATATAATTTAGCTTTCAATGATATCTCCTGCATATTAATTTAGCAAATAATAAACTAATGAAGAGACTGAATATTTCATCTTTGAAACAGTTTGTCTATAAACTAGGAAGCATCTAATACAGGGGTTTTCAGTTCCAGAGCTGTAACATCCCAGGAAGCCTCTGAATCTCAAGTGAGATGACAAAGTTTTCAATACCAAATTTAGTTCATTTTAACTTGAAAATAAACTTTAAAAATTTAGTGAAGTAGAAAGACATAAACAATTGCAGGGTTTTACAACAACTGAAAAGTTCTGTCCACGATCTAAGAAACAGTTTTCCCATTTCAGAGTTTCTATAATGAAGAAACCTTTAAAGCATACTTTAGTTTTGTTTTTTAAAGCAGAGTAAGGTCTTTTCCAATACTGCTTTGAAAAAAAGAAACCCTCACCTACCCAGAAATTCACCTGGAGGCTTACTACAAGGGCCCCCTACAGGGCCAGCAGCAAGGTCCCCAACAGTTTCAGCAGAGCCTGAGCTCTCCAGAGCAACATCATGACGTGTGCATGACTCCAGCAGGGACAGGTCCATCCCCTGCCTGACCTTCCATCATCTAAACTGATGTAATTAGCAGTGATAATGAGTTTTCCACCCTGTACACTGCTGCACTGCAATCTCTACCACAGGAATTCCAAAGACTGTGATGAGAGATTCCAGGATTTTTCACAAAGATCATTTTTTATCTTTCCTTTCTAACTTGGCGAAGTCAACTTAATATACATTCTTGAAAGCTAACAGAGGCAACTGGAATCAACAGCTCACTGAGCAAGATCTAGCTCTCCTTCTCCCCCCAAATCCCTAGATCTGATCGCAAACGTAGATGGCATATGCAATCAGACTGAAAGAGGAAACCAGCTGGTAGGAGCGTCTGTGGTGCTCCTTTCTAGAAGACACAGTCTGGAAACAGGAAGAAATTGCACTAAGACAACCATTAGAAGGATGAATCAATTTCTCTCACCCCATAACTCACCAAGCATGAACAAGCAGGTATTTGTTCTAGGTGGGAGGAGTGACTGTGGGCACCAGGGGCAGAGGTGTACTGACAGTCTGTCAAATAGTAAGACCAGACACCAGGCCACACTCTGCTCCTCTCCCACATCCACTGGAGGCTACTCAGACATTATATTCACAGACAGACTATTAGGGAATCTCAAAAAAGACATAAACACAAAACTAACAATCCCCAAGCACCTAGAAAACATGGGCAGCATAAGAGAGGAACCAAGTGCATCAAATGGAAGAACTAATACCCAAGAAACATCATTTAATGGAGCATTTCCAGAAATGTGAAACTATGCTTCACAGGATAAATGAAATGTATAGCCCAACAAAGGAAATAAAATTAAATTCACATCAGACTTCACCCTGGCAACTTTAGAAGCAAAAGGTGACAGGAAAATATCTTCAAAGTTGGGAAGAAAATGATTCTCAATACGTATTTCTATACCCGGCCAAAGTACCATTTAAATGTGATGACATTTTTAGACAAAGACTTGGCAAACTTCTCACAAATCATCTCTAAAGAATTACAAACAAAACAAAAATAATCTAAGTGAAAGATAGAAAGGTGAAGACTCAGTGGTAAACCAAGAAATTAGTAAAATTAAGTCCAAAATTAAATATTTTTTATAAAATAAATAAAAGCAAATAAAAAATCTTTTACTCAAAGGAAAGTGAAAGCAAACTATAGTTGTTTGTATGGTAGAGGGAATGATACAAATATCAATTAACTCCAGACATTAAGAGTAGACACTAATACAAAGAAACAGATTGCACATCTTGCAAACCACTGAAGGAGGAGCAAAGAAAACTTGAATAACCCAACAAAATATGGAAAAAGGTAATAATGAAATAAGGCAAATGAAAAACACAAAATAAGATAGCACAAATAAGTCCAAACATTCCAGTCAAAACAAATATGAACGGATTAAATTCACCTATTAAAAGTCTGACTCACAGATTATAGACACAAAATCCAGCTACATATTATTTAAGAAAGATAAATCTAAAACAAAATGACGAATAGGATCGAAGGCAATAAGCAAATAAGTGCAGTTTCACATTGCTAAAAGCTATAGCCCACCATGTGAAATAAATTATATAAACTTTTATATATCTAACACAGCTTGAAAATAACATGTACTAAGCAAAAACTGATTAAAATACAAAATTCACAGATAAAAGTAGGAGACTAGCATAATTCTCTCATAAAATAACTGATTAGAATAAAAACATAATGACACAAAGGAACAAATTACGTAATTAACAATCTTAATTATGTATAAAAATTCTGTACGTACCAAAAATTTTAATCATACAGGGAATAATAACCAAAAATTACTATGTATTAAACCACACAGAAAATCTCAAAATATTCCCAAAGCAGAAACCAATCAGGCATATTTATTGACTGTAATGTACTAAAATTAGAAGTTAAAACCAAATGGCTAAAAGGAAAAATAAATGTATCCACTCTGAATTTTTAAAAAACAAAAAAACTAAACAAGAAACAAAGGAGAGAAGATAAAGTTTAGCAATGAACAACAATGACTGCAGAGTGAAACCCCTGGGATGTTACCAGAGATGGAGGGAGAAGGCAACATACAGCCTTAGATGTAAATATTTTGTTAGAAATCAGGACAATAAGGGAAAAAAGCTTTCAATTCAAGACACTAAAAAAGAAAAAAGAAAGAAAACTCAAAGGTCCTAGAAAGAATTAATAAAAATGAAAGAAAAAGTAATGATATAGAAACCAAAAAGTATAGTTAAATAAAATCAAAATCTGATTCTTTGAAAATAATAATAAAATACACAATTTCTGAACTAAGTTTCAATGTTGAGGACCAGTGTACTCAAAAAAAAACTTACCTATAAAATTGAACCAAAGTTGTTTTATTTAGCAACATCTGATAATTTAATTAAATGACAGATTCTAATATTTATTCCCAACTAATTTTGCTAAACATCTGTGAAAAATCACTGATTTTGGCATAATAAACTAATACTACATTAACAGAGAGATAACTTTCCATTTGTTTTTTTTTTTTTTGTTTTTTTTTTTTTTTAATCTATTTATTTATGGCTGTGTTGGGTCTTCGTTTCTGTGCGAGGGCCTTCTCCAGTTGCGGCAAGCAGGGGCCACTCCTCATCGCGGTGCGCGGGTCTCTCACCATCGCGGCCCCTCTTGTTGCGGAGCACAGGCTCCAGACGCGCAGGCTCAGTAATTGTGGCTCACGGGCCCAGCCGCTCCGCGGCATGTGGGATCCTCCCAGACCAGGGCTCGAACCCGCGTCCCCCGCATTAGCAGGCAGACTCTCAACCACTGCGCCACCAGGGAAGCCCCCATTTGTTTTTTAAAGCAATTCTGTAGTAAATTCAATCACACAATTACACAAAATGTATGGAAATAAATACAAATAAAGAAAATGAACTCCACCCAATTCTACTGTACCAACATAAGTTAACCATTTATCAGACTGGTGATTATCCTTCTAAACGATTTTCTTTTCCTTTTTAAAAACTTGTTTAAAGTTCTATTATGCAATATTTATGATATAAGGGGAGAAAAAAAGAATATTACAATGAACACCTGCACATTCACTACTCAACTTAGGAAATAAACATCACCAATACAGTTGAAACCCTCTAGATATGCCTGCCCCTTAGAAGTAACTAGTTTGATCTCATGTGTTCTTCATACTTTACTGCATGTGCATGCACCCCTAAACAATATATCATACTGCTCTGTATGTTTTAAACTTTCATATAAATGTCATAATACTGTATGTATTCTTCACTCGTTTTTTTTTCACTTAAACAAGTCTGTGAACTCCAGCCATGCTGACATAGTTTATTAATTTTCACCAAGCTATAGTTTTACCACATGAATAATGAACAATTTATTCTCCTGCTGATGAATAGTCAATGTTGCTAAAAACATTCTTTGAAAATCTCTTGCATACATAGGAAGCAGAACTGCTGGGTCTCAGGATGTGTACATCTTTAACTTTACCAGGTATTGACAAACTGTCATCTACAAAGCACAAGAGTTCCTGATGTTCTATAGTCTTATCTACACTTGGTTTTGTCAGACTTTAGTTTTTCTCAATGTGAAAAGTAAGAAAATATCTTACTGTGGTTTTAATTTGCCTTTCCCTGATTATTAGTGAGGCTGAACATCCTTTTCATGTTGAGACATTTATGTTTCCTCTTCTGCATATTCTGGGCCTCATTTTCAGATTAGAGCCTCTCCACTAATCAAAAATCTCTGCCTCAAATATTCTAATGAAAGACTTTAGTGAAGCCTGGTTATCTGTAGTGTGCAGAAACCATTTTTAACCCTTTCTTTTCCAGAACACATAGTCTAACATGAAAAACAATGTCTTGGTGTACAGAGTATTCAGTGTAAGATCAGCACTCTTCAATGTGTGTCTTTAATCTTCTATAACCTGCATTTTAAATGATCAGAATGCAAATGGAAGGCTCATATCTATGAAGTCTGATATCATGTGCATGTAATATTAGGGCATATTTTTCCAAGACTAAACCTACAATTTTAAAAGCTGACCACACCTTCAGATTAACAAATCCTTAAAAATTGAAAGTAAATTCCTAAATGACCTTCAAAACAGATACGATCCCAAGGGGACAAAGTTGACACAAAATGAAAAGCAATAAACCCTTCTACCACAACTAAATAACTCACGACAAGTGAGTGAGAGTGTGAAAATGTGTTGGAGTGAAGGGAGAGGGTCCGTGGGAATGCCAAATGCTACCACTATTCTGGAATCCACCACACAGCAGGCACTCTGTGTATCAATTTCCTTTTCTGTACAATGAGACAGACAATAACCACCACACAGGTCACTGTGAAAAGTAAACAAGAGAACATATGATACCTGTATCTGATCTAATTCTATTTTATGGATGAGGAAATGAAGCAGAGAGAGGTCAAGTACACTGTTCAAGGTCACAATAAATGATTCCAATGCCCCAATTCTTCACACTGCACTGTCATATTCACAGTACCTGTCTAATATGGGTCTCATGACTGTTAAAAAGTATTCACAGGAAGGAGATGACTAGAAGTATCTCAGAAGACAGGAAAAGTACTCAGACCTTAAAAAAAATTAAAACGGGCAGATGAGAGGTTACCTTAGATAGCAACTTAACTCATTTTCCTTTGGGCTGACAAATACACTTTCGACATTAGCCATCTAAAAGGTAAAATAAACTCACTGCCAGCTTTAGAGAAACATGGCATTCGTGAAACCCAATCTGTTAACTAAGACCCATTTAACAGAAATTCTCTTAGAAATTATTTTGATACCAACAACAACAGATTTGACCAACTACACTCTAGCCAGTAGAATTCAAGAGGACAAATACTGGAAGGTTACCTACCTACCGCAGGTGCATCATACTCATCACCAAGCAGAATTTCCGGTGCAGAATATGCAAGAGATCCACAGCTTGTAGTGAGCTTCTTCCCTGGTTGAAACTTGTTGCTGAAACCAAAGTCTGTCAACTTTACAAGACCCTGTTTTTCAAAGAAGACCACATTCTCGGGTTTTAAGTCTCTGTGAACCACATGGAGTTTATGGCAGTAAGATATGGCATGAACTATCTGAGCAAAGTACTTCTTGGCCAAGTCTTCATTAAGTCCCTCCTCGTGCTTCATTATGTAATCGAACATGTCTCCTCCATCCCCAAGTTCTAGAATAAGATATAGTTTGGTCTGGGTGTCAATAACTTCGTAAAGGCGTACGATGTTGGGATGCTGCACTAGTTTCATGCATCTCACTTCTTGGAAAAGATGACCAGTGGCTAGAGTGTCCAATTTTGTCTTGTCAATAACTTTTACTGCCACTTTTTCACCTGTAAAGACATGCCTGGCAAGTTTAACCACTGCAAAATGACCTCGACCCAAGGTTTTATCCAGATCATACAATCCAGCAATCTTCCCATCATACCCTCGCTTGAATCCTGCCATGCTGGTCCAACAGAAGAAAAAATATTTAGACTGTTTAAAATGGATCTTCTCATATATCTGCTGAAAATAAGGAATTCATTTTCAATGTCGCCATGGACATCTACAAAAATAAGAGAAATAAAATTAAGTTTTCTGTGACTTTTCCTTTTATAGCTTCATTTTTCTTTAAATTTTAAGAGAAGCTTGAAATAAATATACTGAGACATAAAATGAGTCAGGAGCATTTATAACAACCTATTTACATATTTAGGATTTACATTATAAAGGCTGATAATTTAAATACCATTTTACTTTGCAAACTGATAAAAAGTTAGTTTGTTGAAACAATTTTTTGGTGATGTCAGAAATAAGAAAACTGGCAAGTTTGATAAGCTATGTTTTTAAAGAATATTTTCCAAAAGTAATTTCTATTAGTGTCTTAAAAAAGAAGTCAGGGATTGACAGGAAAGGGAAAACACAAAGAATATACACTTGGACAGAAACCAGCAACTTTTTCCTGTTATTCCAAAATTAGCACTATTTCCTTTAAAATCTCTTCAATAAAGGCTTCTCTAACTCTCCCAGGTGATATTACCTTCCCTTCTCTTCTCTGCATCTCCAAAGCACCATGGGACACCTCCATCCCAGGCGGTCTTATTCTATAGGTTTTTGTATATACCGCCTTTATCCTGAGACTGCAAGGTTCCTGAGGGGTCTATGGTTCTATCAATATTTTTTACTTCTACCCTTCCCTAATGCCTAGAACAGTTCTACATACAGCAGGTAATTAAAATTTTGTTAAATTTTGAAATGCAACTTTTTTTCAAAATGTTTACAAGGCAATGGTTTGCTCTTGCATCACTAGTGCCTGGAACAGTAAGTGGCACTACTACAGTAGGTGCTTATTATTTGCTGACTGACTGGTACTCACTCTTCGTGCTTATCAGTTATGCTTATCTTTATTACGGTTTTCCAACTCTCAAACAAAACCTACTATGATCTGCTTATATTTCAAGAACAGACAAGCATGCATTTAAACCATTTAACTGTTAAAGACCATTTGGCTTTAAAGACCTCATTTCATATGGAATTTAAAATTCTCATCCTTTATAGTGTAAACCTTAAAATATAGAAATAGGTTCTTATAAATGACCCTGACTCAGAAAAATTTTTAAATGTATATAATTATATAAATTAAGACATCACTTTAAATCTCACAGACTGAACTCCCACTATTATTTTTTCTGACCAAAACTTAATAGAAGTAAATAACAAAATCCAATGAAAAATACAGCCATCTCCCAAGACTAGATCTTTCCTATTAGTGCACATTCATCCCTTCAGTGAAGCATTTTCTAATGCTCCTGGTATACAGTTTCACATTTTCAGTTACTTTTTGTTAAGAACAGTACTTACAGCATTTACTCCACTTTGGTGAAAATATCCCAAAAAACTAAATTGTACATAAAATAAGGTAGTTTTTCTTTTTAAGCACTAGCATTAAATACCTTTAAATCTCATTTTCGCTTAAAAGAAAAGCTAACATTTACTGAAGACCTACTACATGTACTTGTACAAAATGAATCAAATTGGATTGTGTCATTGGATCTTAACAATCCTAAGAGGTCAGTATTATTTCCATTTTATAGCCAAGAAAACACTTGTGTTCCAGGTACGTGCTAAAGCTAAGGTTCAAACTGAATTCTTATTTCAAAGCATACACCTCTTATAAACATTTGGCCACTCTTAACAATATTATATTTAGGATAATAATATCTTAAGGGTTAAAATACTATAAAAGAGGCATAGCTGAGCCTGCGCGTCTGGAGCCTGTGCCCTGCAACGGGAGGGGCCGCGATAGTGAAAGGCCCGCGCACCGCGATGAAGAGCGGTCCCCGCACCGCGATGAAGAGTGGCCCCCACTTGCCGCAACTAGAGAAAGCCCTCGCACGAACCGAAGACCCAGCACAACCAAAAATAAATAAATAAATAAATAAAATAAATTAAAAAAAAAAAAAAGCCAAGGAGAAAAAAAAAAAATTATAAAAAAAAAAAAAAAAAAAGAGGCATAGTCTTTGCCCCATGCAAACTGAAATGATCTGAATCACATATCTGGGGCCCCCTCAAGCTTTTCTGTCATTGTAAATTACCCTCAGAGTAATTTTGAGTGATTTGTTTTTTTAATTGTAAATTGCCCTCAGAGATAGGATTATCAGTCTCATTTTGAGGCACAAAAATAATGAGCAACTTGGCCTAGGCTATAGGGCCAGTGTGTAAAAGAGCTGGAATTTGAACCCAAGGCTATCTTGACACCAAAATCTGTGCTTTTAACCACTATGCTACACTGTTTCTGCGTTAATTTCAGAAACAAAATCCTATTTCTATTAAGATTTTTTAAAATAAGAAACCCATACTATCTATGTACAGGGACTGGAGAAAACGGAAATTTCTTCTTTACTATGTATTATCCTTGTCATCTGAGCTAATAATTTTAATAAGATTAACAGGAAAACCCAAGTGGAAAAGTCTTGCTTTATTTGGACAGTAGTTCCCCAAAAGAAAGTTTAATTCAGGCATGTCTAATTTTCAAAAATAGAAACTCTAAGCTAACTCCAGGGGGCAGAAAACTATCTTTAAATCTTTAACTTCAATTAATTATAATGGCGGTAATTACTCTTAAAATTCTACCCAAGTCTATGTTTCTATTGTATGAGTTTGCAAATGCAACTTTCGCTTTCAAAACAAACTTCTTCAGGCTGCCACCAAGTTACCTAATATTTTTTTTTCATCTATCACTTTAGTTTAGATGTATTCTACAGTGGCATATAAATCAGACTTTACAAAAGTAAATCTGAGTTTGTTTGAATTTTAACTTAATTCATTTTTTTAATTTAAAGATTTTTTTATTACAAAAGTAATAAATGAATATACAGATGAGGGAAGAAGTCTTTTTTCAGGGTCTTAAACACCCAGAGATAATCACTATTCACACACTGTCATTTCTCCTCCCAGTACTGTGTTAGCAAAAGGGCACAATGAAATAATTTTTAATCTACTAGCAAGTTCACAGGGAAGAATCTTATAGGGTCCTTTTTTTTAAAATTTATTTATTTATTTATTTATTTATTTATTTTTGGCTGAGTTGGGTCTTTGTTGCTGCACACAGGCTTTCTCTAGTTGTGGCGAGCGGGGGCTACTCTTCGTTGTGGCGTGCGGGCTTCTCATTGCAGTGGCTTCTCTTGTTGCAAAGCACGGGCTCTAGGCGTGCAGGCTTCAGTAGTTGCGGCACGTGGGCTCAGTAGTTGTGTCTCGCGGGCTCTAGAGCGCAGGCTCAGTAGTTGTGGCTCACGGGGCTTAGGTGCTCTGCAGCATGTGGGATCTTCCCGGACCAGGGCTCGAACCCGTGTCCCCTGCATTGGCAGGCGGATTCTTAACCACTGCACCACCAGGGAAGCCCTAGGGTCTCTTCTTAATGACAGACTACCCTGTAATGAAATGATATTCTCACTATCAAAGAATTTACTTTTTTTGGTGCTTTTCTGGGTACACATATCTCTTGCTCATTGCCTATGAAACTACAATTGTATACCTAAAAACAGGAAGTTACGTATAACTGAAAGTTGGGAGGAAAAATATCCTTGTTATTGAACATCTTTTTGAATACACTGTTTAACCCTCCTATCGAGTATATTTTGAGTTAGCATAGGAAATAATTAAATCATTTTTTGATCTTGGAGGATCTTGCAGTGCCTGAAAATCATTCTGAACACCAATGGAAAATGTTAAGATGTGGCTTATATAAAGTAAAGGTGACTCTGCACCAGCTCCAAGACATACCCTGGCAACTGCATACTGAATAATCCTTGTTATTACTGTGTTTCGTTAGGTGCTTCTTTCTCCTAAAAGAAAACACAAAAAAGATTTTAGTTTAGTTCTACTTAACTTTGCTTAAAGTTAAAATATAAACCCTCAGGCTGGATCCAGACGAACATATAAAAATGGTAAATTTGTCTTCCGTGACCCAGTCTCCCATTTTCTTTCTCTCCTCTATGAATTGCAACCCGTTCAAGGAATCTTTAGTCAACAGGAGTGTCACAGTGCACAGATACATGGAGACTGGTCCAGGGAGACAGCTCAGAAGGATTACTGCACTGGAAGGAGGAGGAAATTATAATAACGAACAACAGTCAAGTCACCGTTTTTAAATGCCTCTTGGGTAACGAGCACGAATCCGCGTTGCACTGAATCCTCACTAGGAGCCTGCAAGGTAGGCACAAGGAGGCTCAAACTGCCCTGTAAGCAGCAGTCTGCAGCTCCAAGCCTGCTCAGCCTGGCTTGGGAGCCCAACCTGCCTGCAGGATGCCCTCTGGGCTCATGAAACACCCACTCCAATATCCAGGGAGGGCAACCTTCCCAACACACCATCCTCTAGCAGGGCAGCAGAAATCAACACCAGCACCAGAGAACACACAACACAAAACACCTTTGCTTTAGAGGCTTTCCATCTGATAGTAAAAAAAGAAACTCTATGAACAAAGAGAATGTGAGAGGCTCACTGATATCTAAGTTCCCGGCACAGTGAGGGAATCCTGACTGACGGAGGCAGCCTTGCAGGCCTTTCCTCAACACTGAAATATCACACAAATGAAGTTCCAAACAAACTACGCCAAGGCACTTTACACAATACACTACACGGGTGAGTTTGTCCAGGTAAGCATTAAACTCAAGCTCACAGGAGCTTGGGGGAAAGGGAGTACAAAGAGGTGGGGGAAAGCAGGAAAGGTAAAAGAAAGAAGGAAAGGTGGATGTGAAACCAAGTTTATTGCTGGGAATGAAGGGATGAAAAGAGATGGAGACACTGCTACCACACAGACGAGGCCAGCAAAGCCATAGGCACAGGCCCACTTCTAGTGATAAGTGAACCCTGGGATGCCTACCTGGCCTTCAGCTCCAAGTGGGATACAGTAGCTCCTCCCATTACCCATGCCTGCTTCTCTCTTTCCAACAGCCAGTTTCACCTACAGTCTCTCTGGCCAAGCAGTGCGATGGTCCTGCATGGCTGAGGACTGGTTCTGAAGGCCAATGACTGGATCTGAATCCCAGCTCACCAGCCACAAGTCACTGGACCTGGGCAAAACCTGATCTCTCTGTACCATCAGTTTCCTCATTAGAAAATGTCAGTAGCCAAGAGCACCTCATAGATTGTGGTGAGGATTAAATGCGTTAATAAAGGTAGTGATTAAAATAAAGCCTGGCACAGAGTAAGCATTCAGTAAATACTAGCTACCACCACCACTATCATTGTTATACTGATGGTAATCTCCCCTACCCAAGCAGAAATTCTTTTAGTCTTCCAGTCTACTTCAAGAGACTGAATTTACTGAGCTATTATCTCTCTTCTGTTTTCAGAAATCTTCTACTGCTTAGTTTCCTAAAATGTATTAACTTGGAAATGGGTGTTGATAAAGAAACTAACCTCTAGTTTGGTATCAAAGTCTGATGATTTTTCAATAAAGCATCCCACAAAAATCTAAGTATTTGCTTTTCAAATGATACTAAGATGACATTCTATCAAGTCTATCCTTTTAAAAAGGACTAAATATTCCTTTATATTTTTCCTATCAAAGTAACATATTTTAATAGAAAATATGGAAAATACAGAATAGGAAGTAGAAAGAGTAAAGAGGCATCCACAGTCCTACTACAAAAGATCAGCACTATTAATATTTTGTTGGTTTTTCTGCAAATGTTTATATACCGCTTCATTTTGTTTTATAAAGGTGTGATCATTCTATATATAACTTTATATCTTGTATTCTTTTTTCACTTGACCTATTATTTTCCTTTTAGTATTTTTGCTTCAATTATGAAAGAAACATCTATGCAGTGTAAGAAAGAAATAAAATCAGAACATATGTATTGGCAAAAAAGAGAGGGAAGTTTTTTTAAATTAATTATCCATCAGTCTATCCTCTGTGATTATCTCTGTTAACATTTCGAACACAGCTTTCCAAATTATGTTCTATGTATAATACATGCCAGATACAAAGGTTTTAATAAAATGGGATCACACACACATAAATTGGAGGGGGGGGGGAGCAGTGTAACCATTTTCTAAGTACTTCTCTCCACAAAACAAGTTCACTTTAGAAAGTTTGGAAAATGAAGAAAAGCACCACAGATTAAAAACAGACAAACAAAAAACACCTATAATTTCATCTAGGATGACCTCTCTTCAGGTTTGAGTATATATTCTTTACACCTATGCTTCTTTACAAAGCTAAGATATTGTATATGAAGTCTTATGACTACTTTTTCCTCTACTATAGGATGAGCATTTTTGCATGCACTAAGTTCTTCTAAATCACTATTTTTAATGACTACATAGCTAAGATGACATCTTTTAAAACAGCAAAAGCACTAAATTAGGCCATTCTAAAGCAGTCTTCTTATTCAGCATGTGCTCACACATGCATATAGCTTAGGCAGGACCTAAATGAAACAGGCCATCCAGGAGAGGGTGTTTACAATATGGAAATCCACGTTTGAGAAACAAGTACTAGTATGTGTTGCAAGAACACACCGATGTTCTCCCAGTTTACTAAATAGAGCAGAAGCAACTGAGGCGTGCGGGTGTGGCTGGAGAAGAGGAAGGAAGTGTGGGCGGCCCTACACACATTTTGCAAGCTGCTGAAAACAGTTGTAAAACCAGCCTCTGTTAAACCTACTGTCAAGTTGGAATTCACCCTGTTATTCTTGTCAAAATTCACTTCTGGCTTTTCACTGACATCTTCACCACTGCAGTGTGGTCGGTATATCAAACAAAGGTCTCCAACTCACACCTCTCCCTAGGAGAGGTGAGGAAGAGCACACTGAACAAAGGCGGCTCCGCATGGATACTCATTATCAACCAATCCATGGCATGAGAAAGCTGGTCACGCAAAAAGGGCCATGTGCAAAAATCAGGCTACTTCTATAGCCTCTCTGCACTTTGGGATATTAAATTCCCGCCCAAACCAGACCACGAATATTCAAATACACAAAAACCTCCCAAACAAACTACATGCTTGAAAAAAAGTATCTGTGCCAATACTCTCCCTCCAATACATACAGCTAAAAGATGAGTTTTTATAAAGCCACGCTAAAACTGTATTTAAGCTTCTTACACATGGAAATTATCTGGTATCTTTTACAAACACCAAAAAAATGAACACTGTTGTTACTCTTACTTAGGGGAAATATCAGACTAAACGTATGTTTGGAGAAAAGCCAACTTAAGTGAAGGAACTAACAGACTCCCCATGAAAATTACTGCCCTGATTTAACTGCTAAAATTTCAAAGATACCTATAACAAAAATGGTATAGGCTGGAAAGAAGACAGTAGACTCAATCCTCCAGGAATATCAACAACCTCCAGATCAAGCAAAATAAACACAACCCCAGTGGCAGTCACCACTGCTGCTCTTTTCATCCAAAGTAAACAACATGCCACATTTCTAGAACAGCACTCCTCCTCCTGGGTGTTATCAATATAAGCTATAAATCAAAGATGAAGAAACCAGGGAATTCCCTGGTGGTCCAGTGGTTAGGACTCTGCGCTTCCACTGCAGGGGGCGCGGGTTCGATCCCTGGTAGGGGAACTAAGAACCCACATGCAGCAGGGCGCGGCCAAAAAAGAAAAAAAAAAAAAAAAAAGAGGAAACCACAAACAGGTCAACACGTCCCAAGTTACGGAAGAATCCAGAGTTCTTCACTGCATTGATTGAATATTACTATGTGGGTATCATGTAGTATCAGTCTGTAGCCACTGAATGGAATCAAGATGGAAACTACAAATTAGAAGATTTCAGTCAACCATTTATTATGAGAAATGTCCCAATAGACAAAAATGTACCTCCAAATGTCTAATAAAGTATTTTTCAAGGGAAGGTAACTGCCTACTGAAGTATGTTCTGCAAGTTTTCTTCGAGGTAGTCAACTTTAATGGACTCAGGGCCACTGAGGTAACCAGGAACGCCAGGCTGAAAAGCCTGCTCCAGTCTCGCGAGGCAGTGACTGGGTTGCCAACGCAGATCTACCCCTTAAAGCGCTGGTTTAAGTAATCTTTATTTCCTCTAAGTAAACAAGCTGTATTCCAGGACACATCAAGGAATTTTTGAATGAATTCAGGAGTCAGGCAATCCATTAACTGATGGAAAGCAGTAGTTAGTATTTGTAGAAAAGGGTTAACATCCAAACCACAAAACCTGAAGCAGCAGCACAGATAATAAGTTCAAATTCCTAAACAGAACTGCCTCTCATTAAAGTGATGAAAAATGTTAATAAGCATGTCACCATTTCTACCTGATGGTAAAGTGAGATTTCAAAAATTAGTATGGTGACAGCCCTCGTATAAAGTGCCCACATAATAAATAATGACTTAAGCACAAGTTGGTGTGTAGAAATTACTCCAAAATAAATAAAGCCAACCCACAATTACTCCTTTGCCAGGAAAACAGAATATAAGTTGGAAGTTATGGAGAATTTTAAAACTTAATAATCTAAATCTCTCTTCCAAAGCTTTTATTAATACTGTCAAAACTCATTTTAACTCCCTATCATCTTTTCATCCCCCCTGCTGATATTGTGACAAAGATGGTAATGAAAAAGTGGTCAAAAAAGAATGCTGGAAAAGAAAAAAAATAAACTGATCCATTAACAAAAATACTGGCACCTAACATTTCATTGACTTTGACTTAAAAGGCAGAATCATTTGGGGATTCTCTCATACTGTTGGGACTGCAAATTACCTTTCTGAAAAACAATTTGGCAATACCTGCATCAAGAGCCTTAAAATAATTAATACCCTCGATTTAAAAATCTTACTACTAGATTTATGTCTTAAAGAAATAAAGACATGAACAAATATTTATATTCAACAATGTTCAGTGATATTCATCTATGAGAAAAAAAAAATCAGGGACTTCCCTGGCTGTCCGGTGGTTAAGACTCCGCGCCCCTAATGCAGGGGGTATGGGTTCGAATCCTGGTCAGGGAACTAAAACCCCACATGCCACACGGTGTGGCCAAAAAAAAAAAAAAAAAGTATATATATGTGTATATATATATATATATATATATATATTATATATATATATATATACATCTCAGAAATAGCCGAAAGGTCTACAATAAGGAAATGGTATACCTAACATTAACACTATGCTGCTATATTTTGAAGCTATTTAATCTCATGGGAAATTGTCACAATAAAATATTAAGTAAAAAAATTCACACACCAAATTTCATGGCATAGGATCCCAATTTCTTTAAAAGCATATAATTTGTCTGCATATATACTAAAAATACCAAAATGTTAATTGGTAAAATTGTAGTTTTCTTTCTCTTTATGCTTTTCTGTTCTTTTCAAATTTTTCACAGCAGATGTGTGCTGCCTTTTAATCTAGGAAAGGCAGACGTTATTAAAATTTTGAATTTCTGTACATAATTATTCAATTTACTTTTCCATTGAGATCTATAAAGTAAACCAATTTCCCTGAAAACATATATACATATTTATGTAATCTTAACAAACAAGGCATATTCAATGAAATATTCTACCTCCCTTGAGGGACAAAGTATGCAATTTCTTCAGGCTGAGGAAGGAACAGGAACACTGAGTCTATTTTTATTAGCAAACATTTGAGCCCTAATTGTGTAGAACACAACACAGTCCCTGTCCTTTAGAATCTTACAAATAAGTTATCTACACATAAAAAGACAATCAATTATACAAGTTAACCTCAGTGAGTTCCGTCAAAGGAAGAGCAGAGGATACCAAAGGCAGGATCCCCAAGGATGGGGCAACCCACAGACCAGGCCTTACCCTTCACCGGGAGCAGCGGGACACCATTCCTGACAGTGGCGGAAACAGGCAGCAGAGAGTGCATATGGCTTCCGAAAGGAGAACGCCAATGTGCGTGAAGTTAGGCCATGGGGTAGAAGTGGGGTAAGTTTAATAGGGTTAGGAAGGCTGATCTTGAAAACTACCTAGTGGCTCACCATTCAGGGAACTGTGATGAACTCTTAGCTTCTCAAAATCAATGGAAAACTTGCTAGACTAAATAATTCACCACATATCTATCTTTGAATTATACTTAAGGTTAATTCAAGTGCCATTAAAGAGTTAAAAATGCACAGAAGCAGCTTCACATCACAGAGCTGATATGAGGCCTCAAAAGAAGAGAAAAACTCTAGGTTTTAACATGAGAGCGACATAAGAATAAGGTCATTAGAAAATTTAAACCAATTTAAAAACACTGTTCACTTTAAAGTTCCATAAACACCAATTTTTGTCTTGACTTACTAGATCTCTCTCATTATTACCCATATTACTTTCCTAAAAATCTATTACTAACCGAAATAGGTTTATATAGAAATGAGTCTTACAGCAAAACTACAGTTGACCTTTCTTTTCATTGTCTCATTTCAAGTTTTAAAAATGTCTTCTACTGCCACAACTGCCCACTGTTTTGTTTTAATGCAGGTTTCAAAAAGAGTAAACAATTCAACTACTGGGAATCTATGTACGCACTGGATTCTTTACATATGTTATATAATTTATTCCTCACAACCAAGAATACAATGGAAGTATCATACCCATTTTAACAGATAAGAAAGCAGGGTCAAATAGGATAAGGACTTCCTATGCCCCAGTCCTACGCCCAAGTAAGAGCTGCCTAAATTGACTCCTGGGCCCTGCATTTTTTCCTGAAATAATACAATGCCTCCCCCTTTGACGTAAGCCTTTCTAATTCCCAGGGAAACAACAGCACTAAAATAAATCTATTTTGACATTTCTGTTTTTCCTCCCATTCTGACATGCCATGTGAGTTACCTGACCCAGCAATCAACTAAAAAGAGGAAATTCCCTAATGCCACCAAAGTGCCAAACACTCACCTAATAAACATTATTAATTAATAATTCCAGGGACTTCCCTGGTGGTCCAGTGGCAAAGACTCCACACTCCCAATGCAGGGGGCCCGGGTTTGATCCCTGGTCAGGGAACTAGATCCAACATGCTGCAACTAAAGATCCCGCATGCCGCAACTGAGACCCGGCGCAGCCAAATAAATAAATAAATATTTTAAAAAGATTCACATAACTTGTAACAGAAAGTTTTGCGAAGTAAAACTTCTTTTAAAAAGTTAAGTAAATAATTCCATTAAAAACTTTTTGAAACGTTTAGAAACTGCTCTTTGAGAAAGGAAATTGCAGGCAAATAACCATTCAAAAGACAGACTGAGGTAATTACTGGTCATCTAAAAATTCAATGGCACCTTGAAAATAACTTCACCTTTAGAGTTTGCATACAATTTTGTTATGGCAAGAGTCCTCCCCAGTGGCACAGAATAGCCAACACCAAGCAAGTAATTTAAGTACAATTTAGGAAGATCCTATTTTCTGCCGTAAAAAATTTATCCTTGGGACTTCCCTGGTGGCGCGGCGGTTAAGAATCCACCTGCCAATGCAGGGGACACGGGTTCGAGCCCTGGTCCGGGAAGATCCCACATGCCGCGGAGCAACTAAGCCCGTGCGCCACAGCTACTGAGCCTTGCTCTAGAGCCCGCGAGCCACAACTACTGAGCCCGCGTGCCACAACTACTGAAGCCCGTGTACCTACAGCCCATGCCCCGCAACAAGAGAAGCCACCGCAATGAGAAGCCCGCACACCGTAACGAAGAGTAGCCCCTGCTCGCCGCAACTAGAGAAAGCCCGCGCACAGCAACAAAGACCCAAAGCAGCCAAAAATAAATAAATAAATTTATATTTTAAAAAAAAATTTATCCTTACCCAAGCTACAATTTTAACGTACTTTTGCATATTACATTCTCTCCATTTGTTTCTGAAAAAGCATTTTCCTTCACAAGAGGATTAGCAAATGCTCACAGAATAGGAGAACACAGGATAAAATCAAGCCTTGAAACTGTAGATTGAATATTCTCATTCTAAATATCTTCTGTAGTACTCATAATGCTTTATACCAATAAAGAGAGAACTGTTTAACCTGTAGAATATGAGATAAAACACAAAGCTAAACTCTAAAATTCAATCGCTCTACTTCCGTCCACTGCTAAAGAAACAGACTGTACGGTATCTGGACTATTTTAAAGAGATCCATCCATAAATACGGCACATCTAGCTTCATAATTTGTCCAACGAGTATTTGTTAGTATAATGTCCTAAATCTAAAATGAACTTTACCTAGATAAGCTATACTGTAAGAGTGAAACCTACATTACCCAAAATGTAATCTCTTTAATATAAAAGCAGCAATGTGGCTAAATATTAAACCCAGTTAGAAACATTATTCAAACATTTTCCCCTATCTATGCAATCTGAAGACAATATAATGAACTAAGAGGTGTGTCTGCGCATAGAAGGGGAGGGAACATCAGAGAAAAGCTGGGACAGCAACCTAAGAGTCACATTTCAAAGTACCACAGAGTCAACTTTTATTATCTTCACCATAGAGGTGCACTTTAAAAATGATCAAAATTCATTTATTTAGCAAATATGAGTAGCATCTTGGCACAAAAGAGTACCACAGGCCATGGAGCCCAACAAATTACTCAACTTCTGCCAACAGGCATGTCTTTTTCTATAAAACAAAGATAATCACCACCTTGGACAGTTATTATGAAAGCAAAAGGCGATAATACATATTAGCAAGTTGTGAGTGGGATCAAAATCACCCCAGGATTTTTCTCCCCAACTTTTCACAAATGGCTTCCCTCCCAGGAGAGTCTGATATTTTAGAGGGGTTGTATACTTACTTCCTCATCTTAGTTTGATATCGGTACCCTCACCCCTTATTGGCCCAAGTAACTGCTCCTAAATGCCTGTACTGGATATAATAGGAAGGCCGCTGCCCCACATTATTTACACCTCTCAAAGGGACAAGGAGGCCGGAAGAGGTGTTCTTTCCCCTAAGTCTGCCTTCAGGAGTTCACAGGAGGCATCTCAGAGAAATTAATTTTTTTGTTTGAGCTAAGAACTGAAATCGACCATGGTGGGAAAGAGGCCTTAGTGTGATTGGGACAGCAATACATGCAGAGCAGAGTGTAAGAGACAAGGTTAGACAGGTAGGTAAGGGCCAGATACCCAAAGGTCCTTGTATCCTGTGCACATCAGTTGACATTCCTCACATCTGGCTAGCCCTTAACCATGCTTCAGGGCCCAGCATAAAGGTCACCTTCCTAACCATAGCCTCTCCCTCCTCTCCCACACTCCTGCACACCAGCTCCCCATGCCCTCTCACAGCACCAGGCCCTTTTCCATTATGGCCCTTATCACAACTGTGGTTATATAATTATTTGTGTGATTATGTGATTAATAATCTGTGTCCCCCACTAGATTACATGATAAATTCAGCCCGCGTAAGACGCACGTCTGTTTTATTCAGCTCTCCATCCCAGGGCCCGCCAAGTATAGCATCTGCCCAAAATATATAGGTATACTTTATTAAATGAACAAATGAAAGCTGGCACTAAGAAGCCAAGGAAGAATCCTGAGCAGGGGAACGGCAATCAGAGATGACAGTTAAACAAAGCACTCTGGCAGCAAAGTGAAGATCAGATTGGAAGGGCAAGACTAGGATTTGGACACAGGGAAGGAGACTAGTGAAAATGTCTCCAGATAAATGATTAAAGACTTAAAAATGAGGGCAGCCTGTACCTGGGCGGTGATGGCGAGGATGTAATGGAGGAGACACGTTTAGGAAGTAGAATCCAGGAACTCAATGCACAAGGGGCAAAGCAAAGAGGGCAATCTAGAATGACTAGTGGAGAGTGGTAGCAGGTGGGGTCATTTACTCAAGACAGGGAATTCAGGACAGTAACAAACATTTCTTGAGCATTTACTGCATGGCAGTGTAGAGTGGAAGATTTGCTTCTGGCTCTGGAATTCTATGAGTGAAGAGCAATTTCAATCCAACTCATCTGGATAAAATGGGTATGGTTTCCACTAATGGGCAACAAACTAAAGTTGAGATTTTTAAAGTTTCTTCGCCAGGACACTTCTTGGGTACACTGACTGTGTGAAGCATTACACTGGTCTGGGGATATAGAAATCAAAGAAGGGATCTCTGGCTCCAAGGAGCTGACAGTCTTCTGGATTTGAGAAAGGTAACTGCACGTCAACAACTGAGAAACCGAGGCCCACCGAGGCTACGATTTGACCAGTTACATGTCCTGTAACCTACATTTCTGGAGCACTGATTTCATAATCAACATCACATTTCAGGCCAACACGTAGCTGAGGGGTTATGTGTTTAGACAGTCAGACAGACACCCCTCCCCCCAGTCTTGCTGTGAGCCTGGAGACACTCCAGAACTTAAAACATCATGGTGCATGGGCAGCCAATGCCCTCCAACTCTGAAGTAACTGCTGTAGTCACATGGCAGCAGTCTGGGGAATAGGACACAACAAGGAAGGAGAGAGAGAAAGGCCTTCTTTGTCAGGAAAGAGCCTACCTGAGCAGAGGCCAAACGCTGGAGGTGCCAAAGCAGAATCTCAGGAGGCTCTGGAAGTAACAGCAGAGAAATAAATGTTCAGGAAAGATAGAGCAGGAATCCTCTTTAGTCAGGTTCCTCCCCTACCACCAGCAAGAAATGGTTTCCCACGGGATCTAAGGCCTCAACCCAAAGCAGATACATGGAAAAACAAGATACGGAAATAATCTGCGGTGTGAATAACACAGCTCCAGATCATCCAGAACAGACAACACATTTCCAGTGCTCACTTGTGAGGCCATTAAGTCCAAGAGGCTGTACACCGGCTCTTCCCAAACTAAAACAGAATAACAAAACATGTCCCCCTCCATCCCCAAAGGTACTGCGCCACTCCTCCCCCTTCCTTTCCATAGTCTTAAAAGAAACAAAAACAGCTGCACCCTGTTTCTACCTCCTCAACTCCCTTTCACCCACTTGGATCTAAGTTCTTCCTCCACCACCTGACCTTGTCTTTTCACCCTCCTTGAACCCTTGGAGCCCTCTCCCCTTTTCTCTGCCTGGGAACTCTACCCATCCTTCAAGACTGGTTCAACCATCACCTTCTCTGTGAAGCATTCCCAAGTCAGACTGTTCCTTGCCCAAGGGTCTTGCCTATGTCTCAGCACAGCATTTGATCCTACTGTTATTGATTACCTTGGTGTAAATATAATTTATAATAGCCTGGGACTTCCCTGGTGGCGCGGTGGTTAAGAATCCGCCTGCCAATGCAGGGGACACGGGTTCGAGCCCTGGTCCGGGAAGATCCCACATGCTGCGGAGCAACTAAGCCCGTGCACCACAACTACTGAGCCTGCGCTCTAGAGCCCGCGGGCCACAACTACTGAAGCCCGCACACCTGGAGCCCGTGCTCCGCAACAAGAGAAGCCACTGCAGTGAGAAGCCCGCGCACCGCAACAAAGAGTCCCCACTCACTGCAACGAAGACCCAACGCAGCCAAAAATAAATAAATAATAAATAAAACAAAAAACAAAAAATACAATAGCCTGTAAAGGCAGGAACTAGTTTTTATTCACTTTTCTACTGCTACCCTCTAACCCAGGGCCCCAAAAGTAGACAAAGGCTCCATGAATAAATGATCATAGGTTAGTTTACCTTCAAAACTGCTACAAACCACTCAACTTTTCCACCTAACTTGCTCTAAGAGCTGACCAGCACATACATGCACACTGGGAAGTATCCATATTCTAAATAATTAGTTTTCTTATGAAAGCATCTTGGCTAAAAATTCTACCTCTTGGTTGTTAGGCAAACAGCTGGCATGCAGTAAAATCAAGTCTTCAGAGTTCCTCACATCTATGTTTCTAATTCCTAAAATTCTGACCATGTGGAAAGTGTACTTGTACCCTTTTCTTCCTGGGCTGTGTAATGAGTTCTTAGGCTCAGACAAGCTGCTACAGGGGAGAAATCAAGCCTTATTTACACCAGTGCTTAGAACCTGGGCTGCTCAGTATCTCCAAAATAAAGTTTTTTTTCTATTTAGTTTCACTTTCTATATGAAACATCCATAGTAAAGTTTAGACCAATAGTATTTCCTGCGCCCAGTAAAAATATCTGAAAGCCCTTCACTTTTAATAAGGACATTTGAAAGCCTTCATTTTAGGATTATGGGATTACATTTGACCCATAAAGGCTCAATCTATACTTCTGTTCTAGAATAATAAAAATTACATAACTTCTGAGTCCTTGTATGTTTTATACAAATGGATCTTACTGCAATAATACAGGAAAACTTACTAAAAATAGTAAAAAAATTAGTACGGTGTGAGTAACTTTTCTGCACAAAATAAAAACTGTGCAAATTTAAAAAACAGAAAGGTGTCAAAGTTCCCTACATGGAAAGCCTTAAAGATGGAGTATTAAGAAAAGTTAACACAGTGCACCTGACTTTCAATTACTATACTGCTTCAGTAAGTGACCTTGGGAATGTCATTTCTCTCATTTCTAGTTCTGTAAAATGGGAATGTCATCTGTTTTCCTAATAGACATAATTAGTCAAATAAAAAAATCAACATGATTTTTTTTTAAACTTGTCTAATTAGTATGCGTTAATCACCACTAGTACAGAACATTTCTCTCCAAGAATCCAATTCCAAGAGAAATATTTAAGCAGACGTTGAAGACAGATTTCCTTAAGGGAATGATTTTATAAATCTGGAGAGCCATATAACAAGATTATAAATTAACAAATGGATTACATAAGCCTTGACAACCCCAGACTTTAAAGTACACCGATATACATTCTGATAAACTAGACTGATTTGGGACTAGCACCCCAACCCCATACAAGGAACCCAAACTGAGGCAACTGATGCTTGATAGGAATCAGGTGGAATCGAATCAGTATGCCGAACATTTGCAGTTCCATCACCTGCTAGCCATGCTTCACCTTTCACCATAAAACGTGAAACGCATTAAGTCAGCTTTACCACCTGCTCCTAAAACTGTGGAAATGTACTCAATTAAATGGAAGGGGAAAAAAGTAACTTGACAGTGTGAAAAATCCGATATCCTCAGACGTCTATAGGTTGAAGAACCCTACTGCTAAATCCCTCCTCTCCCCTCCAAATACTGGACTTGAACCGAATTCCCTATGAACCTATTGAATTTTATCTGATGCAACTGTTGGAACAGCACAGCTCCAGGAACCCCCCCCCCCGCCCGCCCCCCAGGATGCAAGGCTGTCACTTTCCTGGATCCCAAGTCCAAATAAAAGGCAGGAAGGTTTCTGTAAAACGGTCCAGAAAGAAATCAACAGGCGATGACTACGGAAAAGAACGGACGTTTTCCAATCTTAAAAATTCTAGCTGTCCCTCGGGAATGGCACTGCTCCTCCTTCCTTACCCCGATGCCCTTTCTCTACAGACAACAATATCCCCATTCTATTTTACGGCTGCAGTTTTAGCAAGGAACCCCCCTGCTACGCCAGATTTCCAGATTCTTTTGAAAAAGGAAAACACGTTTGGTGAAGAATACACACCGCACGAGAAAACCTGGGAGCGGAGCCCCGCGGGCGCCGCACTCGGCCCGCTCCGGGGCGGGGCGCGGGGATGCGGGCGCCTCCCGAGGTGCCGCAATCCCGCCGCGGCCGCAAGGGCAGGGCCTCCGGGCGCCCGCGGCCAGCCGCCGCAGTGCCGGCTCCCATCCGGGCCCCGCCGCCGCCCGCCGCCAGGACGCCAGGCCGCGCCGCCGCCGCGCGGGGACGGGGCCGCAGCAGCCGGGGCCCCGCGTCCTCCCCGGCGCGCGACGCGGCCGGCGCGGGGAGCGCGGAGCGCGCAACTTACTTTCCGCCTGCGGCGGGAGCCCGGCTCCGGCGCCCGGCAACGGCGGAGGCGACTAGGCGGCGGAGGCCGGCCCGACCCCCGCCCACAGCCACCGCGCCCGGCCGCGCTCCGCGTTCGCCCCTACCTCAGCCAGCAGGCGGGCGTCTGTCTGCAGCGGTCGCGGCGCCGACGACTCCCTCCCGGCCGCCGAATCCCCGCACCCAGCGATAATCATAATACCGAACGGGCGGCCGGCCGCGGGGAGGGGGTGGGGACCGACTTGCGCCTGCGCGGGGCGCGCGTCACTGTGACGTAAGCGCCGGGGCGGGGCCGCGGGGAGGGAGGGAGGGAGGGACGGGGCGGGGCCGCGGGGAGGGAGGGACGGGACGGGGCGGGGCGGGGCGGGGCGCACCTGCGGGCTCCCGCGCGCGGGCTGCTGGAGGGCATCCTGGCATCATCCCGACCCCAGCGAGTCTGGGCTGCGGCTGGCGGTAGGAAGCGGGCGAGGTGCCCGAACAGAAGGGATGATGAAGAAGGAAGCACTAGGGACATGGGAGAATGGCCCAGAAAAGTAGCGCGAGCCGTCGGGGGAAATCGGAGGGAAGGGATCGCGTCCTCACCAGACTCTAGGTCCTGGGACGTGGGGCCGAGGGCGCCAGGCGCTTTACCCTTTTAAAGTTTCCTCCCATCTCCCGCCCAGGTTTAAGCAAAGAAAGGGAAAAAATTCAATATACATTCATGTATACACATACATATTCTTTACAGTTTCTTCTCTTTGGGAACCCAATTTGAAGGAATTTTGTTGATTTTGTTGCCATTTTTAAAAAAGAGAAAAAGCCCAGCATCCGAATGCAGCGCTGGCTTTAAAGGTCAGCGGGAGACCCTTGCCTGGCCAGGCTGCCTCCTCTGGAAAAGTGTGGACAGGCGAAAGGTCGTGGGAAGTATTAAAGCATGTTAAGTTAGGGATTCAGAACACTCCAGGCATTAACTGTGCACAGCGGCATGGTCACCAGGCCGGTGGCTCCCGAAGGGAACTTCGCGCTCGCCGGAGAGGAGGGTTTGGGAGGGTGGGAGACAGGGGCAGGGGCTCACGTCTCCCACCCTTGGAAGCTTGGCGCGCAATGGAGATCAGCTCTCCGGGTTTTCTGGAAGGGAGTGACAAGCCAGATGCCAGATTTCTCCAACCTGCTTTTTCCCTTAATGATTCTCCCTGCTCTCCACCCCTCCCCCAAGGAAGGACCCCTAGAAAAGAAGGACACAATGTGGGGGGAGGCGGGAGCTGCTTAGATGCTCCAAGTTTGATTAAATTGACTGGACGGAGAAGAAAAATCTAGATGGCTTTAGCAAATGTCTCTGCTGACCTGGAAGTGTCAGAAGCCTTTTCTTTTCAGACTGTCTCCTTGGCATCCACTTTGCATGTCTGAAGATGACTGGGAAGCAAGAGTGGATTGTTGGGAGGTACAGACCCTCAGGGTAATAACAGAAGGTTAAAGGGGGACTCCCAGTTACCCTAAGGCTCTGGCATGGGGTGATGGATCTCATTGGCTGGGGAAAGCCTGGGGCTGTAGGCCTCAGGTGGGCCTCTGCCCCTCAGGGCTGAGTCAAGGCCCCAACTCTGGGATAACACTGGCTTAAAAAGATCATAAAAGAATAATCTCACTTTGATACTGACATTCTAACTCTAGCAGTATGTTAAGCAAGAGCTTCTAACTTGGTTTGTGGAATTCATTCCTTTGTTACTGGCAAATGGGAAGTCCTTGCACTTTTCTCCTTAGGGAGATATCACTATTCAGGGAACCCTGTAACCAAGTAAAGGGGAAAAAATACCACGCTAATGGTCTCCCAAGGGAATTCCAGTGGTTGAAGACCTCCATGCCAGGTCTGTAGCCCCTGAGATAGAACAGTAATCACAAAACAATGGCCTTAGTAGATAAGCCCTTGGAAAATAGAGTATTTATATTGCTGCTGTGTAACTCGGGTTTTGAATAAATTCTATAAGGGCAACAGGGCATAAGAATAGCAAAACAGTGCTCGCTTCGGCAGCACATATACTAAAATTGGAACGATACAGAGAAGATTAGCATGGCCCCTGCGCAAGGATGACACGTAAATTCGTGAAGCGTTCCATATTTTTTGCTCGCTGATGAACATCAAGTGTAAGCTGAATTTCTTGAGGCATCATCTACTTGTGGGTGTGGATGAGGTCACACCAGCAGAAATCAGCTAAATGTCTTGGTTCTTACCACCATCCACTCCCATCCTCAGCGTCCTGCAGAATTCCCTCACCACCCAGGGATTTCTGACAGCCCCTACGGGGATCTTACGTTGCTTAAGAACTGGTATTTCTTGTAATTCCATAGCGGTCCCCTCCCTGACATCCCTGCCTTGAGTAGTCACTTGCCCCGCGCTCACCAGGCCACCAGCCTCAGACTCTGGCTTCTGGTTCTCCTCCCAGCAGCAAAACTCAAAAAATCTGGAAGCTGCCTTGCATTCTCTCCATCTCTCACTGTCCTAGAGCCACGCTGGCAGAGTAGATGGCTCCCTCACAAACTCGGAGTCTTACTGTGTGGTTCCTGGCTTCCTTGTGGAAACGGGCCCTTTAGTTTGACCTGCAGTGTCTTGCTCCGTAGCACTCAGATGCGGGCTAAAGGGATTGAGAACGGGTGCTGAACCCTCTTCTCTCTGCCCTCAAATGTCCTCTCGCCTCTTCCTTCATCTGGTGGTGATGGTGGGGCAGGGGGAGGGGGTGCTCCACGTGGGACCACCCTCCAGTTCCCTAGATACAGCCAGGAATGTTTGGATTTCAGTTTGGTCTAAAGGTAGGTTGCCTATTATGCAAGTAACAGTTAACAGGAATCTGGAGAATTTCCTCAGGGTCCCTAAAGCCCCACTTAAAGCAGAAAGTGGGGGATGGGTTGGGGTCTAGCCAGTCCTTACAGTTGTGACTGGACAACCTCTTCTTAGTAGGACCCAGAAAGCTGTAGATGTGTATGGTTGATGTTGCTGCCTCCCAAGGGTCCCAGTGGTGTGTGTGTGTGTGTGTGTGTGTGTGTGTGTGTGTGTTTAGGTCCCATAGGCTTTATCTCTAAGGATCTAACAATCTTACACGGAGTCAAAGTTAAGCCTGGACTACTGATGGTAAGTATCGCGGAGGTCACATAAGGGATAGATCAGTATGGGCTCAAGGCACAGTCTTTAGGGAAGGGAGGGGCCTTGGAAGACAGTGAGGCTCAGGATAAACAGAGGGCAAAGTGGAAGGCATCCCCGCAGACAGGGGAAATAGCCCAAGTGAAAGCACAGGGATGGAAACGTTCAAGAACAATGTTGAACCCAGCCTGATGGGAGCACAAGATGCTTGTTGGGGATCTCAGTAGTAGACATTAGATTGTGTCGGCTGGGTGAGGTGAGTTTGGGGAGAGACCTAAAAGTCAAACAGAGATGTTTGAATTTGAGGCAGAGACCCTAAGGAAACATTTCTGGCAATCTGTCTAAAGGGGTATTTGGGAAGATTAATCTGGCAAGGGTTTATAAGAGAAATTGGAGAGGGAGAAACCATGTGAGAGATTAGTTTAAAAGGCTCTTATGTGATTCATCCCTCAAGGAGTTTTAAATTTAATAAGAAAATAAGGCAGCAACGTGTATTGTGCACATTATTGGAACGTGTGATGTCTTCCCTAAAAATTTTTTTTAAACATACCTATTTTATTTTTTGAAGAGGTAATACAGCCATGTGACTCTTAAATCCAAACAATATAGAGGCATACAGTAAACGGTTTTGCTCCCACCTCTCTCCCCATCTGCTCCATCCCCACCAGGCACGATGTCTCCCTGCCACCACAACACCACCACTCTAAGCCACTTTCATGACTTCCTTGTGTATTCCAGAGTTTCTTTGCGCAGACTCAAGCAAATATTAATGTATATTCTTATCTTCCTTCTTTTTACAAAAAAATAAATAAATAAATAGCATGCTAAAAAAAAAAAAAAAAAAAAAAAAAAAAAAAAAGAATAGCAAAACAGTAAATGAAAAGGAATAGAATAATACCTTGGTTTAAATCAAGTTGGCTCAAATTCTCTTCCAGAGAGAGGGCTGCAGTCCTGGCCATGTGCTAAATCATTTATTCATCCCCAGTGTTTCCTGGGAAGCTGGAGTGTTGCTGGCAAGAACGTGACCCGTTTTCAGTCCCGCACCATCAATGTGGTAACATGATCTGATCATGCTTAGGCAACATTTAAAAATACTCAAGTACAAATTAATATATGATTGCTTAACTTTGAATTCAAGAAAATGTGTTTATTGTTAATGAAGAACCCCCTCCTTCATTCTGCCCTGGGGCTTTCTCCAAACCAGACTGCTTTTTTAATGTTAGGTCTTTTTATGGACCTGTAAGAAGCTTTAATTAGATATACAGCACTCTACACAAACGACAAGATGCAGCATGCAGGCTTGGACTACAGTCTCTGTGATTCAGATCTCAGAAATAACATAATGCCACCAATTTAGGGAAGAAGTTGTTTATTGGAAGGCAACCAGGGAGATGCTACAAATTAGATCAAGATGTGAAAAGCAAGCCGATTCATGAAAGAAATGCCATTTTCTTCTTGGGACTACCCCCCCAAAGCAGCACGTATAACAAGGTTATCTTCTCTAGATATTGTTAATTCTCATAATTTATGAAACATTTAAAATAAATATATTGAAAACAACAGAGATTGAGGACTCATGTACGTTTCAGTTTTGAGTTGTGACATTTAATGATTTCCTTTTACGTATTTAATTAGTCATTTTGTGCATTGATACTTGAGCATATCTGAATCCTGGCTTCATCCAGTAGGACCAAAATAAAACTTCACTGGAATGGACTCAAGCGTTTCTCAAAGACGTTCCCTCACTACCTCGTTGGCATCAGTTAGCATCCCTAATTCTTTTATCTCAGATGTCAGTTAAGGCCTGTGCGTGACTGTATGTGTGTATGTGTGTAATGTATTTTTGATAGTTGCAATGAAGGATTGAAAATGCCAGCCCTTAACTCTGTTTGTTTGCAACCTGTGAACTGGGAAGCACGGCAGACATTGCCTGGCATTGACTGCCAGCCCCATCACCAAGAGTTATATGGCCTTGGGGGCAGATTGCTTAACCTTCCATCTGTTTCCTCCTCTGTAAAATGGGAATGATGGTGATGATAATGATATCTTTCTTATAAGATGGGTGTAAGGCCGTTGTTCTCCCAGTGTGCTCCCCGGAAATCAGCAGCAGCAGCTGGGAACTAGACTGAAATGCAAATTCTCGGGCTCCACTCCAGACCTACTAAATTAGAAACTCTCTGTTTTAAGAAGACTTCCAGGTGAATCTGATGCAGGTTAGAATTTGAGAATCACTGTTGATAGGATTAAGGTGGTTTATATAAAGTATTAAAACAGTGCCTGGCACATGATAAGCAGTATATTAACGGATATTTTTTAAATTAGTGCAATATGATGTTTCCAAGATATACAAAGTTTAATTCAGGCCACAAGAAGGATGCCCATATTCCTCCAACAAATAAATTCTGCTTAATCTTTTGTCCAAAGACTTTAACACTGCCTGCCAAGCCCTTCACAATCTGGCCCCTGCCTTCCTTTCCTGTTCTTTATCTCCAGGTGAACCACATCTCCAACCTTCTCAGTTCTCAGAAAGGGAATTGCTTTTTCATACCTCCGAGCCTCTGCCCATTCTGTTCCCACTGCCTGGAAATGTCACCCACCCCTTTTCTCCACTTTCTACACTTGCAATCTCCTGAACCCTTCAAAACCTCACTTGAGTGTCCAGCCTCATCTGTGGCATCCCCATCCCTGCTCAGTCAGAGCCAGGCATTCTCTGGGCCCGAACCTCCCTGCACATCCTGCTTGTAATATTTATCATAGTGTTCTGTAGCTGTTTACTCTTCCATTTTCTCCCTTTGGATCTTGAACTCCCGGAGGACAAGGATTTTATTTTATTCAAATTTCTATTCATGCAGCTTAGCACTGGGGTTGCAAGTAGGCAGCCCAAGGGCTTGTGCCATAAACTTGGGGTATTTTTTTTTCCACAAAGGTCCTTTAAGAATTTGAATTAGTTGAGAACATTTTTCTAGGGGGTGGGGGGGCATGCCCTGCGGCTTGTGGGATCTTAGTTCCCCAACCAGGGGTTGAACTCAGGCCCTCAGCAGTGAAAGCTCAGAGTCCTAAACCACTGGACGGCCAGGGAATTCCCAAGGACATTTTAAAATTGGAAGAGTTAATGGTTTTGTTTAACAGTTTTATTGAGGTATGATCTGCATACCGTAAAGTTCACCGTTAATACGTGGTAATTCAATGACTTCTAGTAAATTTATAAAGTTATGCAACCATCACCCCGATCCACCCCAATATTTCCATCACTCCCCAAAAGTTTTCTCCTGTGCATTTGCAGTCAATCCCACTCCAATTTCCATCTCTTGGCAACCAGTGATTTGTTTTCCATCTCTACAGATCTGCCTTTTCTAGAAAGTCACTTAAATGGTATCATACAATGTGTGGTCTTTTGTGTCTGGCTTCTTTCACTTAGCATAATGTTTATCCATGTTGTAGCATGTATAAGTAGTTCATCCCTTTTTACTGCTGAATAGTATTCGTTAGACAGATACACTAGATTTTCTTTATCCATTTACCAGGTAATGAACATTTCATTTATTTCCAGATTTTTGCTATTATGGATAATGTTGCTGTGAATATTTACATATATCTCCAAAGTGCACTGAGGGTATGGTGTCCTCAGCCTTGGCCATCCCAAATGTCCATTCACGTGCTCTTATGTAAAATTCCCCCACATGTCGCCTGTTTTGTGGTTTGATTCACTCCTTCAACAAATAATTACTGAACACTTACTATAAGCTGGGCATGTGCTGATCAGGGGTGTTACAGATTCAGATGTCTCCGGGCCAGGCCTGTAATTGGAGATGTAGGTCTAGGGTGAAGGGCGAGAGCAGATAAATCAGAGGATCTAGACCCTGGCTAACAAGGAAGATGGGGAGAGTCACTACCCAGCTCTTGCTGATGGTCTGACATGTGAGAAATTTAAATCTCAAGTTGCAAGGTCTTCCCATTTTTCAAGAGAAACCAGAAATCTTTTTTTTTGAAACCAGAAATCTTGATTTGATTTTATTTTTTTCAAAATTAACTCTGCCATGAGGCAGGACTTCTAGCTATGGCAGAGGAAAACTGGAGAAAGTTGGTGTATTCGTTTTCTGTTGCTATGTAACAAATTAGCACAAACTTCTCAGCTTAGAACTCAGAGTTCTATAGGTGAGAAGTCCAGGCAGACTCGACTGGGTTCTCTGCTTAGTGTCTCACAAGGCTCAAATTAAGGTGTTGGCCGGACTAGGCTCTTATCTAGAGGCTCTGGAAATGGATCCACTTCCACGTTCTTTGAGGCCAAAGACATGACAATACACCACATGAGCATAAACACAAAAATCAAATCCAGTAACATATAAAAATGACCCAGTGGGATTTATCTTGGGAATGCCAGGTTGATTTAGCATCTCAAAATTAATGCAATACATCATATTAATATAATAAAGGCCAAAATATACTTGGTCATGTTAATATATACAGAAAAAGCATTTGTCAAAATTCAACACTCATTCATGATAAAACTCTCAACAAACTCCAAATAAAAGGGAATTTCTTCAGACAGATAAAAAAGAATCTAAGAAAAAACCTACAGCAAACATCGTACTTACTAGCGATAAGACTAAAGGTGTTTTCCATAAGTTTGAGAACAAAGCAAGGATGTCCACTCTCAACACTTCTATTTAATACCACACTGGAAGTTCTAGCCAGTCAAGAAGACAAGAAAAAGAAATTAAATGTATCCAGTTTGGAAATGAAGAAATAAAACTGTCTTTATTTGCAAATTATTTGATCCTGTATCTGCAAACTACTAGCGAATCTTAAAAAACCAACTAGAACTAATAAATGAGAATGTCAGAGGATACAAAAACCAATATTTCTACATACTGATAATGAACACTCTAAGAATGAAATGAAAACAATGTAATTTGCAATAGCACTAAAAATAAAATACTTAGAAATAAATGTAACAAAAGATGTGTAAGAGGTAAAAATTATAAAACACTGCTCACTAAAATTTAAAAGATCTTAATAAATGGGGATATATACCATTTTCATGAATTGAAAGACTCACTACTGTTAAGATGGCAATTCTGCCCAAACTGATTTATATATACAATTCCAATCAATTTTTGGGGGGTAGAAATTGACATGCCGATCCTAAGGTTTACATGGAAGTGCAAATTACCTAGAAGAGCAAAACAATTTTGAAAACCAACAACATAGTTGCTGGAATATTTTACTCATTTTCAAAACTTATTATAAAATAATAGTTGTTGAGACTGTGTCACAATGGTGTAATGATAGACACATGTATCAATGGAGATGAATAGAAAGTCCAGAAAATCCTTATGTTTTTGGTAAATTGATTTTCAACAAAGGTGCCAAGGGAATTCAATTGTGAAAAGATATTCTTTTTAACAAATGTTTCTGGGACCATTGGGTATCCATACACAAAAGTTAAACAAATTAAAAAATTTACATTATGTATAAAAATTAACTCAAAATCAATTACAGACTTACATGTTAAATTGAAAACTATAAAACCTGAAAAAACAAACCACAGGAAAGAAATCTTTGTGAATTTGGCTTAGGCAAAAATTTCTTAGATATGATACCAAAAGCACAATTCATAAAAGAAAAATTCGCTAAACTGTAATTCATTGAAATTCAAAACTTTGGCACTTCCAAAGATATCATTTAAAGTATGAAAAGACAAGCCACAGCCTGGGAGAAAATATTTGGAAATTATGTATCTTATTAAGGACGTGTATCTGAAATATATCAAAAATTCTTATAACTCAGTAAGACAAACAACCCAGTTAAAAATGGGCAAAAGATTTGAATAGACCTTTCACCAAAGAAGATATTTGTGTGGCTAAAAATAACATTAAAAGATGATCAACATCGCTAGTCATTAGGGAAATGCAAATTAAAATTACAGTGAGATACCACCATACATTTATTAGAATAGGGATAATTTAAAGTCTAATAATGCCAAGTGTTGGCAAGGATGAGGAGAAATAAAAACCTTCATATATTGCTGGTGGGAACGTAAAATGTGGTACAGTCACTTCAGAAAACAATTTGTCAGTTCCTTATAATGTTAAACATAGAGTTACAACAGGCCCACAGAGCCTGTCCACCTGAAGGAGATTTCCTGGAAGTCCCATCAACTTTCACTTACATCTCATTGGCCAAAAGTGTGTCATGTTACCACCCTTAGATCCAAAGTAGGCTAGGAAATGTGGTTTTCAGCTTGTCACATGTCACCCCAGCCTCAACAAGGATGTCAGGGCTCCGACAGGAGAAAAGAAGAGGATGGATATTGGGTTAGTGACCAGCAGTTTCAACACCCAGATCCTAGAAAAGAACAAGACCAGCACCCCAGAAGCTTTCTTATGCCCCTTCCCTGTCAGCATTCCCCCCAAGGGTGTTTCCCCTTTTTCAACTTCATATAAATGGAATCATACAGGGAATTCCCTGGCGGTCCAGCGGTTAGGACTCCACACTTTCACTGCTGAGGACACGGGTTCAATCCCTGGTTGGGAAACTAAGATCCCACAAGCTGCGCAGTACAGCCAAAAAATAAAATAAAATAAAATAAAACAAAATAAAAAACAAATGGAATCATACAGAGTGCGTTCTTTTGTGTCTGGCTTCTTTCACTTGCAGCATAAACACTAAAAAAAACCCAAAAAATCCCAGTATCAAAGTAGCTCGAGTTTTCTATCAAATGACTTATTAATTAGCCTTGAGGAAACCAAGACTATCAGTGATGGAATTAATCCACCTCTCTTCCTTGAGTTGGTTATCATTAACTACCCATTTGCCCTTCAACCATGCACAGTCAAGAGAAATGACCAGTGGGAATAATAACAAGTATTCTCTCCAATGGGAGAGATTCAAAATATTTAAAAATCAGAGCCACGTGACCACTAAATGTTTGGACACAGAATGGATGGCCCTAGTGTTGTTCAGAGAAGGGTCTTCGGGCCCCCACTAGGCCGGGCCTTAGCCCTCAGTTGCTGGAATGTGAGAAGGTCTTGAGCACGGTGGGTGAGTTCCTCAGGAAGGAGCCGGGATGACCAAGGCCGCAGGACCCCGAGGCCCCAGGCAGCAGCTGTGTATCAGTCAGTGCAGAGTAAGCTCAGTGTTTCCACGTCAGCACAGAGTGCTGGCTGAAGGTTAACACTGGTCTTTGCCAAAACAGCGTGAAGGTTGGGCATCCTCTGGTGAAACTGTGGCCACAAGGTATTCAGGCATCAGAGGGAATCTCTACAGCTCAAAAGCAGCGTCTGTCTTCATGAAGGTGAGACTGGTCTGTCCCCTCACGCACGTGAGGAGACAGGACACTTGGCAGTGCGGACCCTGGCCCTGGAGTTGGCATCTGGTAACCGAACGGAGCGATGCTGAACCATCATGGATGTCAAAATGGCTGGCGCTTATTTCCTTAGGGCAGTCTTGCAAATAATGCTTTCCTCATTTCCAACTCACAACTCTTTTTAGCTGTCCCACCCCGCTTCCAAATTTAGGAGTGTTACACTTCACATGAAAATAAAAAATAAAAGCAAATAGGGAAAGTTGGTTCAGGACTCAAGATCACTCTCCCAGAAATAGTAGCCCTAGATTCACTTCAACCCCCGCTCCCTTGCCTGCCTTGACTCTAAAGACCAGCAAAATGAATTGCTCGCTTCCCAGCCTCCCTTGCTTTTGCTTTTCTGATACAAAGGGACAGCTGCAGCTGGCTCTGGCCTTCTCCTTTCTTCCTGCCCCAACTGTGGGCGTGATGCCCGGAACAGGAGCTGCCATCTTGCAACCATGAAGGAGAGGCCAAGAGAATCATCGTGATGCTGGCTCTGGACCTCATGAGCTGCTGAACAAATGCTAACAGCTGCCTGCTCCAGACTTTTTGTGCTGTGCAAAAATTGAAAACTCTGTTTGTTCTTTATGCTTACTTATAGCAGAAAGCATTCCTAACTGATACAACTAATATAAACCATTACTTGTCATGGATAGGCAAAAAAAAAAAAAAAAAAAAAAAAAGGACGGAGGGCCAGTGAGGGTTTTCCAAGTTTAGTTACTACATCGGAAAGTAGCTGTGCACACTTATTCTCAAAAGCAAGGAGGTATCAAATCCCACTAGGGTCAGGTCAAAACACATAAAGGTCAACTTGAAGGGACTTTCACTAGCCAAGGAGGGGACAATGTAAGCATCAAAAAACAGTGACTACAATGCATTAAAATGAGTTAAAAATAGATAAAGGGAAATAACCAAGCATTTATTCTGCTTACCTTGTTTGAACTGTATTTCAAAGAAACCAAAGAAATGATCAGGAGTTCTTAATAGAAGAATTACGACTGATAAAGACAGAAAGAATAGTAGAATCAGAAAACCACCACTTGGGAACACCTGATGAAATAAAGAATCTAGCCAATGATCATCAATAACTATTAGGTAAAAGGTTGACAGGGAACTTTGGATGGACCATGCTGATAACACCTGAGCCCACACTGATCAATTTTCACATCTCTTAAAATGGGACAATCAGCCTCATGATGTAATACATCAGATAGTACACAGCATCTCCTATGAAGTTTTCAAGCCAAAAAAAAAAAAAAAAAAAAATCTAATCCAGTTTACAGGAAATAGAAGAACAAGTTAAATGACACCAGGAGGAAACCACCAGCCAAATCCAGAATGTAGGATATTCCACTGGATGAATGACTCATTTCTCCCCCTCCTCAGGGAATGGCATTTAAAAAACAGGGAAGGGGGAAAAACCATTACAGAATAAAAGAGACTTAAGAGTCCTTTCAATCATATACTATGTGTAGTTCTTGTTTGGATCCTGATTTGAATGAAACAACTGAAAAAATATTGAGTTAATTAGGAAAATATGGTATGTTCTAGGTATTATATCACATGATAATGGCATTGTGGTTATGAATTTTGAAAAAGTTCTTCCCTGATAGAATACCTACTGAAATATTTATGGATGAAATGAAATGATGCCTGGAGTTTGCTTTAAAATATTCCAGCAAAAGCAAACAAATATTGTGTGTGGTGAGGTGGGGAGAGGGTACAGAGGAAACAGAATCAGGTGAGCCACAAAGGGGTTCGTTTTATTTTTTCCTTCACTTTTACCTATAACATTTTGGATAAACTGTGTTTTGAAATTATTACTTTAATTGGATTTTCCTGCATTCTAGATGCTAATAGCAACAAAAATGAGAAAGCAATTTAAAAAAAGAAAATCCTGTCAAAGTCCCTGAATTCTGTTTCCTTCCTTCATGGTGTTATTTTCATAAAAGCGAAAACAAATGATACAATCACAAAATGAGAATATAAAGCAATGTTATGTGTCTGTACTTTAAAGCACAGTGTTTCAGGGGTACTTTAGAGATGCTAGTCCTACCCAACACCTGTGTTCTTGTCCACCTGTGGGCCTCCCCAGGATGGTTCCCATATGTTCTCGGATGTTCCCAAGAGAACTTTGCTTTTGTCATTGACATCTAATAACTTGTCTGTTCTCTTCCACCAGACTGTGAGCCACCCTCCCGCCCTCCCACTCTCAGTCAGGGATCAAGAATCACTTCCTAGTATTCTCTCTCTAATAGGCTAATATTAACATGTAGTAGGTGCTCAATAAATATCTGGGGAATATATGAACAGAACCCAATCCTCTATGTTTTACACCTGTGGAATCTGACACCCCAAGGGTTGAAGTTTCTAGGCTGAGACTGCAATGTTTCAGAATCAGAACTATTCCTGAGAACTTATACCTTCTGGTTCCAACCCAGGGCTACTTCTGAATCTCATTTCTGATTCCAGAAGTCTTCCTCTTTATGGGAGGAGCCTTCCTCTACCAGGGCCCAATGTGTCATTTCCAGTGCTCCCCCAACCCAATTCTCATAACGAATTCAGGGTGTTCTATGCCATGACACTCTTGTATCTTTCCAGAAGACATTACCCAAATTTGTTTTAGGCAGGAAAGATCATAAGTAATTATAGAACACAGATAACAAGGTTTTGCTTCTAATAATAACAACACGTGAAATCCTTAGCACTCATGTTTCCAGAACTATGAACTCTTCCTTTATTTCTCCTCCAGCTGAGTCAAGAAAAGGAAAGCAGGAAATATCTTTAATGTTTCTTAAGTTTGGGCCCCAAAGTCATGGGCATACATTGTGGCATGCAGGGCAATCCACTCCTAACTGAAACTGGCCTTGGTTTTCTCTGAGCCTTGCTGACCGCTCTGAGCCAGCCTTTGGCCAGAGGTTCATACTCAAGTATTCCATGCAGCCTACCTTCAGGAAGGACCTTTCTTTTTTCTGATACTCCCCAGAGTTACAAACCACAGTGATGGAAAGCCAACCAGACATTCACTTCCCAGGTTCATTGCTTATTCAATGTCCCTCAGGTCTTAGCTTCAATGTCACAACCTCTGACCTCCCCACTCCCAAACTGGATTGGGTGGCCTTCTTTGTGTTTCCATAGCAAGTCACAGGTCCTGTGACATGGCTCTTCCAACACACTTTTATAGTTTTCTCTTACCTTCACTGTAGCTAACAAGCTCCGCCAAGGTAGAGACTGTCTTTCATCACTGTTTCCCCAGTGCCTTGCACATGGTAACTCCTCCATAAACACTTGCTTTGTGAATATACAAGCAATCGAATGAATGGCTTTCAAGAGTCAAATGTCCAGTAATTGAGACTGTAAATTTAAACCATCTTGCTTGTTAAGGCGTTCAAGAAACACCTTTTGTCCTCAAAGTTTAACTTAAAAGAATAATGCTGAAATGGGAGGAACCCCCTAGTCCTCAGAAAATGATTGAAAGATTGGACAGGAGAAATGGGATGCGTTTTGCAGGCACCCACCACGTCTCCCAATTTTCCTTCTCTCTCTTTCTCTCGAGCCACCACCTCTGTAATGACCAGCTGAGGTTTTACTTGTCCTCCTCTTTTAGTCCTCTGTTCTGCCCCTCTGAATAGAGAAAAGTTGGGGGTGTGGATAGTGCTGAAAGTGACAAAGACAGCTGGCAAGAGCTGAGTCCTCCTTTCTGACACTTACACACTCGCTTACGGCGCACGGGGACTTGACTCAGCCGGAAGATGACTAAACCCTGGGCCCCAGTTAGTACTCGGGGCCCCTCCCAACAGAGGCCCCTGTGCCTGGACGTGGTTAATTAGTAGATCTCAATCTGTAGTAAGGAGGATGGGTGTGGGTTATTCATGATACTCCCCATGCTTCCTAAATAGTACACTCTCAGCTATTCGAGGTAAATGGAGTATGTATGTCAACTGAGAGCCAAGAGAAGGGCCAGAAAGTACCCAGACGCAAACTGAAAGTGAAAACGGCCTTGTTTCTTTTACCATCAGTGAGCAATATCTAACTTTACATGCAATCAACCCAAAGGGCCTAATTCAGATTTCAGGGGCCAATCATGGTTGTAAACTAGGTAGAAAAAGTCACTAGCCTAAACCAACTGAGGTTTAATGAACATGGAACGTACTGTCCCCAAATGTCTATAAACTCAGGACTAAACAGTTTAAATAATTTATATTAAAAAAGGAATATTTCAAATATTTCAATATTTTAATATTTATATTAAAAAAGGATTCACTCATTGTTAGTTCTGGGAGGAAAAAAACAGTTTCATTATCCCTGTCATCCAATATTCGACGCCCACAATAACCTGCCCCAGCTGAAAGGCCATTTAAAAAAGGAGAAAGAGTAGAGATTCCTGGGCCTAAGACCATGTTCAGGGCTCAGAGCCAGCTACCCAATCATCCTAAGCATTGCAAACATGAAAACTCTAAGCCATGTCTTGCCCTCAAGGAGATTACTGATCCTTTGCAGCCAAGGTGTCATAGAATAAATGCCAATACACAGTGTAAACGGCAAGAGCATTGCTTTCATATCTACCAGTATTTCAATTCCATGAGGGCAAGAACCTCATGTATTTTGTTCACCACTGTAGCTCCAGCATCTTGCACTGGTACACAGCACAGAGTAAGAGCTCAATAAATATTTGCCAAATAAATGAACCAATGGGGATACTGTGTCACATGTATTTGGGGAAAGACAACTGAGAAACAGAGAAGTGAACTGATTTACTTGAGCTGGTCCATATGACTCATTACAGTTAGTTGCTTGTAAGACACAGCCAAATGTCTGTCCTGGTGTTCCTCTAATATTTTCTGGAAGGTTGGAAAATATAGAAACATAATTAAATGACTTACACATGTAGAACTAAAAACTTGACTTGTGTCTAAAAAGCAGTATCTACTATTTACAAAATTAAAAACATGAAGAACCTTTCTGAGGAGGAGTAGAGGCATGGGTAGAGCATGGATTTTGTTGTCTTCAACAGTGAAATGACAGCCTCCAAGTCCTTTTTTTGTTATACTATGCTGCTTTTTTGCTCTGAAAGCCATAGCATACATCAGTTAATTTTCGTATATTAGTAGAGGACATAACAAGGAATTTATATAGGCCAGAGAAGATTTTAAAATCCCAAACAGAAGAGCTGCTGATGAATTTAGTTTAGGGTGTCTCGCCACCAGAAAAAATGATAGACCTTTCCTAAACACCTCTGGCTGTTTGCTCATCAAGAAAAGTCACACATTTTCTCTCTGTAAAAAGTGTCAAAGGGGAAAAAAAAGACTGCAGTTTCACTCCTGATGGGCTGAAGACTGGGACTGTTTTTAAATTCAATATATATTATAATCACCCCAGAGAACCATGGGAAAGCTTCACTCGGAGAAGGTGCTGAGGTCAATGTCTTTGTGTTCCACGTCAGGGAAACGTCACAGGATGCAGGTTGAAATGCTGAGGCCTGGGCACACCATTCTCACCCATGAGACCAAAAAAACAACAACAAGTTTGCCTGTGTTTCTGTGTTTTTTTCCTTTTTCCTTTTTTTTTTTTTCTTTTTTAATAGTTTATTTACAACGTTGTGCTAGTTTCAGGTGCACAGCAAAGTGATTCAGATTCTTTTCCATTATAGGTTATTATAAGATATTGAATATAGTTTCCCTGTGCTATACAGTAGGTCCTTGCTGTTTATCCATTTTATATATAGCAGTGTCTGTTAATCCCAAACTCCATTTCTTCTGTTTTTAATGCTACTTATGATGATGACTTCACCCCCAATTACTGTCTCTGCTGCAGCAACTCCTATTAGGCCTTTCACAAGCCTCCAGGTGAAACTCCTGATCTGTATTTTTATCATATTGTAGGATTGCCTACATTGCAAATCCCATTGGCTTTTCTGTGTGGGTGAATTCCTGAGTTAAGTCAATTATGAATGTATGGGTTTGAAGAAGCCTTTAAAGAAGCCTCAGTCTGATTATGTGACTTGAGATCCTGTCAGTCCCTTGCTCACCCAGAACTCTGAACAGCAAACGAGGGAAGCCGCAGACACCGACTTTGAACCTTGGATGGGCTACTTTATTGCCATCCAAGCACGGTCAAGGCCTCAGGCTGGCGTTGGTATTCTGGAATAACAACACCTGCCTCAAAGGGTGGTTGATGTAAGGATTAAATGAGTGAACTCATGAAGAATGCTTAGAAGGTACCGCCAGTGTTAGCTGTACTTGCACTAGGAAGCGAGTTCTAACACCTTTGGAGCAGCAGTTTTGATGCCAAAATGTAGTGTTCAATTTCAGACTTTGTGTGAAATCGACCCCAACACAAAGAGATTAAACTCAAAGGTGCAATGGATCATGGGGCTGCAGCTATTTTGGCAGTAGCCGTTAACATTTAAAATGCTTATCTCTCCATAACCAAGATCAGGATGACAGCGTGGTCAGATAAGGGCCCTCTTCTGAGTCACAGACTTGTCACTGTATCATCACATGGAGGAAGGAGCTATGGAGCTCCCTGAGCCTCTTTTATAAGGGCACTGATCCCACTCATGAGGGCTCCACCCTCACGATCTAATCACCTCCCCAAGGTCCCACCTACTAATACCATCACATTGGGCATTATGAGTTCAACATGGGAATTTTGAGGGGACATGAACATTCAGACATAGCAGCAGGGACTTTGTTTTGAGTTGTCTTTGTCCAGAACCCTGGGGAGTTCACCCTACAAAGGATCAGGTATGAGGTTATGGAGGACACAGTCTTTACCCTGGTTGGCCCCAAGTGCATGGCCTGGAGAGGCTACTTATTACTTCCTTTTTTAAGGGCACGGAGCATAATTAGGGACAGATATCATACTGTGGGCACCCAGAGGGCCAGGGGGAATACTGCAACCTTGCCTTCCTTCCTTTCCTTCCTCCCCTCCTTCCTTCCTCTTCACCTCCCCTCCTTTGCTCGTTCATTCAACAAATACTCCTTGACTGTTAGACACTGCACCATGTAGTGCTGAGGTTTATCTATGAACAGGACAGACCCTGTCCTGCCCTCCGGGAGCCTGCCACTTAGCAAGAAGAGAAGCTTTCTTCAAATGGCCCCACCAATAACTACACAATGATAGCTCTGATAACATGCTATAACATGAGGTACCAGGGCCCAGGAGACCTAATCTGGGTGTCAAGGAGGGTTTCCATAGGAAGTGACATTTAAACTAAGTGTGAATGATGAGTAGGAGCTGTTCAGACAAGGCAAAAGAGAAATCCAGGTAGGAGACACAGCTTGGGGAAAGGCCCTGAGGTGGGAAAATGTGCTGGCATGGTCCCTTGTGCAGAGGAAGAGGCCCTTCGTAAACTTTGTTGAATGGATGAATAAAGTTCTCAGTTCACAGTGTATTGGAAGGGATGTTTACTTAAGAGAATAGAAACCCAACCAATAACACTTGCCAATAACACCCAAAGACCCCTCCATGGCCCTCAGTTTACCAATCCCTATCTCAACAGAATCCTTCAGCCTCACTTGGAGTCTCCTCTACGTCACTCCATGGGACGGCCCAGCCTGTAGTCACCCAGACATCCCAGTCACTCTGACTGCAGTGGACAGTGCTCTGCCTCCCTGGCACAGGCCAAGCTCCTGCCATGGTCAGCTTCATCGCCCTGCAATGCTAGGTGGGTCCTCCTCAGCTGCCTGGGAGGGTCTTCTGCTCTGGCTTCAACCTCAGCTTTGTGCATTGTGACAGCTCAGCCCTGTCACCCACTGAGTCTCATCACCAAAGGACATGCCCTCTCCTCCTGCAGGGCTCTGTGGACCTGGAAGCTTCTCTGTATGATTGTTGCTAAGGGTCACTTGGTAGCCAATGACCAAGAGCCAGCCAACTCTCCCAGCGAATTTTTGGAAGGCCATCAGGGACTCACATGTTTGGCAGGAGGCTGGAGAATCAATCTCAGAGCTCTGGCGGGCTGGGCAACAGAAGTGGTATGGGCTGTGTGCTGCTGCTATGATGAGTGTGACCTCTACCTGCCCTGGCCTCACTGCATTCCTCACGCCCTCATTAGTCTCTGGAAAGACTGGCCTGGGCAGTGAAAAGATCTTCCCCTTTGAAATGTAAATTGGTGCAGCCACTCTGGTAAACAGTATGGAGCTTCCTTAAAAAACTAAAAATAGACTTTCCATATGATTCAGCAATTCTACTCCTGGGCATATATCCAGAAAAGATGAAAACTAATCGGAAAAGACACATACACCCCAATGTTCACTGCAGCACTATTTACAATATCCAAGACATGGAAGCAACCCAAGTGTCCATCGACAGATAAATGGATAAAGAAGATGTGGTCCATGTATACAATGGAATATTACTCAGCCATAAAAAAGAACAAAATTTTGCCATTTGCAGCAACACGGATGGACCTAGAGATGATCATATTAGTGAAGTAAGTCAGACAGAGAAAGACGAATATCATATGATATCACTTACATGTGGAATCTAAAAAATAATACAAATGAACCCATTTACAAAATAGAAACAGACTCACAGACATAGAAAACAAACTTATGGTTACCAAAGGGGAAAGGGGATGGGGAAGGAATAAATTAGGAGTTTGGGATTAACAGATACACACTACTATATATAAAATAGATAAGCAACAAGGATTTACTGTATAACACAGAGAACAATATTCAGTATCTTATAATAACCCATAATGGAAAATAATCTGAAAAATATATATAGATGTAACTGAATCACTTTGCTGTACACCAGAAACTAACACAATATTGTAAATCACCTATACTTCTATTTAAAAAAAAAAATCTTCTCCTTTAACTTCCAACTCCCAAGGCCACACAGAAAGAGAAGTCCCCAGAAGTGACTGGGGTAAATTAAGACAGGAAGTTGGATGCGAGACAGCCTGAACTATGACCTATGCCTACTACAATAATTTTATTTCTTCAGCCACCATCTAATGACTGCTTGATCTGAGCCAAACCCTGCAGCAGGCATTGGAGACGCAGAGGCGAATACGACACAGAACCTTTTCTCCTGGAGGCTGCCTTTACTCGGAGATGGGAAACACATCAGCAGTATAAGTGCTGGAAGGGCCTCAGAGCATGCCTTTGCCAGATGCATAAAGGGAGGGGTGGTTAGTTCTGCATGCGGAGGGCAGGGGGTGGTTGATAAAGCTTGATGGAAGAAGTAATATGGGAGCTATGGCTTGAAGGAGGGTTGTTTGGCTGGCAGGCAGCTTGAAGGCATGTTTGGGCAGGAGATGAGAACATTCCAGGCAGGGAGAATAGCAGATGCCAATGCTTGGAGGTGTGAAGTGGGCACAAAGTTTAGGGAGTTGTAAGTCATTTGCTACGGTTGGAATCCCCAGTTTGAATGAATTTTGGCAAAAAAATGAAAGTTGCTCAGATAGGGCTGGGACATGGCTGAGATTTTGGTTTCATTCTCTAGCCCGATGCTGTCTGCTATGCAGCCACTAACCATATGTGGCAACTTCAGTTTCAGTTGGTTGAAATAAAATACAATTAAAAATTCAATTCCTCAGACACACTCCCCACATTTCAAGTGCTCAGTCACCACATGTGGTTAAGGGTTACCATACTGTACAATGTAGATACAGAACATCTCCTTCATCACAGAAAGTTCTATCGAACAGTGCTGTTCCAGGCTGCGGGAAGCACAGGAGGATATTAAGCAAGCAAATGACATCGTCGTATTTCACGGAGCCCTCCCTGTGGCCACTTGGGGATGGATCAGAAGGGAGCATAACATGGGACTTCCCTGGCGGTCCAGTGGTTAGGACTCCACACTTCCACTGCAGGCGGCACAGGTTCGATCCCTGGCTGGGGAACTAAGATCCTGCATGCCATCTGGGGCGCCCCTACCCAAAAAAAGGGAGCATAACAGAAGGCTAGAGATGACTTAGAAGACTACTGCAACAGTCTAGTCAAGAGGCTGCTGTCGCACCAGAGGAACTGTCCTTTTTGCCCGGAACTTGCTATTATCCAAAGCGGAGCGGGGAATTATTCAGGGTGACTAATGTTTCACCTCAGCCCTCACGCCCCAGCTTCAGAGACGGGAGTCCCAGACGATCATAAACTAGACAATCTGGGCAGCTGACTCAGTGGAAGTGGATCTCATTTTATCTCCAGTAGGTCCTGGGGCTTGTCATGTAAACCTAGGGTGTGTCCCCAAGACACAAGGCGCCTCAATTTAGGAGTCGCACGCCCACAACACTCCTCACTCACTCACACCAAGTGGATGGGGAAGACTTGAGTTTTGCCACCATGAAAGAAGTCAGGTCAGCTGTTCAACCGAATCCCTTTGACACCAAAGCAGCCAGAAGTTGGGAGGTTAAGAAGTTAGGAATAGGAAATTCCCTGGCGGTTAGGATGCTGGGCTTCCACTGCCAAGGGTGTGGGTTCAATCCCTGGTCAGGGAACTAAGATCCTACAAGCCACGTGGCGCAGCCAAAGGGAAAAAAAAAAGAAGGCAAAAATAGCCTATGAACCCTGATAAACACACAATGAGCTCTGTTCGGTGTCCCTAAGCTGTTTGCAGTTGCCAAGATGGGTATGGGAATGCGGACCCAGCCTTGCTCTGAGTATAATTAATGACAACGTGCCCCACGTACCACTGACTCAGATGGAGCGCCTGACGAGAGATTGGGCTGGAGGCTTCTGTGTTCTGAGGGCGTGGACGCGCCCGCATGAGCTGCACTGGAGTGTGTGAACATCACCTTCCTGTTCCTGGCTGAGTCAGAGGCAGATCTGGAGTCAGAAGCCCTGGTCCAGGGCCTACCCTTGCCAATCAGCTCAAAACAGGCTTGTTAAAAATGCTCCTCCCACAGACCCACAGCCCTCCCTAGAAGCCAGGTCCTGTCCTAAAGCCCCAGAGGTATTAATCCATTTAATCCTCAAACCAACTCATGAAGCTGGTGCTATTATTATCCGTTCTTGACAGATCGGGAAACCAAGGCACAGAAGTTAAGCCGCTTGCCCCAGCTCACATAGCTACTGGTATTCAGCCCAGCCCCTGGCTCCTACGCCTGCTCACTAGGCACTACTGAGACAAAGAGTGTGGACCCAAGCGACACAGAACCCGCCAACACCAGTTGAGTGCCAGCTGCTTGTTGTTAGAGCTCAGATTGCCATGATGCTGGTGATCCTGTGGGGGTCCATGAGCTCCTTTGAGGAGGGGCTGGCACAAGTACCCCAAGCCCAGCCCAAGTCCACATGCCTTATTACTACCCCAACAAGGAGATCTTGCTGTGCCCCTACCTGGACGTCTCCACGATGAGACGTCCATCCTGGCGCCTCCCATTTCCTCCCAGGCAGTGTCACAAGCATCCACAGCACCTCCTGGCGAGAAACACCTCTTTGGGAAGCAGTCGTATTGCGTGGGATGCTGGTACGGAGATGGCAGTGCACACCTGCGGGCCTTCCCGCCCAGCCCAGCGCCGCCTGTCCTTGCCCCTCCCATGCAGCTCCCACTGCAGCCAGCTAGGCCCGCCCCTGTTTCCTCACCGCAGCAGTGGTGGGCCAGCATGGGCGTGTCTGAGAACAGCTTCGCTTACTGAACACACCCAGGGGGCAACTGCTTCAGAGGACCAAGTTCACCTGAAAGACACATCACCAACCAAACTCTAGCCCTGGGGTCAAGGTAGTGATTGGAGAGTGCAGCATCTGCAGACCTTATCTGTTTCTGTTTTCCTGTTGGGTGAAACCAGCAACATGAGTAGGAATTTACATGTAATAAAAATCCGGAAGTATCTTTGGCTTCAGGTCAAGCTTGATCCAGAGGCTAAAAGAGTGTCATTAGGATTTGTTTTCTCTTGGTCTGTCATCTCTGCCATCCATTTGTAGCTCCATTCTTGACCTCCGTGTTGTGGCTCTCTCCATACTGAAGCCTAGAGGGCTGCAGAATGACTAACTTCAGGGTTTTTCACTCAGTGGAAAAGACTTAACACTCTTCCAGTGGCTGCTACAAAAATTCCCAAGGTTCACTCTGATTCGACTGGCTTAGGATGTGTGCCTGTCCTCGAACCAACCATTGTTGCCAGGTGGGAGTGGGGATGAGCTCTACTCCTGGAGAATGAAGACAGGACAGATCCTCAAACAAATATCAGAGGTCTTACTAGACCAAGGGGAACAGATGCTGAGTATTCAAACCACAGATGGATGTCCAGCACAGGTAGATGAAGAAATTATCCTCAATGAAACCTGGAGCAGTGAAGTGAGGCCTGAAGGGCCACACAGCAAGAAAGCAGCAGGGGGGGCTTCACTGGTGGCGCAGTGGTTGAGAATCTCCCTGCCAATGCGGGGGACACGGGTTCGAGCCCTGGTCTGGGAAGATCCCACATGCTGCGGAGCAACCAGGCCCATGAGCCACAACTACTGAGCCTGCGCGTCTGGAGCCTGTGCTCCGCAACAAGAGAGGCCGCGATAGTGAGAGGCCCGCGCACCGTGATGAAGAGTGGCCCCCACTTGCCGCAATTAGAGAAAGCCCTCGCACAGAAACGAAGACCCAACACAGCCAAAAATAAATAATAAATAAATAAATAAATTAATTAATTAAATTAAATTAAATAAAAAGAAAGCAGCAGAGTGGGAGGTTTTAAACCCAGTCCTTCCATCTTTAAAATCCACTCTGTACAAGTGACCTCACCAACCCTGGGTGTCTCAATTGTGGCTAAAATGTCAATGGGAGATTCAGAGGTTTTGCCATGTTGTGTACATTTAGAGACTGTCCTTGGGGATCCTTTTTAATTTACGGCAAAGCCTTTCTTTCCTATGCATTTTTCCACCTCTTTAGCCCTGGTCTCGCCTCTGCTGGGTTACAGCAGCAGCCTTCTGGCTCTCACCTTGCCTCTAGCTCTAAGATCCTTCCTACCCGCTGCAGGGAACAATCTTTCCCCACCCAGAGCTCTTCAACACAGAGCACCCCTGCTGGCCTCGGCAGGCCTTTCCCCTGCCACATCCTCCTCACCCTCTGCTTCCAGCCCAGGAAGATGCCGACTTCCCCCATTCCACGGCATCATTACCCAAGGCTGCACCTCAACTGAATTACCCCTTTAAGAATAAGGAACCATGTAACGTGGGGAGATATGATTCTTACCATTTCCAAAACTGCTCCAGGCTGTACTGCATCCAGCCTTTGGCAGTGTCCTCTGCCCACAGCATTCCTCCACTGCCCACTCCCTGGGCTGACTCGGACTGATGCTTCACATCACAGCTTGGATCTCACCTCCCCCTCTTAGGAGCACCTCAGCTTCCTCGTGGGGAATCCACCATAGTATGTGGTCTTTTTAGGACAGTAACTCCAGTGGAGCCCCACCTCCCACAAATGTGAGAGGCTGATTCCCTCCTGCGATCATCCCCACATGGCCAGGGACAGATGTGTGACCTAGGCTTGGCTACTGCCATGCTTTCTTCTGGAACACAGCAGATGGAAGACATGGCTGGAGGTTTTTTATCCTATCAGCACTGACCACATTCTTCTGCTCTTATATAGACCCTTCCTATATAGTTCCTTCTTCTTAGCCCCTCCAGCTTGAGCTGCCGTCTTTCCTACCTGTTTCCAAGCTGGTTCTATAAACTTCTTGTAATTCTGTGGCTCATTCTCCTTTCAGTAAATTCAGCTTTGCTGCTATGAGAAAAAATCTGTTTCTGTTGCAGGCAATCAAACGTCCTAGAATGACACACTTTATTTCTTTCCATCTCTCTTCACTGTGTCCCCCATGCCCCTTCCAGCCCCTGGCACAGAGGAGGCACCAAAGCGCTGTTGCATGAACGGCTTATGAACTGGTCCCTGTGGACCACATCCCTTTCTCCAGGCCCCCAAGAGCTGCCATCCTTATCTCACACCAGAGCAAGGCAACTCGGTCACATGGCAGCACTTGGGTCCCCTACCTCTCTGTCCCATGCCTGCTGCACAGTGAGGACCTTGCCCTCCTCCCAAACAGTGCTTCATCCCATTCAGAGGTAGACGCTGTCTTCCTTTTAGATCAGTCCCCATAGGGCCAGTGCCTTTCTGCTCAGCTGACTATCCTGTTTCTCAAATTCTCCTTCCTCGTCATTTATCAATAATTTAAAAGCATGTTGGGTGCTGCCCACATTGGATGGCTCTACAATCATCTCATTGTCCTGTAGTTCAGTAACAAATGGTCAGGGCCCCATGTTTTTTTCACTCTATTCTGATTTGGGATTTAGTTACATTTAGTAAACAGCCAAATTCCAGCAGAAAATATGAAATTTTATCTAGCTACAGATAGAAATTCACCTGGCATATGGGTTTCATTCTAGGACCGACAAAACTTCTGAATTTTCTGAACCAATCTTCCAAAATGAGATCCAGAGGGGCGGAGTCAAGATGGCAGGGTAGGAAGACACAGAGTTCACATCTCCCAACAACTAGGGTACCTGACGGAAGCTGGTGGGGGACCTTGACACCCAAGGAGATGGGGGGAACCCCCAAGCGACCAGGTAGGATGTTGCAGGGACCGAGGGGGGAGAAGTGGAGGCCGGACAGGACCGGTGCCCCTGAGGGGTGGTTGGGAGGGGAGAGGGGTTCCCACACCTGGGGGGACCCTTGGGGGCTCGGATCAGGGGGAAGCTCGCCTAGCGTTTACCCTGGCCATTCGGCCCGGGAAGGCTGCCCGGTTCTCCGGCGGAGTCCTACATCCTCAGAGGCCCCCTCTGGGCCGCATGGGTCCTGGGGGTGTAGGAGGGAGGCCAGGGGAGAACAGGAGAGGCAGGCGGGAGGAGCAGCAGAGGCGTAGAGGGTGTTTGCCCCACCCACTTGGGCCCAGGAAGCCTGCTGGGCTCCCAGGCTGGGTCCCCAACCCTCCGGGACCAGAGGCATGCCTGGGCCCCTTCTGTTGAGCCTAAGCCCCACCCCCCATGCCCCCCAGGGCCTTTTCCAGCCCTGTGGGTCCTAAGCATAGGCCCTACCCACTGCCCAAACCCCGCCCCTGCCTAGGTCCCGCCCCCCACAGCCAAGGCCTTTTCCGCCTTTTTTTTTTTTCTCCTCTTTTTTACTATTGTGATTCTGGTTTACCTTCCGGTTGTTATTTCATCTATATTTTTATTTTTATATTCTTTCTAACATATCTGTTAGTTTCCTAGTCTAATTTTATTTTTTACTCTTTGTTATTGTTCTGCTCCTTTTTTTCTTGGTTTTTTAATTTTGCCACCCCATGCAGCTTGCGTGAGCTTGGTTCACGAGCCGGGGATCAGGCCAAAGCTCCTGCAGTGGGAGCTCCAAGTCTGAACCACCGGACTAACAGAGAACCTCAGACCCCAGGGAATATTCATCAGCGTGAGGTCCCGCGGAGGTCCTCATCTCAGCACCAAGACCCAGCTCTACCCAACAGGCTACAAACTCCAGTGCTGGAAGCCTCAGGCCAAACAACCAGTAAGACAATCCAACCCATCAAAAAAAAAAAAAAAATTGAGACGGCAAAACAATATGTCACAGATGAAGGAGCAAGGTAAAAACCTACAAGACCAAATAAATGAAGAGGAAGTAGGCAATCTACATCAAAAAGAATTCAGAGTAATAATAGTAAAGATATTCCAGAATCTTGGAAATAGAATGGAGGCACAGACTGAGAAAATACAAGAAATGTTTAACAAAGATCTGGAATAACAAAGAACAAACAAACAGAGATAAACAACACAATAACTGAAATGCAAAATACACAAGAAGGAATCAGTAATAGAATAACTGAGGCAGAAGAACGAATAAGTGAGCTGGAAGACAGAATGGTGGAAATAACTGACGAGGAGCAGAATAAGGAAAAAAGAATGAAAAGAATTGAAGACAATCAGAGACCTCTGGGACAACACTAAACACACCAACATTTGAATTATAGGGGTCCAAGAAGAAGAGAAAAAGAAAGGGTCTGAGTAAATATTTGAAGAGATTATAGTGGAAAACTTCCCTAACTTGGGAAAGGAAATAGTTACCCAAGTCCAGGAAATGCAAAGAGTCCCATACAGGATAAACCCTAGGAGAAACACACCATGACACATATTTATCAAACTAACAAAAGTTAAATTCAAAGAAAAAATATTAAAAGCAGCAAGGGAAAAGCAACAAATAACATACAAAGGAATCTCCATAAGGTTATCAGCTGATTTTTCAGCAGAAACTCTGCAGGCCAGAAAGGCATGGCAGGATATACTTAGGTGATGAAAGAGAAGAACCTACAACCAAGATTACTCTACCCAGCAAGGATCTCATTCAGATTTGATGGAGAAATCAAAAGCTTTTCAGACAAGCAAAAGCTAAGAGAATTCAGCACTGCCAAACCAGCTTTACAACAAATGTTAAAGGAACTTTTCTAGGCAGGAAACACAAGAGAAGAAACAGACCCACAAAAACAAACCCAAAACAATTATGAAAATGGTAATAGGAACATACATATCAATAACAACCTTGAATGTAAATGGATTAAATGCCCCAACCAAAAGACACAGACTGGCTGAATGGATACAAAAACAAGACCCATATACACACTGTCTACAAGAGACCTACTTCAGACCTAGGGACACATACATAATGAAAGTGAAGGGATGGAAAAACATATTCCATGCAAATGGAAATCAAAAGAAAGCTGGAGTAGCAATACTCATATCAGATAAAATAGGCTTTAAAATAAAGACTGTTACACGAGACAAGGAAGGACACTACATAATGATCAAGGGATCAATCCAAGAAGATATAACAATTATAAATGTTTATGCACCCAACATAGGAGCACCTCAATACCTAAGGCAAATGCTAATGACCATGAAAGGGGAAATCGACAGTAACACAATAATAGTAGGGGATTTTAACACCCCACTTACACCAATGGACAGATCATCCAAACAGAAAATAAATAAGGAAACACAAGCTTTAAATGACACAATAGACCAGACAGATTTAATTGATATTTATAGAACATTCCACCCAAAAGTGGCAGATACACTTTCTTCTCTAATGCATATGGAACATTCTTGAGGATAGATCACATCTTGGGTCACAAATCAAGCCTCGGAAAATTTAAGAAAATTGAAATCGTATCAAGCATCTTTTCTCACCACAACGCTATGAGATTGGAAATCAATTACAGGAAAAAAATTGTAAAGAAAACCAAATACATAGAGGCTAAACAGTGTGCTACTAAAACACCAAGAGGTCACTGAAGAAATTTTTAAAAATACATAGAAACAAATGACAATGAAAACACGATGACCCAAAACCTATGGGACGCAGCAAAAGCAGTTCTAAGAGCAAAGTTTATAGCAATTCAATCTCACCTCAAAAAACAAGAAAAATCTCAAATAAACAATCTAACCCTACACCTAAAGCAACTAGAGAAAGAAGAATGAAGAAAATCCAAAGTCAGTAGAAGGAAAGAAATCATAAAGATCAGAGCAGAAATAAATGAAATAGAAACAAAGAAAACAATAGCAAAGATCAATAAAACTAAAAGCTGGTTCTTTGAGAAGATAAACAAAATTGATAAACCCTTAGCCAAACTCATCAAGAAAAAAAGGGAGAGGATGCAAATCAATAAAATTAGAAATGAAAAAGGAGAAATCACAATTTACACTGCAGAAATACAAAGGATTATAAGAGACTACTACAAACAACTATATGCCAATAAAATGGACAACCATGAAGAAATGGACAAATTCTTGGACAGGTACAATTTTCCAAGACTGAACCAGGAAGAAATAGAAAATATAAACAGACATATCACAAGTAATGAAATTGAAACCGTAATTAAAAATCGTCCAACAAACAAAAGTCCAGGACCAGATGGCTTCACAGGTGAATTCTATCAAACATTTAGAGAAGAGCTAACACCCATCCTTCTCAAACTCTTCCAAAAAATTGCAGAGGGAGGAACACTTCCAAATTCGTTCTACGAAGCCACCATCACCCTGATACCAAAACCAGAAAAAGATTCACAAAAAAAGAGAATTATAGACCAATATCACTGATGAATATAGATGCAAAAATCCTGAACACAATACTAGCAAACAGAATCCAACAACATATTAAAAGGATCATACACCATGATCAAGTGGGATTTATCCCAGGTCGATGCAAGGATTCATCAATATATGCAAATCAATCAAGGTGATTCACCATATTAACAAATTAAGGATTAAAAACCGTATGATAATCTCAATAGATGCAGAAAAAGTTTTTGACAAAATTCAACACCCATTTATGATAAAAACTCTCCAGAAAATGGGCATAGAGGGAAACTACCTCAACATAATAAAGGCCATATATGACAAACCCACAGCAAACATCATACTCAATGGTGAAAAACTGAAAGCATTTCCACTAAGATCAGGAACAACACAGGATGTCCACTCTCGCCACTCTTATTCAACATAGTTTTGGAAGTCCTAGCCATGGCAATCAGAGAAGAAAAAGAAATAAAAGGAATACAAATTGGAAAAGAAGAAGTAAAATTGTCACTGTTTGCAGATGACATGATACTATACATAGAAAATCCTAAAGATGTCACCAGAAAACTACTAGAACTAATCAATGAATGTGGTAAGGTTGCAGGATACAAAATTAATGCACAGAAATCTCTGGCATTCCTATACACTAACAATGAAAAATCAGAAGGAAAAATTAAGGAAACAATTCCATTTACCATCTCAACAAAAAGAATAAAATACCTAGGAATAAACCTACCTAAGGAGGTGAAAGACTTGTACTCAGAAAACTATAAAACACTGACAAAAGAAATCACAGATGACACAAACAGACGGAGAAATATACCATGTTCTTGGATTGGAAGAATCAATATTGTGAAAATGACTATACCACCCAAAGCAATCTATAGATTCAATGCAATCCCTGTCAAACTACTATACTAATACTAATGGTATTCTTCACAGAATTAGAACAAAAAATTTTACAGTTTGTATGGAAACACAAAGACTCCAAATAGCCAAAGCAATCTTGAGAAATAAAAATGGAGCTGGAGGAATCCAGCTTCCCAACTTCAAACTACACTACAAAGCTACAGTAATCAAGACAGTATGGTACTGGCACAAAAACAGAAATATAGAGCAATGGTACAGGATAGAAAGCCCAGAGATAAACCCACGCACATATGGTCACCTAATTTACGACAAAGGAGGCAAGAACATACAATGGAGAAAAGACAGCCTCTTCAATAAGTGGTGCTCGGAAAACTGAACAGCTACATGTAAAAGAATGAAGTTAGAACACTCCCTAACACCATACACAAAAATAAACTCCAAATGGATTAAGCACCTAAATGTAAGACCAGAGACTATAAGACTCTTAGAGGAAAATATAGGAAAAACACTCTTTGACATAAACCACAGCAAAATCTTTTTTGACCCACCTCCTAGAGTAATGAAAATAAAAACAAAAATAAACAAATGGAACCTAATGAAACTTCAAAGCTTTTGCACAGCAAAGGAAACCATAAACAAGATGAAAAGACAACCCTCAGAACAGGAGAAGATATTTGCAAAGGAAACAACGGACAAAGGATTAATATCCGAAATATGTAAACAGCTCTTGCAGCTCAATATCAAAAAAACAACCCAATTAAAAAATGGGCAGAAGACCTAAACAGACATTTCTCTAAAGAAGACATACAGATGGCCAAGAAGTACATGAAAACCTGCTCAACATCACTAATTATTAGAGAAATGCAAATCAAAACTACAATGAGCTATCACCTCACACCAGTTAGAATGGGCATCATCAGAAAATCTACAAACAACAAATGCTGGAGAGGGTGTGGAGAAAAGGGAACCCTCTTGCACTGTTGGTGGGAATGTAAATTGATACAGCCACTATGGAGAACAGGATGGAGGTTCCTTAAAAAACTAAAAATAGAATTACCATATGATCCAGCAATCCCACTACTGGGCATATACCCAGAGAAAACCATAATTCAAAAAGACACATGCACCCCAATGTTCATTGCAGCACTATTTACAATAGCCACATCATGGAAGCAACCTAAATGTCCATCAACAGATGAATGGAAGACATGGCACATATATACAATGGAATAGTACTCAGCCATAAAAAGAAATGAAATTGAGTTATTTGTAGTGAGGTGGATGGACCTAGAGTCTGTCATACAGAGTGAAGTAAGTCAGAAAGAGAAAAACAAATACTGTATGCTAACACATATATATGGAATCCAAAAAAATGGTTCTGATGAACCTTGTGGCATGGCAGAAATAAAGATGCAGACATAGAGACTGGACTTAAAGACACGGGGAGGGGGAAGGGTAAGCTGGGACGAAGTGAGAGAGTGGCATGGACATATATACACTATCAAATATAAAATAGATAGCTAGTGGGAAGCAGCCAAATAGCACGGGGAGATCAGCTCAGTGCTTTGCCATGACCTAGAGGGGTGGGATAGGGAGGCTCAAGAGGGAGGGGATATGAGGCTATATGTATGCATATGGCTGATTCACTTTGTTGTACAACAGAAACTAACACAGCATTGTGAAGCAATTATACTCCAATAAAGATGTATACAAAAAAAAAGAGATCCAGATGATCATCAAATGCAGGACCATGGCTTCATTTGGAGGTCGAATGGATGTTTATTTTGTTTTAAATTTAAAATACTTTAATCACAGTAATGCAAGCACATGATAATGAACTAAACAGAACAAAAAAGCTCATGGTGAAAAGAAACAGCCGCCTATTCCAGTGTCACCCCCTCAAGGTGGTCTCTCTGATCAGCATCTGCCTAGTTTATGTCTGATTATCTCTATAACTGTAATGAATCTTTTCCATGAGCAGAACTTTTCCCTGTGTCTCAGATCAGTTTCCCCCAAAGCAGAGCCTGAGATGGGATTCTGGGGCCTGTGATTTCTTGAGGGCGGACCTGAGCACAGGAGCGAGAGGAGGAGGATGAGTTGCTGAGGGGGAAGGGGCTGAGCAAAGATGGGGTCTCTGCTGGACTTGGCTTCCACCCGATCCCACGGGGAGCTCTAGAGCATGAGCTGCATCACAGAGTTGATCCCCCGTCAAGGCAAAAGAACTCCAGTCAGTCACGGGCTGCGGGCTGCCCTGGGTGGTGGAGGAGGGTGCATAACCTCCCCTGCAAGTCGGCTCCGGGGAAGGGGTCAGCGGTGAGAAACTCCCAGCAGGCGTGGGGATGGGGCTCTGGCACTGTGGAGGGGTCTGGGCGAGGAACCAGCAGTATCCACTCCACCCTCTTTGGGTGACTGCTTTGGAATAGCTTCCAAGTAGTGGGACCATTAGAAAAAATGGTGGAACAGGCATGTAACTCTTAAAACCTGTTTCATGGCGCAGGAAATATGGGCATTAGCCCAGTCATTACTACTTTCTTGTGAAGTCATCTATCAAACATGACAGCTAACTGAGGCAGGCTACTCAGCTGATGGAGTGGAATACGGTGTGGGTGGGTTTTGGTAGGATAAGAGAGATGTCTCGCAGGCCTGGCAAGCCAAGAGTTTCTTGCAGAGGACTGCAGAGAGGGGAGGGGACAGGGGAACAGGCAGCAAGGGGGGAAGCCACTGGTGGGGTGAAGGCAGTGGGTGCTTGGCCACGGTGTGTACGTGACAGTGAACAGGGCAGTGGGAGAGCCTGGGGGTGTCTTCACGCCCGCTAAGAAACCAGTATTATACCTGTACATTGTTCCTGGGTTTCCTTTATCAAATACCTTCATTGCTATTAAAAAAATTCAAGCAATTCAGAAAGATGCAATACAGAAAGACACCCTCTTCAGTTCCCCACCGTAAGCCCATCTGCCGCCAGTAACCACTGTTAATAGTTTGGTCATAATAACTGTTCTTTTGTTTTTCTCAGTTTTTAAAAAAAATTTTTTATTGAAATACAGTTGATTTACAGTGTTGTGTTAGTTTCAGGTGTACAGCAAAGTGATTCAGTCAAATATATATATATTTCAGTTAAATATATATATATTCTTTTTTAGATTCTTTTCCATTAGAGGTTATTACAAGATATTGAATATAGTTTCCCTGTGCTATACAGTAGGCCCTTGTTGGTTATCTATTTTATATATAGTAGTGTGTATGTTTTAATCCCAAACTCCTAATTTATCCCCCCTTCCCCCTTTCCCTTTGGTAACCAGAAGTTTGTTTTCTATGTTTGTGAGTCTATTTCTGCTTTGTAAATAAGTTCATCTGTATCTTTTTTTTAAGATTCTACATATAAGCCACATCATATGATATTTGTCTTTCTCTGTCTGACTTACTTCACTCAGTATGATCATCTCTAGGTCCATCCATGTTGCTGCAAAGTGCTCAGCTTTTTGACGGAGGTAAGTTGTTCCTCCTCCCCCACCTAGTTTACAGGTGTTTTTCCAGCTTCCAGACTCCATGGAGGGCAAATAAGAACAGAGATAAAGGACGCAAGTCCCAAGCAGAGCATCGCTACTAGGCAACGGGGCCCCTGGAGGACTCTGCTGCAGCCTCATGAGAGAGACCCGGTCCTCACGGCCACTGTCAGGGGACCAAACAGGGGTTTGGGCTCCTGTTCAGCTTCTACGCCTCTCACGGTCCACCTCCACACCCATTTTCAGAGCAGAGAGGCAGGTTTTCTAAAGCTTCTCACCCACTCCTTTCTCTGCCGTGGGTCATCAAAGATGCACCGAGATCATTTCCCCTGTTTCCACTTCTCAGAACGCAGTGTCAGAGATGTTGCTCTGTTTTCCTTCAAACTGAAATAATTTACCAACTTGTTTAATCCCAGAGAGCCAGAAAGGAAACTACTGTTTACCCCGAATCCAAATAACAAGGAAGCTCAAAGAGCCAGATGATGTTCTCACGTCACTTCTCTAGAGACAGATACAATGGAAACAGTTTAAGGGGGGATTGAGTCCCCAGAGCAACTCCCAGAACAAACCGCAGCCTCGTGTCTAGTTCCTGAAGCTCGTTTATCTACAGGACCATTCGAGACAATCACATAATAAGAACAGCTTCCAGGCGCTGCCAGGCTCTGGCCCAACGAGTCCATGACACTTCTGTTTCACACAGGCAGAGTTTGTCTAGTAGATCCATCCAGTTATTGAGTTCACTGGACATCTACTGTATTTCTGGCTGAGCGCTAAGCACTCTGTGGCATTCAACGAAAGTAAAAGAGTCCAGCTGTTGGTTTTGGGGACACACTCTACAACAGGTTGAAATAGCAGCACAAGAAACCATGGTGCAGGGCAATGTAGGTGCAAGAGCTGGAAGAGAAGGTCAAAGTGTTGGAGGAGTTACAGGCAGGCGTGACAGCTTCCCTGTGGGGTTCTATGGGGGGCGGGCTTCTTGGAGGAGGAAGGTGGATTTGTATTGAATTCTAAGAATGGAAAATAATTTGGCAGGTGGATATGGAGAGTGAGTGGGACAGTGGGGGATAGATATTCTAGGTGGGAGGAGTCAGCAGGAAAGATGCATGGGCCTAAATTGTGGCAAACAGGCAACATGGTAGAATCTCACCCACACAATGCTGAATGAGGGAAGCCAGCTGCTGAAGATGATCCACTGTAGGATTTCATTTTATAAAGTTTTAAAAAAGGCAAACTGTACTGTGGTGATTAGAGACTCAGATTTAGTGGTAAAAGGATAAAGAAAAGCAAGGAGGGCTTCCCTGGTGGCGCAGTGGTTGAGAATCTGCCTGCCAATGCAGGGGACACGGGTTCGAGCCCTGGTCTGGGAAGATCCCACATACCGCAGAGCAACTGGGCCCGTGAGCTACAATTGCTGAGCCTGCGCATCTGGAGCCTGTGCTCCGCAAAAAGAGAGCCTACGATAATGAGAGGCCCGCGCACCGCGATGAAGAGTGGCCCCCACTTGCCGCAACTAGAGAAAGCCCTCGCACAGAAACGAAGACCAACACAGACATAAATAAATAAATAATAAATAAATTTAAAAAAAAAAAAAAAAAAAAAAGAAAAGCAAGGAAGTTTTTACCATAATGACCAGCAGTTAACTCTTCTTAGGAGGGGAGGGAGCATTGTGACCTGCCTGTTGAACTAGTTGGTGATTATACAGGTGTTTATCCTACAATGATTCACTAAGCTCTGCAGTTCTGTTCCACGCACTTTTACAGTTTTGTGCTGTATTTTATAGAGGCCCACAGCAACCTCTTCCATCCAGGCTCTGCCAAAGGCGAACTGGTTCATGTGTCCTCCATCTCCTTGAAGGGGTTTGTCAGTGTTGGAATTTAGTTTACCGGGTTTGCTTGTGACCTTAGCTCTCTGGTGGGCTCAAGAAAATGTGATTTTGTACATTATCTGTCTTTTCACATTGCTAGGGTAGGAGTGATGTTCTTTTGTTGCTTTCCACATCCCAAGTGGGATTTTTATGTTCTATCTCCTAATAAAAAATGGTTTTAAAAAAAGCGGTAAGGCCGGACAAGAGAGTGTCTGAAGGACTGTCAGGGAAGTGAGGTTGAGGGCTGGGCTGGAAGGAGGAGGGCCTGGGATGCCAGGCTGGGGAAGGTGGTTGAGTTTGGAAGGCAGTGGGGAGCAGCTTGTCAACAGGAGAGGAGAGGGCCGGGGCACAGAGCCACCCGCAGGGGACAAGGCGAGAATCCAGCTAAGCTACACAAAGGCCTGGCTGGTAGAGGACGAGGGAAATGGGAAGGAAAGGGAGAGATGTGAGCGGCATTTGTGGCTGATGGACAGGAAGGGGTAAGGGCCTCAATGATAAGAGTCTAAGAGCATCTTGAGCAGGGGTGGTGTGGGGAGCTGGCCAAGATATTGTCTATCAAGAGGTGATGGTTGGGGTGACACTGATACCACATTTGGTGCCAGAATAAGGACATCTGCAGACAGTTTTAAATGGGAAAAGTATTAGAACTTCTCAGAGCTGCCAGGGATTAATTAAGGAAGCATGGGAGAGGACTTCCCTGGTGGTTCAGTAGTAAAGAATCTGCCTTCCAATGCAGGGGACGCAAGTTCGATCCCTGATCGGGGAACTAAGATCCCACATGCCGCGGGGCAACTAAGCCCGCGAGCCACAACTACTGAGCTCTCGCGCCTCAATGAGAGAGCCCGCGAGCCGCAAACTACAGAACCCACACGCTCTGGAGCCTGCACGCCACAACTAGAGAGAAGCCTGCACGCCACAACGAAGAGCCCGTGCGCTGCAACAACAGATCTCGCATGCCTCAACAAAGATCCCGGGTACTGAAACTAAGACCCGACACAGCCAAAAAATAAAAAAATAAAGATAAATAAATAAATATTGAAAAAAGGGAAGCACGGGAGGGCTCGGTGACACCTAGTAGGTAGTGTTCTGTCTGCAAGGTGAGAAGCTTGCCCTGCACCCAGGACTTTTGTATAATTAGTTTGTTCCCGGCATTCATATTTAATGTCCTTTCTTCTACTTTGCAATCGATTAACATCATCGAGTTGCCTCTCATACCCACCATCTGTTAGTAGCTATCGTTCCCGTCATCCATCATCTCTTTATGGCCGTGGTGATGCCCGTGAGTTTCAGTATCTGGAGTCCCAAGGATGCTTAGCTTGGTGTCAAGTCATCGATACATGTTGTATTCTGCCAGACCTCACTGCTGGTGGAGTACAAACTGAAGGGATTAGGCATTTACATTTGAAATTCAACTTTGGAATCTGGAAGAACAGCCCTGTGTTACTGTCACAAACAGCGCTGTGGATTCTGCAACTTTGAGTGGTGCCTTGACCCTAATCCTAAACATAAACCTCACTGTAATTTTTTAAAATTAATTAATTTATTTTTGGTTGGGTTGGGTCTTCATTGCTGCACACGGGCTTTCTCTAGTTGCGGTGAGCGGGGGCTACTCTTCGTTGCGGTGCACGGGCTTCTCATTGAGGTGGCTTCTCTTGTTGCGGAGCACGGGCTCTAGGCGCATGGGCTTCGGTAGTTGTGGCTCACGGGCTCTAGAGCGCAGGCTCAGTAGTTGTGGCGCACAGGCTTAGTTGTTCTGTGGCATGTGGGATCTTCCCGGACCAGGGCTGGAACCCGTGTCTCCTGCATTGGCAGGCGGATTCTTAACCACTGTGCCACCAGGGAAGTCCTCACTGTAATTTTTTATATTTGATTTCTTTGAATATTTAATGCCCTAAAACTTATGCCCAAAACAGCCAAGGGCTCCCCTGGTGGCACAGTGGTTAAGAATCTGCCTGCCAATGCAGGAGACACGGGTTCCAGCCCTGGTCCGGGAAGATCCCACATGCCGCGGAGCAATTAAGCCTGTGCGCCACAGCTACTGAGCCTGTGCTCTAGAGCCCGCGAGCCACAACTACTGAAGCCCACACGCCTAGAGCCCCTGCTCCACAACAAGAGAAGCCACCGCAATGAGAAGCCTGTGCACCGCAATGAAGAGTAGCCCCTGCTCGCCGCAACTAGGGAAAGCCTGCGCGCAGCAACGAAGACCCAACACAGCCAAAAATAAATAAATGAATAAATAAATTAATTAATTAATTAATTTCTTAAAAGAAAACCAACTCAGCCAAAACGCTGGGGGAAGTTCCATTTTGTTCCTAGAACTACACTGAATTAAATTCTTCAAAAAAAAAAAAATCTGTTTATTGGGCGGGGTGGGGGGGGTTCTTTGTTCTCTAATTGTCTGGGTTTAATTTGCATAGCTTGCTCCACTGCCCCTTGAGAGAGAACTGAAGAACATAACTTGTGCTGCTCTGAGAGCTCCTTGAGACCGGGATGGAAGATGATTCCACCTCCTTTAGTGGGTCTCAGGGAGGTCAAAGCAAGTTACATGTTAAGATGAAACAGATCACTTCAGAGATATGTGTCACTAGGCATGAAAGAAATAAAACATGATGTGCATATGGATTTGTTAGAAGTTTTAATACTTAGCGTCAGCAACGCCTTGGTCTGTTCTCCTCAACTCCCACGCAGATGCTAGGGAACGGGACAGGGTCCCAGAAGCTCTGGACATACAACTTCTCTGTATGTTTTCTTTCCATCTTCCTTTTCAGCACAATGATTGTGGCCTTTTCATAAAACAAAGGAGCTATTCTCAAGTCTCCAGTGGCATTTCAAATGAACTGAAAATGAGGAGTTCTTGTTTCGTGTATTTCCCATTGAAACTGGCAGTGCTTACTTTACCACGTTCTTTGCTTTTCCTTCACTTGTCTTACTTAATATTGTTCATTTTTTCTTTATTCAGAAGGTTGAGCAAAGCAAAGGTTTTCAAATTTTTGATGGGTAAGAGACATACAGTAAACAGTAGAAAGAGCACTGATCTTAAATGTTCAGCTCAGTGAGTTATTACAAGTGTGAAAATAAACGAAGACTGTCCAAATGAGAAGAGCAAAGGCTATTTATTCCGAGCTTGCAATATAGCAAGAGAGTCACACCATCGCTTGACTTTGGCAGAGACTCGAGGCAGGCAGAGGAGTGGGAAAGCTTTACAGTGGAAAAAGGGAAGGCTTCAGGTGTGCCCTGATTGGAGGTTATTGGCACGGGGGAGCTGGACGTGGGTAACTAGAAGGGGAGCATCCTACCTGATTGGGTAGGGGAGCATATTGGATATTTGGCTTTCCCTGGTTGGTACTGAATTAGAAGCAAGTGTGAGGGCAGTGGGAAGGGGAGTGGCAAAAAAATAGGGAAGTTGGCAGATATTGACCAAGTCCTGACTCTGTTCTGGGCCACTTGCTTTGGAGGCTGTGGTTTGGTTCCCGGAGCTTCTTCTGTGGGTCACAGACCTGCTGTCATGTATGGTCTGGTCATTGTCACTGGCATATCTAGTCTCTCATATGTGTATACGTTCACATCACCACCCTCCAGAACAAAGTGAATCTTTCTTTTTCTTTTAATAAATTTACTTATTTATTTTTGGTTGCATTGGGTCTTTGTTGCTGCGCGCGGGCTTTCTCTAGTCGTGGTCTTCGTTGCGGTGTGTGGGCTTCTCATTGCGGTGGCTTCTCGTTTCAGAGCACGGCCTCTAGGTGCCCGGGCTTCAGTAGTTGTGGCTCGTAGGCTCTAGAGTGCAGGCTCAGTAGTTGTGGCGCATGGGCTTAGTTGCTCTGCGGCATGTGGGATCTTCCCGGACCAGGGCTCAAATCCACGTCCCCTGCATTGGCAGGCGGACTCTTAACCACTGCGCCAGTAAGGAAGCCCCAAAGTGAATCTTGATTGTGTGTTTGAGATGATTTATTGTTTTTGAGCACCTATAGAAGCAAACATATTAGAGGCACTTCCTATTTACAGGAGGCTCCCACTGTATCAGGGAGGTGATGGTGGAAAGTGGTCCACGTACTACAAGGACTTACAGCCAGGGAAAAAAATGTTTGCAGATGTTCATGCAAGATTCAACTTTTCTTTCCTGGTGTTTAAGTTTCTCTAATCTGAGGGAAGACGAGAACATGAAAAGAGGAGACCAAGAAGAGGGTTCTGAGTGGGGCCCTGGAATCCGGTGAAAGCAGCTGTGATAAAGTCTGGAAGTGCTGTGTGGGACACAGGAGAGGAAGAGGAGAGCAGCTGATGAAGAAGGGTGGGGTGGGAGACTTCTAAGACAGAGCCATCACACCCACCCAACTCCTTCAGACCGCCTCTCTCTGCTTCCACAGAAATACAATTCCTAGTGGCTGCGTGGCTACCCACCCAGGGAAGAAAAATAATTTCCCAGTCTCCCTTGCAGCTAGGTGTGGTCACGTGCTATCTCCTGACCAATGGGATGTAAGCAGCAGGGATGTGTGGTGCATCCGGATCGCTCCATTATCGGGTAGAGACGTGCCCTCCTGTCCTTTGCTGCTGGAATGTACACATGGTGGTGATGAGTCGTCTTGGACCATTTAGATGAGAAAACACCCTAGGGATAGTAGAGAACAAGACTGAAAGAGACTGGGTCCCTCAACCATAAACCATCCTACCGGCCCTGACAGCTTACGTCCAGGTTGTTATAAGAGAGAGAAGTGACTTCCATCTTGTTTCAGCCACTGTTATTTGGGTCTCTCTTACATTACGTCACCTCTGTCTATGAGGCTGCCCTTTTCCATCCACCCACTATGTGCTCTGCCATCTATAACAGAATTTGGTCCTTTGCCTCCCAACACTCCCCTTGGAGTGTGCCTGGAGAGAAACCTGCCAGTCTTAACCTCAAGGCATCTACTGGGAGTAGCCTAAGGGGGAAGCAAAGCAATCACAAGGACGCCAAATGTACCTTTTGGCTCTGGCTTCACAGCACCCACCAGCAAGCCAAGATGTTACCATACCTGAACCCCAGACTTCCACACACTGGGAACCAGGCACACTGGAGGCTTATGGTCTAAGAATGCCATGAGGTTTGGCGGTCTGCCACAGCTCAGCAGCTTTAAGGCTCAAAACAATTTTGGGGGGTCCTGAATGGAAGCGTCTGTGCTAAGCATCATGGTTCTGTTCCAAATCCAGTTTCTGCTCATCAGCTATGTCGACAATAATGTCAGTTTACTTCTTTTCTTTCCTTTTCTTTGCTTTTTTTTTTTTCTTTCTCTTTTTTAATCTCGCAGCATCAGGATCTAGAGTCAGCTCACCCCAGGACACTGGGGGACTCCAGAAGGCCCAGCTCCCAGCATGCCTCGTGTTTACCGAACAGGCACCACTTACTTTCCTGGCCTATCACACAATTAAATTAACATTCATAAAACTTCCTGAGATGTTCCAGGCACAAGCCAAGCCATTACCCACAAGTTTGCTGTGTTCCAGTGGGGCCCTGGTACTTCTCATCGATGGTGTTCCATAATTCCTTGCCCTGGTTTGTGAAGAGGGTGGCCAAACAGTGCAGTGGTCTCTCTACCGTTTCCTCTTGCCTCGTTAATCGTTGCCAGACTTGGCTGTTCTCAGGACTAGAAATCATGCCAGCTGAATCGGCTTTGTGTTTGGGGCATTTGCCTTAAATGATGCCAGATCCATTCCTGACCCTAAGTATATGAAATATGCTTCAAAATTCTCCACTAGGTGAATTAAAATCATGTCAGCTTGGGGCTTGCACTTCTCCTCACCGTAACCTGGTTAAGATGCAGTCAAGGATCTTGAAACACATGCTATCTTTCTTCCCATGCTATTATATTCAGGGTCCCTCAAGGAGCTGCCACGACCTGAGTCTAGTGCCAGGATTCCGCTGAAAGGGACCGAGATGGGTTGTGGACTGAATTTTAAACTCAGAGCATTTCCGACAACAGAATCTGGGCTTCTCTTCTCTCCCCTCTCTGCTTCTGCCTGACGCACAAGCACACACCATTTGGCTACTAAGGATTCTTATTCCCAGCTTTTCCCCATTGAACTCATTCCCACACCCCTACTCTTTTATACTGGTATCCAGCAAAGTCTGGCTAAGGGCTTGCTCCATTTCCAGAGCATTGGTTCTCCAGCATTTCAGCAGGCAGTTGTGTTTTTTGACTGCATTCCAGATGGATGCTTCCGGCTTCATTGTTTACCATGGGACACACACGCAGGCTCTTATTTCCCCTCATTCTTTTTTTGGGCACCAAGTTTCTCTGTGTTTCAGTGGCTACGGAAATCTCTCCTCTAAACACATCCTGTTAAACACAAAGACCAAAAACATCCCATACTGGCGGTCTGACTTGGGGGTTTTATGCTTGTTTCTTACCGCCCAAGATGATCAGATTTTACATACACTAAAAGCATGTGTCCTGTAATATTCTGTTGTTAGGATTAAAATGTCCTGATTTTACTCCATATCTCTGAATGGATGCCAAACCGTGATACACGTCTAGTTCTTTAAGATGCCCAAATGAGTGTGTTGAAAGCCGGTCCAGTTGCCATGATGACAACTGGCTTGATGGTGATGCTCCTTGATGGCCACATTTGCTGCAGTTCCTTTGCCAAAGCCTCCTGTTCATTTTTCTTCTCTGTATAAGGTTGGGAAGCTCAACACTCCCCTTTGTCTCACTCTGTAATGAGCCTTGGGACGGCGGATGAAGGGAATCTCCTCAAGAAGGTTTCATTTCTTTGCTTCTAGGAAAGTCCTGGAGGGTCCATTCATCCAGAGAAGACCCAGAACCCCTCAAGTGGCCACTACGTTCCAAGTCCAGAAGAGGGGCAGGACATTTCTCTCTCTTTCAACACTTTTCTCTCCACAGACTTCTTCAGGGATCTGCCCTTTCCAGGTGAATTGGGTTGGTCCTGGGTTCCAGGCTATCCATCCATCATGAAATTTTCCTGGCCTGCTCCCCAACCTCTGCATGTGTTCTCTGAGTCACCATGGCCAGGACCTCGGCTGCTGCAGCAGGGGGGTCATTCCCCACAGGGTGCTTTTCTGGATAAACAGAGCGTTATCCCTCTGAGACCCACCTCCCCAAGCCCCACTTATCCTCAATTCAATGCAGCACACAAATGTTGAACACCTGCTCTATGCCAGACAAAACATGAAGCATGTTCTTAACTTTTGAGTCTCGCATCTTTTGAAAACCCCATGGCAGCTGTGGACCCTCTTTCTAGAAAAATGCATGTACATATAAATTTTTCTAGGCAATCTCCTGAAGCCAGACAAAAGACACTAGGTTAAGAACCTGCTGAATGAACAGAAAGTGCATGAGACTTAGACACATGAGGGCTGAGACATAGTTGTCATTTACCAACTGTAGGACCTTGGGGAAACCCTTTCAAACTCTCCAGACCTCAGTTTGTTCAACTCTAAAATGGGACTATACAAATAACAAATGCTGCAGAGGGTGTGGAGAAAAGAGAACCCTCTTACACTGTTGGTAGGAATGCAAATTGGTGCAGCCACTATGGAAAACAGTAAGGTGTATCTAAAAAAAACTAAAAATAGAGTTGCCATATGATCCAGCAATCCCACTCCTGGGCATACACCCGGACAAAACCATAATTTGAAAAGATATATGCACCCCTATGTTCATAGCAGCACTATTTACAATAGCCAAGACATGGAAACAACCTAAATATCCATTGACAGATGAATGGATAAAGATGTGTATATATATATGTACACACACACACACACACACACACACACACACACACACACACACACACGGTGGAATATTACTCAGCCATCAAAAAGAATGAAATAATGCCATTTGCAGCAACATGGATGCAACTAGAGATTTATCATATTAAGTGAAGTAAGTCAGAAAGAGAAAGACAAATGCTATATGATATCACTTATATGTGGAACCTAAAATATGACACAAATGAACTTATCTACGAAACAGACTCACAGGCATAGAGAACAGACTTGTGGTTGCCAATGGGGAGGGAGGCGGGGGGGATGGATGGATTGGGAGTTTAGGATTAGCAGATGCAAACTATTATATATAGGATGGATAAACAACAAGGTCCTACTGCTGGGAACTATATTCTATATTGTGATAAACCATAATGGAAAGGAATATGAAAATTTTTTAAATTTTCTAAATAAATTTTTTAAAAATAACATTTGTGTTTACTTCTAAAAGTAGAACACGACAGCTTGCTGTACAAAACGTATGTCAGCAGCCCTGTGTGCCAAAGGTTTGAATAGCACAAAAGCTTGGGGAGCCAGGGAGGGATGGAGGGAGGAAGAAATGAAGGCCAAAGGAAAATCGAAGCCAGTAAAAATTCAACGTCAGCAGTTCCCAAACGAATAGGAGCTGGATCTGTAGCTAATGACTAGAGCGGGAACATGTTCTAGAAGGCACACACCTGGGTAGGCCTGAGCATCTTCTTTACAGGGGCATTTCATAGGCTGTTTCTGAGGACACTGACCCCCTCCTTCCTTATTTAAAACTTCTCCAGGTAGAAAATATTGCATTAAACCTTTTTTTTCCCCCAGATGGGTAAACAAATAACAACTTTGGCTATTTGGAGAGTTACTAAAGATATTGTATAACATTAAAAATTAAATTATATAGAAATAGATAATAACAAGGAACATTTGTATTGGGCTTTACAGCAAATCTTAGACTTGGGTAGACTTTCCTTCTTTTGATCCTCACAAGTCGTGCAAGGCAGATAAAAGATGGCTTTTATTAATCTCATTATGAAATGAAACCAAGGGTCCATGGGGTGTCCAAGAACACAGACCGTCCTGTCTCAGCTTTGTGGTTTTCTTCAAATCATCAGGCCACAGCAGGAGAGAAGGCAGAAGCTCTGAATCAATAGCTGGCCAAGGGGACGAGGATGAGGGTTGGGATCTGGGTTCCTATGAGGTTCCACGCCAAGGGCTAGAAACACCAGGTGCAATCCAGGGCTGCTGGGGTCTTATGGTCCAAGGGGTAAGTACAAACTGAGGCTGGGCAAGGAGGGCTGAGACAGCAAGGAGGCCATGGGTGTGATCTGCAGAAATCCCTGAGGAATTCAGTAAGTCCCAATCCCATTGTGGGAGGTTTTTGGTGAAGGGACCAAGGTTCTGCTTCCATTTGCCTTTGACGATTTTGTTGACCCTTGAACTGGGACCGGTAGCCACGAGTGGCTGGGGAGAGCTTCAAACCCAGCCTCTTCGAGATTCCTTAGTCCAGTGCTCTTGCCAATTCAATAAATGGTTCGTCTAGGAAAACCAAAACTGCGTGTGTGCATTTTCACCACTTGTCTCTGGGAGCAAGATGAAAACCATGCCAATAGAGAACAGACTTGTGGTTGTCGAAGGGGGAGGGGGTTGGGGGAGGGACAGAGTGGGAGGGGTTAGCAGGTGTAAGCTTTACATATAGAATGGATAAACAACAAGGTCCTACTGCACAGCACAGAGAACTATATTCAATATCCTATGATAAACCCTAATGGAAAAGAATATTAGAAAAAAATGTATATACATATGTATGTACGAATAACTGAATCACTTCACTGTACAGCAGAAATTAACACACTGTAAATCAACTATACTTCAATTAAAAAAATTAAGTAAAAAAGATAAAAACTATGAATCAGCTAGAGTCAATCCTGTGTGCAGGGTGTACCTGACCCTAATCACACAAATGTGCCTGTCAGCAAGGGGCCTGAAATGCTGGAAAGTGTCTGCATCATGTGCCCGAGACACCTAGAAGCTGAGAACAACTGCTTGGGGGATGCTTCATCTCTTTTGCAAGGAGGCAAGTGGAAGTAGCCTCCCTTACCTGTTGGAACCAAGACAGAGCTTCCATAGGTGAGCCCAGCACCTTTCTTTTCCGTTGAACAAGGTTCCCAAGCAGTTCACGGGAACACGAGCACTTGGGGACATTCACAGAGATTATCCAAAGAAAGGCTTGGGGCCAAACATGGTGCTGAGATAAACAAAGATTCAACAGGCTTCTCACTGCAGACCATTCAGAACCGTTAATAGGCCAGGGTGCACCTTGCATTCCAGAAGGGGCTTTCAGGACACAGGGGCTTCTAGACCTGGTCGTGGGACTCTTGCCACATGAGCATCTTGGGAGCAGGGTGTGCTGAAGAATAAACTTTGGCTGTAGCATGATTAGGATCTTCTCATGTTGTATTCAGATGAGCACAGAAAATGTAGTTCCTCCATTATTCTGAAACTGGCCTAATCTTCTTCATGAGAGCCCACCCTTTTGGGTAAGGGGCAGGAGCAACCGTATTTACTTAGGTCCAACGCACTTGGTTAGATGCAATCGTTTTAACAATCTTTCTCGGTCTTTTGGAGAAAGTGCTCTATTTCCACTTCTGCTCCTCCACAGTGACATCCAAGTGCAGGGGAGAGGGCTGTTTTTTACATGACCCTGTGATCTCGGAGGGAGGGGCAGTGGCTGGATACAGGTGAGGCCCATTGGTTCCTTGCCAGTCTCTGCTGTAGTGGGATTGCTGTGTGAATGGCGACCCCCAGGTCTGGGTGCCCTCCTGGTGTCTCTGCTGTCCACGACTCACAGCCTGGTCTCTCTCAGGCCAGCTTGGCCCAGCACTGCTTCTGCTGGCAGAAGCAGACCCTTCTGAGTTTCTGTCCTGCTCTCCTCTGCTCTGGGGCCACTTCACCTCTCACAGGGCTCCTGACAGCCCCAACGCCTCTCAGTTCAGCTTTGTCATCCCGAGAGGGTACGTGGGGACTGTGGGGTGTCTTTCACATCATGTAGAAGCCACACTCCCTCCGCTAGATCACGCCGTGAATCTGCGTTTCCTCTGCAGTGGCTGCACGTGGCCGGTGGCGTGGGGAGTTTACAGGGCAGCCTCCTCCCAGGGATCCAAATGAGACGCGGGCAGAAATGCTGTCCTGAGGCCCCTCCATGCACCTGACGCACCACCTTAGCCCAGAGCCAGAGGTCAGGACACATGCCCAGCAGCCAGCTTCTCCTTCCCCTTCCGGACTGAGTGGGACTCTGTGACCTCAAAGGCTGGGATCATCCTCAGGTCCACCGCGACTGCCATTCTTCCGGAAGGGTAGGGATAGAGGGGCTTACACAACCCTTCCCCTGAAGACAAAGCTTGGATTTTGTTGTTTCAAAATCCTAGTTTAAATGCTAGAAGCTAAATGTTAACCTTCCATGGCTTTGCATTTATAAGATCCCTAGGGGGATCAGAATCAAGATGGCAGAGTAGTAGGACGTGGAACTCAGCCCTTCCCACAAATACATCAAGAATACATCTACAGGGCTTCCCTGGTGGCGCAGTGGTTGAGAATCTGCCTGCTAATGCAGGGGACACGGGTTCGAGCCCTGGTCTGGGAAGATCCCACATGCCGCGGAGCAGCTAGGCCCGTGAGCCACAACTACTGAGCCTGCGCGTCTGGAGCCTGTGCTCCGCAACAAGAGAGGCCGCGACAGTGAGAGGCCTGTGCACCGCGATGAAGAGTGGCCCCCGCTTGCCACAACTAGGGAAAGCCCTCGCACAGAAACGAAGACCCAGCACAGCCAAAAATTAATTAATTAATTAATTAATTAATTTAAAAAAAAAGAATACATCTACAAATGGAACAATTCTCACAGAACACCTTCTGAACACTAGCAGAGGACCTCAAACACCTGAAAGGACAAGAAAGATCTCCACAGAACCGGGTAGGATGAAAGGAAAGAACCCTAAAATTCCCCAAAGCCAAAGGATTCCCCTTGAAGAAAAAGAGGGAGGTGTCACTACAAGAAAATATATTTTAGTGTATTTTAAAATATTATTTTGATTACATGGGATTTGCTGCTCAGAGAATAGTATAATCACACCAAATGCAGTTAGTAGGACCTAAAACATTTAAGTGAACAGAATGGGGGGGGTCATTCTTAGGAGGGTTAGTGAAAAACAATTACTTTCAGTTAGTCTGTACAGTTAAAAAAGCACACAAGAAAGATAATGAAATGCGTACTGCACTCAACTCCCTCCAGCTGAACCAGGAAAAGCTGAAATGCCTGCTGGTCAGTCACTCCTCACCCCGCCCACTGCAGATGCAAGAGCCTCAGCCGAGCCCCGCCCTGTGTGAACACAGGGCCCACTGCCAAATCTATAATAGGGACGGTCACAGGTTTTTACTGTGACTGCAACAATTCAATAGGTTGACAACCTTTAGAGTCATACAGGCCCAGATTTTCGGGGACGAAGATGAACAGTTCTACTCAAGATTGACCGAATTTATAGCTTCCAGGACTGGAAATTCTTTTAAAATGATTATGATGAAAAATTTCAAACATACAGATAGGTGCAGAAAATCGGAGCAGGGACTTCCATATATCCACCCTTCAGATTTAACAGTTGTTAACAGTTTCCCACGTTTGCTTCATTTTTCTTCTGAAGTATTTTTAAAGAAACTTACAGACATTATGGCATTTCATCCCTAAATACTTCTTTAAACTACAGAAACAGTTTCCTACATAACATAATCCAATTTTTTAAGAAGACTATATTTTAGAGCAGTTTTAGATTCACAGCAAAATTGAGTGGAATGTACAAAGATTTCCCATACACTGCCTACCCTGCACACGCATGGCCTCCCCATTATCAACATCCACCACTAGGGTAGTACCTTTGTTAGTTGATGCACCTACATTGACACATCATCCTCATCCAAAGTCCATAGTTTATATTAGAGTTTGCTCTTGGTGTTGTACATTCTACGGGTTCTGACAAATGTATAATGACATGTATCCATCATTATAGTATCATGCAGAATAGTTTCACTGCCCTAAAAATCCTCTGTGCTCCACCTATTTACCTAACCCCCTAACGCTTGGCAACCACTGGTCTTTTTACTGCCTCCACAGTTTTGCCTTTTCCAGAATGACACAGAGTTGCAATCATATAGCATAAAACCTTTTAGATCGACTTCTATCCTCTAGTGATATGCATTTAATCTTCTTCCATCTCTTTTCATGGCTTGATAGCTCATTTCTTTTTAGCTGTGAATAATATTCCATTGTCTGGGTGTGCCACAGTTTATTTATCCATTCTCCTACTAAAAAACATCTTGGTTGAAAGTCAGCCCTCGACACAAGGGTTTGTAAAAAGAAAAGAAAAAAGAAAAAAAGAAAAAAAAGAAAAAAGAGAAAAGAAACAACAACAAAAACAAAAACAAAACATCTTGCTTGCTTCCAGATTCAGGCAATTATGAATAAAGCTACTATAAACATCCATGTGCTGGTTTTTGTGTGGACCTAAGTTTTTACCTGAATTGAGTAAATGACTGCTGAGCATGACTGCTGGATTGTATGGTAAGAATATGTTTAGTTTTGGAAGAAACTGCTGAACTGTCGTCCAAAGTGCCTGTATCATTTTGTATCCCCACCAACAATAAATGAGAGTTCCTGTGGCTCTGCATCCTTGATAACATTTGGTATTGTCAGTGTTTTGGGTTTGGGCCATTCTAGTAGTGTGTAATGGTATCTCATTACTGTTTTAATTTACAATTACCTAATGGCATAGAAAGTTGAGCATCTTTTCATATGCTTACTTGCCATCTTCTTTGGTGAAGTGTTCATTCAGGTCATTTGCTCATTTTAAAAATCATTTTTTAAATGTTTGTTTTCTTATTGTTTAGTTTAAGAATTTTGTTTATATTGGATAGCAGTCCCTCATCAGATATGTCTTTTTCAAATATTTTTTCTCGGCCTGTCGTTTGTTCTCATTCTCCTGACAGTGTCTTTCACAAAGCAGAATTTTTCAATTTTAATGAAGTCCAGCTTATTAATTATTTCATAGATCATGTCTTTGGCGTTGTATCTAAAAAGTCATTGCCATATCCATGGTCATTTAGATTTTCTCCTATGTTATTTTCTAGGAGTTTTATAGTTTTGCCTTTTACATTTAGGTCTGTGATCCATTTTGAGATAATTTTTGTGAAGGGTGTAGGATCAGTGTCTAGATTTTTTGCATGTGGATGTCCACTTTTTCCAGCACCATTTGTTGAAAAGACTATCATTCCTCCATTGTATTATCTTTGCTCCTTTGTCAAAGATCACTTGACTATATTTATGGGGGTTTATTTCTGGGCTCTTTATTCTGTTCTATTGATCTATTTGTCTATTCTTTTGCCAAAACTACACAATCTTGATTACCGTACGTTTACAGTAAGGCTTAGAGTCAGTCCTCTGATTTTGTTGTTCTTCAGTATTGTGTTGGCTATTGTGGATCTTTTGCTTCTCCATATAAACTTTAAAATTATAGTTTGTTGACATCCACAAAATAACTTGCTGAAATTTTGATTGGGATTGCTGTGAATCTATAGATCAAGTTGAGAAAAACTGAGGTCTTGGCCGTATTGAGTCTTCCTATCCACAGATATGTAATATCTCTCCATTTGTTTAGTTCTTTGATTTCTTTCATCAGAGTTTTGTAGTTTTCCTCATATAGAGATCTTGTATATATTTTTAAGTTTATATCTAAATACGGTTGACCCTTGAATAACATGGTATGAACTGCATGGATCCACTTGTATGCAGGTTTTTTTCAACAGATAAGTACTATAGTACTGCACAAGTCCATAGTTGTTTTTTTCTGTGGATACAGAACTGTGGATTTTTAAAAAAATAATGACTATTTACAATAGCCAAGACATGGAAGCAACATGGATGGACCTAGAGATTATCATACTAAGTGAAGGAAGTCAGACAGAGAAAGACAAATATCATACGACATCACTCATATGAATCATATGTGGAATCTAATTTTAAAAAATTATACAAATGAACCGATTTACAAAACAGAAACAGAATTAGAGATATCGAAAACAAACTTATGGTTGCCAAAGGGGAAATGTGATGGGGGGTATAAATCAGGAGCTTGGGATGAACATAGTACTATATATAAGACAGACAACCAACAAGGACCTACTGTAGAGCTCAGGGAACTCTAAATCAGGAGCTTGGGATGAACATAGTACTATATATAAGACAGACAACCAACAAGGACCTACTGTAGAGCTCAGGGAACTCTACTCAATATTCTGTGATAACGTATATGAGAAAAGAATATAAAAAAGAATGAGTATACGTATATGTATAACTGAATCACTTTGCTGTACACCTGAAACTAACACAACATTGTAAATCAACTATACTCCAATAAAATTGAAATTAAAAAATAGAAAATTACAAAAAAATAAAAATAACAGCTTTGATACATAAATCACATGCCATAAAATTCACCCTTGAAAAGTGTACAATTCAGTGTTTTTTCCTATATTCACATAGATGTGTAACCCTCACCACTATCTAATGTAAGAACATCTTTATCACCCCCCAAAGAAACTCCATACCCATTAGCAGTCACTTGCCATTCCCCCTCCACCGTAGCCCCTGGAAACCACTAATCTACTTTCTGTCTTAATTACTTTGTCTGGATTTGCCTATTCTGAGCATTTCATATAAATGGAATCTTATAGTGTGTGGTCTTTTGTGTCTGGTTTCTTTCACTTTACATGTTTTCAAGGTTTACCTATGTTACAGCATGTATTAGTACTTCATTTCTTTTTATGTCTTAATATTCCATTGTATGGTAGACCATATTTTTAAAAATTTATTTATTTTAGTTATTTTTGGCTGTGTTGGGTCTTCATTGCTGCGCGCAAGCTTTCTCTAGCTGCAGCGAGCAGGGACTACTCTTCGTTGCAGTGCGCGGGCTTCTCATTGTGATGTCTTCTCTTGTTGCGGAGCACGGGCTCTAGGCACATGGGCTCCAGTAGTTGCAGCACGTGGGCTCAGTAGTTGTGGCTCGCAGGCTCTAGAGTGCAGGCTCAGTAGTTGTGGTGCACGGGCTTAGTTGCTCCGCAGCATGTGAGATCTTCCCGGACCAGGGATTGAACCTGTCCCCTGCATTGGCAGGCGGATTCTTAACCACTGAGCCACCAGGGAAGTCCCAACCACATTTTATTTATCCATTTATTAGTTGATGGACATTTGAATGATTTCCACTGTTTAGCCATTATGAATAGTGCCGCCATGAACATTCACATACAAGTTTTTGTGTAGATGCACATTTTCAATGTTCTTAGCTATATACCTAGGGTGGAATACCTTCTAAGTCATAAGGTTTTAATGTTTGACATTTGAAGTGCCAAATTATTTTCTAAAGTGACTATCATCTTGTAATTCTTTATTGAAATAAGTATGTAAGGTCTATTTAGGAGAGTGATTGGTTTCACTGCTCTCTAAATATTTGCTAGCCTTGGCAAGGTGACTGAAATTCCCCTCATTCTTGGAGCTAAGACACTGAAAGTCCTGTGTTAAAAATATATTCATCTAAGAGAAATAAAATATGGAGCAATACCCAGTTAGAATGCATTTATCAATTTGACATAGGTAAATGGAACACCAGTCAGGCAAGTTTTGATAGGGGAACCAGGGGGGGAAAGGGGTGGGAGAGGGATAAACTGGGAGACTGGGACTGACATATATACACTACTATATATAAAATAGATAACTAATAAGGAGGACCTACTGTATAGCACAGGGAACTCTACTCAGTACTCTGTAATGACCTATATGGGAAAAGAATCTAAAAAAGAGTAGATATATGTATATGTATAACTGAATCACTTTGCTGTACACCCAAAACTAACACAACATTGTAAATCAACTCTACTCCAATAAAAAATATTTTTTTTAAGTTTTGATAGGGGAGAATGGTCATGAAAGCTCCAGGTGCTCCAGCCTTGCTGAGGCTGGCTTGGAGGTAGATCAGAGTCATGAAGGAGGGGAGGGGGACCAATTTGGAGGAGCCTATTCTGAAGAAAACTGTGCTGTGGTACATAGGGCATGTATAACCATTTTGCTCAGGATTGATACTCTTTTTTGTTATTCTAGGGCTGAGGATAGAGCTAAACATTTGTCAAAATAAAATCGATCCTTATTTGATTTAACTTTTGAAAAGGAGTAAATTCAGTTGGATGGTCGTAAATGTTTAACAACTGGCTCTCTGGAGGGGGGAAAAGCCCTATTTGTAGGATTTGCTGCTTTCTGTGATGTAATTACCCTTACCATGCCCAATTTCAAGCTACCAATGTCATGTTTTTGAACATGACATTGGGAAGGACAATGCACAATCGCTTTCTTGAGCCAGTAGGAGCCGACTCCAGCACCACTGGTTGAAGTGAGGGATGAAAACATCAGATAGAATCAGGGTGTGGCAGCTCATGCAACAGGCTAGACTAAGGAGTATGGGAGAAGAAGGCAGAATGAAAGTAGGCCAGTCGCAGATGAGAAGAGTAACTTGGCATAGAAAAGTGGGTGTACACAGGGCTGGTCACCCACACGTTTTGTAGGTTGAATCTTGGTGTAGCTCTGAGTTTCTCTTTTGCGATGCGGTCTTCAGAAACACAGCACCCTGCTTAAAAGGCTGCTGCCAAGGTTCTGTTGCACTGTGATAATCATGCAGTCAGCCAGGCCAAACTCTTTTCTGTGTCGTGAGGCACCGGATGAGGCTTGCCTGGGCTGACTTCACCTTCAGGAGGCAGAAATGAAATGAAAGCGACAGGGTAAATGGAAGCTTTCCCTTGTCTTTGGTGTGAGTCTATGTGGTGTAAGCATATTTTCCATCAGGAATTAGTTGCTTAGAGAAGAAAGAGCCAAGCAAATCTGGACCAGGTGTTCACTCCATTTAGTCCCAGAGCCAAGAAAAACCATCTTCTGGGCACTGGGAAGAAGAAAATGGAAAATGCCAATTAATGATCAGCTTTCAAATTGTTTCTACTCGTCCAAGGGACTGGGTTTCATCTGACCCTCCAAGCTCCACTGGGCAACCGAACTTCATTTCTGCAGAGAATTTTCTAATAATCATGAGCAAAATCCTAGTGACTTTTAAAGACAAGAATTTTAAAGATAGGGACTTACCTGGTGGCGCAGTGGTTAAGACTCCGCACTCCCAATGCAGGGGGCCTGGGTTCGATCCCTGGTCAGGGAACTATATCCCACATGCATGCTGCAACTGAGAGCTCACATGCCACAACGAAGATCCCGTGTGCCACAACGAAGATCCCGTGTGCCACAACTAAGATCTGGTGCAGCCAAATAAATAAATAAATTTTTTTTTTTAAAAAAAAGAGTTTTAAAGATAGATGACTTCCTCTAAGAAATCAAAGCTCTACCTGCAGCAGGGTCTTTAGGAAGCCAATACAGGCAGTAGAAAATGAGAAATTGAGTTACTCAAGCCATGAAGGGCAAACAGAAGGCTGTGGGATGCCTCACAACCAGGCTGATGGATTTTTCACAGAATCGACGGGTGTTTTGGCAGAATCGTCCTGAGTAACTGGTTGCTTAGGTGACGTGCAGACACAACTTTCTTCTAACTCAATGGGATGCCAATTATCTTTTTCTTTACCTGCTAGATGCTAGGGGAAATAAATCTGTATATTTTAAGAAGGGGCATGTATTTCCTTTGTGAATGAAATGAAACCAAGGGGATAAGTATAATAAATTATGAGTGCTCACTTATTCTGATGGGGAGAAAAGGAAGGTTGATTTTCCTTCCAGAGCAGCCCCTTGATCTAGCCAATCTGTTAAAGAATAATTGAACCAGCAACAATCACTTCCATGCAGTATCTACTAATTACGCTACTCTATAAACAGTCTCTGCATTCAGACATGCTAATTGCTAAAACGGGAACATTACATCACCAAGGGTGTCGTTAGAGTTTTAGCTACTCCCTGATTCAGAAGATCTAACCCTGAAATATGAAGGCTGTGTTTTTTCCCCCCTTTTCTGACCGTGCTCTGACTCTCATCTCTTATTCTGAAACCTTTGCTTCCTCCAAATTCAAGTCTTTTGTCTTCTTTTGTGTTACCAACCTCATAAGGTATCCCAAAATATACCATTTCTCTTAAATGATTCACACATTTAAAAAATTTTATTTAGTAAACTCCCAGACAGCTGAAAGAAAAGGCACCATGAACTGAGCCTGATATAATCCATTCAGGTCTCCATTTGTATCTTTCAAGTGAGAGACCTGGATTATGTGTCAATTAGGATTAGGTTCAACTGTAACAGAGACCAAGACAACAGTGGCTTAAATCAAACATGAGGTTATTCTCTTCCAGTAGTGAAGCCTGGTGCTAAGAGTATGGGGCTAGAACATTAACTCTGTGATCATCAAGGACCTAGGCTCCCTCTATATCATTGCTCTGCCATCCTCTGAACTTGACTTCAACCTCTGGTCTAGGATGGCTGCTCTAGATCAAGCCAGCATGTCCACATTTCTGCCGTCAGTGAAAGAGGGCACATTGCCTTTCTAAATGGTACCACCCAAAGTCACATTCAACATTTCCACTTTTAAGCCATTGAGTAGCTGCAAGAGAGTCTGGGAAATGAGGTGTCTATTCTGAGAAGCCATTGACCAACTGAAAGTTGGGGATTCTATTAGCAATGGAGGAAAGGGAGAACAGATATTGGGAAGAGCTAGCTGGCTCTACCACACACTAGATTGATGATTTTGAAATTGTATCCTCGAAGTCCTAGGGTTTTGGTATATTGCACAGAGGCTACTGTGGGTCTTGAATGGGGCGATGTGTGGGTAAATCTGCATAGGATCCCAGAATACTTATCAAAATCAGAGTATATATCCCCCCTTTTGAAGTGTAATTGTATTAGAACATTTCTGATGGGTGGCAGTGGTCTGGACTGAACCACTGACAGGTGACTGGTAAGAATTCTCAGGGCCCCAGGGGGAGGGGTGCTTTGAGTGGTGCCCTGGGTTGGTCAAGGGGAAATCTGATTCTGGAGCAGGCTGCTAATCCTGGACAAGGTCACGGGGAAGTAGCGTTAGACCAGTTTTCAACGTTGACATCATATGGCGCTAACAGAAGCAACAGCAGCTGACAACTGGGCCTTGAAACTGGACTGATAAGATTCTGTATATTTTTCTCTCTGAAAGGGTTGTGATCCAAGTGATGGCTACAGTAGAGTTTCTCAACCTTGGCACCCCTGACATTGTGGGCTAGACGATTCTCCATTGCACATGACTGTAATGTGTATTGTAGCGTGCTTAGCAGCATCTCTGGCCTCTACCCATTAGGCGCCAGGAGTATCTCTCCCATTGCGAAAACCAAAAATGCCTCCAGACATTGACAAGTGTCCCCTGGGTGCCAAATTACTTATAGCTGTGAACCAATGGGCCAGAATCTAGGTAATGATGCACACTTTTGTACTTTGCTAATGGTTGTGCAATTTGGTACCAATCCTTTCATAAATGAGATACATAGCAAAGGCCTTAAATATGTCCATGACTTTAACTTAATCCCATTTCTTGGACTCTGGCCCAAGGAAACAATTTGCAAGAGGCTTTCTGTCTAAAGGTACTTGTTGTAGTACGATTTTCAATAGATGAAAAAATTAGAGCCAACAAAAAATATTAAACAGTAGGGAAAGAATTAAATAAACCATGGTAGATCCATGTACCCATTAAAATGTGTTTTTGAGTTTATAATAACATGGGGAAATACTTAGAATGATAAGTGAGCAAATAAAAAAACTATGCAAAAAAAAAAAAAGACAAGTAGGAAACTCACTAAAAATGGTAGACTCTGGGGAGTGGGATCAGGAGTGATTTTTTTTTTCCTCCTTCCTTCTATCTTCCTGTAGTTTCTAAACTTTCTAAGCTCCCTATGAATGAGTTTATTCCAAAAGGCAAAACAAAACTACAAAGAAGATCCTAATTAAAAAAAAATTCTGATGCCTGTCCTGGAGGATCCACAGACCTTTGTGAGCATTCCTGTAAGTGCATGCTGTTGGGAGAGAGGCCAAACAGATATTTCCTCCTGCGCCGAGGTGCCAGGCTTTGTGCCAAGTGACCCTGCCACCCTGGCCACAACCCACTGAACCAGGAATCCCTACTGAAGCCTCCAGGAGACTGGGCGGAAGGAAGCCCAACCACCTATGAGGAGGCTTGACTCCAGGCACTGGAGGTACTGTCAAAGAGGAGCCTTTGACACTGGATAGTGAAAAATAGGGCCAATCAGATCCTGTCTCTGGAAATGTGCGTGGAAAAACTCTCCAAGGAGGCTCCTCTGCCCCTCCTGAGAGATTAACAAGGACAACCAGACCATAAAGCAGCTGGGAATCCTGAGCAATGAGTGCTGTTATTCTGGTTCCTTGGGAGGCTGCGGAGATGGCTTTCCTTACTCCCTACTTTCGTACAAGAAGCACCTACCATACAGAGAGATGTAGGCAGAGTGGGCCCCGGTGTCTGACAAAGCTCAGCTGCCTTTGGGTGTGTGTAGTGGACGTTATATGGGCAGCTGGAGGGCACCCTCCTCCCAACCCTGCTGGTCCCAAAGGTCACTCCACAGATGAGTGTCACAGGAAGCTTGTTAAATTCCAGATTCCAGGCTCCCCTCCTAGATAATTTCACTTAATAGTCTTGGAGAGTGGGGAACTCAAGAATTTGTATTTAAGAGTTCCCAGGTAATTCTGATGCATAGACCAGTTTTGGAACCAGTGTTTTACCCACTACTAAAAAAACTACACCATCCTGCTCTAACTCTGAAGTAACCCCTAACAGTAGGATGGTTCCTCAAAAAAATTAAACATACAACTACCATAAGATCCAGCAATTTCACTCCTGGGTATATAGCCAAAAGAACTGAAAACATGGTCTCAAACAGATATCTGTACACCCATGTCCATAGCAGCATTACTCACAACAGCTGAAAAGGTGGAAGCAACCCAGGTGGTCATCACAGATGAATGGATAAAAGAAATGTGGTATATACATAAAATAAGTCTTATTCAACCTTAAAAAGGAAGGAAATTCTGACACATGCTACATTGTGGATGAACCTTGAAGACATACTGCTAAGTGAAATAAGCCAGACGCAAAAGGACAAATACTGTACGATTCCACTTCAATGAGGTTCCTATAGTAGGCAAATCCACAGAGACAGAAAGTAGAACAGGGGTTGCCAGGGGCTGTGGGAAGCTATTATTTCATGGGTACAGAGTTTCAGTTTTGGAAAATGAAAAAATTCTGAAGATGGATGGTGGTGATGGTTGTACAACATGAATATACTTAATGCCAGTAAACTGTACACTTAAATATGGTTAAAATGGTAAATTTTATGGATATTTTACCACACACACACAAAAACTCAACAAACCAGCAATGACTAAACAAAACAAAAAAAAACTATACAATTCTTTCTAGCAAGGAAATAAGCCACCTCAAAGAAATCAGAGCCAAGAAAATAACTTTTTTTTTTTTTTTTTTTTTTACAAAACACTGTCAGAGATAAAAATCTTTAGAAAAGAAAATTAGTTCAGAACAAGCTTCCTTCATCCTATCAGCGTCCCTTATCATAAAATAAACAGAGAGAAACAGGAAATGGGAGACTAAAATAAATCTTCTGTTTCAAGGAAAAAAAAAAAATCATTCCTAAAAGTTTACACGCGGATCTTTCTGGATCTTTCAAAATGTCTCTGAAATGTTGCAGTTCAAAGCTTTTCAAATACTATAGCCTCCACCCACTCCCCGGATATGCACTTACTTCCTCTCTTATAAACATAACTTCCTTTGTTGTTTGAACAGAGTCAGTGACTCTGGGGTCTCCTTGTGGTTGGTGCCCACCGACGAGCCCTGTTCCTCGAATCAGCTGGGAAACCCTACAGGATGGGCAGTGACTTGCCATAGACAAAAAGGAGGCAGGTCAGTGGGGGGACAGTGTGACAGAAGATGCTGTGAGTCGGGGAAGGCATCTATTAGGAGATCTCACAAATGTGAATGGCTGCTATCAGGGTGGTAAGCGGCTAATCAGTGTTTTCACAGATGAGACAAAAAAAAAAAAAAGCCAACTTTAAACAACTTTAAATACAGCTTGAGTGATGTTTAAGTTACCATTAGGCCTGTCTGCAAATGAGTGAAAATCCAAAACAATAGTGATTTAAATAGCACAGAAGTTTCTTTCCCTCCTTGTAAATGAATCCAGAAGGAGGGAGCTGGGCTGCTGTGATGGTTCTGTGAGGTTGTCAGGGACCCAGGCTCCTTCTGTCTTATCACTCTGCCACCCTCAGCTCACGGGCCAATGTGATGATTTGACTATTTAAGCTTCAGCCTTAATCAAGTCTAGATTCTGGCCCAGGAGATAGAGGAAGGCATGAAAGGGTCCCTTCCTTCTAATAAGGTAAGTTGCATGTAACCCTCCCACGTATATTCCACTGGTCAGAACATGTTCTCATGACCACACCTCGCTACAGGAGAGGATGGGAAATGGATCTTTATTCTGGGGAGCTGCTGCACAGCTAAGAAAGGGAAGGCTGATACTGGGGTCAATGGTTAGCAATCGTTGCCCCCAGGAAGTTACGTCAGAAGGTAGAACTCGGGACTTCTTTTTCACAAGTACCACAGACCTTCCACAAGACTCTTCTAGGCCAATCGTCTCATTTAATCAATACAACTTCCCTGGGTTTGTGTTATTTCTACTTTACAAAGGTAGAAGGATTCCAAGAGTTTGTGTCACTTATCCAAAGCAGCTCCATAAGCTATGCCGTTGGCCTTCCAATTCTTCAGAATCAGCCCTGAGTGGTCACAAAGCCCCTTCCTCTGTAGCACCGAGAGGGGCAGGTGGATGGGCCTGGGGATGGCTGTGTGGGTCTCTCAGGGTCTCTCAGCTCCAGGCATGGTCACCTCTACACATTTATGTCTTCCTAACTCCAAACCCTGCCATGCAGGACTCCAGGAGCCCATCACATGGCAAACTGTACACATCACCCCAGCCCTGCTCTTACCCTGGAGGCGGGAAACCCTAGGCTGGGCCGCCGGCTTGCTTACTTTTCAAGTTGATGTTAGCATTCTGGGGCAGATTCACTCATCCCCGATTTGCAGCTGTACCCACTTTTGTTGAGGACATGCGTGTGCTGGAAGGGTGGGAGGGCGCTTACTGCAGACCCCAGAGAGCCAAAGGGAAAAAAGAGCATCAATCCCGAGCTGGGCTCCCCCGGGGCTGAGACATCTGTTGTTAGGAAGGAACACCTAAAACTAAAAAGAAACCGCCTTTGGCTGGCTCTGTCTTCTCTTGATGGTTATTTGGGTTCCTTTCATACTTTCAATGAACTCTCTTGAGGGATTAGGAAATTTAATGTTTAAATCAGTGAGGATGAGGAATGAGCCAAGAAGAGTAACTTTTAAGAAAGAGACTAGTTCTGTTCTGCCTACGAACTGCCCGTTCCACCCCCTGGCCGGTGTGTGCAGCCTGACTGTTCTAAAGCACACGGTGTCTGCATTGCTTGGGGAGGACCACAGAGGCTTCTCGACTCCACACAAGGTCATTGCACATGAGCTTGGGGCTGACTCCCTAAAAGCACGTCTCCCGTGAAGAGGACAGAGTCTGGGTCACCCATTCCTTCGGCGGACCTCCAACTCCACAGATCACACCCCTCCACTACCGTCCTTCTGACCACTACAGAGAATCCTTCTGAAAAGCTCTTAATTTCTGTTTTAAAATACCTTTCAATAAAAGACATAAAAGTAAGTGCTTGTTTGTTATAAATTCAGAAAAGAAACTAAAAAGAAGGGAAGAAAAACTGCCTCTTATTCTATCACCCAGAGATAACCGTGACTAACCTTTTGTATATTTTTCTAAGCACATATACGTGTATGTTCGTATGCACATGCATGTGTGTGTAAAAAGCTTTTGAAAAGCAAATATGGCCTCAGACTATTTTATAACCAGCTTTTTACCACTTAGCAATAGGCCACAGACATCTTTCTATGTCAATAAATATATATCTACAATATTTTTCTTAGTGACTGAAGATATTACATTGTACCATCATTTTTTTTAAATCCCCTATTGTTGGACAGTAAGATTAGTTCATTGCGCTATTTTTGGAAAAAATTATTACTATTATTATTATTATTACTAAAGATCTTAGGGCACATGCTTGATTATATCCTTAGAATAAACTCCTAGAAGTAGAATGCTAGGCAAATGCTTTGCAAACTGTTAGGATTTTTTTATATGCATGGTCAAATTTGTCTGTAGAAAAGTTGTAATAATTTACACTCATCTCCCATGTACGAGGAGATTCCCGATGTTCTAGTTTACACTAGACACTATGTTTTTCTTTAAAGTCCTGGAAAGTCAATGACATTCTGTAATCTTTTGGGAAAGAACCACAGTTGCATATCCATCCTATACACAAAGCTCTCCTTCCACGACAGCTCCATCTGAGAAGTCAGGCCCCCAAAGGAGCCAAATTAGACCCAAATTCAAATATATCTGGGTCTCAGAACATCCTCTTGTTTCCATCAGCCTCTGAACACACATCTGGCCAAACAACTCTCTGTGATTTGCGACCTGGACTGGATTCAACGCTGACCTAGATAGAGAGCACTTTGGATCTCATTACCCGCCCTCCAAGCCATCTGGTGCTGGCTAAACAGGTTATCCACACAGTAGGAACCTCCATCCCTCAACTAGCTTTCTTCTTGCCAGGTTTCTTCCAAAAAAAATATTTTCTACCTAGCTCTTTACACACAAAAAAAGAGGATATGGATTATCTTTTGCATATCTTAACCTGATAGACAAGAAGCTTATTTTTGGGCTTCCCTGGTGGCGCAGTGGTTGAGAATCCGCCTGCCAATGCAGAGGACACGGGTTCGAGCCCTGGTCTGGGAAGATCCCACATGCCGCAGAGCGGCTGGGCCCGTGAGCCACAATTACTGAGCCTGCGCATCTGGAACCTGTGCTCCACAACAAGAGAGGCCGCAATAGTGAGAGGCCCGCGCACCGCGATGAGGAGTGGCCCCCGCTTGCCACAACTAGAGAAAGCCCTCGCACAGAAACGAAGACCCAACACAGCCATAAATAAATAAAAATTAAAAAAAAACAAAAAGAAAAACATGCCTTTAAAAAAAAAAAAAAAAAAAGAAGCTTATTTTTTAGAACTTAGCAATTCTACAGATTCAATCACAGCTCCCTGGATGTCCCAGGAGACAGTGAAAAGGGAGAGAAGGGGAGAAGGAATGAATTCCCATGGTCACAGGACTGGGGCCTGAGGCGTTGCCTCTGCATGTTATCTCACTTATGTTAATATTTAAAATATTTGTGGTTGGGGGGGAAATGCCAATTATCTTCAAAACAGAGAATCTGTTCTTGGCTACAAGTGTTTTTTCAAATTCCTAGAATTAAAGCAGATTGTGCTTCCAGGCTCATGAGCTATTTTTATCTGCAAAAATATGGAGCGCACATACCTGTTCCCACGTTCATCTACGCGCACGGACGCTGGGGTTCGTTACCGTCCCTTAGCTCTGTTGAAGGCAGAGCTAAGGGACAGTAAGCTTGGTGCTTTACCACCTTTGCAGAAGTGTATTGCTGTGGGGTGAAGGACTGTCTTCCTTTATAATTACTCATTTTCTCAAATGACATTTTGGGATTTTTAAAAGCAGTCATGGAAAACAACACAGTTACAGAGAAAACAGACTTATGGTTACCAAAGGGGAAAGGGGCAGGGCGATAAATGAGGAGTATGGGATTAACAGATAACACTACTATATATAAAACAGATAAACAACAAGAACCTACTGTAGAGCACAGGGAATTATATTCAATATCTTGTCATAACCTATAATGGAAAAGAATCTGAAAAAATATATATATATAACATATATAACATATATATATATATATATCTGAATCACTGCTGTACACCTGAAAGTAACACAATATTGTAAATCAACTATATTTCAACTTTAAAACATTAAAATCAGTCATATAAAGCAAAATAGACCTATTTTTTTGAACCTCTATTGTTCATTGTGTTGTGTTGTTATGGTCTCTCTTCTTTTGACCCTGGCATTTCTTTACTCATGCACAACATCCTTATCGAGGGCCACCTGTGGGCAGAGCCCTCCACTGGGTACCGTGGAAGGCCTCAAGACAGAATCCCTCGTCCAGCTCTGTCCCCAGCCAGCTGTCATGAAGGGGTCCCTGCACTTCACACAGCCACAGTTTATGCACCTTTAAAACAAGGCACCTGGCCTTACTGCCCACAGGCACTGACTCCCCTGCACTTGTGGGCTCCTCACGGTCCCGGCGCGGGGCGGGGGGGGTGTCCTGAGCAGGCTCTGGCTGGCATCCCAGGCCACAGGTCAGAGAGACACATGGCTTGCTCTGGAAGTGAAGCAAGTCAAAGCTGCGCGGAACCCCGCCCCGAGGCATGCCCACAATCAAGGGTAAGCCCTACGGATGCTGAGGTCCTAACAAAGGTGTCTGATCCAAACTAATGCCATTGTAGTCATGTATCTGAGGCTCTATTAAAATGTTTTGTGATGAAAATTTTCAAAAATACGCAATATAGACAGAAGAATAAAATGAAAACTCAGGCACTCATCACTCAGCTCCAACAATTTTAACTCTGCCCCTGACCCTCCGAATCCCAGACATCCTGTCATTTTACCCGTAAGTGCTTCAGTGCGTGTCTGTAGTTAGAAAGGATGTTTTAGAAATATAACCGCCATGCCGTTATCCACAAAATTAACAGTTATTCCTTAATATCAGGTTAGTTCTCTTAAAGATGTCTCTTTAGGGCTTTTTTTCAAATCAGGATCCAAACAAGGCTCACACTTTTGTTTTGATGGTCCCTTCTGTTCTGTAACAGTCTCCACTCCTTTGTAAATTTTCATTTCCTTGCAGTTGGTTTGTTGAAGACACCAGGTCATTTATTTCGTAGGATGTCCCACGTTCTGGACTGGGCTGCTTGCTTCCTTGTAGTGTTGCTTAATTTGTTCTTCAGTCCCCTTTACTCCCTGGAAACTGGTAAGACATCTAGAGGCTTGATTAATTTCAGGATTTTTTCTTTTTTTTAAGGCAAGAATGTGTCCGAGTTGATGCTGTGTATTTGACATTGCATCCCCTTAGGGAGCACATCTGGTCTGGTCATCCCACTTGTAGTGATAGATCAGAGGGCTCCGGTAGCTAAGTAAGGGGGTGACCCTGACGGGAAGCAGAAGAGATGGGATTTGGACCTTCTCAGTCTGATTCCAGAATCCACAATTTTAGCCACTCCCCCATCTTTCAGGAAAAATAAGTGCTCCACTTTCATACCTTTTTCTCTGTTTCTGGACTCCTGTACCCACCACCCATCTTTCCCCTGTACCAAGGACAAACACCACTAGTTGTAGGTCAGATCCTGTAGTTTAAATTGGGGAAGAACACAAGGTCAGTGCTTTCAAGCACCAGGAGGTCCAGGTGTGGCTTGGGTGCTCCTTCTGTCCGCTGGGTCGTGGTCAGAGGTGTAAGAGGTGGGGAGGGTCTGGGAAGGGGGTGGCATCTGACAAGAGTTTTCCTTGGCCGCCGCATTTCTCTCCAGCCCTAAACCCTTCAGGCTCTGGCTGCAAGAGCCTGGGACCCCATAGTGCCAAATGTCAAAGGGATTGAGAATGACTATGAAAGTGTGATCACATTTCCAGTCTTTATCAAGAATTTCCCATTTCCTTATTTTGACTTCTTTTCATGCCCTCTTCTGCCATGATTTTTCTCTCGGTTCCTCTCGGTTTTCACTGGCCTCATCTGTCTTGTCCCTCCCTCATGGGACAGGGGCCTTTTAGAACAATCCCACACTGAAATTACACGCCAAAGGCAGTCAAGGTAGCAAGAGAAAGGTGGGCATCATAGGTGCTGACCTCTGAAGTCTCTGCAAGTCCTAAATCTGAGGGTCTACCTCTACCTTGCATGTAGGGAGAGACTCCCACGAGAGACTCCTAGCCAGGTCCTGGGCACAGGGACTCCAGGGAGCTGAGGGGTGGAGAAAGCAGAGAAACAGGAGAAGACTGGAGAGAGAAAGACCATCTGATGGGAAATAGAGAAATCCCTCCCAGTGGGCTCTGGTGCTGTGTTTCTCTTTAATTCACCAAGGTTGTGTTCTTTCTGTCCACGCATGAGCTGGGCTACAGGCCTCAGGCCTCCTAGAGGCCGCGGATGTATTTGTTCTTGCCTTTTGTGGTGGTGATTACCTTTGTGCACTGCTCTCCTTCATTTACAAGGAATATTTGTAGAGATTCTTACCATTTACAAGGTCGTGAACCCTCACAATGACTCTTAGAGCGAAGGATCATCATCACACTCACGGTCACTTGAATACAAGACTCAGAGCCTGTAAGTGCTTGAGGCTCCCCCCTGATGAAGCGGCTGGGCCAGGACTTGAACCCATGTCCCTGGAAAGCTGAGCATCTTCCCCTATGACCACCCCCTACCCCCAACCCGCCCACACAAGGTTTGCTTCAGAGAAACAGGAAGGGCTTGGGTGTCACTTTCTTCAGGACCCAGTGACTCTTCTTCCCAAGAACTCGGTTGAGAGCGCCGGTTCCACGTGCTTTGTTTGTGGTCAGTGTCCCATGGGAAAGGGTCAGCTGGCTGTTCAGAGTGGGACAGAATTTTTGGTGAGGCCTCCCTTTCCTGCTCTAAGTAATGAAAGCATTGGTACTCCCAGGGGGGTGTCTCCTTGGGACACATTCCTTGTTGTTATTGCTATTGATGTGGTTTGTGGTTTTGCCTTTTTAAATTAAAAATCATCGTTTCTCCAATCAGGAGTCATATGTGCTCATTTTGAGACTCTTAGAAAAATGGAGAAAAGCATAAAGAAAAGCAATCTTGTCCGGTATCCTGCCACCTCAAGCCACGGCGAGGACTTGGTGGGTTTCCTTCTTGCCTCCTGTGCCCCTGCAGATGCCCGCCCCACGCTTCCCTGTGCCTGGAGCCTCACGACAGGCCCCGCGTCCTCTCGTATGGCAGGGTTCGGCTACGAGGCAGGCCTGGCAGGGGCAAGGACAGTGTGGCTGGGAATTTATTCCCCTCGCTCCCTCTCTGCAAGGTCACCTCTGCCGAAGGTCACTGCTCCTTTCAAGACCCAGGAGCCAAACAAGGCACTCGCCCCCCACAGGCTCTGGTAACTGTTCCTAATCTCCTTCCTTTGGGCCCCGGGTGGTAGGGCTCTGGGTGGTAAAGCCCCAGCTACTGCAGCACTTGTTGTTCCCTGCACCACCACCCCCACCGCCCACACTTTCATAAATAATCCCTCCCCAGGTTATCCTGTTTTCAACGTGCCATCTGTTTTCTGTTGGGAACTGGACTGCCTCGCCTTCTGACTCCTTGGTATGTCAAGACCTTTCCCTTGAAGCTCCCACGGCCATGCTATTTTCTGAGGTTTCCAAAGCAATGTATGAAGTAGAGCCTGGAATAAACTTGGGGGTCCCGGGGCAAGAAGGCATCTAATTTCCTGACTCCCAGTAGCACCCCCCTCACCTGACCCGGCTCAGAACTGCCCCAGGCCCGTGTCCACGCGTTGTGATATGCCGCACACCTCCACACACTCCCAAGCACCTCCAACTCCTACCGCCCCTACATCTCCATTAAAGTCACTCCTTTTGTCACCAGAATTACCTCCACGAGGTCCTGCTTGGAAAGGAAGTTGTAGCAGAGGAGGAAGGAATCCTGACTTTTTCACCCCAGAGGCCTCTGCACATGATGCTGCCTCAGACCCCCGCTCACCGCCTGGCTGAGTCTACCTGCCCCTCTTATCTCGGCTTTGAAGCCCTCTCTGAGCTCTGCGCCCTCGCGGCTCTTCCGTGTTGTAACTCTCCTCATGAGGTCCATGAGGGCAGGCACCGTGTCCTACTCACCCTTCTACCTGGCACCCGCCCATAGCACCTGGCATATAATAAGCACTCCATCAGTAAGTTGAATATTGTACATTTGGGACATCCTCCAGTATCAAGTTTTCCCATTAGCCCCATGTTGAAGGCCTATTTCCATGTGGAAGAACCCTTGAATTGAAGGAGCCAGCCATTGCTTCCTGGAATACTGTGTATACATTAGAAGCCATTTACCTGTCCCCACAGGCACGGAGGTGACGGGACCCTACAAAGGTGTGTTTGTGGGAGGTGGGCGTGGGGAATAGAACAAAAGGTCCACCTTTGTCAGAAACTTTTGTGGGGCTGTTGACACGGGAGGAGGTGGAGTGTGAAAGCAGAGCCGGGGAGTCGGGAGAAAATTCTAGTCCATCATTCTCCCAAGAGCCAGGTATATAAAAAAACACCAGTGCTACGGACGGTCCTAGGAAGATAGACTTCAGATGCAATTTCAGTCTTCTGGAGTCACTTCTGAATTTATCTACCATATTTAACTTTACCTCCTAGTGTGGGGTCAGGGGAGCTTTGAGTATTAGTGAAATATTTCAAACCTCCCTGTAAGAGGAAAATATGAATACCTCTATTTGCACAAAGAAACAGTGGAAAGATATACAAGGAACTACTGAAGTGATGACTTCCGGGGGTGGAGTGGAGGATCCAAGCAGACTGGGTAGCAGAGAGAGGGAAACTTCTCAATTACAACTTTTGATATTGACTTTGAAATCACAGGAATTTATAACCTATTTAAAAAAGAAAATTACATTTGAAAAACCTTCCCTGAGAAGAGCAATAACTTTCCATCTTTTTTTTCACTTCAACCCACTTAGGTGAGGCAAGAGACCTCATTGTCCATCTATTCTATCCTTTTATGCTTTCCAGTGGAAGAAACAATGGGACTTGTTTATAATAACAAAGTGTCAACGTATAAGCAGTTTGCTTTTGGGGAGAGGGGGTAGTATTATGTAAACATTTGCTTTTGCAACTGGGGTATGATGATTCCTATTTGAACCACAAAGTATCTTCCAATTTAGTTACTAAAAAATTACGGGCCCCAAATACTGAGGTGGCAAATATCTTAGAGAAGATCAGAAAACCTAAAACCAACCACGTGGATTACACAGTAGCAGCAACTGCTAAGAGAGAAAACAAAACTTGTTTCCTCCTAAGTGTGGGCATTTGGCTGTTTACAGTTTTGCACGCACAGCAGGAGCTTTGCAAGTGGCCACACGTTGCATAGATGATAGAATTTTGGATAAATGCTGGTTAAAAGTATTCTGGTCACACGTTAATTTTGGTTCATGAATTCCAAATTCAGTCACCCTTAATGATTCACTTAATAAGTTAATAGTAGAAAGCGATTAGTTCTCCCTAAATGACAGCTGGAGGATTGCGTGGCATTCACCCAGAAGAGCAGAAAGGACTCATATGTTTGGAAAGCAATTTGCATCCATCAGGAGAATTCTTGCATCTCCAGTGGCCTTTGAGACCACTTCGAAAATGGCTCTATTAGAATTACTTTACTGGTAAAAATTTATAAAGCTACCCTGCTCTGAGGTGGCCAGAGTCCTAGAGAATTTGGACTCTGTGATGAAAAAGACCACCCATCTAAATCATGCTTTTTCCCAGTGGGAAGCAGCCTTTCAAACAATGAAGGTCCTTCTTAAGTATCAGCTTTGGCCTCTGGGATAACTTTTCTACAAAGAGCTTGCTGGGTGAGTTGCAAACACTTGGGGAAATGTTTTCACAAGGAAGTTCTAAGAACTGTTGAGGATTGAGTAGCTCTACCCTTCCGTACATTTTTAACCACAGTTAAGCTTCCCTGGCAAGGAGTGATGGAGCTTTCGAGGCAGTGAGTTTAGACGCTCTGACCCCCTCGACCCTCTTGTCTTAGATCTTCCCAGCATCTACCCTGTTCTATCCTGTCTCTGACATCGAATTCTACACCGACCTTTGGACTTAGGGGCCCTCTTGGGCTTCCCTAACTTTGATCATCTCATGCTATCACTTGTGACTTGCACCCACTCTTCTTCTTACACCTGATCCAGCTCCAGCTCCAGGGGACCAAAGAGGAGGTAAGATGCAGTAAAATGAAATCCCCAAGGCTCTTGAATCCAAACATCTCTACTCCTTAGCCTGCTATGGTTAACCATCATGGACGTTTAGGAGAACGTTAAGCCACGTGGCATGGATCTGTACTTCCCAGGAACTGAGAATATGGGTACATACAGGGTTGACAGTCAGCTGGTTAAATACTGAATTACTTCCCTGTCACTTGGTACAGCTATTGACCCACTACCTTGACCACCTAGGCTCCTTCCCTGGAACTCCCTAGACCTTCCCCTAAACCTGCAGCTTTAGGGACAATGCCTGGCCAATCAGGGGCAGGAGTGGGGGTAGGGCCTTGGTTGGGTACCCTTGGCCAAAATCCATTCTGATTGGCCGATACCTGAGCCAGACTAGTTGTTATCTATCTCAAATATCAACCTTTACAAGTGAGCCATGGTCTTAGAGATTTCCAGATAAATAAATGAAAAAGAAAAAAGTCAGACAAGTGATGGCTGTGCCGATACTCCCAGCTGGCAGCCTCTTCTCTTCAAAGGCTGCCCCAGAGGTATAAGCAGATGATTTACTAAAGCAGATGATTTACTAAATACTGCCTTTTGCCAAATCCCCAGAGGCCCTTGAATGTTGGGTGCTAATAAAGCTCAAGTTATTATTAGGCATGTGGTCTATATAGGTCACTGCCAAGTGCTGGCAAAGAAAAGCAAAGCAAACAAGCTAACCCTGGCTAGAATGTGGATGAGGAATTGCAACCCCTTCTCTAAACAGGAAACATGCCTGAAATCTTTTTTGTCTCCAGAAGGACTTGGCTTCCTCACCTGTAAAATGAGGGTCCTATTAATGACCCCCTTCACCAGTGTCTCAGGATTTTGGACAAGAAATAAGCCTCTTTAGAAACAAGTGGGGGAACACACCAGGGAAGAGTACTGGGAGATTCAGCCTCATCCTGTAGAGGCTTGGATCCTTTAGATTTTCTGTCCCTGCCACACTGCAGTGCTTGGCTTCCATTTTACCTGGCAGCCCCTGAGAGGGACCGTGGCCATGAGTGGGGCAGGAAACAGCTCCAGGAATTCAAGGTCTTGACTAAAGGAAACAGCAGATCTGTGCTTCCAGTTCTGCTTGGACACAGGCTTTTTTCAGATGCTCACAGGAAGATGACTCGTGTCAAGCTTTCAACCATTTGGACAAAGGTCAGGATTGTTCTTCAGCAAGACCTCTTCCTGAGCAATAAGGAACACACGCATTTCCCAGGCATCCTGTTGGGCGGTGATGTTCCCTCTTTACCAAAGCTCTCCAAGCTGGAAGGGCATCCGCACAGGTAGGAGGGACTGAGGCCACGTGTCTGGGGGAGGGTGGTGGGGTTGGAGGTGTCTGGGGGTATTGCTGGAACGCAGGTGCAGTAGGACCCTCCCGGGGAAGAAGGAAGAGCTAGGACAGGCAAGAGAGCGGTGGATCTGCCCGTGGTGATGTACCTCCTGACGGGAGGTTTCCAGGCTGAGTCACCCCGTCTGAACCTGGCAAAGAATGGGAAACCATTGGGAGAAAGAACAGGAAGAACCCAATTCAGGCCAAGCCAGAGGGAAGGGGCAGGGTCATGGGATTTCTGGGACAGTGGAGCCCAAACTGAGCCCTAAGCATGCTTTTTTTTTTTTTTAAGAGAAATTAAAACTCAGCGAAAGTACACTTCCTCCTGTTTTACAGAACATGTGAGGTGAACCCACATCTTCAGTTTTATTTACGTACTAAATAAGCACATGTAGCACTTATTTGGTGCCAAGCACTCTTCCAGAGTTTGACAAGTTTTAACTCATTTAGTCCCCAGGACAATCAGAGGTCCTATGATTATTCCCATTTTACGGCGAGGAAACTTGAGGCATGGCAGAAAGGGTTAAGTGGCTTACCCAAGGTGAGGAGGAGCCGGGACTGGGCCCCAGGCAGCCTGGTTTCCATGTCTGTGCTTTCAACTCTTGAATTGATTTTTTAATAGACTTTCCTTTTTTAGGACAGTTTTAGATTTATAGAAAAATTAAGAAGATAGCACAGAGGGTTCCAATACATCCTGTATCCAGTTTCCCCTGTTATAAACATCTTACATTAAGGTGGTATATTTGTTACACTTAATGAACTAGCATTGATCATTATTATTAACGGAAGTCCACAGTTGATTTGGATTTCCTTAATTTTTACCTAATGTCTTGTTCTGTTCCAAGATTCCATCCCAGTTACTGCATTCCTCATGTCTCCTTAGGTTCCTCTTGGCTGTGGCAGTCAGTTTCTCTGACTTTCCTTGTTTTCCATGACGTTGATGGTTTTGAGCAGGGCTGGTCAGGTGTTTTGGGATGTGTCTGATGATTTTTCTCCTAATTAGACTGGGGCCCAACCCTTGTCTTTTTTTTTTTTTAAACATCTTTATTGGAGTATAATTGCACTACAATGTTGTGTTAGTTTCTGCTGTATAACAAAGTGAATCAGCTATACATATACATATATCCCCATATCCCCTCCCTCTTGAGCCTCCCTCCCACCCTCCCCATCCCACCCCTCTAGGTGGTCACAAAGCACCCAGCTGATCTCCCCCAACCCTTGCCTTTTGATCGTTACAGTGAGCTCTTGCAAGGCAGGTGCCAACCTAACAGGGACATCTGCCATTATTTGACAGAATTCCACACTAGGTATTTTTTTTCTTATGTATTCGGTTCTTTTCAGAAGGAAAAGGAGACTTCTCTTTTGTCGTTGTGCTAAATCATCTGGTTCCGAGTAAAGAAAGTCATCTTACCCTAGACTCTCCCGCTGGGGTAAAGCCCTTGGTTTACGCTAGTTTCCATCTTCCAGGGTCGCAGGGTGCATTTCGTTCCTCCAGCTGGGCCCTGTTCATCCCTGTTAAGACTCAGACCCCGGCACAGAGAAGTGCAAAGGGAAAGTCGGGGACTTGGTCCTGTAGGGCTCTGTGGGGTTCTGTTTGCTTCCTTCAGCCAACATTTCCTCAAGCCTTGTCACTCCCACTGAAGCCAGAGCATGCGCGGCCAGCTGCCAGGTGGTGGCTTTGTCTCTGCAGCTCTCCATCCCTGCTGTCTCCGGGGAGGCATCTCCTCAGCTAGCCCTCTGGGCGCGCATCTGCAGAAGCTACCCCACTCCCCACCGTCCTCAGGTGCTGTCCTGGCAGGCGGACCCTCCTTCCTAGATGATAGACCACACCGTCAGATGGGTCCTGACAGTCCAGACTGGGAACACATGCATTTGATTTTCCCAGGGAGAACTCCGATCATAAAGACGTTTACGCATGAGGGAAGTGCTTGATATACAGCCTTGAGGCGATAAAAATACATGCCACCTTCTCAGAAAACTAAAAATAGAATTACCATATGGTCCGGCAATCCCACTCCTGAGCATATACCCAGACAAAACTATAATTCGAAAAGATACATGCAGCACTATGTTCACAGCAGCACTATTCACAATAGCCAAGACATGGAAACCACCTAAATGTCCACCAACAGATGAATCAATAAAGATGTGGTACACGTAGACAATGGAATATTACTCAGCCATAAAAAAGAACGAAATAATGACATTTGCAGCATCATGGATGCAAGTAGAGATTATCATACTAAGTGAAGTAAGTCAGAAAGATAAAGACAAATACCATATGATATCACTTAAATGTGGAATCTAAAATATGACACAAATGAACATATCTATGAAACAGAAACAGAATCACGGACATGGAGAATAGACTGGTGGTTGACAAGGGGGTGGAGGGTGGGAGAGGGATTGGAATTTTGGGATTAGCAGATGCAAACTGGTATATAAAGAATGGATAAACAACAAGGTCCTACCGTATAGCACAGGGAACTGTATTCAATATCCTGTGATAAACCATAATGGGAAAGAATAGGAAAAAGAATATGTATATATATATATATATATATATGTGCATAACTGAGTCACTTTGTTGTACAGCAGTAATTAACCCAACATTGTAAATCACCTAGACTTTAATAAAAAAAATTTTTTTTTAAATACACACCACCTTTTAAAACCATGGCAACACAAGAGGCAGGACAGTTGCAAATGAAAGGGCATTTAAAATATGGCAATGGGCTGCAGGTGTGGAAAGAAAGTTGATCAGGAAAACAGCTAGAGGGAATGGAGTCCTGCCTTCATTCTCATCTACACTGTGTCCCAGCTCAGAGCCTCACCAAGTTCCAAGGCCAACCCCCAGTAACTGTTGGCTATATGAACAAGGGGTGCAGAGTAGGCATCTCCTGGCTGCCTCCAACAAGTCACAGCCCCGGCTTCCCATCTCTTTCCCTCCTTGCCTTCAGTCTGAACAGAGCTAACAGCTTCGTGGCTCATTTTACCTTCCCAACCCTCCTCCTGCTAGGTTGAATCATTAGCCTCGGTTCCTCACCTTCTGCAGCACTCACACCCTCTGCTGTGTAACTCTGCAGATCCTCCCACAACCTTGGGAGGGAAACACTTCCCTGCCCCATGATTTTGGACTCGGCTGGAGGATATTAGCAGATGTGACGCATACAGTGGTTCGAAATGTGCTTGTGTGGTTGGGCGTGTCCTCTTATGCCTCTCCCCGTCACCAGGAGAAGAACATGCCCCAGCTAGCTTGCTGGTCCCGGGAGGATGAGAGGCATGTGGGACAGACCTGGACCCAAACAGCAGCGTTCAACCGAACCCAGCTGATCCCAGCCAAGATCAGCCAAACCGCAGCTCAAATGTATGAGTGAGAAACAAACGCTCCGTGGAATGCCATCGAGCTTTCAAATCCTTTGGTACCAGCAATAGTACCTGCGGAGTAATACGCAGGACGAAGGTTTCTGGGAAGAGGAGACTTCATGTCCCAGGAGACCATTCCTTTCTTACATGAGTCTTCCTGATGATGTCACCGTCACCGGGACTCACCTCTCCCAGAAAGCATTGGTCTGTTAGTAATGTCAGTAATTAGCATTCACCTGGGGTTTTACGGGCAGGAGGCAGCAGCAACATACAACTATCTTATGAGGTGGAGAGGCCGGGATTATCACATTCATTTTGCAAAGAGAAAATTAAATACTCAGACGAGTTGGGTGACTCACCAAGACTGGACCAGGAGGCAGCTGTCTGAAGGAAGAACGCGATAAGGAGTTCCTCATACCCGGGGGAAGTCACGTGTGTGCTCGCGCAGGCGCCTTTTATTTTTGTAACATTTCCTGTTATTAAAGGGATACAGGCCAATTGTAGAAAAATAGGAAAACGCGGGAAGCATTAGTAAGTTTCCATCCTACCTAGTAGTATTTTATTTCTCTGTGTTATTTTTGTTATTATTATTTTTGGCCGTGCCACGCGGCTTGCGGGATCTTAGTTCCCTGACCAGTTGCTCCCTGAAGTGGAAGTTCGGGAGTCCTAACCACTGGTCCACCAGGGAAGTCCCTCTCTGCGTTATTTTTAATGCATGTATATTTATTATATATTTTTATAAGTTAGAAACATACTGTATATATAAGAACATTTCCTATGGCATTTAAAATTCCTTAAAGACAGTTTTTAATGCATACTATGTTCTATGACTTATTCTAATTTGTTTAAACATTCTCTATTACTGTAAATGTAGCCTGTTTGTAATTTTTTTGCCATGAAAAACAATGTTTTGGTGAAATCTTTGTTGGTACAGGAGGTAATTTATGTATTTAGTGCATGGCTGGTATAAATGGTAGCTGGTATAAATCTTTGTCTAAATCCCTGATAATTTCCTTATAATAAACTTCCAGATGAACTTCTGGGTTAATGAGTTTTAACGTTGAAATAGTTTTTGTCAAACTGCTTTCCAGAAAGGATGTCCCACTTCTATTGCTAATTATGATGTTGCTGTTGCCCGTCTCACAGCCTCCTCGCTAGCACTGAGTATTTTCTTTAAAACAAAGTATTGCTAATTTGATGGGTGAAAAATGGTAGTTTATTGTCGCATTTTTCATTCCTAGTGAGACTAAAAATTACCGCATAATTATTAACCATCAGTAACAGGATGACTGGGTAGAGGAGGCACTTCGATCAGGGCCTGGCATAATAGTTTTGAATGAATGAATTACCAAAGGAGGACCACGCCGTGCATGTGAGTAGAACTGCTAAGACTATGTGCTAAGGACTGAGGTTCTTGATTGTGCGGACAGGGATTTATTCCCAGTCCTTTCTTGATCAAAAGGACAAAATGCTGGGATAGAAGTGAGGTTTTCGAGTGTCTACTGGGGTGACAGGGCTGAGAACGAGTTGCTGGGCTTTGGAACTGGCGGACCGGCCAATGAGAACGCTCATCAGGAAAAGGAGCTGGTAATGCAGCCCCTGAGAATTTGCAGCCCCTGGTCAGTAATTTGGGGGCTGGAGCTGCCAGTGGTGCCCTCACTCCTCCAGTCAACCCCTGACGCCCCAAGCACACACGTGTGGTCATGGGGTGTACTTGGACTCTGCAGACAATTCTGTTCTCAGGGGGAAGTTAGGACTGCGAACTGGAGCTTTCCCATCTGACTGCGTCATGATCTGACTCAGCCACTAGGCTGGCTGAACTGGATTAACCCCTGCTGTTTCTGTTCCTCCAAGCCTGGCCGACCTCCTCCCTCCTGCCCTAGGTGAGGAGCCCCACCCCAGCCCAGAGCACTCTTGTAGTAATTATTACCCTGCCCTGTAATTTTTCATTCGCAAGCCATATGCCTCTCCTTGAAACAAACTACCTGAGGGTGGACGTAGGGTTTCATTATCTTGTATCTTCAGCAGCTAAGAGTGTGAGAATGAATGAGTGAATGAATGAATGAATGCTCCAGGAGTATCCAGAGTGCACCAAGAATAAACTAGGGCCTTGGAAACTGGTTGGGAGAAATAGCCAGAGATCACTCTTTATTAATATGTTTCACGATGGAGTTTTGCTCGACTGAGAAGTTATAACTTGGATATTAGTCTCTGTGGTTGGTTGAGTTTGCGGCAGAGACTACATCCCACATCCCCGTGCCTTGAAGTTTTCTGGTTTTGCTCTGATTTGAGCCATGTCTCAGCAAAAGTGGGAATTTTTTTTTTTTTTTAACTATCTGCCCAGCTTTATTCTAAAGGAGCGGTTCTCAAACTTATTATTGAGTACTAGAATCATCTGGAGTGCTTGTTAAAATACAGAAAGCTGAGTTTCCGATTTAGCATTTCCAACAAGTTCCCACTTGATGCTGATGCAGGGGCCACACTCTAAGAACCACTGGTCGAAATGTTTTAATCTGGCCCCTGGATAAGGTGCCCGATTGACTTTCTCCCAAGTCGGCCTCTGCGCCAGGCCTCAGCTCTGTTCATCCCCACGACAGTTTGGAATGTCTTTTCTTGGCAGTCTGCATAGGCAGACGGGACCATCCTAACCTAAGGCCACCAGGGTCTAAAAAGTGCTGCTACAGGGTCTGAAACCTCATCAGGACACCTACTAGCTTTCTGGAGAAGCACATGAAGCTTCAGGAAATGGAATTTTACACCCTGGGAAAACCCCAAGCTCCAGGAACCAACCTTCGGACAGCAGGCAGCAGCCAGGGGCCTTACCCGCCCTCTTCCAGAGGCAAATCTCCTCAAGAGGGGAACACCTGGCCGTCACCTGTGAGGGTCTCCGTGCACTTTCCACTCCGCCCCGTCTGTGCCTGAGCCCACATCCTCTTTCTTTGTTGATCTTTACAGGAGAAGGTGAGAACCTGGGCTAAGATTTGCTTTCCAGCGGCTTCCCCATCACCATTCAAATAAAATCCAAGCTCCTGACCATGGGCTGAGCCTGCCTGGTGCTCGGACAGCATCTCCCTTCTCCCCAATGTGTTGGGTCCACTCTGACCTGCTGTCCTCCCTGGCTGGCCCTCAGACAGCAAGCCTGTTCCCATCTTGGAGCTCAGCAGTTGCCCTGCCTGCAGAGCTGGGGCCCCACAAGGACAGGAGGCTGGCTGGTCAGGCATCCCCTCTCCAGAAAGAACTTCCTGTTCACCCTCCATAAAGCAGCCCTGCCTCCCACCTGGTCCTTCTGCCCCTATCTTCAGAGCACTTGTCGCCATCTGATGCCACCTCCAGAATGGAAGCCCCACGGAGGCCTGAACCTTGTCTGCCTTTCCTAGCTGCGTCCCCAGCACCTGGAGTGTGCCCGGCACTCCGTCCTTGTTCAATAAGGATTTAAGGAATGAATTTGTGGCCTCCACCAGGTAGACTATGGAAGGCAGGAATTGGCATCCTTCAACGGCATATCCCAGACCTGAGCTCTAAAATCTAGAATCTGGCTCCAGGTTCACTGCTTAACAGCTGGTTCAAATGGGAAGAACTGGGGCCACAAATGAGGTTTCTGTCACCACCCCTGTCGCTTTGGACAGGCCCTGCCAAAGGGTTTGGATGACATTTGTGGTGCCCTCCCTCAGGACGGTGTCGAGGCTCAAATGAGGTGACTGCTGGGAAAGGGCTGGCTGTGCCAGGGGAAAAGTGCCTGCAAATTTGAGGTTTGGGGCTGGTGATACTTCTCTATGGCTTTAAAATCCGCCTGTGAGATTCCTGTGCCCGCCTGCCTGCACCTGTCCCTTGCTGAACTGCTGCAACTGAACAAAGAAGGGGAATTTACATAATCAACACCAACTTGAAAGTAAATAAATGCGGTTTGCACATAAAACGTAATGTCGAAAAAGTTTGCAGTTCTCCCCAAGGAATGGCCTAATAGGAGGTGGTGACAGTAGATGATGGTTGATGGAAAATGGGCAGAAGAGAGCCATTTTTTTTAGGAAGTTCTTCTTTTGAACCAGTTTCTTTACCAAGTTTTCAGTCATCTTGGGACTCATGATTACCTTTCACTCAAATTGCAATTCAAATAAAGATATAACACATGAAAAATTCCTTAGGGGCAAAATAAAGACAAAACATGACAGTACTTTGAAATAGATAAAAATGATAACGGTTGCACTGAGGAGTTATAGAAGATGCTCCCTCCCCATCCCTCTTGAGTGGCTTGGTGGCCTGCGATTCAAATTTGTTTTGTATGATATTCTCTGGCTAGAAATTTGTGTGGAGAAAATTGTCTTTGCTTAAAATGGTAATGTCAAAATGTCACTTTTTGTATCAATTGTACTTAGTGCATTTTTGGTTGAAAAAGTATTATACTAATAAATACATGGAGTCATCAAAAAAGTAAAGAATAGAACAAATAACATCTGCACGTGGCATTTAACTTTAGATGAGCTTTTCATTCTTGTAGTTAAGAAAAATTAAAGCATTATTTAATTACTTCATAAGCTTAAGGCAAGCCCATCGCAGATTAAAAATCTAAGGAATTACATGTGAATAAGAAGTTCTGGAATCGGAGGCGCTGCTAAGGGATCCTCACCTTGGTCATTTCTCTGCCTCCGTTTTACTGCCCGCGAACACCTCTTCAGGTGGGCCTTTCTGCTGGGCATTAGGGAATTGAAGTGCGAGTTAAAGATCAGTTTGGGGTCCACGTTTCCAGCCCAAGGAACAGTTGAGGGAGGATCTTAGAAAGCGATTTTAAGTTGACTTCAGATAAATGGCTCAGCTGGAGAGATCTGAACCTCCCAAAGGCCTGAAATGGAGGCCTCCAGTCATATCTGGCTTTCCATTTCCCACCTGGATAAGGAATTAAAGGAGTAAGTTCCTTCTGGTGAAGCCCTTGCAGGTAGGGTTGCCAGGTAACAATGGAGAAGAAAAATACAGGATGCCCAGTTTCATCTGAATTTCACATAAGTAACAAGGAATGTTTTAATATAACTGTATAAGTGTATCCCAGGAGATATTTGGGACATACTTACACTTTACAAAGTATTCATCATTTATTTATGTGCCCTATATTTTACCTGGCAGTGTCTGTTTTGATCATCGAGTCTTTGGTCCTAGGAATGGAGGGACAGGATTGCTTTACACTTTTCCTAACCTGTTTTACCCTACAAACGAGAAAAGTTTTGCTATTAGTCTCCAGTCACTCCCAGGCCTTGTCCCTCCCTCCTGGTCCTGGCCGGTAGGTCATGGGCAATAGATGGACATAACCTTAAGTAACCCTGCCTGAGCTGCAGCTGAAATGCCGCCCACGCAGCCACACTGCTTGGAAGCAGCAGGGCACTTAGCAAAGCAAGGATGCCAGAAAAATGCTCAAGTCCTAAAACAAACCAGGGCAGGAATATTTTATGGCTGTTGGAAGCATTTGATTCTAAGACATAGGGCCTCGGAGACCCAGAACATTTCCCTAAATGCAGAGCAGAATTCCTGTGTCAGCTTATTTATTTCAGTATTGCTAAATGCCACTTTTATTTTATTTTATTGTTATTATTTTATTTATTTATTTTCGGCTGCGTTGGGTCTTTGCTGCTGCACGCAGGCCCTCTCCAGCTGTGGCAAGCGGGGGCCACTCTTCGTTGCTATGCGAGGGCCTCTCATCACAGCGGCTTCTCTTGTTGCGGAGCACGGGCTCTAGGCACGCGGGCTTCAGTAGTTGTGGCGTGGGCTCAGTAGTTGTGGCTCGTGGGCTCCAGACGCGCAGGCTCAGCAGCCATGGTGCCATGGGCTTAGTTGCTCCGTGGCATGTGGGATCTTCCCGGACCAGGGCTCGAACCCGTGTCCCCTGCATTGGCAGGCAGATTCCTATCCACTGCACCACCAGGGAAGCCCACTAAATGCCACTTTTATTACTAATAATACCTCACACTCATGTTGTGCTTTTCATCCAGGTATCGCCGGGTGCTGTAGTCACATGAAGCAGCGTAGCCCTGTAGCCCCTGGATTATGCCATTACACAGAGGGCTTCTTTGAGGTGGGACAGACCCAGACAGAAGTTAGGACTAGTTGGGTCCAAACCTGAGCGGGTGACGGACATTAGGTTCATATTCCCCCACCCCACCCTATTACACTCTTAGCCTCTCAGGTACGAGATCAGTGCTACCTCCTCCTCCTCCTCCTTTTTTTTTTTAAAGCCCCAGCATTTAGCACAATGACGAATATAGCAGGTGCTCAATAATGTTTGTTGAATGACTGAATGAGTGACAAACAAGTCAATGAACCTGGAAGTAAACCTTGAGTTCCTTTCCTTGTTTTATTTTCCTGTACGTGGGGTGTGTGGCAGTGACTGTCGGTCCTATGTCAACATCTCAGATTGTTTAGCATTTCTGAGCATGAGGTGTCTCCTGAGGCTTCCACTCCCAGCAGCACCTGTGTCAGAGGATGGACCACGGGCACCTGGAACTGCCTTGGCTGCATTCCCTGTATGTCCTGCCCCTGCAGCCCTTAACCGATGAGAGGGCTATAAACTCTCCAACTCCCTCATCCCCGATGGGGACACTTAGGTGTCACCTACCCCGTGCCCCTGAGGGACTGTGCCAGCATTACCCTCCCAGGGACGTGGCTTGACATCACGTCCTCCTTCCCTTCCCAGTCCTGTTTTCCCACCCTATGGAACACTTCCTAATGAGTCACTTTCACTAGAATCTTCCCTCAGGGTCTGCTTCTGGGGAGCCCAGCTTGACACTGGAGCATTTTGACTCATCTTCTCAGTGATGCTGACTCTTTTTCTTAAACCAGGAAGGACCTCCTAGGAGAAAACAACAATAGCAACAACCACCAATCTCACTATTGGCTGAGGAGCAGGAGAAGATGAGGAAGAGTTAGGACTTTATATCCACAGGGACTGGAATACAGAATTTCAGCTTAGAATTTTCCTGAGCAAAGACAGCACAACTATGGGTCCCTGCGAAGTAAGCTTCAAATTATGCACACAAGCATGCAGTTCTTCTTCCAGGCTCCCCACCTGGGGACTATCTTCAGACAAGCCCCTGCAGGAGCCAGAAGTCAAGACCAGTGCTTGCTAAGTGATCAAGGCAGCATCCAGCAATGGGAGATCAGGCAGGACCTAGATCAGTGTTTCTTCGCTTCCTTCCATTTAAATCAAGGGAGCCCATTAGCAAAATGGTAGGGGCAGGGAGGCTGAGTCAGTGTGATGGGTCAGTGGCCATGTTTCCTCAAAACGACTTTTAAAGAGTCATTTCTGCATTCCCTGGGGCTTTCTGGTCTCAAGATTTCTCATTTGCAGAGATCAAGCTCAGATGTTTGGAGGGACTGTTCCTCTTTCCATCCAAGGGTTTCAGGCAGACGCAGACCAGATGGGATGGCATTTAATAACCTTCCTGACTGTACTATAGGGACGATGGCAGGGTTAGGTGTCCCTCAGCTCCCTGAGATTTTATTGGTTCGTTACATTTTAAAGGGCTCCGGTGATACTGCCGTAACCTACTTCAGAAGAAAACATTTATTATTAACATTGGTTTAACACTTAACTTTCTAGGGTATTTGTGGATGACACAGTCATCCATCTGCCTTTTTATAGTGCTTCGCAGCAGAGCACAAGATCTTCTGGCTGACACCTCATACATCATCAAAATTAAGACCTCTAGGCCAGCAGAAGAAAGTAGGACGGGGGTGCGCAGTGGGGCCGGTGACTCGGCATGACTCTAATGGTTCCCAAGTTAACTTTCCTTTAGAGAGAGACTGTTTCCATTAAGGACCAAATTACTTTTAACATTGAGACATCTTTGTTTCCATGGCAACCCACAACAACTTGAAAAGAATGGTCCGCGGTGGCCATACTGCCAAGTGATGCTTCCAAACTGATGGGTGGCTGGTGGAGATTAACTCAGGGATGGGGGTCAGCCAGCCAGGGGTCAACCTCCAACTGCTGGGCATTCAACACCCCAGCTCTCCTGCGTTAAAGCCAGAAGAAACCTGGAAATCAGCAAGCCAGGACGAGAGCAGGTCCCCAGTATTTTATAAACATAACTGTATCATCAGAGTGTCAGAATCTTTGCTGGAGACTTAAAATAATATTAACAGATAACTATGAAGAAACAGTTAACACACGATAACAGAAAACAAAAGGAGAAAACAGCTTAAATTTTTTTACTGACCTTCCCTTCAAGGTCCAGCACTGTCTGACATATTGGGGTCTCTTTTGCCTGCCTATAAAAAGAAAAGTGAGAGACCATAATTGTGTGGTTTCATATGCTCTTACACCCACAAGCCCCCTTTTCTCACTCAAATTGGCCAAACGTGACAACCGGGGAGCGAATTATTTTCCTCTGCTCTTTAGCAGAGATCATGTCTGCCCAGCTTTCTCTGGGCCACAAAACCTGCTTTGTAACAAAGGATCCTGACCTTTATGTTGAAAAGGAGCAACAATTATTGTCCCTAAGCCTTGGGACCATCAGTATGTTTGAGGAGAAAAAAAGAGAACCAAGAAAAAGCAAATTTCCTGAGAAGTGAGTAAGGACTGTAAAATAGCCATATGGGGAATTCTCACTTGAGACAAGAGAAAAACTTGCATCTTTTTCACTGACAGAGTGACTGCTGTTTGCTTTGGGCCGTCAGGAATGGACTGTGTGTAGTATGAAATGTAATACCGAACCATCTGCTGGGATCCTTTTCCTCGTCTTCTTGTGTCAACTGTGTGACGTTAACAACACCATATGACATTTGCGTCATGCATCAAACACATGCCTGATGGTCTCCAAACAATATATCCAGAGAGAAATAGAGCATTACAACCCAAAAAAGGAAACAGAAGAGGAAAGAGAGTTCTGCCCACCGCGCCCCCCACCCCCCACTGTTGCTAATCAGTAAGATTCCCCTAAAGGCACTGGACAACACAGAGCAAAGATGGAGAAAAGCAGACAAAGCCTTCTGCATTCTGGGAAAAGGAAAAACCAACAGTGGAAAGAAACCGCTATCAGAATTGTGAAAACATCGCTTTAAGCCATAGCTTCCCTTCACTGATGTCCTTTCTCCAGGTCCAGGCATCCAGTCTGTAGGAGTCAATAGCCTGTTACGTTGTACAGTTGGTCCTCCGTACTGCGGGCTCCCCATCCCCAATCCCAGATTCAGGGGATGAGGAACCTGTGGATACGGAGGGCCCCAGTCCTACATCATTTTACAGAAGGGACTTGAGCATGTATAGAGTGTGATGTCCGCAGGGTCCTGGAACCAATCCCCCATGGATACTGAGGGATGATTGTACTTTTTGTTTTTAATTCCTAAATGATGGGACATTTAAGTTCGTGTCTGCAGGAATGTTTAGGGAACAAACCTCCAACTGTGTATCAATGCACCAGATACAGAAGTCTTTATGGTAGGCGGGACTGGGTGTTTCTGCCCCATAATCTGCGTGCTAAGAGAGGGGAGACATGGCTCCCATCTGACATAACCCCGTTTGGATGGCTAACCAGAGAGCACACGCTACTTGGGGCAAAGGTAACTAGCTTTGCTATAAAGATGTCATAAAGATGACTGAACAGGACTGGATGGCTGGGTGATGATGAACCATTTAGGGCCACTGTAAAACCACTGGGCATCGCAGGGCTCCTTCCATCTCCCAGGGACCTTGGGCAAAGTGCCCATCTGACACTGCACCTCCCTCCTCTGTGCGCTCCCCGACCCTTCATTCTGCTCCATGACCCCGGCCCTCCCCGCCCTCCCTGCCCTTTCCTACCGACACAAGCCCCAAGCCCAACAGGGAGTTATCACTTCCCTCCTCCTGGCCGTCCTTGCTCCCTGCTGACGTCTGTGGGCCGGTGTTCCGGATGCCAAGGGCTTTTCCTCTGACCCGGTGAACCTGCCGGGCAATGCCTTTCCAGGCAGCGGGTGGGGAACACTTTTGAGTCACTTCGAGAAAGAGGAGACTGGGGGTGAAAGGACACGGTTTCTAAGCATGTGGCCGGAGGCAGAGCTGGGTCATGTGTGCACACTCGTGCCTTTCACTGAGGCATGAGGGAAACCAAGCCAGGGCTTCACTGGCTGGCTCCTGTGCCAACCCCCCCACTCCCAAGTCCAACAATAGCTGGGAGGAAGGGGCTTCCTCAGACCCCCAGCTGCCCTCCCCCAACTTATCTGGACCCAGCAGACTCCAGGGTGTCCCACTGTGAACTTCACCCCCCTCGTCATCTTTAAAATGTCAGTAAGCCCCTTGATCTGGGCTTGAGCAAAGGTAACATCTTAAAGAAGTGAAGTTATGGATTCACACTTGAAGGGAAAGACGCTCCCTGTCCCCCCCCCACCCCGCCCCAATCCCCAGCCCTGGTACATAGACCTGACAGACGCAGGGGTAAAGAGAAGGGTGCGACTCCCCCCAGATCTTTCCTTGATCTGTCCTGATCAACAGGAGACCCTAGTGGGCGGGGCTGGGACTCCAGGGCCAGACCCCTCGTGCCTGCATCTCGGCTCTGCCAGTGGCATGTTCCGGGACTCTGGGCAAGTCATTTAACCTCCCAGTGCCTCCAATTATTTTCTGAAAAATATAAGTAACTTACCTGCCGTGTGGGGTTGTCAAGAAGATCCAATGAGTTCAAGCATACAGAGCATTTGGACACGCCTGGCCACCGTAGGCACTCCACAACTTGCCTTAAACGCAGAAAGAAGACGATCGTGTTCTAAGAAAGATCAAGGCACTCTACCACATTCTTAACATTACTTCCCTGTATTGACTATTTACACTGAAAATGATGACATAGAAGGAAAGAAAGGGCAACCACGGTTTCTTTTCCCTTCAGTCCTCCCTTACTCGTCAGTAAGATGAAGGAGGAGAATGTTGGTAAAAAGTCTGTATATCAAGAAGTGAAATAAGAACAGGTCGATGCAGCATCTCCACTGTTCTGGTAGCGATGAACTAGAGATGAATATACGAGTTAGGAAATACGAATTGTGTCACTTTGGTGATTCCACATCTGAGTTAAAAGCTCTTCCATGTGCATTTAAAACTGTCCTTGTATAATCTAGAGATGAAGGGTAAAGATCGTGCTAATAAATAATATTTATTATCTACTTGGGACAGCACTACATAGCAAATAAAAAATACTATGACAATTCAGAGAGAGACCACCAAAGAAAGGGAAAAGGCCTTATATTTTAGTACCTTTAACGACACTTTTCCTGCTTTTTTGAACAAGGGGCCCCCCATTTTCATTTTGTAAATTATGTAGTGGGCCGTGCCCACAGGCCGACTACTTGGTGCTCTTTTCACAAGCCTCTCATTCAGCCTCATTTCTCTTACAGCCGGGATAGTTTAAAGGCAGGGGCTGGGGAGGCAGAGGAGAGCTGCTGCGGTATTTTCAGCTGGGGCCTGACTTCCCAGGGGCACTTAAATCCCCCGGAGGCTCCTTTAAGGATCCTTGGCAACCTGTGGTCAGTACTGTCACCAACTGAGAGGATGGCATGGCCTCCCCCCTCTCCAACCATCCAGTGTTTGCCAGATGTCAGATCTGAAAGGCAGTTCCAGCCAGAGGAAAGGAAGATGATACCCGCATCACGAAGGTGGGAGTTGCCAGCCAGGACTCGGGCCCGAGGACCAGCCTGGTGCTTTGCTTTAAATGGCAGGAGCAGAGCAGGGCTGTTATTTCTCTTCCTGGGATCAAAATCAGACAAATCTCCTATTTGGCTTACCAGGCAATAAGTGGATAACGCCAGTGAATGTCAGTGCAAATTACAGCTCCAGACTCCTGTCGGCAGCTTTGTGCTGCTTCTCGTCACTTTAATGCAAAGAGACAGCATGGAGCTGATAACAAGCCAGAGGGTGGGGGATTGGAGAGGGTGGCTCTCTCAGGGACAGGAAAAATGCATGGTGGAGAGACTCAGACAGTAAAAACCCACAGCAGTGATTTCATCGATTGCCTGCTGGAAAGGGGGCATTGAGGGTGTTAGGTGCCTGGACAACGCCTCCTAGGTTTTTACACACTGAGGTTTTACAAACCTCATCTATTCATTTACCCACCCAGCAACCCACCCATCCATCCACCCATCCTCATCTGTTCATGAGAGCCCGACTGGGCCTCTTGGCACACTGGGATTCTGAGGGACTCATGGGGCCTCCATCTACTGCTTGCAGCCAGTTTCCGGGGGTTGATTCTAAGAAGAAGTTTGAAGAACTGTTGGGAGGAAACACCTCTCTTTGTAGCCAAAAAAAAAAAAAAAAAAAAAAAGGGTGCTTCAGGGCCTTTTAATTTGTCTAAAACAGCCCAGGGACTGCTCAAAAACTCCAGTTTTACTCAATTAAATTGCATTTTCTAAGCTGGTGGGTGTTACTGTTTCAGAGACCCCCCCTCAGCTGAGAGACAAGATCTTCCCTCCAGCCGGCTGCAGAAAGAGGTCTCGCCTTTTAGGGTGCCAGGATTTGAGCGTGTCCATCTGTCCTGAAGCCTGCGAGGGTCAGCGCCCATCAATGTGCAACCACGCTGCATCTCCGCCCACATCACACATTTGAGGAACGGATGCAGTCAAAACGAGAAGCCAGGCCTTCCTACAGCTGTGCTGGCAAGCTAGGATCTAAGGAATTAGAAAAGGGGCCAAGAAGGTAACTATATGAGATACCCACCTTGTGTATCTTCATAAGCTCCTCCATGACTGTTCTCTCTCTCAGCTGGTGTCCCACCTGCCCCTGGATGCCCTTCACCTTGAACGCAGATGAAATCCCTCACCATAGGGCACGGAATCTGGCTTCATGGGCAGTCATCGGGGCCTGGATAGTGCAAGGGAGCTCACTCCCCTTGGGGTGAATGTTAACCTAGGAGGTAGAAGGTAGGAGCAGGGCAGATAAATTCCTCCACGTTCCGTTCTCCCGTGAATGACACTGGATCGTGATTCCTTCTTGCAGCCTTTCTAGAGAAGCTCCGTACTGAGTAAACCCGGTGCCCCCTCACTGCTCAGGGGAGCTCACGGTGAAACAAGGCCACCACGGTAACACGTTACATGGCATCACGTGACTTCTTGTCTCACTTCCTTGTTTCCATCTCCATCGCACCTTCTAACCAAATCATTAGAACCTTAATGCTTGCTCAGGGTCAGCTTTCTGGACCAAGGCAGTAAATAATAATACTTGTTCAACACCTGCTATGTGCCCACAGGTACTGTGCGGACATTCAAAACTGATTATGGAACTTGGGAAAGTCATTCAGGATAGCAGGACCTGTACCCCACGGTCACCTAGAAAATCATATGCGGAGTGGGAGTGAAATTGTTGAAACGGAGTAAAAAATGGCTGGTGAAAAAAAGAAGGAAAAGAGTCGGGGGGGGGGAGTTTAGTGAAGACAGGGTGGCATCAGATCTGCGGGGGACAAATGAAGAAAAGGGGGCTTCTGTATTCCTTGAGGCTTTTGATCAAGATTCCAGGCCCCCAACTTGCTCTCCAAACTGGGAAAGATGTCTGTTTTGGAGATTTCACTTATGCAATGAGTTAGTGTTTTCTTCACAGCAGAAGTAATGAAAGAGTGAAGGAGGGACAGCTCTCAGAACCAGTGTACTAGTTATCTATTGCTGCATAACAAATTACCACAAAACTTAGTGGTCTGAAACAACAGGACGCATTGTCAGGGTTTTGATTTTAGCCATTGCTGTGTATGTGCGGTGGCATCTCATTGCGGTTTTGCCTTGCCTTTTCCTCATGGGTGGTGATGTGGAGCACCTTTTCAGATACTTACTCCCATTTGGTTATCTTTTTTGTGAAATGCCTGCTCGAATCTTCTGCCCATTTTTTCCTGGTGGATGGCTGGTATTTTTATCAATTTATGGCCGTGAGTTACATATCCTAGATAAGAGCCTTTTGTCAGATAAATAAATAGCAAATGTTTATCCCCTCAAAAAAAAAAACAAACCCAACAGTAAACAATTAGTATCTCTCACAGCTTCTGTGGGTCAGGAACTCGGGAGCAGCCTGGCTGGGTGCATCGGGCTCCAATCTCTCATGAAGTTAAGGTCAGATGTTGGCTGAGCTGCAGTCAGCTGAAGGTCTGACTGGGGCTGGAGGATCTGGCTCCAAGATGGTTTGTTCGCACAGCTGTTGGCAGGAGGCCTTAGTTCCTCTCCATGAGGACCTCTCCCCAGGGGCTACTTGAGTGTTCTCATGACATGGTGGCTGGCAATCCAAGAGACCAGAGCAGAAGCCACCATGCCCTTTATGACTTTGCTTCAGAAGTCACACACTGTTCTCTGCATCCTACACTATTGGTCACACAGAAAGTCCCAACTCAAGGCAGGGAGAGCATATCCAAGGGCATGGGGACTAGGAGGTGAGGACCCTGTAGGGAGGAAGAACATCTTTGGAGACTGGACCATAACAGCATCCTGGGACATCAGAGCTGAGAGTTCTTAGAGACCATCTGTTTCAACATCCTCATTCAATAGCTGAGGAAACCAAAGGTCGGCAACATTAAGTAACTCACTCCAGGTCACTCAGCGAATCATCTGTTCACACCAAACAGTGCCTTCAGGAAGCACATTTTACGAAGCCACATGAGAATCACAGCCCATGGTCAACCTGGGTCACTACACTGATCAAGGCAGTCAGAGGTGATGCTTTAAATAAGAGCTGCTGAATGAATCCAGTGCAAAGCTGATGAGAGCAGTTCATTCATTCATTCATAATACATTTATTGAGTGCTTTCCTGAAGCCTGGCACTGTTCCGGGCACTGGTGAACAGGTAAGCAAAAACACGCTTCTGTTCTCATGGACCTTACAGTGTAGGGACGACAGACATTGGGTAGTCTCACAAATAATGGAAATATTACAACCATGGCAAGTACTTTGAAGAGGAGGTTGACGCACTGTGCGAACACAGAATACTGAGTTTGTTTCAGCCAGGGAGGCATCTCCAAGGAAGTGATGATTCAGTTATCACTTGACAGCCTGAAAGTGAGTTCCACTAACAATGAGATGATGATTTTTGTTCACAATTTATTTGTTTTTCAGCTATTGTATTTTCCACCTCCAGATGTTCCATTTGGGTTTTCTTTTATGTCTTCTATTTCTCTCATAATTGAGTTTGTGTTTTCCTTTAACATCCTTGAATATATTTATAAGATTTATCACAGCAATTTTAATATCCTTGCCTACTAGTTCCATCATCTCTGCCATTTCTGGGCATATTTCTGTTTTATTTTACTTCCAGTTATAAGTCATATTTTCCTGCTGTTTTGCACGCCTGGTAATTTTCTATTCGATGCTAGGTAATGGACATTTTACAGTATTAGGTATCAGATTTTGTTTTATTCCTTGAGAGAGTGTTGGACTTTGCTCTGGCACACGGTTACTTGGAAACAGTTTAATCTTTTCAGGGCTTGCTTTTAAACTTTGTTATGCTATGTCCAGAACAACCTTTAGTCTAGGACTGATTTAGCCCTGTGATTAAGGCAATACCCTTCTGGGACACAACCCATGTGTTACAGGGTCTGCACTTCGGCTGATGAAAATACCAACGTTTTCTAGCCCTGTAAGAACTCCAGGAATTGTTCCAGCTGCTCCTTTTATGGGGTTCTTTTTTCTGCCTCAAGGAATTTTTTCACATGCAGGTGATGATCAGATATCAAAGACAAGGTTTCTAACCTGACAGTGTCTGGAGTTTTTCTCTGTGTGTAGAACTCCCTTCACTCTGGCATTCTGCCCTGAAAACGTGAACTTCCTTGGTCTCCCACAACTCTGAACTCTGTCTCCTCAAGTCCGCAAGCCCACCATCTGGGTTCTCTCTAGACAGTGAGCTGGGCAGTGAGATGGGCAGTGAGACCCATCTTGCTTATTTTCCTTCACAATCCTACCTTGACTGTTGTCCAATGTTGAAATTGTTGTCTCATATATTTTTTCTGGTTTTCTAGTTGTTTAAGGAGGGGTATATATCTAGTCCCTGTTACTGCATCATGGCATATGTTTTCTTTGACTTTTTAAACAGCTTTATTGAAGCATAATATATATATATATACATACATATATATATGTATATATATACACTTAAAGTATAAAACGGACAAGTCTTGACATATGTATTGATGTATACACATGAAACTATCACCATATTCAAGACAATGGACATATCCATCACTCCAAAAGTTTCTTCATGCCCCTTTTGCAATCTGTCCTTCTGGTTCCCTGGACCCTTCCTCCCAGACAACCACTGATCTGCTTTTAGTCATGACAGATTAGTTTGCATGTTCTAAAGTTTTATATAAATTCCTTTTTGTCTGGCTCCTTTCAATCAGCATAATTATTTTGATTCATGCACCTTGTTGTTTGTATCACCAGTTTCTCCCTTTTTCATTGCTGAGTAGTAGTCCATTGTATGGATATACCACAATCTGTTTGGTTATTTTGTTTATACCATATTTACTTATTCATTATTGATGGACATTTTGATTGTTTCAATTTAGCTATTACAAATAAAGCTCTTATGAACATTTATGTAAAAGTCTTTATATAGACATGTGCCTTCTTTTTTCTTGGATATGTAATTAGGGATAGAACATATGATAGGTGTATGTATAACTCTTAAAGAAACTGTTTTCTAATGGCATTTGTTTTAAAGCCAGTTTTTGTTTTGTTTTGTTTGTTTTTGGATCCATGTGGTGGTGTGGTAAATCTGAGGTGTTTGGATGTAAATGTTCAACTTCTCTTATGCTGAAGCATTGAGCAACTGTCGTGTTGATTAACCTCAGCCCTCACCAGTTTGGAAGGTAGACCTTCACCACAAGGTGGAAAAATAAGAGAAGAGAATATGAGGGGCTCCCAGCCTGGCTGACAGCAGTGCAAAAAGAGACAGAACTCTTGGATTTTTTTGCTTTGAGGCATTTAAATGGAAATTGAAGTGAAATTTGCTCTTTTTGGATAGTTCATCTGTTGCTTGTGATTTTTGAAAATATAAAATGTTGGAGAACTTAGGTCAGAGCTGTTTTTTGAAGTTTTAAGCTATTTCCTTGATGTTTGGGCTTTGAAGCTCCTGTCTGTGAATAAATTCAGCCTTTGTTTCACCTTTCCCTGCTGAACAATGCCAGTGAGTTAGAAGGAGATATCCAGTAGGGATAAGTAGCTTTTCTTTGATCCACATACAAATCGAGCTCCATTTAGCCAACAGAGGAATGAGATTCACAAATGCCCGTGTGGCTCTGAACCACGCATCATATTTAATAGAATAGGCAGCAGCAGTGCGATCTATCTCCACTGCCTCCTTCCCCCTTCCCCAATGCCCAGCACAGACGGATTCTCTTAAAGGAGCTTCCTTATGTCAGGCAATATTTTTTATACTTCTGCTAATATCTCATACAATTTGAGATGCCTGGCACTTGGCAATATTATGTTAGCGCAGAGACCCTTGAAAGCCACATGATGCCTGGGGAGGTGGGGAGGAATATGGTGGGGAGAGAATGTCCAGTCGCCCTTCAGCCTCCTCTGTCATCCTAACAGTGCAGAAGCAATCAGAGATCAGACATCCAGGGCCCTCATGTGCTGCTGGACCTGCTGACAGCCTCAGAGCAGGTGACAGCTTCTCTGGAGAGGGCGTCACCACTCCCTCAGAAACAGCCTGCCTCTGACTCTGTGGCCGGCTTGGCTCACAATGCAGCTTGAGGACATTCGTGTCCATATTCATAAACGACCTGGGACAGAAATGCTAAATGATCCCCTCATGGCCTTTTCTTAACTGGCCCTTTAAATCTTCAGCTGTGTGATGTGGGCTGCAGCCGGGAAAGGGGCTCTATTGATTATTCTGCTTCCCATTGTTGAGTTTAGGTTTTATTCTTAATAATGATGCTGCTTCCTGTTTTGTTATGTGGGGCTCCACCTCCCACCTTCCCGTCCACAAACATAATCTGGGTAACTTTTTGGCACTGAGCCTTCTGGGCCCTGTGGCCACCCCACCGATGCTGGCTGTGGCTCTTCCTGTGCCTCGAGACAGGGGCTACTCACATCAGCCTGGGGCCGAGCCTCCCGACCTGGGCACCCAGCAGACTCTCAATGCTGATTGATACAGATGAAAAGTTAGACACCAGGCACAGCTGACAGTGACGTCACAACTGATGGCAGTTTGGAGAAAGGAAGGCCAACCCCACCAAGCATCCTGGTTCTCTGGCAGGTGACAGGCAGAGGACTGAAGGCATCTCCTTCTTGGCTTCCTCTTCCTTAGGGATACTGGTCATGCTGGGGAAATAAACATGCAATTGATTTTGTTGCCTCCAAACCCGTGGTACTGTGGCTGACTGGCTGCGGTTGTCATGGCAGCGAGCAACATTTTTGTTATCATCTATGGCCTTTTCCTCTCCCCTGGGAAATGTCTGACATGATTCTGGTTCTCCACGCTGGTTCTGTTCCTTGCCTTTGTGGGATGGATGCTTCCTCCTTGCCTCTGATTGGGGAGAATTTCTGTTGGTTTGGAGGGACTGGCTGATGTGTGGGAAAGATGGGGGCGGGGTGAGAAAAGAGAATCAGAGGAGGGACAACATTTTTTGTGTGAAGTGGGGAGATCGGAGCAAGGGGACAAATGGTCACTGGGTGACAGAGGAGGAAGGGAAAAGGGAATAAGAAAGGAGATGGGCACAGAGAGAAGCAGAGAGGGACAGAGGGAGGACGGGCACACGGCAGGGAGGACACCCTGCCCTCAGGAAGCCCCTCGCTCACACACGCAGACCCGCACCTACAGCTGTCAGAGCCCCTCCTGTGTCCCCGCCCCCACGGGCTTGTTCAACGTTCTCCACCCTCTACAAGCCCCTAAGCCTCCGGTGGGCGGCACAGCCTCCTCCTCAGTCCCCAGCCCACCGGCTCCACCACGTGCCTCATAACATCAGGCAATTCCATGCCGAATGAATTAATGCATGGATGGACATTCAAATGCTTTTTAAGATTGAAATAATTGAATGAGGCTTTGGGGGACTGATGAATGGGAATCAAAATCCCTAGAGACAGATGGTCAAACTCACCTGCCAGTTCGTGGGTTTGTGCTGAGAAATGCAGCTTCGAAGAAGAGTGGAGATAGATAGATATTATATTGGTTGGTCAGAGGGTGATCCTCTTTGAGAGAAATTCCCCCAATTCTGGGCACCTGCCTGAGGCTGCTCTTCTGATGCGCCGATTATGGTGGAAGTAAAGCAGGTGCCATTGGCCAAGGTGGCAGGTCGGCTTCCCCAGTGTCTTCATCTCCAAGCATCCCCACCCTGAGATGCCTCAGGATCCTGCCCTACAGGATGGGGAACGAGACTTGGAGAAAGTGGTTTCTTATCACAGTTGTAGGGTGGCGTCAGATGACTGTGACCGCATTTGGAAAGGTGTAAAGCCATGTCCCTACTATGGTCCCAGGGCACGTCTTGAAGTAGAAATTCTGACTGTTCTGGGCACAGGCCCTTCTTGCAGGCTCCTTGGAGAGGAGTGACGACAAGGACGGGTGAAATGAGAAAGGAGAGGGGAGAATGCCTCTGGGTTTGCCTCCTGGGAATGCTCCATATAAAAGGCTGGACCTTGTGTTCCTTCTGATATGGTCAGAGCTATGCGTAGGCTCGTGCCTGAGCCCAATCCTAGGAGGAAGAAAAGGTTTACAGTGGAAAATACCAGCTTATGTCCAGTGCTGGCAGTGGCCAATCTACGGGAACAAACAGGGGCAAACTGGGAGACTGACCCATGTTGACCAAACTCACAGGGGAGTGATGGATAAACCCAAATGCTACTTATTTGTGCAGCATTTTTCAAGTTCTTTGGAATCTGAAAATCTGCCCTGGTAAATAAACCTTCTGTATGACTAATCACGTGACATTGTCTAGTAAAGAAAAGAAAAATGGTCCATTAAGCCTTGTTCTCAAGAAAGGCAGGAAATGGGGCAGGAACAAGTTTGTTGTCCTTTCCACTTATTTATTCTTGCTTTTTGACTCAAGCAAGGGAACTTGATTAGAGGGAAAAATTAATTTCCGCTAAATGTCAACCCTAATATTTTCCTTTCGAATGTAACCCAGATTATTAGCTACCTCCTCCCACCTGGTGGAGATCCAGGTAAAGCTGGCTTGAGCAATCAGATTCCTGACCTTTAGAAACCTAGAGCCACCCCCCAAGATTTCTACACATCCTTAGGGGGCTCACGTGCTCATGGCTTCTTCTGTCTTCCCATGCCCTGCCCTGACTTTTGCTTATATGTGTGTGGTCCTTATTCTGTGCTGTTACATGCCACAACTCTTGTCAAGTATATCAAGATTCTCTCTCACACAAAATATCTGTGAGCTGAGCAGAATTTACCAACTATTTCAGTAGTGAAAGGACTAGAAGAGGAGAATGAGAACAGATTTCTGTCACAGCAACACAAGTTCAAAATCCAACAAAATCCTCAAGCAGCCTCTGGCCACCGCACACTGACACTTCCCTGCTCTCTCCCGCCTCTCTCCATCTTGCCCTTTCCCCTGCTCCTTCTTCTTTCCTTTATTCTCTCCCAGACTCTCCTAGTGGTTAAAAAAATGCCTCCCACATTTTTTTTTTTTTTTGGTACGGCAGAGTGGCTTCAACTTCAAGACCTCACATTCTACCCCAAGTATTTATTAAGGTCTTTTTTCCAAACAAAGGTAGTCCCTCCCCACAAGAGGCACTCCCATACTGCTAGGATAACAGAGTCGTTGCATCTCCTTTCCTAGACAAATCCTACTGCACTTCTCCATCTCAGTTTCCTCTAAGAAATCCAGGGGTTTAACTATAATCGGCTCATCCCAAACGCTACTCCTTTTAGGAAAGTCCACAGACCATACTCCTGTTTGTTACTTCCTGGCTGTTTGTGGGAGAAACCAGCTGTGGGATCTTGGACAAAATACTTAAACTCTCTAAGCCTCCTTGGGGAAGGAAATAACAGGTAACATACAAAGCTGTTGGAAAGATCCAAGTAACATGATGTATATGAAAATGCTTTGTCAGCCACAGAACCCAGTGAAATTTATGACTGTTTACTCATGAATGCCAAGCAAGGCATCCACTGGCTGTCCGAGTGTTTATGTATCTTCCTTTCTTGGTGACAGCAGCTTGACTACTGCACTTGTCCAAACACTCTGGGGCCTCTTTCTCATGTACAGCCAGAGGCTATGTAGTTGGTGCACATAAAGAACACCTGATGAGGGACTTCCCTGGTGGTGCAGTGGTTAAGAATCCACCTGCCAATGCAGGGGACACGGGTTCGATCCCTGATCTGGGAAGATCCCACATGCTGGGAGCAACTAAGCCCATGCACCACAACTACTGAGCCTGTGCTCTAGAGCCCATGAGCCACAACTACTGAGCTCACACGCCGCAACTACTGAAGCCCGCATGCCTAGAGCCCGTGCTCTGCAACAAGAGAAGCCACCGCAGTGAGAAGCCCACACACCGCAACAAAGAGTATCCCCCGCTCGCCGCAACTAGAGAGAAAGCCCATGTGCAGCAACGAAGACCCAATGCAGCCAAAAAATTGCAAAATAAAAAAAAATTAAAATAAAAAAAATTAAAATAAATAAATAAATAATAAGTGGGGGGGGGGGGAGAGCACCTGATGAGTAGAGAACTAGCCGTCCTGCAAGAGGTGGAGCATCTAAGGCTATGGAAAGTCTCTATTTGAGGGACACAGAAATGCCCGTATGCCTACACACAGTCCTTGCCTCTGAGCCCCTTATCATTTACAGCAAGCACTACTTTAAAAAAAAAAAACAAAACTAATCCTCTACTTCTACTTCATTACACAGACAATATATTTACTGGAGATTATTAGAAGCAGTGGTTGGAGAGAGAGGATGATAGAGAGAGACTTACCTGCAGCCGCCCACGCAGAGAAAACCACTGTAATGTTTTAATGTTGATGAAGCCTCATTTTGTGTGTGTGTGTACTTGGTGTGAATTTCTCCATGACATTTTGGTGCACAGTAGATCATACTTCTTTTATTTTTCCCATAAATTAAAACTATCTCAGTCACCCACCTTTTAGATCCATTCACTCATTCAACAGATATTAATTGAATGCTTATCACGTGCCAGACACTCTTCCAGGTGCGGGGGAAATAGCAGTGAGAGAACAAGCATCTCTGCCCTTGTCCAGCTGACATTCTAACTGGGGGAGACAGACAATAAACAAATAAGAAAAATAGTACGACAGCTGGGGATAAACGCCATGAAAATATCACAGCAGGGAAAGGGCTTTGGGAGCGTTAGGCAGGCTGAAATTTTAAATGGGGTGATCAGGGAAAGTCTGAAAACAATAGCCTGAAGGAGACAAAGAACTGAACCATCTGGAGACAATAGGGAAGTGTGTTCCAGCAGAGGGGGAACAGCACGTGCAAAAGCCCTGGGGCAGGAGTGTGCCAGGCATATGCTGGGAACAACAGGGAGGTCAGTGTGACTGGAAAGAGAATGTCAGTGTAGATGGGGTGTAGGAGATGAGATAGGGAGGTCACGGAGCCTGAACGTGCAGGGCCTTGAGGGCCAGCGAAAGGATCGGGCTGTTCTCTGATTAGTGATGGGACACTACTAGGAGATTCGAGCAGAGCAGTTACACAATCTGACTGAACATTGAGGATAAACTACAGGCGGGCAAAGGTAGGAGCAAGGGACCTGTGGCTATTGCAATAATCCAAGAGAGGGATGCTAGTTATTTGGACCAGCAGGATAAGGGAGGTGGTGAGGTGAGATGGCGTCTTGATGTATTTGAAGATGGAACTGAAATGTGAGACAGGGGAGTTGCTTTCACTCTCTTTCTTACAGTATAGTATTGCTTGTTTTGAAAAAGGGGCCCAGAATGTTGAGGTGTTTGAGGGGGGCCAGCGAATATCACCCCCTTTCTTACTTCCTCACTTGAGTCCTGATCCAAGTGAGAAATAAACAAAGGTATAGTAAGGCAGATGGAGACCAGAAGGTCACTGATACAGAGAAAACTGATGTTGGAGAGGTGTGTACCAGCTACATGTCCTTCCAAATACTGAATCCCAGAATAAGGCATCTCACTCACCCCATCATAACCAAGAGGCCTGTCCTGTGAGATTTACCACATGGAAGAGCAGACCCAAGAGGGTTTGGGCGATTCCCACCCAGCTTCTGCTTCCAAACTCACAATCTGATTAAGCCCCTCCCTCCAGGGAGGGTGACAAGGATGGGGTAGCTGGAGGGATGGAGAGAGTGCAGGGGTGTCATACCTGGGGCGCTGCCTCCACTTGGATGGAAGCGTCTTGGGGAAATAACCTATCCCCACCCCCAGTCCCCCATCAACACACACCTTCTGAAAGACAAAAGGCCCCTTTAGACCCCTTGGAAGTGGGGATTCCCTCTTCCAGTGGTGAACAAGGGGGCCCTGCAGAGTTTTTGTCAGGACGAGGAAACACCAGACACCATGGCATGTGTAGACACTGCTGTGCAGAGAGAGGTGTATGCGGGCGCACACACACACACACACACACACACACACACACACACACACACAACAGGATCATGCCATATGATCATAGCATATTTTACAACTGCTCCTTTCACTTGATAATACATCTGGACTCTGCTTTCAGTAAATATACTTTTACAAAATCATTTTAATGGCCAAATATCACTCCACTGTGTGGTATACCCATCTTTTGGTAACCAACCTCCTATTGTTGGTCATCTGGCTTGTTTCCAATCCTTGGCTACTATTAAAAACAAATAACTAATTAAAATAAAAATTGTCTGAACCTTCTTGTAGCTAAATTGGTTCACGTCCTTGATTCCTAAAGCTAAATTCCTGAAATTGGAATCGCTGGGTTAAAAGGCAGGCATGTTTTTAACACTGTGGTTACAGTTTGCAAAATTCTGCAAGTCCAATATGCAAAGGACAAAAAGAATAGACAAAAGAGCCAGTTTACCTTGTAGGCTGTGGGCTCCCACACTGGACCTCCTGTGTCCCCCACAGGCCCTTGCACCGTGCAGGGCACCCTAGAACTTCAGCTCATTGTGTGTGGGCTGAAGAGAACCAATGGGAAGGGATGGTAGGTCTGGGCTTTCTGTACGTGACGAAGGTGAGTGCATTTTCAAGGGTGAGCAGGGGCCTCTCCTGGTTGGTAGAGCTGACGTGGTGGGTCCCAGGCCAGCCGCCCATGCTCTCCCTCTGTGCCCGAGCTGATCTAAAATCAGAAAAGCAACATCTTCTGGCTTCGTTTGTCATGAGATTCTCCCAGATGACCTGCTCCCAGAACAGCTATCTGTGGGCTCAAGGATACACATGGCATTTGCTTTGTCCCCAAGTCTGTGCCTGGAACCTGGACCCTTGTGTGCCATTCTCACACTCAACAATTCCTGGAATGCTTGCGCCTCTTTGAATGGCATCTCTGAACAGTTGTTTAGTTCACAGGCTAATATTTTCCATGCAGCACCTCCAAAGAAAATCTGAATGCACACAGGCCCATGGAAAGAGCTGACTGCAGATACTCCCAGTTGCAGGAAGTTTTGCTGGTGGCTGAGGCTAAAAGCTGCAGAAGGATTTTCAGTTTCTCGGGGATAGAACTGAGGGAGGGTCTCACTGTGCCCAGGGAAGGTGGCCCCCCAGAAAAGGGAGGTGGGCTCCACAAAAGAAAGCCTCCCAGAGCATGGTGGAGAGCTTAGGGTAAAAATAAGCCTCTGTTCAAAGCCCAGGGCCACCACCCTCACTGTAGGAGTGTGGGCAGGTTACCTGACCTCCATGTGCCTCAGTGTCCTTAGCTGGAAATGAAGGGAGCAAAGTTTAGCGCCCAGGGTTGTGTAAGGATCTAACTGAGAAAATGTGCATATAAATTACAGGGTAAGTGCCCCCAAAGCGGTAGATGGTACTCCAGCATCAATACCACCAAGTGGAGACAATAGGATCCCAAAGAAATGGATTAAAAAAACCACTGGAAAAAAAAAAAAAAAAAAAAAAACCACTGGACAGGGGAGGGGGTGGGGCAGATTACGGGTATGGGATTAACAGATACAAACTACTATGTATAAATGATAAGCATCAAGGATATATTGATGGGAATTATAGCCATTATCTTGTCATAACTTTTAATGGAGTATAATCTGTAAAACTACTGAGTCACTATATACCTGAAACCAATACAACATTGTAAATCAACTATACTTCAATAAAAAAGGACCACTGGACATCTCTAACATCATTATGTCCCAAGGGTGTAGCACATAGTCAGCACTCGGTAAATATTTGAGGAATGTGATGAATGAATATGTGCTAGACCACGTCAGCCATGTAGGCAGCAACAACGGTGAGAAGCTGGTCCCTGGAGAAGCTAAGAACACTTCCATGACGATAACAATACTATTAGTAAAAGTAGCAGAGGGGGCTTCCCTGGTGACGCAGTGGTTAAGAATCCGCCTGCCAATGCAGGGGACACGGGTTCAAGCCCTGGTCCGGGAAGATCCCACATGCCGTGGAGCAACTAAGCCCGTGTGCCACAACTACTGAGCCCGTGCTCTAGAGCCTGCGAGCCACAACTACTGAGCACACATGCCACAACTACTGAAGCCCACGCGCCTAGAGCCCATGCTCCGCAACAAGAGAAGCCACCGCATTGAGAAGCCCACGCACTGCAACGAAGAGTAGCCCCCGCTCACCGCAATTAGAGAAAGCCCGCACGCAGCAACGAAGACCCAATGCAGCCAAAAATAAATAAATAAAATAAATAAATTTATTAAAAAAAAAAAGTAGCAGAGGATTATACAACACTCGGGTGCCTGACACTACACCTTAGATCACCCTTGCAAGGCGGTGCTTCACCTGCATTTACAGAGGAGGAGACTGAGACACAGGTCACATAACTTGCCCTGTGCAGTGCAGGCAGAGGGCAGAGCAGCATGCATGTCTGGATCCTGGGGCAGGGGGACAGCAGGCTGGGGACTCTCCTGGCTTGGCGAAGGTGGCTGGGGGCGAGGAGAGTGAACTCAGCTCAGGGTGGACGGCGAGGAGGACCAGGGCTCAGAGACATGGCACCTGCCCTCCCAGGAAGGGCAGGATAGGCTGTGACCACAGAGACAGGTGATGGAATAGAAAGAAACCAGGAGGAGCCTGTTTCATCTCCGAGCTGTAAAACGAGAGGACATGTTTACTCACGGTGGGCCGGGGCCAGCTCTCAGGGTTTCACGTGTGTTAACTCTCTCAGTCCTCCCATGTTTCATCTCCGAGCTGTAAAACGAGAGGACATGTTTACTCACGGTGGACCGGGGCCAGCTCCCAGGGTTTCACGTGTGTTAACTCTCTCAGGCCTCCCAGCCTGGTGGATTGTGAGCTTCCAGGTTTGCTCAGCGGGCTGCGGTTTGTCTGCATCACTTTTGTCATCCAGGTGATCAATTTTAGCTAGAGTAACAACACATAGCTATTCAAAAGAGCTCTATGATCGACATTCCTACTGCAAACAAATGGCATGCCTGTTACAAATCTCCAGCCCTTTTTCTTTTTCCTGTATCTCTCTTTCTTTCCTCTTTACCCCTTTTCTTTCTTCCCAAAGCCTTAGAATATAACTTTGCTCGCATGAAGTTTCTTAGGGGCATTTTTATCACCTCTACCTGAGGACAAACAGGAAAAATACCAGGACCAACAGAGTCCTCCCAACGTGGCCAAAGATGCTTGGATGGGGGACCCGCAGGGAGGGTGGGGTTGCTGAGCCCCACATTGGGGGAGTGAAGCCACTTGCTCCCCACTTTGCTTAGACTACGGCCGTGAGGGCCCAGTCCGAGCCTTGGCCGGCTCCTGGGGTGTGGCCAGACGTGTCAGCTGGGGTGTCTGCCAACCATCCTCAGGGATGGCCAGCGAAGGGGGACCCAAGGGAGCCTCGCCCATCGTTCGTGGCTGACCCGTGAAGTGGGAAGATCATCAGGGCTGAGCCAATCGCATGGACTCCCTCTAGCACACGCCCCAGGCACCCAGGAGAGAGACACTGGCCAACTGGGAGCAGCAGGATGGGCAGGGCCCCAGAGCTGCCAGGGTTTGAGGCTCCCTGGAGAATTGGCCTGTTCTACAATCATGACCTTTGACAGGGACTGACTCTGCACCTGGGTCTTCAACCTTCCTTACTTCACAGGGAGGACTCGCCACACTTAGGCGCCACGGTGTCCCTTCCCAGAGCATTCTGGGCTGAAGACCCTGCCTCCCTCCCTCCCCTGCTCTGTCCCTGGTCCTGGCTGAAGCAGATGGGGAGGGGTCCACAAGGGAACGACTTGGGTGGCTGAATCTCATCCCCTCTGTCTCTGCGTGAGTGTCCAGAGGACTTTTCTGAGCCATAAAGGGATCACTTGTGGCTCATCATTCCCAGAGAACAGTTCTTCCTTCATCTCAATACTCTGCTCGGAAACCTGGGGCACCTGGAGCCTTTCAGCAGCAAAAAATAAGCTACTGTGTGTGAGGTCCGGCTGTGCTGCCCTCCCCCCGTCAGGAAGCCGGTGGCTGGCCCTTTCCTGAGCTACGTGGCCTCTCCCGGCCTCAGTGTCCACCTCTGGCGTTGGGGCTCCTTGGGTTCTGTCCCAGATGTCTAGCTTACAGCCGGGCTCCTCAGACTGGTCCCCACGCCAGGAGGAGCGGCAGCAGCAGCACCTTGGAGCCTGCTGGAAATGCAGATTCCCAGGTCTTGTCCCACATCTGCTAAGTCAGAATCTGCACTTGAATGAGACCTTGGTTGATCAGCATGCAATGAAAGTTTCAGGAGCCTTGACCTACACCTGACCATTTTCAATTCTGGCTTCACATTAGGATCGCCTGGGGAGACTGTCCAGTGTACCAGTGCCAAATCCAGGGTGGTGGAGGGCAGAGCCTGGGAATCTGTAGTTTTCCAAAGCTGCCCCGTGATTCTGATATGCGGTCACCGGTCCAGATGAAGGGGCAGTGAAGGGATCTATTTGCAGCTTCCTTAAACACCCCCTCCTGCCTCCCCCTGGGGCAACAGAACCAGAACTTCCTTCCCATCCCTTTGTACTGCTCACTCTTGCCTTCCTTTACTCCTCTGATCTCGAGTTGTTTTTCTTTCTGTTCTGGGCAGACTTAGGAGAGTCTCCTTGGATTTGAGGCTTGCTCTGCCCATCAGCATCGGCCAGACTCTGGCCACCCTCCTCGGAGGCTCCACCTTGGTCTGACCTAAGTGCTCCCAGCTGTGGAACATCTTGAGAAGCCTGACTCACGCCCAGCAAAAAGCAAATCTGCCCAAAGTTCAGCCTGTGGGCGTGACCGGTGACCAGTAATGCCGCCACCCACACAGCCCCCCACTGACCTCGCTCTCAGGCTGACTCTTCCTGGTCTCCATCTGGGACAAAGGGGTGGCAGTGAGGTCCTTCCAGGGCCTGACCCACCCTCCAAAGAGCCCCTTGAGGCTTTCAAACCCTTTGGCGAAATAAGGTCACACAGAAACAAAAAGTAAGCTTGCTGAGGACCAAGAAAAGGCTCTTCCCTAACTTCATCTGAAAACAATGCGGGAGCTGGACAAGCCAATCCCAGAGCCTTTCATTGTTCGAATCAAGGTCAAAGCTAGCACGTGAGCCAGAGGCAAGTATGGGAGCCCTGAGGGGGTGCGTGACGGGGCCCAGCCTTGGGTCGCAAAGAGGAGGGCCCAGGATGGAGGCCTGGGGAGGATGAACCCGAGCTCTGTGGCCTGTCTGTATGTGTCATGGCCTCATCACATCAACCAACATTTGCAGGCTCCCCCTGGGTCTGATCAAATCAGACCTACCTCTGCACTGGGTGTCTCCTCTGCCCCAGCCCAAGTCTCCCCACCATCTGGGAAACTCTTCCACAGCTTGTTTCTCTCCTGAGCTTTTCCATCCCTGAGCCCCCAGAGGCAGGATAAAGGCAGCCATTTCTTCGGCTGCTAAATAGGTCTGTTTTGTTGTTTTGCAAGTAGACAGCGAGTTAAGACGTCATTTGCTGTAGCTTCTAGCTGCCTTGCACTCGCTGCCAGTTGGCTCCAGAAGGAGGGCTTTGAATTCCCCGTTTCCCTAAGTTCTTTCTGTTCTCTCCTCTTCCTTAACTTTTCTGTCTCCTTTCCTTCCACTCCAATCCCTTTCCTCCTGGAATCCCAGCTCTGCCTGTTTCCTTATGCCACTGGATCGAAATGTTGGACTGTAGCCGTGGTGAGGAGCCCAGGCTTGGCGGGTGCAGGTCACACGTCATCTGTGATCCAAGCATCATCACTGTTATCTGGAGGGCGTCGGTCACCCAGAGACTCTGGACCAGGCGGACCAGGCTTAAATCTTCCTCAGCTGCTCGACTTGGAGCACCTTGTTTAACTTTAATGGGCTTCAGCTGCCTGGTCTGTAAAATGCACACTGATCATCAGCTCCTAGGGTTGGTGTGGAGATTGCATGAGATCACAGCCGTGAGGACCGGCTGGGCTAGGTGCTCCGTCACCCACGTGCTGTCCCCACATGCTTGCCTCCCCTGTCACTGTGCCTGGGACCTGTTCCCCCAGGAGGCAATTCAAGGATCAGGCAGAAAATAGAGAAGTGTTTCTGCTGGAACGTGTCCCTTCACGACTGGGCCCGAGGATCCCAACTCCTCTTCTAGTTTTGTTCTCCCTTTTCTGTTTCCTCGGTGTACCTTCTCTGGCCACACTCCCCACTGGGCCACCAACTGTTTGTGAACGACAGAAAAGGCCCGCCCACGGGGGCTCGGGGAGCACGAGTAAAGTGTGACCAGGTTCTCTTACTGCCAGGGCTGTGGTTGCATCAGGCAACCTAAGTTGGTGTCAGGGATATAAATTCAGACCTGGCGGGGGGCTTCTGGGAGGAGGCGTGGCCTGATTCACATAACAGTGCTTGGAGCCAGGCCCAGGTGTGTTCAAGCCCTGGCTGCTAAACTCCATGACCTTGAGCAGAGTTATTTGTCCTGAGTCCTCATCTGTCAACTCTGCCAATAACCTCTTTCCTAAGGGATCACTGAAGGCATTGCAGGAGGTCCCCTAAGACCTCTGACATAAAGCACGGTGCGATAAATCCCCCCCCCCCAACACGATCTCCACAGTCTCACCAGGACACGTAATACAGCACACTTGCAAAGCGCCCTGTGCCCCTTGCATACTTTCTCACATTGTATTCCCATCATGACCCTAGGAGGTAGGTTATGTTAGTGTCACACTCATCTTCCAAATAAGAAAACAGAAGTACAGGGAAGTTAAGTAACCTGCTCAAGGTCAGCCAGCACGGCAGAGCTGGGAGTGACTGTCACAGTGATTGGTGGGCATTTGCAGCTTGATTTGCATGGTAAGTTTTCCCATGGAACTTTGGACATCCCACACCCCAAAGTGGACATGGCTCCAGAACCTTCCATGACCCCCTTGCAGAGGGAGCCCACAGGGAACACAGAAGAGTCAAATGAGGCTGACTATCCAGGGACTTTGCAGGTGCTGCCAGGTTTGTGGCCATCAGCTTCTGCTGGGTCTGCCTTCCTCCTCCTCGTTTCCTGGGCCAAACTTTATCAGGACGTCCCCTCTTCTGTGGAGCTCCTTCCAGCAAATCCATTAAATGCAGGGACCAGGTGAGCAGGAACAGCCTGGATCTCAGAGATCTGCAGACTTCTAGCTACACAGCATGAAGCATATTTACTTTGTCACCTGAAATTATTATTATTTTTATTTCAAAGGCTTAATTTAGGAAGATCCGGATGTTCACTGGGTCTCCAATTGCTGAAGGAACATGTATTTTAAAGGCCAACTGTCGAAGTACATGCATTCTGCCCTTGCCATTCTGTGGAGGCTGCCTCTGGCCTTGACGTTAAATCAGTTACACTTCTGTGCTGACGGCCTATGTGGACACGGCCAGGATTTCCCGTTGCCTCCACCTCACCGTTTCCTCTCTGCCTCTGAGCTGGTCCCCTTCATTCCTCCCTTCCTCCCTCCCCACAACTTGCTCAGATCTGTGGGTAAATGTGAAGATGGTTTCGTCCGCAGCCTGGCACAAGGTAAAGGAGTAGTAAATGGAATAAGGGGATAAGCCTTTTGCCCAAAGCTAAGTGTAGTGTGAGGCACGGTGCGTCCTTAGCACTTGTGAAGGGCCTGCTTCCCCCTTGTCTCTCGCCACAGCCTTGGCCTCAGCCGTGGATTCCTCCTGCCCTCAGATCTCCCTCCGATATGGACAGGCCCCACCACTCCACGGATGCTTCTGTGACTCCCTCCTGCCCAAGTAAAACCAACCCGTGCCGGTCTCTGCACAGGGTGCAGCCAGACTGATGAACTAACCTTGGCTGACACTTTAACAGAGTGAGGTGACATCTGATCAAGGCCCAGCGACAACGCTTCAGGGACGCACAGGCTGCCACTCGCCCAGTATTTCCCAAACATCTGGACCAGGTGCTCGCTTCTGCCAGAGCTGCCAAGAGCTACGCCCAACTCCCCAAAGGGGGACAGATGGTAACCATTTGGGCAGTCTCGGCCCATGGCAGAAGGAAGGTCTTTGTCTTTGAACTTGAGGTCACACCGCTTAGGTAACTGCTAGGCCAACTGCATGTCCATTATGCCTGCCTTCCCACAGCAAGCCGGGAGCCACGTGAAGGGACAGAAGGGCATCCGCTACAGCTGGTGCCCAGCTGAGGGTGAGGAGAGATGCTGCGCCAGGGTCCAGAGATCAGGGCTTAGATCTCACTCTGCTCATGACTCACGCACGACACAGGCAGGTCATTACCCGCTGTTGTGGCTAAAAGGCTGTAACAGCACCGGCCCCTCCCTGCCTCGTAACGGTGACTCGGAGGATTAAGGAGGAAACGAGCGAGTGCTAAGCTTGGTGAATGCAGCTTTGTTCCCCAGCTGGTCCCTCTGATTATTCCACAAAACTGATGGGAAATAGCAAAGGTCAACGTTCTCTTTATGGGAGGTTGAGGTCCTCACTGGGTGTGGTTCTGAGCTCTATGTCTGTGTCACGCACATCTGGGGTGAGGCCCTGGGGTCAGACTTAGAAAAGGAGGGGTAGGCGGAACATCATCCAAGCTCTGGCCACGTGCCTGGGGCATTTCACATGGCAAGTCAGCTAAAGGAATGGATCTTGCTGGGCCTTTTGGAAACTTCCAGTAGCAAAAACCACAGACTGAACAGTACCTGTCAAGGTTGAAGTGAGCAGGATGAAAGCTGTCTCTCCACGATGCTGGCTTTCAGCGCTGGCCCCCCTTGTTCTCCACTTATGTGATTTGGTTTTGCGGTCTCTCTTGGTGGAAAGCCTCTAGGACACTAGTGGCTGAAGCCAGAGCCCTAGAAGGACAGGAGGAGGGAGAGAGGCAGGTGGGGTAGCTGTGGCCCAGCTGCCTGGAGCCAGCTAGGAGAGGCCACTTCCCTCCGTGCTGCGGCTTTTCCCGCTCAAGATTTGGAGGTGCCTTGGTGAAAGGTCTAGACAGGATTAAACCAATTCTGCCAGCCAAAGAATATCGCTCGCCATCCAGCTGTACCAGGATTGAGTCATCTGCCACTGCCATCACTGATCTTCAACACACCCTGAAAGGAGTTCAGGGTGGAGATCAGGAATGAGGTGCTCTGGGCTCTGGGAAAACTGGCAGAACAGCCTTCGGTTAGATATTTTCAGGAGAAAATTTTATGAACACAAGTTCTTGCGTCTTCCCATACTTGGAAAAGCACTAAAATCATTAAGTAAGATGTCTATTCCCCGTGGCTAGCAGTAACCTTCTAGCAAGATGTGTGCTTGGTTGCAGGTACCCTTCTCCAAAATCACATATATGCTGACCACCCCTTCCCCGCTTCTGAACAGTTTCTCAGAGCCATCCGAGAGGCTGTGTCCTGGGCTATAGTCCTCGGTAAATCCCCAAATAAAACTGCAAGTCACAGCTCTCACGTGGTCTGTTTTTATTTCAGTCTGCAATTCCCCCAGATAATCCAATGCGGGGTAGAGAAGATTCTTTCCAGTTTAATTTTGTGTGATAGATCAGGGGTCCCCAACCCCCGGGCCGCGGACCAGTACCGGGCCGCTGCCTGTTAGGAACCGGGCCACACAGGAGGTGAGCGGCAGGCGAGCGAGCGAAGCTTCATCTGCTGCCCCCCGTCGCTCGCACTACCCCCTGAACCATCCTCCCCTGCCCTCCCACCCCGTCCGTGGAAAAACTGTCTTCCAAGAAACCGGTCCCTGGTGCCAAAAAGGTTGGGGACCGCTGTGACAGATAATAATTCACATGGTTCAAAATCAAAATAATATAAATTAGATACAATGGGAAATCTCGCTCCACCTCTGCCCCAGTTCACTGATTCCTCCCACTATACCCGCTACTGTTACTAGTTTCTCATGTACCTTTCCCATATTCCTTTCTGTAAATTCAAACGTGTATTTTCCCTCTGCCTTCTCCCTTAAGTGCACAAAAGTTTTAGCGTATGGTACATCCTGCTATCGGTCAGGGTCTCTGTAGGAAGCCAATGGCAGAGTCGAGCTGGATAAGTGAGGAAGAGTTAGTGAAAGGCTGTTGACAAAGGTGTGGTCGGCTGAGGGGGGAAGGAATAGGAATGTGCAATTCGCCAGGGCTGGGGACCATGGGGAGCCTGTAGGGATGAGGCATAGGAGATGCTGGAAGCCAGAGACTGAGAGACAGAGAGAGACAGCACTTTGTGGAGAGGCCTCAAGGTAGAGGGACGACGTACCGCAATGCAGGGAAGGAGCCAGGGACTAAACACCTGCCCTCACGCACCACCCATGCCCTGGATCTTCAGCAGGGCCCCCATCAGCCAATCTACCTCAGGAGTCTGGGGCAAAGAGGTCTGTGTGTGTAGACTTTACAAGCCAGCCTCCCGAGACCCAGAGCAGGCTGAGAGGGGTGTGGGTGTCTCGCAGGGGGGCCCCTGCAGAACATGCAGGACACCCTGCCCCACCCCCACCCCGGGACCTTGCTCCTTGCATCACCTGACAGCTGATCCCGGAGAGCTATTTGCTGAGGTGGCTACTAGCATTGCTTGGTTCCACTTCCTCACCTTCCCCGCCAGCACTGCCACCAAACTTCTCAGCCGCTGCTGCCCAGCACCCCAGAGGGTATTACAAGGCCCTGTGTGATGTGGCGAAGGGTCCTAGTGTCGGCCAGCCAGCTGGGGTGATCCTTCCCTTCAAAACCAAATGAAAATCTTCAGCCGCCCTGCACCTTCCTGCCAGCAGCAGCTCAGGGCTCTTGGGGATCCTTCCAAGGACTCTGGGTACCTGTCACGTCGTCCTGGCACTTGCCTGACCCCTCGTCCGGCACCCTTGCTCCTCACCTTCCCTCCTCCCCTGGGGCTCTTGGGCCATTGCCTGGAACATCACCGTCCTCACCCAGCCCTGGTGTCCAAGCAGGGGCACAGTGTCCCCAGCCCCACACGGTCTGTCCTTGGGGTGCAGGGACGGCAGAGGAGTATCATGGCATAGATCAGGAACCCATTTAAAATTTATCAGCTGACCTCACTGCTGGCAAAACTCACTGCTGGCCCTGCCCCAGGGGCTCGGGGAGACCTTCCTCAGCCACCTGTTCCCTGGTCTCCAGCTACTGTCGTGTCCCTGGGCCTCCCTCCCATCCTCTCTTCGCTTTCTCTGTCCCTTGAAACCCAGCCCCGGGCCACACTTGCCTGTCCTCGTCCTAGTCTGTTACTTTCTCTTCTCCTTTCTCACACGAAGCAGTTGAGCTCCCGTTTGCCTCAAAGTCTCCTCCAGGCCTGGGTCCAATTACTCGCTCTCTCAAACCAAAGGGCTGTTTTCTCTCCAGCTGATTCCCACTGACTCAGTGCCATCCAATAGAAAGAGAATATGAACCCTAGATAAAACGTGAAATTTGCCAGTGGCTACATTTAAGAAAAGTTAAAAGAAACAGGTGAGATTAATTTCAATATGCTCTACTTAACCCAATATATCCAAAATATTATCAGTTCAACATTTACTCAGCATAAAATTATGCGTTATTTTAATTCTGGTAAATAACAAGCTATTTTAAATCCGGTGTCTATTTGGCACTTACAGCACATCTCAATTCAGACCAACCACCTTTCGCACGCTCGGTAACCACACATGGCTGGTGGTGACCATGTTGGGCAGACTAGCCCCAGAAAGACCGGCGACCACCTTTTAAAAAATAACCAGATTCCACCACTTAGTGGATACAATGGATTCCTAGAAATATAAGCGCTGAATTACATCTGAGATTTTCATAGCTGGTGCCAAGATGCCCTCTGGAAGCTGTCACAAATGACGTTTGTGAAATTGCTGACTTATGTCATCACCAACACTGGATATTAGGGCGGATGGATGTAAAGTATAATTTGCATTTCCCTGGTGATGTGTAAGACTGAGCTCTTTTCATCTATTTACTAGCCATATTCATATTTTCTGTGAATTAATTATCTGTGCCCTTTACCCATTTTTCTATTAGATTTATTGCCTTTTTTTTTGAAACTTGAGTTGAAGAGACTTGCTTTGTTCTCAGTGGGTCCTCTTCTATCTGAAGTGTTCCTTTGGCACTAGGATATTTTTTTCTAATATATCTTTTTATTTCCTCCTCTCCATTCACTGTGTTCTCTCCTCTGGAGCTTCCGTAAGAAAGGTACCTGTGCTTGATTTTACACCTCATATCACGTAACTTAAAAAACAATGGCGGGAATAAAGACACAGACCTACTAGAGAATGGACTTGAGGATATGGGGAGGGGGAGGGGTGAGATGTGACAGGGTGAGAGAGTGGCATGGACATATATGCACTACCAAATGTAAAATAGATAGCTAGTGGGAAGCAGCCGCATAGCACAGGAAGATCAGCTCGGTGCTTTGTGACCACCTAGAGGGGTGGGATAGGGAGGGTGGGAGGGAGGGAGATGCAAGAGGGAAGAGATATGGGAACATATGTATATGTATAACTGATTCACTTTGTTATAAAGCAGAAACTAACACACCATTGTAAAGCAATTATACTCCAATAAAGATGTTTAAAAAAAATAAAAAATAAAAAAAATAAAGGTAATCAGAAAAAAAAAAAACAATGGCATCTTTCTTTTTTTCTAACACATTTTTAGGGAATCCTTTAGCTTGATCTTCCAGCTTACTAATTAGGTTTTCAGTTATCTATTTAGCACATTTATTGAGTTTTTAAAACTTTTGTCAGTCATGGTTTTAATTCCCAAGAACTCTTACTGTATCTTTTTCATAGAGGCTTTATTTTTTAAGTGGATGTGATATTCTCTTAACTCTCTCTGGGATATTCATTTTAATTCCTGACAGTTTTCTTCTGTTTTGGGTAGTCTGTTTTCTTGGAGTCCATTCTATTTTTGTGCCTCTCTCAGGCTCTGGCTTTTCTGAAATAGCTAGCAATTCTAACGTAGCTGTTAACATTGTAGATGAACATCTGGCTGAACAGTATTGGTGGCTGGGGGACACTTCCTTGCCCCCATGAGAATCCCATTCCTCTGGCAGGGAATGCAGCTGTTGATACAGGAGCCAGCCTCAGGTGACTGTGTGTGCAGAGTGGTTAGTGGACAGTGGAAAGGAACCATTCACCGCCCTACAGTCCATCTCTAGCGCGCTCTTTCACCCAGGTCACGTTGCCTCTGTTCTCGAACTCTGCTGGGAAAATTCACTCTGTGATGATTGCGCATTTAGCCCTGTGGCATTACAGCTTCATTTTAATTTCTTCACCAACCTGTTCTTGTATTTGTCTTATGTTTCCCTGAAATTCCTTTATCTTCTGGACATTGATCCCATTCCTCCTGACTGCCCACAACCACGAGCACTCTTTTTATTTCTGAATTTCTTGTCATTTCAGTAGAATGTAGGGAAGAAGAGGGGTACACACCACCGTGTGCTTAGCCATGTTGAACTGTAAGACACTTACTCTGCACTTGGCATCATTTCATGAGAATGGTTGTCAGAAGCGAGTTAGCTGGATCAAAGGGCAGGAACATTTTTTGAGGTTGTCGATACATAGTTTAAAGTGCTTGCTAGACTGAGGAGTAAAACAGAGGGAAAGGAACCGGCTTTGGCAGAGAGAGAGCTGGGTTACAACCACAGTTCCTCCCCTTGCCAGATGTGTAAACTGAGTGAGTCAGGGAACCTCTCTGAACTTCTGTTTCCTCATCAGTAAAATGGGCATGATAATGGTACCAGCATTTAAGAATACTGTGAGGATGAACTGTTCAAAGCATCTTCCCCAGAGCCCAGCCTATAAAAGGTGCTCAATAAATGCTGTTAGTCAGCATTGTTTCAAATAAGTGGTTTGTCAGCATCAAAGAACTGTGGATTCAACTGGGTGTTGGGAAAAGCGTTCCCTTCTTGGTCATTGGCATTTCACGCTCTCAGATAAATCACTGCCCAGCGTGGTACCTCCATCTCCAAACAGAGAAGTCTCCTTCCTGCCTGCCTTTCTGGGAAGGCTTCTGTGAAGATTCACTGCTGTTTAGGAAGCCCTTACAGATGCTCCAGTGAAAATCCCTGTGCATCCTTGGAGTTGTTTTCATTGGAAGGATGGGTCCTGAGCCCCTGCCACCAGCTCCAGAATGAATCTGAGATTCTGAGCTTGGTCAAGTGTAAACTCCTGTGGAAGAAAATATCTGGTCCTTATCCTGGGCCAACTTCCAGAAATGTAATTTCTTCCTCAGCTGGGACGTTGGGTCTTATGACTCCTTTTCCTATTTGACAACTTATTAATCAGAAATCTCCAGCAAACCTGGTCCAGGGAGGTGGGCTGAGCCCTCACCATGGCCACATGCCGGTCCAGGCTCAGGACGCCAGGAACCAAGTGTTTCTGCCCAGCCCAGACGAAGGGCTGGAGGCGGCTCTTGTGAGAACCTCCAAAGTCACTGGCTCAGGGGTGCAATGGCCGGGGTCGGGGATGCAGGGTGTCAGGAAGAAGCCAGCTCAATGGCAAAGAGAGAAAGAAGTTGGTACCTGTAGAACCAAGGCAGGCCCAGTCCGGAGGTCAGCCAGGGCCAGCACTATGAGAGGTCACTGAGGCGGGATTCTGGCAGACTGGAACTGAGGCCAAGGTGGGCCGGGTGGGCACGGACGGGCAGGGGAGGGGAGAGCTCGTTTGAAGAATAACAGGAAAGTTGTAGGGCGACCATGAGGCCTGCCAGGTTTTGTTTTTGTTTCGATTCAGTAAGCAGTCAACAAACAAACAAGGTGCAGGGCACGGACTGGACTGGGAGCTGGCCTTTCTCAGTAAGAGTCGCCACTGTAAGAATCTCTTCCTTTCTGCCTCTCTCCTGGTCCCACTCACAGCAGGGTTGGTGGCCATCAAGCTGGAAAGGGGCAGGACGGAGGCAGGTAGGGCCAGCAGGAAATGCCTTCCAGAGGTCGAACAAACAGAGGGCAGGAAGGACATGGGGTGCGGGCGAGTCCCTCAAGGAGAAGGGAGGGTTCACTCACCAAAGGGGCCCTTCCTCCCCCATCCCTTTAGCTCCTCTCCCACACAACCGGCCCTCCTCTCTGCTCCCCAAAGGGCTGTGTGCAGCCAACACATGAGTCCCATCTGTGAGCCCTACTTTAGTAACAGGGTGACAGTGACGATGGCTAAATACACCCCTTGACTTCTTGCTGGTGAGATATAAAAGTGAGGCACAGAAAGACCGGATAATGTGTTCAAGGTCACACAGCAAGGAGTGGGGAAGCAGAAGTCAAAACCAGGTGGTTTCTAGAACCTCTGCATAGTATAGGTTAAATGACCCCAGAAGCTCTAGAAGGAGTAAACGACAAGGTTCCCAGAAGGCTCTCAGAGCACCCAGCACTGTGGCGAGGGCAGCAAGTCCAATCGAGGGCTGGACTGGAAAGATGGTGAGTAGGTGTAAGGTCAGGAGCAGCCCTTGGGAGATGAATTCTGCCTCCACTTCCCCAGTAAGTCTCAAATGCTCCTCATATTTGGGGAGATTAAGAGTAGAAAAAAAGGAGAAGGAATGATTCTTAGATGCTGTCTGGACTCCTTTCTAGGTTCCAGCATCTCTCCTGGGTCCCTGCCCGATGGTGGAGGGCACTCCCCCGCCCTGTTCACTGACCTGCTTTCACGTCCAGGGTTTCCGGGTCTCCGCGTGCAACCTGCCCACCCTCCTGGGCGCTCACTCTTCTTAGCTCTGAATCCTCAATAGAGGTACTTCTTTTGGAGAAATAGCTAGATTTCTTTCTGATTACAAGTAAAATACATGTTAAATGCAAAAATAAATAAATTAGGAAATGCATGAACATAAAGAATCTTTCAAACAGTACCTCTACAGGATAAAGAGCTATTCAACCATAAAAAAGACTGAGGACTAGTACTCAGTGAAAATCACTCCCTCAATATATATCCTTCCATATTTTATTTTCTGTACACACACACACATTTTGTTTATTTCTATAATATTGAGATCATGCTACAATGAATTATAATCTGCTTTACGCCTCATTTACTAAAGTGTGGATAACTTTCCGTATTAGTATATATCAATCACATTGTTAATTTAAGCAGCTGCAGAGTAATTCATTATATACTTTTACCATATTTTTTAACTAATTCCCTATAATCTTTAACAGTTTTATTGACATTCACATACCATAAAATTCATCCACTTTAAGTGTACAGTTCAGTGGGTTTTAGTATATATTCACAGAATTGTGCAAGCATCACGACAATCTAATTTCAGAAGATTTTCATCACCCCAAACAGAAAACACATGCCCATCCTTCCCCTTCTCCCAACCCTAGGCAACCACTAATCTACTTTCTGGCTCTATGGATTTGCCTATTCTAGACATTTCTTATAAATGGAATCATTTGTGTCTGGCTTCTTTTACTTACTAAACTGTTTTCTAGGTGCACCCATGTTGTAATATGAATCAGTATTTTATTCTTTTTGTTGATGAATAATATTCCATTGTATGGATATTTCACATTTTGTTTGTCCATTCATCAGTGGACGGACATTTGGGTTTTTTCTCCTTTTTGGCTCTTATAAATAATGCTGCTATGAACATTCACATGCAAGCTTTTTTTTTTAATAAATTTATTTATTTTATTTTATTTTTGGCTGCGTTGGGTCTTCATTGCTGCATGAGGGCTTTCTCTAGTTGTGGCGAGTGGGGGCTACTCTTCGTCGCGATGCGCGGGCTTCTCATTGCGGTGGCTTCACTTGCTGCAGAGCATGGGCTCTAGGTGTGTGGGCTTCAGTAGTTGTGGCTCACGGGCTTAGTTGCTCCGCAGCATGTGGGATCTTCCCGGACCAAGGCTCGAACCCGTGTCTCCTGCATTGGCAGGCGGATTCTTAACCACTGCACCACCAGGGAAGCCCTCGCGTGCAAGTTTTTTTGAACACGTTTTCAATTCTCCTAGAAGTGGAATGACTGGCCATATGATACAGCACATTTAACTTTTTGAGAAACTGCCAAACTGCTGTCCAAAAGGGCCCCTCCATTTTACACTCTCACCTGCAAGGTATGAGGGTTTCAATTTCTCCATGTCTCCACCAACTCTTGCTATTTTCTGTAGCTTTGGTTATAGCCATCCTAGTGGATGTGAAGTGGTATGCTGTTATGATTGACATTTCTCTAATGACTCATGACGACTAAGACACTGAGCATCTTTTCATGTGCTTGATGGCCATTTGTATATCTTCTTTGGAGAAATGTCTATTCAGACATTTTAAAATTGGATTGTCTTTTTATGGCTGAGTTGTTAAGAGTTCTTATATACTCAGGATACAAGTCCCTTATCAGATATATGATTGGAAAATATTTTCTCCCATTCTGTGGTTGTCTTTTCCTTTCTTAGTGGTATCATTTGTAACAACAACAATAAAATGTTTTTATTTTAATGAGTCTAATGAATTGTGCTTTTTGTGTCATGTCTAAGAAACCACTGTTTGGTTAAATGTTTGGTATAATTCACCAGTGAATCTATATGGGCCTGGGTTTTTCTTTGAGGGAAGTTTTAACATTACTAATTCAATCTCTCTACTTATTGTAAGTCTGTTCATAATGTCTGTTTCTTCTTGAGTTCGTCTTTATAGTTTGTGTCTTTCTAAGAATTTATTCATTTCATCTTTGTTATCTAATTTGATGGCATACAGTTATTCACAGCAGTCCCTTAAAAACCCTTTTGTTTTTGTAAGGTCAATAGTGAAGTCCCACTTTCATTCCTGATTTCTGCTCTTCCTTTGTTCATGTTATAGCCCCTGTCCATTGCTCTCTCCTCTCCCCCTCCCCCCAGTGTAGGGCCTGGACTCTGGAAGGTTCCACCCATTAATTGCCTTGTAAACCAATATGGTTAAGTGCCAATGGAAAACTGTCTTAGACCAACTCAGAAATGCAAAACCAAAACATCTTGGTGCAACCAAAATATTGCAGCTTCACCATCAGGGGTATCTCTGCCCTGTATGGTTGCTTAGACCCAGTTTCCTGAGGTGGCATGGGTGACACTCTCATTCCAACAGGAATCAGTTTTTCTGTTTCCAAATGCACTTTAGAACCACTAATTCGGGACTTCCTTGGTGGTCCAGTGGGTAAGACTCCACGCTCCCAATGCAGGGGGCCCAGGTTCGATCCCTGGTTGGGGAACTAGATTCCATATGCATGCTGCAACTGAGTTCGCAAGCCACAACTAAGAAGCCCACATGCAGCAACTAAAAACGATCCCACATGCCACAACAAAGATCCGGCGTGCTGCAACTAAGATCCGGCACAGCCAAATTAAATAAATAAATAAATAAATAAATAAATATTAAAAAAAAAGAAAGAAAGAAAATATCCTCAACATCTCTAATCATGAGGAAAATACAAATCAAAACCACAATGAGATATCACCTCACACCCATTAGCATGGCCACTATCAAAAAAACAGAAAATAAGAACTCCAAAGCAGCTGCACTATAAAAAAAAAAAAAAGAAAAGAACCACTAATTAGGGACTGCCCTGGTGGCACAGTGGTTAAGAATCTGCCTGCCAATGCAGGGGACATGGGTTCGATCCCTGGTCTGGGAAGATCCCACATGCTGCAGAGCAACTAAGCCCATGCACCACAACTACTGAGCCTGCGCTCTAGAGCCCGCGAGCCACAACTACTGAGCCTGCGTGCCACAACTACTGAAGCCCGCACATCTAGAGCCCGTGCTCCGCAACAAGAGAAGCCACCCCAGTGAGAAGCCCACGCACCGCAATGAAGAGTAGACCCCGCTTGCCGCAACTAGAGAAAGCCCGCGCGCAGCAACGAAGACCCAACGCAGCCAAAAATAAATAAATAAATTTATTAAAAAAAAAGAACCACTAATTATGTCCATCCTGCCCCAAGCTATTTGTTAGCTTTTTCCTTCTCCAGACTGAGAGACTGGGGGGAGGCGGGGATAACTTGGATTGCCTAAGGGGCATAGGACAGCCTGCCGCAGCCCTGCCCAGACCCTGGATGCAACCCTCCATAGCTTTCCGGGAGCCGTCTCGCTGGAGTCATTGCGGAGACAAAGTGCAGGAGGACACCGCCTTACCTGCTCAGTGTGAGGCTCCATCACAAGGTCCCATCACTCAGGCTGTCATCCCGGCTCTGCCCCCGGAGGAAGGCAGGACACCCTACAGCAGCCACCTTGCCTCTTGCCGAATCAGCTCGGTCAACAGCAAGATGAGGGGTAGGACCAGCTGGCCTGAAGTCCAGCCCAGCCACTTATGATCAGATTACCAGTGAACAATCTGAGCCTGGGGAAACTCACCCTCCCCCAGGCAGCATTCCCTGCTTTGGTCTTGAGAGTCAAGCTGCCTGGGCTGGACTCCCACCTTCATCCCCTACAGGCTTGCATGTGGCCTTGGGCGAATTATTCAATCTCTGTTTCCTCATTTTCTTCATCTGTAGAATGGAGGCAATACTAGTATGTAGCTCAGGCAGTTGCTGGAGTGGTTGTGAATGAGATGAAATATATAACATATATACAGCCTTCCAACTGTGCCTGGTAGACAGTAAACCCTCAAAAAAGTTAGCATTAAAAACAAGTCTGCCCTAAATAGAGACACAAATGTAGAGAACAAACGCATGGACACTAACGGGGGAAAGTGGCAGGGGTGGGGTGTGGGGGTGGTGGGATGAACTGGGAGATTGGGATTGACATATATACACTAACATGTATAAAATGGATAACTAATAAGAACCTGCTGTATAAAAAAATAAAATTTAAATTTAAAAATTTAAAAAAACAAAACAAAAAAATAAGTCTGCCCTTTTCGAGTTTAGCCAGTGCTCCTAGGCCTGCCCTCCATAGCCATCAGCTGTCCCCGCAGCAGGAAATCTGCTGGGCTGCCATACATGCCAAGCACTGTTCCAGGTTGCCCATTACCCAGGGTAGGATGAGGAGATGGGCTGGTGGAATCCCAAAGCGCTGCCCCTGAACGGTGTCAAGGCAGGGGAATTCAGACCTGATTGGAGTCAGGAAGACTGGCCTCGAGGCCCCACTCCGCCACCTGCTCTCCTTAAGACCTCCGTGAAGGCAAGTTCCCCAACCTCTGAATGTTGATCTGTTTGTCTTTCAAATGGGAGTAACAGTACCGACCACTGTGTTGGGGGAAGATTCAACTGCTGATACCTAAGACCTGATAAACACACCGATGGGCACATACTAAGGACTCATTTCAGGTCATAAAAAGTCACCCTCCTGCTCTTACCTTTTCTCTCGTATTGTAAACAGCTCCCCTCCGCCCGCACCGGCCTGTTTCAAATAAAGAGCACACCAAAGTTTCTGTAAATTCAGTCCTGTTTGAAACCAAGCAGAGGTGACTTTGATGTGATGTGACAAAGGTTCAGACTGGGTTCTGTTTTACCCAACCTGCCTCCTCTCTGGCTGATATCGTGATCTTTATTCCCCTCAAACCCCGGAGCTCAGGCTGCGAGCTAAAATCAGAACGAGTCTGAGGTTTCCGGTCAACTCAGCCTGCGATTCTTCCACTTGTGATGCTGTCAGGGGCCTGTGCGTCATGAGCTGGGGGACCAAGCCTCCTGTGTGGCTGTGGTTGTGCTGACGCCCCTCTCTCCCCTCGGTGGCCCTGGGACCGGGGATGAGGGAGAGGGAGCAAGTGAGCCAAGGCTCAGAGGAGAGTCACCTATAGCCACACAGACAGAACCCCACAAGGACCACCACTTTTCCTCCACAAAGAACCAGGCATCTTCCTCAGTGTAACCGTTTCCAGAATGCAAAGCAGCCTCTGGAGAAGGCCAGGGGCTGTGCCTCTGCCACTTCTCCAAGCCGGTGCCGAGCATCTGGCAGGAGATGCAGCGAGCACAGCTGGCAGCCCCAAGGGGCACAGGGGCATTCTGTGCCATTTTTACAGAGTGACGTTTCCAACTTGACTGAAAGTAGAATCTTTAATAACGTATAGATTTTCAGTGACTGAAGCCTTGCTCTTGCCAAATCCTAGCATAAAGCATATTTTTACAGCTGGGACGATAAATCCCTGAAAGACGACACTTACCATGGAAACGCTGACACAGCCTTTCATTCCCTTTCACGGTGATTAAAATCCTCATTTCAATTTGTTTTTCTTTATTTTGAGCTGGAGTCATTTGCAACCCCCAGAAATATATCTCCCTGCGGTAGAAAACTAAATGCTGCCCTCTGTCAGAAATAAGACGGAACTGTTCTTCATTCACTGGAGTGCAGCAAATCTTGGCTGGGAGAATTACGGCAACCCAGAAAAACAGGCCTTCTTACTAATAATCTTACCAGCAAAGACATTCCTGCAGGACTTAACCTTGTTTCCTAGGGAAAGTGAGGCAGGGAAGGAAAGGCCGCCGATAAAGTGTTTGTTATCAAACCAGAGGCCACTATGGGCAACTGGAGATTCAGCCCACTGGGGAATTCTGGGAGCCAGCGTGGACTTTGCACCTCAGTCATCCTGCCGGAGATGCAGGCGAGCTTCTCATTGGTTGCAGGCTGCTGTCCATCAACTCTTAGGCACTTCTGGCCTCTCCGTGCAGAAACAGATCTTGGTAGTTGGAGGGCCAGCCCTTGCCACGGTGAGGCCCCACTGGATACGGGCAGCCACTGTCCTTTCTGCTGCACCCACTCCCCATTGCTCCTTTTATTCTCCTTTGGACTGTTTCGTTTGCAGGGACATTTTATGCCCTTGGAACTCAGGGGCGTTTGTCTTCTGTTTATTCATGGCCTACAGTCTCTGCTGAACCAAACGGCTCGGTGATCCTACCAACCAGATGCCTCCGAATGTCTTTCTCCTCTCCAGATCTCTTAATTGATAATAAAATCCATAATGGAGTTGGCCACGCTTCTTAATCCTCCAGTGAGACTGCAGCAGCGTAGCTGCTCTGAGAGCTGACACGGCCTCAAATTTCCCGAAATTCAGCCGTGCAGATCTCGCGAGAACGTGGCCTAACGGGACTGGGGCGTTAGCCCGATTCTGCGCGCAGCCCGGGTTTTGGAAAAGGGTTTTCCAAAACACGTCCCCAAGACAATCAGTGGGCAGAGATAGTCCTCACAAGAGGGGTTCAGAGGTCGGATACTGTCCGTAACATTGCTGGGTACAGCCCCCTGTTAAGGGTCAGACTACCCTCCAGCGTCTTAAAGGTTCCGAGAAGTACTGCAGGGAAGAAATCCGGTTAGCTTTAACTCAGTGTTTCCCAACTTACTTCATCACTAGACCTCTTCGTGATGGAGCATCCGTTACCATCCTCTAGCACACTAGGTGTGCTACACGTAAAATGCCTTTGTCCTTTCCCCCCCCTTATCTTAATGAATTTTTAAAATATTTTTATTATACAAGCATTACATGTTCATTGCAGAAAAACTGGAAAAATGCAAATAAGCAAACAGGAGAGAAGGAGGCACTGAGGCGTGATTACTGTGGTGGACATTTGGGTTCTCATCCAGCAGCGTTCCTTTGTGGGAAAGGGGTTTTGTAGCAAGAGTCAATCTGTGTTTCCTGGACTATGTTCAGTTTTATGACCCCTGATTCTAAGTAGCAGGTTTTATTTAAAAAAAAAAAAAACACACATTTCAGCCAAAAATGGCCAAAGAATCTTTTTGAACTAGTTCCAAAACCGCCAGTGGAGGAAAATTCCTTTACCATATGTTGCACCTTTCATGGGGAATGGCAGGCCAAGAAAATTGACAAATTGGCCAAAAGAAAAAAAAAAGGTATATAGTGATTTCTCAGCTATGTAAAAATATTTATGATAATAAACACCAGAATAAAATACACCCCAGAATTAGGAAGTTTATTTCTAGAATGTGGGCTCCATGGTGACTTTTACTTTCTTTGCTGTTGTAAAAGCAAAACGTAAAGATAAGTATTTTTCAAAGTACCCCCCTGCACACCCAAGGCCACTTTCAGGGAGGATTAAAGCAGAGCAGGGGATGCTGAGTCTGGTGGGGGGCCCTCACCTGGGAGGGGCAATTTCTTGAGGTAGGGGCCCCTAACGTCTCTCCCACCTGAGAAGCAGCAGGCTTGATCTGGGTGGCATCATGTCCTTTTCGAGTCATGTTTGGGGTTCATGGGTGGTGCAGGATAAAGCCAGAGGTCTAGCTGGTTGCACTGACCCTCAGAGCAGCCCTAGGAGAGAAGTGCCTTTATTACCCCTTTTCACAAATGCTCCCTGAACATGTGAGCTCATGTCTACCCTAGAACTTTGCCCTGGCTGTTCCCTCAGCCTGGGATACTCATCTTTCAGGTCTGAGCTCAAAGAGGATCTATGAGGAACCCAAAAGCACACAATACAGGGCTTGAGTGAACGTCTGCCTGACTGCCAATCTCACAAGCCTAAGCTGAGCTCCAGAAGGGTTTTCAGATGGTTACAGTTCAGAAGAGAAAATCCCTGCCCTAAGTTTGACAATAGGAGGCCAGGCGCTATCTGAAGCCATGGAGGACATCTAGTATCTAACTCCAGATCTCCTTTTTAAAAGAATGGCTTGTCTGAAAGGCTGAGGACAAATCTGATTCCATCTTTTGGTGGTTGGAAGGCCATTCTGGGGGTACAAGCTCCGTGGGCACAGTCAGAAGCCACAGCCCCCTGGCTTACTGCCCATCTCCTTTGCCCTCTCAGAGCAAGAGCCAGCCGGTCCTCTGGGCTCTGCAGCCACACTGCATATGCTGCCAGCCCAGAGGAAGACCGCCAGGCAGAGCTGGCCATCCACCGGCGACAGCTACCTACCACCCAATGCTCGCTGAGTGCCAACCAGGTGCCACGCTGGGCCACAGCTGATGCTGAAGCACAGTATCCTCCTGCCTCGGGAGAGGGGACAAGAGAACACGTGCTCAGGGGAGGAAGTGCCTTCATCTGTCTCATGCTCTTTTGTCACCCCCCTCACGAGGCCCTCCCTGACCCCTGTCACTCACAAAGCCCTGGTCCCTGTTTCTTTTTCTTCCTAGCATTTATCACACCCTAGTGTTCTTGCTCTCCTTCAGGAGAGGCAGACATGTGAATCGTCTTGTTCCTCGTGATTCCCCAGCAAACAGAACACCACCTGACACAGATCAGTGCTCTATAAAGACCCGTTGGTCGAATTTCTACCTGCCATTTCAGTAGGATGGGTGCGTATCGGAGCATTAGGAGTCCAGGTAGGTGCTCTGTGGGCACCATCGCTCTGCCCCCCTCCGACATCACCCACGTTCTGCTTATGGACCAGTTCCTGGATTCCTGCTTTGTCTCAGCCTGGGAGACACACCTGACTATAGTTAAGTCCTTTATGGGGTCAACAATGTATAACATATTCACAGTTTTAAAGCTCCTCCTGTAGGCGTTTACTACCCATCTTGGGTAGGTAATACCCAAGGCCCCCAAATCAGCATTTAAACACAGAAAGCTCTTCTTTTTCTCCCCTTTTACTCCTGTCACCTTGGGGCTGCTGTTGCCCACAATTTATAACCGTTTCAGAAGGAAGGCGTAGTCTTACCTGGCCTGATGCAGCTCCAGCACTTTGGCACTTCTGAGGGAAGGTGGCCAGAAATAGAGTTGCATTTCACCCTCAGCATCGCATAGACTATGAATATTTCATTTTACCTCCAAGACAAACCAGGCACTGCCTGAGGGTCAGAGACTTGCCTGTGTGGCTGGATTTCAAAGGAGAAAGGCTGTGTCCGTGACTGAGAGTGGAGGAGACCTGTGGCCACTGAGATGAGGAGACGGACTTTCCGATCTCACCCTTCAGGATGTTGGCTTGGCTTCCTAAAAGGTGTGGAACTGAGCAGTGACACATCCTTCAGGAGCTTCTGTCCCATTCCTTCTCCCTGCATCTCTTGACTCTATAAGTATCTGAAGTTGGAGTCTTGCCCTGAGAGGTAAGGAACCAGGTCTCTATTTGTCCTTTAAATCTTCTGGGGCTCAGATTCTTTACAATCCAACGAGTTTGGGGTGATAAACAGCTACAATAGTGATAGCCAAAATCACAAGGCTAATTGTGGACAAGTTTCCATAATATCTGTAGTTAAACTCTAAGGGTGCCTTCCCAGGGGCAGCCCGTTTTCCAGGTTTGCAGGGGATGATGGGCCGTGGAGATCATCTGTGACTGTAGATGAGGAAGCTCAAGTCCACTAATGTGGCCTAAGACCCAGGATATGTCATATGCCCCCGGTGGGCCTCAGTTTCTTTATCTGTGAAATGTGCTGGCTGAACAAAATTACCCCTTCAGGCTCTGACACCCTCCCATTGGATGCCTGCCTCAGCCAACAGCTTATTATTCATCCTCTGAAGAATAAGCCTAGGGTTGCAGTGGTTGTAGTTCCACGGGCCGCCAGGAGAGGGCAGCAGGCAGTAAACGGCAGGTGTTGCCCGAATTTGGGTAAGGAGCACCCCAGACACACAGAAGGATTTCCAGAGGAAAAAGAAGGAGGGCCGTGAACACCACAACTCTGATTGCTTCTTGTCACAGTGTGAGCTGGTGCATCTCCCACTGCTGTGTCCTCTGATACCTGATGGTCCCCTATCCTTGGAGATTCCAAGGTCCTTGCCTCCTGTAGTCACCTGGATCCCACGCCTCTTGCCTGTGTCAGCCACTGAAGGCCGTGTGCCCCCTGTCATCCCGCCTGCTCTGGACCCTGCGCTGGTGTTTATCCCCACACCCATGTCCTCCATCCCATCACCTCATAGTCTGTTTCAGCTTTGCCTCCTCTGCCCCAGGGGAACAGGAACACGAATGAATACACCCCCCTAATTGAGAGTGACCAGTTGCAGTCACAGCTTCCAAGGAGGGCAGCTCAGGACTGGTGCTCAGCCGTTGACTGAGGGTCTCATTTCTGGAAGCTGGAAGGGACTTCATAGGTAAACCCACAGAGCTCTGTGCTCCTCCCACACCTTGTGCTCTGGGGTTTCAGCAAACAGACCCTGGGCGTCCGCTTTATAAACACTAAAATCTTTTCTCACAACCTCTGCTTGCACTTTCTAACTGAGCCAGGCTCTCTCTCACCTCCAGGTCTCCGCACGTGCTGCCCCTTCTCCCCGGAGGCCCCCTGCCCTTCTGTCCCCTTGCCAGCTCTTTCTCGTGCTTTGGGGCTCGGCTTCCTAGGCCTACCCTCTTTGGGTGTTCTCCCATTCCTTCCCTGTTTGCCCAAGCCTGTGTTCAGATCCCGATTCAGTTAAAATAGCAGACACCCAAGCTGACTGGCAGAAGTAAATGGAAAATTGTTGCAGGGACGTAAGAGGTCTCTGAGTGTGGACAGGACGCTGGAGAATCAGCTGTGGGAAAAGGGCTGCAGAAACAACCTGGGCATCCAGGCGAGATGCTGTCCCCAGAGCAGGTGGGCTCCATCCACTGTCCCATGTCACCCCTCCAAGCTGCAGAGGCCTGGGAAAAGTACAACTGGCCCTGAGGGCAGGGAGGCTGTCCTGCCCAACTTTTCAGCTTCAGCACCTGTGGCTATGCCTGGCACATGGTTCATGCTCAGTAGGTCCTGCATGAGTGGATGAGCGGGCAGGTGTTGCCTTTAGAACACGTGGTCTGTGGAATCCCACCACCTCCTTGCCACGCTCCGAGGGTTATAGGCCCCTTCTCAGACTCAGCACAGCTCCTGGGATTCTCCTGTACTTCTGGGCCCAGTGACACATCCTGCTTTTTCAATCTTCGGTAGCAGCCATCATTCCATTCCTTGGGGATGTATGAAGTCTCCTTCTGCATCAATGATCAGCTCAGCCTCTTCTCATCACTACTATAGCCAAGTTGACATGAGAAGTAGAACAACAAACAGGGGGCTGTTACCGAGCTTAGGCAGGCATGGTTACTGAACCATCTATCTTTTATCCCTGTTCCCCAGGGCTGCCATAAAAAAGCACCACAAACTGTGTGGCTTAAAACAACAGAAATTTATTCTTTCGAAGTTCTGGAAGCTAGAATTCCAAAATCAAGGTATCAGTAGGGTTCATTCCTTCTGAGGGCTCTGAGAGCGAGTCCATGCCTCCCTCCTGGTTTCTGGTGGTTACTGGCAATCCTTGGCATTCCTTGGCTTGTAGACGCATCACTCCAGTCTCTGCCTCCATCTTCACTTGGACTTCTCCCCCTCCGTGTCTGTGTCTCTGTATCCAAATCCCTCTTTCTGTCCTCTTATAATGACACTAGTCTTTGGCCTAATTTTGTGGGCTGTGGTTCCAATGACCATTTAATATTTAGACACTTTGTGGTACAATTTGGCCAGCTTGGTATATCCAAGTGTCATTGGGGGATTCCATTGATACTGTCTGAGGGGTCAAAGGAGTTTTCCCAGCCTCAGCCACCTGCTGCCTCTAGGTAGGGGAAGGGTGTCTCTGGCCTGCAGGGACAAAGATTGCTTTCTGGCACATATGTCTGGTTGTTCCACTTTTAGTAATGCTAAGATTAGTGGATTCAGGTGTTATCAACCAATCTACATCTTATAAAGTTCCTTGCCAACATTTCACCCAATGGTTTCAGCATCCATTAATGATTGGTACCTAAGTACATCACTTTAAAAGGTTTACTAAATGTATCCTTCCATCTGCATCCATTAGTTGGAATTCTCTACAAAGAACTTTCACCAACTATTCGGTTACCCTGAAAAACAGTTCATTCAGGAGAGGCAGGACAAATGCTTTGATTCCTTCCCTTTCTTTGTTGGGATCCCTAGCAACATTCAAAGATTGACGAGTAAAGTTTTCTTCTTTTAAGTATCATTATAAATTGATGGATTTTAATTCAGTCAACTCTAATTTCAGTCTATTGCATTAATTTCTTATGTAAAATTGTTCCATTTTTAACCAGTGGGAGACCCTCAAGTTGACCCCTGGGTGCCTTTGTTATGATTCCATTAATATTTGACAGCTTCTTCCTTTTCCAGCATAACCACGTGTCCCAGCATCATCTGGCGCATTTTCTGCCTCTCGTGTGGAATCAACCATTTCTCAAGGAAATGGTTTGAGTGGGAAATGGTATTTGGAGACTACAATTCAGGCGTGAAGGCCATTTATTGCTACTAGACCTTATCAGCAAATAAAGCTAGGAAACACATACTTCTTTTTAGAAAGAAACAAAAGAAATGCTGTAATGAGTTACTGATATTTCCTATTTAAATTTAATATCACAGTGTCTTCCCATTATTTCTTTGATTGTATCTCTTTCTACTTATGTCCCACCCCTAGCTTTTTATGCCTCCTGATTTTGGTTGTATGGACCCAAGACCTAAACTCAAGTGGGGGGGCTTCCCTGGTGGCGCAGTGGTTGAGAATCTGCCTGCCAATGCAGGGGACACGGGTTCGAGCCCTGGTCTGGGAAGATCCCACATGCCGCGGAGCAGCTGGGCCCGTGAGCCACAATTACTGAGCCTGCGTGTCTGGAGCCTGTGCTCTGCAACAAGAGAGGCCGCGATAGTGAGAGGCCCGCGCACCGCGATGAAGAGTGGCCCCCGCTTGCTACAACTAGAGAAAGCCCTCGCATAGAAACGAAGACCCAACACAGCCATAAATAAATAAATTAATTAATTAATTAAACTCAAGTGGGTTCAGATCTACCCCGTACTCCTCTCATCTTACTTTCCCATCTGGGCACCTTCCAGTTCTGAAATGTAATGAGAAGTCTGATATTTCCCCCATTAAAGCTTAGGTAGAAGAAATAAGATGGACTTGAGGGGATGTGGTGAAAATCTTCCTACCAGGGACCAGCTCAAGGTCACTGAACCACTGGATTCCCTAACACCAACCATTCCCTGCAAACACTCCCAGCCTTCCCAGGAAATAGCTCCTGGCAGAAATGCTTCCCCAGGGAAATCACAAGCAAAAGTAATTAAATGAGAATGGTAGTTAAGAGCATATCACGGGAGATCCCATTTCCCATAGTCCCCTGAGACAAAGCTGAGTGTTCTTCCATTCTTTCTTTTTAAAAAACCTGATCCAGGTTAAATTATGTTCCATGGCAACTTACGTCAATGGTGTTGTCATGGTTACAGGTGAACCTGAAAGTGAGCTGTGACAGCCTGGGCTCTGAGCTCTTAGAGCTGCATGTCTTAAAGAGACATCCATTTGTTTTCTTGTCCAGGCTGGAAAGGTAATGAGAATGAGTACCATTTCTCAGCAAGGCGTAGCCTGTGGACCAATGCAGGCCAGGGAGAGGTGGAGCCAAGGGCTCTTCATAATAAACATTCTCTCCAGCAGCCAGGGTGGTGTCCCAGGACACATGATACGAATTCCCCACACCTTCATGTGCCCACACACGGGGAATGGGAGAATCACTGCGTGAGCAACTCTCCAGTGGAGAAACCACGAGCCCCTCCCAGGAATTCTCCTTAGATGAAAGCTAAGCTACAATGTCTCCCTTCATCTTTGACAGCGCTGTCCAATAGAAATAGAATGCAAGCCACCAATGTGGACTACACATGTCATTTTACATTTTCTAGTAGCCACATTTTTAAAAAGTTAAAAGAAACAGGTAAACTTAATTTTAATAATTTATATTTAACCCAAGTATCCAAAATACCATTTCAACACGTAACTAATACAGAAATTAATGAGACATTTCATATTCTTTTTTTCATACTAAATCCTTGAATTCTGGTGTGTACTTTACCCTTAAAGTACTTCTCAATTCAGATGCTAAATTCTCATCGGAAATACTTGATCTATATTGTGATTTCGTAAAATTTACAGTTGAAATGGTCAAGTCACATACTCAAGTTACTCCAAGCATACTTTTAAAGTTTTTAAATGACAAATTGAGTATGTTTTACTACAATGAGGCACCACCTCACTGAGGTACCACGGTGAGAATGGCCATCATTAAAAAATCTACAAATAACAAATGCTGGAGAGGGTGTGGAGAAAAGGGAACCCTCCTACACTGTTGGTGGGAATGTAAATTGGTGCAGCCACTATGGAAAACAGTATGGAGGTTCCTCAAAAAACTAAAAATAGAGTTGCCATATGATCCAGCAATCCCACTCCTGGGCATATATCCAGATAAAACTATAATTCAAAAGGATACATGCACCCTTATGTTCATAGCAGCACTATTCACAATAGCCAAGACATGGAAACAACCTAAATGTCCATCAACAGATGAATGGATAAAGATGTGGTACATATATACAATGGAATATTACTCAGCCATAAAGAATGAAATAATGCCATTTGCAGCAACATGGATGCGACTAGAGATACTCATACTAAGTGAAGTAAGTCAGAAAGAGAAAGACAGGGGCTTCCCTGGTGGCGCAGTGGTTGAGAATCTGCCTGCTAATGCAGGGGACACGGGTTCGAGCCCTGGTCTGGGAAGATCCCACATGCCACGGAGCAACTGGGCCCGTGAGCCACAATTGCTGAGCCTGCGCGTCTGGAGCCTGTGCCCCGCAACGGGAGGGGCCGCGATAGAGAAAGGCCCGCGCACCGCGATGAAGAGCGGTCCCCGCACCGCGATGAAGAGTGGCCCCCGCTTGCCGCAACTGGAGAAAGCCCTCGCACGAACCGAAGACCCAATACAGACAAAAATAATAAACAAATAAATAAATAAATAAATAAATAAAAGAAAATCCTTTAAAAAAAAAAAAGAAAGACAAATACCATATGATATCACTTATATGTGGAAATCTAAAATATGACACAAATGAACTTATGTACAAAACAGAAAGAGACTCACAGACATAGAGAACAGACTTGTGGTTGCCAAGGGGGAAGCGGGGTGGGGAAGGGATGGATTGGGAGTTTGGGATTAGCAGAGGCAAACTATTACATATAGAAGGGATAAACAACAAGGTCCTACTGTATAGCACAGGGAATTATATTCAATATCCTGGGATAAACCATAATGGAAAAGAATGTGAAATAGAATATATATGTATATATATGTAGAACCGAATCACTCTGCAGTACAGCAGAACTTAACACAACATTGCAAACCAAGTATACTTCAATAAAATAAATTTAAAAAAAACAACCTGAGTATGTTTTAAATCTTAAGTTTAAATGAACGAAAATTAAAGAAAATTTAAAATCTCGCTCCTCGGTCTCGCCAGCCACATTGCAGGTGCTCAGTAGCCACACGTGGCTGGTCTTTACCACATGGGACAGCAGGGATCTAAGACTGCTACTCAGTATGGTCCTCAGCAGGATCAGTATCGTGTGGGAGGTTATTAGAAACCTAGGTGTTTGAGATCTGCCACAGATGCGCTGATTCAGAATCTGCACTTTCACAAAATCCCCAGATGATCCTCAAGCACATTAGTTTGAGAAGCTCTGCTAAAGGGATAAAATCAAAACTCTTAATTTGGTTTTCAAGACCTTTGGTTTTCAAGACCCCCTGCCTCCTTTTTCACTCTCATCTCCCCATCCCTCAAACCCTACCCCCGTCAAGCCCTCAGGTGAAACAGCAGGACCTGGTCCAACACCTTGATTACAGTCTTATGAGACACCCTGAGTCAGAAGTACCCAGCTAAGCTGTATCCAGATTCCTGACCCATAGAAGCAGTGAGATAATGAATGTTTGTTGTTTTAAGCTGCTAAATTTGGGGGTAATTTGATATGCAGATATCAAATACCACTGGCGATATGAGGACCCCTGCCTACTTCTCCAGACTCATTACTCCCCACTTTTATCCTGTGCTCCAGCCTTAACAATTTCTCCCATTTGCTAACAACCTCTTTGCTCTGACTCATTGGCCGGTTTTTGCATTCTCTGTTCCTTCTTCCCGATACACTCTTCTTCACCACCATCCCCCAACTCTCTTCATCTGTCCAATTCCTACTCATTATTCAACTCTCAGCTTAAACATCACTTCCTATAGGAGTCCCTCTGGGAGCACGTCCCTGAGCTCCGGGTCTGGGTTAGTGCCATCATGATGCCCATCACATCCTGTGTTGTATTTGCTTATTAGTGTCTGTCAACAGACCCCAGTAGACAGTGATCTCCACCACGGCAGGGACCACATCTGTCTTGCTCACCATTGCACTGTGTGCCCTGAAGCAGGGACAGGGTCTGGCAAATAGTAAACAGCCAATAAATATTCGTTGAGCATTATTGAGAACTAGGAAAAGAGACTGTAAAAAACTAAAAAGGACTGGATGACAGAGGACGGGCTGGAGTCATTGGCCCCAGAATAGTAATAAAACCAACGACCAAGGAGACAGAAGCTCAAAATATTTCTGAGGGTAGAGCTCATGAGATAGGAGTTCATGGGGTGTAGTTGTTAGTAAGGCAGTTGAAACTGTCCTCTGAGGTTCAGATGGAAAAGGGGGTTTCTTTCTGTGGATCCCCAGAAGTGAGAGAGGATTTAGCTTAGGCCTGGTGTGGAAGCAAAATGCACTAGGAAGAAAAGGCAGAGAAGCAAGGCCTGGGTGTTTAGTGTGATCAGAATGGGGGAAGAAGGTTGTAGGGCAGAACCTGTGGGCTGCTGTCCTTTGTTCTGAATACTTGCTTTCTGGGGTATGATTGCTTCTCCTAAGCCTGGAACACTGGAGCCTCCTCCTGAATCTCTCCAGAGATTCTGAGCCAGGTGGAATGAAGACAGGGAGAGTGGAAGATATCTGGGGAGATCAAAAAGTAGAAAGAGAAAATGAGAGAGATCGGTACAGATGCCGCTGAAGATGTGGATCCACTGAGATTGCTGGGAGCAGGGGGAGGTGGGATGTATTCCTGTTTTCACAGAATTTTCAAATAATTAAGAAACAAAAACTACAACCAATCACTACTGAAGATCAAAATGCTGAAGGAGAGCAAGATATTTGTGTACCCTGATTTGTAAATTCTGTGTGAACATTGATGAACACAAACAATCCTGTACAGGCAATAAGCACCAGCTGGCTGGAGCTGGCATAACTCATTGTCCTTGACACTGAGCCATAACAAAATGTGTCCAGATTTTCTTCAATTTATATTTTCTACCTTGATGAAAATGGTGTGATTTTTATATTGTTGCAGACCAAATCACACAGTAACTTACCACTCATTATTTGCATGGTTGATTTCATACCACTTCTACCCCACCTTCATGCAATTAGAGCAATTAGAGTGGTGTTTATCTTCTAGGAAGTTGTCCCCACCCTGGATACCTCCTTCCTTCTCCCCGATACTACATATAGCCCCACATATTTAAGTCAAAGGAAAATCTATCTGCCTGGAAGTAAGTGGAAGATAGGGAGCCAGGAGGAAATTGACGAAGAGACATGAGGCCAACAGGCCACTTTGTAATTGCTGCATTATTCTCTTGGTTGTAAAGAGAAATCATCCCCTTTAAAATTGCCTGTGCTGCTCTGCGGAGGACAGGTTAAAGGAAAGAAGTCACAGGAAAGGCCAAGAACCTCAGGGAAAAGCTTCTGGACAAGCCACCCCTCTCCCCATCACCCATCTGTCCCTGGGGGTACCAGGTGAAAGTTACCCCAGAGAAACCAGAGTGGAAACCCCAGCAGGGGCCAGTCCAACTCTCTTTTGTTTGCCCACATCAGTGGGTCTCATCTCTGGCAGCACATTAGAAACACCTGGAAACCTTGGGGGAGAGAAATGATCCCAGCCCAGAACAGTCGAATCAGAATGTTTGAGGGAGGGTAGGGCCCAGATATGGGTATTTTAAAATGTGCAACCACTGTGCTGGACCAGTGGTTCTCAAACTTAAATGTGCATCAGAATCACCCAACAGGCTTGTTAAAAAAAAAAAAAAATAGATCGTTGTTTACCAGAGCTTCTGATTCAGTAGCTCTGGGATGGGGCCCAAGTGGTGGTGGTGCTGCTGCTGTTTGAGGACAACTCATTGAAAACCATTCTCAGAAAGATACTTCCAGCGTCCAAGACCTTTTCCCTCTGGCCTCGCCTTGCCCCTCACCTCCCAGTCTGTTTCTGTGGTTACAAGCTCCTGATCGCTGGCTTCTCCCCGGATCTGACTGTAATTTGACTTCCCCAGTTTCATCCTCAGCACACCCTCCTTCTTTCCTTTCCATTAGCCCTAACCTCACTGGACCCCAGACCAGCCCAGGGATACTATTCCGTCATCAGCCCACATGACTGGAGGTTCTACTGTGGTTGCACGGATTCCTGCAATGGAAAGGAGGTTTCAGATGGGAGCGGCCGTTAATTGGGTGTTCACATCCCTGTCTTGTCACAGTATTACAACATTCTCATATCTTTCTGGTTACACTATTCCCAGAAGGCAAAAGCATTTGGAAAATGTGCAAACCATTTCTGGGTTCTTAACATGTGTCATTTGCCCAAGCTTTATGACCAAAGTCCAGTTCTGTCTATCATGGACCTCAATTTTCTGACCCATAAAATAGAGGATTGGACTGAAAGCACTGCTAAATTCTCTTTAAGCTCCATAAAATAATTTCTCTATGATCTGAGTGAGCAATTAGCTCACATTACTGGTATATTTAGACTCACCCTAATGTAATAAAATATATTAATCTTGAACAAGTAAAAACATGCACCCATGGCAACAAAGAAAATCATGGGCTTATTAAAACTAGAAAACTATAATTTAAGAGTGTCTGCATTCATCTCGAAGGCATTTAAAGGAAAGTGGTTTTGGCCAAGGCAGATGAGTCAGCAACCTCATTGCAATCTACTTGTGATTCCCGTGAGAATTGCTGTCATTTCCCGAATACTCTTCTTCCCAAGACACTCATGACCTATTGGCAGGTGAAAAAAAGCAGGTTCCAAAACAATACGCACAGTGTGACCTCACTTTGCATACTGATGTACCCATGCAGGGAAAACAGTCTGGAAGGTGATACAGCAAAAGGCTAACTGTGGTGCTCTCCGGATGGTGAAATTAAGGGTAATTTTAAATTGTTTTAGCTTTTACCGGCTTTTACTTTTGCCCACAATGAGCATATCATTACTGCTTCAATAAAGGAAACACAAAAGGTTTTTCAAAAAACCTATTATTTCCAAACTTGTACATCCTGAGTAGTATAAGCCTTGTGGAAAGGAGACTGTGTCCCAGGGGTCATTTTATCAGCAGAGCTCCAGGGGTCCTCGGCAAGAGCAGGTTGTGTTCCAGGATGGTGGGGAGGGCTGTGTGCAAGCCAGGGTTGCCTGCACAACCCACACCCACAGCGTCTGTCTACGATGCCCGCCCCACCCACCCCGGAAAAGCAAGGGATGAGTCCCCCATGTTTTTAGGCTTCTGTATATGTAGAAACTTTGATTAGATGAGGGAGTTTTTCCTGCCTTTAATTATAATGGCATCCATAAATCTTTTAAAACACTGTTTTCCATAACTAATACAAGATGCATTATGAGTTAAGTGTAGAGACTTTGAAGAATATAAAAAAGAAAGGGGTATAACTTTTTGCAGTGGTATATCTTTTTCACTCTTTGTACTTTCTTGTAAGCAGCATAAAATTAAATTTTATTTTCCTTAATCCAGTCTGATCATCTTTGTCTTTTAATGAAGACATTCATACATATATATATACACACACACATATGTAATTTTAAATTAACATTTAACTCAAACTTTTAATTAAATTTTTTTAATTTTTATTTTTAAATGTTTAAAGATGTCTTTTGACTTCCACTATTTATTTTGAGAAGTCAGCTGTCATTCTTAATATTACTTCTTTAAAGGGAATGTGGTTTTTTTCCTTTGTCAGCTTTTAAGATTTTCTCTTTATTTTTTTTATTTTTTTAAGGAGTTGATTTATTTTATTTATTTATTTATTTTTGGCTGCACTGGGTCTTAGTTGCTGCGCGCGGGCTTTCTCTAGTTGTGGCGAGCGGGGGCTACTCTTTGTTGCGGTGCACAGGCTTCTCATTGCGGTGGCTTCTCTTGTTGTGGAGCACAGGCTCTAGGCATGTGGCCTTCAGTAATTGTGGCACATGGGCTCAGCAGTTGTGGCTTGCAGGCTCTAGAGCGCAGGTTCAGTAGTTGTGGCACACAGGCTTAGTTGCTCCACGGCATGTGGGATCTTCCCAGACCAGGGCTCGAACCCGTGTCCCCTGCATTGGCAGGCGGATTCTTAACCACTGCACCACCAGGGAAGCCCTCTCTTTATTTTTGCTTTACAGCAGTTTTACTATGATTTACCTATGCATGGTCTTCTTTGTAGTTACCTTACTTGGATTTCATAGAGCTTCTTGATGCTTCTCATCTAGTTTGATGTCTTGTATCAGTATTTTTGGTTAAATACTTGGTTATTTTCTCTTCAAATATTGTTTCTGTGCCATTCTGTCTCTCCCTTCCAGAGTTCCAATTACATATATGTTAAACCTTTTGCTATATCCCATGTCTCTTAAATTTCTTCCACATTTTTTTTTTCCTTTCTTCATGTTTCATCTGGGTATTCTCTACTGGCTTACTATTTACTATTTCTCTCTTCAGATATCTCTAATCTGCTATTAAACCTACCCTTTAATTTTCCTTTATAATGTTTTTTAATCCTAGAATCTCCATTTGACTCTTTAAAAAAAAATACATTTCCTTGATAAAATTCTTCACTTTGTCATCTATTTTCTTAAACATAGTATTCACAGGAATTTTAAAGACCATGTTTGATAACTCTAATATCTGAATCACCTCTGGACATATTTTTTTAAATTTATTTTATTGAAGTAGAGTTGATTTACAATGTTGTGTTAATTTCTGCTGGACAACAAAGTGATTCAGTTATACATGTATATATATATGTTTCATATTCTTTTCCATTATGGTTTATCCCAGGATATTGAATATAATTCCCTGTGCTATACAGTAGGACCTTGTTGTTTATCCATTCTATATATAATAGTTTGCATCTGCTAATCCCAAACTCCTAATCCATCCCTTCTCCACTCCTCCTCCCCCTCAGCAACCACAAGCCTGTTCTCTATGTCTGTGAGTCTCTTTCTGTTTTGTACATAAGTTCATTTGTGTCATATTTTAGATTCCACATATAAGTGATATCATATGGTATTTGTCTTTCTCTTTCTGACTTACTTCACTTAGTATGATAATCTCTAGTTGCAACCATATTGCTGCGAATGGCATTACTTCGTTCTTTTTATGGCTGAGTTGTATTCCATTGTATATATGTACCACATCTTCTTTATCCATTCATCTGTTGATGGACCTATAGGTTGTTTCCATGTCTTGGCTATTGTGAATAGTGCTGCTATGAACATAGGGGTGGATGTATCTTTTTTTTTTTTTTTTTTAGATTTATTTGTTTATTTTTATTGATTGATTGATTGGTTGCTATGTTGGGTCTTCGTTTCTGTGCTAGGGCTTTCTCTAGTTGCGGCAAGTGGGGGCCACTCTTCATCGTGGTGCGCGGGCCTCTCACCATCGTGGCCTCTCTTGTTGCGAAGCACAGGCTCCAGACGCGCAGGCTCAGCAGTTGTGGCTCACGGGCCTAGTTGCTCCGTGGCATATGGGATCCTCCCAGACCAGGCCTTGAACCCATGTCCCCTGCATTAGCAGGCAGACTCTCAGCCACTGCGCCACCAGAGAAGCCCAGGGGTGGATGTATCTTTTTGAATTATAGTTTTATCTGGATATATGACCAGGAGTGGGATTGCTGGATCATATGGAAACTCTATTTTTCGTTTTTTGAGGAATCTCCATGCCATTTTCCACATGGCTGCACCAATTTACATTCCCACCAACAGTGCAGGAAGGTTTAGGGAAACCTATTTTTTAAACTGCATTTCACTTAATCACTAATGAAGTTATGTTTCCGATTATTTACTAGTCACTTGTATTTTACTTTCTGTGAGTGGTCTTTTTCTTTTGAGATGTTTGTTCTTTCCTTGTTAATTTGTTAGAGATCTTTGAATCTAATTAGTGTAATCAGTCTTTTCGTTGTCAGCTATGTTGTAAATGTTTTCTTCCAGCCTGTCATTTGTCTCTTGACTTTGGTTACGGAGTTTTTTGCCAAGTGGTGAATTTTAATTTCCATGCAGTCAAATCTGTTTATCTTTCCCTTTAAATCTTCTGAGTTTCATGCCTTCTTAGAAAGGCTGCCACTATTTCAAGATTATTGAAACAATCTCCTATGTTTTTTTCTAGTATTTATACAGCATATCTTTTACATTTACTCTAAATCTATATAAAATTTATATTTGAGAATTTGGTGAGGTTAGGGATCTAACTTAAGTTTTATTCTTCCCCCTCAAAAATAGTCAGTTGTTCCAACACCATTAGTCAACAGTCTATTCTTTCTCAACTGATCTGAAAGTATACTCTTGCAATATACTAAATTTCCACATGTACTGAGGTCCATTTGTAAACTCTCTTCTGTTCTACTGATTTTTTCTTTCAGTTCTGGCATCAATATAACACTGTTTTAATTAAAGTTATGTTATTATTTTGCTATTTGGTAGGGCAAATTCTCATTTTTTTTCTACTTTAATTCCCTTCTTTGCTATTTTTGTGCATTTTTCTTTAATATGATAGTGTCAATGAAGCATGCCACCCCCCTCCCATTGTCCTCAAAAATCCCATTGGTGTTTTGACTGGGATTGTAATGAATTTATAGATTAGTAGGATTTTGACTCATTTGCAATATTGAGTGCTCTCATTCAGGGATATGGTTTATCAATCCATTTGTTTTTTTATAACTTCTAGTAAAATATGAAAGTTTTCTTCAACAAACTCATTTTATAAGATACTTTATAATTTTTACTGCTATTGAGAATGAGTTATTTTTCTTGATTAGATTTTTTTCTAGATAGATTTCTAGATGCATATCAGAGTTTTTAAGTAAAAATAATATTTTCAAATAATAATAATTTTACATTTTTTGTTGCACAATGTGCATATGTATGTGTGCATGTTATATTATCTTCGATTATTTTTGTCATCTTACTACTTTGGTTGGGATCTCTGGAGGAAAGATGAATAATAGCAACAACAGCAAGTATCCTCATCTTATTCCTTACTTTAATTAGAGAACACCTCTGGAGTTTCACCACTGACTATTATTAGGGTTAAAGAAATAGTTTCTGATAAATGTCTTTCATTAAGTCAAGTTAATTTCTTTTTATTCTTAGCTTACTGAAAGAATTTTTCAAAAATCTAAAGTAGGGATTGAATTTTATTAAATGCCTTAATGTCTATAGAACATACAGTTTTTCTCATTTATTTTCTAATGCTGAGTCATCTTTACATTTCGAGAATAAAACTATTTGGCTGAGGTATATTAGGAATGATAGGGTTTAATTTGCTAATATTTTATTTAGAATCTTTGCATATATATTGATATACGGTCTAAGGTCTTTCTTTTTTGTGTGCTCCATGGCTGTCTTACTATTAAAGTTAAGCAGGCCTCATGAAATAAATTTTTTTCATCTTTTTAATGCTCTGGAACAACTGACATAGGAATCATGTACTTCTCAAAGGTTTGACAGCACTCTCCCATAAAACCAACTGGGCCCTGTGCCTTTCTCTAGATCTTTTATGACCTTTCTAAGGTGCTTCCAACCCAGCATGGGAGAGAGGAAGTTGGGGGCCTATCATCAACTTTCATGCCTGGCATATTCAGCAGGCATGGGAATGCAGATGTGTCCTGGGCAAGATTTAGGCCTTTGGAAGAGGGAGTATGGCTTCCGATGATTCAGGTATTTCTCTTAAGATCACCAATACATTTGTCTTCCTTTGACTTCTTGAATTTTCTCCTCTTTTTCTTGGTACTTTCCAAGGATACTCTTATCAAGTGATGCTGCCCTCCCTGGACTCAACCATTTTTCACTTTAACAGCCCTTGCTCTGCCTTCTGGCTAAAGTGTCCCTTCCCTCCCTCCCGCTTGATGGATCTACACTCAGCCAGAGGTGGGATTGAGACAACTGTCACCCTAGAAAATGTTAAGGAGAAAGGAATGTGGAGAAACATTTCACTGCCAAAGCAGAGTTAGGGCTCCCATGTTAGGTAGATGAGACTCATTCTACCTTTGTGACTCAACCTGCCCCTTTCAAGAAACAGAGCTAATACCGTCTCACTGCTGAGAGACTGAATATACTAACAGACAATGGCCAGACATCTATGACAACAGAACTCTGACCCACAAGCTCTGCAGCCATCAGCTCAGGAAGTCAAACCACAACATCTGCAGCAATCGGCGCAGAATGGTCAGGACTTGACCATAACTGCCAGCTTCACTATTGTTTGTCCCCGCTTTCAACTCAAGACCAACCAGAGAAAGTCAAATATGCTCCCCTAACCAAGCACATAGGATGTCCCTCTTCAAGTTTGCCAACCTGCAGCTCCCCCTGCCCACGGCCTCCAATCAGGGCATCCCTGAAGGCTTCCCTGTTTTCCACTAGAAAGTCTTCCCACTCCTCAGTCTGCCTTGGAGTCTCTGCCGAAAGCAAGTGACGGTACTAACTGCCTTGCTAGAGCAGGCTCTGAATAAATAGCCTCTATCTGGGTGATCTCATCTGGGTGGTCTTTATTTCCACACTGCTTGCGCATGAGGCTTAAACAAAGTTCGAGGGTAATCTAGGTGAAGGCAGCTGGCCAGCGACCTACAGAGAGGCGACTGAGCCACGCCTCAGAGCAGCTTCCCTTTACATTGAAATAGGTCTGGGTGGCTGCCTGGGAAAGGAGAGGAAATCTGCCCAGCGTGCGGGTTGGCTACTGTGTGTGTGTGTGTGTGTGTGAAGTTTCTCTGGACACCAAGCCAGAAGCTTTCTCTCCGTGAGCAAGGCCCCAAGTTTCCAGCACGCACTTTTGCGTCCTGATGCGGACAGGTCTCTTCAGCACAGGAAGGGGGACACAGGGCAGGCCCCACCTCGGCTACTCTCAGATGAGAATGGCTCCAGTTTGGGGGTAGAGGCCTCTCAATGTGCTGGTCTTCAGCAGGTGTCTCTTGAGTCCCTACCTTCTGCCTCTGAAAGCCTTTTTTTTTTCTTACGTATCCTTAAAATTTTTTTTTAATATTTTTGATTTTCAGAGGACTGGACTTGGATGCAGGAGTTTGGGGTTCAGATCTGGGCTTGGCCACAAATGCTTCCGAGCACTGGCTATAATAACCACGGACATTTACTGAGCGATGACTACACGCCAGGTACTGTGATCCTGTTTACATGGATCAAGGCATTTGACCTCACCGCCATCGATGGGTAGGCGTGATGATTGCTATCCCTATTTCGCAGATAAGGCACAGAGAGGTTAAGTGACTTGCCCAAGGTCACCCAGCTGGTAGGTGGAAGGGCCAGAATTCAAGCCCAGGCAGGAACTGTGCTAGCAAGCCTTCAACCCAGGACCACCACTCAAAGGCACTCCCACTGCCCTCCCCGCCACTCTGACAGCTCCTCTTCCTCTAATCCCCTTGGGTTCAGAGCTGATGGCGAGGCAGGGCCACTTCCCTGGAGTGTGAGCAGCAAACGGTGACGCTGGCCAAGCACATTCAAATGTGTTTGACTCCCTCCCCATTGCTCTTTGCTTTTTAAAATCTGCTCCATCTGTGAACTGTGTCCCTTCTGCAAACTTGAAACTTCATGCACTTTTTATCCTCTTCAAAACACACTCTCAGCCTCAGCGCGTGCTGGGGCTGCTTGCCCCCCGTGCCTCCCCAGCCATTACCTCTGGAATGAGAGCAATGTGCCAACGGAAGCAAGCAGCAGGGGATGGTGAATCAGGATGTTCCCATCAACCTTGGAGAGGCTGCCCGGCCAGGACCCGCGATGCATCTGCAGTGTGGGAGTCGCAGGGGTCTGCTCAGCTGCAGCTGAATCAGCCTTAAGAGAGGCCGGCGGAGGGGCTCTGTCGAGGCCATCACTGGCCGAACCGCGGGCCTGACCCTGTTCCTTGGCACTTCACCCCCAAAGGGTAGTCCAGGGAAAATGATGGCGTTTCCAAGCAAGAGAGGCTGATGATTCACAACCCTCTAGATGCAATTCCAACAACCCCCAAAGCCCTGAAAATCGAAAGCTTTTTCATATGTTTGGTGCCAAAACTCATGTCCCACTCAGCACGAATATGCATACAGTTCACTGCGGACATCCCAGTGTGTTTGGTTATTGGGTGTAATCTCAGACCCTGCTGAGAATATTGCGTAATACACGGTATAGGCACCAGATTACCTTCTGAAAATTTCAGAATTTGGAATCACATTTGCCCTCCAGGGTTTGGGTATGGATTCTGGACCCGTAATGACTAATATATCACACATCCGGCATGGTGCTAAAGGTTTACACAGATGATTTCCTGAATGCCTTCCAACAATCCCAGCTGTATCATCCTCACCCTACAGATGAATAACTCTCAGCCAGTGACCAGGATATTCATCTAATGCACAGCTTTGCCTCAGGGACTCCCAATCAGCCTGGCACAACTCATATAAACAAACTACAGCCCGAGCTCCCACCTCCCCAAGGCCCCCTTTTCTTCTCTCCGCAGGAGTCAGACCGGCATCACCATCTGCCTGCGAAGAAAAGGCTAAAACTCCTTCTCCTTCTCTGAGGACGAATTTGATAGTGAGTTAATTTTCTAGCTCTGTTGCCATGGAAGCCGGATAAATGTCGGGTGTGGTATTCAAATATGACCTCTGATCTGGACTGGAACGACCCTGAGTGAACTAAACTATCTGGCAGGACACCGGAGCTGAGGCTTCCCTGAGTGCGATAACTCCTATAACCAGGCAGGTTCCTCGCGGGACCCTGGGAACTTACTTGACTATGGGCTGTTTAGAAGATAATGGTTCCTATGGGGCTTCTAAGCCAAAGTGGCCCCCACAGCTACCAATGGGGGTGCCAACTCCTTACCCTTGAGCAATCACTTGGGGAAGAGGGTAATAGAACGGCCCCTGGACTGGTGTGAGGACTCCTCCTGTGGAAGAAGTCACTTGATGCAGCCGTGCTGGCTTTCTGAGCATCTTGTGTTATGTCCTTCTAAATGAATCCGACGCCGGGTGTGTGTACCATAGTCTCATGTGTCTGAATGTCTAGTGACGCCTAAGCAGACTCTGGCAGACACCGATCTTCCTCCCCACAGCCCTCTCCCACCTACTTCCAGGCTTTCATCCCACACAGATGGAAATGGGATACTCATCCCTCATCAGGATGAAATCCAGCCAGCCTGCCTTGCCTCCCAGGCCTCGATGCCTTCCCCTTCGCCACATCTCCTTGGCTGACAATCCGGATGAAAGGGCATCTAGGTATTGACTACAACCCCCCTTCCCACCGTCCAATAAAAGACTTGACTGAGATGTTTATAATCATTTAATGAATGTTCCAAACACACACTTCATGGGGCTAGAGGTGAATTTCACGATGACGGAAGCTGATGTACCACCCACCCAAACGACCACGATTACTAGCAGTTTCCAGAAACCCGACACCAACCAGAAAGATGCCGTAGGAAACAGCATGATCACTTAGCCAAGGAGGTTCTTTGGGATTCTTACTCTCCTCTTCCTCCTCCCCTTAAGGACCTTCTCCAGGGTATGGATGCTCAGGATGAGAGAAACTGGGGGGGAGGTCCCATCACACCTGTGCAAAGAGGCGTGCTGAGAACCCCACACCTCCGATGCAACAAGATGACCCGAGGCACAGGCCTCCTCAATAAATAAACAATTCCCAGAAGCCACCCCTGGGAGCTGGCGGGCCCAGGGACACCAAGCCTGAGTAGCCACCCTCCCGAGCCCTGGCCGGACCGCTCGCTACGTGTTGCACACCAGCACGTCTGCAAAGGGTCCCTGGAGGGTCTTGTTGAAGATGCAGCGGACCCACACCAGGTAGGTAGTGAAGGGCTTGATGTTCTCGGTGAAGGTGTGGTTCTGCAGGGCCAGGACGTAAGGCACATAGGTGTTCTCCCCCTGCTCCTGGACCCACACCTCATACTTCACCTCCCTCACCTTCAGGTACTTGAGGTTCCACGGGATCTGCCAGGAGACGCTGAGGCGGGCCTCGGAGGCGCCCTGCACCGACGCCTGGCACCGCGCCTCCCGCACCTTGCCGGGGTACAGACTGACCGTCCACTTCTGCTTCCTCGGCCCCGGCCGGCCCTTCACCACGCGCCGTATGGTTTGGATGAGCGACGGGATGTCCACCTTGGTGTCCTGGTAGATTCGGAAGAGCCACTCAGGGTTCCGGCAACAGAGGTGCCGCGGGACCTCCCGGCTTTGCAGGATCCGGGCCTGCTCGGCCCGGTCTAGGTGGGTGATGCCCCCCTGGTCCCAGGGCCGCTCTGGGTGCGTGACCGTGTTCTCTGGCAACGTGTTCCGCCAGGCTACGTACTGGAGGTCCATGCCGGGCAGCGTGGCCAGTGTCTTATAGGGGGTGTAGTGGTCAGGGTTGACGGCGTAGGGAAAGAGCTCCACCACGGCTGCCCCGCGGGGCAGGAAGAGGGCAGTGACCAGCTGGGCCCCGTGCATGCTGACCAGCATGGAGGCGTTGCTGACCAGCCGCACCACGTCTGCAAAGGCGTGGTCCTCCAGGGACACCGTCAGGGTCTTCATCTGAAACTCCCGGGCCAGTGCCAGCAGCAGCTCTGCCTCATTCAGAATGAGTCTGTCCTGGGTGCGGCTGAAGACCAGGAGGTACTCCTCGCCCAGGGGGCTGCCTGCGTGGCTCACGTTCAGCTTTTCCGTCAGGAACCTGGCAAACTGCCGGATCTCGTTGCCCGAGACGAGGATGTTGGCCTTTGGGCCCTGGGGCTGGACGAAGCCATACTGGTACCAGGTGGTGATCTTGGAGAGGCCCACGAAGGCATGGGAGAAGCACAGCAGCCGGCCCAGGGCCTTCAGCTGCGCCCGCAGGAGGGGCTGCTTGGGGCTGAGCAGCTTGTAGAGGTCAAAGTGGGCGCCCTCGCCCCAGCCCTCCATGAAGAAGAGCCGGGCCTCGCGGGCCAGGCCGGGGAACTGCCGCAGGGTGTAGAAGAGGGGCAGCAGGTCGTCGTGGAAGACGTGCATGAGGTTGTCAGGGTTGAAGCGGTTGGCGATGAGGGCCACGTCAGGCACGAACACCGGCTTGGGCATGAAGCGCAGGGCGGCGGCCGGCAGCTCCACGAAGTTGAAGTACTGGGTGTTGTGGTCCTCCACGGTGGACAGGTCGAGCAGGGCCGGCTGGAAGCGCCGGGAGCCCAGGCTGGGCAGCATCACGGAGGCGTTGCCGTGGAAGAAGATGAACTCCTCGGCCTCGCTGGAGTAGCAGAGCCACTTGAAGCGGCAGAGGCGGTCGGTGTGCGTGCGGCCGGTGCACACCATGTGCGAGCCACCCTCCGTCAGGATCCGCAGGGCCTTCGCGTAGTCGATCCGCATCGCCGGGGCGGGCTCCGGGGCTCGGCTGCCGAGGGCCAGCTCCTCCTCCAGGGAGGCCGCATGCTCGCGCAGCCGCACGTGCTTCCACAGCACGGCTGCCAGCACCGACACCAGGAGGGCGTTGAGCACCGCCGAGAGGTGCATCCTAGCGCCGCGGCGAGGCCCTAGTGAGACGACGGCCCCTGGGAAGCACCTCGGGCGTGGCGGGCTTTACCCATCCCTGCAGGCACCCGGAGGACCAGCAGAGGCCTGCGGGAGGAGAGAAGGAAAAGGAAAAGGTGTCTGCATGGTGTCTGGAGTCACCCCGAGCGCCCGCTCTGCGCCAGGCATTGCGCTGGGCTCTGCTACGGCACTGGATCCTTGCATCGTTCTGCACATTTGAAGATACGGTAGGCTAGACCGTTGTTCAAAAATATTCACTCCCCTCCCTCCCCTGCTGCTTCCATGGGGGAATATACATCCCTGCACCTGGACTTTGGGCGTGGCCACATAACTTGCTTTGGCCAATGAGATGTTAGCAGACAGGACATATCAGGGGCTTGAAAAGTGCTTGTGTGACTGTCTTTGCCCTCTTTATACTTAGGATGTTGCCATGAGAAGACTGTGTTCAGCCTAACTTCCTGGTCCCAGGAGAAGAGACCTGTGTGCAGAGCACAGCTGCTCCAGCCATGCTCAGTCTGGCTCAGCTGACCCCCAGGTTTGTAATTGAGTCCAGCCAAGATCATCAGAACCACCGGTCAAACCCAGCCAAGACCAGGCAACACAGAGACATGTGAGCTGAGTAAGTGCTTCTTATTGTAGGTCACTGAAATTCTGGGGCTGTTTGTTATGAAGCACTGCTGCAGCAAAAGATAACCAGCAAAGGTATCTGTGACAAGCAGCCTCAGGGAAAATCCCCATTAAGGGCCCGACATTCCTGGTACTGCAAGGTAAGGACTTCACCTTACCATGGGCACATACGGGACAGAAGGCCTGTGAGCTCAGTTCCCAGGCTGCACACCAGGACCCCGCATGCCCCTTCTCAGGACACGTGGCACACATGCATGGGGGAGATAGGGAACATCTGCTCTTGCTTAAAGCTCCTGTTTGGAAATCACGCCTGCTGGTTTTTAGATCTCCATGAAAAGATGGGTAGAAACTTGTCCCCTCAGTGGTCCACTAAGGGAACTGTGTCTGAATATCACCACTGACAATGGTTTTGTATACTGAGGCAAAACCTCCAAAGGGTTAAACTTCCTGTCCCACATACACACACCTACAGGGAGGCCTGGCTGAGCTGTGGGCATTTGCTCCCATTTTTTCCATACCACCAGGAAGGGTATCATACCTGCTCTGAGGCCCAGGACTGTTCAAACGATCGAAGAATCTCACCCTCAGCCCTCACAGGAACAGCACGGGTAGCACCTGACACCAGCCATGGGGTGAGAGAATAGGGCATGGGCAGCTGCCTTCTTAGCTGGCTTTTGACTGCACCTTCAGTCAGCCCTGTTCATCTCTAGGGCAGGGTCTCTATAAGCCCAGAAACCCCGTAGCTGAGAAATCTGTTTAAGCATCAGTCAGCGTTTCTCAGTCTTTTCAAACCCATGCACCCACTAATAATACAGAGAAACTCTTTCATGCCTCAAACTGACCTGTAAAGTCCAGCATCCCCTTCCCCCAAGAATCTCTCACACACAAGACTCTCTTCTGCAATATCTGGTCCCCAAAACAACAGGATTTCATCAACTTCTACCTTCTGAAGTTCATATTTTATATCTATATCTGTAATATGTAAAATAATATTGCTGCATATACTTTTCCAAATATATGTGTCCCCATCTAGAAATTCTCCACCCAGCCTCACCAGCTAAGAACTACTTTGCTATAAGGTTGAACCACGTTAAATTGCTGATAGTTGACAATTTCCGACCAGCGTCCTACGGTCCCGCCACGGGAACCAACTATCCTTACCACCACTGTGGTACAGACAGTACCAAGGCGGCTCGAGAGAGAAAACCTGGTGTACCCAAATAGGGGAGAAGAGACAGATCTCCCTTACAGAACTCCAGTTAATAAATGTAGAAGCAATGATGGAAAAAGAAAATCACCATTTGGCAAACATCACAGCAATAACTGTTTCAGGCAAGATCCACTGATGGATGCTAAAATTAGTGGGTGAAAGTATGATGAGAAGCAGGAAATCTGCATAGTCTCCAAGTATCTCCCTATGAGGTACATATTAATGACAAAGGTAAAAATAGAAATTTTACAGCAGAGAAGCTTGGCAGACATCCCCTGAACCAAATAATCAACATTAACATCACCCGTAATAATATACTGACCTCGTGTACCCCTTGATATGATGTGCTGAGAAGGGTACCTCATTTCTGGAGCCTTCTTGCCCAAACTACATAACTTCAATCTATATTTCTAAATGGGGAAAACTTGGTTCTAGCTCCAGTTCTAGCTCTGAATATGGTCTATAGATTAGTTAATAAAGAAAACATTAAACTCAAATTGAAGGATATTCTACAAAATACCTGACCAGGACTCTTCAAGAGTTAAAGTCATAAAAGACAAGGGAAGACTGAGGAGGTCCCAGATTGGAGGAGAGTAAGGAGGCAAGACAACTAAATGCAATGTGGACTCCTGGGCCAGAAAAAGGACATTAGTAGGACATTGGCAGAATCTGAATAAGGCTCATGGTACAGTATCAAGCCTGTGTTAATTTCCTGGTTTTGATACTTATACTGTGGTCGTGTAAGATGTTAACATTAGGGGAAGCTGAGTGAAGCGTTTTTTGTAACTTTGATGTAAGTCTCAAATTATTTCAAAATAAAAAGTTATTAAAAAATTAGATAACTTAAGAAACAAGAGGACATAAGTATTTATAGGTAAAATAACATGTATGTGGTTTGTTCTAAAATACTCCAGCAAAAAAGGCATGGAGAGAGATGGAAGAAGACAGTAGAATATTGGTAGTTGAAGATGATGATGGGGTCTTTTTTTGATCCCTTTTGAGTTTGTTTGACATTTTGCATAAGGAAAAGTTAAAAAGGAAACAAAGAATCAAATAGATCACTATTACAAAATGACAGAATACTGGATAGTGGATGAGTAATAAATTAATGCTCAGAAAAAATAATAAAATAAAATAAAGCTTTCCCTGGAGGGAGGGGAGGCAGAAGGGCGTGGCACGAGCTGGTGCATGTTTTGCCCTGACCGTAGACAAGAACGGCGTCCAACAGCAGCTAAGGCTAAAACACACACCCGGGGAACATCAGAAAGCAAGACCCCCAGGAAATGAGGAAAGACCCACCTCCAACCTGAGCAGGCATCTGGGCCCCCAGGTACTCACCGCCTCTCCAGTGAGCATTCTGCTACCTGCCCCTCGCCCAGGTGTCCTCGTGGTGAAAGGCAGGCTTGGCAGCAGGTGGGGAGGTGGAGCAGGGGCCACAGGCAGGCAGGAGGACCGGGGGGCTGTGTGTGTAGCAGCCCATCCCAGTTAAGTCACTGAGCTTGGGGGCCTTGGGGCAAAGCTTATGGGAACCAGGGAACACGGGGGTAGGGGCCTCGTGAGACCAACAGGCAACCAGGCAGAGACCAGCCTTAGGGCCTGGGGAATGGGAAGGACGGCTTCTAGTCAGATGGTAAGTCCTCCACCCACCCCCAGGCCCTGCCGGAACAGCGCTGACAGAAGGCAGGACACATACAGACTCGCCCACGTGGACCTCTCATGGACGCTTCAGGCTTTCCAGTTACCCTTCCAAGAGGGAAAATGGGAGAAAAGGTTTGCTGGGGATGGACAGAACATTTCCCTAGAAATAAAGCATGGTGGTTAAAGCATGGGGCCCTGAGGTCAGATTGCCTGGGTTTCTAACTTTACCACTTACGGGCCAAGCAGCCTGCGCCAACATCTGATGGGAATGCCAACATCTGATGGGAACGGTCACGTAAATCCCCCAATCCCATCCTCCCCACATGAGATGGCCCAGAGGCGTCTTCTACACTGGCTCCCAGAGCTCCTAATGGATTAAGTGGATTACACAGTTGCCCGCAGTGGGAACTAGCCTTCTTCCCCACCCTGTCTCCTTTCCCCACTGCCCTGTTCATGTGTATTGCGATCAAGTGCAAATAATCTACTTGCACTTGAATCCTTGTCTCAGAATCTGCTTCTGGGGGAATGTTAATTAACACAGATATTATTGTATTTTGCCCCTGTGGAGACAGATGGAAAGCTGCCCTTGTACTCTCCCCTGCTGTGAAACAGCCAAAGTGTGGTAGTGAGAAAGCCAACAAGAACTCAGGCAGTCACTGCTTATCATAAAGTCCTTCCAGCCTGTTCCCCACGGTCCCCCCTCTGTGTCTGTCCACCCCCCCACCCCCAATTGCACCGCAGCAGCCCGCAGATGCCTGGAGAACAGAAAGATCAGGCAAAATCCTTAGAAATGTTTTCAAAAGATAACAGATGGAGACAAAGAGTACACTAATCAGACCCCTGGCTCTAAAGAAGCCAAGATTCTCCTAAGTCCTGTCTGCTGGCCGAGGAGATACAACTTCTCTGGACCAGGTACCAGGCTGCTGGAAGAGGAGGGCGGTGTCCCTGCTGCCTTCCCCGGTGGAGTCTCGTTACGGAGGCAGATTAAGAGCAACGCTGGCCAGGGGCAAGGAGGCAAATAAAAGGGGCCAACTCAATGGCCCTGGAGACACCTTCTCTGCTTGCGGTGCCGAGGGCTGACTACAGAACTGTGTTCTTTGGAAATAAACTTGTTACATGGAAAAGACAGTCCCTCTTGGACTTCTAAGGTGTGGCATCAATAGCTTGGATGGTGTTGTCTTCAGCACACCTACTCCCTGGCCTGGGGGTCCCAGGAGGGGAGGGGCCTGTCACTTATTATGAGCAGACCACTCTGGTCTCAAGTTACCTGTCAAGCCACTCTGTCCCAAAGCCTGGTCTGGAGCAGGGGACCCTCTCCCAGGAGAGGTAAGTGGCAGGGAGACCAGGGGAGGACGGCCATGCTAAGACAGAACAAGGCCTCAAGGCTTACAAAGGGCACGTGCCCAGAGCACCTATCTTCCAGCAAGGAGGCAAGCTCTGAACAGATCCCCAACCCCTCCTGAGGCCTGGTTCTGTGGCACGTGGTGGAAAGCCGTGCCCTTGAGTCGTCCATGACATAGGTCCTGAGATTCCCTCCTTCATTCCCTTGACAACAGGCTCGGTTAGAGGTGGGCAGGCAGGGCGCTGACCTTACGTAACTACCACTATGACACAGCCAGCAGCCGAGCAGGATGGAAGCCAGCCACGGCACTCCTCCCCCTCCGGGGGGCAGCCCTGGCGGGGTGCGGGGCAGGGCAGCCTGAACTTCCCGTTGACTCACCCAAAGGAAGATATGTCCATATGTCCACCCATTTCTATCTATATCTATTCATGAACCTGAGTCCAAAGACTTAGGAGAACATGCAGAAAACGGGAGTGAGGCTCTGCATCAGCCTAAGTTAGAGTAGGGTATGAGCAAGAGATACAAACATTAAAAAAAAAAAAAAAGACACCCCCGTCCTCAAGGTTCTCCCTGTGGCAGAGGAGACAAGAGGCTGCTGTGAACACCTGACGTGGCGCAGCTGTCAGAGAGGCAGGGAACGCATTCTCGGGAGCGCTAACGGAGGAAGCATCTTCACTGCTGGGGGTGAGGCCAGGCCCCCACTGCTAGACGCGCTCCTCCTGCCCCATGAATGTCAGAGAGGCCCTCAGTACAGGCGACAAGCTTTCCTTGTCCAGTGGGACCAGCCCAACCCCCCTTCTGGTCACTTCCTGGGTCCTCCTGATTAGACACTCATTTGGCCTTTGCTTAAAGATCTGTTTCCCACTGGTCTCCCCCAAAAGACTCCCTAGAGGGAGAGCATCGTCAGGTGGGTGAGAGAAGAGTCTGCTTAGGAAGCTGGGAACCCTGGCAGCTTTCCCACACCACGGAGAAGGGCATTCAGTCTGGGCGAGTGCAGGTGTCAGGACACACACAAGACGGCAGAGGAGATTTCAAGCCTCCTTCCTCATGGTGGTGGTCAAGAATTCTTCCCAGGCTCTTGCTCACGCTCACCTTCCTTCAGACTACATGTGAGCTGGCTTTATGATCTTGGCATGTCCGTCCGCCACCTTAAGTCTCAATGGCCTCATCTGTACAATGGGAAGAATAACCTCCTCGGGGCGTTGTAAGAATAAGTGAGCTAAAGCATGTAGAGTATCTAAACAGGCCTCAAAGCACATCAGCTGTCATAATTGTATTTCCATTAGGGCTCCTAAAATTAACAGTGAACGAAAAACAGGTGCCAAACTGTATAGCCTCAGACCAATTCCCAAAAGGGCTGAACCCCCAACTGCTTTGGGAAGCACCCTCACCACCTCCCAGCTTTGCTCCGTCTTCCTAATGACTTGTTTCCTTTCTCTGTGAAGATGGCCCCATAAATTTAGAAGACGCTTCTGCTTGGTCTGAGCAGCCGGTTTCCAGTACAAAATTAACATGCAGAGCCCCTGCCACCCTCAACATTTTATGCTGGCAGGGTACTTAAAAACGATTTGTGCATTTCCTCATTTAATCGGAAAACCAACATCTAAGCGGCTAGCAAAGCACCAGTAACATTTTCCCCATCTCACAGATCAGGACACAGAGGCGAGGAGAAGCTAAGTAATGTGTCCCAAGGCCCTCGGCTTGCATGGAAAGGCGTCAGGATTTGAACACGGAGCGCGTAAGCACTGTCTACACTAACAGCCCAGGCACCCCTGGGACCTCATCTTCTCTGCATTCAGGGCAAAGAGGTCCCGGGGACTCAAACATCACCACGTTTGTCATTCTCTGCTTCCTCTACCTCAGGCTCCACATTTAGGACCCAATGGATATGGGGCACAAAGAGCTTACTGGCTCAGCCAGGACAAAGAATGATAGAGCAAGAATGTTTTTCAATGGTATATTTTTAGTGTTAGAATATTTTCATCAGAAATGTACTCTAGCCACTATGGAGAACAGTATGGAGGTTCCTTAAAAAACTAAAAATAGAACTACCATACGACCCAGCAATCCCACTACTGGGCATATACCCTGAGAAAACCATAGGTCAAAAAGAGTCATGTACCAAAATGTTCACTGCAGCTCTATTTACAATAGCCAGGACATGGAAGCAACCTAAGTGTCCATCATCGGATGAATGGATAAAGAAGATGTGGCACATATATACAATGGAATATTACTCAGCCATAAAAAGAAATGAAATGGAGGTATTTGTAATGAGGTGGATGGAGTTAGAGTCTGTCATACAGAGTGAAGTAAGTCAGAAAGAGAAAAACAAATACAGTATGCTAACACATATATATGGAATCTAAGGAAAAAAAAAAAAAAAAGGTCATGAAGAACCTAGTGGCAAGATGGGAATAAAGACACAGACCTACTAAAGAATGGACTTGAGGATATGGGGAGGGGGTGGGGTGAGATGTGACAGGGTAAGAGAGTGTCATGGACATATATATACTACCAAATGTAAAATAAATAGCTAGTGGGAAGCAGCCGCATAGCACAGGGAGATCAGCACGGTGCTTTGTGACCGCCTGGGGGGGTGGGATGGGGAGGGTGGGAGGGAGGGAGATGTGGGAGGGAGGAGATATGGGAACGTGTGTAAATCTGTAGCTGATTCACTTTGTTATAAAGCAGAAACTAACACACCATTGTGAAGCAATTATACTTCAATAAAGATGTTTTAAAAAAAACAAAAAAAACTTAAGATTTACACAATTTTCTTCATGTGAAAAAATAATAAAAATTTTAAAAACTTTGAAAAAAAAAAAAGTTCAAAGTTCAGCTGGGCATCTGAGACAGGAAGGGTACAATAAATTTTTAAAAAGTCTCCAAAAAAACAAAAAGAAATGTACTCTACTTAAGTTTGGTAGATATAAGATGTTTATCTAGCTATTGTTTCTTTAATTTTGCTGACAAGTCAATACATAGAAGAATGGGTTCAAGCTAAAAAAAAAAAAAAAACAAGAATATTTTTCAAAAGAAATGAGAAAAAAGAAATAAGGGATTAAAAACATGCTTAAAACAGCCCTCTAGAAACTGAGACAGATAGAGGATACTGCCAATTCACCCCCCAAAAACTGCTTTACTCAGCTCCTAGACCAGATACGTACTATCAGATTCCCGCAGACGGCAAATCCTCCTTTTCCGGGATTCCTCCAGGAAGCACCGGAGGAAGGTGCTGATGCTGCCGCCACACCTGCAGACACACTAAGCGCCGGGCAGGAGGAGCCACCACTGTGGAGGCTGCCGTCCGAGGCTGCTCATCCCGCACTGGGTGCAGACTCCACTCCTGGGCGGCCCTGCCCGGCTCCAGACACAGGCACAGAAAAGCCATTCACAAGGGCCCCGGCATCTGATAAGGAGTACAAGCCTCAGGAATTCTAGGCCTAGAGCGGGGGGTACAGACTCACATGCTTACTAAGGCCAAGAGCCAATGGGGAAAGTGAAGCCAGGAGCGAGCAGTGTGACCCGGAGACCAAACGCCCAGGTTAAAGTTCAAGCTGACGAGGGCCTGGCAGGAAAGCGGCCTGGTGGTACCTACTAGTATTAGTCTGCTCTGGCTGCCATAACCAAGTACTACAGACTGGGTGACTTAAGCAAGAGAAATTTATTTTCTCACAGTAGTGGAGGCTAGAAGTCCCAGATCAAGGTGTAGACAGGTTTGGTTTCTCCTGAGGCCTCTCTCCATGGCTTGCAGACGGACACCTTCTCACTGTGTGCTCACATGACCTCTTTGTGCGCGCTGGAGGGAAAGAGATCTCTAGTCTCTCTTCTTCTTGTTATTAGGACACCAGTCCTATTGGATTAGGGCCCCACCCTTATGACCTCATTTAACTTTAATTACCTCCTTAAAGGTCCTTTCTCTAAATATAGTCACATTGGGGTTTAGGACTTCCACCATGAATTTGCAAGGACACAATTCAGGCTGTAACACTACCCTTCTGGTTTTTCCAGAGAAGCCAGAAATCCATTTAAAATGTGAAATGTCCTAATCTGTAATTTCTGGCAACTATTCAACTTGAGTGAAGATGACAGGTAGGCCCAAGGGCTGGGGCTGCTGGCCTTATTGTTGCTGGTACAATGGGACCAAGGATGTAAGCTCTGGTCTAAAGTGAAGCCCTCTCCTGCTGGCCTGGCCAGCTGCACTGGGTTCCCAACTGCCAGACCCAGCCACTGTTCACCGGCCACTCCCCCAGAAGCAGGGCTGTGGGGATGGGGGGACCTGGGACTGCCAGCACCTGCCAGACCCAGGCTCAGAAGACCAGCAGCGCCCACGGCAAGATGTGGGGTGGCAACAGCGCCTGCAGAAGGCTTTATATGAATAGTATAACAATCTTACTTTTAAGGGTTGTTCATACTCCCGACTGAAAATCGTAGAATTCTTATTTTGTCATTTATTGAAAAAAACTGCTTTTATCCCAAATGCAGCCTGAAATACTAGTGCTGAATTATGGAAGCTTTCTGTCCTGCACTGATGTGTCTCGCACGTTGTGAGTTAGGAAAAGCAAACAAGTTCCAATAACTCAAACACCCTCAGAATGATCTCTCCCCCTGCTCCCTCCCCCTCCTATTTATTGTTACCAGAAGCAGTGTGTAGAACTGGTACTCCTAACATCATGCTTCTATGGGCTCCAAAGTTAGATCTCCATCCAATGCTATTGACAAACCTGAAGAAACACTGACAAGACATCAGGTTTTCTGCCAAAAGCATTTACCCTTTGGCAAAATGTTGGCAGCCTCTGAGTACTCCTTGTAAAACCCAACATTTAATTGACCAGGCATATTTAACATTCAGTTAAGAGTTCACATGCTTAGACTAAAAACTTAATTTAACATGGATAGTAACTCCTTGCTTTAGTATAACGGGCAAAGCAAGGCAAAGCTGCAGACATCAATCCTGGGTCAAGCTAAAGATAGTGACTCTACTTCCTTATCAATTAAAGAGGATGGAACTCCTTGCGGGGGGTGGGGGGCAGAGGAGCAAGAGAATTCCAGTCTGTGTGACTCTGGTAGGATACGTGGTGGCAGGCTTTGCTGAGGACAGCCAGGGCTCCACGGCGCTCAGCACAGGCGGGACAGCTGAACAGACGGAGGTGAGCCCAGCCTACCACCGACGCGGAAACCCCTGCTCACACAGCCTGCTGCGTCACCACCTGGCTTTTGCTTGGCACCCATGGGTCACTTGCAAGTTAGAGCTGCCTGTGTTGGCCCTTTCTGGCAAAACAGAAAAGCACTACTACGCACCAATGTGGTCACAAACAGGGACGCAACAGAGAACAGAATCGTGTGAGTCTCGGCTGTCATGCTCACCCAGGTGACACAGAACACGCCTGCATCAGGTTTTCTACTGAAACTGCAAATTCAAATAAAAACAATTCTTACAGGAACTACACAGTCCCCAAAGTGTACACAGATCCATTTGGGCCCTCAGGTCCAATGTGAGAAGATTGAATTCATCAAGAGGCTCAGAAGGCCACTCACTACAAGAGGCGTAAAACATTCACAAAGAAGAACGAAGAAGTGTGCCTGGCAGGAAATGGTGCTGTGAGGCACCATTGTCATTTATTGAAAAAAACCGCTTTTATCCCAAATGCAGCCTGAATTACTAGTAGCTTCCGTGAGGCCACCCACGGAAGCTACCTGAAGGGTGAGGGAGTTCTGAGCAAGGTTTTGGAGGTGTTTTGGTGGTCTGGGGGCTAAGATGAGTATCCCTATTAGGTGTCCACACATCCCTGCCGACAATGACTGCTACAAACCTCCAGCCACAGCAGACATCACTGTGCCCAGTTCTCACATCTGCCCACCAAGAAAGTCATGGGGCCACCAAGGCAGAGGCTCCTCTCCCATCCCAGGGCAGTGATGGCCAGGCCCGAAGTCATGCACAGCTGAAAGGGCACTGTCTTTATAAGACAGTGGGGCACTCAGGCTGCAGAGCAAGTGTGGCCAGTGCCAGGAGAAGGCAGGGCGTGAAGCTGCCAGGAGACCTGTGTTTCACCAGTGGAGCCCCTTGGGCTCAGGTGACCACTGGCGAAGCCCTCTGCTGGGGGAAGCCGTGCGGTGTCCAGGTCACAGCAGTCCCTGCCAAAAACCCAGGGAGCCTGGAGCCCAGCATTAGTGAGTGGAGGGAGGTGACAGGCCTCGGCTTGGGTTTTCCTTTGGCCTCATCACCAAGGTGTCACCCTCAACTCCTCCCTTTCATCACCACCATCACCACCACCAACTCCACCACCTCCTTCATCATCGTATGAGAGCCGATATCCACTGGCCAATCACTAGGTGCCAGGTTCTCCAATTTACATGATGATCGTCATGTTATAGATGGTAGAACCAAAGGGCAAAGAGGTTAGAAACCTGCCCAAGGTCACCCAGGAAGCAGCACTGAGATTCTAACGCAGTCAGGGTGGCTACAGGGTCTGTCATCTCTGTTATCTGTTTTCCTTTTATCTGGAAATAATCCCAGACTTACAAAAAGTTGTATGTATAATACAAAGAACTCTCCTACATCCTTACCCAGATCTAACAACTGCTAATTTGACACATTCGTTTTACCATTCTCTCTTTCTCTTTTTCTTAACTGTTTAAAAATAAGCTGGAGGGACTTCCCTGGCGGCGCAGTGGTTGAGAATCCGCCTGCCAATGCAGGAGACACGGGTTCGAGCCCTGGTCCAAGAAGATCCCACATGCTGCGGAGCAACTAAGCCCGTGCGCCACAACTACTGACCCTGTGCTCTAGAGCCCACGAGCCACAGCTACGGAAGCCCACGCGCCTAGAGCCCGTGCTCCCAGCAAGAGGAGCCATCACAATGAGAAGCCTGCACACCACAACGAAGAGTAGCCCCTGCTCGCCGCAACCAGAGAAAAGCCCACGTGCAGCAACAAAGACCCAACGCAGCCAAAAAAATAAAATAAAATAAATAAATTTATTAAAAAAAAAAGAGGAGCCACCGCGATGAGAAGCCCGCACACGGCAACTAAGAGTAGTCCCCGCTCGCCACAACTAGAGAAAAGCCCGCGCGCAGCAACAAAGACACAACGCAGCCAAAAAAGTAAAAAATTAAAAAAATAAGCTGAAGATGTCTTGCCCCTTTAACCCCTAACACTTCGGCATCTATTTCCTAAGAATGAGAACATTCTCTCATATCACACAAAATCGGGAAATTAATATTGATATGATACTGTTATGAATCCGTGGTCTCTATTCTGTGGTGCAGAATCCAAACCAGGATGAAGCCTGGCGGCCAGGTAGCATGTCTCTCGTCTCCCCCATTTTGGGCAGCTTCTGAGTCTTTCCTTCCCTTTTATGACCTTGACAATTTTTAACAGAGTCAGATATTTTCTAGCGTGTCCCTCAATTTGGGCTTGTCTGGTGTTTCCTCATGATTAGACTGAGGATATGACCTCTGTCAGGAATCAGAGTCTACGTGCTTAATTGTTAATATGAGACTATTCCATGTGAGTCCTTCTGGGATACGTCCAGTGGGGCAGCCAGGATCAGGAAGGATCCAGAAACCCCATCCTGTGTAGGATGCTCAAAGGAGTAGGGCCCCTTCCTTGCGGAAGAGAAGCCCCTGGAACCTGGGCATTCTTCAAACACCTGAGGGGCTGTGCAGCAAGCGTGAGGCTGCTCCAGAGGGGGGGCTGCACCCCTCCTAACAGAGTGGACACATGTGCATGACGGTGACATGTGCAACCCAGGCCCCAGGCTGAAGGGTGGACTTCAGGTACCTGTAATTCCCAGCAGCTGGCTGCCACTCTGCACCTAGCACGGTGGTGTGGGCCGCTCCAGGGCACTAAAGTAAGGCCTGAGGGGGAGTCACAGGAAGGGGACTCCAGCGTGGGAGGCAAGAAGAGGCTTCTCTAAGGGTTAGAGCTGTTCTAACATTGAGGGATCGGCTACTTTGTAAGGCAGTGAGCCTCTCCCCTGCTGGGCAGTGGTCCAGTAAACCGAGGTCAACCTGTGGGGCTGGCGGGGGCTGGACATGGGGTCCCCCAAAGCAGTATCAGCAACACCTGGGATACGAGAAATGCAGAATCTGGGGCCCCCTCCAGACCTGCTGAACCAGAATCTCTGAAGGGTGATTCAGGAACCTGTGTTTTTTAAAAAAGCTTCCAGGTGATTCTAGTGTGCACTCAATTTTAAGAAGAACTCCTCCGAGGTTTTTCTAACACTCCACAATTCTGCAATTCCCTGCTTCTAAATACCCAGCAGGGCATTTCTATCCAACCCAGGGTAAACAACCAAGGACAACCCTCCCCTTCAATAAAGGCTAGTAAACCCTGTTCCCAGCCTCTGCTAAGACAGTGCATAAGCCTATGTTCTGGGGCACCCTAAGAAGGCTGCCATACTCTAAGCCCCTTTTGAGAAAAGGTTCCCCAACTGACACCTTCCCACACAAGCTGCATCACTTACAATGCTGAAGTGGCAAAAAACCAGCCCAGGTCTCTAGGCCACAGCTAAATGGATGCGAGCGGAGCCTGGGTCTACAGTAGCCACTGGTGGGAGACCCTGAAGAGGTCAGATCCAGCGGTGGCGCTTGTACCAGATGTCCACACCCGCAGGCCCGCGGACAGAAGGTAGGTCTCCTGAGAAATGAACTCCTGAACAGAGCAAGGCTGGACTGCTTCTCTGGCCCCTTACAGGGGCCACTGTACATCCCTCCTGGAAGCTCTGGGACCCAGCATAACGGTGGTAACTCCTGAAGCCCCCCAGGAAGTGCCATGATTCCCGTCACAAACCCGCCACTACTGAAGGACCCTGAGATGTGTCTCGTCGCTGGGTGTGTCTAAAACAACCGGACCCAAGGGTCTGTACTGGGGACAACAGTAATAGTGACAGTACAGCAGACCAGGTCCCCAGCCCCTCCCTGAAGCCTGGCCCAGGGCTGAGTACCCACTGCCCAGCCAGGAAGGGGCCCTCTGTTAAGCTTTTAAAAATGGAGAAAGGAGACAACTCTTAGCATTGAGACTGTACCGATGGTCATCACCACTGGCAGAGTGATTCCCTGATAGACCCTGGGCCCTGAGTATGTACCCAGGGAAGCCAGACAACATGGAAGGATCGATAGCTCTTCTGAACAGGTCAGGAAAAGAGGATGCTGGCCTCTGGGCAGGGGGTGGACGTTAATGCTACCAACATCTTACTTTACTGAGCACCTACTATGTGCCACGCACTGTTCTAAGCCCTTTCTCTGACCCTTTTCACTTAAGCCTCACAAAAGCCCTCCAATGCAGGTACTCGTATTATCTCCATTTTCTTTTAATATGAAAAACTAAAGCTTCGTGGGGTTAAGTACTTTCCTCTAGGTCTTGCAGCTCAAGCAGGAGCACCAGAATTCAAACCTGTGTCTGACTCCAGGGTCCACAGTGCTTCAGACTCAGAAGTACAGTTGGTGATGGAGAAGCAGGGTAGACCTCAGAGCACCGAGCTTTTATCACTCAAGGGCAGAGCAGGTGTGGATGCTCTGGAAATGCAGACCCACAGGCCCTCAACTGTAACTTAGCAACCAAGGCTTCTCTTGTGTAACTACTCCCCACCCGGCCAGGCAGATTCCCGGCGTTGGCAGGTGGCTCAGGGAGCTGCGGCCATTCTCTCACCCCAAGGAAGGTCTGGAGAGCACAGTGGGGTGACAATTATCCCACCTGCCCCGGTGCTGTGCTGACAGGGTTAATCCACCAATTTAGAATTATCACCATGGCTTTTTATAGCTAAAAGAGCCCTTAGAAATTATTTGCTCCAACTCTTTATTTTATAAAAGGTCTTGAGAGGCAGTGGGAACTCTCACAGGCAGCCGAGATGAAAAGAGGAGGGTGCAGGCTCTCCTCACACCCACAGCTCGCAGGCGGACCCCCTCCCCAAAGCAGACATCGGGCCCAGAAGAAGTACGTGACTCCAGGACTCTTCCCAGCCCCTAGACACGATCATTTCTCCTCAAAACCAGGCTTCCGGGTCTCACCCAGCTTACGCCCTTCCCCAGCCCTGTGGTCCAGTGATGAGAGCCTCTGGGGGCCACAGGGCTCGTTTTGGCTGCCTCTTCCTAAGGCTTCACCCTCCAGCCTCGGCTAACCTTAGACATGGCGAGGAAGCACACTCAGCCAGGCTGCAGGATCCTGCCTCTTCTCCAAGCGGTCCAAGACCCCCTGCTGTAACACTGGAGGCCGCCCCAGGTCACAGGTGGACTTTGAGAACTGTGAAGACCCCGGGCAGCAGAGGAAGGGAATTAAATGGCAGCAGTTCCGGAGCTGAGATTCCAGCATATGAGCTCTGGTCCTGACACTTAGCAGCTGCGTAACTGCAGACCAATTCTTCTCTCTTTTTATTTTTTTGACACATAAAAAGGTGTACATGATTAATGTATATGACATGATAAGTGTGGAGATAAGTACATACCCATGAAACCATCACCATAATCTAAGCCATAACCTATCCATCACCTCAGAAAGTTTCCTCTGCCCTCTTATTTATTATTTTTTTGTGATAAGAACACTTAACATAAGCTCTACCCTCACAGCAAAATTTGAAGTATATAATACAGTATTGTTAACATAGGCTCTATGCTGTACAGTAGATCTCTAGGACTTGGTCATCTTGTCTATCTGAAACTTTACACCCTTTGACTAATACCTTCCCATTCCCACCCACCCCCCCACCCCAATCTGTGGCAACCACCATTCCACACTCTACTTCCATGAGTCTGACTATTTTAAATTTATCCTTTAAGTGATATCATATAGTATTTGTCCTGTGTCTGCCTGGACCAATTCTTAACCCCTGCAAGCCTCCATTTCCTGGTCTGAAAAAAAGACACAATTATATCTACTTCACGGGGTGGTTTTGTGAATTCAAAGAGACAACCCAGGCAAAGCACAGTGCCTGACAATTATTTTTATAGAATTATTATTAATCATAATAATGCTATAACTCCCATTCACTGGCCCTTACTCTAGGCCAGGAACAATACTAAGTGCTTGACGTGAATTATCTCATTTGTTCCCTCTTACAAATCTAAAACAGGTGTTACCAATTTCATTCCACATTTGAGGAAGTATGCTCAGAATCGTTAAGTGAATTGTCCAATGATGCACAGCAATTAAGTGGTGAGGCTGGGCTTCGAACCCAAGTTTGACTTCAAAGCCTACGATGACATTTGTGGTCTCTGCCTTTCGTGTTCATGATCTTACCCAATTAAAAAACCTATCAGGTGATAAGCAGGTCCTGGGGGAGAGTATCCACTGACAACCAACTGTGAGTAACAAGGAACCCTGGGGACTGAAGCATTCGGTAATTTAATTTTCCGGTTAGCTCAATATTCACTAGAAGCCTGTGTTTATTGCTAAATATTTTCTAAAGCAAGGCTCAGAGGCAAGAACTTGCCAACCAGAAGGTCGGTCTGAAAGACACTCTGACACCTGCCACATCAAGGCCACCAGAATGCTCACATGCCACAGTGTGAGGGGGGCCACACTCACCATCACCAGCACCCCATCCTCCCCTTTGATGAGGATCTCCACTCTGCTGCTCCTCGCCACCAACCCCACCCCGCCTGGGGGCCCAAGACTCAGGAACTGATGTGCTGTCCATCCCCAGGGAAGAGGGGACCTGTGCTCTTTCCTGGCTCTGCCACCCAGTGGGACTCAGATTTCTCATTTGTAATGTGAAAGGATGAGCTGAAGATCTCCAAGATCCATGAGAGTCAGAGGGAGCAGCTAGTTCCAGTGAGACGGACCTGGGTTCCAATCTCACCTCTAACATCTTCTGTTGTTAGCAACCACAAGTGCTAACATTTGCTGTACATTCACTGTACACCAGACACTGGGCTTCGGATTTGTGCAGCATGATTTCATTTAATCCTCACAGCAACCCTGTGATGAAGGTACTTTTATCCCCATAAAAGAAACAGAGGCTCAGAAAGGATAAGTGACTTGCTCAAGGGCACACAGTTAGTAAATGAGGGCCAGGATTTAAATGCCCAGCACATGTAACAGTAAACATTTGGTGAATGAACCCTGTTCTGTCTGTGCTCTTAGCCACCAAGTCCTATCAAGTTCACCCCATAACCAATTCCATTCCCTTCTCCCTTCCCCCAAAAGTAGGTTCTGAGGCTTGGTTGGCATAAAGTAAGCCAACCCTATCCGCCCACCACCAGGTGCAGGACTCTGGCCTGAGGACCCTAGACCTTAGCAGAGGATTCCCATCAGTGACCGGGAGACAGGTTCCTACACACATGGTAAGGCCGGGAGTCCATCGGGTCCCTCCTTCAGAGGCTACCCGAGCACTGTCAAGCAGGCCGTGGCAGGCTCTCATCACTAGACACACAGTAGGCACCCTATGGAGCCCCAAGGAGCCCAGGGATCAGTTGTGGGCTGCCCAGGTACTGCCTTCAAAGGGAGCTCAGGAGGCCCAGGCCCTCTCCGTGCACCTTGCCTGGCTCCCCTCCACCGCGCCTCACGCGCACCATCTCCCCAGCAAAAGGGCGTAGGCACCCGCTGCCAGTGCCAGGCCCGAGCTAAGGGCTTCAGCTGACACGCCAGGGCCCGCGGCACCTGGACCCCGAGGGTCCACCTCCCCTCACCCTCGCCTACCTCCCGCACCTCCTTCAGCCTCATCACACGTCACTCCTCCGATCTGCAAATTCCCCTCGGCTCCTCTCCACCCCAGCGCTCCTGTCGTTCCCTCCCGGGGGAGGTCAGGGGGCCGCTCCCTCAATTCCAAACCCAGCCGGGTGGCGGAACCCTAGCCCGCCGCGAGGGCGCGCACCTCACCTGCACCCCGCAGCCGGGCTCCGCGAGGCTGAAGCTTCCAGGCCGGCCCTCCGAGGAGCTGGCTTTGGCCGAACCCGCCCCCGCCGCCCGCTCTGAGCCGTGGAGGTCCAGGCAGGGGTTGCAGGTTCCGCCGCGCCGTCTGGTCAGCCGCCGCGGGGCTCGCAGGTGGACTCCGTGCGCCTGCCCAGCTGGCGAGCCCGCGCGTCACTTGTGCACGTGCGCAGGCTCTCGGGTTCAGCCTCCTGAGCCCGAGGCCAGACCCACCTCCTTGGCTCGCGGAATTCTGGGAATTGCAGTTTGCGTCAGGTGACAGCCCGCTCCTTCAACCCGCGGAATCCTGGGAGTTGTAGTTTGCTCCTCGAGAGGCGGTTTTGCTTGGTGTAAAGTTTATACAATTATGGGAGGCCTGATGATAAACTTAAATGCAAGTTAAACCAACAAGCAGATGTCATTTATCAAATCAAAGTAATTAATACGTTCACATGCTTTTAAAAAATATATAATACTACGGGGGACTTACTACAAAAGCACCATTCCTTTGCTCCAATCCCCCAGCCCCACTCTATCCCACCAGGACCCACCTGCTCCTTAAGGGCAACATTCCCAAGTCTTAGGGTTGCTGCATCTGGCATTTACTGCCGACTGTCGATATATATATATATATATATATATATATACATATATATATATATATATATATATATATATCCCTACTTCTTCATTTATGAATTTTAGACCTCTTGACTTTTTGCTAGTATAGATGAAAATTTTATTCATTTAGATGTGCACCAACTATGATTACCTGCACCTCCACTGATCTATGAGATAACACTTCTGTCTCTCGAATTGGGAAAACCCTGTATTTCATTTATAATTATTTTAAATGATAATGCCCAAGTGGTGAGGCAGTAAAAGTTTGTAAATTTATGCAGGGCAATTTGACAATACAGTCAAAAGCCTTTAAAAACATACAGACCTCTAACCAAGAAATTCTAATAAATGTGGATGAGTGCAAAGGCTGAACAGTGTTGTTTATAATGATAATAAGTTATAAGGCTGGAGTGGCTATATTAATTTCAAAGTAGAATCAAGAGCAAGGAAAATCATCAGGGATAAGAAGGGATATTATGTAATGACAAAAGGGTAAATTCACCAACAAGACATAATAATCCTAAATGTGAATGTACCTGACAATAGAGCCTCAAAATAAATGAATCAAATACTGATGGAACTAAAAGTAGAAATAGACAAACCTGTAATTACAGTTGGAGACTTCAATATCCTTCTCTCAACAACTGATAGAACAACTAAGCAAATAGTCAGCAAGGATACAGAAAAGCTCAACAACAGCAAAAACCAACAGGATCTAATTGACATTACATAACACTCCATTAAACAACAAAAGAATACACATTTTTTCAAACACTCACAGTATATATATTAAAATAAACTCTATCCTGGACCATAAATATAAAAATTAGCAGAAGACATGAATAGACATTTTACTGAATATATATATATATATATGGCAAATAAATACATGAAAAATGAAAAGATGTTCAACATCACTAGCCCTTAGGGAAATGCAAATTAATACCATGATGAGAACAGCTAAATTAAAAAATAATGTCAATATCAAATGCTGGTGAGTATGCAGAGAACTCTATCTCTCATACATTGCTGGTGGAAATAGTTTGGTAGTTTCTTAAAAAAATAAACATGCATTTACCACATGACTCATCAATCACACTCCTGGGCATTTATCCCGGAGGAATGAAAACTCACACAAAAACTTGTACCCATTGTTCACAGCTGCTTTATTTGTAATACCCCAAAACTGGAAACAAACAAAATGTCCCTCAACAGATGAATGGTTAAACAAACCATAGTGGATCCATACCATAGAATACTATTCAGTACTACAAAGGAATGGACAATTGATACAGGCAACGACTTGGATGGATATCAAAGGCATTATGTTGAGTGAAAAGATGTCAATCGCAAAAGGTTACATATATATGATTCCATTTATATGACATTCTTGAAATGATAAAACTGTAGAGATGGAGAACAGATTAGTGGTTGTCAGGAGTTAGGGATGGGGTAGAGGGGGAAGTGGTGAGTGTGACTATATAAGGGTAGCAGGAGGGAGATCTTTGAGGTGCTTGATTGTGGTGGTGGTTACACAAATCTACACATGTGATAAAATGACACAGAACCATACACAACTTTATACCAATGTCAAACACCTGGTTTGGATACTGTACTATAATTATGTAAAATGTAACCATTGGGGGAAACTGGATGAAAGGTTCCATGGAACCTCTCTCTACTATCTTTGCAACTTCTTATGAATCTATAATTATTTCAAAATTAAAAGTTTTTAAAAAGAAACAAACAAACAAACAAAAACCATGGACATTACTTAGGTCCTTAGCCATACAGGATTGATTAAATAACATCGTGGACCATCTGAGAAATCATTAAAAGAATGTTGCAAAGTAATATTCACTTAACACTTGGAAGATATTTCATATTATATCATATTTAATTTTATAAAAAGCACCAAAACATTCAAAGTGACCCCTCTTTAAAAAGAGTATATTTGTGCAAAAGAGTCCAGAAGGATGTCAGCACATACCCTGTGTAGTGAGATTATAGATGATTTTTATTCTCATCTTGTTCATTACCTATATATATATATTTCTCCCCCACCCCCGCCCTAAACATGTATTTTAATTTTAAGGTTTAAATTTAAGTCGTATTTAGTTTTAAAAAAGCTCCTAGGTTGAGTTCACAGTTCTCTACAACAGCTGTCCCCAACCTTTTTGGCACCGGGGACCGGTTTCGCGGAAGACAATTTTTCCACGGACAGGGTTGGGGGCAGGGGGGGCGGAGGTGGGGATGGTTCACGCGGTATTGCAAGTGATGCTTTGCTCACCTCCTGCTGTGCGGTCCGGGTATTGACAGGCCGCGGACCCGTCCTGGTCCGAGGCCCAGGGCTTGGGGAACCCTGCTCTACAAGAAGGCCAGTAATGGTCAGCCGATGGAAAGAGGCACCAAGCAGCCCAAGAAAGCAGCCTATTACCAAAGGTGGGAAGGGATTGAGTTCTGCACAAAGCAGAGTCTTCTGCTTTGGACATAGCCTGTGGGTCCCCTAGGACCCAGTTTGCAGACAAGGATGATGTTTCATTTTATGAGCCAATCATGTTTTAAAAACTATTCTGGTTGTGGAGCATTAGGTAGTGCTTTACTTGCTGGTAGGAAGCTTTAATAGACTGGGAAAAAACAAGTACTTTCCTTTGTAGTAAATACCCAAGGTGGGCTGAGTAGCTGTCTTTTTGAAGTCTTAACCAATACTTTCAATAAATCAAGTATTTATGCAGCACCAAGCTGGGTTTGGCATTCCTCATGACTGAGTCCTCTCCCTTCCTCTGGGGTCACAATCCCTTTTTATTTCTATATGTGGATGACTCCCAAATCCACATCTCTAGTCCTGAGTTCCAGATCCACACTTCTGATCAAGTTGCTTGGGGCGTATTTCTACCTGGCTTACCTGACAGCATCTTAAAGTCTATGTGATGAACATGACGATGATGGTAATGATTTTAAATAGATCTGCAAATTATTTTACTCTCCTTCCTTCAAAAGATGAAGTTGAATTATTTTTCCCTTGAATAACTTAGTGATTCACTTAGTGGCATAATATAATGACTCACTGCTAATAAATAAAATATGTCAGAAGCGATAATACGTGATTTCTGAAACTAGGTCTTAAAAAAGACATAGCATCTACACCTCTGTCTCTGTCTCTGTCTCTCTGGTAGCCTTTGGAACATAGCTGCCATGTCATGAGGAAGCTCAGGCCACATGGAAAGGGCATGTATGGGCACATTTGTTTGCTAGGGCTGCCACAGACTGGGTGGCTTAAACAAAAGAAATTAATTTTCTCACATTCCTGGAGGCTGAAAGTCCAAGACTAAGGTGATGGCAGGTTTGGTTTCTCTCCTGAGGCCTCTCTCCTTGGCTTGCCGATGGCCACCCTCTCTCTGTGTTCTCCCATGGCCTTTACTCTGTGCACAAGCATCCTTGGTGTCTCCTCCTCTCCTTATTAGGACACAAGTCCATCAGATTGGATTAGAGCCCACTCTAAATGGCCTTGTTTGAGCTTAATTACCTCTTAAAGTCCCTATCTCTAAATACAGTCACATTCTGAGGTACTGGAGGTTAGGACCACAACATATGAATTTTGGGGGGGGCACAATTCATTCCATAACAATGGGTGTACCAGGCAACGGCCCCAAGTAGGCCTTCAGCTGACAAGCAGTAGCAATTGTCAGACATGTGAGTGAATGAGCCCTAAGGTGATTCCACCCTCCAGCCTTCAAGCTACCTCAGCTGATACCCCAGACATCACAGAACACAGATAAGCTGTTCCTGCTGTCATGTTTAAATTTTGACCCACAGAAATTACAATAAATAATACATGGTTTTTGTGATTCTCAAGCCGCTATGTTTTGGAATATGGTTATGTAACATTAGATAAATAATATCCTTGTATTACACTTGTCTAACACTGCATAACAAATCCCAAAATGTACTGGCTTAAAGCAACAATAATCATTTATTATACCTCACAGTTTCTTTGGGGCCAGAATCTGGAAATGATTTGGCTCGTTGCTTCTGGTTCAGGGTCTCTCATAAAGTTGCAATCAGATGTTGGCTGAGACTGCAGTCAACTGAAAGCTGACAGAGACGGGAGGATCTGCTTCCAAGGGGGCTGGTTCACGTGGCTGGAAAGTTTGTTCTTCTCCATGTGGACCTGTCTATACGGCCTCTTGAGTGTCCCCGTGGCCAGGCAGTTTGCTTCCCCAGAGCAAGTGATTTAAGAGACCAAGGCAGAAGCTGAGAAGAGACCAAGGCAGAAGAACACCTTTTGTGACCTAGCCTCAGAGGCCTCATACCATGTCCTGTCTGTGTATTCTATTGGTCACATAGGTTGACACTGATGCATGTGGAAAGGGACCATGCAAGGGTACGAATACCAAGTGACAAGGATCTTTGAAGACCCTCTTGGAGGCTGGCTACCATAATGATAATCAGAGATACCATCTGTTCAGTACCTATTATGTGCTTGGCTTTAGATGGAAATGATCTCATTTAATCCTCACAACAACCTCATGCGGTAGATTATACATATTTTTTACATCTTTATTGGATTATAATTGCTTTACAATGTTGTGTTAGGTTCTGCTGTACAACAAAGTGAGTCACCTATATGTATACATATATCCCCATATCCCCTCCCTCTTGCATCTCCCTCCCACCCTCCCCATCCCACCTCTCTAGGTGGTCACAAAGCACCAAGCTGATCTCCCTGTGCTATGCGGCTGCTTCCCACTAGCTATCTATTTTACATTTGGTAGTGTATATATGTCCATGCTACTCTCTCACTTCGTCCCAGCTTCCCCTCCCCCCGTGTCCTCAAGTCCATTCTCTACATCTGCATCCTTATTCCTGCCCTACCACTATGTTCATCAGTACCGATTTTTTAAAAATAGATTTATTTATTTATTTATTTATTTTGGTGGGGGGGCTGCATTAGGTCTTCGTTGCTATGCACAGGCTTTCTCTACTTGCAGCAAGTGGGGCTACTCTTTGTTGCGGTGCACAGGCTTCTCACTGTGGTGGCTTCTCTTGTTGCTGAGCACGGGCTCTAGGTGCACGGGCTTCAGTAGTTGTGGCATGCAGGCTCAGTAGTTGTGGCTCGCAGGCTCTAGAGCACAGGCTCAGTAGTTGTGGCACATGGGCTTAGTTGCTCTGCAGCATGTGGGATCTTCCCAGACCGGGGATGGAACCCATGTCCCCTGCATTGGCAGGTGGATTCCCAACCACTGTGCCACCAGGGAAATCCCAGTACCGTTTTTTTAGATTCCATATATATGAGTTAGCATTTGTTGTTCTCTTTCTGACTTACTTCACTCTGTATGACAGACTCTAGGTCCATCCACCTCATTACAAATAACTCAATTTCGTTCCTTTTTATGGCTGAGTAATACTCCATTGTATATGTGTGCCACATCTTCTTTATCCATTCATCTGATGATGGACACTTAGGTTGCTTCCATGTCCTGGCTATTGTAAATAGTGCTGCAGTGAACACTGTGGTGCATGACTTTTTTTGAATTATGGTTTTCTCAGGGTATATGCCCAGTAGTGGGATTGCTGGGTCGTATGGTAGTTCTATTTGTAGTTTTTTAAGGAACCTCCATACTGTTCTCCATAGTGGCTGTATCAATTTACATTCCCACTAACAGTGCAGGAGGGTTCCCTTTTCTCCACTCCCTCTCCAGCATTTATTGTTTCTAGATTTTTTGATGATGGCCATTCTGACTGCTGTGAGGTGATACATCATTGTGCTTTTGATTTGCATTTCTCTCATGATTAGTGATGTTGAGCATCTTTTCATGTGTTTGTTGGCCATCTGTATGCCTTCTTTGGAGAAATGTCTGTTTAGGTCTTCTGCTTATTTTTGGATTGGGTTGTTTGTTTTTTTTGATATTGAGCTGCTTGTATATTTTGGAGATTAATCCTTTGTCAGTTGCTTCGTTTGCAAATATTTTCTCCCATTCTGAGGGTTGTCTTTTCGCCTTGTTTACGGTTTCCTAGTAGCTTATATTTGTCCCCGGTTTATAGATGAGAAAGGCTAAGAATCAGTAAACATTTTGCCCAGGGGCAAGTAGCTAGCAAATGGAGGGAGGTGGAACCCAGCTTGGCGTGACTCCGTCCCAGCCTCTCCACACTCTCCCGGGCCCTGAAACCTCCAAGGCACTTTCACCATCTCTCTCCTCACCACCAAGTTGCGTAAATTCCTGCCATGTTTATCCTCCCCCTCATCCTCTTCCAGCCTTGCCTCTACTCTCCTGATTCAGGGTGGTCCCCAAAAATATGACTAAAAAGAATACATATTTGTTAAATTAAGGGAGAAACTCTAGCAACCTGTTATAGCTCTACTGTACTCAGTTTGAAACCCACGCATCTACCGTATTAGGATCTTTTTTTTTTTTTAATTATTTATTTATTTATTTATTTATTTATGGCTGTGTTGGGTCTTCGTTTCTGTGCGAGGGCTTTCTCTAGTTGCGGCAAGTGGGGGCCGCTCTTCATCGCGGTGCGCGGGCCTCTCATTATCGCGGCCTCTCCTGTTGCGGAGCACAGGCTCCAGATGCGCAGGCTCAGTAATTGTGGCTCACGGGCCTAGTCGCTCCGCGGCATGTGGGATCTTCCCAGACCAGGGCTCGAACCCGTGTCCCCTGCATTGGCAGGCAGACTCTCAACCACTGCGCCACCAGGGAAGCCCCCGTATTAGGATCTTTAAAAGGAATCTGCAGGCTCAAAGCAAATGGCTAAACAGGAAGCCAAATAATCTCAATGGAATCTGCGCCCAGATCAGAAAACAAGGCCAGGGCAAGGCCCCGGAGAGCTGGATTAAGAGAAGAGGCAGAGAACAAGAGCCCTTCTACCCAGCCGTTAATGCCGGGCTGGTTTCTCTGGCTATGGAAGCGGAATGAGGTTTTCAATGGCTGTAAAAATATGCTTCTAGGACTTCCCTGGTGGCGCAGTGGTTAAGAATCCACCTGCCAATGCAGAGGGACACGTGTTCGAGCCTTGGTCCGGGAGGATTCCACATGCTGCAGAGCAACTGGGCCTGTGCACCACAACTGCTGAGCCTGCACTCTGGGGCCTGCGAGCCACAACTACTGAGCCTGTGAGCCACAACTACTGAAGCCCGTGCACCTAGAGCCCGTGCTCCACAACAAGAGAGGCCACCACAATGAGAGGCCCGTGCACCACAATGAAGAGTGGCCCCTGCTCTCCGCAACTAGAGAAAAAGCCCATGCACAGCAATAAAGACCCAATGCAGCCAAAAATAAATAAATAAGTAAACTTATATGTAAAAAAAAAAATTAACCATTCATTAAAAAAAATATGTTTTTAAAATTTTAGTAATTACTTTTGAGGAAATATACTTTTTGTAAACCTCCCCTAGTGTATGTTTTTAGGTTATATTTGCCCAGCTCACTGATGGCATGTTAAGACATTTTGCTAGTATTTGGGCTCTCCAAGCCTGTTTGCCATGGGGACATTCCACTTCTCCTCCCACAGGGGGCGCTCCCCGCAGATAAGCAGGAGGTATAATCACAGCTTTGGGGAGTCTCCCCCACTACACACTGACTTGTATAGATAATTAAATGCTACTTAGGAAGAGGGATAATTATAAAAGACACATTAATTTCCTGAAACTGAAGCTCAAACGATTGCCTTTAATAAACTTTAAGTTTTGGAGGAAGATGTAAAATTTGCATAATTCAAAATCATCCCATTCTTTCATCTCCTCTCCCCCAACACTGCCTTTTTCCTTTTGCTCCTGTCAGTGACTGTTATTTTAATTGTCCTGCTCATGCAGGCTTCCAGAAAGAGATTTTACTCTGAATGTGAGAGAGAAGACACATCCTTTAGTGGCAAATGCTCACAGTTACAAAGAAAAAACAGTGCCTTTGGTACACATACGTGGGGAATACCTGAGAATCTGGCAAACTGGCCGCCCCACCTGCTACAGGACGGTCCTGGGTCACTTGCTTGTCTTCTTCTGTTGGCTCATTTATGCAAATAGCTGCAGTTACCCGCTGAACATGGCTGCTTCTGAAATCTCCAGATCAGTGGTTTACTTCACTTTCTCCCACCCGATGTCCTGAATTTCTTGGAGGATAATTTTGCTGGAAACTTAGAGGTTAAAAACGGGGAACATTGGCTAAGTGAAATAAGTGAGACAGAGAAAGACCAATACTGTATGACCTCACTTATATGTGGAATCTAGGTCACCCCCCCCAAAAAAAAACAAGTTCAAAGACACAGAGAACAGATTGGTGGTTGCCAGAGGCTAGGGCGTGGGAGGTGGGCGAAAGGGGTGTATAGAGTCAAAAGGTACAAACTTTCAGTTATAAAATAAATAAGTCATGAGGCTGTAATGTACAGCATGGTGATTAGTTAATAATACTGTATTGCATATTTGAAAGTTGCTAAGACAGATCTTAAAAGTTCTCATCATAAAGAAAAAAAATTCTGTAACTATGTATAGGCATATTAACTAGACTTATTGTGGTGGTCATTTCACAATATATATAAATACTGAATCATTATGTTGTACACATGAAACTAATACAATGTTGTATGCCAGTTATACCTCAATAAAAAATTAATTAAATGCTAAAATAATAGGGTATGTTGTAATAACTAGTAGATGGTGAGGGTATGAGGGAAAAGGTGCTGTCACACACTACAGATGAGAATATAAATCAGTGTGAGTAAGTCAGGGACTGCTTTGGGCTGTTAGCAGCAGAGGGCTGCCTGCAGTACCTTAGAACAATTAAGACTTTGTTTGCTCAGGTCTGAGAAAACAGCCCAGAGCTGTTTGAAAGCTCTAACAGGGCTTTCAAGGACCCAGACTCATTTGGCCTCCCTGCTCCCCACTCCTTAGTGCATGGTGTCCATCCTCAAGGTTACAAGAAGGCTGCTGCAGCTCCTGCCATCACAACAGAGACCATTTGGAAGAGGAAAAAGGACTGGAAGCAAAAAGGACTTTCCTGGAAGTCTCACTCAAAACTTCTGCTTCCATCTCACTGGCCACCCCATCTACAAGGGAGGCCCCAAAATGTAGCTTTTTGATTATTAAGGGACTAAGGGAGAATGGATATTGGGTAGGCTGCCATGAGGTGCAGACTTTTTGGAGGACAATTCAGAAATAGCTATCACAATTTAAAAATTTAAATACACTTACCTCTTGACTCAGAAATCCCCCTGCTAGGAATTTATACTGGAGATGTGTTCTCATATATCTGCATGTGCTTACACACCACAGCTGTTTCTTACAGCAGGAAAGGATTCATGGACATGCATTTTCACTAAGCGCAATGTCTCAGTGAATGTCAGGCTCTGACCATCCAATTAGCAACTTCTCTTCCCGAGGAGGAGGTGGGTAGAGACAGGGAGCAGGAATGTGGCTGGGGGTTCCGTCTCAGCCAAAGTAGTAAAGTAGGGAGGGAAGCATAAATGTTTCTCTGCAGCCCTTAAGAGGACGCAGAATGGGATTTATTAAGGAATATTAGGTGACTCAGAGATTCACTGGGATGTATGAGGAACAGACTTTAGACTGGTTTTCTAGGAACAATTCCCGCAATGTCTGAGAACTGAACTGCCGAGGGAGCAGCTGCCTCCCCACCTCTGGGATCATGCTGCTCTGCCATGGGATGGAAGCTACCACTGACTCTTCCAGCTATAGAGAAACCACAGTCCTCTGCCACCATTTCCCCCGGCAGGGGTACCACCTCATGGCGTTCTCTTCCTTCTTCCACGTTTTATAGGGTGCATCTGCTTGGTGGAGCCTTGGTCCCAGGGATCCCTTGTTGCAAAGAGTCTGGAAGATGGAGTTTGTATTTCTCCATCTCCAGTGTGGACAGCCTGGTGGAAGGGGGTTGGAGTGAGGGCAGAGTGAGATCCTGATGAGTGTATCTGTATCTGCTACCCTCACCAAGCACCTCATGTAGGTGCTTTTCAAAAGACAGTCCCTCTCATAAGAGGAATTCTCTTGCCAGATTTTAAGACATTTTTCTTTATCTTTTTACATGGCAGCATGAAAATCAGATAGAATAAGGCTGTGAAGCTATTGGCCAATGTCTGTCATATAGTAAGTGTTCAGTACATGTTAACTATTAACCAGTAAGGAGGTACCTTTCCAGCTGGCCCTTTAAGGTTGGGGGGTGGGAGTTCCAACCCAAGGTGCTTAAGGAGAACAGGCAAAGAGAGCGGGGGGAGGATCCATTAATGAAAGTGTTCATCTTTAATTTTTTTCTTCCTGTGGTCCATCTCACTTCTCCCTGAGTGTCTTTTCATTCCGCAAGAATGACCAACTTCACTTACCGTCGACTCTACCTATTGAAACCTCTGAATGAGCCAGCCCTTCACAAGACTCCAGAGTTGTCGGTAGTCCCTGACTTAGTTTCTGCTGTGTATCTCCATCAGCCTTCACCATTTTTTGGTTGATTGTCCAGAGGCAGCATGACTAGAGAATGCACTACATCCAGGTGAAACCTCAGAGAGACAGCAAGATGGATAACGTCTCTGCCTTGGACGAGGCCCCAGATGAGCTCAGTTGTTTAGTTGCCCAAGGAGACTCTATTTTTTTTTTTTTCAAACTACCTAAACGATCCACTGTGCACCACACACAAATCCTAGCAAGAGAATGTCTGCTGATTAGGGCGGTAGTTGGTTTGTGGAGGCCCAGCTATAGGCAAGTTGACTTTCACGCAGACGCTATGTGGAACGGCGCTGCTCACTGCTGGGGGTTTCCCGCTGAAGTTAAGAGGACCTCTGGGTCTCTAATTCTACATGGGGAACACCATCCTTCAACAATTTCATCCATTCAGCAAACACTCTGTGCAATATATCATTTGGGGGTATTGATCAGTGTTTGGGGGGGATCTTCAATGTGTATTTTCAGACTACATAACCTCAGAGAAGGCATTTGAAGACAAGGTTGAAAGCTTGCTGGCTTTGCTTCCTTTAATTTTGGAAAAACTCTTCTAGTCTGATTGAATCTACCTGATTCATAGCCAGGCTAGAAGGGGGCAATCATCTGAAAGACATTCTAAATCATTCTGGAAGAAAAAGAAACCCTCTGTTTGTCCTGCTCTCATTAGATTGCCATCACAGGAGAAATCGCCAGCCTTTGGCCTGAGTTTGGGGGGATGAAGACCAGGCTCTTGAACTTGCTCTGTCCCATATTTTGTTCCTCTGTCAAGAACTTGATCCTGGCTTGTGAAACAGACATTTTGTAAAAGCAGAAATAGTAATGAGGCTGACGTCAGCAGTGTGGCCTAAAGAGCAAATGATCTCACTGGCATATGAAGATTCATCAGTTCAGAAGAGGAAGATTATTCCTGAAGATGAGAGAGGAGAATTCTTAAAACAAAACAAAGATAGCTTGTTGGAACAGAAAAGTCATTCCATTCCTGGGGCAGGGAAGGAAATCCAATACAGGCTGCTCATTTCCCACACCTGCCCTTGGGGTTTGCACATAGAGCTCACTCCTTGTTCCTCCTCCAATGCCAGACTTCCAAAGCCCAGTGAACACACCAGATGCTGCATATACCATCTGGATCATCCCCACCTACAGGAATCTCTCACTCCTCTATGACTTTCATTTGTTGTATCATTCTCTTAAGTTGGGTTCCCCCAAAACAAGAATTTGAGAGAAAGTAGTTTATTTGAGAGGCGGTACCAGGAAGCTCCAGCCAAGGGTTGGAGAAGTGATACAGGAAGGGAAGGAAGCTAATATAGGGGGAATTAATACCACCACTGTGGGAATCAGTGTCTCAGTCCCACTGGGGAGCTCTGGAGACTGCACAGACCCCGCCTCATTGTCATCTTGCCTGAGTGGGGTAGGAATGGAGGCTTTTATCCTCCACCTCCTATCCATTTTGCAGGAGCTGTTTCTAGGAGTCTCAGAAACTCCTGCCCTGCACTCATGGAGAAAGCCCTCAGATGGAGAATCCCAGGTGTGTTCCTTAAGAATCTATCATTATACAAGGGAGTGGGGAAGGTTGAGGGGATGTGGGTAGGCAATGACAGCATCTGCTGTACTTTCCCTCCTTTACTCACTAACTCATCACTCTGTGTGAAGCCCTGTGCCAGATCCTGTAGCTGCAATGAAGAACAACACAGACACTATCTGCAATCTCCTGGAGCTTAAAATCTAGCAGAGAAGTCCAATGTTGATTAAATAAGCATGCAAGTATATAATAAAATCAGTGAAAAAGTGAGGTAGACTAAAAGAACTGCGAGTTCAGGGAAAGGATGGAGGAAAACATACTCTGGTTTGAGAAATCATGGGGGGCTTCTTTGAGGAGGATGTGAGAGTTATCTAACTAGAGGTGAGAGAGAGATGGGAAGAGCATTTCAGGCAGAAGAAATAGCATGTGCTTATTTGTATGGAAATATATTAATATAAATGTTTCAGACATTACATGAAATTTCTAAAAATCTTAAAAAAAAAAAAAAAAAAGAAATAGCATGTGCAAAGACCCTGAGGCACCAGGGGCCACAGTAGTGAGGCTAGAGGTCAAAGAGCAAGAGGATGATTTGGGGCTCAATAAGGCTAAAAAGGTAAGTATGAAATGTACTGTGCAGTGCTGTGTGAGCTGTGCTCGAGGTTTTGGTCTCTGTTCTAGAGCAGTGGAAGCCATTGAGGATTGTTAAGCTAGGAAGTGATGTAATTAGATTTTTAAATTTAATAGATTTTTTAAAAAGAAAAGATAGTTGCTGGGCAGAGAATGGGTCAGAGTAGGAAAGAGTGGAAGAAGTCATGAAGTCAAGAGTTGATGGCAGGATTTCTGCTCTAGCCCAAATAGAGTAACAGGGACCGGATTTATCCTCTAGCTTGAAATAGTTATAAAATTGAACAAAGCATATGAAACCATGGTTTTTAAGACATCGAGCATGCTTAGTGATGCACAGTGATCCCTGAGAGAGAATAAACAAATGAGGTAGAGTTTATAATTTCCCCAGCTTACTTCATGGAGAGTTTCTAGGCCAAAAGAAAAGGAAACCAGGCAGAGTCCTGAGTTGAGAAAAAGAGCTGGAAGTCTTGGGGAGCCAGAGCAGCCAGAGTTCAAAGGGCGGAGTACTGGAAAGGAGAGAACTCAAACAGAAAGTGAGAGTTCTAGCTATAAAAAAGAATGAAATGATGCCATTTGCAATAACACAGATGGACCTAGAGATGATCATACTACGTGAAGTAAGTCAGACAGAGAAAGACAAATATTATATGTTAATACTTACAAGTGGAATCTTAAAAAAATGATACAAATGAACTTATTTATAAAATAGAAATAGACTCACAGACATACAAAACAAACTTATGGTTACCAAAGGGGAAGTGGGGGGAAGGGATAAATTGGGAATTTGGGATTAACAGATACACTCTACTATATATAAAATAGATAAACAACAAGGACCTACTGTATAGCACAGGGAACTATATTCAATATCTTGTAATAACCTATAATGGAAAAAAATCTAAAAAAGAAAAACTATATATTTATGTCACTATGCTGTATGCCTGAATCATTGTAAATCAATTATACTTCAATTTGAAAAATAATAAAATAAAATAAAAGAGAGAGTTCTAGAGCTCTGGATAGGGTCCCCCCTCAAATTTTTGGTTGAATATCGATCAGTGTATGTGTATGAGGAAACTCCCAGAGACCAAAGAAAGAATCACCTAAAAGGATTAGAGGGAATAGTTCCCAGAGCTCACACGGGGCTGGGAGATTTCAAACCTCCCTCTGAATAATTAATAAGACAAGCAGAGAGAAAATCACTGAAAATGTAGAAGACTTGAATATGTAAGTAAAAATATAGAAGACAACCAACTTGACCTAACTGATATTTAAAGAATACCCCAAATAGTAGAATATTCATTTTTTTCAAATGAACATGGACCATTTACCAAGACAGACAATATTTTGGTGCATAAAATAAGTCTTAATAAACTTAAAATGATTCAAGTTAAAAGTAGGTTCTCTCACCAAAGTGGAATTAAATCTGAAATCAATGATGGAAACATACCTGGAAAATCCCCCAATTTTTGAAAACTAAATAACACATTTATAAATAACTCACGGATCAAAAAGGAAATTAGAAAATATGAATGAATGAAAACAAAAACCCAACATACTAAACTTGTGAGATGTCACTAACAGTACTTAAAAGGAAATGTATAGCACTAAAGGCCTAGGTTTTAAAAAAAAAAAGTTTTCAAACTGATGACTTCAGCTTCTACCTTGAGAAACTTAAAAAAAAAAAATTAAACCACGAGTAAGCAGATGAAAAGGAAATGATAGATCAGAACAGCAGTAGAAATAGGAATAGAAAACAGAAAAACAATAGAGAAAAATCAATGAAACCAAAAGCTGATTCTTTGAGAATATCAATAAAATTTGTAAGCCTTTAGCAAGACTGAGCAGAATAAAAAGAAAAATTAAAAGATTACCAATACTATGAATGAGAGAGGCGACATCATACAGATTTCACTGATACTAAAAGGTTGATAAGGAAAAGTTATGAACAATTTAATGACAATAAGTTAAAAACCATAGAAACTTGAAAGATACAAAGTATCAAAATTCTAGAAAAAATAGATAACTTGATAACCCTATAAAATATCCCTTAAAAGAAAAATATTAATAAATTGGACCTAATCAAAACAAAAAACTTTTGCTCTTCAAAAGATACTGGTAGGAAAATGAAAACGCAAGTCACAGACTGGGAGAAAATATTTGTAAACATACGTTTGACAGAGGACTTGTATTTAGAATATATAAAGAACTCTTAAAACTCAACAATAGAAAGACAAACTTTTTTATGAATTTATTTATTTATTTTTGGCTGCGTTGGGTCTTCATTGCTGCGTGCAGGCTTTCTCTAGTTGCAGTGAGCGTGGGCTACTCTTCGTTGTGGTGCGCGGGCTTCTCACTGTGGTGGCTTCTCTTGCTGCGGAGCACGGGCTCTAGGTGCACGGGCTTCAGTAGTTGTGGCTCGCGGGCTCTAGAGCACAGGCTCAGTAGTTGTGGCGCACGAGCTTAGTTGCTCCGCAGCATGTGGGATCGTCCTGGACCAGGGCTTGAACCCGTGTCCCCTGCATTGGCAGGCAGATTCTTAACCACTGCGCCACCAGGTAAGTCCCAAGACAAACATTTTTAAATGGGCAAAGATTTGAATGGACACTTAACCAAAAAAGCTATGTCACTGGCAAATAAGCACATGAAAAGATGCTTGGCATCATTAGTTATTAGGGAAATGCAAATTAAGAACATAATGAGGGCTTCCCTGGTGGCGCAGTAGTTGAGAATCTGCCTGCCAATGCAGGGGACACGGGTTCGAGCCCTGGTCTGGGAAGATCCCACATGCCGTGGAGCAACTAAGCCTGTGTGCCACAACTACTGAGCCTGCGCATCTGGAGCCTGTGCCCCGCAACAAGAGAGGCCGCGACAGTGAAAGGCCTGCGCACCGCGATGAAGAGTGGTCCCCACTTGCCTCAACTAGAGAAAGCCCTTGCACAGAAACGAAGACCCAACACAGCCATAAATAAATTAATTAATTAATTAATTTAAAAAAAAAGAACATAATGAGATACTATTACTCACATATTAGAATGACTAAAATTAAAAATTAAATTATACTAAAAGCTGGTGAGTATGTGGAGCTATTGGAACTATCATACACTACTTAAAGGGAATAAAATGGTACAACCACTTTGGAAAACAGTTTGGTAAATGCTTAAAAAAGTTACACATACACCTACCACATAATGCAACCATTCTACTCCTAGGTATTTACTAAGATAAAAGAAAGCAAACATCCATACAAAGACGTGTACACAAATGTTCACAGCAACTCTACTCATATAGCTAAAGTAGAACAACCCAAATATCTGTCAAGAAATAAATAGATAACCTGTGGTCTATCTATGCAATGAAATACTACTCAACAACAAAAAGGAATGGACTAGTGATATCAATAACAACATAAATATGCTGAGTGAAAGAAGTCAGACATACTGTATGATTCCACTCAGATAAAATTCTAGAAAATGCAAATCTATAGGGACAGAAAGCAGATCAGTGGTTCCCTAGGCAGGAAGGGCTGGAAGGGCAGGAAGAAATGATTACAAAGGGACACGAGGAAACTTTTGGGGGAGTGAATGTGTTGATTGTTTTGATTGTGGTGATAGTTTCATGAGTGGATACATATGCCGTAACTCATCGACTTGTACACTTTATATATGTGCCACTCATTCTACTTCAATTATATCTCAAAAAGCCTATTTAAAAAATAAGGGTCGATGTGGCTTAGACCAAGTTGATGGAGCCGGTGGAGATGAAGAAGAGTAAACAGATTTAACAGATATTTAGCAGGTAACTGGCAATAGTTGTGATGGATTGCATACAGGGAAGAAAGGAGAGGGAGGTACCAAGGTTGTCATCTGTATTAATGGCTTGAGCAATTGCTTTGATGTGTGGACAATCATTGAGATGGGGAAGGCTGGCAGAGGACTATGTAGGGAAAGATGATGAGGTCAGCTCTGGGCATATTGAGTCTGAGGAACGATTGACACATCTAAGAGATGTCAAGCAGGCAGTTGTAGATCACTATGTTGGAAGCTGAGAGGAAGTGGTCTTGAGACACGGCCTTGAAAGTCTTGGGCACTGATATAAAATTACCGTATACTTTAATTTAATGTTTTGTGTCTGTACACTTTGTCTTCTCATTTGGGTTGTAAGCTCTCTGGGTGCAAGATTTTTAACTTATGCCTCTACCTATGTCACACCACCCTTTTATACCCACTTTAGTAGAAGCAGCACGATGAGGTGAATGATGCATGGAATTTAGAATGAGAGAGGCCTGGCTTCAACATCTGACTCACCACTTACTGTGTGACCTCGGGCAAATTGCTTGCTCTCCATAAATGGTAATAATATTAATAGGATGTATTTCATAGGTTACTGAGACATCTTAATATGATAATATAAGCTAGAAACCTGTTGAACCTATCTAAGCCCCAGTTTTTTCCTTCGTAAAATGCATGCAGTGATACCTTCTTATCAGTTGGCTATTGCTGCACCACAAGCCACTCCAAAATTCAGAGGCTTGCAGTAACAGTCATTTTTTATTACAACTCCCATGTGTGTATGTCAGGCAGGGGACTGCCCTGGTTGATCTCCATCGGTTTGCTTATGCGTCTGTGAGTTGACTGCGGCAGCTTAGCTGGGGCAGTTCTCTTCCATACGTCTCACCCTCCTCCTGGATCCAACGGACTTGGGCAGGCGTGTACCTTCTCAAGAATGCGGCAAAACAGCAAGAGCACAGGCCCAACTGTATATAAGTGCTTTTTCACACCTCTGCTTGTACCGTGTCTGCTAACAATTCTTTTGGCCGAAGAAAGTCACATTGCTGAACTCAGAATCAAGGGATAGAAATGTACACCACACTGCTTTGAAGTGAAAAGGCACATGGCAAAGAACATAGGTAGCGACAGGTCAAGAATTGGGGCAGCAATCCAATCTACTGCCTCTACAAAACAAAATATTTTCTTGTAACATATATAACATGCCTATCTCATTTTATGTTTTCAATAACTACATCTGCTCCCATCTTCAACAAATGTTGGATTATCGACTCTGATTTTAAGGGTAAAAATAAATTGGTTCCAGGCATTTGAAGCTATCCTTGCTTATTATGAAGCTTGGCATATTATATAAGAGAGTAATAATTAACAGTTCGGGTTAGGCACCTTCACACACAGACAGTGGCAATGTAAATAGATACAATCTTTTTGGAAAGCAACTTGACAATATGTATCAAAAGCCTTAAAAATGTGTACCCTTTGACTCAGAAATTTTCATTATGGCAAGTCTACCCTAAGAAAATAGGAGATATATAGACAAATGTTTATGTGTAAGGATGTTCACTGAAGCAATATTTAGAGTAACAAAAAAAAGGCGGATAACACCAGATTAATTTGTTGCAGGGAAAAAAAAAAACTCTCATTGAAAACAGCTAAAAAGGCTGGACTAAAACAAATCTGTTTGGGGACTGGAGAGTTATCAAGACAGTCACAGCTTGAGGATCTGAGATTAGAGATATACGGAAAAGTAATTAAGGTGAGTCACATTCTATGCTGTTTTCCCCTCAAAGCATATGTGGGTTCTTGGATGGTACAGCCAAAGAGACTAAGCAACAAAGAAACGCTTTTAAGTGACACAGAGTCTGAGCAAAGATGTCAGCAGTTTGAGGAGGGTCTGAGGAGGCAAAAATTAGAGTTCCAAGCTATTAAGACAGCTACGGCTTGAGAGGCTAAGATCCTCCCAGTAGTACAGAAAAATGACGTGTTTATTATCTCAAGGCATTCACCAGTTCGCAAACAGTGCAGACTGAGAGAAACAAAGCAGAAAGTGGCAGCCAACAGAAGTTTTGTGGCCTCAGAAATACGGAAGATAAAAATCGGTTTTGAAGTCCTGACAAGAAAGACTCCTGGGACTTCCCTGGCGGTCCAGTAGTTAGAACTCCACGCTTCCACTGCAGGGGGCGCAGGTTCAATCCCTGGTTGGGGAACTAAGATCCCGCAAGCTGCGTGGCCAAAAAAAAAAAAAAAGAGAGAGAGAGAGACTCTGGTAAGCACCTCACGCTTTCAAATGGAACTCCTAAAGGCCTGCACCCTAGGAATAAAAGTGAACTAAAAGTAAACCAGGGCTTCCCTGGTGGTGCAGTGGTTAAGAATCCGCCTGCCAATGCAGGGGACATGTGTTCGATCCCTGGTCTGGGAAGATCCCACATGCCATGGAGCAGCTAAGCCTGTGCGCCACAACTACTGAGCCTGCGCTCTAGAGCTCACGAGCCACAGCTACTGAGCCCACATGACGCAACTACTGAAGCCCGCGTGCCTAGAGCCCGTGCTCCGCAACAAGAGAAGCCACCTCAATGAAGAGTAGTCGCTGCTCACGGCAACTAGAGAAAGCCCGTGCACAGCAACGAAGACCCAACACAGCCAAAATAAATAAATAAATAAATTAATTAATTATTTTTAAAGTTATTAAAAAAAAGAAGTAAACCAAATCTTATAAACACTGATAGCCAATCCATTCTGTGATTGGATTAAAACAATCTATCCTAATTCTACCTGCCTGCCATAAGCTAAAGGCTCATTTAGAGCTTCTGCAATTTTATACACAGTGTCTGACATTCAACCAAAATTCCCAGGATATCAAGAGACAGTGGAAGGAAAAAAAATCAGACAATATAAATAGATCCAGAGGTAGGCAAGAATATACAATGGAAAAAAGAGAAAAAGAAAAAAACAGTCTCTTCAGCAAGTAGTGTTAGGAAAGTTGGACAGCTGTATGTAAATCAATGAAGTTAGAACACACCCTCACACCATACACAAAAATAAACTCAAAATGGCTTAAATATAAGACATGACACCATAAAACTCCTAGAAGAGAACATAGGCAAAATATTCTCTAACATAAATCGTACCAATATTTTCTTAGGTCAGTCTCCCAAGCCAATAGAAATAAAAGCAAAACTAAACAAATGGAAACTAATCAAACTTACAAGCTTTTGTACAGCAAAGGAAATCATAAACAAAATGAAAAGACAACCTGTAGACTGGGAGAAAATATTTGCAAATGATGCGACAAACAAGGGCTTAATTTCCAAAATACACAAATAGCTCATACAACTCAACAACAACAACAAAAACAACGCAATCAAAAAATGGGCAGAAGACCTAAAAAGACACTTCTCCAAAGAAGACATACAGATGGCCAACAGGCACATGAAAAGATGCTCAACATCACTAATTATTAGAGAAATGCAAATCAAAACTACAATGAGGTACCACCTCACACTGGTCAGAATGGCCAGCCTTAAAAAGTCTACAATAACAAATGCTGGAGAGGGTGTGGAGAAAAGGGAACCCTCCTACACTGTTGGTGGGAATGTAAATTGGGGCAGGCACTATGGAGAACGGTACGGAGGTTCCTCAAAAAACTAAAAATAGAGTTGCCATATGATCCAGCAATCCTACTCTTGGTCATATGTACAGACAAAACTATACTTAAAAAAATACATGCACCCCTATGTTCATAGCAGCATGATTTACAATAGCCAAGACATGGAAACAACCCAAGTGCCCATCAACAGGAGATTTGGTTTAAGAAGATGTGGTATACATGTGCAATGGAATATTACTCAGCCATAAAAAAGAATGAAATATTGGGACTTCCCTGGTGGTCCAGTGGGTAAGACTCCATGCTCCCAATGCAGGGGTCCTGGGTTCAATCCCTGGTTGAGGAACTAGATACCACATTCATGCCACAACTAAGAGTTTGCATGCTGCAACTAAGAAGTCCACATGCCATAACTAAGACCTGGCGCAGCCTAAATAAATAAATATTTTTTTTAAAAGAATGAAATACTGCCATTTGCAGCAACATGGATAGACCTAGAGAATATTATACTTAGTGAAGTAAGCCAGAGAAAGAAAGAAAAATATTATATATCACTTATATGTGGAATCTAAGAAATAATACAAATGAATCTATATACAAAACAGAAACAGACTTGCAGACATAGTAAACAAACTTACGGTTACCAAAGGCGAACAGGGATGGGGAGGGATAAATTAGGAGTTTGGGATTAACAGATACAAACTATTATACATAAAACTCATAAGCAACAAGGATTTACTGTATAACACAGGGAATAATATTCAATATCTTGTATAACCTATAATGGAAAATAATCTGAAACTATAGATATATAACTGAATCACCTTGCTGTATACCTGAAATTAACACAATATTGTAAATCAACTATACTTCAATAAAAAATGAAAATTAAAAATAGGTTTCCCTATCAGATGAATTAAAAACAAAAAGTTTGAGAATAGCAAGTGTTGATGAGGTGTAGGGAAAACAATTAGTCCCCTACCCTCTGTGTAGGAGCATAAATTGACACCACCATTTTGGAGGGAATTTGGCAGTTTCTCTGAAAATAAAGAATGCCCATATACTTTGATGCAGAAACCCACCCATAGAAACCTAGCTAGCAGAAATACTTGCACACCATGCAAAGATGTTCATGGCAGCATTGTCCAGAATTGGTGAAAAGTCTGAGCCATCTAAATGTTCATCATAATGAGAACAGCTAAATGAAATATGACACGTCCCTGCCTGGGAGTTCCATGCAGTCATGAATAAGAATTGGGTCAACCCAGATGGCAGATACAGAACATAGTAAATATAGTAAAGTACAAATAGTGAGTTGACAAACAAAGATATCCTACTTTATTATATTTTCATTTGCGTGCAGTGTGAGTGTGAATAAAATGCGTATCACATCTCTAGGGGGTTTCTGGAACTCTCACTTTTTATCTTATATGCTTCTATTATTTATGAATCTGTTTTTAGTGAGCATGTATTACTTTCATAATTCTTTTTTTTTTTTTAAAGGAATTCCTTTATTTTTATTTTTTATTTATTTACTTATTTATTTTTGGCTGTGTTGGGTCTTCGTTTCTGTGCGAGAGCTTTCTCCAGTTGCGGCAAGCAGGGGTCACTCTTCATCGCGGTGCGCGGGCCTCTCACTATCGCGGCCTCTCTTGTTGCGGAGCACAGGCTCCAGACGCGCAGGCTCAGTAATCGTGGTTCACGGGCCCAGCCGCTCCGCGGCATGTGGGATCCTCCCAGACCAGGGCTCGAACCCGTGTCTCCTGCATTGGCAGGCAGATTCTCAACCACTGCGCCACCAGGGAAGCCCTACTTTCATAATTCTTAAACCAAAAACATAAGTGAATAAGGATTGAACATCTAAAGCCTATAAAGACAAAATGCTTAGTGTTTCATTTCTTGGACCTGACTTCACTTTCAGCCAGAGCAGTTCTGGGCCACAAGTACAACTCCGTGAAGATCCTTTATCAGGCTCATCTCATGTGTGCATGCGGGCATACACACATACCACACATGCACAACTACCTACACACCTCTGCACACACACACACACACACACACACACACACACAGAGTTGCCCAGCTCCACATGTGCATGTGGAATGCATGACTTTACAGCACCTGGAGCAGTTCATAGAACATTCTTGTGTATTTATTGGTGCAAGGGAGTAAACAGCCAGAGCTGAGCAGGCAGAAAAGAATGTGATGAGACTGAAAACCCAACACCCACCACCTCCTCCACCATCCCAAGCAGATGACACGTCCTGTGGAATCCATGGTGCCCTCCTGATGTCTGGCTTTTCCCTTTTGTCTTCCAGACAGGTGAGCCCAAGAAAATGTGGCCGTGAGGATGGGCACTTATCCACCCAGGTCATGTCGTGAGATCCCCCCCCCCTTCTTCCCCCTGCAGTGAGGTGAGAGTCCCGCCCAGACCGTGGGGGGCTTACGGGCCCTCGTCCCTGAAGAGTGTCAGGTTGTGCGTCCGGATGTAGCTCAGCAGGACCTGTCCTCGCCGCTCCAGGGTCTGGAGGACCCGCTGTAGGCCTTGTTGCCCGCCTTGGCTTTCCCAGAACACCGGGTCTGTCTGCAGTGACTTGAGCAGCATATTCTGTAGACACCCTGATGCGAGAACCTTCACGACAGACTCAGGAAACCTGGAGGAAGGTCCCCCAGTCCCATAACAGAAAGGAAGAGCAAAAGCCATCTCAGAGAGTTTCCGTGAAAGGCCAGGCCAGTCGGCCAGAACTTGCACAGCTGGGGACCCACAAAGCCAGCCCGCAAAGTCTCCGGGGCCACCTGCTAACCAGTTATCCAGGAACCCTTCCACCCGCTCTGCTGTGACAGCAGGCAGGGGATAGAGCTTGCGATGGGTCCCACCCCCCTGAGTGGGTGAATCCACTCTGCTGGCCCGGGTGAAGTGAGGAGGAGCCCTAGGAAGGCCCAGCCGCTGCAGGTGTGAGCAGGGAAGGTGGCTGCCAGGCTAGCTCCCTGCCAGGGAAGGGCCAGCCTGCCCACTCCCCAGCAGGGCAGCCCATGTTGTGCAGGGCCAGGAGGCCCTCTGGGTACTGGGGAGGGGGCAGCCCATCATGGACTTGAAGGGCCTGCTGGCTGTATCCCCTCAGCTTTCCCAGGACTCCTCACCCCCTTCTGAGGCTCATCCAGCAGCTTCTGCCTGATGGACTGTGGACTGCTCCAGAGCCACAGTTCAAGGTCTACAGCAGGGCCATCAAGCCTCAGCCCCTGAACCTCCACCCGACCGCTCTGACCCTCACCCGTCGATGCCCTCCAGCAGCCGGAAATTCAGCTTGTGCTCCGGGTGCTGAAGGTTGCCGGCGTTATCGATGTAGACCAGGTGAGAGAGATCACTGCTCCGGACCTCAGGCAAGAAGACGGACAGAGAGAGAGGAGAGTCAGGGAGCAGCCTAGCCGGTGCCCCTGGACTCTGTTGGGGCTCAGCAGCTTGGGGGGCCCTGAGCTGTCAGTCCCACCGCCCACCCTGCTACTCGCCCAGAGGGTCCCCTCGCACTGAGCAGTGAGCTCACCCCATGCCGCTGCCGTGCTTAGGGAATCCAGGCACCCTCTCAGCGAACCCTCCCAGCAACCTTGGGAGGTGGCCACTGATATCAGCTTCATTTTACAGAAACAGAGGCACAAAGAAGTAATTTGCATAAGCTCACACAGCTAATAAGTAGCTGGCTGGTTCAAACCTGGACCCGTAGGCACAAGCCACAGCACCTTCTGCAAAATTGCAAGGCAGAGGGACTGATTCCTGTTCTGGTGGCCGAAGGGGTGAGGAGCGCGGGTGGGAATGGGAAGGGGCAGAGGTAGCCCACCCAGGGGCTGAGGCTGCGGGATGTATCGCACACGTGCACCCTCACACACGCGTGCCCGCCCACGTGCCCCCTGTGCCCGTCCCGGGCGTTCCCCTGAGCATCAGCGAGGACACAGGCACCCTTCATCCTCAGGGAGCACTGCCCGTCCTCTGTCCCCACAGCTTTAGGGTCTCCGAAAACTCTTCAAAACTAAAATCAGCAGCAGGGAATTCTTTAGCACCTTAAAGCTCTGGTATGGTGGGAACAGGAGGCCATCTCTTCCGGCCCGCTACTCCCACCCCCATGCACACACTCCACTCCTACACGTTCGCCAAGATTCCCTGGTAGTTTCCCATAATTCTCTTCAGCAACCTGGGCTTCAATTATGAACTTTTGTCTTCAGGACCTCAGCTTCCCCTCTCTCTGCTTCTTCTACCTCTCACCCCCCTGCACACACCAGGGATCATCTATTTCTCGAAACCCGATGACTCCTCCCTCCAAAAACTGCTATCGGGAAGGATCTGTGAGACAGCTGCCCACCAGGGGTAAAGGATGGATATAAAAGCCCTCCCTCTCCCAGGAATATTTGCCTTTTACTGGGGAAGGAGAGAGGTGGCTCTGGGGCAGGGGAGGGAGAGTTCCCACCGCCCAGCAGCACCACGAGGCAGCCCTGGCCTGCGGGCTGGTGGGGCTGCCTGACGCTCAGCCCAGGGCAGCATCTGACAGCTACCCTCCAAAGCAGCTGGCCAAGGTGAGGCGGTGAGGACACCAGCCTCATTGGGGGAAGACAGAGCAGCCCTTCCCCGGGGTGGCACTTTGCTCCTCGTGCAGGAGAAGCGGCTGTTCTGCCCCACCAGCCTCTCACCGATGGCCTCGGCACATGGCTTCCCACCCTGGGCTGTAGTTTCCACAGGAGGCAGCACAGTGTTCCTCCAACGGCCCCAGCCTGTGAGCCATCAGGGGCCAGGAGAGCGCCCTGTCGCTGCCACCAACCAGACATGCAGCTTGGGAAGCCCCCTTCCCCGCTCCAGGCCCTAATTTCCATATTTACTGGCACATTGAGGACGTCCTACTAGACACACAGTTATCACAGTCTGCTTCCTGGGGCCTCAGGGCGTCCCCGGAGTCTTCAGGGCTCAGAGGAGTTAGTGACAACAGCTCCAGCCCACACCCCATACGTATCTAAACCACATCCCCAAAGCTCCACCTGTGTCAGTTCTATATATTAAGGCTTCCTGAAAACATTTAAAGGGTTCTGTTGCTGAAAAGAACAGGATTGGGACACCCCAAGGTCATGTGATCTCTGACACTTGCCAACAGCATCTGCTGATGGAGACAGGAAGACCTGAGTCTGGGGCGACCTGGGGACATACCAAGATGTGGACCAGCCGCAGCTCCCCCGGGTTCCGGCATTTCTCTCGGAGCCTCTCTTCCACACAGGGGTCCGAGGGCTCGGGCTCAAAGCCGCAGCAGTAGCGATCCAGGCGGTCGTGGACCTGTGGGGACACCGTCCTCTGAGGGCCCAGCACTTGGGCCGCTGGAGCCCCGGGGCCACATGCTGGGGGCCGTCTTCAGGGATCTTGAGGCGCTGGTCAGCTCTGCTGCTGGCCTCCGGCTGTGATGGGGCTTCTGCTTGCTCCTCAGCCAGCCTGCCCTGCACCAGGATTGCCTGCTCACACTGCGTGGATTTCCACCCAACATTCACTGCTTAATCTCTGCCACTGGCCCTGAGCTCCAGCCTGGGGCTGACTGTCTGGTCTACCTGGGGAGACCCACACATGACCACTTTTTCTTTAATCAGCAAATGCTACATCAGGGATTCCTCCCTTCACAGAGATAAAAATCTTTTAATGACCATCCAGGCAGCTCCTGCCTCTAGGACAGTGCTTTCGCCCTGCAGGAGGCCTGAATCAAAGTCAGGAAGGAGAGCATTCGTGTTCCTGGCTCCTCTTACACTGGATGCCTAAATTGGGAATAATGACACTCCCTCACAGATGATCATGACGTGATTTAATAAGAAATATGGTCTCTGTCCCTGGCTCCTGGCACAGAGCTCCTAAAACCCCTGCAATTTGCTCAGTGATATGAGTGTCTTTTGTTATCCATAATAAACCCTCTGACCATATCAGAGTTTAATAAGGTGACTCAGCAGGGCCCTTAGGTAACTTCAGGCTGATTGCCAGATAGACATGTAGAGAGTAGAACTTTCAACCCTACCCTCCAACCTCTGGGAAGAGTAGGAGAGCTGGAAACTGGGTTATAAAAACTCTTGAACAGTGAGATTTGGGGAGCTTCCAGGTTGGAGAACACACCCACGTGCCAGGAAGGTGATGCACCCCGACTCTGTGCGGACATACAGGGTTGTATACTTGGGACCCTTCCAGACCTCACCCCAAGTACCTCTTCAACTGACGGTTCATTTACATCCTTTGTAATAAACCAGTACACATAAGTAAAGTGTTTTCCTGAGTTCTATGAGCCATTCTAGCAAATTATTAAACATGAGGAGGGGGTCATGAGAACCCCCAATTTATAGCCAGTTGGTCAGAAGTCCGGGTGGCCCAGGATTTGTGACTGGCGTCTGAATCAGCAGTCTTGTGGGAATGAGCCCTTCACTTGCGGCATCTGACATTGAGTCCAGGTGGATAGTGTCAGAATCAAATTGTACACCCAGTTGGAGTTGGAGAATTGGTGGGGTCAGAAGACATCACTCAGATGACCAGCACCACTGCCGCATCTCTATCTCCTCACCCACTCCTCACTGCAGCCTTGCAATAGAAACATTACTGTCCCCATTTACACAGGGGGACACTGACCCCAGGCTTGCCCAAGGTCATACATGTGAAAGCAGTACAGCTGGGATTTGAACCGAGGTCTGCCTAGCTTGAGCCCAGTGCCCTCTGTTATCCTGCCCTGCTTCCCTGAAGGTCAGGAAGGGTGAGCCAGTTAGAGGTCAAGTGGGGTCCCCATCATTACACTAGTCAAGGCTGGAGAAGAGCTTTCAAAACTGTGAAGGAGGAAGAGGAGGAACCAGAAGTCTCAGAGCCCATCCTCCTCCTCCACGACAACAACTGAGGCAGCAGCAGGCATAGGGGCTGTCTGGATGGTCTACACCCATCCTCTGCGGTCACTGTTCTGCCAACCCAAGCCGCAGACCTGATCCAGCTTTAGCCAGCACCACCATCGTGCCTCCCTCTGCCACATGCAGCCAACCCCCTCCACAAATGGCAGAGGGGACGGGGGCAGGGTTGGGGGGACGACACAACCTATAACCCCCAGGATGCGGCACTCATCAAAGCCGGGCCAGCCACCTCGCAGCCCACTCAGCCCCAGCTCAGCGCTGGCCGGAAAAGGTCTCCCTCCATTTCCATCTCCCTTTGTAGGAAACTCTCATATGTTCTGAAGAAATACAAAATCGATTTCCTTCTACACAAGCCAGAAAATAACTATAGCTCTATTCACCAATCAACCTCACAAAACCAGAGTCCAGAAATGAGACAGTGTTAAACAGTCCCAACTACTGTCCCAAAGCTGGAGGACAGACCCAGCTTGGCCGGGGGCAAACGGCCAGAGTCCTGTCCAGGCAGCGAGCCCATGAATGAGCCCCCGGCGCACACAGTCACTGCTTTGGTCTCCCAGACTTTGGATAACAACAATTACAAGTAACAGAAAAGCCTGGCTCAAAAAGGCTTTAACTGTAGGGGAAATTAAGATCATCTACCGCAGGAAGTCTCGTGATAGGGCAGGCTGGGGGATTTAGCAGCTCCTACTGTCACGGTAAGGACTCGGGTTTCTTTCTGCTTCTCACTATACCCGCACAATGTTAAGGACATCCCTTTGTTGTCTCAGGAAGCCTGCAGGTGGCTGTTGTGGGTATGTTTTTCCTTGTTCATGTCTAGGGAGAAGGAGATAGAGACACAGGAAGGGAGGGAGGGAGGGGCGGGGAGGCGAGGAGAGAAAAGGAAGCTATCCCCCAACAATCATGGAATAGAAGTCCTTGCTTTCAGGCTGACTGGACCATATTTGGACACAGGATCATCCCTGGGCCAGTGGCAGCCAGGGGTGCACAGACCTCTGAGCCCAGGCATGGGGGGAAGGTGAATCACACCAGGGCTCTGTGCAGAAGGAATGGGAGCAATCAGCTGGGTCCACCGGAGCCCCAATATCCTCACTCAGGCTCGTAATAGAAGCGTTGACCGGGACAGGGCTGAGGACGGAGCCCTGCGGCATGGCCCAGAGACCTCCCAGCCCTCCAACTATTTTTAAATCCACCTGAAGCTAGTATCATGCCCCCATATTTCTCCATATGGTCCTAGAACTTAGCGGGTGAGGGTGGTCCTCCTCCGTGCATTCACACACACGCCTTCCTCAGCAGGAGCCTTCTGAGGCTGCCCACACAGAGGTTTAGAACAGAGGTCGGCAAGCTTTTTCTATAAAGGGCCAGACAGTAAATACTTTAGGCTTTGGAGGCCATACGGTCTCTGTCACGACTACCCACCTCTGCTTCTGTAGTGCATATTGTACGTATTCTAGACAATATGCAAACAAATGGTCATAGCTATGTTCCAAAAAACCTTTATTTACATACACTGACATTTTAATTTCATATAATTTTTATATGTCACAAAATATTCTTCTTTTGATCTTTTCAACCACTTAAAAATGCTAGAACCATTCTTAGCTCATGGGCCATACAGAAACGCAGAGAGGGGAATTTGGCCTACAATCTGGGCCATGTCTGTCACCCTGGTTTGGAGCCCAGTAGATCTGGGGGAGAATCGTGGCTCCACTGTGTCCTAACTCCATGACCTAAGGAAGTTAGTTAACCCCGCTACGCCTCAGTTTTCTCATCCACAAAGTGGGGCAGTGATACTCCCTCAGGACCTCACTGAGGACCACACAAGGTGATGATGTAAACAAAGCAAGGGTGGTTGTCCTGGAGAGCCCTGGAAGGGACAGGCCCAAAGGCCTGGAGGAATCTCAGGGGTTCCTCCCTCCAGAAGCTCCGGCCCCACCCCAGTTATAGGCCTGAGAACCAGAGTCTGAAATAAAGCAGCATCATGACAATCTAGCCACTCTCTTCTACGTGCAGGCCTGGTTTCTGGAGTGCAGACAAATCTGTGAGATGGACACTACCTACCAAGTCCTCTTTGGCTGGGAGAATAAATGCCAGGACAGTTCTAGCAAGACTGAAATACAGTAACTGCTCTGGATTTCACGTGATGCCTGATGCACAGCCAGCCAAACCCCCTTCCTCCTGCCAAACGCTCCCTGACCCTGTGCAGATTTCAACTCGCTGCAGCGTTGCAAGTTGAAATGCTGGAAGCTACAAGGAATAACAGCCCATACGATACAGGCGGCGCTGGCGTCCCCAAATCTACACCCATTTGAATGCTGAACAGGAAGGGGCTGGCCAGGCACAGTTGCCAGTGTGATTAATTTGCCACGCTGTCTGGGAACTTTTTTCCACTGAAGAGAAATTCAGTTTAAACTGCAGTAGTCAAGCAGGACCAAGCTTAAGCTTCATTCCCAAATCACTTCAGGATTTGATTTTTTTCCCCCTTTTTGAAAAAATGAGGAGTTACCAAGAAAAACTGATAATCCTTTGCAGTTTTGGTTTTCTGATGAACCTAGCAGAGTTGGATGATCGTGAAGTTTTTGTTTAATTCTAGTTAAACAGTCGTGAAGCCCTTACTCTGTGCTGGGTACCGCTCTGAGTGCTTTATCCATCACCACTCATTTAACCCCTCCCAGCAGCCAGGAGGCAGATACGGTTATTATCCCCCTTTCAAAGATGAGGGAACTGAGTCACAGAGGCTAGTAATGTGCCTAGGGTCCCACAGAGCGAAAGTGGTGGCGCCTAGGGACTTCCCTGGCAGTCCAGTGGTTAAGACTCCAAGCTTCCAACGCAGAGGGCGCGGGTTCGATCCCTGGTCAGAGAACTAAGATCCCACACGCCACGCTAAGACCCCCACATGCCCGCGCGGCCAAAAAAAAAGAAAGAAAGCGGTGGCGCCTAGACTCAGACCCAGGCAGTCTGGCTCTGACCACTGAGTCAGATTGGGTGGCAGGTACATGTTTTTTGGCACCAAAGAGTACAAGCTCCCCAATGCAAAGAAGAAGATGTGGTTCAACCTGATCCCCAGCACTTGTTTTGCACAACGAGACTCAGTTGAGGTTTTTTGAGTGAAAGGATGAATGAATGAAGCGCATGGCTGGCTGACAGCAGGAAGGATCTGGGGCCGGGGTCGGGGGGTGCTTCACATGAGGACTGATCACTGACAGCCTGCCCGTCAGGTGAGCCCTACATCCCTGCCCAGGATACCGACACCAGAAGGCTTCAGGGGGAGGCCTGGCTCTGGGGCCCCCAAACAGGACATCTGGTGGGACAAGACCCTGCAGTCTGCCAAGAGGGACACCAGGCCCAGCTGTGGGTGGGGGGGGGGGAGGTCTGGGAGGAGCCCAGCACAGGGCACGAGGGGTGGCCCGAGTCCTCTAACCCATCCACCAGGCTCCTGGGCCAAGACGCGTTCCTCAGCCAGTGCCTGATCTGAGTCTGGTGGATTCCAGAAGAACTGCCTGCTGTCCCTGGTGGCCTTGCCCCCTATGCAGGACCCTCCCCCCACCTGGGGACAGTCACAGGCCCAGGTTCTTCTGGATGGAAAGGGTGGCTCTTGGCCGGGCCAGCTCACTGCCAGATTGCCCCAGAGCGGCAGCATCTCTGTCCAAGGAGGGCAGCAGGCTGGCCCCGCACTGACTGGCTGCCTGTTAAAGAATTCGTGAGGCTTTGGGGAGGTCAGGGGTGGGGGAGGAATGGGTTACTCGGCACTGACTCTTACTCCCCTCTGATGACCCCCTCTGCAGTGCTCCCCTTGTGTCCTGACAGAGGGCAACCTTCCCGGAGGCCCTGGGGAGGAACATCTGGATGCCTCATCTGCCCCAAGCCTGAGGCCAGAGGTCTCAGCACCAGCTCTGGATGTGGGTGAATAGACTGGCTGGTGGGCTTTGAGGAGATGGTCTGAGAAGAGCTAGATCTTATCTAAAAAGACTTCTGTAGATCACCCTACCTTTTAAACATCAACAAAAAACCCAGCAGCCGTGAAAAGATGAATCCACCACAGCAAAATAGGTTCCAATTAAGAAAATTGGGATGAGTCACCATGGGAACACCTTTCACAAAAACTCCCCACATCAATACACTAGAGGGGGGAGTATTGTGAGCTCCTCCATGGACACTCAAAGGGCATTGGATATAATTTTTACACCCATTCCTGACAAGAAAAACTCTTAATAAAGCAAGAATAGCAAATAGTTCTTCAGTCAAAAGCCAGCATGATGTTTAATGGCAAAACACTAGAAATTGTCCCAAATAGAAACAAGTCAAGTCCATCATCCCATTACTATTTACCATTAATCTAGAGGCACCACAATTGTAGTGAGGTAAGAAGAAAGAAAGAAGAGGCAATGAGAAGACAAAGTGCATTCATTACAGAAGAAATGATCGTATACTTGGAAAACCCAGGGGATAAACCAAGCCACTGTTAGAAGCAGTACGAAGTGGGCAAGGGGCCAGTAACCAACTGTGACACAAACATAATATCCTTCACACAGGCCAAGAGCTACGGGCCAGAACATATTGAGATAGGCTGGGACCTGGGACCCTTTACCAGAGTGCTTGCAATACAAAGAAACTATAAGGGACTAAAAATAGCTGCACACAGGCTCAGTGGGGCAAATTATGAACAATAAGATACAAAAAGATCACAAACCAACTGCCACTTCTGAGGTGCCGGGAGCAAAAGCAGGGCCCCCGCACGCATGATCCCTGCACACAGCACCACCAAGGGGGTGTGCAGACCACCTAAGCTACACCTCCTGTCCAACCCACCCATCCGCCCCCAGCCTCACCCCATTTAAGGGACCAGCTCGCCCTCGCCTTGGGAAGTGAGCAAGGGCACCTGTTTCTTGTTTTCGCTCCCGTGTGCTGCTGCAGCACGAGCTCCAATAAAGCCTTGCCTGAATTTCTCATCTGACTTCTTATCAATTTCTATTAATTTAGGTTTTCTGCCCATTTTTGGATTGGGTTGTTTGTTTTTTTGATATTGAGCTGCACGAGCTGCTTGTATATTTTGGAGATTAATCCTTTGTCGGTTGCTTCATTTGCAAATACTTTCTCCCATTCTGAAGGTTGTCTTTTTGTTGTATATGTATAGCTGATTCACTTTATTATAAAGCAGAAACTAACACACCATTGTAAAGCAATTATACTCCAATAAAGATGTTAAAAAAAAATTTCTATTGATTAAAGAGTCCAAGAACCCAGGTCAGTAACAATATAATGGAAGGAAAGAGGCCATTTTCAGTGGTCACAAGAAGATGAAATAACAGTATCACCCCAACATGGAAGTGAAGATCTAGCACAAGAAAACGTCAAGATGCTTCTGCGGAACAGGAATAAATGGAAAGACATAGCCTGTTCTTGGCTAGAATGACCCCGTATTTTAGGATGTAAATTCTCTCTACGTTAGTCCATGCAAATTTAATTTGATTCCAGTAAAGTCCCAAAAGGACTTGGGAAGGCAAAGGAAGTAACAAGCTGACTCTTAATTTCACAGAAGAATAGTATGCAAGAATATCAGAAAAATCTTAAAAAAGAGCAATGAGAAAGACCGAGCACTCCCAGTTATTAACTTAAAATATAAAGCATGATCATTAAAACAGTGTGATTCTGACACATAAATAGACAGACCCTTTACTGGAACAGAAGAGTCCAGAAATAGACTTGAGTACATATGGGAATTGGCTATATGATAAAGACAGCATTTCAAATTGGGGGAAAGAATGATTTTTCAACAAATGGTGCTGGGACATTTGGGTTGCCATCTGAAAAAAAAAGTCATTGTTTTGCACCTGATCTCTTATTCCAAAATAACTTCCAGATGGATCAAAAATATCTGTAAACACCTGGGAGAATTTTTTAAATAACCCTGAAATGAGGATGGCCCTTTAAAACATAATACACTAATCTAGAAATCATAAAAGAAAAACCTGATAATGTAAACAACATTAAAAAAATTTTTAAATTTCTGCAAGGCAGAAAGACTAGAAACAAAGTTTAATTGACAATGGAACCTGAGAGAAATATTACAATGCAATGAAAACAAAAGACTAATTTCCTTAATCTGTATAAAGTTCTTAAAGTCATTAAGAAAGAGACCAACAATCCAACAGAAAATGGGGCAAAGGATATGAACGATTAAAAAAAAAAATCTAAAAAGAGGCAGGACGAGGGTGAGGCAGAAGAAAGTGCTTCTCGATGTCAGGGACATGCACAGCAGGCTCGGCACCTGAGACGGGCACTCCTAAAATGTTTGCACCTGGGGCCCCTCCCTTGCCTCATGAACTCACTTTCTATTGCTGCATAACAAATGACCACGAGCTTAGTCACTTAAAAATGACTCATTAACTCAGTTTCTGTGGGTCGGAAGTCCCTCCCGTTTCTGCCCAGGGTCTCAGGCTGAACTCAAGGCGGGGCTACATCTCTTTTGTAACTCAGGCTCCCCTCCTGGGCTCAGTCTGGTTGTTGGCAGAAACCATTCCTCCTGGTTGTAAGACTATGTTCCCCGACATCTCAGGGTCCTTCCAGAGGCCGCCCCTCCCCATAGGCAGTTCATAGCGAGGCTGTTTACTTTCTTCCTCGAGGCCCTCAGGAAAATCTCTCTGATGCTTCGTCTTTGAAAGACTCTCCTGATTGGCTCAGGCCCACCCAGGAGACTCTCCCTTTTGATTAACTCAAAGTTAACTGATTAGTAACCTCAACAATATTGTAATAACTTTGTATGGTGACAGATGGAAACTAGACTTATCTTGGTGATCATTTTGTAATGTACAGAAATATCAAATCACTATGCTGTGCACCTGGAACTAACATAGTGTTGTAGGTCAATTATACTTCAATTTTAAAAAAACACCCAAAGTTAACTGATTGATAACCTAATCACTGAAATGATATTCCATCTATTCACAGGTCTCATTCCTACTCAAGGACAGGAGTTAACACTAAGGGGGGTGGTTATCTTGGAGACCATCTTAGAATTCTGCCCATCACACCTCACCCTAGTCGAGGTCCTGCTTTTAAACATATGTAAAGAAGCTTGATGTCGCCCTTTAAACACCCTTGTCCGGGCGGGCTGTTTCACCCCTCCATCGTTGGCTGCACTGTCTGTGCAGGAGGGAGGAGTGCAGCACCCATCTCTTGGGTCTGTTGTAGGACTTGAAGGAGCTCATGTGTGGGCACTCCATAAACGGTAGCTACTATTATATTTCATGTCACCGGCTGGAAGCCTGAGAGGTCGGCAGTGGTCACGGATCTGGGCTCCTCTCTAATTGCCACAACACCTGATGTTCCAGGGAGCCCAAGCCAGAGGAGATGCCATGAACCATAGACTTGAACTCAAAATAAGGAACACACACAGGATCACAAATGACTGAACCCGGCTCCCCAGGAAGGAAATGGGCCAGCCTTACCCAGAAGAGACCTAGAAGAAATGACTTTTCCAGAGTCAGTTAAGTCAGCAAAGAGGGCAAGGGTATGCCCTCTATGGCCAAACCGCACTAGATTCGATCCCAGCTCCAACACTTAAAGCCTCGTGACTGTGGGCAAGTTCCTTAGCCCTTCTAAACCTGTTTCCTCACCTGTGGAAAGGAGCTAAAAATACTGTGCCCCCCCTAGGGCTGTTATGCATCAACACATGCTAAGTGCTGGCACAGGACCTGATGTGGAGGACGTCAGGCAGCATTTTATGCTGTCATCTGTTCTGGATGAATAAGTTAATTATGTGCCAGAGGCAAGGGCTGGACAAATGACTCTCACATTGTTTTCTGCCTCTAAGATTCTCTACCAGACCCGAAAAGAAATGGAGAAGCCCCTGGGATTCTTTTCAGTCTAGAGGAAGGAGTGGTATTTGAGGAAGAAGAACACAGCAGCACCTAGATAGGAAGTCATACAGAGACCCTGGATTCATTCATTGATTTGTTCATCCATTCATCCACTCATTTACTCATTCAACAAGTGCTTATCTAGGACCAAACCAAGAGCTTGGCCCTGTGCTAGGTGCTGGGGATGTGGTAGTGAACAAAACACAGAGACAGAAATGAACAAATAAATAAAATAAAACTTATATACTGTGCTGGGAGTCAGAAAGGAAATAGATACGATAGCACGAAGGAGAAAGAGGATAGCAACGGGGAAGTAGAGTCAGGAGAGCTGAGGCCCGGGGAGGAGGAGTCGGAGGTACATCGGAGCTAGAGGCCCTTGCACCTGAAGAAACTGACCGAGGTCACGTGCCAAGAGGCGGGGCTAGAGACAGCAGACAGGGATGGATCACGTGGGTCCTTGCAGAACCTGATACCGAGGGCGTTGAGATGCTTTGCCTTATCTAACGAGGAAGTAACACAATCTGATTTACAATCGTAAAAGAGGTATGTTCTCTACCTGACCAGTTGTCTGTGAACTTCAGAGGTCTCCCTCCAACTTCCAGCTGCTGTAAGCTTTGCCCAGGGGCTTTCTCCAAATGCCAGGGAATTAACACCTCTAGGAACAGCCCTCAGCCAAAGACCAAGGGGAGATTTGGCTATAAATACCTCGCATCCCTCACCTATTTGTGGGCTAACTCTGAATGTGTATTTTATACCATTTCTCAGACTTTTACTGTGGAACTAAGCCCCAGTCACCCACAGTGGTGACCTGCTTGTTGACATGCCCTTTGTTGGCTGCCTTCCCTCCATCTCACTTTCCTCTTCCCTACAGGTGTTTCCTGGGGTCCCCTTGCAGATGAACCACCACAGTGGAATCCTGGTCTCAGGGTCTGCCTGGGGGAAATGAAATCAAGACATCACTCCGGCTTCTGTAAGGAGACTGGATTGGAGGGGGACATAAGCGGAGGCAGGGAGACAAGTCCAGGTAAGAAAAGATGGCGGCCTGGACCAGGTTGGTGGGAGCCGAGGCTTCCTGGGGTCTGGACTTTCCAGAACATGAAGGCCCTTCATAAGCAGAAGCTGCAGAATGACTTCCGTGAGCGAACATTACTCTCTCACAGGCTGTCCGAGTTCTCCACAGCTTCTCACCCAGTCGAGCCAAGCACGTGCCCTCTAAGAGGAAGCAGGGCGTGAGAAAAGAAGCCTGTCTAAAAGGGAAAAATGCAAATGTGCCCAACCCCCCAGCACTTCCTTCTCTCCCTCTGGCCTCTGGGTAGAAGGCCCTCTTGGGTCCAGGCACGACAGCCCTTGTGTTGGATTTGGCTTACGGCGGATGTGATGGTCATAGCTCCTCCCAAACGCGGTTGGCTGTGCCACCTTCACCGTCCCAAGAGGAGGAGGACTTTGTGTCTCTCACCAGAGTGCATGCAACTCTGGCAGCAAGTAGCCCTGGCGGGAAGGCAAGTAGAGCTCTTTGAGCCCCTTCCCCCCAGCAACACACATACACACTCTCCCACCCATTGTGTCCAGCGAGTACAACCAGTTTCTCACTGACCGTCTCTCTTGGTCTTACTTCTCCCGAAGACACAGCCCAGGGTGGGGTGGGAGGGCACCCACTCACTATCAGTCCTTTATCTTTCTTAGAGAAACCAGTTTATTAATCAACAACACCATCCTGGTCACGCCAGCCTGCTGAAACTTGGTTTTGACTTATCATTCACTGGGAGCAGCAGATGCTATCGGTACCCACCCCCGCTCCTTGGCACTCACCACTCCTGTGCATACTGATGGCTTTCTACCTCAAGTGCCTGCAGCTCTCTGCCTTTGCCCCTTTCTGGCTGCAGGAGCATGGACCAGTCCAGAGGCTCCAGGAAGTCAATGCCCTCAGGAGCAGTCTCAACCAGTGATGGCTGGGAGTTCGTGGGTGAACAGCCCAGCTTCTTTGGCCCTTGGGTGGGACGACTTGAGGCGTTTTCTACGTACTCCCCCAAAGGTCTCAGCGGGATGGAGCCCCAGTTGCCCACAGCAGTGTCTGGGCACCACATGGAGAGTATGTGGGTTGATGTGAATGGTGTGCACATATGTGGCTATAGCATGTATGTGGCTATGTTCATGTGTAAGTTCATGTACAGTGTATGTTTTGGGGGTGTGTGTGACTGATTTGACTATTGTCTAACAAGTATTTGCTCCTGTCCCCCTTCTACTCTGAACAGAGTGTACTTCCCTTCCCTGACATTGGGCTTGGCCATTGACTTAACTTTAGCCAAGGGAATATTAGCAGAAGTGACATCAGCAGAGGCCTTAAATGTGCTTCTGCAGTTTGGTTGAGCCCTTGGGCTTCTTCCACTCCCCATTAGAAGGATTGCTCCAGGTGGTGCTGCCTCTTCAGCCTGGGCTCCAGAATGAGAAACGACAAGCAGGCCTGAACCCACAGCTTGGGGCCAAGCTCAGCTGAGCCCAGCTGACCCACAGACCCTGGAGCAAGAAATCAAGAGCTGGTGTCTCAAGCCATTGAGTTTTGGAGAGGTTTGTTACATGGCATTATTTCAGCAATCACTAATGCACAGTGTTATGGGGGATTTGCAAAGTACAGGGTATGGTTTGTGGGGTACGAGGAATGTGTCTGAGTACAGTGTTTGTGTATTTTGTGTCTGGGCAAATGTTATGTTGTGATACATAAACACAGAATAACAAGGGTTTAGGTTGGATGAGACAAAACAGACGAGCAAGCAAACTGCAGAGTGGGCTGCGTGTGGAGTTTGTACCTGGCTTCTGGTCAGAAGGGACCTCAGGTTCCTGGGCTGGGAAACCCACAGCCCCACCTCTCTCCAACTTGCCCGTGGTTTCTAGGAAGGTGGCATCCTCCAGACAGGGGTGTTTGACTTGCCTGGTGTTCAGCAAACCCAGGAAGAGGTGGCACGAGGCCAGCCGAGTTGCGTCTGACCACACACCCAACCTGCGTGTGCTTTGGCTGTTGAACCTTCCACCCCCATGGCAGGGCTTGGCAGCTGGGGAAAGACTCCACACCACAGCCTCCAAAGACGGACAGAGGGGCTCTGTGTGGGCAGAAAGCTGCTGCGTGCACATCAGCTGGACTGGGGCTTTGCAAGGAGGGGCCTCCGAGCTCAAAGCCCCGAGGCATCCCTGCAAGCACCCCCTTTTCCTGCCCTCATTCATGGTTAGATGAAGAGGACTCTGTGAGTAAGTGGGTAAGCTCTGGAGTCAGACCGTCCAGGCTGTGTCTCAGCTCCACTAGCCATGGCCTTGGGCAAGTAACTTAACCTCTCTAGGCCTCAACTGTTCAACTTCAAAATACGGAGAAATGTAGTATCTCTCTAGTAAGGTTACCATGAGGATTGGATGAGTTAATTCCTGTAAAGTGTTGGAGACAGTGCCTGTTTATTATTGAGCTTGGGCCACCCGCCAGGCGCTGTATGAAGTACATTACGTGAATGATCTTGCATGCAGAAACCACACAAGGTCAGTGTTATCATCTGATGGAAGCCGGGCTCCCCCAGAGACAGACCTTGAGACAAGAATTCAAAGCAAAACCAGTTTATCTGCGAGCTAATTCAAAAACACAAGCAAGGAGTAGGGAAGGGAGACAGGGAGGGCCAGCAATGACCATTGTGGGTTAACTAGGGCTCGGTCCTGGTAGGGGACTGAGAGACATACGGAATACGCACCACAGAGCTATGCCAGTCAGGGAGCCGGGGCTTTTACACACCAGCTCCCATCAGTCACAGAAGGGCAGCTCCTGGAGGGAGCATGACCAGCTCTCCCAGTTTGCCCGGGACTGTAAGTCTGTGGTCTGGGAAACCCCTCCATCCCAGGCTAGATGGCAGGTCACACTGTCTGGAGGGCATTAATTCCCAGCCCTCAGCCTGTCACACCCTGGGCAAAGCAGGCTCAGGGCCCAGAGCAAGCCCGAAGATGCAGGTGCTGGCAATTCAGGGCTACCAGGTGCCCAAGGGCATAAGGTTGGGACACCCAGTCCCATTTAGAGGTGAGAGAAGTAAAGCTCAGAGAGGCAAACTAATCTTCTCAGCATCACACAGTGGCAAGTGGCCTGTGGGCAGGGGGTTCAAACCCAGGTATGCCTGATGCCAAAGCCCATGCCAAGCACCAGGGCCCACACTCCTCCCTCCACAAGGGCAGCCACGAGACAAGGACTAGAGCAGCTGCGAGTATCGTGGGAGCCCAGCTAGTCCGGTGACTGGAGACAAACATCCACAGGCAGACAGGTAACATCCAAGCGTTTGGGGGTGGGTGTTAGACAGTCAAGAGGTGTGGTCTTCGGCCAGAAGGAGAGTCTGGCAGCCTTTAAAGGGGGCAGCAGCTACTCAGCTCAGGAGGGTTCCTGCCACATGGCAATGAAGGCCCCATGTTACTAAACCATCCAGTGTTTCAAAGGAAGGGGGATTTTCATGAGAAATCTCCAAAGTATTAAATGTGGTCTGAGAATTTTCTAAAACACATTTCGAACCAACCTTATATGGACCAAAGAGGGTGCATCAGCCCCTGGCTACCTGGTTATGGCACTGAACTCGTTCGGTGGTGCGTCCACTCACCCCAGTAGGTAAATTTAGGGCTAGTATTGATCTCTTTCCTCAACAGGGGTCCCTACAGAAGTGGGGGCTGGCTTGGTGTGCATTTAGCACACATATCCACCTGCTTTGCGCTCTAATCGTTTTTTGTCTTTCTTTCTGGCCACATTTCCCCACGCGTGTCTCCACGGCTGACATCCAGCTCACAGGTGCCGGAACAGTCACACTGGCTGTTCACAGGTCACTTAGTAAATAGCTGGTGCCTGCAGTCCCCCTGTAAACCCCTGGGCCCTGACCGCCAACCCCTCCTCCAGGGCCCTGACCGCCAACCCCTCCTCCAGGGCCCTGACCGCCAACCCCTCCTCCAGGGCCCTGACCGCCAACCCCTCCTCCAGGACCCTGACCGCCAACCCCTCCTCCAGGGCCCTGACCGCCAACCCCTCCTCCAGGGCCCTGACCGCCAACCCCTCCTCCAGGGCCCTGACCGCCAACCCCTCCTCCAGGGCCCTGACCGCCAACCCCTCCTCCAGGACCCTGACCGCCAACCCCTCCTCCAGGGCCCTGACCGCCAACCCCTCCTCCAGGACCCTGACCGCCAACCCCTCCTCCAGGACCCTGACCGCCAACCCCTCCTCCAGGGCCCTGACCGCCAACCCCTCCTCCAGGGCCCTGACCGCCAACCCCTCCTCCAGGGCCCTGACCGCCAACCCCTCCTCCAGGGCCCTGACCGCCAACCCCTCCTCCAGGGCCCTGACCGCCAACCCCTCCTCCAGGGCCCTGACCGCCAACCCCTCCTCCAGGGCCCTGACCGCCAACCCCTCCTCCAGGACCCTGACCGCCAACCCCTCCTCCAGGGCCCTGACCGCCAACCCCTCCTCCAGGACCCTGACCGCCAACCCCTCCTCCAGGACCCTGACCGCCAACCCCTCCTCCAGGACCCTGACCGCCAACCCCTCCTCCAGGGCCCTGACCGCCAACCCCTCCTCCAGGGCCCTGACCGCCAACCCCTCCTCCAGGGCCCTGACCGCCAACCCCTCCTCCAGGACCCTGACCGCCAACCCCTCCTCCAGGGCCCTGACCGCCAACCCCTCCTCCAGGGCCCTGACCGCCAACCCCTCCTCCAGGGCCCTGACCGCCAACCCCTCCTCCAGGGCCCTGACCGCCAACCCCTCCTCCAGGGCCCTGACCGCCAACCCCTCCTCCAGGGCCCTGACCGCCAACCCCTCCTCCAGGGCCCTGACCGCCAACCCCTCCTCCAGGGCCCTGACCGCCAACCCCTCCTCCAGGACCCTGACCGCCAACCCCTCCTCCAGGACCCTGACCGCCAACCCCTCCTCCAGGACCCTGACCGCCAACCCCTCCTCCAGGACCCTGACCGCCAACCCCTCCTCCAGGGCCCTGACCGCCAACCCCTCCTCCAGGGCCCTGACCGCCAACCCCTCCTCCAGGACCCTGACCGCCAACCCCTTCTCCAGGACCCCAAAAAACTCCAGGGTTAACTCCTGGCCCAGCAGGGACCTCAGCTGGCCCTGTGGCTTCCTCCTCATTCTTCAGGGCCCAAGCTGGACCAGTATCATCCCTTTATCTCTCCCCTCTCCCATTCTGTCTCTCCTCCACCTAGACTTTCTTTTTCTAATTATGCAACCATCTTGAATCCTTCTTGATTCAAGGATAAAACATTACAAACAGTAACGTGCTGATAAATGTTTAACAACCAGCTCTCAGGGAATAGGGAGGAGTCCTGATTTGTAGCATTTGCTGATTCCCTTGGTGTAAATACTCCTACGCTGGCCAGTTTCAAGCTACCAACATGGATGAATGTGGAGCTAGCAAGAGATATGCAGTAACTCAGCATTATGTAGTATTTACTAGGTAGATGCAAAAAACCTCAAGAGCTCAGATAATAGTACACTGTAAAATAATTATGAAGCAATGAGTTCGGAGTATTTATTACCTTTGTTTCTAATATAACTTACTATATTGTGAGCTTATATAATTTAAATTTTAATAACGCCTGTGTTTCACAGCCAGGTCATGAAATTCTTGTGAGCCGACATGAGCTCGTTCCAGCACACCACTGGATGAATGAACTCAGAGGCAGAAAAATAACAAAAACGGGTGCTTGGTGATCAAAAGACAAGGACTATGGGGAAAGTCACCGTCCATCCTCAAGTGGACAATTCCGGCGTCTCAATTCACCTCAAATCCCTTACCTCCACTGCTCCCCACCCCCGCCCCGCCTGGACCCACTTACCTGCAGCAGGAAGTCGAAGAGTGCCAGGCGTGCCCACTCGGCGTGATGGATGCCCAGGCATGGGGCCTGGTCCGGCTGGCTGCAGTCACGTGCCAGCAGGGCCTGGTACTGCAGCCAGCCCAAGGCCAGCGAGTTCTGGTCGTCATCTGGATCACCCAGGTGCTGCACGTCGGGTGCCCACCAGATGACGGGCCTTGCGCCACCGTCCGTGTAGCGGTAGGGCAGCAGGGGGCTGTGGAAGCGCCTGGCCACGGCAGGTAGGCTCCGGCGCAGCCCCAGCACGCGGTCCACGTGGAAGGACAGGACCTCAGACAGGTCCCCAGGCCTCTTGATCAGGCCACAGAGCCCCTGGGAGCAGAGGTGGCTGAGCCCTGGAGACAGGTCCTGAAGGGCACCCTTGGCGGAGAAGCCAACCTGCAGCACCTGCCCGTGGCCAGGGACCCTGGCTTTGCCCACCACCTGCCCCTGCGCCAGCAGCTGGAGGGTCTGCACATCCTGCTCTGTGAGCCACGGGGGCACCTGCTCGCTGGTCCTCAAGCCACTCGACAGCCTGGAGGTCTCAGCGTCACACCACACAGATCCTTGCAGCTCCCCAACAGAGCCAGGCCACTGATGAGCCCCCGTGGCCGGGGCGGGACCCCCTGCTTGTCGTCCACCAGTCAAGGCTCTGTTCCTCACTCCTGGCAGATCCCTGCCTTCTGCTGGATGAGGCCGGAGGGTCGGTCCAGTAGTAGCTCTCCAAGTCTGTAATGCTGCCATGTGGTGTCTTGCGAGGGGGCCATCTGGGGTGCCCGTCTCACTCTGTGCCTCCCAGAGGGGACCACTGTGCCAGGGGAGGTCCAGGTCTTTGGCTCCTGGACCCCTGACCTCATCTTCCCTCAGGAGCACCAGATGCCGGGTACTGAGTCTCAAATCTCCTGGAGGTACCAAAGTAATGCCCCTCTTGACCCTCCCTGGACGCCTGCTGTCCACGCTCCCTCCGTGGCCTTGCTCCTCAGCACACACCAGGATGGAGCTCCCAGGCAAGGCCCAGCCTCTCCGGAACCTCAGGTTTCTTGCCCGCTGCCTCCAGCCAGAGCTCAGAGCCTGCCTGCTCTGGGGGGCAGGGGCACCAGTTACCCGCTGGGGCTCCACGGGACCAGGGTCTGGGCTGGCGGCTGGGTGCTGTGGAGGGAAGCGGGTGACAGTCACCACAGACAGAGCCATTAAGAGGCAGAATGCCATCACCAGCCGCCTCTTGCCACGCAGCTTTCTCCAGAGCCAAGATGCCTGGGGGACGGGGTAGAAAAAGAAAGCTTAAGACCTGCGAAAACATCAGCCATAACCCACAAAACAACAGGACGGTGGATGAAGGAACATCTTGGGTGAACGAAGCGGGAAAAGAGCAGAGCCCGGTGGAGTAGCACCTAGCTGTCCTCAAGAGAGGCATGGGAGCCGCCAACTGCGCTCCTGCTTCAAAGCTCAGCCTGCTTTGTCTCCGGGACAGCCCTGGCCGATGCCTGCAGGCAGATTAGGCTTCTCCTCTCTGAATAAACTGCCATTATGACTCTAGTCACCAAGCACACTAAGAGCCTTTCCCCATCTTCCCCCACCACTAAGTGCGGCCCCTGTCGTTTCACCTCTACGTGATCCCACTCTGCGGACCTGCAGTCGTCTCCCACAAGCACGCTCTTCCCTTTTCCGGGGCACACGGCCACCCAGCTACAGATGACCTTGCCCGGCCTCCCTAGCAGCCAAGTGTGACCCTGGGACTAAGTCCTTGCCTATGGCCCAAAGCAGCCAAAAGGAAGTTGGCTGCCCCGGCTTTCCCCTCTCTGGGCACACAGGTGTGGCAGTGCCAGCTCCACACGTCTTGGCAAGGACACAGCCTGGGGCAGTGAGTTTTCAGCATGTGATCTCTGCACCAGCAGCATAAGCATCACCCGGAAACTAGTCGGAAATGCAAATTCGCAGGTCCTACCCCGGAACCACTAGATCAGAAATGGGCGCAGCAACCTGTGTTTTAACAAGTTCTCCGGGTGATTCTGATGCTTGGGCACCGTGGAGCCACCAGAAGGAAGGAACTTGGGAGCTTGCATGACCCCCTGGGAGCAGAACTGGCAAAAGCTGTTTAAGCCACTGTATGTTGGAGCCCCCCTAACTGTGAGCCTGAGGCGCCATCCCCATCCCCTACAACACCCCAGCAGCTACATCAGTCCAGGCACCCTGACCCTGACCAAAGCTGACGGGGCCATCCTGGACCCTGATCTACACTGCGCCAAATAGCTCCTCAGCCCCAACCTTGCCCCGGGAACAAAGGCTTGTGACAAGTCAGCAAGGTTGGCTTGCTCTGCTCGTGAACTTGAGATCAGGGGCACACGGCTGCCCAGCTAACGATGACAGCAGCGGCCATAGGCTATTGAGAGCCAGTATGCAGGGAGAGAGAAGGAACAGCTGCAAACCAGAAACCTAAACAGCAGGGAGCACCTGCCCAGCTTCCTGAAGCTTCTGGTTCCACACCTGACCTGGCCCAGCTCTCTGTTCTTCTTTCACTGGGTGGATTTAGCCCATTTCCATTACTTGAGATTCCATACACGTTTAGTCTTTGTTCTGTCGTAATATTTTATGGTATATTTTTTGTATTTATAATTTTTGACGTCTTTCACTATGTTTTCAGTTATGTTTACTTTGTTTTGTGGTATATATTTCTTATAACATTTAGGAAATTTTGATTTGGATCCTAATGATTACCTTTATGATTATATGCCCTTAAATGTCTAGTTCTTTAAACAGCAGCTCTTAAACCCTAGAAAGAATAATCATAAAATTATTTCCTTTTCCCCCATTCCCTACCATTCTTTTGCTATTCAATTTTAATCACTAGTATTATCTTTTTTAATGTTTACCTTTGTACAATTAAAAATGCTTACATTTTTACTATATTTTGTCAGCTTTAAATGATATTCTTTGGTCCCCAGCTATTATTCACAAACAGCATGTTTATTCTTTCTCCCACTTTTCCCTCATTCACCTTCCAAAGTTTTCTATTTGTGTCATTTCTATATTGTCAGAATATAAAACATGTCCCTTCTACCCTATTACTCCAATACTCACATTTGTTCGGTCTTAGTTCTTCAGTTAAATATATTCTTTGCATACGCCTGTCCCCTTTTGCCCTAGTTTTCCATTATTTCTTGGTTGACTGAAGTTAAAACTCCATAATTTTCTCAAGAAGTACTCATGGGTATAATAGTCTCTGGGTTCTTGCATGTTCAAAACTATTTTTCTATAGCATTCATACCTGAAAGAAAGTTTGGCGAGATATACAATACTGCTCACAGTTTCTTTCTTGGAATAGCTTGTAGGTTCTGCTCCACAGTTTTCTAACATCAAATGGTGCTGTGGAGAAATCTAAGATGAGACTGGCTTTTTACCCTGCCTCGGAGCCCTAAGAATCCTTTCTTTTTCTTCCCTTTTTTTTTTTTCATTTTTTCCCCAGCTTTACTGAGGTATAATTGACAAATAAAATTGTGTATATTTAAATTATTAAACATGATGATTTATGTATAGATTGTGAAATGATTACCACAATCAAGTTAGTTAACTCATCCATCACCTCACACATTACTTTTTTTGTGTGTAGTGAGAATGTTTAAGATATACTCTCTTTGCAAATTTCAAGTATACAATACTAGCTAGTCACCATGCTGTACATTAGATCCTCAGATCTTATTCATTTTATAGCTGAAAGTCTTTTTTTTTTTTTTTTAGATTCTACATACAAGTGATACTATACAGTATTTGTCTTTCTCTGTCTGGATTATTTCAGTTAGCATAATGTCCTCCAGGTTTATCCATGTTGTTGCAAATGGCAGGATTTCCTTCTTTTTTATGGCTCAGTAATATTGCATTGTATACAAGTATGCATTTTCTGTATCCATTCATCCATCGAAGGACATGTAGGTTATTTCCATGTCTGGGCTATTGTGCATAATGCTGCAATGAACATGGGAGTGCAGATATCTCTTCAAGATTTCTTTTCCTTCAGATAAATCCTCAGAAGGGCTCCTCCAATTTCTGTTTGGGGTTCCAGGGGCCCCCTCTCTATAGAGTATGCTTTTTGTGCCCTGTGTTATGTTCCCCTGGGCCCCCGACTGATTCCAGCTGCCCTCACAGTGGACAATCCCCCCACCTCAAGCCCCGGAACCATTCCCTGCTTTCTTGCCCACTCTCAGGGAGGCACAGAGGAAATTAACACCTTTGGGGACAACCCTCAACACATAGGTGACAAAAGTCAGTGGGTAAATAAATGCCCAGCCTCCATCCTTCAAAGGGACAATTCTGAGAGGCATTCTATATAATGCCACAGGATATGCCCAGTGGGACTGAGCCTCTTTTCTATAAAACAGATGATCTTTGTCTCCCCCTAAGATGCCTTTAGCTGATGATCCTTTTGAAGTGAGAGTCTAACTTTTTGCCTTTATTAGATATATTTTAATATGATCTTTATTACTATTTAACACACACACATATGTGTAATACATGCATAGATAAGCACTGTGAAAAACCCAGATAACACAGTTGGTCCTCCATAATCATGGGTTCCACATCCCCAGATTCAACCAACTGCAGATCCCATTATTGATGTTAACTTTTCAATTGTATATGAGTTATTATCTCCTTTAATTCTCACAACAATGTAGGGAAATGGGAATTATTCCATTTCCTATTTTACAGATGAGAAAACTGAAAGGTCCAGAGTGCTAATTTGCCCAGGGTCAAACAGCTGGCAAGAATACCAGTATTTTTAATTAAAACTAAAAGTAGAAAAGGCCATGGACAAAGAAGTCTGTTTGGTTTTGTTTTTTCCTTCTACAATAAAAAGAAAACTATGTTTTCAAGTTGGATTCATAATCTGGATTCTCAAAGTTCCGGATACCACTAGGGAAAAATAAATCATCTTTTAAAAACGTTTCAAGAAGACAGACTGTTTTGATCCTTCTCTAGGCCTCACTTGGCTTCAGACAACCTGGGGAAAGTTGGCAATTGTGCAGTTGTGCAGAGAGAAAGGTTCAAAACGGCCATGAGCAGATGTCCCTGTAGGGCCACACAAGCAAAGCTTTTGGGAAAAGAAAAGCTGCTTTGATTGAACTGTAAAAACATCCTCTGGAGAGAAATATTCAGCTGAATAATACAGAGCACTTTAGAGAAAGTAGTAAAGAATGATGCACAATGTACTAGAAAGTTTGCTGGTGGAACCCAACTGACTCCACTGCTATGCACTGGCCAGTGGAACCCGCCCCCAATTCTCCCATCCAAAACACACGCACTGTCTCTTGCGACGCTGGTGGCAGTAGGGAAAGGAGAATGGTGTCTGGTTCTACAGTTGCTCTGTTTCTCCTCCCTCCTCAAATCTCACCTCCCACCCTTTCACCAAGACTTCCCCCCTTAACTTCTCAGAGAAGATGCCCACTGGACCAGCAGACACATCCGCTCACAGCTGCAGAGGAATCGGGGTGAAAAAAGAGAGTAGCCAGGAAAACTTTGGGGAAGACACATTTGAGTTCTAGATTAGCTTGTGCCCTTCTGGGTTGAGTTACAATGGGTGAGATACACAACCACTCTGCCCCATTTCCTCAGTTATAAAATGGGGGAGAATGAGATAAGTCCTCCCTCCAAAGACTGGCACAAGAAAAAAGTGAGTCAAAATATAGAAAGGACCCACTACATAGTTTGGTACATTTACATGGTGGGATCAGGGTTTCTGTCCCCACTTTCCGAACTCCCTCTATTTTTCTGGGATCGGAAAAATTTCCACCACCACCCCTTCCTGGGTTTTGGCATATTGCAATGGGGACATTTGGGAGTACAGCTCAAGGCAGAGACAGAAAGAGAAACTCTTTCATCATAAAACCACAAGCATAAATTAGGAGGAGGCCACCTGGGCAGTGAGAAGGGTCTTGCCCTGCAGAGGCGCCATCCAAAGATAATCCAGGATGGAACAGGAAGGAATCACTTGGCTTAAAAGTATATGGGAGGGCTTCCCTGGTGGTGCAGTGGTTAAGAATCCGCCTGCCAATGCAGGGGACACGGGTTCGAGCCCTGGTCCGGGAAGATCCCACATGCTGCAGAGCAACTAAGCCCATGTGCCACAACTACTGAGCTTGTGCTCTAGAGCCCTTGAGCCACAACTACTGAGCCCGCGTGCCACAACTACTGAAGCCTGCGCACTTAGAGCCCACGCCCCGCAACAAGAGAAGCCACCGTAATGAGAAGCCCGTGCACTGCAACGAAGAGTAGCCCCCGTTCGCTGCAACTAGAGAAAGCCCGCGCGCAGCAACGAAGACCCAATGCAGCCAAAACTAAATAAATTAAAATTAAAAAAAAGAAGTGTATAGGAAGTTGAGGAGAGAAAGAGTGGGAACCAAGAAGGATGTACGCACAAGGCCTAAAAGGAAAAGACTGAGATTTTGGCTTCCCTAACAACTGTAGGAAGGGGACCCAGGAGAGTAGTAAAGAGCCCGGTCCACTGAGAAGCTGCGGGCTGTGCTGGGCTGGACACAGGAGCCGCCACCAAACTCCCCATCATTGCCTCCCTCCATACAGGGTGCAGGCAGCTCTTAAACATGAAGTGAAAGACAGTGTCACTTTTGGAATCATGTGGACCATTTCTTTAAAGTCTCTATTGAATTTGTTACAATACTACTTCTGGTTTTTGTTTTGGTGTTTTGGTCATGAGGCATGTGGGATCTTAGCTCCCTGACCAGGGTTCGAACCCGCACCCCTTGCATTGGAAGGAGAAGTCTTAACCACTGGACCACCAGGGAAGTCCCCATTGATGGAATCATTTGTTCACTATTCCTTCCTCCTCACCCTGCCATGGCTTCACTGAAGATAGAATACACTTCCTCACCCACTGTCTTTGACCTCGGTCGTGTGACTTGCTTTTGCCAATGGAATGTAAGTGGACAAAACACAGGCCACGTCCTACTGGAGGCTTTAAATGTGCTTGTGGGGTGTTTGCCGCCTTGCAAACTTGTCCTCCACCATGACAGGAGCATGTCCCAGGCAAGGCACGTGGAGCAGACCTGAACTCAGTCCCCAGCCTGGACCTAACCCAGCCACCCCCTACTGGGCCCAGCATACCCACAGCCCTGGAACCAAGATCAGGGTGTATGCTGTTGTAAACCATTGTGATTGTGGGGCTGTTTGCTATGCAGCATGATCACAGCAAACCCTAACTAATACAGATCCTGTGGTGATTTCTTTTGGGCTCAATGTGTGCCCTTTGTCAGAAAACAGTAAGGCAGTTTAGCAATGTAGTGCCCTTCCCTTGACTAATAAGGGCATGGTGGTGTCACTACAGATGCACGACAGGCTCTGACGATGATGATGGTGCAACCTGGTCACGGACACATCCCGTGAACCAGTTTCCCCCATGAGATGGGCAGATGGCACGGAGGACGCCTTCTGTCAAATGAAAACCAGAGCGGTCTTTTGAGAAGAACTTTTTGGAAAAATTCCAACATACACTGGTGGCCTCTGCACAGACACAGTTTGAGAAACTAGAACATTTAGAGAAAAGGACTTGATTACAGTTAGTACTGTAACCACCAGCAGAAGACTTTTTCTCATTTCTAAAGGGCCACAGGAAAAGGAATGCTCTTCTTCTTTGGGGAAATTAGTCAGGACTTGGCCTCACTTTGGGGCACCAGCTCTCCCTTCCCCAGACCACCTCCCAGAACGCCCTGCTGTAAACCCTGACATCCCAGGCTCATCAGATATGACTTTCACCGGCTGCTGCACAGGAACGAGCTGGCAGGAACAGAGGCAAAGCCGTCTTTTCTCAACTCCCAGATGTCAAAAAAAGACATCGAAAACCTGGTCCTCCACTGAACTGCCTTGGCAGGTGGGATAACATGAAGGGCAGGGAAGGTGGGGAAAATACAGAGATCGCATGTTCCTCTCCCCATCACAACAGACAGAATCACAAAGCACTTGTACAGTGTTTCTTGGTGGGAGTTTCCTGGGTGGGAGAAGGGGCAGAGGGAAGTCACATGGGGGGTGTGTGTGTGTGTGTGCGCGTGTGTGTGTGTAATAAAAATCAAGTTTGGCTCTAGTTCTGGAGTCATCACTAAGGTGTGACAGCCCCTTCTGTTCCATCCCCCGACCTCTGCCCTCTACTCAGCAGCCCCCACTGGCTGATCACTGATTCATCACTACTCAGACTCTGGGTGAGACTGGCAGAGATTTTGCAATTTGGAATTTCTGTTCCATTTTTTAAAGACCAGTTAAATAATTTTCATAACAAAACCATGGCTCGGGTGAGAGGGAATACATAAGCATATTTTCAGAGGGCTGGATTAAAACCACATGTTGGTCCTGTGAGTAACACTGCAGGCTGGACCTGCTCAATGTCTGCTTCCCTTGGCTGAACCCAGAATCAGGCCCTAGGCAGGGGGAGCTGGGCTGGCGCAAGACTCTGGGGGCAAAGGCGACAGGCACAGCCAGTTGGACCCTCCAGGCACAAGGCGTCCCTCTCCCAGTCAGATCTCTGGGTCCTGGGAGGCCGGAATTGTTCGTGCTACTGTGGGCAGAACCCCAGGCCGCCTGTCTCCTAAGCCACCACCCAGCCAGGCCCCTTGCTCAGCTCCATTGGAGAGCTGCGATTTTCCTTCCACATCAGCAACTTCAAGACAAGAAAGGAACTTTTGCCCCTGTAATTTCTGGTCCAGCCAATCTCTAGGCAGGGGAAACCCAAAGGAATGATAATTAACATTTATTCAGTGTTCACTATGAGCCCGAGACTATTTGAAGAACTTTACTTCTATTAATTCATTTAATCTCTCTGTCAGTCTTGCAAGGTAGATATGAGGATTACTAACCCATTTTACAGGTAAGGAAAACAAGGCATAGAGAAATGAGGTGACCCCAACTTCACAGAGGACAGTGTCATGACATGAACCCAGGCCATCTGGTTCCAGAGCCAGTGACTTAATAACTGGGTCACTCTGGAAAGGGGCTGCTACCCACAGCCCCTGCTCCAGCTCTGATTCCAGAGGACTGCACTGGGTCTCAGGGGTGGGCCCTGCTCTCAAAGGTTTAGCTCTTTGGGATTGGTCAGTTCATCTGTAAAATGAAGCTTGAGTGAGATCAATGGTAGGTGACAGCCTTTTTGCACTGGGACAAGTTGAGGGAAAATAAAATGTTTTCAGGCTACATTTATTCTTCTTTCGAAATGAAAATAACTTATTGTGTTTCATGCTCTACTTTATTAAATAGAAGAATATCAGTGAGAAAATGCCACCATTTGACCCACTCAACTCTGGGCATACTTGAGAGGTAACATCAGAAGCGGGTTTCTAATAATCTGTTATCCTCAAATTAAATCTAGGGCTTGACTCAAAACCATGCAGGTTCTATGTCTCCTGCTCCATCCAAAAGAAGATGGTGCCCAAGTTCCTTTCAGCTCAAGCACTCTCAAGACTGTAGCCAGGAAATTGAACATATCTGACTTGAGAAGTGACTATAGCAGATCTTATTAACAACAGCCACTTACTAAGCATATACCATGCTCCAAGCACACTCAAAACCCCACAAAGTATGTACTGTAAATATGATGAATTTACAACTATAGAAATTAAGATTTACAGGCTTCCTGACTTCAGGCTATACTACAAAGCTACAGTAATCAAAACAGTATGGTACTGGCACCAAAACAGAAATATAGATCAATGGAACAGGATAGAAAGCCCAGAGATAAACCCACGCACCTATGGTCAATTAATCTATGACAAAGGAGGCAAGAATATACAATGGAGAAAAGACAGTCTCTTCAATAAGTGGTGCTGGGAAAACTGGACAGTTACATGTAAAAGAATGAAATTAGAACATTCTCTAACACCACACACAAACATAAACTCAAAATGGATTAAAGACCTAAACGTAAGACTGGATACTATAAAACTCCTAGAGGAAAACATAGTCAGGACACTCTTTGACACAAATTGTAGCAATATCTTTTTGGATCCATCTCCTGGAGTAATGGAAATAAAAACAAAAATAAACAAATGGGATGTAATTAAACTTGAAAGCTTTTGCACAGCAAAGGAAACCATAAATAAAATGAAAAGACACCTACAGAATGGGTGAAAATATTCACATATGTTGCAGCTGACAAGGGATTAATCTCCAAAATATACAAACACAACAGCTCAATATCAAACAAACAAACAATCCAATCAAAAAATGGGCAGAAGATCTAAACAGACATTTCTCCAAAGAAGACATACAGATGGCTAAAAAGCACATGAAAAGATGCTCAACATCACTAATTAGTATTAGAGAAATGCAGATCAAAACTCACACCTATCAGAATGGCCATCATCAAAAAGTCTACAAACAAATGATGCTAGAGAGGGTGTGGTGAAAAGGGAACCCTCTTACACTGTTGGTGGGAATGTAAATTGGTACAGCCACTATGTAGAACAATATGGAGGTTCCTTAAAAGACTAAAAGCAAAGCTACCATATGATCCTGCAATCCCACTCCTGTGCATATATCCAGAGAAAACTGTAACTCGGAAAGATACATGCACTCCCAATGTTCATTGCAGCACTATTTACAATAGCCAAGACATGGAAGCAACCTAAATGTCCATTGACAGAGGAATGGATAAAGAAGATGTGGTACTTATATACAGTGGAATATTACTTAGCCATAGAAAAGAATGAAATAATGCCATTTGCAGCAACACGGATGGACCTAGAGATGATCATACTAAGTGAAGTAAGTCAGACAGAGAAAGACAAATGTCATATGATATCACTTATATGTGGAATCTAAAAAAATGATACAAATGAACTTATTTACAAAACAGAACATAGAAAACAAACTTACGGCTACCAAAGGGGGAAGGGGTGGGAGGAGGAATAAATTAGGAGTTTGGGATTAACAGATAACACTACTACATTTAAAATAGATAAACAATGAGAAACTATATTCAATACCTTGTAATAACCTATAACAGAAAAGAATTTGAAAAAGAATATATATATAGATACATATATATACATATATATATAACTGAATCACTTTGCTGTACACCTGAAACTAACAACAGTGTAAACAACTATACCTCAATTTTTTTTAAAAAATGAAAATCTCTTTTCATTACCTCTTCACCTTTCCTTAATCTGCCCAAGTAAATGCTCTCCTTGGCACACCTGAAGTAAAGCATTTTGAACAAATAAAGGCACTACAGGTATTCTGCCTTGGGGGATTTATGGCAGAGACGGGGGCTAAAGGTTCATGATGGGGGATAAATTGAAGCTCTCCTAAGGCTCAGATCTGAATCTCATTCACCCCAAGCAAACGAGTCCATGGCTCTCTGCCCAGGTTCTGCCGCTTAGCTTTCACAGCATAACTTCAGGCACATAGTAACCTTGTGATGTGATGGAAACTTCCTGGTTGAACAATATGAAGACCAAATGAAATCTCAGAAAGTGATGGTTCTCATTCCGGGGGAAGAAAAGAAACATGGGGGAGAGCCCCAGAAAATACCAGCTCTAAAAACAATAAAGAGAAGAATGTTACATTTCGAGATAGCAGACATCTATGATCCAAATGAATTCACCACACCCTCATGAAAATAAGAAAAGCAATTCAAGAAATTGTTTCAGCAAAGGTTTCAGCCAAAATAAAAATTATTTTTCAAGAACTTTAATAGAAATTGAAATTTCAACTCTTTCCACCCACTTGGCTGCATTTTATTTAGGACATAAAGGGCTGTAAGGTGTTTTCAGATTTGGGGATTTAAGAAAGCCTAGGGGACTTCCCTGGTGGCGCAGTGGTTAAGAATCCGCCTGCCAATGCAGGGGACACAGGTTCGAGCCCTGGTCCGGGAAGACCCCACATGCCGCGGAGCAGCTAAGCCCATGTGCCACAACTACTGAGCCTGCGCTCTAGAGCCCACGAGCCACAACTACTGAGCCCACGTGCCACAACTACTGAAGCCCGTGCACCTAGAGCCCGTGCTCTGCACGAGAAGCCACCGCAGTGAGAAGCTCCTGCACTGCAACGAAGAGTAGCCCCCACTTGCTGCAACTAGAGAAAGCCTGCACACAGCAATAAAGACCCAATGCAGCCAAAAATAAATAAATAAATAGATAAATTTATAGAAAAGAAAAAAAAGAAAGCCTAGGAAGTGGCCCTTGCAAGCATTAGGGCTCTCCTGGAGGACACCGCCCATCAGGAGGGAGGCTCTGGCTGGGTAACACCTGAGCATGGGTTTGCCTTTTCAGTCTCCATCGTTCGCTGTAGTGATTTCTGTCAGTGGCAACTGAGCTGTTATCTACAACTGCCTGGAAACCAACACGTGACTAGAGCACCATGAAGTGGAGGACACTGGGAGAGCCATGTGATGTCAGGCACTTCTGAGACCCTCAGGGCACAAGTGTGGGGATTCAAGGTACCTAGGGCAGGAGGCAGGCAACTTCCTCCAAAGGGACAGTGTAGGGCTGAGGCACGGAAAAGTGTCGCTCCCCAAATTCTGCTATATCACAATCTTACCCTTTTATTCTGCGTACCCCAATAGGGCAGGCACTGGGTCAGGAAACAGGGACACGAGCATGAGGAAGGCTTGGCTCTCCCCTTAAGCAACTCACTGTCTCATTGTAAAAATGTGAATGATACAATCATTTGCCCCAAACCAGTTTTGGCCACCCCAAAGCCCCCCACAAAACTGGCCTTGCCTACATCCAGGGCATCTATCTTCCTAAGGTTGAAGGGGTGCAGATGGCAGAGTATGGAAAGCCAGGGAGCAGAGCTGGGTGCCAATCCCCAAGGACTCCACCACAGTCAGAGAACATCTCACATTTGTTTAGTGTTTTTCACTATATGGCTAGAAGGATGTTGTTTCCAGACATTCTCACAACAACCCTGGAAGGGAAGAAGGAATTCTCACTATGCCCATTTTACAGACGAAGAAATTCAGGCTCAGAGAGACCTAGCCATTTGCACAGGTGGCACACCAACTAAATAGAAGAGCTGGGATTCCAACTCAGGTCTTCAGCCTCCAGAGACCAAGTGCTTTCCTGCACACAGGAGCCAGGCCTGGGGATTTGGGAACACACGAGGGAAGGATTAGCTAAGGCCCTTGGGTGCTCATCCAGAAGCATTTTCTTTTTTTTTTTTTTAACATCTTTATTGGAGTATAATTGCTTTACAGTGTTGTGTTAGTTGCTACTGTATAACAAAGTGAATCAGCTATACATATACATATATCTCCATATCCCCTCCCTCTTGCGTCTCCCTCCCACCCTCCCTATCTCACCCCTCTAGGTGGTCACAAAGCACCAAGCTGATCTCCCTGTGCTATGCAGCTGCTTCCCACTAGCTATTTTACATTTGGTAGTGTATATATGTCCATGCCACTCTCTCACTTCGTCTCAGCTTACCCTTCCCCCTCCCCATGTCCTCAAGTCCATTCTCTAACGTCTGCATCTTTATTCCTGTCCTGTCCCTAGGTTCATCAGAATGATTTTTGTTTTTAGATTCCATATATATGTGTTAGCATACAGTATTTGTTTTTCTCTCAGAAGCATTTCTGATGCTCCCAGCTGACATGGGGGAGCCAGTGCCAGCAAAAGGCTTTAGAAGACCTGAGAAATTCCTACGTCTGTCTCTTCATTACACGAGCTGGGAACCTGATACCAGCCGAGACACGGGAGATGATGGGCTTCATTATCCTTCAATAAATACTTTCCAAACATCCACTTCAGAAAGGCAGAATCCTAAAGGACACCCTGGAGGACACACAGGAGCTAGACTCTCTAGGTCCAAACCCCAGCTCCACCACTACTGAGCATGTCATATAACATCAGTTTCCTCACCTGAAAAATGGGTATGATAATGGTACCGACCTCAAAGAATTGTGGGGAGGATTCAATGACTTTTAATAAACTGTTAAGAACAGGGCACTGCATGTATTTTTATCGTGATTACTCAGCACTATCATTTAATCCCAGGATTATTAAATCCCTGCAGAACTTTGCGACTCCAGTACCTTCTTTAGGTTACTATCCTGTGCCTCACTGTCGCCAACTGTGAACAGCTGGTTAACGGTTAAGTCACAGCACTCTGAGGACGGGTAAGTCATGGTTGAGAGGAAGGCGCATTGGGAAGTCTCAGGAACTGATGCTAAGATACATCCTCAGAGCCACCATTTGCTCAAGTGACCAAAAGAGCAGCCTCTGACTCCAGCTTGGCAAGCTCAGTGCCCCAAACTTCTGGACATTGGCTGTGGAGCCCCATAGAGGGCTAAATACTCTTGGAGAGAAGCTTGCCAGCAGGAGAGCAGGGCTCAGCCATGAAATGCCTTGAAGATTAGCCCTTGGGAGGGTTGAAACAAAGCTACCCTTGGAATCTGAGCAAGTTTATCAGATGGGCAGTCTGTGGGCTGAAGGGGAAATAAAGGGACCCTTGTGTGGGAGGGCTCATGGGGCATTTCCCGACAACTATGAGGCATAGAGCTCCTTCCAGCAGGAGGCCTGGGGCTCAAGAGGACTAGGGAGGAACTGGGCAGCCGTGTCTAGGGGCACAGATGGAACCGTCTTGGAGGCACGGAGGTCCTCCCTCCAGGAAACTCCATGACGTCGGCTGTAGCCAGCATTGTGGAGCACCTCCTGTGCCAGGCTCCATGCCAGGTACTTGACTCGCAACAGCTCATTTATTGCCTGCAACCTCCCTCTAGGGAAGGCATCACTGTTCATATCAGGCATTGAGGAAACTGAGGCACAGGGAGCTCGCGTCTCATCCTCACAGCCTCATAGCTAAGTGGCAGAGGTGGGATTCAAACCTGGGTCTGGCTGACTCCATCAGTGTATTAACTAGAATTCTGTCCGTGCTATTACAGAAGCCTCAAAGAACAAGAGTGGTTTCCCTCCCTGCCACCCTTCTGCAAGCAAGCAAGCAAGCAAGCAAACCTGGAAAGCTGGCCTCATCCTGCCCCAAGAGAGAATAAAAAGCCTTTGCTTTCAAAAGCCAAGGCTTCTAGAGGTGAATTAAGCTAGGCTTTCTGTCTGATATTAGGTTACCTAGGTGAGGGCTCGATTGGAGCCAAACAATTCAATTTAGAAAAAGCAAGGCTGTTGTTCATCTAAAGATGGTGGATGAAATACATGCCATTCCTCTCTGCCCTCCTGAAACCTCATAAAAATGACAGTAAAGGGGTCTTATTTTTAAGGGACAAACCCACAAGGATAAAGAGAACTGGGCAGGAGGCAACGGAAGCTAAATTCAGGACGCTAGAAAATAGGTGAGTGAATGGCAATGGACTTAGCAGACCACGAAGGCTGAATTCTCAACAGGAAGGCGGAAGGGTAAGACTCACCATGATCTATCCTGCAGAAGCCACCCCAACATGTCCAGAAATGGTGCCACCAAGTACCTCCAGAGGCGGGGGTGAAGGTGAGTCAAAAACAAGAGGGTTGCTTGAAAGTCTACTTAAGAAGAAGCTAGCCCCCCAGATCCCTTGTTCCATGCTGCTTGGCCAGATAATGCAGCCCTGCACCTGGCTAAGGACTTGGAGGGAGAAAGCCAGGGAATCTATATACTGGGGAGCATCTGGCACAACTGAGGGCAGGGAACTATACTGAAAAGAGAAGTTTTAAGAAAGCATTTACACACTGAACATTGAAATATTGCAGGGGCCCCCCCAGGTAGCCAAGAAAATGGCTGAAAAGAAGACTCCAGTTGTAGTGAACACAATTATTTGCATCCCGCCACCATACACACACATTCACACACTTGCATTTTGATGGATCAGCCCTAGCGATGGCCTGGCTTGTCCCCATAGTCGTGGAGTCAGTTTGTTGCTGCAGCCATTAAAAGCCAAAGCTTCCACAGCAGTGGCTACTTGAGGCTCTTTAAGCCACCAATAGGCACATCCTGAAAGCCTAACCACAGCTGCTATGCCTCTCACCTGCCCTTCCCCTGGCCCCCATGACTAGCAGGTGGGTGGTACCCACGAGTACACAACGTGGAAGCACAGCGAAATTCAGGTCGAGGGGAGCAAACCTTTGATCACTAGGAGAATGAACCCAGTGGATAAATTCAAGTGGTCCTGAATTCAATTTGTGCAGCGTCTTGGTAGGGCTGTAAGATGCTGCAGTCAATTACACTTAGCAGCAGCCAGCTTAAAAATGGATCCTCTTAACATCTCTCCCTGCGTCTCTGTGTGTTCCTTGAGCTTGCACTCACTCTCCAACAAAACAATAGCACAGGGCTTCCCTGGTGGTGCAGTGGTTGAGAATCTGCCTGCCAATGCAGGGGACACGGGTTCGAGCCCTGGTCTGGGAAGATCCCACATGCCGCGGAGCAACTGGGCCCGTGAGCCACAACTACTGAGCCTGCGTGTCTGGAGCCTGTGCTCCGCGACAGCAGAGGCCGCGATAGTGAGAGGCCCGCGCACTGCGATGAAGAGCGGCCCTGCTCGCCGCAACTAGAGAAAGCCCTCGCACAGAAACGAAGACCCAACACAGCCAAAAATAAATAAATAAATAAATAAAATTTTAAAAAACAATAGCACACAAACCTTCTGCCTCAGGCTCAGCTACTGGGAACCCAGGTGAAGACAAACCAAGACACCATCATTGTGAAATTTCAGAACACTGAGGGAAATACCCTACAAGTTTCCAGAGAGAAAGAAAAAAACTGAAACAGGTTTTATACAAAGTAATCAAGAATAAGAAAGGCTTTGGCCTCATTACTGCGACATGGAAGGCTACAGCACAATTGAGCAAATCCTTCAAAATCTGACAGAAAATGATTTCTGGCTTAGAATTTTATATTCTGCCTTAGAATTTTATACTCAGCCAAACTATCAATCCCACTGTGAGGGTAAAATAAGAGCAGTTTCAGACATACAGTGTTTCCAAATGGTTTACTCCTCAGCACCAGATCACTTGGACCAATGCAGCTGTCAACACAAACACAAAGGCAAGCATAAAAATTGCAGTGTGATGGGGTTTCAACTGATGGGAGAGTTAGATTCTAATAGAGCAAATTAGGCAAAAATGAAGTCTAGATCAAAACTACCCTTGAAAATCCCTTAAGAAAGAAAGAAATGTATACACATCTATTTTTCCTCCAACCTTAGAAAAGAGGCTGAGTCTTTTGTCTCAAACAAATAAAACCACAGAGTTGGGAAATTCCAGTAGCACACTCAGCCTCTGAGACCATGTGTCTTGAGAAACACTTGGACCGTCTACCAAGAGATTCTGGGGGAGGAATGTCTGAATGCAGACCTACTTAGCTCCACTCACATTTGGAAGAAGACTAGCAATAATTAACACCAGATTTCTAATCAGCAGAGTTTCCGTGTTGTGCAGTTTCTGGTAATAAGAAGAATCCAAAAAGGAGAGGGGTGTGTGTGCGACCTTGAAAAAGGTCAGGGAGCTGCCTCAAGGGCAGCTGGGGGCCTTGAGGAAACACAACCTCAGGTGGGAAAAAGGGTGCCTGAGGAGAGGGGGGGCAGCCTGCAGGATAAGAGGAAGAAGTGAGCCTAGGATCCAGTTGGCAGGAAGCCTCTCTAGCCCGCAGAAATTCTTTCTCCAAAGCAAGCTTGACTGTCCTCTCACTGGTCATGTAAATTTTTAAAAGTAATGTTGCCCCAGACGCCCCCCAATGCCAGCCCTCTGATGACAACCCGAGGGCCCCACCTTCACCTTTACCTACGTTGTTTCCCTAATTTCTCACTGAAGCTCCTGGCAAAATCAGGTGTTCCTGGAAGTCAGGAGCTGTCGCCCCCGCCCCACCTTGAATCCCAGCTCTCCTCTTTGAAAGGGATAAAGTCAATCGATGTTTCCCCCATCTGCAGCTCTGTATTCATGAATAAATAAGCAAACGTGCCAGAGCCCTGGTTAGACAGAGTTCTGCCAAGGAGAAGATCTGGTGCTGGGTGTTCCCAACACTGGAACATCTGGGATGTGTGTCCGGTGGACACACCGGGGGAGGGGCAGAGGTGGAAACAGGGAAGAGGAACCAAGGAGAGAGCTCTCCTAGGCAGGAAAATGTGGCTGAACTCCATCTCCCTCCTGGGACAGGCATCCGCTGGGTACCTCACCAGTGCATGACAAAAGAATGAGAGTGGCATGGACATATATACACTACCAAACGTAAAATAGATAGCTAGTGGGAAGCAACCGCATAGCACAGGGAGATCAGCTCTGTGCTTTGTGACCACCTAGAGGGGTGGGATAGGGAGGGTGGGAGGGAGGGAGATGCAAGAGGGAGGGGATATGGGGATATATGTATATGTATAACTGATTCACTTTGTTATAAAGCAGAAACTAACACACCATTGTAAAGCAATTATACTCCAATAAAGATGTTAAAAAGAAAGAAAGAAAGAATGAGATTTTTCCCCGTCTGCAAGAAAATGTAAAATTTGGTCAGGGAGATGTGTCCAGGGCAAGACTTTAAAAGGCAAAACTAGCAAGGAGGAGAAATTAGTCTTCAGTGTCCTCTATGCCCCCATTCTATCCCCAAATACATCTAAAACGAAATTGTCCATAACCTCAGCCACTTGTTAGATAATTATACAGTTCATCTCTTGGGAGCAGCACTCTGAAACAAGTGTAAGAAGGACAGTGTTTACAAAGTATTAATTCCTGCTTGCATTCCTGAGACCCTGAGCTGCATCTTATCCATCTCTCTGGGCATGATATAGAAGAATGTTACAAAACGGTGCTAGGAGTTAGACCTTCTAACTTCTGACATGCAAAATAGAATTATGTGGAAATACACAGACTTGTAGATGAGGCTGTTGTCTTGAAAGACAATTTCCCAGATTCCTTCATCTCTCCTTAGCAACAAGGACCAAGCCTGGAGAATCTGGTTAATTTGGCCCAGGGGCCACCAGTTTGAGACCCCTGGTTTATACGCTCTCTAAGTTCCTTCTACTTCTGAGATTCTGCAGCTCCCTGTGTTTCCACAGCCTCAAAAAAGAACTCGATTGAAGAGCTGTCAACCTAACTCTGGAAGTTATTTGTTAAATACCTAATTACTACTGATTTGGGAATGTGAAGTCACATTGGTCCCACGGGACCCCTAGGAGAGCACAGCCCGAGCCTGACCTCCCAGGGCCAGCTGATGAGGGGGAAGTAACTCATGATCCTCAAAGCAGAAGCTGGATGACTTCTATGGTAAACTGAATAAGGGCTCCCAAAGACATCCAGGACCTAATGCCTGGGACCTGTGAAAGTTACTTTATGTGCGAAGAGGGACTTTGCCGATGTGATTAAATGAAGGATCTGGAGATGGGGAAATTATCCTGGATTACTTGGGTGAGCCCTAAATGTAATGACAAGTGTCTTTATAAGAGGGAGGCGAAAGAAGACTTGACTACAGGAGAGGAAAAGGCAGTATGAGGACGGAAGCAGAGACTGGAGCGTGCCATTTGAAGACAGAAGATGGGGCCACAAGCCAAGGGATACAGGTGGCGACTAGAAGCTGGAAAAGACAAGGAGAAGGATTCTACCCTAGAGCCTCTAGCAGGAAGCAGCCCTGCTAACACCTTAACCTCAGCCCAATGAAACTGATTTCGGACTTCTGGCCAGAACTGTAAGAGAACAAATTTGTGTTGTTTTAGCCCACGAAGTCTATGGTAATTTATGACAGCGGCGAGGGGAAACTAATACAGTCCCTACGCTGGCTGCTGCAGGGATGGGCCGTACAGTCTTTAAGAGGTCTTCCCACCGCAGGGGCACAGCTGCCAGGTCTCCGCTCCAGGACAGAGTGACCTACTTGTCATCAGAAAGACAAACCGCCTCTTGGGGTTTGTGCACACTCTCCAGGGAGCCCCCTGCCCTCAGGCTTAGTGAGGACGGCCCACAGCCCACGGGTATAGGCTGAGCAAGGGACTGAACACCCACATCCAAATGACCCCGGGGGCCCCACTCAGTCCCTGACCTCAGGACCAACCCCCAGGGCAAATCTGCTCACCACGACCTTTCCCCCAGTCCCCAAGCTGTTTGGCAAGCTTCATCTCTGGGCCCAGAGGGATGCGGCAGCTCCCCACGCTCATCTACCACCACCAGCCCCTTAATGACACACAGGTTCAGAGCCAGGCTGCCTGGATGTTGATTCCAGCTCCACTGCCTCCTGGCTGTGTGAACTTGGACCTCCATTTCCTCACCTGTACCGTGGCGATAAGAATGGCAACCCCCTCATAGGGTGGACCATTCACTAGCTCAATGAGCAGATATTCCTGAGCCAAGCACTGCTCCAGGCAGAAGTGAAACATCATGAACAAAACAGACAAAAGTCACTCCCCTTATGATGGTGACATTGTGGTGGGGAAAAAAATGTGACTCGTCACTCATAAAAATAAGATCACTCCACCAAGTACTGTGAAAGTTATACGAGCTGTTGTAGGTAAAACATTCAAAACAGAACCTGAAATATAGTTATACTTACTCATAACTGATCATAATTTTCTAGCAGGACCCATGGGGTTACCTCCATGGCAGGGTTCCTGGAACCTGCGCTCAGAACACATGCCCATCAGGTGGGCGTGCGAACCCCCGACTCCCGAGATGGGAGGGGGCTCAACGACGTGTCCTTTCTCTCCCCCTCCCTGCCGACTGGTTGCTCTGCTCCAATCTCTACGCTGATTATATGTTGGGGCTTTTCCAGCCCCACTGGCTGCCCCAAGGGCCCTCTCCATACCCATAACTGAATTACCATTTTGTTCCAGCTCACAAGAGCACTAGTGTGGGAACACCGCAGGCCTGATGGAATATTCGAGACCCTGCCATTTGTTGGAAATTTTCTCTGGCTGCCTTGGTATTAACAGCCATACATTTTGCTCTCAGGCCTGGGAGTGGGGATTGAGGCTGAAAAACTAAGTTTCTCTCTGGGCCATTCTGTTCCAGCCTTCCAGAGATTTCTACTCTCTGGCTGCTCAGAGGCAAGGACACGCCCCAGAGAAGAGTTGGTGGGGGGGCAGCAGGTCTGTGTCCTACATACACACTTCCCCCCAATTCCAACCAAACCCGTGACAACACGGGGCTGAGTCAATTAGGGACACTAAGGGGAAAATCCACCTCACTCTTTGCCTTAAATCCATCCCAGTCATAGCAGGTCATATGGACTTCTCCAGAATAAGGCCTAGAGGAGAGTTTGTAAACTGGGATCCTTGGGCCAAATCTGGCCTGCAGATGTGTTCTGTTTGGCTTGAAATGTTTTGAATAAATTCGAGCCAATGTTTAAAAACCAGGATATTTCCCACAAAAATCCAGATTTCCAGCTTCCTCTGAAAAGGGGGAAGTTCTAGCCACCACTTGGGCCCACATTCTCATATGGCCGGAGTCGAGTATGGCTCCCTCTCTCAATGATATGTTCTCTGCCATTCACCACAGGCTCCACCACTCCCTATTGTCTGTCTCCCAAGAGAAGGAAGGACAGTTGCCTTTGGAATCTCACTTGCTTTATTGTTTTTCATAGGAGATAAACACTTCTCTGACCACAGCTCAAGACAACTTGAGAAAACAAAACATAGATTGGTTTTTTCTTCATTATACCCAGCCCACTTCTTTCACTTATGCCAGCAGCCTAGGCTCCAAAAGCACTTCAGTTTATACTTCTTGGTCCAGAGCTGTACTGTCCAATATGAGAGCCATGAGCCACGTGTGACTATTTACATTAAATTAATTAAAGTTAAAAATTTCCATTCCTGGTTGTTCTAACCACATTTCAAGTACTCAACAGTCACCTGGGAGTAGTGGCCACCGTGGTGGACAGCGCAGAGGAGAACATTTCCATCATCTCAGAAAGTCGTACTGGGCTGGACTCTGGAGAGATTTAAATATAAGATGTGGAGGCTACCATCCAGTGAAGATACCTGTTGAGTTCTACGTCTGTGCCACATTGGGAGCTCTGGGGAGAGCTGCTGCCTTCCAGCGGTTCACTATCTAACCAGGCAGAAAGCCATAGCCAGCGACAAGAGATGACAGGAAGTACCCCTTGGTGTCACAGGGACCCTCTCAGAGCCAGAGAAGGGGAGCAGGTCTCTGTTTTCACGATACAAAGAAAATGCTCTGCTTGCCCATTGCGTGCCCTCTCGGCCCAGTCCAGGCCGTCTCCTCAGAGGCTTGCAGAGATCGGGACTCTCTCAGCCCCGTCATGGCGATGCTGCTTTGATGTGTGGCATAAGTGTTAGAGGCTCCCCAAGCAAAACACACAAGGAGAGTCAAACTCCAACACACCCCACTGCCTGTGTCTCCTGCCCTCACGCCCCTCAAGGCTGTCCTCTGTCCTCTCCACGAATCCAGATCTCGCCCACTCCCAGGGCTCCTACTCCAGTCCCTGCCCTTCCCTCCCCTACATCTAAACAAGACACTCCCGGGACCCAGACCCTCAGGGCAACGCTCTACACAAGAAACTAATTTCCAAGAATATTTACTTTCAACAGAAAATTTCCATAGATGCCACCAAAAGAAAACAGCTGCATCTAAGTGTGAGAATTTTCAGGTTGATCAAGTGGAAAGAGATTCAGATTTCTGGTTGTAGGGCCCACCTTAAAGTCCTTCATACGTACGCACTGCATGCCTCAGCAATTACAGCATCTCTGATCTCTAAGTTACTTTACTTATTGCTCTCTAAAATGGATCTAATGATACCTGCCTTAACACTTGAAGGATTAAAGATTCAATGAGATAATGGATAAGAAAGCTACAAAGCCCAACACAAATATTTGTTGTTATTAGTTCTAAGGGGGAATGATCTTCCCTCAGCCAGCACAGAGGCCAGCACTCACTAGAAGTTTGTTGAAGATTATTTTTTAATGATCCCGGAGTAGAAGGTAAGGAAAGACATTTTTAGACGAAGGGGACTCTTGGCATATTGCAAGATCAGATCACACAGAAAAACATCTACACAGAAGCAGGGCTTCTGAATCTTTTTAGTACCAAAGACTACTTCAGCCACCTGGTAAAGACATGGCTCTTTCTCAGGATGCTTTTTTTTTTTTAATGTATAAATAAATGGCATAGGGTTACAAAGGCAATCAATTATACTGAAACACAGTCATCAAAATATTCCAAAAAACAAATTTGTGATATAATAATACATGTGCTTCTTTATTAACACAGTAAATAATGAGATCTGTCAGCACATCTAATAACCAATGCACTTTCAAAGTAGTGAGGAGTAAAGACTATATTTCAAAGGATCTGCTTCTACTCTCATGTTGTAAAATCTCTGTGATTCCTCTTGGTGACAAAGTCACAGGTCTTGCTAACACTACTGGGTCAGTGCCTACATTCACTATTGAAGAAATTGAATTTCCGTTAGAGATTAGAGAAAATAAAGATGGAACTTTTCTTCATCCAAGTTTAGGGCTCCTCTGAATTCTAGGCATGGATCCCGGTCAAGAATCCTTGAACTGGTACCCTTGACCTGGTACCATTTGATTCTGCCTCTCTCTCGTTCACCATTATAGGAATAGATCCATATGGCTTATATAAAGGCAGGCCCTTTATAGCACATATTCCCCCAATTCCCCCACTCCAGAACCCCTTCTGCATGGGAGCTAGGGTCCAAGGATACCCCCCCCAACTCCTGCTCCCCTGATGCACTGAAGGATCCTACTAACAGTCCTGGTGGCCCAGGCCTTGCTGCATCTCCTTGCTGCACCTTATATCTGTTGTCTAGGGACAAGGTAACCGCAGCTCCCATTAACTGAGCACTTACTATGTGCTGATGACTATTGTATGAGGTGCTTTATGCTCATTACGGGTCGAACACACAACCCCACAAGGAGGCAGTGTTATCTTAGGGGAAACAGAGGCCGAGAGGTTAAAGGTTCACTGACTTGCCCCAGGTGATAAGCAGGGTTGGAATTCAGTTCTGATTACAACTCACCTCTGAATCCTTCATGCTTTAAAACCATACCAAGTAAGGTATTGTGACAATTAGAGTTTAAGCCCAGTCACCCTGGGCCACTGCCCAGGAGATGGGTGAATGTGAACAAGGACCAGGAGCCTTTCCTGACACCCAGAGAAGCGGCTGAACAGGGTGGCATTGCCCAGCCCTCCCTACGCCCTTCCCAAAGGGAAATGAGGGGATTTTAACTAGAGTTTCAAGAGAGAATGTTCTGAAAGGAAGGAATACAATAGCATCTTTGTAGTTGCAACAGGATCTCTAGGGCATCAGGAGAAGTGGGGAGAGCAGGGGGAAGGAGGGTGAGACAGAACTGTAGGAGCTGACTCGGACTGGGGCCTGCAGACAGTGGCTGGGTGTGAAGGGAGGCCGGGAGGGAGTACTGTCCAGGAGGCCACCGCTGCCGGTGGCCAGTTCCCCAGCCGGGAACCAGGTCCCCCAACAGGTACACACTGAGCTTCTGTGTGAACAGACAACAGAGCCACTTTGTCCTGGAGAAAGAGGCCTGTGTGCCCTGCCCCCACTCTCCTCCCAGCACAGGGATGGGCATCCAAATGGCCCATTCACCGGCCATCCCAGCCTCCAGCCCTCAAACTGGCTGCAGCCTCCACCTCCACTGGGCCCAGGCATCCCAGGCAGCACGACCCAAAGCCCTCATCCCAGCCTGGGCACAGCGTGAGTCCGTTACTCCCCCCGCCTCTTCCATCCACCTGGCTGGAAACCAGTTATCACATTATCCTTGGGGCTGGAGTTCCTTCATTTCCTTTGGCGAAAAGGATGAAGGGGGTTACGGATCCTGTACTTTTTGAAATTATGACCTTCTAAGGTTAGAGGTTTAACTGTATGTGGGTCTTCCCTTCCCACCTCAAATAAGACCCCAAGCATTTAAAAGTACTAAAGCAAAGTTTTAAATCGTGGCCAGAATGAAGAAGAAAGGCATGGCCTCTGCCTTTAGTTTACAGTCCAGATGAGAACATGACCATACGCAACACTGCTGCACTACGTTCTTAGGTTGTAGAAATTACTGAGGGAGGTATAAGTTGCCTGTGTGTGTATATGAAGGAAACTTGGAATGGAGGATTGGACTTTCATGGATAAACTCCTTTCAGGAAACGTGGAGACTGAGATATAAGAGACAGAATGTCTTGAGAATTCTCCAGTGCCTAGTGCACTGGAAGGCAACTCACAGCATTGGTGCAAAACCAGTCTGGACAGAGGCAAGGCCAGCCGCTGGACAACCAAGTCTGTTCTGCTGATAAAGCTCCCTGACAGGAGCACAGGGCAGACACGGGGACACAGGAAGCACACAGAGGCAGTGGCAGTCGGCCCTAGGCAGCCAGGCCAGCGGAAGGCATCGCTGCTCTGCCAGAGGGCAGCATGCTGCTGAAACCCAGCCCAGAGCACTGTGCCCAGCGCAGCCCCGATCCTGTGTCCCCCGCCTGGCATGCTCAGACTTCAGGGGCACCTGTGGGCTCCACAAGCGTGCCGAGGGGTGAAAGGGCCTCCCCGGGGCCGTCCTTTTTGTCTCTGAGCCTCAGCCTACTCGTCTCACATCCATACACCTCCAGCTGTTACTCTTCTCTTTATTCTCTCCCTTTCTCTCTTCTAGCCCTAACCCCTCTGCTGTCTTTGACCAGTTCTTTGGCTGAGGGCATTTCTGTAAAAACCCCTACCCGACTTGGCTTCTAAACGTGGAACCATGACCATGCTGCCCAAGCCAAGATGGAAGGATTTGAATTCTCCAGATGGTTCTGGAAGAAGCTGTTTGCTCATTGCAAGCAAATACCCTTGAAAGCCAAACAAAAACTGGCCGCAAGTAAACAGCATGTGACACAGCCCCTTCCTGCGGCCACTTAGCAGAAACCCAAGGCCAAGCCCATGGCAGGCAGGGAAGCTGGGCCAGGAGAGCTGGAACAGCCGCAGCCCTGCCCACCCTCCAGCAGGGCCTGGGGGCCAGGAGGAAGGGGACCTCTGTGGCTGCGACGGCTGGCAGAGGGCCTCAGGGGCTGCAGGCAAGGCGGCCGGAGGGGCATTAATAACACCGTCCTCACTTATTATTGCAACTATCTCTAGCCTATTTTTACGATTATAATGGCAAAACCAATCCAGAGGATGAAGGGAGAAATGTCAAATACTTCACCGTGGCTCTTAAGAATATACCATAGTGATCCATCTTATACAGCTGAAATGGTTAGTATCATTTCTAAATAAGTACCTTCTATATCATGGTTACTTCTAAATGTGACTAGTTAAAGGACCCCATAAGATAAATAAAATAAAGATGAGGAGAGAGGAGAAAGGCACAGAAACCTCTGTACCCAGATGCCTGAGCAAGAAACAGAAGTTGCTCTTGACTTGCCCTCAGGTTGCCAAGCGTTGGAGGTTCTCCTGCCCAAATATCTCCCGCCCCTGCTCCCTCTGGCCAGCCACAGGGCCATTCCACCCTCTGGTCCACTGGGATCGTAATCGTTCCCCAGACGCTCCCCCTTCACCCCACAGCCCGGAGTCTCCCCTCCCTTGGAAACTGCTCTCTAAAATGCAAACACAGTCCCACCTCTCCAAGCTCCAAAGTCCTTCCATTGCCCGCTCTGTCCTCAGGATAATAACACAAATCCCCTGTTGGCTACACCACTCGTGCCCCATTTCCAGGCTCTGCCTCCCCCATTTCCAGAAGGTTTCCCTCAACTCCCTCCCAGGCAACTTTGATAGCTCACCTTTGCCTTTAGGGCTTTGCTCACGTCGTTCCCTCTGCTAGACTGCTTTTGCCTCTTCTTATTATTATTTTCTAACTATTTCTTCTATTATTTTTTCAGTAAAACTAAAATTTTTGTATACAGTTCTATGAGTCTGAACATGTGCATAGAACCACCACCACAATCAGGACACAACAGTTCCATCACTCCAAAAACCTCCCTCAAGAATTCCAAAGCCGGGCTTCCCTGGTGGCGCAGTGGTTAAGAATCCACCTGCCAATTCAGGGGACACAGGTTCGAGCCCTGGTCCGGGAAGATCCCACATGCCGCGGAGCAACTAAGCCCGTGCACCACAACTACTGAGCCTACGTGCCACAACTACTGAAGCCCGTGTGCCTAGAGCCCGTGCTCCGCAACAAGAGAAGCCACCGCAATGAGAAGCCTGTGCACCGCAACGAAGAGTAGCCCCCGCTCGCCGCAACTAGAGAAAGTCCGTGTGCAGCAACGAAGACCCAATGCAGCCAAAAATAAATAAATTAAATAAATTAATTAAAAAAAAAAAAAGAATTCCAAAGCCCCGGGGAATAAGACTCAGGCCCTAGCCAAAGGAGACCCATGTTTGTTCAGAACTAGTCAAGGCCTGGAGACCAGCGGAGGCCCTCTCCCCACCTTTCACTCTTAACCCCCTTCACCTCTGAGTTCACTGGCTGCTACCTTAAAGCACCTTCTGGCTCCCTCTCAGTAAGCAGTTCTGGAGCCCCAAGGCCACTTCCAAGAATATGTGCACATGGTGCTGGGGGGACACACAGAGACGGGCAGTCTGGGGGTCACCCACAAACCCTTGCTCCATCCTCACTCCCAGGCCAGGTGGCCCATCAGACGCAGGCCTATGTAGACACATCCAGACGATACAGGGATTGTACCCCGAACGCCCCAGATGGAAACACTTTAGCAGTCACATCAAAAAAACAATCCAAGCAAAGAAAGCCCAGGTGGCTCAGGCACCCAGGCCTCAAGGAAACCGGAAGCACCCTGCTTCTACGTCAGCACCCTGGCAGGGAGGGAGGGCTAGCCTCCCGGACCTCTTCTGAGGGGACTGTCAGCATCTTTGAGGCCCATCTGAAGCACATTTCTCTCCCTGGCCCCTGAAACTGCTAAGGCCTTTGCTCACTTCTTTGTGAGGCCTATCAGTTCCCCCACCCCCATCCTACCCCTCCCAACCCCCTGTTTCTGGACCAACTCCTGCTTGGTCTGGTTGGGACCAGCAGATTATTTAAACCCCTCTGCTCGCCCCCAGCCAGCCCTACAGAGCCTGGCTCGTGCATGTAGCAGGAGCTGCTCCGTGAGGGAGGTGCCCACAAGAGAGGGTATCAAATTCCCTGCAGGCTCCAAGGGCTGGAAGTCCTGATTCCCAGTTCTGATTCCAAAACTGGGTTAACCTCTTCTCTTCTCCGGCTGAGCCTGAGAACCTGAGGGCTTCACCCAGACCTTCGGCAGGGTGATTTCCCGGGGCACCCCATCATTAGAACTCAGGGGCTGCGGCTGAGTGGGGCTACCTTCTCACTCAGCCAGCATTCAGCAAGGAGGCCCAGGGCACAGATGGCAAACATCTCCCACGGGCTGGGTATTTCCTGCCTGGTGAGAAGAGAGATCTAAAGGAGCAAGAAAACTACTTTAGGTTAGAATCTGTCTACACTTGGTCCACACTTAGAGTCCCAGAAGCACCCCTTAGTCAGGTACTGAATGAAATACATCGATGACTTCCTTACTGTTTGTTTTAGGTCCTGACAAAAAGAAAACTTATTTTTGTGGGTTCTTTGTGAAACCCCCATTCTTATACCACCTTTGGTGTACCAAGTGGTTTCACCTCCAACATTCCTTTTGCTCCACATAGCAACCCCTTAGTATAAGCCCATTTTACAGATGAGGGGCCTGGGCTTCAGAGCACTAGAGTGCTTACTCAAAGCTGCACGGTAGCTAGTCTGGCACAAACCTCGTTCTGATTTCAAACCCTGTGCCTTTTCTCCACCACTCCAAGCTGCACCAAAGGCCTCAAGTATATGAAGAAGCCACAGTGTCTGATGGGACCTGCAGTGTTGGGGTGGGGGAGTGAAGAACTAGGAGACCTGGGCTCTAGCCCGGCTCTGAGTGACCTTGAGAAGGTCAAACCGCTTCCCTGGCCTTAGCCCCTTCACCTAGAGATTCCCCTCTGAGTCTTAACCTCCAGGGACTTGAGGTCTTGGTTCTTCCGAGGAGAACTGACCCATGTGTGGGCTCTCCTGGAACCCCCTTCTCTCCACGGCCTGCCTGTTGACATGCTCATAGTAGAGTGAAGACAGACAAGAGGAAACTCCTCCTACACCCACACTCTGGGCCCTCAAGCATGGCTGCAGTTAAATTTTTGATGAAGAGGCTGAAGGAATTTGTGCTTGTGAGCTTGCCTGATTCCCACTTCACCAGGCACTCTGATCTCCATTTCCATGGATGATCAGAAGCTGGCCCCATGCCACTGAAAACAGCCCCAAAGTGGAAATGACCTAAAGTCCACAAGCAGGGAGATGATTATCAAAATCATGGTATTGAGCATTGAAAGTACAGCAATGAAGATCTTTTTAGAGATGTACACATGGAAACTTGCTTTGACAAAAAGTGAAGTAAAACAAATCAGACTGCAAAACTGCATGTTCGGTATACAACTCTTTAAAATAATACTCAAAGAAGGGGGGAAAACTGTGGTGGGGTGGGGATGGTGGTGTGCTGAATTGGGCGATTGGGACTGACATGTATACACTGATGTGTATAAAACTGATGACTAATAAGAACCTGCAGTATGAAAAAGAAACAAACAAAACAACTAATACTAAACTTTCATTGGGTTATTTGTATTGAAATATGTTAATATAAATGTTTCAGACATTATATGAAATTTCTAAAAATCTTATATGTTCTGGTATAATGTTATAAGTCATAATCCTAGTTATTACTTTAAAATGTATATCTCGGAAATAATTTTCTTGTCAACTGCATTATTATGAACTTTCATCAAATCTTTAACCGTGGTCATTTTTAAGTCTTTCGTCATTTACAGTCAGTTCTGGGTGTACTCTGATGCTTTTGCAAATATGTTCCTATAAAAGGGTTTCATCTTCAAGGAATTCATGGAAAAGACTCTGACAAGTACAGGTTTCTGGTAACTGACTGTACTGCTGAACTGAATGAATAAGCATTTTCAGCACTCTAATGAAAAACTGATGAATTCATAAAAGTGCTAACAAAAGATCAAGATGAAAAATAATACTCAAAGAGAGTAGAAGATACACCAAAATGATAACCATGGTTACCTGTAGAAGTTGGCAGTATGGCTGTTATATAAAATATATTATATTTCATGTATTTTTTATCATATATATTTTTTATCCCCCAAGGACCAGAAAGAAAACTTTTTTTTAAGTTGGCAGTAATAGTCTTAACTTCTTCTATCAATATTTTTCATCCAAGTTCAAAGTCTTCAGCATACATCAAGTCTCCCACCATTATTGTAAGGAAAGGGACAAGTGTCACACTCTTAGCTTTAGAAATACACACACCAAGCCCTGGCAGAGACTCACAGCCCCTTCATGATGATCAAAAATGCCCTCACAGGTCCCGCAGCTCAATGTTCACTTTTGCAAAAAAGACATTTAAGGATTCCAGACTTTTTATATTTCTAACTCAGGCTTTCCCATTTTATGTACCTTGGATCAGTAATATGATGGTGTTAAGGAATTACTGAATATTCAAACAAGCTGGGGAAGTTCACATCTCAGTTTTAATGAATTGAAAGAAGCTTCTCTGCGGAAAGATCCTCCAAGAGGGGCATATAACATATATCATTTCCCAGCTGAAGTTCACCAAAGCCTTCTATTTTAGGACTATCTCAAAGAGTAGCAGTTCCACAGATGCAGGGATATCTGCGTAAGCGCAGGTCCTGTTCCCTCAGCCCTCTAGCCCTGTGGTTCTCAGTCCTGGCTACACACTGCGATCATCTAGAGAGACTTCGTTTTTAAAAACTTCTTGGGCTGGGTTCCACCTTGGATTTGGTCTAGGGAGCAGTGAGAGTCAGTGCGGAGAACCACTTCGCCCTCACACCCTCTTAGCTACCCATGAGAAGAAGAGGTCAACACCAGGGCTGGGGTCCAACTGCAGAATTATTCAGGCATCATCCATTTTTGGAGCTAAATGACACCTCAAAGGACATCTAGTTTAATCTTTCATTTTACAGAGGAAGAAACTGAGGCCCCCAAAGGGCTCCTGGTCCCCTGTCTCCTCCTATACTGGTTCCTGCCAATGCCGGGCCCCCAGGCCTCTGGACCACAACACCCTTCATTCAGAGGGAGAAGCAAAGGAAACCTTCATATGTCCAAGGCCATTTTGCTGCCAGAGGTTGCCCATCAGGCCCCTCTCTCTGGCAAGTGGACCCAGACACAGTGAAATCCTGACTCAAGTCCTGTTCCTAACACACCCCAGAACTGAGGATGAGAAGACAGGAGGCTGCTGGCTCAGGGAAACAGGAAGCCCACCCTGGCAGTGGAGCAATCACATCATCGTGGCGCCCAGAGGCTGCCCGAGCCGAAGGCAGGTATCTTCTCCCTCCTGCACCGGCCTCCAACCGCAGGAGGCCTGAGAGGCTCTGCCATGGACAGAATACTCCTGTAGTCAGCAGTAACGGCCCTGAGTGGGTGGCCTTAGCCCGTACTCTCTTCTGGAAACACTCTGGCCACCGAACAGGGAATTTTGTGGTAAAAAAATCTCCACACTTCACATCCTGTACCTCTGATCACTCCACTTTTCCAACCTTAAGATTCCATTATTAATTCCTCTTTAGCAGCCTTGAGGGGAAAAACAAAACAAAACAAAACTCTGAGGATTGGGGAGAAGGTGTTATGCAGGGGTAAAGTGAAATAAACACACACACCCAGCCTCATAGGCCCCCGCTCCTGGTGACCAGGCTTCTGCCTTTGGTTCTGACACTGCCAGGACACCCTGGCACACAGGGAACTATTCTCCCAGAGACTGTCCATCCTACAGGGAATCTCTGGGCACCTTCTCAACTCCAGGCCCACAGCTAAGCTCCTTGAGGAGAATCTCCCCTGGGCTCCAATCTGCCCTCTATGAGCTTGGGGTGGGGAGGGGGAGGGCTGTCCATAGAAGCAGACAGGAGAGCCCCTCTGGGTTCCTTCAGAGTTCAAACTCATCCTAGTAGCTGACACCAGCCCCTGCCCCCGGGGAAGGACGGTGAACTGCAGGAGCGGTGGGGGGCTGGCAGCTCCATGTAGCTTCTACCTGGAAGCAGAGCTGATCAGCATCCAGTGCTGAGGGAAGCCCCTTTCCTGAGGCTGCACCTGTGCTTTAAGCTGCCCGGACCACATTCTCAAAGGGTCTGTTTTTCCTGCTTGTTGGTGTTTGTTTTATTGATGGAAGGGCCACTGTTCACAAGGTCCCTGGCTTCATGAATGATGCCCCAGGCCGTCCAGTGCTCCCACACCTGCCCTGTGGTCCCAGGAGGTGGTGGGAAATGGGGCACTGGGAGACAGGCATTTGAACTTTACCAGGGCCAAATTAATTCTATGGTAATAAGTGTAAGGCATTACTTCTTTTTTTTTTTTTTGTATGTGTTGGGTCTTTGTTGCTGCACGAGGGCTTTTCTCTAGTTGCAGCCAGCGGGGGCTACTCTTGGTTGCTGTGTGCGGGCTTCTCATTGTGGTGGCTTTCCTTGTTGGCAGAGCACAGGCTCTAGGCGTGCTGGCTTCAGTAGTTGTGGCTCGCGGGCTCTAGAGCGCAGGCTCAGCAGCTGTGGCGCATGGGCTTAGCTGCTCCGCGGCATGTGGGATCTTCCCGGACCAGGGATCGAACCCCCATCCCCTGCACTAGCAGGTAGATTCCTAACCACTGTGCCACCAGGGAAGTCCCAAGGCATTACTTCTTAATATTAAAACATGGCTAAGATATAAGCTAATACAGAATTCACATGCATTTTTCTGAGGAATGAAGTGACTCCAAAGGCGTCTCACCCATCAGAGGCTGCCTTGGGTGTCCCATGGAATCCTCTCCTCTCCCTGCGCTGTGGATTGGATGGAGTTTGTGCAGCGCTGCCACAGGGTTACAGCGCAGCCAGGGTGTGCAGGTCCACAAGGAAAGCCGCCTTATTACGGTCCTCCCCACAAGAGGCAAGCAGAAAAGCCGATTGCCCGCGTCCTAAGTCCCCGCCCTCCTGCAACTTTCGGGGAACGATTCTGGCCCCAGGAGGCTGCGCAGGCTCCGCGCGCCCGGAGCGGGTGCGCTGCCCACGGTCACCTGTCTGGGTGCCCACCCCACACGCGCGTCCCCTCCCGTGATTCCTACCATGTCCCCCTCGGTGGCTGGACCGGCTCCTCGGCGCACTCAGCCTGCTCGCCAGCTCATCCCGCCGCCCGGCCCGCCCCCGGCACCGTGGCTCTCCCGGCTTCTCGGGACGCGGGATCCGGACCGAGGGGCCACAGCTTTCTAGCGGCCAACTCCGGGGCGGGCGATGCGCGGCGGGATGCTCTGAGGTTACGCTTCGTAGAGGAGGTCTAGGAGAATGCACACGCGGGATCTGTCGTTCTGCGGTAGCCTTCCCGCAGCCTCGAGCCTCCTTGATAGGCTAGGGACGCTTGCAAAGTCCTGGTCTCGCGTCCCGGCCCAGCCTCCCCACTTCCCCGAAAGCGCGGGAGGGGGGAGCTCCTTTCACAATAAAAGCCCTGCCCCGGGCTCGAGCAGCCGCAGCCGCCTGAAGCAGGGGCCCAGGTGCCAGGAAGGAATGGGCCCCGCCCGCCGGTCCGCTGGGTGATGAGCCGAGGCTGGGGGGCGAGGGGCGCTGCGCAAGGCCTGGGGACATCGCCTCGATCTCGCCTCCAAGGGGTGCGGTGCACTGTGAGCCCGTGGCAACCCGGGGGTTCCTGCGGAGGGTCTCCCAAACTATCGCTTTCCCCTGCAAAGCCTCAGAAAGACACCTTTACTGGCACCTCATAGCCTTGCTTGGGCCCAGTCCCCAAGGGCGATTTGGAAGGCAACACGGAAGGAGAATCCGTTGACCACTTAAGGTCATTAACGATGAACAGTTTTTCTCCTTGAGAACTAATCAGTGTTTAAGTTGCTGCAGTAAGCCACTGATACCAACCTCTCCGCTAAGGATGCGAACACAGGGCCCTGTGTCCCCTGGGTCTTCATGCTCCTTGTTGGAGAGAAGACTGGGCTTGGAGTCCATAGCCCTGGAACTGGGGGCTGGCCCCTCTGTAAACAGCTCAGCGACCTTCTACCAGTGCCTGGACCTCTTTGAGACCAGTGTCCCTAAGCAGCCCAACGTTGTATCTCAGGATTCTTAACAGCCTGCAGGCAAGAAGGTGGAGGTGGGGATAGAGTCAGCAGTAGGACTCAGAGAATCTGGGAACCAGGCTAAAATAATTACCCTCCAAGATTGAAACTAGTAAGAACCATTATTAGACGGACAAAAACTGGTATCTTCCCAGAAGTTCCCTGCTACAGAATGCTTTGACGTTGTCACTGATGACAGTGCTTCTTAAGAGGGTCTCCTTAAATTGTGTGTGTGTGTGTGTGTGTGTGTGTGTGCTGGGGCTACGACAGATGGAAAAGAAAGTATTTTTTTCAGTCCTTATCTTGTTCCAGATGCTTTCCAGAGGTTATTTCATTTCATCATCACAAGCAATCCTAAGAGAGAAATTTTGTTACCACCATTTTTCAAATAAGGAAACTGAGGATTAGGCAGTTGAAGTGACTTTCCTGAGGCCAGATAGTCAGTTAGTAGTTTAGCAAACCAAAGTCTACTTGCTAGAGCACGTGAGAAAGAGGAAGAAATCGATAAGCCAGGAACAGGGGGCAGGATGCAGTGCTGAAAACTAGAGCTTACTTGTGCACAGGGAGGACGGTGAGAACTGAGAATCTGAGTGCTGGCTGAGGAATGTGGAGGAAAGGGGAGAGGGACAGACAGAACAAACTTTTTTGTGTTTTGTCCAGATGTTTGGGGAGACGATGTGGTCTTTTGAGTCTCCTTTTCTGACTGCAACCCACATAAGATGAACATTCTTTGTCATGACCTTTTACACAAACATACACGTACAAACGTAACTAAAACAAAGTTTTATAAATCATTGTTACACGTAGTGCACTCCAATATGTTCTATTCTATTCCATCTTAATTATTTTTAATGGTGTTCTGTAATTACTCTATTTCTCTAACATCCACTACTGAGTATAGTTTGAAAAACACTGTACTTGAGAGTAGAACAGAGACATTTCTTTAATGTTTTCAAAGAGCTTTGTGGTCTTCTACAGAATGTATCTGTTATATAGGAAAGGAATTTTTTTTTGAACTCTTTTTTTTTTTTTTAATTTATTTATTTATTTATTTATTTATGGCTGTGTTGGGTCTTCGTTTCTGTGCGAGGGCTTTCTCTAGCTGTGGCAGGCGGGGGCCACTCTTCATCGCGGTGCGCAGGCCTCTCACTATCACGGCCTCTCTTGTTGCGGAGCACAGGCTCCAGACGCGCAGGCTCAGTAATTGTGGCTCACGGGCCCAGTTTGCTCTGCGGCATGTGGGATCTTCCCAGACCAGGGCTCGAACCCGTGTCCCCTGCATTGGCAGGCAGATTCTCAACCGCTGCGCCACCAGGGAAGCCCCGGAAAGGGATTTTAAAGGCAGGGATTTTGTTGGTCAAGTTTGAGAACACTGAGCACAGTTTTTTTTGGTTTTTGTTTTTGTTTTTGGCAGTAGGACTTGCCAGAGCCTTTGATGCTAATATATGTTGAGGTTTTCTGAGACAGGAGGAGAGTGTCCAGTTTTTCCCAGGTTTACTGGATGTAGAACTCTTTTTCAGAGGAGTCATCTCTCAGGACTCATGGGACACCCTTGGGAAAAGCTGTTCCAGGACCTGGTCCCGACGAGTGAAGTGTCGCATACGAACTGGGAGTGAAAACTACATTCTGAAGCCCGACTCCCAAGCTCAGCACCATTTTGTTCACCTGATACTCTGCTCAGAGAAGGATCAACTACCCAGATGGTGAATGTAGGAATTCTATTCGTAAATGAACAACTGCCACTTTTATAACCCAGAATGAATGTGAGCAGTCAGTGTCCAGGAATGACCACAGCTGAGGAAGCAGATAAACTATCCAGCTGAGGACGCACGTGGGATCTGCAATCATCCACCTGCCTTTCACAAGATCCTGCCTAGACTCCTGCCTTCCCTTTCTTTACTAACTCCTAATTGAAACTGATTCCTTCCAGCTCTGAAATCCTATGAAGTTATATTAAATTTAGATAACCAATAAATCCCTCCTTTCTAGGAAACAGCACTTCAGGCAGTATTTACTTTCAGAACTTGGGCTGCTTGAGAGTTGGCTGCTCCCAGGATACTGGTAGGGCCTCTGGTTACACAGTGGAGCTTGCAAGTGAGAAACATTCAACTGAGACAGGTTGGCGCTAGTGAGGAATATTTTACTATTTCCACCAGAGAGAGCTTCCTACTTCATCGCAGAGTGAATCTATCTTCACCTTGACCATTCCCAAGGAGTCAGGCTTACAATTTGCTCTAATGACTTTTAGAGCTCCTTATAAATTGGTACCCCAGGCAGCTGCCCAACTGGCTACTATTTTTTTTTTTTTTTTTTTTTTTTTTTTGCTGCGCCCTGCGCTTGCAGGGTCTCAGTTCCCCGACCAGGTATGGAACCCATGCCCCCTGCAGTGGAAGCGAGGAGTCCTAACCACTGGACCACCAGGGAATTCCCACAACTGGCCCACTCCTTGATATGGTTCCATGTCTCATTCCAACTCAGACTTACTAAATCAAACTTTCCAAGGCTTGAGAATCTGTCCATATTTTTTAAATTTATTTATTTATTTATTTATTTATGGCTGTGTTGGGTCTTCGTTTCTGTGCGAGGGCTTTCTCTAGTTGCGGCAAGTGGGGGCCGCTCTTCATCGCGGTGCGCAGGCCTCTCATTATCGCGGCCTCTCTTGTTGCAGAGCACAGGCTCCAGACGTGCAGGCTCAGTAATTGTGGCTCACGGGCCTAGCTGCTCCGCGGCAATGTGGGATCTTCCCAGACCAGGGCTCGAACCCATGTCCCCTGCATTGGCAGGCAGATTCTCAACCACTGCGCCACCAGGGAAGCCCTCTGTCCATTTTTTAAGCACCATAATTAATTCTAAAGCACAGCTAGGCTGAGAACTGCTGAGCTAAGCAACTCCTCTTTCTTGGCTCCCATGTCTAAATGACCATTCTAAATGATTCTGGAATCTCTCTCCTATCCATTCTCACTGCCACTTCTTTGACCCAAACTCTTGTCTCACTCGCAGTACTCTTGGAGGGACTCCCAGGCTCTGCTTTTGCTCCTTCCAATCCATCCTGCACATCACTACAAAAACGTAAATGTGGACCTGCCACTGGCCTGCTCCCCATAACTCTTGGGATTAAATGCAAATTCCTCAGCATAGCTTTCAAGGTCCTTCAGCGTTTGACTTCTGATGACCTCTCAGGCCTCTTACACATTTCTAAACCTTCTTAAGTGCTATTCCCTCCATCTCAAAGCCTTTCCTTTCTTTTTTTTTTTTTAATTAATTTATTTTTGGCTGCATTGGGTCTTTGATGCTGCACGCGGGCTTTCTCTAGTTGTGGCGAGCAGGGGCTGCTCTTCATTGTGGTGCACGGGCTTCTCATTGCGGTGGCTTCTCTTGTTGCAGAGCACAGGCTCTAGGCACGCAGCCTTCAGTAGTTGTGGCACGTGGGCTCAGTAGTTGTGGCTCGCAGGCTCTAGAGTGCAGGCTCAGTAGTTGTGGCACACGGGCTTAGTTGCTCCGCAGCACGTGGGATCTTCCCGGACCAGGGCTCGAACCCGTGTCCCCTGCATTGGCAGGCGGATTCTTAACCACTGCGCCACCAGGGAAGTCCCTCAAAGCCTTTTCTTGATACACTCATTTCTAACCTGACACACCTCCACCGCCATTCACCCCCACCCCCAAATCCTCTATTCTGAAGATCCAGCACAGCGTGTTCCCTGAAGTTATTACCTTGTTAGTCTCTCTCATGGACCTTGGACTCCCTAGAGGAAGGGACCATTCTGGGCCTTCTGTGTCCACTTGCCTAGCACCAAGTAACTGCTCAGTAAATGCTTTTGAATGAAGAAATAAGAGAGAAGACCGTGGTTTGATAATGAATCTGCTGCTCACCAAGCATGGGTACTCAGTAAAGCAACTCTGCTCCAATGGCTTCACATTCCTCGCCTGACAAATAGAACCATCATCCCTTCCCAGCCCACCTCCCTGGATTCCTACAACCATATAATGGGTTCATATAAATTACATCATCCAGAACAAAGCCTGTGCCATGACAAACTTTCAAACACATTTGTTGAATCCATGAATGAAGGAATGAATGAATAAGAAAGAAATTTCCTTTGTGGCAGAGAATGCTAACATCCAGTTTACATTTTCTCTTTTTATCTTCACTCACTGAACCCCTGTATTTTATAGGGCAGCAGTGTACTCAGCCAAAAGAATTACGTATTTCACAACCCCACCTGCAAAAAGGGACAGTCGATGGGAAGTAAATGGAAGTCATTGAGTGGGGCCCACAGGAAGCTCTTCCCAGGGGGCTGGCATTGCTTTGATTATCGCTCAGCAAATATTCACTCCCCTTCGCCCTGCTGTGAGCAGAGCATGTGTCTGTGCCACTGTCGTTTGGCTTGGCCATGGACTCACCATAACCGTTAGAATGTGAGCAAGTAGAGGCATTATATCTGCTTGTGCAGCATCACTTGGCTTTCATTCTGGGAGTTCACCATGTAAAGAACAAGCCCTGGGTAGCCACTACCCTCTAGTCTGAGCCCTAGAATGAGACACATGGGACAGACCTGAGCCCAACTCACTGCTTGGAGTCACACCCAGCCGCCCCAGAGGCATGAGGATAAACGCTGCGGTTGGAAATCACGGAGTCTTAGAGAAGTTTGTTCCATGACATTATTATAGTAAAAGTTGAGGCATACAGGTAGGAGGGCCAAGCGCTTAGAGAGTCAATCTAGGACAAAAGGGTTCCCAGGTCAAAAGAAGAGCCCTATCATACCAAAAAGTCCCATAATAACATAATATATAACAAATTATTATACATATATGTGCTATTACTTCAACATAAAAATATAGAAACAGATGTCATATTAAATTATCTATTATTCTATATTATTTATTTTTGTTTCATAAATTCTATTATTTAAACAAAACAAAAATAGTACTACTTAGCAATAGTAATTAGTAGCAATGAAAAATATGTGTGAGAAAAATATAACAAAATTTTGGTTTCTTTCTCTCCTCTCATATAGCAATTTATTTAAACTCTTTATTGGATATTTATATAAACTATATCATTGTATATTCTTAAGCTATATAAATGTAAGATAGTTTAAAAAGAGAACAGAAATGTAATAGGACTACTTAAACAGATATTACCTATATTTAATTTAAAAATAACAATATGCTTCCTTCTATCCCATAATATAGTAGTATATTTTTACTCTCCTGTCAAAGATAAACTTTACTTTGACCTGTAGCTCTGCTCTTATCAAGTATATGTTTCATTGATTCCTAGCATCAGTCCAATGTGATGACATCAAGCTAAATATCCTCTCAACAAAGGCATTTGCCCATGGGAAACTTAGGATTTTACTTACTAGGTTTATCTTATGAACCTGCAACAGCAGGCTTGTAAACTTATAGGAATTAGTTTCCAGCTCTCCAAAAATGTCCATCTACTTTGTATCTACAGGTTTGTTTTGGTAGAGCAGCTGTTTGTCAGTCAGGTACTTTGTATCTGTAAATTCAGCAGATGGGCTATCTATGTCTGAAATGTCCATCATTTTTAAACACTCTGAAGCATGCTGGATGTCGTCATAAGTTAAACCTCTCTTTCTCAGGGAAAATAGTTTAAAGCACAGAGATAATCTGAAGTTGTAAAATTAAATTCTAAATCAGTTACAGTTTTAATAAATAAATTGGGATTAACGGATACACACTACTATATATAAAATAGATAACTATCAAGAAGGACCTACTGTATAGCACAGGGAACTATGTTCAATATCTTGTAATAACCTATAATGGAAAAGAATCTGAAAAAGAATACATGTATATATATATCTATATATAGATATATATATGTATATGAACCACTTTGCCGTACACCTGAAACATTGTAAATCAACTATACTTCAATTTAAAAAAAATTTTTTTTTTAATTAATTGAGAAAGTCCTGTTTAAACTGGCTGCCCTTTTCTGGTGACACTTTTTTGGAGTTCTAAAGCAGTCTTACTTCCAAAAATCAAGTCATTTTTTGCTTGTATGAGTTTTTGTTGCAACCTATCCCTAACATCAAATGACTCAGGTGTACTCAGTTCATCCTTTTTCAGACTTTGTGGCCTCTTCAAAGATCATCAAACAGCTTTGGAGAAAGAGCATATAAATTGTTTTGCTATAATACTTTTCTCCACTCTCATTAATATATTTCCAAATTAAAGAAGGACATTGTTACAAACTGAATGTGCCCCCAACCCCAAAATTCATATGTTGAAGCCCTAACCCCCCCCCCCCAGTGTGGCTGTATTTGGAGATGGAGCCTCTAAGGAAGTAATTAAGATTAAATGAGGTCATAGGTGGGGCCCTGATCCATTAGGATTAGTGTCTTTATAAGAAAAGACTCCAGAGAGCTTGGTTTCTCTTTCTCTCCACATCCTCACAAAGAAGAGGTCATTTGAGTAGCCGTCTGCAACCCATGGAGAGAGGCCTCATCAGTCACCAACCCTGCTGGCACCTTAATCTTGGACTTCCAGTGTCCAGAACTTTTCTCCACAGTGTGCAGTATGCTCTGTTTGGTTATTCACTGCCCTAATCCAGATGTACACGTCCTTCAATCTGTCATTAAAATAAGTCATTTAGCAATGGAATAGAATAGAGAGCCCAGAAATAAACCCACACACCTACGGTCAATTAATCTTCGATACAGGAGGCAAGAATATAAAAGGGGAAAAAGATAGTCTCTTCAGCAAGTGGTGCTGGGAAAGTTGGACAGCTGCATGTAAATCAATGACATTAGAACACACCCTCACACCATGCACAAAAATAAACTCAAATTGGCTTAAAGACTTAAACATAAGACACGACACCATAAAACTCCTAGAAGAGAGCATAGGCAAAACATTCTCTCACATAAATCGTACCAATGTTTTCTTAGGTCAGTCTCCCAAGGCAATAGAAATAAAAACAAACATAAACAAATGGGACCTAATCAAACTTACAAGCTTTTGCACAACAAAGGAAACCATTAAGAAAATGAAAAGACAACATATGGAATAGGAGAAAATATTTGCAAATGATGCAACTAACAAGAGCTTAATCTCCAAAATATACAAACAGCTCATACAACTCAAAAAAAAAAAAAAAAAAAAAACCAACCCAACCGAAAAATGGGCAGAAGGGGCAGAAGACATTAATAGACATTTCTCCAAAGAAGACATACAGATGGCCACTGGGCACATGAAAAGATGCTCCACTTCACAAATTATTAGAGAACTGCAAATCAAAACTACAATGTGTATCACCTCACACTGGTCAGAAAGGCCATTATTAAAAAGTCTACAAATAACAAATGCTGGAGAGGGTGTGGAGAAAAGGGAACCCTCCTACACTGTTGGTGGGAATGTAAGTTGGTGCAGCCACTATGGAAAACAGTATGGAGGTTCCTCGGAAAACTCAAAATGGAATTACCATATGATCCAGCAATGCCACTCCTGGGCATATACCTGGACAAAACTATAATTCGAAAAGATACATGCATCCCTATGTTCATAGCACCACTATTCACAATAGGCAAGACATGGAAACAACCTAAATGTCCATCAACAGATGAATGGATAAAGAAGATGTGGTACATATATACAATGGAATACTACTCAGCCATAAAAAAGAAAGAAATGCCATTTGCAGCAACATGGATACAACTAGATATTATCATACTAAGAAAGAGAAAGACAAATACCATATGATATCACTTATATGTGGAATCTAAAATATGCCACAGATGAACGTATCTACAAAATAGAAATAGACTCACAGACATAGAGAACAGACTTGCGGTTGCCAAGGGGGAAGAGGAAAGGGATGGACTGGGAGTTTGTGGTTGGTAGATGCAAACTATTACATTTAGAATGGATAAACAACAAGATCCTACTGTATAGCATAGGGAACTATATCCAATCTACTGGGATAAACCATAATGGGAAAGAATATTAAAAAAAAGAATGTATGTATGTGTATAACTGAGTCACTTTGCTGTACAGCAGAGACTGGCACAACATTGTAAATCAACTATATTTCAATAAAAAAATAAGTCATTTAGCCTTCTTTTTCAGTGATGTCTGGGTCATACTGGCATTGGTAGGATAATCATTCTTGTTTTCATTATCTGAACTCTTAGAAAACATGGTCATGATATTCACAATGTCAAAAATTAAACTAGCACTATCTCAATACAAAGTTCAATAGTTAATCCACAAGCAAAATGAAAAATAGACTGTTAGTGCTCATGATTACAACACACTTAAGATGGACACTTAAGTCACATCATTTGGAGTGATGTTACAATGAATGCTCCATTTTTGTGAACCATAAATCATGGTTGCCTGCATCAATGGTAAGGGAAAAAAATAAGCAACAGCAACTACAGAAGGCAGATAATCTATGCCATATCCATCTGACACTAAAAATAGTATTGCCTTCAGCCCCTATTTTTCAGGTAGCCTCGTGGGGTTCTATATTCTCCCCCAGACTTCTACATCCATCACCAAAAACTGGGACTTTTTGTGTCCTGAGGAGGGGTTTCCTGGGATTCTAAACTTTCAGTGCTAAAATTGGGATAGTACTGAGCAAACCAGGGGGTTAGTCACCCTTGCCTAAAGGAAGCTCGGAGTCTATATCAGTTATATCAACTTCCAGAATGGATGGATTCAATGAGTATAGCTATACTTACTGAACATCCACAATGATCAGGTATATAGTGCAAGGTTTTTTCATGCGCATTTAATTTTTAAAAAAATATTTATAATAGCTCCACAAGTAGCTGTTATAGTCTCCATTTTATAGATGGAAAGAGTAAGCCTCAAAATCTAGGCTCCACCACTCATGGAATTGGGGAAAAGTGGAAAATGGATTTTTGTCCTTCCCTTGGCTAGAGAGGAACCATATCTGAGTAAACTAAGGGTCAGACACACTGGCAAAGAGGAGAAAATTCAGTAACTCTAAGGGAAAGACAACAAATTATAGAGAGGTGAGTTAGGGCCTGACAGTCCCACTGCCCTTTGCACCCTCCAGGTGGCTCCTTTTGTTTCTGGAACATTAGGACCTTGTTTTATTAAGAGTTGCATCCCTTATGCAGTAATTCTTAAACTTTGTCTCTAGTGGCAGGGCAGAGAAAATTTAGACCCAAGGCACATGACCAGGGATGAGGCTGTAAACCACCTTATGGTCAGCACGTACTTGAATGTTAAAATAATTAATTCATTATTAAAATGTTTAAATACACTTTGACCTTGTATTTCAAAATCTTTGTCTGAAATTACTGCTCCAGAAAGCAGTAACTATGGGCAAGCTAATTAACATTTATATTCCTTATAAAAGCAAATATAAAATGATGCCTTCCCCTCTCTATTCCACAGTCTCTGTGAGAATTGAGAAGAAATAATTTACATAAGACAGATTATTTAAGCTTATTACTATTTGGGGAGTCAAGGATCCATGCTTATGTCACGACTGTATTTTTTCTTTTTCTGAAATTCTACCACTAGTTCTCACTTGTAAAACAGTCCCAGCTCAGCCAAGCAGGACATATCACATTTAAAGGCTAATTCCCTGGTCCAGACCAAAGAGTTAAGATAATCAGTATCTCATTTTCATACTTATTTATCTTGTGTTCCAAGTGTAGGCAACAAGGTAAGTATTGGCTATTTCAGATTTATTATCTTATCACCACAGATCTGAGCAACACTGTAATAAAGGGTATAACTTCATTATAGATATTTGATCACTAAGAGCTTTCAAGCCTCTTTCCTCCCTCTTCTCCTATCGCCCCACACCTGGACAGGCCTGTAAGAAACCCTACGGGCTCCCTCTGCTGGTGCCAGTGGAAGTTCAAACCATGCCAGCCCTGCAGGCACACTTAGAACCCTCACCCCAACGCTACTACCTACACACAAAGAATATCCAAATGGCCAACAAGGATATGGAAAAGGTACTCAACATCATTAGTCATTCGGGAAATATAATTAAAACCACAATATGTTACATCTATACTAACACCAGAATGGCTAATATTAAAAAGACTACCCAGGGGCTTCCCTGGTGGTCCAGTGATTTAAGACTCCGTGCTTCCAATGCAGAGGGCGTGGGTTCAATCCGTGTTCGGGGAACTAGAAAAGACTATGAAGGAGGAGACTGCAGAGTATCTAAGACTCTCATACACTGCTGGAAGCAGGATACATCATTACAACTATTTTGTAAAACTTCTGGCAGTATCTGTCAAAGCCAAGCATACGCCTAACCTGTATGATGCAACAATTCCACTCATATAATAATTAATTAATATAAAATTATATAAGTGTATCTATCTACCTATAGATATTCAAGAGATATACATGAATAGGTCAGTCAAAAGGCATGTAAAAGAACGTTCATAGTATTTACAAAAGCCCCAAATCTGAAGCCACCCAAATATCCATCAACCAGTGGTATATTCAGTCAATGGAATAGCACTCAGCAATTTTAAAAAGCCTCTGCTACACGTAACAACATGGATAAACCTCACAGACAAAATGTGGTAAAAGCATCTAAACATAAAAGAGCAGATACTAAATTATTTTGTTCGTCACCTACACTAACCTATAGTAAGAGAAATCATTACAGTGGTTGACCCTTGGGAGGAGGTTGACTTGTAGGAGACATGAGGACGCTGTCTGGGCTATCTTGATCTGGGTAGGAGGCATGAGACACCTCACTGTTTGCCTCCAGTGGAGCCTACCTTGCTATTCTCAAGCTTGCTTTTTCTTACTTAGCAATATATTGTGACCATTCCCATGTCAATAAAAGTAGCTCTCTTTCATCAAGTTTATGTTGCTGTCACATTTTTTTATTAAACATACTTTCAGGAATCTTGTCTCCCTAAGCAAGTTACAAATGCTACAAGGGCAGGGTCTCCATCTTGCAAATCACATGAAGAAAGAGAATTTGGAGCTGTGGAGATAGTCAGACCTGGTTTTAAAACTGAATTTCACCACTTTGGGCTGTATAACCTTGGACAAATAATGTACCCATCCAGCCTCAGTTTCCTCATCTATAAAATGGGGATATAATGCCTACCTCGTGAAGTTTATTAGAAAGTTTTAAATAGACAACGAACGTAAGGAACGTAATACCTAACGGGTGCTCATCGAATGACAGCTGTCTTCTCTTCCAGCCTCATCAAGGCCTTGCTCATAGAGCCCTCAGAAAAGCTATGATGATTCTCTTACCTTGTTCCTGGAACCAAGCAGCAGTCTAGAGAATAAATGAAGGGCAGCATCAGCTCAACGTGCTTCCTAATGCCAATCGCTTCTTCTCAAGGTCAGCAGACACTGTCTAGCTGATCACACCATTTAAGACCTGAGGATGAATTCCGAGAACGCATAGTAATGGGTATCCTGAATTGCTCTCCCCAGTCACAGACAGCAATCCCCTCAGAAGGTATAAAAACGAGGAAATGCACTGAACTTCAAGGCTGGCAGGTGGGGTTTGACAGAGACCACCTAGGCTAGTCCCAGAATCAGGAGTATAAGAGAAATGTGTTCAATAATGAGGATTTGAAGAAGTACATAGCACCCCTGCGTGGCCAACATTCCATATGGAAGCTGTTCTGTGCTTTGATGCAGCCTGGGGTTTCTCCTAACTGCTGTATCATGTCCTGGCTTCACAAGGGTGGAGACAGAACTAGGACACATTCAGGAAAATGAGTACAGTTGGTCCCACAATCTGTTCCTCCCCGGGAAGATCTGTGGCTCTGAGCCCACTGTGCCTCTAGGGCCTCCTAGCTTCATAATAGGCATTAATTCAACAACCTCTTACCATAGGCATTGTACAGACCTTAACCTGAGCAAGCCCCACCCCACTCCTTTTTTTCTTTTTTAAATAAATTTATTTATTTATTTTTGGCTGCATTGGGTCTTCGTTGCTGCGCGCGGGCTTTCTCTAGTTGTGGCGAGCGGGGGCTACTCTTTGTGGTGCGTGTGCTTCTCATTGTGGTGGCTTCTCTTGTTGCAGAGCATGGGCTCTAGGCACGCAGGCTTCAGTAGTTGTGGCACGCGGGCTCAGTAGTTGTGGCTTGCGGGCTCTAGAGCGCAGGCTCAGTAGTTGTGGCACAGAGGCTTAGTTGCTCCGCAGCATGTGGGATCTTCCTGGACCAGGGCTCGAACCCATGTCCCCTGCAATGGCAGGCGGATTCTTAACGACTGCGCCACCAGGGAAGTCCCCCACCCCCATTCCTATATTCTGCCCTCTGATCTTTCAGTGTGGGTGGGATTCATGAAAGTGTATTTCTTGCCAGACTCCTGCCTTCCACTGTATATGGCTGTCTACCTTCTTGTAGGTTTCTTAAGCAATATGAGGACAGATGCCATGACTAACTTATTCACAAATGTAATCTTGGCACCTATCACGATGCTTGGCACAAAGAATGAGCTTAATAAATGTCTGCCAAATAAATGAATGTTAAAGTACTTGAACTGTCCAATATATGCTGTAACTACTGATTGCAGAAATCACTTCACTCACTCACCTCTTGATCCAAGATTTCTTAAGTATCTCCCATGTGCCAGGAACTATATAAGGGGCCAGGGTAACAAAGATGACTAGAACGTTATCCTCTGCCCACAAGGATCTCCAGGTGGGAGAGAGAAGGTGTGGAAGTGAATAATATGACTAGAGCTACCATAAAGGAATGAGCAGGCTTCCCTTGACACCTGCCTGATAGGTGGGCTAAGGCTTCTGAGCCAGCTGACTGTTCGGGATGAGTAGGAGCTCTCTAATTAGGCAACTCGGGAAGGGGAGGCATTCTACTCAAAGGGAACGGGACGCTGTGCATGAGGCTGGGTCAGGGTCACTTTGCATTGGCCAAAGCAAGTCTCATGGCCAAGGTTGACTTCAACAGAGTGTGAAGAATAACCCTCCCCCAGAGAGAATAAGTGACTCTTTGGTGAATGGCAATATGAACTCATTGCCCACATGAGCGGTCCTCCCCGCAGACAGTAAGCTCCAGGACTGTTTGATGCAAGTCAACGTTTCCATTCAAAGATCGACCAGAATTCAGGAATTGAGGGGAAGCTACAGAGTGTCTCTCACATTTGATGACGCCAATCCACCAGGTACTGGCTTTATCAGTTTTCTCTTTGACCGAGAAGCCCTGTGATCTGGCCATGTTGTGTGTACTTTCCTTCTTTGTCCTATTCTTCAGAAAAGGATAGTCAGAGAGAAGACCCGTCCATCTTTGGCTTTGTTTAATAGACTTTCTATTACTACTGAGCTATTGCAACAAATACTGACATTCTCATCTGGTCCCTCAACAGTCACTCAGTATGCCCTCCTAGCTCCTCCAAACTCAGGGACATTAATAAAACCTTGCTCAAATCTCCTCTACCTGCTGCCTAAGAAACAGAAACTTTCTCAGAAAAGGCTTTGAGTCATCCCTCAGGATCAATTCAGATCCATCTACACAAGTCCTTAAGAAAGAAGAAAAGTCCTTAAGAATTGAGGCAAAAGGTAGTATATTGCAATTTGTTCTCTTCTCTTTTGTATTCTTTTCAGGACAAGATCAGTCACAAGGATGGGGAATTAGAGAGTTGGATGTCTGTGCTCAAATCATCATATTAAGTTAAACATTTTTGAGTGGTATTTTAAAATATAAAATTTAAATTGGTCGTACCATATCCCTATTGGCTACAAGTTGGTAGATGCAGTGAAATTTAGAAGGACATAACCCACTTTCTAGCAATGTTAACAAATTTTGCTGTCAGTTCCCATTGTACTACAACACTCAATAAAAAATAAATAAACTTCTAATTTTGTTATAATTACACAGACTTTTCTGAGATATCAATACGCCTGTAGCAAAAACTTTATTAAAGTCAAACCCAGCAACATGGTGCTCTCAGGACATTGTTTCAGGTATTATCTCAATAACCCTCCACCTTATAGTGTCCATTTGAGGGCTTCTCCTCCATTCCAGTTGCTGGACTGGTGGTTGGTTCTCCTGGCATGGATGGCATGCAGTGCAGATTCTATCACAGGGTGGCACAAGACTCAGGTGCCTAATTAGGTACCAGCATATTCTTGGCATTGGAAATATACTGAGGCATAGCCACTCCTCCTCACTAAACATTGTATTGCTTAAAATTAATTCAATTTTTAGCAAGTCCAAGCAGCTATCAGCTTCTTGTCATGCATGCCTGTCTCAACAGTTGGCTCTGCTACATAAACAATCAGATCTTCACATGCACATTCATTTATGTAACATCGATTGCCAGCCAACATGGTTCTCTAGCCTTCTTCTCCATCGCCAGGCTGTGATAAACTCTACAGTTGCTTTCCCCAACTCTTCTGTCTTTTGTTCCTATTATTTTCTGTAAGTGCCTGACTCCTCACCAGTAAGGCCTCTGAGTAAGATCTTCAGTTCTGAGTATGCAAGGGGAGACAGAGGCTGCGACTGGCCCTTCCACAGGCTCCGTGTGCGGGAGCCAGGTCCCGGGAGGTCTTTCAGCGGCAGGGCCAGGAGTAGTGAAGAAAGAGAAGCCTGGGATACCTACCTCAAGAACCTAGAGTGGGGCACAAAGCAGCAATAGGGGTAGATGAAAAACGAAAGTGGTGCAACCATGGTCACACGTGGAGACATACTCACTGAATTTGAATTCAAACCTCTCAGTAAACCCCCATGTATTCATTCGTAAAATTCTGACAATAGGACTTCCCTGGTGGCACAGTGGTTAAGAATCCGCCTGCCAATTCAGGGGATATGGCAAGATCCCACGTGCTCCAGAGCAACTAAGCCTGTGTGCCACGACTACTGAGCCTGTGCTCTAGAGCCCGTGAGCCACAACTACTGAGCCCTCAAGCCACAACTACTGAAGCCTGCGCACCTAGAGCCCATGCTCCGCAGAAAGAGAAGCCACCACAATGAGAAGCCCGCGCACCTCAACGAGGAGTAGCCCCCGCTTGCCGCAACTAGAGAAAGCCCACGGGGAGCAACGAAGACACAACACAGGCAAAATAAATTTATTTATGGGAAAAAAAATTGTGACAATAATAACCCCTTACTGCACAGAGCTATTATACCATTGAGATAAAGAATATAAACTCCACACAATAATACTCGGCTCACGTTAGGTGCTCAATAAAGAAGATGCAGTGTACATATATATGAAATATGATGCAGCCATTAAAAAACATGAAATAATGCCATCTGCAACAAAATGGATGGACGTAGAGGTGATCAAACTAAGTGAACACAGTCAGACAAAGACAAATATCATAGGATAACACTTATAGGTGGAATGTAAAAATTGATACAAATGACAACTTGACAAAACAGAAACAGACTCGCAGACTTCAAAAAGACATTTATGGTTACCAAAGGGGAAAGGTGAGTAGGGGGGATAAATTAGGAGGTTGGCATTAACGTATACACACACACACACACACACACACACACACATATATAATAGATCATCAACAGGGGCCTACTATACAGAACAGGGAACTCTACTCAGCACTCTGTAATAACCTAAATGGGGAAAGAATTAGAAAAACAATAGACATATGGATATCTATAACTGAATCAAGTTGCTGTACACCTGAAACAAAAACAGCATTGTAAGTCAACTCTACTCCAATTTAAAGTAAAAGTTAAATGAAAAACAAAACAAAAAAAAATACGGAAAGAAATGCCTACTCTACTGCCCTCAGGCCTAGTGACGTGGGCTGGTGTCACATCCCTGGAGCCTGAGCAGGCCTGGGTCCCCTGGCTGGAGTACGCTGGTGCTGAGGGAGCCGGGGGGAGGACATGCCAACAAATGAGCCCCGCCCGGACTCAGGGTGCCCCGTCCCCTCTAGATGGGACCACAATCACCAGATCCAGGCAGGCCCTCCTACACCTAAGCCAAGCCTACTGCACCCAAAAGATGGTGGACCCTCTGGGCTCAAAGAACGTTGACAAGGGACCTGGTCACCAGGTCCCCCAGTGGTAAGGTCCCCACCTCCAGCCTCCTTCCTTAGAGTCGCCCCACGTACGGATGACAGCACCCTCAGCAGAGTGGTTATGCAGGGGTTGGCATCTGCCAGGGTAAGGGGAAGAAGGAATGAGGCACAAGCCCTTGAGTCTTTGTGCTGGCATACTCCCCTCTCATTGACAAGCCAGGAACACAACTTCCCCTAAGGCTCTGGTTGCCTGAGTCACCGCACTGGAGCATGAAGAAATCCTGCCGCCTTGTGGCCGCTTCCTGTAACAACAGCTATAAACCCGGTGCTGCTGGGCACTGAATGTTCACAAGGCCTGAGGGGCGTTAAGTGACACCTGCCCTCAAGTAATGTTCTGGGGTAGGTCATAGAAGGAGAAGAATTCAAAAACGGGAAGACTTTCCAGAAGCCCATTTCAAGAGGTAACTTTTACTCAATTGTTTAAGGAAAAAATAAATAAAAGCACATGAAAAGATGCTCAACGTGGCTAATTATCAGAGAAATGAAAATGAAAATGACAACGAGCTATCACATCACACCAGTCAGAATGGCCATCATCAAAATGTCTACAAACAATAAATGTTGGAGAGGGTGTGGAGAAAAGGGAACCCTGCTCCGCTGTTGGTGAGAATGGAAATTGGTTAAGAGCCACTGTGAAGAACAGTATGGAGGTTCCTTTAAAAACTAAATCTAGAGCTACCAAATGATCCGGCAATCCCACTCCTGGGAGTATATCCGCAGAAAATCCTATTTCAAAAAGACACATGCACGCCAACGTTCATTGCCCTATTGAAAATGGCCAAGACATGGAAGCAACCAAAATGTCCATCAACATATGAATGGATAAAGCAGATGTGGTTGATATACACAATGGAGTATCCATCAGACATTTAAAAAAAAACAACAAAGAATGAAATAATGCCATCTGCAGCAACATGGATGGACCTAGAAGTGATCATTCTAAGTGAACTCAGTCAGAGAATGACAAATATCATAGGATATCACTTACACGTGGAATCTAAAAATTGATACAAATGAACTACTTCACAAGGCAGAAAGAGACTTGCAGACTTCAAAAAGAAATTTATGGTTACCAAAGGGGAAAGGTGAGCAGGAGGGATAAATTAGGACGTTGGCATTAACATACACACGCTCATATATATAGAAAATATATCATCAACAAGGACCCACTCTATAGCACAGGAAAGTCTACTCAGCACTCTGTAATAACCTAAATGGGGAAAGAATTCGAAAAAGAATTCTTTTGATGTATTGATATGTATAACTGAATCAAGCTGCTCTACACCTAAAATAAACACAACATTGTAAATCAGCTCTACTCCAATATAACCTAAAAGTTAAATTAGAAACAAACAAAACAAAAAAAGAAGAAGAAGAAGGAAAGAAATGCCTACTATATTCCCCTCAGGCCTGGTAACCTGAGCTAATGTCACATCCCTGGAGCCTGCGCAGGCTTGGGTCCCAAGGATGGAGGGTCCTGGGGCTGAGGGAGCTGGGGAGGATCTGCCAGCAAACGAGCTCCCGCTGGCCCTGTAGTGCCTGGTCCCCTCTGCATGGGACCACCGTCACCAGATCCAGGCAGGCCCTCCTACAGCTTAACCAAGCCTAGTGCACCCAAAGGATGGTGGACCCGCTGGCCTCGAAGAGCTTTGACAAGTCACCTGGTCTCCAAGTCCCCTAGCAGTAAGGTCCCCACCTCCAGCCTCCTTCCTTAGAGTTGCCCCACGTACGGACAAGGACGACAGCACGCTCAGCAGAGTGGTTTTGCAGGGGTTGGCATCTGCCTGGGTAGGTGAAGGGTAAGGGGGAATCTAATGATTGGTACAAATGAACTACTTGACAAGCCCAAAACAGACTCACAGATTTAAAAAAGAAACTTATGGTTACCAAAGCGGAAAGGTGGGCAGGTGGGATATATTAGGAGGTTTGGATTAACATATACTCATTAATATACATATAAAATAGATCATCAACAAGGACCCACTGTATATCACAGGGAACTCTACTCAATATTCTGTAATAACCTATATGGAAAAGAATCTGAAAAAGAATTAGTATATGGATATATATAACTAAATCACTTAGTTGTACCCCTGAAAGTAACACAGCATTGTAAATTAACTGTACTCCAAAATAAAATAAGAATCAAATTTTAAAAAATATTTAACTTATTAATAATCATGAAAAGCAAAAATAATTTTTTCTATTTGTTTTGTTGATTAGTTGACAAGACAATACTGCACTGAGTTTATCATTTTTGTAAAACTGGGAGAAACTGGTAAATGGTTATCACACATAACCAGTAAAGTACTTCGAAAAATCTTTCCACATATCCCCAGGGATAAAAGCATCCTAGTATGTAAGACACTGAAGCACGGTGTTGTGTACTCCATTTACATAGATGAAAAACAGACCAATCAGAAACAGTGTGATTAAGGATCCCAAACACTCCATGATGCTGGGCACAGAGAACACACGTTTTCATTTTAATCAAATAAAAACAAAGGGCATTCCTTGTTTAACTCACCTGTAGAACCTGCTCTCCTGTTCCTCCTGCTTAGGGGTCCCTGGGGCTGGGTGAAACGTGACTCTTTCCCTTGCTCCAGATGAGAGACCAGAGCTAGTTTGGAAGTGGACGATGCTGCTTGAAGGGAAGAAGAAACAACACAATGAAGAGCAGAGTCACATGGGTCAGTCTCAGCGAGGAGAGTAACCCCGGGGGAACTGAGCAAGAGGTACCCTAAAGAGGTACAGGAAGGGTTCTGGGAGGAGATCTTGGACAGTGTTTCCAAGGAAGCCTGAGACACTCTGGGAGGCGAATTTCTATTTAAAGGAAAACAAATGTTTTACCTTCCTTGTTAAAGAATGGAAAATTCTCTAACTGTGGAAAACAGATGTATGGCTCCTAGGAGCAACTCCCACATGGAGACAAAGGGGCTGAGTTCTCTCAAGATAATCTGGAGGTTCAATACTAGGGTGAGGGTACCAAGAGACTGCTCGAGCCCTGGTGTACCCAGAGAATCACCTCTAAGGCAGGTGCAGAGGGAGGACAGCTTTTACAATGGAAAAAGAAGGAAAGCCTTCTTGGAAGCCAAATAGACTCCAGGGCTCTGTGTACCTGGAAACTCTTAACATCGCCATTTGGGGTCAGTTAATAGTTATAAGAGAACCCTTTAACTTCTTAGGGCCCAGAGAGAACAGCAGCAGAGAGGCCTTACATAGAGTTCTCCAGCATCACGCTCCTGCACAAGGCCCTCTGAGCAGGTATCAAGCTGGCCCATTCCTTGTCAGTGAAGTACACAGCCACATCCTCAAAAGCCACTGATTCCTAAAACGACAAGTTCCTCCTATCCCAGGCCTCAGGACTTTGGTGATGGTCAAAACTGTCAATGAGAGGCTGAGAACAGCATCTACAAGGACGTATATTTAGTACTGGGTCCCTCATGTGCCTGAGCGGTTTTTGTGTAAAAGTTGCAAGGTGTAGAGGAAGAGGACAAAAATTAAAGGCAGACAGCCAGCCAGAGTTCCACATACTTTCCCAGTTAGAACAAAATACATCTTCACTATGAGCTTCCAAACATATGCGACCTCCAAACAGACTATAATATAGACGCTAGACTTGGGCCTGAGCATGAATGTATATATATAAAAGAAAAACTAACATATAACGGGATATGGCTGCTACCTTAGCTCTGAGCCCCTTCCCACTCTGTATAATATATTTGGGTGATTATTTGGGCTGCTCATATTCTTGTCATTTCTCAATTGTGCTTTCATCCAAGTTCTTCTCATTCTTGTCTCCTTTCTCACTACCCCAGGCACAATGCTCTCACATTTGTCCATGACTCCCCACCCCCATGTAGAGGTAGTGAGGTTAGAGAAGCACAGGAAAGTACTGCTTACTTGAGATGGACTAGAGAAAAGTCTGTTTATCAAAGGACAACATTAAGAGAGTGAAAAAGTGGGAATTCCCTTGCTTTCCAGTGGTTAGGACTCTGCGCTTCCACTGCAGGGGGCCCGGGTTCCATCCCTGACTGGGGAACTAAGATCCTGCAAGCCTCGGGGCACGGCCAAAAAAATAAATTAATAAGAGAGTGAAAAAGCAAGCCACAGACTGGGAAAAGGAACTTCATAATACATACATCTGACATAGGACTCACATCCATAATTACTACAACTTGGAGGAAAAAAAATGACACACAATGTAAGAAACAATGGGAACGTATCTCAACAGTGACTTCACATAAGTGGACATCCACGTATGCAATAAACATATGAAATGGTGCTCTGTATCACTCCTTAATGGAGAAAAGGCAATTAAAAAACCCCAATATGATATCAAGAATGAATGAGAGGGGGCTTCCCTGGTGGCGCAGTGGTTGAGAATCTGCCTGCCGATGCAGGGGACACGGGTTCGAGCCCTGGTCTGGGAGGATCCCACATGCCGCGGAGCAACTGGGCCCGTGAGCCACAATTACTGAGCCTGCGTGTCTCGAGCCTGTGCTCCGCAACAAGAGAGGCCGCGATAGTGAGAGGCCCGCACACCGCGATGAAGAGTGGTCCCCGCTTGCCACAACTAGAGAAAGCCCTCGCACAGAAGCGAAGACCCAACACAGCAATCAATCAATCAATCAATCAATCAGAACGTGAATTTCTAAAAAAAAAAAAAGAATGAATGAGAAGTATTTGCAAGGATGTGGAGCAACTGGAACTCTCTTGTACTGCTGGTAAAAGTATAAATTGGAACAACCATTTCAGAAGATTGCTGGGCAGCATCTACTAAAACTAACCAAATGTATAGCCTATGACCTAGCAATTTGACTCCTAAAGATACACCCCAGAGAAATGCATGTGTTCATCAAAAGGCATAAGCAAGAATGTTCGCTGCCTTCTTATTCATAGTAGTCGAAAACTGGAAACAATCAAAATGTCCATCCACGGTAGAATGAATAAACAAAATGTGGTATAATCACATAATGGAAAACTATTCAGCAATGAAAAAGTACAAACTACTGCTATGTGCAACAACACGGGTGAAGTTCACAGACATAAAACTGAGCAAAAGAAGGCAGACACAAAAGAGTAAATTTTGAATGATTCCATTTACATGAAGTTTAAGGACAAATAAAACTAATATATTGTCATAGCAGTCAGAATAATGGTCATCTTTTTTTGTTTTGCTTTGTTTTGTTTTGGCCACGTGGCTTGTGGGATCTTAGTTCCCTGACCAGGGATTGAACCCAGGCCCTTGGCAGTGAGGGCGTGCGGTCCTAACCACTGGACCGCCAGGGAAGTCCCATAAAGTTCAACTTTGGGGTGGACTGCTTGGGATGGTGCATGAGGGAGTCTGCTGAGGTACTGATAATGTTCTATGTCTCAGTATGAATGATGGTCTTACAGGTGTGTATATTTCTAAAAAGTGAGCTATACAGCGAGTTATATGAATTATAAGTTATACCTCAATGAGAAAGCAAATTTACATATTTACATATATATAAAAGTATGTTACATATATTTTATATACGCATATGTAACATATATAAACTTATATTTATATACACTTGTACACTTTAATATGTGCATATATAAATATATCTGTACATATGCACATGCATACATGCAGGGGCAGAGGGAACCCTGAGCTCACCTGGGGCCTGGTTGTTAAGGACGCTGTTGTCGTCATCTGACCTCTTTTATTCCTGTCTCAGGGAAAGGTAACACTCTCAGGAACTGAAGGTAAAGAAAGAAGCATTAGTGACAATCATTCTACTGACCCTAATTCTTGCATATAGCATCTAGACCCATTCTTTTTGGGGGCTACATGAACTATCAATACTATTCATTAGTTATTGCCTCGTACCAGTGGCAATTCTCAAGTCACAGAGGTGAGACAGCAGGCATAAGAGGGAGCACAGAAACAGAAATCGTGTGGAGAATATAATTAGCATACAATTTCCCAGGTACATATTCAGCTGACTGGTTCAGCGAACAGATGCAAAGGTGGACTGACAAAACTAATTTGCAGTACTCCAAAGAAGACATCTTAGGAAAGAGGACAGAAAAGGAAACTAGGGCAAACAGTGCTACAGTGGAGAGAATGTTATGGGCTGAAAAGAAAGCTGGAGTTCCAGTTAACATCCCTAGAGTCAGGACTTCCCTGGTGGTCCAGTGGTTAAGACTCTACGCTTCCACTGCATGAGGGTGTGAGTTCAATCCCTGGTCTGGGAACGAAGACCCTGCCTGCCGCACGGTGCAGCCAAAAACAAAAAAAAAAAGATCCCAACAACCCACACAGTACAGACAGTAGTAAAAGTCAAAATGAAATTTGAAAATAGTTTATTAGGAACATCTTTTTTTTTTTTAAAGATTTGATGTAGGACCTCTTTTTTCTTTTCTTTTTTGGCTGTGTTGGGTCTTCATTGCTGTGTGTGTGCTTTCTCTAGTTGTGGCGAGCGGGGGCTACTCTTAGTTGTGGTGCGCAGGCTTCTCATTGCAGTGGCTTCTCTTGTTGCAGAGTAAGGGCTCTAGGCGCGCGGGCCAGGGGTTAGGATTTCCCTGCTCAAAAGAACCTGGAGTTTAAAGCATTACTGATAACATTGTTACAGAAGAGTGTCAGCTTACTCCAGGGCACTTCAGTATTCCTGAGGAATAAACATGATTTCTCTTTCCCTCCCACCGGGATGTTCTCAGATGTAAGTCACTGCTTCTGCTCTTTGACATATTTTCCATGTAGAAGATATGGAGCCTGGAAATCATGCTGACAGTTGGAGTAGGCCATTCCCAATTCCCATCAACCAAAGACACTTGGTTAGGTAGGTTTGCCAAGGCAAAATCAAAACAACCTATGCCAGGGAATTCCCTTGTGGTCCAGTGGTTAGGACTCTGAGCTTTCACTGCTGAGGGCCTGGGTCCGATCCCTGGTCGGGGAACTAAGAGCCCACTAGCTGTGCAGTGAGGCCAAACAAACAAAAAAACCTATAATATAATATTCATCTTAGAACAGCAATCTAGCTTTAGCAAAACATCACTGTTCCTGATATTAAATTAATGCAATTTGAATATTATCGAATTTGAATGTTCAGTTGTAATTGTGTAATAACCTATAAACATAGGAAATTTATATCAAGCTTTAAGGGTACAATATTTACAAGCTTTAAGGGCACAATATTTTTTTCCACATTTTTACACATTTTACAAATTCTTACTCATCCAATTGCTTTAAACATAACCCATATTAGCATATTTTTAGCCATTTAGAGCCTGCCTGCTTTGCACAACTCGTGAAACTGCACCTAATGTCTGCTAGCCATAGATAAGACAAACTCTGTGGCCGTAAAAGACCCCAAACCGCTGCTGCCCTTCAACGCTCTCTGAAGGGCAGAGACTCCCACCTTGCTGTTGAGCAACACTGCCTAGACAAGTAAGCCTCCTTTCCAATTCGCCTCTCCACCCCACCCGCTCCCCAGGATTCCCTTGCCTTCTTCCCCTGCTGGGTTGGCCCTTCAGTAAGGGACATCCCCTCTCCTGCGAGCTGTACAGAGGCCGCCCAATGTAGTTTGTTGTACAATAGTGCCATCTAGTGGTCTTATCTTTAAAAAATTTTTTTGTATTGAGGTATAGTTGATGTACAATATTATACGTTTCAGGTCTTGTCTTTTCTTTTTTTTTTTTTTTTTTTTTTTGTCTTTTCTTGATCATCCCTCAAATCCTTGAACTCACCACAGAATTGAAACAATATAGATATTCTTGCCTCTTCAGTTCTTTAATACCATTTATTGAATGCTGCTTAGATCATTACTAGTGGCATTGCATCATCATGCCACCCAAGAATATTGGTTTCCAATGACATCCTCAAAGGTTATTACAATAACTGCAAATACAAGTCTTACACAGGATATTCAGGAAAATATGAATTGTAATAAGTTTTCTGGTCATGTTAAATTTACCATTTGGAATGTTATAGTCTAATCATTGAAATCACATATTTTACAACCACAACTGCTCTTAAACTGCTGTCTTAGTCCATTCAGGCTGCTAGACAAAACACTATAGCCTGGGTAGCTTATAAAGAACAGAAGTTTATTTCTTACAGTTCTGGATGCTGGGAGGTTCAAGATCAAGGCACCAGCATGGTCGAATTCTGGTGAGGGCCCTCTTCCTGGTTCATAGACAGGGCCTTCTTGCGGTGCCCTCACACGGAAGGGAGCTAAGGAGCTCTGTGCGATCTCTTTTGTAAGAACACTAATCCGTTCATGAGAGCACCTCCCAAAAGCCCTGCCTCCTAATACCATCACATCAGGATTAGGATTTCAACGTATGAATTTTGAAGGAGACACAAACATTGAGACCATAGCAACTGCTATAATCATTGCGTTCCTAGAATGTGATGTCTTTCAATGTCGGTTATCTTTCTCCCTTCCATACCACCACCAGCAACGGGGAGGATAAGCAATGGGCCCATGTGAAGAGTAAGAAGAGCCGTTCAATTCACCCAAGAAATGAATGTCCCCTTCCAGCACAGCTTAAGACTGACCCAGGACAGCATGGCGTCACTGCATCAGTGGGGGGTAAGAGAGGACATCTATCAGAAAGCCTGTTGAAAGCCCTCAGAGGAGAGAGGCGTGGCCACCCCCAGAGAACTGCCTGACATGTTGTGTGGGGAAGAGTGACCACCCTCATGGCCAAGAGTGGGGAATGCACAAGATAAAGGATATTTGCTGCCACCTCTGTTGTCGTTGGGTGTTGTAGCCCATAAGCAGCATTGCAGTAGGAACGCAGAAGAGCAAGAGCTGACACAGGGGCCCACACATGCAGCCCGCTCCAAGGGATGACAGCAGACCCACAGTAGCCCAGAGTCTTGAATTCAAACCTGTGCCTAAGATGAATGAGTCACCCCGAATCAGTCAGCATCATTCTGATGGCCCAGTGTCATGTGATCCTGTGGGAAAAACCCAGGCTGGCCTCCCTCCTAGAACTGAGGTCCAGCCATAGGGCCCTGGCACAACCCTATAGGTGTGCATTCTGGAGCTCCTTAGGACACCTGGTCAGCCCACACACTGAGTAAATGCTCAGAGAGCACCCCAAATGGGAGAGACAGAGCCCAGGGCCCATGGAGATCACAATCTACTCTCGGAGCACCCCATGTGACAGTCCTATTTGACCTAGCCACACCCAGGCAACAGTAGATGACTTTTAAAATGTAGAGGAAAGGGAGACTTCCCTGGTGGTCCAGTGGGTAAGACTCCACGCTCCCAATGGAGGGGACCAGGTTCAATCCCTGGTCAGGGAACTAGATCCCACATGCATGCCACAACTAAGAGTTTGCATGCTGCAACTAAGAGTCCACATGCCGCAACTAGGAGTTCACATGCCGCAACTAAGAAGTCCACATGCCGCAACTAAGACCCAGTGCAGCCAAAATAAATAAATAAATAAAAGGATAAAAGTAAACCAATAAAAAAAAAATGTAGAGGAAGGAACTAAAAGTGCAGGACCCCCTGCACACCCTGGGCACATGCCCTGGGGTGGGACCCTGTTTTCCTTGGTCTAATGGTGGTGCTGGGCATGCATTTAAGTGCACGGCCAGAGAGTTGCACATACCATTTCACAATGGCCAGAGGTTGGTCACATGGCCAAACACACCTGCTGAAAAAACTGGAAGATTAGCAATTTTTATGGAAGCAGGAGAGAATGGAGACTAGGTGACGAGTAACAGTCATTATCATGTCCATTGCACGACAGAATGCAAGGTAGACTGGAAATGTGAATATCTAGCTTTCCTATACTCTAGAGTGAAAGACAGCAACAGAGGAAAATGCTGGGAAAGGCCAGAATAGCCCATAAGGCACATCGCTACCTATTAGGGAAGAGTAGCCCCTAAAGAGATACAATCCCATAGGTGCGTGACACGGCAAATGGAACAAGGGCAGGATTTCAACTCCCATCTGTCCTTTAGACCAGTTCCTCTTTGCACGATTATCACAACCATACAGGATAGACCTGGAAATGGCTCTGGATTCAGCCACCGGTAATGTCACACACTCCTCCCCCTTGTCAACTACTTGGTGCTTTTTCAACACATTGCTCCATATTTATACAATACGTTAAAAAAAAGAAAAACATATAGCAGGTCTGATCTCTGTCTCCTCCACACACTGAGAAAGGCTGTAACTCTCTGGGCCACAGCTCGGCAAATATTCCCAAGGAGAAGGTCTGGGGAAGGTGAGATTCATGTTATGTGTCTCATCTCTCTCAAAAATCATCACATTGCATTGGTTGCTAATGAATATCTACAAACTGTTGTTCAGTGTTTTGTTTTGTTTTTTTAAGTGTGGTCCACTTTGAAAATTTTTAAAATCCAAAAATCCACCTCTTCTCAAGATGTAGAAAAACTGAAGAAGGGACTTCCCGGGTGGCGCAGTGGTTAAGAATCCGCCTGCCAATGCAGAGGACACGGGTTTCAGCCCTGGTCCGGGAAGATCCCACATGCCGCGGAGCAACTAAGCCTGTGCGCCACAACTACTGAGCCTGTGGTCTAGGGCCCATGTGCCACAACTACTGAGCCTGCGTGCCACAACTACTGAAGCCTGTGTGCCTAGAGCCTGTGCTCCACAACGAGAAGCCACCGCAATGAGAAGCCAGTGCACCACAACGAAGAGTAGCCCCCACTAGCCGCAACTAGAGAAAGCCCACACGCAGCAATGAAGACCCAACACAGCCATAAATAAATAAATAAAATTTTTTTAAAATCTGAAGAATAGGGCCCCACCCTTACAACAAAAAATAGCCAGACTGGGACCTCCCTGGCAGTCCAGAGATTAAGACTGCATGAGGCACGGGTTCAGTCCCTGGTCAGGGACCTAAAATCCCACATGCTGCATGGTGCAACCAAAAAAAAAAAATAGCCAGATAATCTGAAATTTTTCTTTGAACACATCAGAGAGCTGAAGTCTCAGGGCAAACAACTTACCTAAAATCTAAGGAAAGACAGACACTCTCAAGGTCATTCCTTATATTCATCTCCTTTGGGGACAGTCCATCTTCCTGACCAATCCTGCTATGGAGAAGCTCACCACTGCAGAGTTGGAAATAACATTGAGTCAACTGGAGGGAAAACAAAAAATAAAAATACGAAACAACAATAACAAAACAACCAGCATATAAATTCATTGTAAATAGAATAAGGCTGTCTTGGGAATTCCCCAGCCGTCCAGTGGTTAAGACTCTGCCCTTCCAATGCAGGGGGCGTGGGTTCGATCCCTGGTCAGGGAACTAAGATCCCACATGCCGCATGGCACGGCCAAAAATTTTTTTAAGAAAATAATAATAAGGCTGTCTTTAAGAAAACAGACAAAAGAGGCTGTAGTGAGAAAGGCAGAGTCAAAGTGGTAAGCTTCAAAAAGTCTTAAGGCTAGATAGGATCAAAGAAAGGGGAAGAGATGGGGAGAGGGCATCTGGGGGAGCAGAAAAAGCGCAAGCTCAGAGGAAGAAACTGAAACAGTGTGTGTTGCAGTGAGTGGAGAGGACTGGCTGGAGCAGAGTCTGGGGAGGGCAGGAGGTACAGCTGGATTGGGATAATCAGGCCAAGAAGGGGAGGGCCTGCTAACCTGCACTAGGGGGACACACAGAACAAGATTACATTTAAAAGTTTCTCTCCAGGATGAATTCTCCAATGACGAATAAAATTTGAGTTCTGAATGAAGACTTTCCCACATTTCTCACATTCACAGGGTTCTTCTCTAACATGAAGCCTTCAGTGCTGCTTCAATCCTGAACTCTTGTTGAAGCCTTTCCCACACTCTGCATTTGTAGGGCTTCACCCAAGGGTGGATCCATTGATATTGGGGTTTTCTTTTTCTTTTTTCTTTCCTTTTCTTTTTTTCTTTTGGATCCATTGATATTGATTTAAGCTGACTTTTTGCTTGAAGGCCTTGCTGTAGTCCTTGCATCTAAAAGGTTTCTCTCCAGTGCTGACTTGCTGGCGCTGAGTTGAAGTTAAAGGCTTTGCCACACTCTTTACACACCTGGAAATTGCAGATGTGTGAACTGACCCCAACATTTTTTTCTGATTTCTTATGTGCATGACATCTATTTTTTATAGGAATTTTCTCATTATTTACTCCCTCCTTTGCTGAATCTCTCTTATTTTTCTTCATTCCATCCCTTATGAGACTTCCTGAAGGCCTCTCTATCTTGCTCTCTGATTCACAGGTAACTTGAAAACCAGGTCCCTGGGGAAGGTCTCTTAATGTTCCTCTGAGGCCAAGCCACGGGATTCACTTTTCTCAGAAATGTCTTGTTTTGAGGCCTAAAGCGCAAATTCAGCCCTGATTTCACAACCTGAGAAAAAATAATAAATGCAAATGTTAGAGAGGGAACTAGATCATCAAAGATACGACTGTATGCTGTAAATACACAGCTTTTGTATGTTTACAAATTGGTTTCACAGAGCATAGGGAATGAAGAAAGACAAGGAAAAGCCCTGGGACCCAAAAGGGAAAGGGGCTACATCTGGTCTCATGGCCAAAGATGCAAAAGGAGACGAGATAATTATGGTTGGTGCAAGAGAGTAACATTGTTGAAAATGGAAATCTGATCATGGGAACGGCCTCAGAAGACAAAAAAAGAATGAAAAGTGAAGAGGATATTGTGTTGGGTGGGCTGGTGAGACTCCTCTTCATCAATTAAATGTCAAACAAAAAATTAAATTAAATAACTTAGATATTCCAACTTAGGGGTATGTGAGGAATGCTACCACGAAGCTTGCAAATTACCTGAAAACATAAGCAATATAAAAGATTAGAGAAAACAACACTGGGCCAGGAGAACACAGATCAAACTTTCACCCACACTGACTAACTAACCATAACTGCAAGGTAACATTTTGCCATCATGATTTAGCCCTAGGCCATGACAAAATTTCACAGACTGGATGGCTTAACAGAAATTAATTTTCTTATGGTATAGGAGGCTGGAAGTCCAAGATCAAGGTGCCAGCTAGTTGGTTTCCTCTGAGGCTTCTCTCCTTGGCTTGCAGATGGCCAACCTCTTGCTGCCTCTTCACACGGTCATCCCCCTACGCATGTGCACCCTTGGTGTCTGTGTCCTAATCTCCTCTTCTCATATGGACACCAGTCTGATTGGATTAGCGACCACCATAACAACCTCATTTTAACTTAATTATGCTTTGAAGATCCTGTCTCCAAATACAGTCACATGCTGAGGTACTGGAGGTTAGGGCTTTAACATATAAAGTTGGGCGGGACACAATTCAGTCCACCTGCCACATGCTGAACCCATCCCGCTCCTAAGCACCGAAGCCTCACCATCTCCCTATGTACATGGTCCAAGCATGTTCCCTCCTCCTCAGCCCTAGCAGTTGCTATTCCCTCTGCCTGAAAAGCTGCCCCTAAATATCAGCACATCTTGCTCCCTACTTTACTCTGGTCTCTTGTTCAAATGTCCCCTCATCAGAGTCTGTCCCTGATCACTCTATCTATCCCTTTCTATACCCCTTCTCTGCTTTATTATCCTTCATAGCATTTACCATTACTTGCCATAAAAATTTATACATTGTGGGGTTCATCCGTGTTTAACATACACCCAGGATTTTTAGAAATCATGTATGGTAAGGTCACAGACAAGGAGACAACTGCCTTTGAAAGAAGAAGTACTTACAGTTCCTGAAAAGAGGGGGCATGCCACACCACGCAGGGGGCCCATGGGGAAGCACCATGGGGTCAGTCAGGAGGCAGAGGAGGGGGCAGAAAGCATAGGCAAAAGCCTTTATTACTAGAGCGGTGGGAAGTTGTTAGGTGGGGACGTTCTCCTGCTGGGCAGGAAGCAAAACACAGATGTTGGGGTCTGTGGTTGGAAGGTTTGTAATATGATTTTTGCACACCCAAAGGGGAAATATAATCAACTTTGGCTGTTAGTTTGACCCTATGATCAATGGATGCCAAATCATCAATTACAACATTTCTAAATGTTGGTTAGAATATCCCACATTTTTGGCGTTACACCAATATATTCAAATGTTGCTTAATAAGAGAATAAGGGAATGAGTTTCCATATGACTAGTTTATGCCTGTCCTCATGTACACCCATGTCCTAAGGGTAATTCTTGCTGCCACCACTCAGGTTCCAGGCTTCATCCTGTCCTCTCAGGCCAGATGTACCTCTTCTCTGTACCTATCTTGTCTTATGTGAAACCTCTCAGAGGCTTCTTTTGGTGAATATAGATGGATGCAGCTTCACCTTGGACACAGTTTCCATGAAGTGCCTGCGCTGGCTTACCTCAAAACTCAAGTGGACAGAGGTCAAAGGGAACAAAGCTCACCTGAGGCTTGGTTTTAAGGGACACAAGCTGTCATCATCTAGCTTCTTCAATTCTTCTTATGGAGAAAAGTATGACTCTCAGTAGCTTAAGGCAGAGAACGATACATCAGCAAGATGGACTGATCACATCTCCCATAAAGAACCTCTACCCCAGGTTCTGTTTTAGCATTTAACATTGTTTTTACTGGCAGCATGATTCTCTGCTCACGAGAGGAAGATAACAGGCACATCTCAGAATGCTGAGACAACGCAGAGATCATTCCAGGAAGGAGCCTGAGAAAACTGTAGGTTCCATGAATCCAGATTCATAAACACAGGATCACAGGAAAGCATCCAGGAGAGGAAGCTGGGGGAGATAATGGACAGAGGATTAATAAGCCAAGAAGAAATGTGGAGCCCCCAAACTGTAAATAGAGTTCCCTAGAGACTACACACCAGAGATAGGAAAACGTTTATTAAATATGCAGGCATCATTAGAGCGAGACTGAATCCACAGCCTGTGTTTTTCAACACCACTGCATCTCTCTGTAGTATGACTGTGCCGATTAAAGCTCTATTATCAAAAACCTCAATTCAAGATCCCCTTATCTGTCCCACAGGACAAGGATAGGCTATTGATGTGATCTTGCCCTTTTAAGTACTTTATTCTTGTGTACTCAATGTTACCTAGCTTATGTAGAGTATTAATGTATTTCTATTAATACGACCCAGTAAAATTATACTCATAAAGTGACAGAACTGAATGAATCAATTTGCCCACTAAACAAACAAACAAACAAAATGTACATACGGTGTGTTGAAAAACATAGCTCTCAATATAAAACCAATCTAGAAAGAGTGACAATATATTGAAGTTCCTAGCCACTCTTGGCTAAGTTCTCCACATATGTGTGGTGTGCCTTTAGTTTATCCAGTGGCCCAGTACTAATACTAGTCTGATGTTTCCCTGCCTCCCCAGCACCATTACCTCATGCTCTTTGTCATGTGTCGACACTGGCTTAAGGATCATATTTTTAATTTAAATTAATTTTATAGGAGCCTAAACAAACTATGTGATGCATTCAAATGGCAGATATAACTATTGTGAATTATCAGTGTTCCCTCCATGAGAATGGCTTACTGAGAGTTGACTGTGTCTGGCTTCATGTGATAAGAATAGACTGATGCTATTCAGTCTATTCAGTTCCCTCCATGCTCCTGGCAATGTGTGAGCAATGTGTGGTTTCCTAGCATGTAACTGCTTTTAACAGAAGGCAGCAAAAGTAACTACCCTTTGATATGTGATGTTATTAGGATATTTGTAGTTTTCTTTCAAAAGAGAAGCTGGTGTGATTAGGTACCTTTTGTTCCATTAACAGCAATAATAAAGATGCTATCACTCCTCAAAAAAAAAAAATGCAGGCAAACACTGGAAGACCTTGAAAAAGTCCTTAACTCTCAACCTCTGTCTTTTTTCCTGTATTGAAATAAGATAGTTGGACTAGACAACTTCAGATGTCCTTTTCAGCAATAAAGTCAATGAGTCAAAGGAACAAAACTGAAACAAGACTTACAGATGGTTTAACAATAAATTTTGATGACTCCCTACTACTATTTTTTTCCTAAGATATATCAATGGATTTTAAGATTCTTCATTAATTTTATCGCTCTGGCAAGGGTGGGGAGAAGGTAAGTTGGAAAAAGAAGAATGGTAGTCATGTTAAAATCACATCCCAAGTTATAAGGCATGTCCCAAATATTATAGTATTATAATAGTGACCTACTTCCAAATCCCACTCTGTGTCAGCTCCTTAGTTCACCCCTGGAAAACAGGGATCCTGCCGTGGATTGATTCTGCGAGGTACACTCATTAAAGACAATGCCTGCAACACAACAGCTGCCACTGGTTAGACCACGGATTCCCAACTGCATAAAACTATATGTGCTGGTGGACCTTTACACTTTAACTGGTTTGTTCTGAGACAAAATGATTGCGATTGTCACACCCAGTTCTCCTCCCTCTGCTCACACATCATGCATGAACAGCAAGACAAAAATCTCACAACCCAATTTCAGGCCTGCAGTTTCCCCAAGTTCATGGCATTCTGACTCTAAAGACTTCAGGGGGACTTCCCTGGTGGTCCAGTGGCTAAGACTCCGCACTCCCAATGCAGGGGGCCCAGGTTCGATCCCTGGTCAGGGAACTAGATCCCACATGCTGCAACTAAAAGATCCCACATGCCGCAACTAAAGATCCCCCATGCCGCAACTAAGACCTGGCACAGCCAAATAAATAAATAAATAAAAATCAAAAAGAAAAAGAAAAAAGACTTCCAGGAAGGTGAGGGAAGCAAGGCGTGTGGGTCATGGGAAAAGTTGTCAGATGATGCTAGACACCACGTCTTTGTTGGTAGAAAGACTCTAATAAGGACAAAGAGTAGTTAAAAGCATGAACTGAAGGACACAAAAGAAAACACAACACAAATTCTCACAGGTAAAGCTCATTTCACAGAGCTTCTATCCAATATTAACACAAGTAGTGTTTTCTTGCCAATAAAGTAAATAGGTACTCCTTGGACATGGGTGTTCTATTTCTCTTTGTACCTATTTGTCTGATACAGTAGATATGATCAACAGACTTCCACATGTGGTTGCCCTGTACGAGATTTTCTTAACAGCAGCACTAATGGCATTTGGGGCCAGATAATTCTTTGTCGTGGGAGACTTCCTGTGCATTGTAGTATATTTAGTTGCATCCCTGGCCTTTACATGCCCACTAGATGTCAGTAGCAGCCCTATCCCCAATTGTGACAACAACAAAAAATGTGTCTAAACATTGCCAAATGTCTTCTAGGAGAAAGGAGCAAATTCACTGCCAGTTGAGAACCACCGACCTATACTGATATATTCACACATTCCTTGAAAGAGCAAGATGTGGTTGAGAATGAGAAGCAGAGAAGTATGAGTGCGGTTGAGACTTAAGTGGGAGATTGAGGAGAGAGCATAAAATCATAGATTATAACCAATCACTGACATAGTTTTGAATACTCACCTAAGGAACTTGGGTTTTGTTTTACAGACAAGGGAGAATCATTAAAGGAATTTCAGAAAGAGGGTGATATGATTTGATTTTCATTTTAAGGAAATTTTCTTGATCTAAGAATGAGAGAGGATTGAAAAGACAACAGCTATCACAAAACTCTGACGTGATAACTATGGAGAATAGACCAGAGGATGTGGAAATGAAATGGCCAAGCTGCTGCATCTTTGAAATGGAATCATTAAAACGTAGTCTATTTATGAGGGTGCAGGACAGAGAGGAGCTGAAGATTTCCATGAGGTTCCTGGCCTGGACAAGTGGGCAGGTGGTGGAGAAAACAGGGGTTAGTGTGTACCCGTGGGTAAGGATAATAAGTTCATTTTTGTACATGTGGCTCCCAAATGTCGTTTATTTTTATTTATTTATTTTTTGGCCACACCACGCAGCTTGTGGGATCTTAGTTCCCTGACCAGGGATTGAACCCAGGCTCTCGGCAGTGACAGCGAGGAGTCCTAACCACTGGACCGCCAGGGAAGTCCCCCAGATGTAGTTTAATCCAAATGGGTAAATAATCCTGTCACCTGGTGACACTGTATAGAGTTAGAAGAGGGACAAGATTGGATCCCTAGGCGACTACTTACCTTTAGAGGGTGGACAGAAATGGAGGAAACTCAAAGGAGGCAGGAACTAACAGGTCAGGAACATCAGGAGAAAGTGGTGACCCAAGAGCCAAGAGGACATTTTCAAGGGGTGTAAATTATCAACAGGGATACATACGGTAGATGACGAAGCCCAGGAAGCCAGGCGCTGGCAGTAACCTCAGTTCAACGAGTTTGGTGGGAGCAGAGGTCAGTTGCTACGGGCTGAGGAGCTGGTGGACAGACAGAAGAGAAATAGAGAGTAGCTGTCATGAACCAGAACTAGTCTTTCAGAACAACTCCCACTCTGCAGGGCAACAGCCTCCAGCCCCACCTGCAGGTGGAGCCGGCATCAAGGCTCCCTGGATGGACCATGCCCACCTCTTATGTTTGTGCTGAGTTGATTGTCAGTTTCCATATTAACATCACCATGTGCGGCTTCCCTCAGGTATATCTGTCACCTTTTCAGAATACTTTCCTTTTATATATCCTGGGGGTTCTTTTTGTTTTGAATCTTATTTGCCACCAGTTTCCAGCATATATCACTCCCCTCTTTTTGTTTTCTCTTCACCCAGGCTTGTATTTTTCAAAGGAACATCAGGGAATCTGATCTGCCACCCCCAAGGCAGAAATAGTAAGGGAGCTTAACCCCATTTGCCTTAATACCCTTTGAGCCTCCCAGGAAAATAATAAAATAAATTTGGGGCCTGGTAGTTAGATCCCTTGCACTCAGAGTTAATATTTCCTCAAAGAGAAGGGGTCAGAGTGAAAAGCCTATGTCGAGTTTTCTACCGGGTGCTCTTGTGGGAAGAGAAATCTGTAGTATAAGACACAACCCAAGACACCAGCTGACCGTCTGCCAGACAAATGTACTGTTTGGCTTCTTCTTTCACACGAGTTCTTTCTCATTTCTTTTGATATTATCAACAGAATAAAGTTTCTGTTATATACTTGACAATGAATAAGTTTTTATTGGCTTTAGGGGGTACAATACAGTGGAAATCAGAAGACGTCGAGTCTCCAGCTGCATTCATGCTAAGCACACCTTAGCCTGGACTACGTATGCTGGAAATGGGGGTAGAGGCTGAACAATTCAGTTGCTTAACTCCAACATCTATATCACTTCCACCAGACAAATATAGTCCTTCTTGCGGAGAAAAAAAATGGTTAAAGCCAGTTCTTTTTGTTTTCTCTTTCTGCTAAAGTAAGGAAGCAATTTTCCACTCTATAAAGTAATTTACATCTCAATCACTGGCCAGAGGAATTGTCTTTCAACATCAGAGAATCTTCTCTAGGTCTGAACTCTGTCCCTCTCAATAGCTATTGGAACATTGTCCTACCTCTGAACTTTTCAGTTATGTGAGCCTATAAACATCTTTTATTAAACTAGTTAGATTTGGGTTTTCTGTCATTTGCAAATTAATTATACTGATCCTGGCTTATATTTGAAAGCACTGTTTTCTTGTATAGCACCTTAATATCACATTTTCTCTTAGCGGTCACACAAGCTCCTCATTTGTATTTCATCTCAGTTGCTTGGAGGTTAAGTGTCTAAATAGGTACCTTTCACGCCCTAACCTTAACTTCGTGAATACCACCGGACTAATGTTTGTCATACCGTAACATACCTTCCAAATTTGATGAAAATATACTCTCAGTTCCAGATTCTCCAGTGGATAATTTCCAATCTCTTTGAGGTATCTTCCAGGCTCCCCTACCCTACCTATGTGAATTTTGGGTTTGCCACGTCACCAATGTTTTAAGTCAGATCATGTGGAATGCCCAGGATTTTTTCATATCTGCTAGAGACTTTGTCTTACTGGACATCCATTTCCACGTGCTATTTCTTAATCCTCCTAGAACACCTATCTTTTGCCATGTTTTGCTAATTCTCTCATTGTGACACTTCTAAAACTTGTCTTGCCATTCCACCACTCTGCCTACAAACACTTCCATCTTTGAAAGAGAGTTCCTAGGGTTGATCAACTTCCATGATCCTCTTCTGTAAGTCCAAACTGTTTCTTCTCTTTCATAGTTCCATTTCCATGGGTTCTTATTCTTATTCATTCTCTCTCTCTCTCCCATTTTAAAATACTAACATATATATCACCTGCACTCTGGGAGCTTTTGAATATTTAGGATTTTAATGAGCACCTCCTTATAGTCCCAATTGGAAAGTCAACCTATTTCAGCTGCTGCCTGCATAATGTTGCCACTGGTACTGTAGTGTTGCCAATCCCTCAATGATGCACTTTCTTAGCATTTCTCCTTGGTGCTTCCCCCTGTCCAATTCCCTAAATAGAGTTGGTATTCCATAAGACTTCATCCTGGGCCCTCATATTTTGCTCTACTGTCTCTGGGGGCAGTACTGTCCAATAGACCTTTCTGCAATAATGAAAATGTTCTACGCCTACACCATCCAATAAGGTAGCCAACTACCACATATAGTTACTGTGTGCTTGAAATCTGGCCAGTGTGGCTAAGGACGTACATTTTAAATTTAATTTTAATACCCACACGTGGCTAGTGGCAACTGTATTGGATAGTGCAGCTCTAGGAGATTACGTTCATTTCTTCCTATGGCTTTAAATACTTTCTGTTCGTTTGACCGCTCTCAAAGGTACAGCTCCAGGTATCACTAACCCAGAGGTCCAGACCATATATAAAACCACCTACTTGAAATTTCTAATTGTACATCTCACACTTATCGCAAATGTTAATCCAAAATAGAGTTCTAGACTTTTCCATCTCCGAACCGATTCCCATTCCAGTCTTATTCAGTCCAGTAAATGGTACCACTGTCTAACTCAGCTGCTCAAGTCAGAAGCCAGAAAGCGATCCCTGATTCCTCCCTGTCCATTATCCTTGCATCTAAGCCATTGGCAGCAGCTCACTGATGCTATTTCCAAAATGTATCTTCAATCCACCTTCTCTTCATTTCCATTACCACCACCCTCTCCAGGCCACCATCATCTCCAACTTGGACGGCTAGCAGTCTCCAACATGGTTTCTACTTTCACTTTTGTCCCCTTACAACCCATTTTCTATTAGCAGCCAGAGTGCTCATCATCACCTTACAATAAGAATCAAACATGTCATTCCGCCACTGAATACCCTTCAACGACTTCTTTTCACTTAGGGTGGAACTGAATGATCTGGCCCATCGATCTGTATAATCCCAACTGCTGCCACACATGCCCTGTTTGTTTTGCTAAAACCTTCTGTTTCCTTGAACGTGTCAAACTCTTCACACATCAGGGAGTCTGCACAGCTGTTCCCTCTGCCTGCTGTTCTTCCTGTTCTTGATACAAGAGGCTCTTTCTCATCCTCTGAGTCGTACCTTTAATGTTACCTCTTAGGATAGGCCTTCTGTGAGCATCTATAGAAAGAGGGCCCCACTTTCTGTACCTTGTTCATTCCCTTCAGAGCACTTAGCAATCTTTAGTAATCTTGTTCACTTGATTTTTTTTTTTGGTTGGTCCCTTTAATCTTCACTAGATTAATGTTCCAGGAAGGCAGGGAGCAGGTCTGACTTATCCTTCCTTTACAGCACCTGGCACAGTGCTTTGCATACAAGCAGGTGCTCGGTAATATTTGCATAATAAACAACTTCCTCAAAACACGTGCTCACATCACTCATTTCCATTTCATAATGGAAATGGGTCTGTGAACTCATACTCGTCTGTGTAGTACAAAATAAAATTTTTACTGCTTATTAGAGGTACTCTAGCTGGACTACACCAGACCAAGTTCTACTTACTACATGGCCTTTGGCTTCAGCAGTCAGAAACTTCAGTTATCAGTATGTTTGTACTTTTCAGGAAGCAGAAGTTTGGTCCAAGCAGGCCTCTGGCTTCTCCTCCTTGCTCCTTTATCAACAATTATATTCACTGGCTGGGAGCTTATAAAGTGGGATGCCTAAATAGCAATGGGGCAAACTGCAGTCTGGAAAATGGCTCTAAAGGTGGGGAGTCTGGAATGGATGTTTCACCTGTTTTGGCCAGCGTTCTTCTTCTCTGAATAGGGTCTTTGGTTCTCTGACTCTTTAAGATGGTTCATACCATTCATTAATATCCTGCATTTCTTCATAGTTAATATTTTAACAGCCTGTATCCCCTTTTTAAAAATACTTTATTTTACAGACTTGATTTCAAGTATAGTTAATTTTGGAATTCTTCACCTTCCCCTTACTTGCTGCATAGAATCTATGCATGCCATTTATGTTTGATCCTGGACCTATGCAGGGCATTTGTGACCCTGACGCCAAGATACTGGATTATATTTCCACTGCTAACTGATTGAGGATACCCAATAGAGCATGAATTGACCACTTCTCCCTCCTTTGGTGATAGCCCCACAGCTTACTTCGGGATGTAAGTATTATGGTGATGAGAAGGGGACAGACTAGGAGAGAATTTAGGATAGTGGTGCAATGAGAGGGGTTGTAGCTCTACAGATTTTTCTGAAAAAAAAATACCCACTTGGTTTACATTTATCCAGTCCCAGAGTACTCTCTTATAACACAAGGGCAATCAGGTCTCCCAAGACTCTGCAACCCAGACTATCTCCACTGCTTTCCTTAAGTTACCTTGGTGACCTAAAGGAGGCCCACAACTTCTGAGGAAGAGAAGGTCCTGGAGTTGGCAAAGTAACAGCAATATCACTATATCAAATACGGTTTTAAGTGGGGTAGACTTACGGAAAGTAGTATTAATAAATAGTTGTGCGGGCGTGTACCCAGAAAGATACAGAAACAATGTATTGTCTCTGAGGAGGACTGGGAGACAGGAGTGACAAGGAAATTTACTTTTCACTGAACACCTTTTTGAACTATTTCAATTTTTTTTTATCATGAGTATGTTATAGCTAGTCAAAAATAAATACGTTTCAAAATTTGAAAAACATAAAGGAATGCGGTGTTGATCCTCAAAGAGTCATTTAGCCGGACTAACAGCATGAGACTATTAGAAAAAATATAAGACAGCACATAATTAAATACCAACTTGGGTGGTACTGCCTACAATTAGAAAACGAAGAGAGGTCTGTTCACCTGAAGGAGCTGGGTCTTAGGTGAGGAAAGGAAACTTTTAGCCCAGGGAAATTTGAGCAAATAAAAACAGGCAGAAGCAGAAATGTGCACAGATAAAGAACAATAGATTCGGGAGTCAGATAGGCCTGGTTCCAATCTTAACTCTAAACTTTACTAGCTGAGTGAACTTGAATGAGTTTATAACCTCTTTCAACGTCAGATTTCTCATTTGTAAAATGAGGATAAGAGTACCTACCTTATAGGATTAAGAAAAGTTAAGGAATGTATGTAAAATGGTTAGCACAGTACCTGACATAGAGTAGGTGCTCAACTAAATGTTGTCTAGTATGAATATGGCTGAACAGAGAGACCAGTCTTGCTGGAGTACAGGGTATCTACTCAGGAGAAGGGGCAAGACAATACTGGCTATTACAGTTACAGCAAACTGTGGGCAGTCATCTCATCTTGTGGCTGGGGTTCCTGTAGCATAAGAATTATAAACAAGTATCACCATTATGCATTCTCTAATGTTCAAGAAAGTGAGAAGTCTGACAGTTATAGGGTTTCTCTTTAGCATGGCGCCTCTGGTGCATAATCAAAACAGAATTCTGACTGAAGGCCTTCCCACACTCATTAGATTTATAGGGTCTTTCCCCAGTATGGATTCTCTGATGACGAGTAAGGCGTGCCTTGCAAATGAAGCTTTTCCCACAGTCAATACATTCATGAGGCTTCTCTCCAGTGTGGACCCATTGGTGCTGAGCAAGATCCAAGTTCCACATGAAGTCTTTCCCACAGTCCTTACATTCATAAGCTTTCTCCCCAGTGTGGATTCTCTGATGTCGAAGAAGGACTGGGTTCTGAGTAAAACTTTTCCCACATTCCTTACATGTATATGGTTTCTCCCTGGTGTGGATTTGCTGATGTTGTGTACGGCTTGTGTTCTGACTAAAGCCCTTCCCACATTCCTTACATTCAAAGGGTTTCTCTCCGGTGTGAATTCTCTGGTGCCCAGTCAGGTTTGATTTCCAAACGAAGGCTTTAGCACATTCTTGACATACGTAGGGTTTCACCCCAGTGTGAATCGTCTGATGTACAATGCAGTGTGACTGAAACTGAAAGTCTTCCCGCATTCCTTACATCCACAGACTTTCTTCCCATATGAATTCTCTGATGTTGATCAAAGTCTTCATTTTGATCAAAACACTTGCCACATTCTTCACATATATAGAATACCTGCTCATGTAGACCTTTCTGAGGTACAAGGTGGGTATAAACATCAGCATCCTTCAAATGCTCTTCTACTGAGATCATCTCATCCTTGACAATCACTTCTGTAATGTCACATGTAGTGTTCTCCACACTTTCCCTACTGGGGTAGGCAGGCCATCTCCTTAACCTGCTTTTCTCCTCTTCACAGGTTTTTCCAAACCAGAATTCCTGGGAACCACAGCACTGGGGTCCACCTGATAGCACCATGTGGTCCTGTGCCTCCTCAAAAGTATCCTCCTTCAAAATAAAACCTTCTTTCTCACTCTTGGACACAGACTCTGAAAGAAGAAACCAGAGCTGCAAATGTCATCATTACCCATGACAGAGTGACTAAGGTCACCAAGTGGTATTAATATGTCCATTTTTCTCCAAGTGCCACCCCTGTGTCTAAGTGGCCCTGACCTAGCTGAAAACGGTGAAACAGAGCTAACACACAGAAAGCAACCAAAATAAAAAGGCAGAAATTAGGCAGACAGTCCCTGAGGGCTGAGGGCTCTGATTTCCAGCACCAGAGCAAGCATGGGGCAGGCAGGTGGGGAGTTGGGGGTGGGGGATGCTCTTGGGAAATAGTTGAATTGAATTCTAAGGGAGTTAAGTCAAAATTCCTTCTAGGTAGTTCAGTTTATAACATGAGAAGAACTAGCCAGGATTCAGAGCAGAGGACCTGTTCAGAAATAAAGAATATCTGTGGTATACCTGGGGACCCTGAGCTTATCACACACGGTGGGAAGCACAAAGAAGACTCTCTCATACTTCTCAACACTGAATGGAGATAAAGTCTTCTCATTCAATCCAAACACCAGGTCCACCATGAAAAGTGCTTCCCTGAATTACTTTAGGCAGTGTTGGGCAAAGTGTCTCTTTGTTCCATAGTGTCTTATTCAAATCTCTGTTACAGCATCACATTTTGTTATAATTATACATTTTTGTATAATGTCTCATCAGACTGTGAGCCTTTCCGGGATAGGAGCCATATATTACTTGATTTTTGATCCCTAGCAATGAACACAATGAGAAAAATACAGCATTTACCTTTAACGTATTGATTGACCACTGCAGCCAGATAGGTAAGTCTCTGTTCAGTTTGAGCCTAAGATGAAAGATCCATCCAAATTTAATTATCTGCACTTGTCCAAATAAAAGCTGAAAGTTTAGAGTTTACATTTCCTCTGATTAATTAGTTGATTTGGGGATTTTTAGACGGTCTTTTATTTAGAACATAAATGGAATGGAATTTTAACGTTTTACAAAGGAAAGACAGGAGAAAAATGTGTGACTGGGAGAAAAGTGCTCATTTCCCTCTCACTTACCGGTACAAATTAGGCTTGGACCCTCTCCTTGCAGTTTCGGTTTCAATGGCTCTTCCACCTGCTCAAGATGGGAGATCCCAGCAGGCTTTAGAAATGGATATCCTGCCAGGATCAAGATATAAATAAGGCTGACTCAGCTGGAGAAGTGGGGCCCATTAGGAAAGGAGCTGAGACGGAAGTGGTAGGGGAGAATGAAGGTTGGGGGAAAGACTGGTAAAACAGATGACCTGAAACTTGAGAGTAATAAGAATATAAAGGATAGGAAATAGAGGTTCAGGGAGGTTGTGATTCCATCAGTTCACCAATATACAAAAACTTATCACTCATTTTAAAATGTCCAGAAGAAACAGGAAAGACTAAGGTCTCTTCTGCACCTGCCCCTAGGAGTTGAAAGCCAATTCATATAGAAAAGTATCAGGATAGGACAGAATTGCAAGGAGCTGTTCCTGAGGCTATGTTGGGAAAGCACCACCTCTTACTTTCCTTCCTTCCTACCTATTTATCTACTGCCTTCTCTTTTCACAAAGGATCAACAATGGGTCTCTCTATGGCATCCATAAGAAATGGCCTCAAAGCCTCATTCAGCCATTCCCAGAAGTCACTTCTTACTCTAACAATAAACACCACTATTTACAAAGGTCCACTCTAAAAAATTCTTCAGACTTAGCTAAGATTGGTCTCTTTGTAATGTCCAGCTAAATCCTCCTAAGAAACAGATCAATTCTGCAATTTGCAAATGATGACCTTTCAGTGTGATGAATTGGGAGATTGGTATTGACATATATACACTAATAGGTATAAAATGGATAACTAATAAGAACTTGCTGTATAAAAAAATAAATTAAGTAAATAAATAAATATATGGAGAGGACTTTAAAAAAAAAAAATGATGACCTTTCATGCTGCTGAGGCAAAGGACTGCGTGCCTCGTGAGTATTCTCTTCTTCAAGACTCTGAGTAGGGACATGAGCTCCAAGGAGGGCTGCCGCAGGTCAGGGAGTTAGGGTTTTGCTCAAGGAATAACTTAGCCGTTAGCTTTCTGCCTAAAGCAGAGATGAGAATGCCCTTGAGTGGCAGGGAGAGTACGTACTGAGATCCTGAGAGAACGTAGAGGACACTGTAGGTGCCTCCCTACATCCATTCTACCCCTCCCCCACTAGGGAGTAGCCAGGCCCTTTGGGTGGGAGTGATCCCAAGTCCAGCTCCTGGTACAGGCCCTCACTGAGCTAAGCCAAACAGGTTCTCCCATCCCACTCACTACATGAGGGATCCGTTCAGGGACCAGCAATCCAGGCCAAGTCAATCAGTGCACAGCTTTTCCCTGGCTGTAGAGACCGATTTAGAGCCGGCATAAGACTTAAGATGGTGCAGCAGAGCAATACTTGGGATTGTGATTCACAATGGTTAAAGTCTAAGGAAGGCCTGCTCTGTTCCTCCCCATCGGTGTGAAGAAGCACAGTCCTGGTTACAACTACCAATCACCTTACAACCACGAGAGGAGCCAGACTGTACACAAAACCAACATACGAGGAGACAAAGAGCAGAGACTGAAATTCTGATCCAAATGTACCTGCAGCCCATTCTACCTATGGACTTCCCAATTACACAAAACAAGAAATTCCTCTTTTTTATTTAAGCCCGTTTGAATAGGGTTGTTACTTGCAATCAACGGTATCCTAACATGGAAAGACTTCCAGACACAGCAAGGAACTGTGTGAGTGGGGAAGCTAAGGGCACAGCTCAAGTCACCTGTGCCCACAGAAGAGGCTCTGTGGGAAGAAGAGGAAATGGGGCCGGGGGGCAATAAGAGGACACAGTTCTCAGTAGGAAATTAGGAGCAGGGAAGCCCTGTGTTGGGCCTAAACAAATGCCAGGGCTTTCCCACCAGAAATCGCTGAGGAACAGGAAGTATTTGGCTCAGGGTTATTTAGACTTCGTGATTTCTAATGATAAAAATGGCCATGATACCCCAAACGGCAGTCCGAATCTTCTGCTGGAAGATTATAAGCAGGCCAGGAAAGTAGAAAGGCCACCTCAGATCAGAAAGGAAACAGAAAAGTCAGGGAGTAAAGATACATAACGGCCCTGAAAAGAACAGTGGAGATGGGGAAGAGGCAAAACAGGTGTATGACGATGGCACACAGAGGAGCCCGGATGAATAAGGCAAGGACTCAAGAAGATGGAAAACCACGGGAACACAGAGGAAAACAAGGAAGCCCACTGGTGTCTGCAGCACTAGGTTAAGAGAACACACACCCATGACAATTTAAAGATTACGACAAGGGAACTGGTCAGATGACTGGCACGTGTATCCTCACTCACCTGAGGAGACGCCCCTCGGGCCCTCTCCATCCAGAGCTCCCTGAGGAGCCAAGCTCCATGGTGCTTCCCCTCGTTCCAGCTGGAAAATCAGAGCCGGCTTGGGAAATGGAAATGCTGTTTGACAGGAAGGAAATGGGACAGGCAGGTGAGTAGGGTGACACGGAGCAATCCCAGGGCTCCTCCCAGGCCTGTGTCTTCAGGGGCGGGAGGGGAAAGAAGGGAAATTACTAGGGAGAACAAGAAAAAGAAGTCCGGGGAAAGGGACAGGAGACCCAGGGGAGAGGGGCCTGGAGGCTCACAAAGGTCAGGAAACAGAGAAGAAGGGGTGCTCAATAACAGCGTGAGTGAGCAAATAGATGACTTCACTCTTTGAGGAACTGAGCTTTCTTGCACTTTCCCTCTCCGAGAGCTCTCAAGTTCAGACATCTGCATGAGGATGGTTGGTATTGGGCTGGGTCTCCCAAACTGAGGTGGTGGGAACTGAGGGCTCAGAGGGGCACCAGGAATCTTCTCTCCTCCCACTGTATCCACAGCACATGAGTCAGGAGAACAGAAGCTCTCAGCCGGGGGTAAGGAAGTCCTATGTGAGGCCCGAATTGATACCAGGACTTCCTACTTCCCAGCAACCACTAAGGTTGGGTCATTAAGAATCCAAGAGCCTGAAGTTGCCACTCGACTGAGGTTATCAAAGACTCCTGAGCCTTTGAGGAAGAAGGAGCCAAGAAATTCCAAAGGGTAGAGGCAGAGTCCAAAGGGAAAGACCCTTACCCAGGGAAGCCACAGCCCCATAAGCCTCCAGCATCACATCCCTGTACAGGGCCCTCTGAGCAGGGGCCAGGCCGGTCCATTCGTTCTCAAAGAAATAGATGGCTACATCCTCGAAGGTCACTGACTCCTGAAACAACACGTGTTTAAATGCCCTAGGACAATCCCAGGACCCAGGCCTGGAGTCTGGCTAGACCCAGGCACTAAGAGGTACTGGAGGGGATGCCCACTGAGTTTCTGGATTCTGAATGTCTAAGGGAACTCTCAACAGATTTTTGCCCCCTACTTACAAAGATGTAAGGGATCAGCTACCAATCTTCTCATGTCTCTTCATTTTTACTTCAGCAAACATCCTCTCATCTTTTTCATGAGTCTCTGCAAGTTTTCCCTTTTCACTAACATATGTGCTCTAAGTGCCATCCTTTCTCCACAGTGTATCCTCCTTCAGAGGTCACCAACCCTTGATAACAAGAGCAACTGACATTTATTGAGCCTGTGCCAAGCACTTTACATATATTACTCTGGGTACATCTCACAGACTGTGAGAAGGACATTAGACCCATTTTACAGAAGGGAAACTGAGACTCAGAGGTTAACATCCCCCGAGTTAAAGAGCTGAGACAGAACTCAGGCCTGTTGGACTCTCTGGCTCTTACCTACTCTGGCACACTGTCTTCTACCCTCACTCCTGCCACCCCTGCCGCCCCTGTCTAGGACTCTGGCTCTTCTCTCCCTCCCAGTCACTGCCACCAGCCAAAGAGGCAGCTAAGGGCCCCTCAGAACACTCAGGCTGCTCAAGAGGCTGTATTCAACAGGGCAGAGCCCAACTCTGACTACTCCTTAACGTACCTACCCTACTCTCTCTTCCCCACATCCCAGTCCCAATGTTCCTTTTTCTGTATTTCTGGGAGCCCTAGCTCCTGCACCTTTTCTTTTCTTGCCTTTCTCTCTCACTCTCTTCCTTGAGAAACACAAACATTGCTAACTTGGAGCCATCAAGACTTATTATAATTCCCAGCCACTGCCTCATTCAGGATCTCAATCTCCATACTATGGAGGGGCCAATTCTGGTCCATCCCCATCAGTCCTTGCCCGGCAATGTTCCCACAGCAACTTACCCAGCATTCCAAGGCTCAAAGACTTTGGCTGGCTCACTTTTGCCTGCCTAAAAAAGTCCAACTCCTCTGAACTGCAGACAATTCCAGTCACCATTCAGGGACCCAGCTTACTTCCCAAGGATCATCTCCTGCAAGACCACCCTCATGCCCTATACTGTCACGGTTCCGTTATGAACCCAAACCCTTTCCTTGCCCAGATCTGTATCCTTGGACCTACACCCCTCCCCGTCCCCAACCCCCCTCCACCCCCGGCCTGAAGATCCAGATCCTTCCTCCTACTCCTGCAAGCTCATGTTCTTCTGAAGACCCACCTCAAACAAAACCAGCTCTGTAAAACCAGTCGTGGAAATTCTGGCCATTCGTCGCCGCGCACAGCGCTCTGTGCTGGGACACCTCTGTCCCAGAATTGGCTCATGCCTGTGCATCTGCACGTGTGCTTCCCCTGCCGCCGCAAGCCTGGGGGATGTCGAATCCACTCTGCCCCTGCCTGTTCCTCCGGGCCCTCCACTCTGGGCTGTACCCCGATTTATCGGTAGCCGCACTGCCTCCTCTCCGCCCCTCATCTGGGCCTAGAGCCCGGGTCAGAACCGAGCCAGCTTCGTGGCGCCGGCTCAGCGCTCACCAGGCCCGACTGGGGACTGCCCGGGGTCAGGGAGGGACGCTCCAGACCCGGGCGGGCCTGACATAGCGGCCTCCGGCCCGGGAGCCGCCCGAACAAGAGCCAGGCTCCAAGCCCCAGCCAGCCCCATGCCCAGCTCCCCACTTTCTGCGTGGGCCAGGTCTCTGCATGCGAGAGGCGGAGGCTGCAGCACTCTTGCCATTCCGGCTTCTCTAGGACGGTGGAGGGCTCCGCGTCTCCATGGTACTCCCTTCTCGCCATGCAAAGTAGGGAGGGGAGAGTGGTCCAGCTCTCCCAGGGACACTGAGGGCTCCGGGCGCTGCAGAAATCAAGGAGAATGCTAGGGGGGGGGGGGGGGGGAGGCTGGGGAGGAGGCTTCCTCTGGGAATCCTTTCCTGGCCCTTTTCTTCCCACTGACCACTCCTCTCCACCTCGTTGCACCTTTGTAGGATGGATGCTGGTATAAGGTAGCACATCCTTCACTTGACTATGCCTGTTCACATATCTGCCTCCTTTTACTAAGTTCTGCATTCCCAGAGAGCAGACTATGTCCTTGATATGTTCATCTTTGTGCCTCTAACATCCGCCCAACGTCTAGCACCTCTTAGGGCCCAATTTCTTTAAGTGGCATAGAATGTTTGTTGAATAAAAGCATGATTAAATGTTGAACCAGTTTTTCAGTTGAAGAAAGTGAGGCCCAAAGAGAGGAAACGACTTACCTAACATCACACAGCATGTCAGGAAGCTATGCTTTTAAAGAAAGTTGTGGAAATAAAGGAAGACCTCCCAACTGAGAACAAGCAACGGCTATTTATTCAGAGCTTATTATAGCAAGGAAGTCAGCCACCATACTTGCATTTAGCAGAGAAGTGGGAAAGCTTTGTAGTAGGAAAAAAGGAAGGCTTCAGGTATGCTCTGACTAAAGATTGTAGGCATGAGGGCTTACTAGAAGCAAAGCATCTTATGTGATTGGTTGGGAAGCATTATTCAAATTCTGGCTGTTTGAGGCTGGTTACAACAGGGGTTATTTTGGCTTCCTGGACTGATTGCTACAGATAGTAGTTTGAACTCTTGGACTGGTTATTGCAGATAGTGGGTTGGTTTCTTGGACGGGCTGCTGCAGATTGTGGGTCAGAGTTCTATTTTTCTATATGGTTTGGCCATTGTCCATTTGTATATTCAGTCTCTTGGGTGAACAAGGTAGAAAGATGATGTCTGCTTCACAGGAATTCAAGTCTACAGGTTCAGATGCATTATAGCTACCCAGGTACTGAGAGCTTACAGATACCATACCTATGAAAAGTCACAGAGCAAAGGAGACCTCAGATGAACTCCCAGAATTGTTGGCTGGTTGGTTTGTTTCTAAGAGGATACTGGAATGACTCATAAAGGGACACTAGCTGATAGTCTGTGAGTGCTGAGAAGGAAGCAGAGACTCTTAACTTGGGGAAGATCACTAGGCAGGTTGAGCATACAAAAAAATGTTCCCATGATTTTCTTTGGGACCAGATGGAGAAAACTGAACTGGTGACAAAACAATTATGGGAGTTTTAGCTCAGAACAAGGAGCCCTCAGATAACTGATGACTAAGTCATCGTCCACCTGAAGAAAGGTCTCTTATGACTATGATCAGTGTTTGGTTCAAAATCTTTTAGAAAACTAAAGAGGAGAGGAATAGTCTATCATAATTAACCATATATTTTTACTCTATTGTTCTTCTGTCAAACACACAGCAGCAGGCAAGGCCAAGGCCAACTCCTAACTGATTTGACCAGTAAAGATACAACATGCCATTTTTAGATTTATATAATAATGGATTACTTACATAAACAGCAAAAGGAAGAGTAGCCAAATATCCCAGTTCCCCAAGTCCTTGACCCACACCAAAAACAATGACACGGAAACGAAAGGGGGCTGGATGACTGCAACGTGGGTTGTGGGATACGCCTTGCTGAGGAGACAATTTTAGACTGCAGCTAAACAGTATTATAGTCTGCAGTTATAACCTGAGGAGGGTGGGGCAGAAAGCCTCATACCTCATCAGAATCTGGGAGGCAATGACACATTCTCTCATGGCAGCCTCCCACAGGGATAGGGACAGAAGTGGGAGATGGCCTCAAAATCTTGTAAAGTTCCTCTCATCCTCTCATGTTCTGGAATGATCACAGGATGATCTGCCAAGACTCAAATCAGCTATAGTTCAAGCCTTTGCCTGCACGGCCTATATAGATATGCGTGAAATTGCCAGGGCACCATGGTAGAGCCATTCCCCTACAACTTTACCTCCTAACTTCTAACACAGAAAGAATTCTCGGGAGCACAAGTTACCACATAGGTCATCAGATACTCTAATTAATTGTACAGATAGAGGAGTGGGCCAAATATATTCCATTTGTCTTAGGTAGCACTGGACAAGAGTGACCATGATTACGCCTCACAGTAGTATAACCAGGCTCACTGGAGGAAAGACCATGTCAGGCTCCACACCCAGAGCCAAGCCAACTAAATGTGTCATTAATCCAGGTGAGACAAGAAAAACTAGCAATGGCACATACCCCAGCTAAACTGGCTAGCAAAAAATCCAGGGCAATACAATTGTCCATTACCATTCATGCTAGAGAATTTAGAAAAATCACTGATCTGTGAAAAATGTACAAGAGAGTCCAACATAACAGTATGAGGCTAAAGGGAATCACGTCAATGTCCACAAAGTTAATCCTGTTCTATTGTTTCTTGATGAGGCTGTTCCTTTCTGGAGTCAATGGCTGTTGGGAGGATTCTGAGTTTTTAAACTAAGATCATTTGCTGGCCAGTAGTCAAACTGAGGGTAGTGGCAAAAGCCTGGGTTAAATCGGCCAGATATCTCACAGACAAAACCTAAGATAGATTAACAATCCCTCCCTCTGCCCCTGACTTCAGAGTCTAAGGTGTTTTCTTCTTCCCAACCAGGGTTGTTCCTCTCCTTCCACAGCCACATGATCATTACGACCAGTCTCTGCAACAATTACTTCACCTTTTCCCCAATCCTCCCCATGTCTTCCCACACTATACGCTTCAGCTCATCCCTAGTTAGCTCAGAAGTTCCTACTTATAAAACATGTAACACCCTAGACCATCTCCCACCCTCTGACACGTGAGTCATGCCAAAATCACCTTAGGAGTTATCACCTCATAATTCATGATCATTATAATCATTTTCTATAATTGCCTATATCCAGTTACAACTATAATTTCCCATCTGAGTACTGATTTCACTATATGCCATAAGTTTTGGTTTTCATTTTCGTTCATGTCAAGGTATTTTCTAATTTCTCTTGTAAATGCTTCTTTCAAGAAAGCATTAGGAAGCTTGTACATGGATTCTTGCAGACTCCATGTGTGTCTTTTTCCCTTATGATTTGGCTATGTATCCTTAGTACGCCACTGTGATAAATCTTAGTCATGAGTAAAACTATATGCTGAGTCCTGTGAGTTCTTCTAGGGAATCTCTGAATGTGAAGGTGGTCCTGGAGATCCCTGATATGGGTTATGAGAACTAGATGGCATAAAACATGTAAAGCATTTGGTGTAATTCTTGGCTCATGGTAAATTCTCAAAATAAGAATGGTAAAATTCTTAAATGGTAAAAAATAAGTGGTCACGGTGGCAATGGGGATGACCAGCACAGGGCCATGAACAGAATAGGCACCCAATGTCAATTATTCCAATCCCCATCCTACTCCTTCACTCTCTTCCCCTATATGCCCTCATATCTCTTAGCCTCTTAGTGAATGAACAGCCCAATACCTTCATAATGGCATCTCATTGTCGGCAAGTACCTCAAGTTCAGCCTCCTGTTTGATATAGCAGAACAGCAGGGCCCAGAAAGGTGAAATGAAATGTCCCATATCATGTCGTGAGTTGGTGACAGAGTTGAGACAAGAATCCAGGTTTGCCCTTTAAGTCCTACACTGGCTTCACTGTCACCTGGTACATGAGATGCAGACTAGGAGTAAGGTAATTAACCTGGGGCCAGGCTGTCAAGAACCCAGGTGCTATGGATGGGTTTCCTTCTCTTCCTGGAAAAAAGAAAACTTGAAAGCTAGGGAGGAAGAGGAACCATAAATAAGCCCAACTCTAAGTTAAATGAGACTACTTTCTGATCTAAAGGTAGAGTGAAATAATTTTTTTCCCTGCATCTCCATTTCAAAGGTACTGCTATTGACTCCTAGGGGTGAGGCAGTGGGCAAGAAGTGGCTAGCACTGGAGGAGGAGTCAATATCACCCAGAATTGGAACAAAGGGCAAACAAGACTCAAGGGATAGCCAGTGTATCCGGTCTAGAGCATGCCCAGAGGAACCACAGCAGGTAAACGGAATTCTTTGGCCGGTGCACAGTTGCTTAAAGTTCTGGGCCATTTATAGAATGAAAAGACATGCGATCTGACGGCACCAGAAACCCACTTGAGCCCTGTGGGTCAACCCACTCAACCCAGGGACTTCCCTGGTGGTCCAGTGGTTAAGACTCCACGCATCCCTGGTGGGGGACCTAAGACCCCACATCCCACATACCGCGCAGCGCGGCCAAAAAAAAAAAAGAACTCAAGCCACCCTCCGGCCCACCATGTAATGTGCAAATGAGGTGAGCAACAGAGGAGCACAAAAAATGTTAAAGGATAACAGAAAGGGCGGGCTCGTATAAGAGGAGAATTCCCAGGCTTGTGGCCTTAAGTGGTGGCTTCTCTCAGCGCGCGCGCGTTGGAAACAGCAGCGGCCTAAGCAGATAGATTAGGGGGTCCCCTGAGAAACAGAACAAAGAATGACCTTCTTGAGAACCCATTTTGGCCTAACCCATTTTGTGATCTAAGCCTGGCTACAACGCTTGCCCTTGAACAGGTCTCAGTAATTAACGATCTTAAAGGAGGGAATGCAGAAACACGGGAGGAGCAGTCAAGAAACCATGGTGCAGGGCTTCCCTGGTGGCGCAGTGGTTGAGAATCTGCCTGCCAATGCAGGGGACACGGGTTCGAGCCCTGGTCTGGGAAGATCCCACATGCCGTGGAGCAACTGGGCCCGTGAGCCACAACTACTGAGCCTGAGAGTCTGGAGCCTCTGCTCTGCAACAAGAGAGGCCGCGATAGTGAGAGGCCCGCGCACCGCGATGAAGAGTGGCCCCCACTTGCCGCAACTGGAGAAAGCCCTCGCACAGAAACGAAGACCCAACACAGCCAAAAATATAAATAATAAATAAATAATAAATTTAAAAAAAAAAGAAACCATAGTGCAGCCTTGGGGCAGGGTCCTGGTTCCTCAAGGGATATACATAATAACATATCTTTGAGTTCTGCAGGAACTAAGGCTCCCCCCCACCCAGGTGGAGGATGGAATTAAGATGTCAACCCTCCCGAATTCAATCAACTAAAGCTTGGACTCTGTCAACCTTTGCCCCGATTCTATGCTAAATTCTGCTCCCCTCAAGCCCCCTCATGAATATGCATGAAATATGCATGTCTCATTAGCTTAAACCTTCCCCAACTTTGCTGTTCAGGGTGACACTGCTTTGGGAAAGAGCTCTGGTGTTCTCCTTACTTGCTGCAGGTAATAATAAAGCCTTCCTTCTCCCGATCACAGTGGGCGGGAAGGAGTCAGCCCTCTCCGACAAGTTCCCCCCCGCCAGCCCCACTCCCTTACTGATTGCTCCGCATACGAAATGAGAGACACACAGCCCTCTGCGCAAAGTTCCGCCAACTTACGGACAGAGGGCGCCTCCGGACCAAGAACCGCCTGCGGCGCCTACCTAAAGACGCCTTTATGGAGGGGGCGGGGGCCGGAAGTACGTCACCGCCTTTCCGGCCCTCAGGCCCCAAGGCCGCTCTAGCAGGCCCGGAGGTTGCCTATGCTTATCGTTGCTCCTCCTCGGCTGCCCCGCCCACCATGGTGACTCCGCCCCCACCCTCACCCGGAGGTGCGGCTGGAGTGGGGAAGGCTGAGACTAGCTGCAGGCTTGCGGTGCTCACTCTGCGCCGCTGGGCCCCGGCCACTCCGGAGGACTGGGAAGGCAGCCGCGTGGGCCGATTTCCCCAGGGGCAGGCCAGCCTCCTGGTCCATCTGGCCACCCTTCAGTGGCCCGGACCCAGACGAACGGGTGGCTGGACCTGCTGGCGTGGGAAGGGCTCAGTGCAGCGTGATGGGTCAAAGCCAGAAACCGCCCTGAGCTGGAGACTCTTCCCCCTCCTCTGAGCACTCCGGCCACATAGGCTCCCTTGGGACGACCCTGCCACATGCCTTAGAAGCACGTCCCCTACACCCTTACACACAGCACACATTGACCTGGCCTTGTCCTCCGGGTCCCCACTTAATTACCACCTGACCAGTGTGGCCTCCCTGACTCCCCACCCTCCTTCCCGCTCTGCCCTTTTTTTTTTTTTTAATTTATTTATTTATTTTTGGCTGCGTTGGGTCTTTGTTGCTGTGCGCAGGCTTTCTCTAGTTGCCGCGAGCGGGGGCTACTCTTCATTGCAGTGCACAGGCTTCTCATTGCGGTGGCTTCTCTTGTTGTGGAGCACGGGCTCTAGGCGCCCGGGCTTCAGGAGTTGTGGCTCGCGGGCTCTGGAGCGCAGGCTCAGCAGTTGTGGTGCACGGGCTTTGTTGCTCCGCGGCATGCGGGGTCGTCCCGGACCAGGGCTCGAACCTGTGTGCCCTGCGTTGGCAGGCGGATTCTTAACCACTGCGCCAGCAGGGAAGCCTCCTATTCTGCCCTTCTTTGCAGCACTTAACACAATTGTAATTATATGCTTCTTCAGTCAAGGCCATAAACTCCAAGAGGGCAGGGACAGGGTCTATCTCATTTAGGGTTGTAGCAAAATTTCTGGCAATTGAGTGCACATTAAATATCTGTTGAATAGATAGAAGGTGCTGTTCCAAGAAAGGGGGGAATGAATGGATGAGTGGGTGTGAGTGAATGAATGAATAAATGAAGGTGAGAATGAATGTAAGATGGTGCTGCCATCCATTAAAAACTGAGGGACAAAGTTCAGCTTTTTGGAGTTGACCCACAGTTTCTGATTATATATATATATATATATATATATATATATATATATATATATATAATTTTTTTTTTTTTTTTTTTTTTTTTTGCCGCACATCTTGCAGAATCTTAGTTCCCTGACCAGGGATTGAACCCGGGACACCACAGTGAAAGCACCAAGTCCTAACAACTGTATCACCAAAGAATTCCCTTTCTTTTTTTATGTTTTTAAAAATTTATCTATTTATTTTTATTTTTGGCTCTGTTGGGTCTTTGTTGCTGCACGCAGGCTTTCTCTAGTTGGGGCTACTCTTCGTTGTGGTGCGCTGGCTTCTCACTGAGGTGGCTTCTCTTGTTGCAGAGCACAGGCTCTAGGCACGCGGGCTTCAGTAGTTGTGGCTCGCGGGCTCTAGAGCACAGGCTCAGTAGTTGAGGCGCACGGGCTTATTTGCTCCGCGGCATGTGGGAATCTTCCCAGACCAGGGCTAGAAGCCGTGTCCCCTGCATTGGCAGGCGGATTCTTAACCACTGCGCCAGCAGGGAAGTCCTGGGAATTCCCTTTCTGACCATATTCTAAGGCTAAGGAGAGTTGGTGGAGCTGAGTACTTGCTGTGGTTGCCATGAGCAATCAGAGAGGACTTCGTGGAGGCAGAGTGTGGATGCTTTCAGCTCCCTGCTGGGAGGAGCTGCACAAGGCAAAGGGAGCTCCCTCAAGAGGGGATGTAGGAATCTTATGGTCATCTCAGGAGACAAAGTCCTGTTTGCAGGTCATTTAGGAAGTTAAAGAGTAACTTGGGGGTTATCAGAGCTGGTTGAATCGAGTCTGAACCTCATCACCTATTGCAACAATGAGCTGGGTTGGTTGACTAAACCCTGAGAGTCAACGGCACAGCTTTCCCCTTCTTGGGCCTGCTGGCAGGGACCTGGCCTGACATCTCACAGAAGGTCCCCAGTAAACTGTCAACTCACCTCAGCCACGCTAGAGCAGGTGTCAGAAAAAGTCCCCACTACACTCTGAACCTAGATCCTTATTGTAAAATAAAGCAGTTTGTTTGAAGTCCCTATCATCTCTGACATCTCATAATTCCAAGATTCCCAGTCTGTATTTCTTGCTAGAGAAGTATGCAAGCCAATTGGCGAGAGGCTTGGGGACTGAAGTCTGAGCCTGTGCTTGAAGGGTCCTCTGTCTGGGAGGTTCTGTGGGTCTTTTAAAGATAAGGAAGGGGTGGGGCTGGAGCCGGGGCCGGGGCCCAGGAGCGCGCGGCCCGGGGCGCGGGGCCCGGAGCGGCCGGAGCGCGGGCCGATCAGCCGCGGACATGATGAGCACCAAGGCCTTCACCCTGGTCCCCGCCGTCGAGCGGGAGCAGCTGATGGGCGACAGGGAGCGGGTGTCCCTGGAGTGCGAGGAGTGCTGCGGCTGGAACCTGTACGTGGGCACCAGCGACTGCTTTGTGTACCGCTTCCTGCTGGAGGAGAAGGCCGTGCCCGGCGGGTCGGCCACGTTCACGGTCACCAAGCAGCTGCACAGACACCTGGGTTTCAAGAAGCCGGTGAATGAGCTGCGGGCTGCGTCGGCCCTCCACCGCCTGCTGGTGCTGTGTGACGGCTCCATCACCCTGGTCCACATGCTGAGCCTGGAGCCCGTGCCCTCGGGTGCCCGCATCAAGGGGGCCACGGCCTTCGCCTTGAACGAGAACCCGGTGAGCGGAGACCCCTTCTGCGTGGAGGTCTGCATCATCTCCGTCAAGCGCAGAACCATCCAGGTGTTCTTGGTGTACGAGGACCGCGTGCAGATCGTCAGGGAGGTGTCCACTCCGGAGCAGCCCCTGGCGGTGGCGGTGGACGGCTACTTCCTGTGCCTGGCCCTCACCACCCAGTACATCATCCTCAACTATAGCACGGGCGTCGCCCAGGACCTGTTTCCCTTCTGCAGCGAGGAGAAGTGGCCCATTGTCAAGAGGATAGGGAGGCAGGAGTTCCTCCTGGCGGGCCCCGGCGGATTGGGTGAGCAGGGTGCCCGGTGCCTCGGCTCACCTCGCCCACCTCTGCCCGCTCTCCCTGCGTTCCGTCCTTGAATTCATGCTGAGATCGGAGAGGGAGGTTGTGGTTCTGAAAGCTAGACACTCGTGCAAACAGAACTGCACGCCCGGTGCTTGCGCAGTTTTGATTAGATTGTTTTGTGAGTGTGGGTTTAATGGAACAAAAATAGACCACTCTTAGAATCACATTTCCTTTGTGCTAAAGTAGAGCCTGAAGGTGGCTCTGGGGAGAGAATCCCACTAAGGGGATAAGTACACAAAGAAGAATCTGTTAAGACTTCTCTATAAGATTTTCTCCTGTGGGTGGGTTTCCTAGCGGATTGTTTTTATTCTCCATTCTGAAAGGAGCTGAGGGAGCTCACTTAACAGATGATTTCAAAGGTGGAGGCTCCAAGGGTGTGTCCCTGATTTTCTCTTTTTTTTTTTTTTAATTAATTTATTTATTTATTTTTTATTTTTGGCTGTGTTGGGTCTTCGTTTCTCTGTGAGGGCTTTCTCCAGTTGCGGCAAGTGGGGGCCCCTCTTCATCGCAGTGCGCAGGCCTCTCACTATCGCGGCCTCTCTTGTTGCGGGGCACAGGCTCCAGACGCGCAGGCTCAGTAGTTGTGGCACGTGGGCTTAGCTGCTCCGCGGCATGTGGGATCTTCCCAGACCAGGGCTCGAACCCGTGTCCCCTGCATTGGCAGGCAGATTCTCAACCACTGCGCCACCAGGGAAGCCCCCCTGATTTTCTCTTACTGACTGCAGTTTCGTCCCACCAAAAAGCGTCTAGCAGCTAGCTCCTTAAAAGGGCTTTAGCTGTTTGGTGTGGCCTTTCTCATTCTCTGCACTGCCTCCTAAGAATCAGAGCTGGCAGTGTCATCTGTGGTCATGGTCGTGGATGGTTCATAGTGTGTGTGTCTGGGACAAGCAGGTGCTGAGATGAGTGTCTCCCTTAACACCCATAGTCTTTAACCTGTCTTCCTGTCCTCTTACAACTTTGTGATGTCCATGGCTGGATGAGTAGTGCCTGGATCCTTTAAGTCACAAGGGGCTGCCAAAGGGCAGCATTCTGTTGCTGTCCATTCCTCCTTCCTGTCGACTGGAACCTTCCGCAAGAGAAGCCTCTCATTAACTTGGTTTGCCCCCAGGATCATCGTGTAAGAAAGGCAGGAGAAGGAGGTTTTCGCAAAGATGACCCTTCTGTCTTCCCCAAGTGAAGTGTCACCATGAATCATGGGCGTAAATGTTTGTGGTGTTGCAGTCCATCTGCCCTTGGGGGTGGTTTATTCAGGTTGACTGCAAGCCCCTTCCCCGCGCCCCTGGAGCTTTGGTATCTTCCTTGCCTTCGGCTGTGACAAGGTGTCCAGGGTCCCTCCGTACGTTTCCTGCCCTAGATCTGGTTTCCGCCATTTCTCCAAGGACCCCTGATGTTTAGAGACCACAGTCTGGGTGCCGGAGGTGCTTGGGGTCCGTTGTTTCTAGGCCTCTTGGGTGGACAGAGCTGGGAAGTTTGCATTATTTAAAGATAAAACCCATCGTTGAGAGCGTATCGATGGAACAAGTTTGGGGCTACCGGGCCCTGACCCCGTCTGTCTGCGTGCCTGTGTCTCCTCCCACCCACCCCCAGATCCTGGTAAATTCCCGCCGTGACATGGTTGTTCCTTTGATCTGCCCCACAGGACACAGAGCTGAAGGACAGGACCGACACCACTGCGCCCGCCGTGTAATCACCAGAAAACGTTTAATTGTAGTTCTTTTTGTCCTCAGGGTGGGGGCCGTGTAACCCACTAGGAACATGCAGTCACATTTCTGCGTTTAAGGTCACTGGGAATAGTTCCCATCCGTGTGGCTATGCCAACAATGGGATATACAGTTAGACGGAAGTGTTTCATTTCACTTTCCAGTTCTAGAAATTGCTTTCTCTTATTGTTTTCTTCTGTAAATATGTACAAGTTTCCACGTCAGATCCACACAGCAAGGTACATCCACCTACTCTCTCCTTCCCCCAGAGGTAACCTTTATGAGTGTTTGTTCTTTCATTTTCAAATAAAAATTATAAGTGAATATGTAAAAAAAAAAAAAAAAAGATAAGGAAGGGGTGGATGTGAAACTTAGTAAGTGCTCGGTGCACTTCTGCTGAATGAACTAGCAAATTAATGAATACATGAATTCATGAGTAAATAAAGGAGTGAATAACCAGTAAGTCACGGGGGTGAGGATGGAGTCAAGGAAGGCTTGGCAGAGAAGATGCTGGAGCTGGGTCTGAAAAGGTCAGAACAAAGCCTGAAGCTGGTGAGGGGGCTGTGACCATAGCTAGAGGTTTCCTTCTGGGCTTTTTCCTAGTCCCGCCTCCTCCTCCCACATGACAAGGTCCTAACAAAATCCAGGGGAACGTTTTGCTCCCAGGTACTGTTTCGCCAGGGTTATTTACTGTAACTTGCAGTCACCGGGCAAGGTCCAGGTGGACAGATTTTTCTACCCTCAACTTGTCAAGACCTCCCAAACTCTCTGGCACCCAGAGAACAACGTGTCCAGAGCTCAACCTGGAAGAGCACAGCCATGGTGCTCTGGAGTCTGGTGCTGGGAGCTCTGATGGTGGCCACTGTGGCGTATCTGTGCCTGCAGGAGCTGCTCCGGCAACAAAGACCCAAGGAGCCCCCTCTGGATAAGGGCTCCGTGCCCTGGCTGGGCCATGCTCTGGCTTTCCGGAAGAATATGTTTGAATTTCTGAAGCACATGCGGGCTAAACACGGGGACATATTCACGGTGCAGCTAGGGGGCCAGTACTTCACCTTTGTCATGGACCCTCTCTCCTTTGGCCCCATCCTCAAGGATACGCAGAGAAAACTAGACTTTGTGGAGTATGCGGAAAACCTGGTGCTAAAGGTATTTGGATTCCGCTCCTTACCGGGAGACTACCAGATGATACACTCAGCCAGCACCAAGCACCTCATGGGGGATGGCTTGGAGGAGCTCAACAAAGCCATGCTGGACAGCCTGTCCTTGGTTATGCTGGGGCCCACGGGCCCCAGTCTGGATGCCAGTAGCTGGCGTGAGGATGGCCTCTTTCACTTCTGCTACAACATCTTGTTCAAGGCCGGCTACCTGAGCTTGTTCGGCTACACAAAGGACAAGGAGCAGGATCTGCTACAGGCAGAGGAATTATTCGTGCAGTTCCGCAAGTTCGACCGCCTGTTCCCCAGGTTTGTCTACTCCCTGCTGGGGCCCCGGGAGTGGCTGGAAGTGGGCCGGCTCCAGCGTCTCTTCCACAAGACACTCTCTGTGGAACACAACATGGAGAAGTACGGCATAAGCAACTGGATCACCTATATGCTTCAGTATCTAAGGGAGCAGGGAGTCGCCCCAGCCATGCAGGACAAGTTCAACTTCATGATGCTCTGGGCCTCCCAGGGTAACACAGGGCCTACCTCTTTCTGGGCCCTCTTGTTCCTCCTGAAGCATCCAGAAGCCATGCGGGCTGTGAGGGAAGAGGCCACCCAGGTCCTGGGAGAGGCCAGGCTGGAGGCCAAGCGGTCCTTCAACTTTAAGGTCAGTGCCCTGCACCGCATGCCGGTGCTGGACAGCGTGATGGAAGAGACACTGCGGCTGGGGGCCGCGCCGACCCTCCTCAGGGTGGTGAACGATGACCACAGCCTGAAGATGGCCAGTGGGCAGGAGTACCTGCTCCGCAGTGGAGACATCCTGGCCCTCTTCCCTTATCTCTCAGTGCACATGGACCCCGACATCCACTCCGAGCCCACCACCTTCAAGTACGATCGCTTCCTCACCCCCAGCGGCAGCCGAAAAGTGGACTTCTACAAGGCAGGCAAGAAGATCCACCACTACACCATGCCATGGGGCTCGGGTGTCTCCATCTGCCCTGGGAGGTTCTTGGCCCTCAGCGAGATGAAGCTCTTTGTCCTGCTCATGGTCACACACTTTGACCTGGAGCTGGTGGACCCTGACACACCTGTGCCGCCCGTGGACCCCCAGCGCTGGGGCTTTGGTACCACACAGCCCAGCCACGACGTGCGATTCCGCTACCGCCTGCGCCTGTGGAGTGAGCTCTGCCCAGGTGGCCGCAAGCCTGGCTAGGGGGTTCCCTTGGGGTCTCCACCTCCTCTCACCCCTCTGAAGCCCCAGACCACCCCTTCCTCTGGCCTGCTTGCCCTCTCTGCTCTTCGGCCTCCTTCTAGTCACCTCACAGGCTTATTCTTCTCTCTTTAAAACACTGTCTCTCACAGTGGATTCTGCAGAAACTGCGTCTCACAGGAAGTCCAGGGAAGGGGCAATATCTGTGGGCAGCTCAGTTTGGGGGCTAATACATGCCTTGACAAGTCCTGCAGTATAGACACTGGTTACGGTGGGCAATGCAGCATCTTGCAAATGTTTAGTCTCCACCCTCCCACTCTGCTTTATTTTTTTTCCCCTCAACACTTATTCCACATCCTGTGGAATTCAGGGTTTAGGACAGTGTCATCCAATAGCAGTACGAGGCAAGCCACACGCATAATTCTTAATTTCCTAGTTGACACATTTTCTAAAAAGTAAAAAGAAAGAGGTGAAATTCATTTTTATACTATATTTTACTTGACCTGATATATCTAAAATATTAGCATTTCAACAGGGAGTCAATATAAAGGTATTAATGAAATATTTTTACATGTCTTTTTCCCTTCAAAATCTGGTATGTACTTTATAAGCCTTGATACTGAGCACATCTCAGTTCAGACTAGCCCCATCCTAAGTGCTCAATAGCCACGTGGGGCTAGTGGCTTCTGTATTGGATAGAGCAGCTCTAGAGAAGGGCTGCCTTTCATGTAGGAGTTGTTCAAGGTCCCTCCTCCGTGCCCTCCTCTCCCCTCTGCACCCCTACCTTGGGGTGATCTCAACCCCTCACTTGGTTTCCACAACCATCGCTGAGCTCAGAGCTCTCTGCTAACTCCAGACCCCCACTCTCCCCACAGGGGTCTCACAGCACCTCTGACTCAGTTTGGCCCACGCAGAACTCAGCATCTGTCCCCCCAACCTCTTCCCTGAACCACCTGCTTCTCCTGATTTCCCTGCCTCTCTTTACTCGGGACACCACCATCCACCCCCTCCCCCAAGGCAGATACAGAGGAGACACACTGGCTCCTCCCTTTCTCTCCCCCATAGGGAGAGAGTTCTGTCAGCCCGACCCCCTGTGGTGCCACTGAACCTTGTCCCCCCCTTCCCCCCCCCACCCCCCACTGCCCTTCTCATAGCTCAGAACTCGACATTTCTCTCCACGTGGGGCCTGTGGGCCCTCTGTTTACCCTGCTGCCAGAGACTTTTTTTTTTCCAAAAGCACCTCTGGGTGTCCCCCTTTTACTTTTCTGGCTCCCCACACCTCCACACACCTGACATTTAAGTTTTGCCACAGTTGGTACCCAAATTTTCAATCCAGTGCAATTCAACTTTGGCAACTTTCTCCAGTGGAACTGTCCGTAAAGTACAGGGCTCGCTTTCACTGTTAACCTTGGTGCGAGCTACTCCCGGAAGCCGCCTTCTTTTTTTTTTTTTTTTTTTTTGGGGTGATTTTCTTTTTATTTTTTAAAAGTTGTATGAAATTGTTCCAGATACATTTTCTGGGAATGAGTTTTCCCGGAAGCCTTCTTGAACCTCGCCCATCCCATCCTCTGGCCAGAAATGGCCTCCATCCCCTGGATCTGATCTCCCGTACCACCGAGTGTATCACAGCACATCTGTTATGTCATTGCTTTCTGTGTCCTGGTTTCTGCCTCCTTCCTCCTGCTCCAGACTGGAGCCCATAGGGCTTGGTATCTTATCCCTTCATCTCTGACCCCAATTCCCTAAATGTAGATTAAATTACAGAAACATGACTTCCAGACTCGGCTAATTTACTTCATGTCCTCAAATAATTTCCTTCCCCTCCCACCTTCACTCAGCTTTCCGGCCTGTGAAATGGAGACAATCCCTGTTGCCAGGCGTGCTTACCAGGGCTGGGAGAGAGTGAGAGGGTGCTACTGCCAGAGCTGCAGCGGGCTGAAGGCAGGGCCCTGCTGGGATAGGAAGGGTAGCGACCGTGGAAGCTGATAGAGCGTCCTGGAGAAGGGAGGCCCAGGCAGCATGGATCCCTGTGGGAAGCATGCAGTCTTAGCCAGAGGTAACTCCTGGAGGAAACAGTATGTCTCTCACAAAAAGCAAAGCCCTTACCTTGGAATGCACTCTTTGTCCCAGGCCTGAGGAATGTAAAAGAGATTAGCAAAACTATCTCAAGCCAGGAGACCTCAGGGAACTGAGAGTCCTGGTTGTTCGTTATGGCTGGGGGCTGTGTGTGAGCCTGGTTAAGGGAAGATAATGTTCAAGGATAGTTGTTGTAAACTTGTTGACGTCCTTGGTGGTGACTGAACTGAGACGATAAGCAATTCTATGGGTTCATTGTCTAATAATGAGTTCCTCTTCTGTCTATATAAGATTCAGTAGATTCTAAATAAAGTGCCTTGCAACCATCAGTTGTCTTGGTCCTTCTGACCCCATACTCACGGTGCTATTCAGTCCCTTACCCCTCTCCGTCGGGACCTGGAAGACCCCCTGCGGTGGCTGGACCGTCACAGATCCCCTGCAGGGACCACCCAGGGGGGCTTCTCTCTGCTACCCCAACCCTACACCTCTGACTGGCCTCTTCCTTTGTCTTAAGGTTGCCTGTTTTGCCCCGAGTTTGGCCAGGGTAACAGGCTGTTAGACTGGGCAGGGGCCGGGCCGGGGACAGGAGTCTGTCCTCACTAGCTGTGTGACTCTGGGCTGGGGCCTGCCTCTTTCTGGGTCTAGCTGCCCCAAAACGGTGACAGCTGCCTGGAGCCTAATAGGGCTCTGACTGGCTAGGAGAAGCCAGACATCTGACCCCCCTTCCACAAGGGCCAGGGGCGCAAGGAGAAGAGCCCCGTGGGGAGCACAGGAGAGGGAGAAGGGGGCTTGGAGGCCAGGACGTGTCTCTGGGCAGCTTACCAGCAACCTCCTCCACGCAGCCAGGCCCTGTGCCAGAGCAGGTGTGGGAACAGGGATAAAGACACAGGGCTTCCCCACACCTCCTTGGCCCTGCCCGGACATGGGTGCTGCATACCTTCATTTTCCACACACCCAGAGGACTATGGACCAGGAGCCGGGCCTGTGGACAGGCTGGGACGGGGCTGCGGGCCCGAGCCCACTAAGTCGGGACAAAGAGGCCTCAGCTGAGAGTGACCACGTGCAGATGTCCCAGGAACTGCATGGATCCTGTGATCGGTTTGAGGGTCTACCTGGGACTGAGGGAAGCCTCAGGGGGGTCAGGTGTGAGGTGAAGACAAGCGTACCATCCCACAGTCAGGGATGTCCACCATAACAACAGGCCCCCCCCCCCCCGGGAGTGGCGAGCAGCCAGGATTAGCCTGTGCACGTGGAGGCCCATGCCCCCCTGCTCGCAGGGGAGGGGGGGCCCGTGGCACCTGTAGTTGTATTCCCCCTGGCCTGGGGACTGCTGGACACACCCTCCACAAGGGCACCCTTCCTGCCCCGGCAGAGGCCTCGGGGCAGCGAAAAGACTGAGACCCACAAGGACGCATCTAGTCGCTGCCTGTCCTCACCCAGCAGTTCTGTCTGCGAACCCCTCATTTCTGCACCAAATTTTTTCTCCCTCTGTGTATCCTCTCTGAGGATAGCTTATAACAAAGCAAGATCAGGAATGACGTGCCCGTGGTGGAATTGCAGGCCTCTAGGAAAATAAAGAGATATGTTTCTATAGGCAGTAACTGCTATGAACGCTCACACCACACTTCACAAGGTGGAAGGTAGGCAGCCCTGTTCCCAAACAGAGCCATGCCCGCCCTTCTCCCTGGCTCAGCCGGGCGGGACAGTCTCCCTTGCCTCAGAGCCTGAGAGCCAAGAGAATCCTGGGGGCTTTCCTCAGACCTCAGGTAGGAAACACAGGTATGCTGGGCAGTGCAGACGGGAAGCCAAGCCTCGGGGTGGGCAGAGAGTGGCAGGAGGAACCAAGGTCCAGGCTGGGAAGTCAGGTCAGGATGGAGAGGGCACTGTCCTGGCTCTCTCCATCCTGACCTGTGTATGAGAGCCAACCCCCAATTCACTCCCTGACCAGTGCCAGCGAACCTTCTCGCAAACTGCGCCACACTCAGAGCCCTCACTGTGGTCAGCTGTGGTGTATGGCAACTAGACAGTGAGAGGGACCAATGGGCCACCTGCAGCCAGGCCTTCTCCTCCCCTTTAGGCTCAGACTTCAGGGAACTACGTCTTATACACCTGTTATTTACAGAGAGCACACACCCACACTTAACGCAGCCGGAGAAAGGCACATAGGAACACACGGAAAACCCACGGGCACATACTCAGACCCACATGGACACAGAGACACATTCATGCTAGATCCATATACACAGCCATATGTGCTCCACACAGCCCCAACAGCAACACAGACACACGCACACAGACCACCCCCCCCCCGCACACACGCAAATCCACCAATGCTGGTGACAAGCCCTGCTGGGTATCCTTGCCTGGCATAACTTGTCCCATCCCATCTGTGTATCATGGGCGCCAAGTCAGAGACTCTGGGAACCTAGATCCTACCAGGACGGCTCAGGCTGTATCTCACCAGTCAGGCTGCCATGCGGGCAGGACTGAGGTCCCCTGTCCGGCAAGATTTCAAGAGCTCTAAAATAGAACGTCACCACCACATCCTCAGACAAACCACCACCTTCACATCCAGAGGATCTTCATTTCCCAGGGGACTGAGTGGGCGCACAGTCCTTCCTGACAGCGGGGAATCTGGGGCCTTGGGGAGAGAGAACCAGAGGCACCAGAGCTGACACAGTGGGAAAAGTCAGCCAGGTCAACTCAGGCAACATCCAGGGACAGCCCTGCTCATGACACATGTGCTGTGACCAGACCATCCAAGCTCAGGGGAAGAGAAGAAAGAGTGGGCAGGATACTGACCACCTGCTCAATTCTCTATCCATCCAGCTATTCATTCAAAAGAAAAAAGGTAGTGAGCACCTACTACATTCCCAGCACTGACTGAAGCACGGGGGATGCAGATTTTACACCAGGCAGAGTCCCTACTCCCCTAGAGCTTACGTTCACCCAGCCACATGTCCTCCTGGTCTCCATTCTATCCATCTAAAGGTTTCCTTCTGAGCACTACTGTCTGCCAGGCTCTGGGCTGGGTTTTGCAGGACAGACATGGCAGGACATGGCAGGTTGTACCAGGTGGCTCTGGGGGGTAGGAGAAAGCAGTGATGCTTTAGAAGCTCAGGAAAGAGAGATGGCACTGTAGGCCAGGGGCTCCCTGGGGAAAGGCTTCTCAGTGGACGTGTCAGTGGGCAGGAAGGATGCCAACCGTGGGAGACATGAGGCACCCAGGCAGGGCATATCCGTCAGGAATCCTTAGATCGCAAGTAACAAAACACCACCACCCCAAACTGGAAAGGAATTTATTGGTTCGTGTCACCGTCAAGTCCAGGCTTGGGATGAGCTTCAGCCGTGCCTTGATTCTAGGGCTCGAGCGCTGCCCCCAGGATCTGCTCACTCACTGCTGTCACCTCACCTTCTGAAGTTCGAACCAATGAAGGAGCAGCTCCAGACCTCACATCCCCTTGGCTTCAGTTTCATGCCTCTGTTCTAGCATGCTCTAGTCAAGTTACGTTTCACAAGCTCTGCCTGGGTCATGTGCCCATCCATAAATGAATCACTGTGCCAGGGAAACATAAGGTCGTCACTGGTCAAAGACCCATGCTCTACCCAACCTCTACCCAAAGCACAGGGCAGAGTGACCCCGGAGTGGTTTCCCAGAGCAAGTAGGATTCAGTTACACAACAAGGGTGAGGGGATACCTGGCTGGAAAATGATCCCTGTTCCATAAGGGAGCCGGAAAGCGCAAAAGCAAAGACGGGAACGTGCAGGAAAGAACAATGGGTGTGGCAACCAGGAAATGAAAAGGGAGGTGAAGGAGTACAAGGGTGAAACGGTGTATGGGATTCTAATTGTGAAAGCTCCAGCCTTAAATTGGACAAAGGTTCTGGACTTGGTAGTGCAGGGTCTAGGGAGCCCTGAAGGCTCCTGAGAGGGGGCGTGGGAGGCAGAGGGAGGCAGATGCTCCTGGACCACCAGGAACACGTGCTCACTCTGCCTCCCACCCGCAGACTCGCATGTGTGGAGCACCTCCAGCCCCTCCTGACTGCCAGACCCCGGATCCACCATCAAGGCTGTGATAGTCAACAATCTTGCAATAATATTTCCCCAGCTGAGCCACAGGGAAGGCGGCAGTCTGGTGGGTGGCAGGCCTCGGGCTGCTCTGAGGGGGATGGGAGAGACGGCTGAGGGTGTTGTGGTTACTCTGGCTGCTGGGTGTAGGTTAGATGACCGGAGAGCACGAGGATAGGAAGCACAGGGGTCAGCTGGGAAACTGCGGCAGCCATTCAGGCCAGCGAGTGTGGCGTCCTGGAAGGCAGTGGAGAAAGAGGAGGGAGAAGACAGGAGAGAGCGAACGCTGCTGATGGCTGAGGACCAAGAACTGGCTTGTTCAGCAACACAGTCACTGAGACCTCTGAAGGGAGGGCTTCGGTGGATGCGCAGCTGAGCTGGGTCCCATCTGCTCTCGTGGACGGCGGTGTGGCCACTCAGGCTGAATTCTTCCCCGCGTCCCCCTTGTCGGGGGAGTCCTCAGCCTGCCTCTCCCCGAGGTCATTCATGCCAGTTATATCTTCTTGGCCACTGAGCCTACTACTCTCAGAATAGCTGGACGGTGGGGCCTGGGCAAGGTAAGGAGCCTGGTGTCGTCGGAGCACAGTGGCCAGGAGAGCCTTGAGGTACTGGCGGAAGTGGCGGCTGGAAAACGCATAGAGGACGGGGGTGAAGCAGCAGTGGAGGAAGGCGATGCTCTCTGTCACCTGCAGCGCGTAGTCCAGGCGCTGGCTGACCGTGCAGTCCCCAAAGACTTGCAGGTCCAGCAGCGAGTGCAGAAACAAGGTGACGTTGTACGGGAACCACAGCACAAAGAAGGCCACCACCAGGCCTATGGCCATCCTCAGAGCCCGGCTCTGGCCTGGGGGCCTCAGCCTGGCCAGGACAGAGCCAATGCGGGAGTAGAAGAAGATCATGGCAAGGAGGGGGAGGAGAAACCCCAGGAGGTTCTGCTGGAAGCGGAGGAAGAGCTTCCAGATGGTCCCATGCCCCCCAAAATCCGCAAAGCAGTCCCACACGCCTGGGGCGTTCTCATGCGTCCTCACAAAGACCATGTCAGGGATGGAGGCAGCCAGGGCCACAGCCCACACGGCAGCTGCGAGGAGCAGGCTCTTGGCCCGGGTCCTCAGCCGGTGGTGGGGCTGAGCGCAAGCAATCTCCAGGTACTTGTCCAGGCTCATGCAGCTGATGAAGAAGATGCCACTGTAGAAGTTAACGGTGTAGAGGGTGCTCACCACCTTGCACAAGAAACTCCCAAAGACCCAATGCCAGGCCACAGAGATGCCCCAAAAGGGCAGCGTCACCACAAACAGGAGGTTGGAGACGGCCAGGTTCAGCAGATAGATCTCGGTCATCCGCCTTCGAGGCACATACCGGAGCAAGACCACTAGGAGAAGGAGGTTCCCGCCCAGGCCCAGCACAAAGATCAGGCCATAGAAGAGGGGCAGAAAGACTCTGCCAAACGACAGCACCTCGTCCTTCCTGCAGAGCATGAAGGCCACGTCGTGCAGGTAGTACTCATAGTCATAGAAGGAGCTGCTGTTCTCAGAACTGGCCACCTTGGCGGTGGGTGGCAGAGGAGAGGCGGTGGCGGCCATGGTGGGAGGACACATCCAGGGCTGGAGCTCTGTGGGCCAGAGAGCAGTGTGAACAACAGGAGACGAATCCACCCTCTCTCCAAACCCACTTTAGCCACTGCTCTGGGGTGTCCAATAGGCTCTTCGCATTTACGCCAGTAACCCATAGGCTAGCAAGTACGAGAACAAGCATGAGGAGCCCAAGGCTACCACTTAATAGTTATGTCACCTTGGGTAGCTGACTTAACCTCAGGTGTTCTCACAGTACTCACTTCTTTCATGATGGTTTCTCTTCTTTATTTTCCCCCTCATCATTTATAAAGACTGATAACGTCTTTCATGTTTTTCTTTATTATTTAGGGATACCAATTCACTTATTTATTGTGTACATACTCTTCCTCATGCGTGGCTTGGAATTCTTCTTCTTTGTGTGGCTTATAATTTTTTTTTTTTTTTAATGAGAGCTTCTCTTCAGTGGGGCTTGTTTTTTCTATAAATACCTAGTGTGTCTACTCTGGCTTTGAGCTCTTTTTACTTCTCTCACTTGAGGATTTCCCTTCCTTTGGTTATTTTAAAAATATTTTATTTATACATTTAGTTTTATGTCAATATCTTCATTTATAAATATTTAATATTTTAAAAATATTTCATCCACTATTTCTAGGTTTTCAGCAGAAAGGTGTGAACCATCATGTCGATAGACTCAGAACTAAACCTAATCCCTCAGTTTCCCCATCTTTAATATGATATTAATTATAGTGCCTTTTCGTGGGGTTCTTGTGAGGCTTAAACGTTATAATTCAGGCAGAGCATTTTGAGCTCTATGAAGAATGCCCAGAACATAGGAGGCACTCAATAAACATTTGCTTAAATTATTGCTTTGCCCAGAGCTGAGTTCATCATCTTCCAAACCAGCCTCTTCTCCTCTCCTTTGTCTATCTAACTGAACAGCACCACCAGCTACTTGGTCACCTAAGACTGAAACGTGGGAGACATCACAGACCCCTTCCTCACACCCCTCACCATCACCCTGTGTGTCTCTACCTCTTTACTGCTATCTCCAGGTTCCATAAAAATACATACATGATAAAAATATTTACATGATACTCTTTTAATAAAATTAAGACAAATGAAACATATATATATAACCACCACCACCTCAGGAAGGATATAAATATATGCTGTGAAGGAGCTCAAAGAGATGAAAGACAGGGGAAAGACAGGCACCAGACTGAAGATGGTGGCTGCCTGGGCAGGAGAAGCCAGAGACATGGGATGGGGCAGGTGACTGTCCATGGTCAAGTTCTCTCTGGGCAGCAGTTTCCCAGGTTTTAATTGTACTATTAAACATAATTTTAAAAAGAGAGCCTCACGTGAACCAGTGAAAAACGTGTCATGAACCAAGGATTATGCTCAATCCTGTTCTGTGTTCTAAAAGGAGAGAGACTTCATGTTCAGCACGTTAGATTGTTCACCAATGGGGAAGAGGGTTCGGGGAGGAGAGAGGAAGGAGATAAAAAAGAATCTGTGGCCCAAGCAGGCAATCATGCACAGGCACCAGAATAAGACCTGTAGGCCGGTGATGATAATGGGCCACAAACCCAGAAATACAAATCAACTCCACCTTGTACCTCTGTATTTTAGTTTTTATTCCTTGATTCAAATGAGGCTGAACGTTTAATACACCTAATGTATTATTTTGTATGTATGTCTTCTGTGCATGATTTATTGTTTTAATGGGTGGGATTCTCATTTTATAAGAGGTTTTATATAGTAAGGATTTTAGCTTTTTCCATATATATTGCAAACATTTTCCCCAGTCCTTCCCGGTAGAAGTTTTGCCTGGTTTTTTTTCCAGGTAGAATTTTGAAAGAAATGTTGACTCAGGTCCTCAGCTGACCCTTCTAGTATCCATGACACCGTGACCCTGTGATGGAAATATGCAATTCTGCTGAGGCAGAACCTCTCTCAGGAGAGCCCTGGAGTCCTCCTACTCCTTGAGCCTCTGCCCCACCCTTGGGCTCCTGTCAACTGGCTTCTGGGCCAGACGTTGGGGAAACACAGACGTCCTATCCCCACCCCAAGACCTCGGCCTGGGCGGCTTTAACTAGGGCTGGGCTCTGCTCCTGACTGGCCTCGAGAACTTGGCCCTGTGCCTTCCTTTCCCCGTCCTTCACTCCCTTCCTGTGCATCTGGGCTCTCCTGTCCCTGAGCCCCTCTTTCCTGGGCACCAGTATGGGCACCCCCCACCCCCAGCACATGGCTGGTTTGGAAGCCCGTGAGCTGCTGGCGTTGGGAGGAGGGAGTGCCCTTCCGCACTTGGGCCTGACTAGGGCTTATTAGTCAGGAGTTACCACTAATTAAATACCAGCTCTTCTAGTCTGTTAGCACTGACCTTGATCCTGACCTGGCTTCTGAAAAGTCTCTGACTTTTGCTTTAACAAACAACCAAGTCTGCTAATTGCTTTGATCAAAGCCAGAAGTCAGGGTCAGCAGGCCCCAGGCTGGACCAGGGCACCTTTACAAGGCTCCCTTCACCTGGAACACTCCGTTCTTCTCCCTCTCGGGGCCTCTGGCCTCCTGATCGTTCACCTTGGGAATCTTTCCACATTCTCTGGACCTCTGGGGCCACCAGCCCCTCCCATCACTTTCATCAATAATACCAACAAGGATGACAACAGCAACCAGCATGTGTCATATGCACATGACAACTGGCCAGGCACCTTCATATCAACTCTGGTAATCCTGGAAGGCAAACCAGGAAGGAACTGTCAGCCCCACTTAACCCAGGAGCAAAGTAACTTCTCCACAATCACGCAGGAAGTCACTGGCTGAGCTGCATCTGAGCCCCAGGTCTTCAGACTCAGAAACAGTGCCTTGTCCCTGGTCCCATCTCATTCTCGGCCTCTGTTCTGCCCTGTCTAGCAGTTATCAAAAGGGGCCACCTGAGAGAGGTGTGATTTGAGCTCAGGAGGTCTTGGTTGCCCAGGTTTCGCCCTCATTGGCTGGTCCAGCCTCGGTAGATTCCACCATTAATGCCCCCAAGGCTTGATGGAGCCTCCTTGAGAAACGTAGTCTCCCTACGGTCAACAGAGTAGCCTCCCAAAAACATCCACATCCTAATCCCTGAAGTCTGTGGATATGTTACCTTACATATCAAAAGGGACTTGACAGAAGTAATTAAGGATCCTGAGCTAGGGAGAGTACCCTGGATTATCCCGGTGGGGCCACTGTACTCACAAGGTCCTTTACAAGGGAGGCAGGAGTATCCGAATCAGAGAAGGAAATGTGACGATGGAAACAGAGGTCAGAGGGATGCGGTTACAAGACAATGGATGCAGGCAGCCTCTAAAGGCTAGAAGAGGCAGGGAACTAATCCTCCCCTGAGCCTCCGGAAGGAATGCCGCTGGGCTGACCCATTTTAGACTTCTGATCTCTAGAATTTTAAGATAATAAATTTGTGTTGCTTTAAGCCACTGAATTTGTGGTAATTTGACACAGTGGCAATAGGGTCACTTCCGGTGACCCTTTGTGCCCTCCGCATCTCACACTGAGGGAGTGAGAGTGCATGGTGTCCACCTCCTCCAACTTACAGGTGGGGAAACAGAGACTCAAAGAGAGGGAACTACGTGTGCAAATCATACAGTGAGTCATCTCTGTACGGCTGCACTGAGCCACAAACCCCATGTCTGACTGCCCTTCAGGTCTCTGTTACCCCACCCCTAACACTCCATCTAGCCCTGTTCTGTTTTCCCTTTTTTTGTTTTTTCACTTTTCCTTATTACCTGAATTCATTTATTTGGCTTACCCAGAAACACCGTGAGAGGAATGAATTGCAGTGTCAGTTATTCACGTCTTAGCAGATAGTAAGGCAACCCCGAATGAAGCTCTGGAGTAGAGCCTCTGGGGAATCCGGAGAACTAGATAGAGAGGAGGCCGAAAAGAGCAGGGACAGCAAGGGCAAGGTCAGCTGAGCTCCCCGTACAATGAAGCCAAGGGCACAAGGGCAAACTACAGCTTGTCTCTGGGGCAGTAACATCATCCTGAGGCTGCTGGCCTGGGCTGGCTCCAGCTTTAACTTAGCAAGAATCTGGCTGGAGATTAATGTCTTCTCCTGAGGATCCAGGCCTCCCCTCCTCAGGCCTCTCAGAGAAGTCAAAGTTGAGGCAATAAGAGAGAGGATACTGCTATGTCCATCTAGACAGGAAGGTAGCTATGTTAGTTGAGCTCCTTCTCATTTAATCTTCACCATGGTTCTGATAAGCAGTACCATTATGATCCCCATTTTCCAGATGAGGAAACTGAGGCTTGGAGAGGTGAAGCCCAATTGCCCACAGCTTAAGATCAGCAAATGATGGGCCCAGGATTGGATGGCCCTAACAATACAAGGTAGAACTGTAACAGAGAAGAACAAACCTGACTCCACATTGGCTCTGTCGCCTGGGCTTAGCCATGCAGGCTCTGCACCTTTGTCTCATCCAACAGGAAAAGAATGATGCTTACAGCCTGAAATATACATAATAACCCTTTCTCAAGGCTCTGCCTCCCAAGCTTGACCATTAAAGGCGTAACACTTTTCATTCATATAGAGATAAAAATTTGCAGAACAGAAAATAACATTTGTCTTGTGGAAGGTTTACAGGAACATCTGACCAGTCCCACGTGGTCAGCTGCAGGAACAAAGGATTATCACATCCCCACCGAGGTCTGGCTGGTACCAAGAGGTCTGCAACAACCAGCCACACCCCGCTTCCCTTTTAGTATAAAAGAAGCCTGAATTCTAATCACTCAGGTAAGATGATTCTTTGGGACACGGGTCCCCCATCTTCTCGGCCTGCTGGCTTTCTGAATAAACTTGCTATTCCTTGCCCAACACCTCGTCCCCTGTCGTGCAGGGGAGCAGTACAAGCTTGGACTCGGTAACAGAACTGGCCCTTTTCCCCCAGCTCCCCTTTTCAACATGAACCAAACTTGAGTTTGAAGGATGAGCCTCTGATAGTGGGACTTCTGGCCTCATCAATGGGCGGCAGAGAAGACTCAAAGTCAGCCATATGCTGAGGCTGGCTCGTACCGGCTGGCGAGAGCCAGTAATGCAACATCTGGGAGGCATTCAACAACCAATCATGGAATTAACCAATTCCACATTCAGTGATAAGTCAGTAGCCTGAAATGGGTCACAGTGGGAATATTTACACCAAGGCAAATGCTGTAAACCGGAGCTTCCCTTCCCTCGCCCACTGCTGCTGAGAATCGGCTGTAGAACCTTTACCAGCATACCTCTGACCAGGACCCCATGGAGCATGACCAAACCTGCCCGTCTTGCTGTCACCCACCACCTTCCCTTTTACACCTTTCACATCAACCCCATGGCTGCCCTCCTCCCCAGCCAAGAGGCCTTGAGGACCGGGTCACGTGTAGGTCCCCTCACAGCTGACCACAGCACCCCCATGCTGAGTGTGCTGCCCACAGTCGGCTGAGACCAGTGAATAAACAAGATCAAACGTGACCCTAAGAGGCCACACCGGCTTTCGTAATATAAAACAAAGAATAACATTTGAGATCACTTTCAGTGGATGATAATTTTGCTGGCTTCCTTGGAAAAAGATTTATATCCTTTAAAATGCAACCTCAATCCTCCCCTCCCAGGAGGCTACCTGGGCCACTGGCCTGGTGAACCCCCTGCCCCAGCCCCCCAAGCACTCACAGAAGTTCACTCCTCAGCCTCAAATCCACCTCCCAGAAACAGAGTCACCTTTTGAGGATCACTTGCCTCCTCTGCTAGAGACTGGAGATTCCCAGGCGCTGGAGCTCCCCGGCACAGGGCTGACATCTGAGAGGCATTCAACAAATGACCATGCAATTAATCAGCACAGTCACCCTCTCCCTCCCTTTTTCTCTCGCCTCCTTTTTCCCTGGCCTGATTTTCTCCCTCCCACACTGGTGCCCGGCACACAGATGAGCCAAGACCCTCCTTCCGTGAGTTATTTCCTCAGCTTGGGCAAGCTCTGCCTCAGCAGTCTTGGGAGCCTGTGACCATGGAGCGTGACCGGCCCAGAGCCCCCACTGTTTCCACTTGAGCCAAGTTCAAGGCCGCTTCCAGCTGGCGCAAGCCTCCCTGTGGCCACACCCTGCTCCCTCCCTCAGAAGGCTCCTCTGACTGCTTTGGGAGGACTAGGGTGGAGATAGAGTCCCAAGGCCTGGACTCCAACCTGGCTCAGCTGGTGATGGGCCCCCCTCTCTGCCTATAACTCTAGCATTCCCATCCCATCCCGGCCCAGCTGTGGCTGGAAAAGTTGAGGCAGGAGTTGTGAAGTGACTGACACTCCGACCACAGTGTCGGGCTGTGGAAAGTGCTCTGCTGGGGCACAGGTGGGGGACCTGGGAACAGCATTGGGATCTCTCTTTTCTTCCTCCTGGGTTTGGGAAAACACAAGATATTAAACTCTACTGTATGTATAACAATAACAACAATACCCACCACTTACATAGCACTTCCTATGGGCCAGGCTCCGTTCTCAGAACTTTACATGCATTAATTCATTTCATCCTTGCGATAACACTCTGAGGCGGATAGTTACTATCTCTATGTTACCTGTGAGGAAACTGAGTCACAGAGGGGCTAGGGAACATGCCCAAGGGCACACAGCTAGTAAGTAGCAGAGCTGGGATTTGAACCCAGGCCCAGAGTCTGGGCTAGCTCATTAAAAGACAGGGGTGAAGGTTGGGGACTAGAGACGGAGAGTGACAGGAGACCAGGCTGCCATCGCTCAGGATGCTTGAATGGAAGGCTGGTTGTGGGACTGATGGTACGTGAATAGAAAACAGGAAAAGGAACTGGGAGCCACACAAGGACAGGAGGAAAGAGGTCCAGGGCCATGGGAACGGCATGCAGGGAGAGAATTCAGGAATGACCAACTCAGGGGGCACAGGTTGGGTCTCTGCTCCACTGCTCAGTTTGGGATGCTCTTGGGCTTAAACCTTCGTGCAGTCCCCAAGACAAAGGCAGGGCTTCCATCCTAAACCCTTGAATTCCACGAGGCTGTTTCATAAAATAAATAATACTACAGCAAAGGATTTCGTGGGATTAAACGTGGTGCAGTTATTATAATGGCTAACACCATGCAGCCCTGACAGTGTGCTGGGTGCAGGGACAAGGAGCTTCACATATGTTATTTAATCCACATATTTACCTTATAGAAATTAAACACTATCATTAGTCCCATTTTGTAGCTGAGAACACTGAGGCACAGAGATTAGGGAACTGGCCCAAGAGCAAGTGAGTAGTAGACCAGGAACTAAAACCCAGAGTCCATGCCCTTTTTTCCACCGTGCAGCATGGCTTAGTTCCCTGACCAGGAGTTAAAACCATGCCCTCAGCAGTGAAAGCGCAGAGTCTTAACCACTGGACGGCCAGAGAATTCCCCAGAGTCCATGCTCTTAAACACTCAATTACATTGCCTCTCAAAGAAAATAACAAGTGAGTTGTGGTCCCTCCCCCTGCCGCTCCCCCACTTGCCCGCCAAGCTTTATATGTGTTAAGGTACTTACTGCTCTCACAACGACCTTTTGAGACAAGCACTACTGTTATTCCCATTTTACAAGTGAGGAACTGAGGCTCAGAGAGGGGCAGTAACATGCCCAAGGACACACAGCAAGTGTACTGCAGGATTAGAAATCAAGTCCCAGCAGTCGGCTCTAGATCTGGAGCCTTGAACCACACACTGCGAGCTGCTGTGAGCCCTCGCAGACTCACAGGACCGACAGCTGCCCCCTGCACGGTCCCCCTTGGGAAGCATGGCATTTGGATTCATTGTGATGTATAAAACACAATGAAAACAACACAAACCAGTCCTGACACTTACATGAGGCTCTTTGATACCCTGGTCCTTGCAAGTCTTCCTGGCTTCTCTGTGAGGAGGGGAGCAGGTGTCCCCTCCCCGGTTTCACAGGAAGCCCAGGGCCTCACCACAAACCAGGCAGAGCTGACCCTACAGCGCTGATTACTGAGCCCTAGACCACTGCACACACTCTCCCTCTTTAACATGTATTTTTAACATGTATTTTTCCTGATTACAAAAGTAATATATGCTCAATGTAAAATGTGAAAATACAAGAAGAAAAATAGAAAAGAGGCTAAAAATCTCCCCACAATCCTACCTCCCTCCAAAATAACCCTTGGGAACATATTGGTGTATCTTGCCTTTTTCATGCCCAGAGCCCCCATCTCCTGCACTAACCTTCCCTAGGTTTGTGGAGTCACAGAGCCTGGCTGGAAGAGAGTGGCCTTGTCCGGTCCCCACCAGGCAGGGGGCCCCTTGCAGCCTCCTGATAGACATGCTGCCTCCTACTCCTTGGGATCCGTGAGGCCCACCCACTCCCCACTCCCTGGGACCCCACATTACTCCATGTTTCCTGGCTCTTACCAGGAAACAGAGATGCTTGTGACATTGATGAAATCATAAGAGCAACCCCTCCTCCCAAAGTTTGTTGCAATTAATAAAAACTAAGCAATTTTAGAGCCCGACTCTTCAAGGAGCTGCTGCTGAAGATTTTCACATCTTTCCTGAATTATTTTTGCCTTTTTTGGGGCCTCTCTTGTTGTTGCCCGAAATTTCGCTACTCGAGCTCCTCGCACTTGCATTTCAGCATTATGCTGGGGTTAAAATGAAACACCCACTCCACCGCCACCACCCCCAGGGAGGGTGGTACACTCAGCATGGTGCAGCATGGAAGAATAGACTATAGACTGGTCCAGTTCTTAATGGCTGAGTAACCCTGGGCAAATTACTTAACCTCTCTGAGCCTTAGTTTTCTCACCTATAAAATGCTTCCTGGTGGCATTTTTATAATAATTAAATAAGTGCCTAGCACACATTGGTTCCCCTCCAGACCCTAAAATGACACTTGGCTCAAGCTGGGATGAATAAGAGGGGATCCTGGGACTGTTTGGGGCAGATGGAGGGGCTGAGAACTTGGCAGGAGTTGGGGGTAAAAAGAGAGGATGGGGGGTGCATAAGGAGAGAGTGTGGTTGTGTGCTGGGAACCTCAGCCCTGGGAGGGGGACCCTTAAAGGCCATCTCATCTGTCCCCATCACAGTACAGCCCAGAGAGGAAAGGGAATGCCTGAGGTCACCCAGCCATGTCGGTACCAACTCTCAGGGATTTCCAGAATCCACGAAGCAGATTCTCAGAGCCAGAATCAAGGGGGCAAGGGGCCAGCAGACCACCTTACTCCCCAGCTGCTGGGGCAACTGCTCCAACAGCTGCCCTAGAGACAAAGCTCCACACTCGCCCCGCTTAGCACCTGCCTCTCCCCACACTGTCCACACTCTCCGGGCCACTAGATCCAGTCTCAACCTGTGGCCCCTGTGTAGGGCCCACCCCATTTCGAGAGTTTCAGAAACCTACCAGAGCCAGCCCCACTTGCCGAGGGATGTCCACCTCACACCCAGGAGGAGAGCAGTAGCGTCTGGTCCTTCTTCCTCAGGGAAGTGCAGAGGGAGTGATTCTTCATAAGCTCTTCCCCTCCCTGGACAGCTTCCTGCACACATCCTGCCTTCCGGCTGGAACAAAGTACCTCTTTGCGCCTGCCCCAGACCCACCTCGGCTGCACAGCCACAAGCTGTTTCCCTCACTGAAAATGAGTCAAGCTCAAATGACTGTCCCCATGGAAGAACATCTCCCCCAAAGATAGTCTAATTACTTTGGAAAACATGTGTCTGCAACCACACTTCTCTGGAACGATTCCCCTGCAGCTGGGCCAAGGACAAGAACTGCCTCAGTCCAGACTTCCAGGCTTTCGCTTACCCTGTCCCCTATCTAGGTGGCCTTCCCAGCCTCCAGCTTCATTGGTCCTGGATACCTCCCCAGCAGGATTCTACCCACTCCCTCATTCACCCCCAACTCTCCTTCTCTGACCATAACTCCCTCCAAGCAGTGCTGTGTCTGTTCCACCCACAGTGTCAGCGATATTCTCATCTCCTAGACTTTCTAGACCATCTTCCCTCTTTCCCCTTCCCTACTCCCCCTGCCACTCCCATCATGGCATGAATCTCCACATAGCTAGCTGTCTGTTCACTTGTCTGCTCCCCTACTGGGTCACGAGCTCCCAGGGCAAGGACCATATCTGGCCCACCAGCCTGAGTCCAGGGCCAGGCAAGAGCAGACTGAATGAACGAATATGGGTGTGCGACACACTGCCTGTCATATGCTTGGCAGTATGAGGGTACCTCTCCGCCAGGATGGCACCTGTGGTCCAGGGTCAATGTCTCAGCCACCTTCACCTCCAGCCCCACTGCCAGCCCGACACACAGTAGTTGCTTGGTGAATGCTCGTTGCCCCTACCTGAATTGAGCAGTAATAGAATAACGTCAGGTGGTTACAGGCACTGGCAATGGGGTCACACAGAGCTGGGCTTGAATCTGGCTATGTACCTGCTGTGTGACCTAGAGGTGGTGGCTTCACCTCTCTGAGCTGTGGTTTTCAGATCTTTTGGGGGTGTGGGGATGATGCCTCCCTCAGACAGGCCTGAGAACTGAATGTCCCCAGAGAGGTGGACAAAGGCAGACATTTGCCTTTCTCTGGCATCGACAGGCCACAGGAGGCCAAGCCTGTGATGGGTTCTCACTCCCACAGAGGGAAGCAGGGGACCTTCCTAGTGGGTGGGTCTCCAGGCCAAATGCTAGTTACCAATAGGGAGAATAAGGCCATAGAGTCCTGCTTCCACCTTGGGGAACAACTAAGTTCTAGAACCTGGGCTCCTTCCTCACCCCCCTTTTTTTTTTTTTTTTCAAGTTTAAAAATTCTTTATTTGAACTTTAGACAAGGAACAAGTATTGCATTATAAAGACTTGCTTAAAAGCATGACATAGTCTGTTGTCATTGTTTCTTTATGTGTTGTAAACCAACATAAGTATTAAGGGAGAGAATGGTACATCTTTCCTCTGCAACTTTAACCCATTCTTAACTGAGCATGGATACAACCCTCAGAAAGAAAACCCTGGTGAAATGGCATCTCTAACACTCTCTCCTCAGGTTCTAATGGCTCCAGGGGAGAAGCACTGTTGGTCTTAGCCTAACCATATTGGCAACATGACAACAAGAAACTAGTATCTCTAAGGCCAGTAGTGCACAGCAGTTTCCATCTAAAGTTCTATTTCTTTTCCCACCATCTTTTATGAAAATGACTGACCTAGAAATTAGGGCTGAGTGTGAGTTAAAATGGTCCAATATACATTTACTGTGAGAGTCAACCTGCTAATCTCTATCTGGGATGGTCCTATTGGGGGATATGCCAAACTTCCTGGTTAGCTTATTAACTAATGGTCACTGACACCACTGGGGGCAAGCAGCAAGACAGTGTGCTGTTTGTTGACCTTGGCAAATGATAAACTATGATTTATTTACTCCTTGGTTCCCCAACTTAATATAATTTAAAGTCTTTTAATGTGCTAAAAGTCTCTAAGGCAGCCAACTAATATGCTGAATATGGTGTCCACTACTTCACAGTGACTAGCCATGACATGATTCGTACGTAGGATCAAGTTTCCTGATCAAGATACCTTTGTCATCCTTCTTTTTATAAATTCTGACAGATATCAACATAGATATTAACACACAGATATTAGAATAAACTGCTAAAAGTGCTAGTCTTATCCAAAATAAACTTTGTTTTAAGCTTAGTCTTTAAAAATATAAGTTAACAGGATACATTCTGATTTCTTTTTTCAGGTAAGAGAAAACTTTTTTTTTTTTTTTAATGTGCATAGTTCCATCTGGACTCCAGCAACATTTTTGGGGGTAGTCCAATATTCTGTTTCCTAGAAAATTACAAATCAACCACAACCCCTAGGGAAACAGGAAATGCTCCATCCCAAATATTGTCAGGGGTAAGAATAAAAATGTCTTACATTTCATTTTCTTTCTTTAAGCTTTATTCTTATTTTTAAGGTAAAAGTTATAATTAGTATTCCTATTAGCAGCAAAGATCCTAATTTCTGTAAATTAAAATGACTCAGGACTGACAGAAATCACATTTTCGCAAAGAATGAGGGATCCATAGGGGGTAATAAATGTCTATCAATTTGGTCATTAAGCAATCTTATTTGAGACTCACCCCCTTTTTAAAATTTAATTTAAAAATAATTTTTAGACTTGGCAAAAATTGTGCACAGAATTCCTGTTAACATCTTACAGAACCACAATACAATGATCTGAACCATGACACAATACTATTAACTAATCTGCAGACCTTATTCGAATGTCACCAATTGTTCCACTAATGTCCCTTCTCTGGTCCAGGATCTGAAGCAGAACCTCACCCTGCATTTTGTTGTTGTGTATCCTTGGTCTCTCCATTCTGGGACAGTTCCTCAGTCTTGCTTTATCTTTCATGACCTGAAAGTTCTGAAGAGAACTGTAGAATGTCCCTAAATTTTGGTCTGATGCTTCTTCATGATTAGATTGAGGCTATGCATTTTGGGCAGGAACACCAGAGAAGTGACGTGTCCCTCTCAGCGCATGATTACCAGATGCACCTGATTTTTTTTTTTTTTTTTTTAAGATATGTGAGGTACATCCTTAACTTTTTTTTTTTTAATTTAATTTATTTTTTATTTATTTATGGCTGTGTTGGGTCTTCGTTTCTGTGCGAGGGCTTTCTCTAGTTGCGGCAAGTGGGGGCCACTCTTCATCGTGGTGCGCGGGCCTCTCACTATCGCGGCCTCTCCCGTTGCGGAGCACAGGCTCCAGACGCGCAGGCTCAGTAATTGTGGCTCATGGGCCTAGCCGCTCCACGGCATGTGGGATCCTCCCAGACCAGGGCTCGAACCCGTGTCCCCTGCACCGGCAGGCAGACTCCCAACCACTGTGCCACCAGGGAAGCCCCGATGCACCTGATTTTAATATGGCTCATTACTGGCAATGTTAACTTTGATCACTTGGTAAGGTAGTGTCTGCCAGGTTTTTCCACCATGAAATTACTATTTATTCCTTTGTAATAAGCATCTCGTGGGGAGGTACTTTGAAACTATGCAAATATCCTGCTTCTTATCATACTTTTACCACTAATTTTAGCATCTACCAATGATGCTTTCTGACAACGATTATTACTGTGGTGTTTGCCAAATGGTCACTTTCTATTTCCATCATTCTTTCTATATTTTTAATTGGAATTTTACTGTAAGAAAGTTAGCCTTTCTTCCTATTTATTTATTTATATCAGTATAGACTCATGAGTATTAATTTTATTTCATTATTATCATTATTTCTTTTGCTGTTCAAACTGTCTCATCCTCTTTTGAAATATCTCAAACCATCTGCTTCCTGCTGACTTGATTTCCCAGCCACAGCACATCAAACACTCCCTGATGGGCAGGGCAGGTCACGGGGGCAGCTCAGAGTCTTTGCATGAGTGGTCAGGTTTCCCTGGAACCCACTGAGGCATCTTTCCAGCAAGAGCTGGGCCTTTTCCTGGAACAGGCAGGTTCCAGTCAGGGGAAGTCAGTCATGGCTCCAATGCCAGGGAGTTCCAGGAAGGGCTGGCCAGGTAGGCCCAGGTCCTTCCACTCCTCCCCAGTCTGTCATCCTGCTCTCCACCCCAATCCTGACCCGGCCCATAGCTGCACCGGCCAACCTCATGTCCTGAGATTTTCGTTCTCGACTCCCCCTTCTCTGCTCTGCTGCAGTGACAGTTGCTGAGAAGCCCAGGTGGCAGACAGTTGGGCAACACCTACTCAAATTCATACAGAGGAACTGCTCTCCACCTAAGAGAGAGCTACCAGCTGTCTTCCACTGGCTGCAAAGGCAGCCGAAACAGTGACTGCAGTGCACTGCAGCAAGAGAAACTAGTCAGGGGGCAGCGGGACTTTCCCATGTGGGCTGCAGGGAGAGGGCTCTGAACTCATCTTCTCTGCTCTCTTTAAGATGTGCAAAGATTATCTTCCCTGGGAAGGGAGTAGACCCAGCCTCTGAAGCCACTCAGCCAGGATACACAGGCCTCTCCCACAGCACACAATGCCCTTAAACTATAGGGTAGTGACCTTAAAATCTTTACTATTCTGGCATACTCCTAACTCACAGGACACATTTACTAATTACAGTGAAAAGGGGCATCATGTTTTCAAAACACCTGCTTCTCTCTTCAGCCAAGGACTGACTGTGAATCTGTCAAGCTTTTGCCTGCAGTCTGTCCTCCACGAGCCAGCTCCAGGCCTGTCTCCCCCCAGAAGCCTCCCCAAGTCTCTCCGGGCCTCCCTGATGCCCTGCTGAGCTTCCCGAGTCTGTAAGGGAATTATTATTCAGGGGCAAATCTGTCTTTCCATCATTCTGCAAATTCTCCAAGGTCAAGGGCCTTGTTCCTCTGCACGCAGAGTATCCAGTGCTACCCACACAGAACAGGAGCTAGAGAGGCGGCCAGTTGATTTGCTGATGGAGCCCAGCCAGCACTTGACAAAGTGGCTTTTAGATGAAAGAGCCCCGGTTTGGCCCTGCCTCAGCCTCTGTCTCACTTGCTGTCTCTTTCTCTCTATTTCTCTGTATTCCTTGGGCAAAGTTCACCCCATTCTGGGCTGAGCCCACAAGAGGGTCAGTCTGGTCCATCTCCAGGGTCTTAAAGTTGGAATTCCTAAATCACAAACTTGCCCCACAGTTTAGAAGTTCTGTTAGCGCCTGTGTCTAGTCACTTTGATTAGACGTTGTGTCAAAATCTCAGACCAGTTTCTTCCTATTATTCTCCATTGACGGCACAGCAGGAAGGAAATGTTCATCTCACCTCTTCCATTACCTCTTTCTGCGCCGCCCCCGCCAGCTGGCCCCCTCCAGCCGGCCCCCTCCAGCCACCCCAGACATGTGTTGTCTCCCCTTTTGTACATCTGCCCAGGGTCTTGAGCTCAGGGCCTTGGGAGGGGGCTGCTTTCAGCTAAGGTGGGAGGGGATATGTAATCTTTTCGCCACTTACCAGTCCCTTGCTGTGGTAAAAACGTATCTGTTTGAAATCAACATATTTATTCATTTATCAAAATACCTTCAACCATATATTACATGAGCTAATGTAGTGGTTCTCCAGATGCCTTCTCTGTGGGTTAGGCCAAGCTGAGGTTATCACACCCATTTTGTAGATAGCGTTGCCAAGGGTCAGAGAGGGAATGTCACTTGCCCAGAAACCCACAGTTGATAGGAGCCCCTGGACTTTCTGATTCCCATGCCAGTGCTCTCTTGCCCATAATGTATGTGAATATTCTGTTTAATTCTTTGCTCCTTCCTTCTCCCTTCCCTCCAACTCAGATCTAGTTAGCTGTTCTAGGACAGAAATTATTTCTTACTCATCTGAGAATCCCTCACAGAAAAGCCCAGCCAGGGCTTGACATGCAGCAGACGTGCAATACAAGTGTACTGGGTGAACGTATGCTTCAACATTGAAAACTCCGCAGAATTACTTACTTTTACCTAAGACTGCTCCCAGTGCTGCTTGGACACAAAGACTCTACTCCCTGGGGCTTCTCTGGAGAGCGGTTGTAGAGGGTTGGACCCGATGATGTCCATACTCCATCAGCTGGCACACTCTGTTGTTGGCTCTGGGACTTTGCCCATGAGGACATGACTGAAGCCAGGATGCCTGGCCAGCCCGAGGTCAGGGACGGCAAACAGCAGCAGCTTGCACGTACCCTCGGGTTCCAAGCAAAGACGACATCGTGTAGGGCTTGGAAACCGGTGCTCATAACAGAGCCTGGAAGTAGGTGGGAGGCATGGACGAGCTGAGCCGCCAGCTTTCTGTGGCCAATTTCGTTTCTGTGGAATTATTTTCTTTTAAACACTTTTAAGGTCTTGGAAACTGAGGAAGCTGACTGTTAAATCAACAGTTGAGAACTGAAAGGCTTGCCGACCATGCCTTCACCTTTTTACCCCATCTGCCCATCCAGGAGGCCCTCCCCACATGTACGTCCCAGGCCCAGGCAGCCTGACTCCTGCACTCCCACTCTCAGCCCCCAGCCAGTTGGCTGATTGCACCTTCCTTCCAAATCCAGATGTTTTCTCCTCACCACATATGTTTTATAGTTTTATTAAGTTTTTTTATTATGGCAATTTTCAAACATACACTTCGAGAAAGTGCCAGAATAGTATAAAATAATTCCCATGTATCCATCACCCAGCTTCAACGATTATCAACTAGTGCTCAATCTTTCTACTTGCACTCCCTCCCACTTACCCCTTCCTGTGTTATTTTGAAGCAGATACCAGACATCATATCATGTAAGCTGTAAATATTTGAGTATGTGTCCTTAAAAGATAAGGACTTTGACCACTGTCACACCTTAAAAAGTTAACACTAATTCCTTAATATCAAATATCCAGTCACTGGTCTCATAAATTTTTCCCTTCACCGCTTGTTTCTTCGATTCAGGATCCAAATAAGGTCCACGCACCGTTAGTGGTTGATATACATTTTAAGTATTTTTAGATCTGTAGGTTCCCTCTCCACCTCTATCATCTTGCTTCTCCTTGCAACTTGGTTGTTCATCCTGTACGTAAAGTTCCCAGAGTCTGGGTTGTGCTGTTGCATCCTCATGGTGCTCTTTAACACGTTTCTCTGCTCTCTGTATTTCCTGTGAATTGGAAGTGGGAGGTTTGATCAGATTCAGGTTTTCAACTTCACAGGTAGTTCTGTTCTTCCCTCAGGAGGCACGTACTGTGTGGTCCGCTGCCCTTCTTGCGAGGTGAGTGGCACTGGTGCTCAGTGCCCAGCCCCATTCATTCTTTAGCACTTGTATAACGGTGCTGGCGCACCTTTGACGACTTACAGTCTCCTCCTGCACTCCTGCGCACCCCTGACCTTGCTCAAGCGTCTTCCTCCTGAATGGCTTCTTAGCTCCTGGCATTCCTTGGCACTTGGCCACCAGACTCCTGTCAAGGACACACAGTACCACACAGAGCTGGGCATAATAAGCAGGGGACAGCACAAATTCCACCTGAAACATCCCAGGTAGGGGGATGTTCTTGGGGGATGGGAGGCCGAGCTATCATCACAATGTGAACCCTGACTCCTCCAACTAAAAAAAGAAAATTCTCAGAGGGCAGACAGCAGAAGCAAGAAGAACGACAATCCTGTAGCCTGTGGAACAAAAACCACATTCACAGAAAGACAGACAAGATGAAAAGGCAGAGGGCTATGTACCAGATGAAGGAACAAGATAAAACCCCAGAAAAACAACTAAATGAAGTGGAGACAGGCAACCTTCCAGAAAAAGAATTCAGAATAATGATAGTGAAGATGATCCAGGACTTTGGAAAAAGAATGGAGGCAAAGATTGAGAAGATGCAAGAAAGGTTTAACAAAGATCTAGAAGAATTAAAGAACAAACAAACAGGGGCTTCCCTGCTGGCGCAGTGGTTGAGAATCTGCCTGCCAATGCAGGGGACACAGGTTCGAGCCCTGGTCTGCGAAGATCCCACATGCCGCGGAGCAACTAGGCCCGTGAGCCACAATTACTGAGCCTGCGCGTCTGGAGCCTGTGCTCCACAAGAAAAGAGGCCGCGATAGTGAGAGGCCCGCGCACCGCAATGAGGAGTGGCCCTCACTTGCCGCAACTAGAGAAAGCCCTTGCACAGAGGCGAAGACCCAACACAGCCATAAATAAATAAAAATTAATTTAAAAAAAAGAACAAACAAACAGAGATGTACAATAACTGAAATGAAAAATACACTAGAAGGAATCAACAGCAGAATAACTGAGGCAGAAGAACGGATAAGTGACCTGGAAGACAGAATGGTGGCATTCACTGCTGTGGAACAGAGTAAAGAAAAAAGAATGAAAAGAAATGAAGACAGCCTAAGAGACCTCTGGGACAACATTAAACGCAACAACATTTACATTATAGGGGTCCCAGAAGGAGAAGAGAGAGAGAAAGGACCAGAGAAAATATTTGAAGAGATTATAGTAGAAAACTTCCCTAACATGGGAAAGAAAATAGCCACCCAAGTCCAGGAAGTGCAGAGAGTCCCATACAGGATAAACCCAAGGAGAAACACACCGAGACACATAGTAATCAAAGTGGCAAAACTTAAAGACAAAGAAAAATTATTGAAAGCAGCAAGGGAAAAACGACAAATAACATACAAGGGAACTCGCATAAGGTTAACAGCTGATTTCTCAGCAGAAACTCTACAAGCCAGAAGGGAGTGGCATGATATACTTAAAGCGATGAAAGGGAAGAGCCAACAGCCAAGATTACTCTACCCGGCAAGGATCTCATTCAGATTCAATGGAGAAATCAAAAGCTTTACAGACAAGCAAAAGCTAAGAGAATTCAGCACCACCAAACCAGCTCTACAACAAATGCTTAAGGAACTTCTCAAAGTAGGAAACACAAGAGAAGAAAAGCACCTACAAAAACAAACCCAAAACAATTAAGAAAATGGTCATAGGAACATACATATTGATAATTACCTTAAACGTGAATGGATTAAATGCTCCAACCAAAAGACACAGGCTTGCTGAATGGGTACAAAAACACGACCCATATATATGCTGTCTACAGGAGACCCACTTCAGACTTAGAGACACATACAGACTGAAAGTGAGGGGATGGAAAAAGATATTCCATGCAAATGGAAATCAAAAGAAAGCTGGAGTAGCAACACTCATATCAGATAAAATAGACTTTAAAATAAAGAATGTTACAAGATACAAGGAAGGACGCTACATAATGATCAAGGGATCAATCCAAGAAGAAGATATAACAATTATAAATATATATGCACCCAACATAGGAACACCTCAATACATAAGGCAACTGCTAACAGCTATAAAAGAGGAAATCGACAGTAACACAATAATAGTGGGGGACTTTAACACCTCACTTTCACCAATGGACAGATCATCCAAAATGAAAATAAATAAGTAAACACAAGCTTTAAATGATACATTAAACAAGATGGACTTAATTGATATTTATAGGACATTCCATCCAAAAACAGCAGATTACACTTTCTACAATGAGGTATCACCTCACACCAGTTAGAATGGGCATCATCAGAAAATCTACAAACAACAAATGCTAGAACGGGTGTGGAGAAAAGGGAACCCTCTTGCACTGTTGGTGGGAATGTAAACTGATACAGCCACTATAGAGAACAGTACGGACATTCCTTAAAAAACTAAAAATAGAATTACTATATGATCCAGCAATCCCACTACCGGGCATACACCCAGAGAAAACCACAATTCAAAACGACACATGCACCCCAATGTTCATTGCAGCACTATTTACAATAGCCACGTCATGGAAGCAACCTAAATGCCCATTGACAGACGAATGGATAAAGAAGATGTGGTACATATATACAACGGAATATTACTCAGCCATAAAAAGGAACGAAATTGGGTCATCTGTAGAGACGTGGATGGATCTAGAGGCTGTCATACAGAGTGAAGTAAGTCAGAAAGAGAAAAACGAATATCGTGTATTAATGCATATATGTGGAACCTAGAAAAGTGGTACAGATGAACTGGTTTGCAGGGCAGAAATTGAGACACAGATGTAGAGAACAAACGTATGGACACCAAGGGGGGAAAGCGGCAGGGGGTGGGGGTGGTGGTGTGATGAATTGGGCGATTGGGATTGACATGTATACACTGATGTGCATAAAATGGATGACTAACAAGAACCTGCTGTACAAAAAAAATTAAATTAAATTAAAAAGTTTTTTAAAAAGAGATTTAAAAAGCAGAGGAAAAAATAAATAAAAAATAAAATAAGAAAATTCTCAACAGGTGAGGTCAAGTGTAACTCAGAGTCAGCTGAGATCACACTGTCCTTTGAAACGGAATGAAATGGGCTTGCCTCCAGCAGGGAACTGCCCCTGCTAAAATTCCCAGGAGCTTATGTTGTCACGGTCACTTCGAGCTCTGAGTCTTTGTAACCTTGAACTCCCCAGCCCACTCACAGGTCACCTCCCACAGCTGTTCCCTGCCCCAGCAGATCCAGGAGTGGGACTCACCCTCGTCACTCGACTTTGTCTCCTCAAAATCATTCACATGACTCATTTGTGAGCATGACAGATATTCCTTAGGTTTGGGGCAATGGTTGGGTTTCAAGTTGCCATGTGCCTGGGCCACTCTTCATCCTCTGACTCCCCTCCCCACAGACACCCTCCCCTCATTAGTGAAGATCAGCCTCTGTAATGCCTCAGGTCTCACCCAACAGCACAGAAGACCTGGCAGAGGCTCTGAGATGCCACCCTACCCTGTCCCCATTCTCACCCAGTCCCTAGGGGTAGAAGGGAAAAGTGTGGTGATACATATTCCTCCCCCTTAGAACTTCATTTTTGTGACGACAGATTTCTGGGCAATGTGGCAAGGCCTTGGACTCCCTCTCAGAATAATATTTTTAAAAACACAAAACAAAATATGTTAAAAATGAATTATAGTCCAGAACTGGAAACAATCCTAATTGCCCTTCAGTGGGCAAATGGTTCAACTAACTGCGTATGTGTCTACCATGGAATACTTCTCAAGGACAGAAAGGAACAAACTATTATCTACACAATTTGGATACATCTCAAGGGAATTATACATAATGAAAACAAGGCAATCTCAAAAGGTTACACACTTCTACAAACTTCTGAAAATATGTAAACCTTAAAAGGGTAGAGACTTCATTATATAACATTCTTGAAATGACAAAATTGTAGAGATGGGGAACAGAATAGTGGATGCCAGGGCTTGGGAAGGGAGAGGGAGGCAAGAGTCTGCCTATGAAAGAACAGCATGAGGGGTCCTTGTGGTGATGGAGTTGTCTGGGGGCACACATATCTACACATGTGATAAACTGCATATAAAACTGGTGAAATCTGAATAAGGTATGTGGGTGGATATAGCAATGTCAATTTGCTGGTTGTGACAATGTACAATAATTTTGCAACAGGTTACACTGGGAGAAACTAGGTGAAAGGTATACAGGATCTTTCTGTATTATTTTTTGCAAATGCAAGTCTACAATTATGCTAAGATAATTTTTTTAAATGTAAAAAGTTATTCTGAAATGCAGTTCTTAAAGTATTTTAAAAACACATTTATGATATAGTAATATATGCATTTCATTATTGACACATTTAAAAAGATCTAGCGACAAATCTTACAACTACCATGACAGTGATGAATATAAATGATATTTTAAGATACCTGTGACAAGGTCCTGCTAATACTACTGTTTTGTTGCTTACATTCATAATCAAAGATGTTAATTTTGTCAGAGGTTAATGAAAATAAAAATGTAAATTTTCTTCCTATCCAAATTCAGGTTTCCCTGAGTCATATCATGGGCCCCCAAGTTAAGAACTTCTGCCTTGTTTAAAATGGCAACTTGCCTCCTCCGTTTTACAAGCTATAATGAACATAGAGGGCAAAGAGTAGTAGAGGGAGCGTCTCTGGAAGAGGCGGTGGTCACACTGCATTGGTCATGGCAGGGTGGGGCATTTTTGAAACGTTAATTGATGTTTCCCCCTATTGACTTTCCCTCCACTCAAATAGCCAGACCTTAGGAAAGATCTTTGAATTTTCCTTGTCCTTAGAGTACAGGAGTTTGAGGAAATTAAGGTTCTCTTTCTATCCTACGTCAAACTAAAATATTATTCCCCAGGCTGGGGAGATGATGAGAGGCCTGGGGGAAGCACGTCAATCTAGACGCTAGACTGACCCTGTGCTCTGCCTACCGGTCAGAGACCTGGGGTTTGTGCAACCCAGGGGAAGAGAGACATGGCACACGGTGAGTCCAAGGTGAGTACGGCCACAGGCAGCCCCATCCCATCCCCTAGCTTGGCACAGAAGCAACAAAATGGACTGCCAGGCCTGAAGGTGCTGGCGGACCATACTGAGTGTGGATGTATAGGGCTGGTGACCAACAAGGAGGCAAGAAATGACGTCTAAGTGGAGGCCCATATGGACAGATTCTACCGAGAACCATGTGGCACGGTGCTTGCCTGGGCCTTGGCACTGACTGAATCTCTCATACCTGATGCAATTCCGGGCAAAGGGTGACCCTCACACTGACTGATATTTATTTTCCATTATCCTGTGGATCGGAGTCTCAAAACAGAAAATAAGTTGTTCTAGAAAATATAATCCTATGTTCTTATATACTTGAGTTTGTGGTCAAGAGCTAGTGGCATAGCTCCTGCAGCAGGTGCTGTTGCTGGTGCTCCTATACTCTACCCTCACTTATACCTACTTAGTGTACACTGGCTGACTCCCTACTGGAAACGCCCACACTGCTTTGTCTGAGGGCTTGCTCTGTCTAACAAAGCCTGTTTCACCCCTGCCCACCAGTGTCACACGCCAGAAGTTCCAGGGAAGTAATGCCTCTCGTCGCCTCAAGAGCCCTCAACCAACGACTGGGCCAGAAGTTCCAGGGAACCAACACTTCCTGCTCCCTCGAGAGTCCTCAATCAATGGCTGTGGTGAGTTGTTACAAATATAGCCCACATCCCTTGCCCTTTGGGTGAAGTAACTCTCAGGTGTATGGTCTATACTGTTTTCTTGAACTTCTCCAATGGGATTACACTCCAGTTACCCACAGGTGTAACTGGGTTGATAACACATCCTTTAGGTGACCTTCCCTCCCCTGCCTCACTTCCCCACTATCCTGCCTGTGTCTCCGTCTCCCAAATAAACTACTACTTGAACCACATGACATTGCCAATGGCTGACCTTCTTTGCCTTATTTAAAAAAAAAAAAAGGCAACTTTATATAGTTCAAACCAAAATTTAGCTCAAATCTCTGTCTCTGGGTCTGCTAAGACATTTACCTATATACTCCATCCAAGAATTGTCCCCTTGAGTTGCCACCCAGTCACCTCTGTGGTGGATCAGTGGGAGGAAACTGCTGAACCAAATCCAGGAGAATGAACCCCTGAGATCTAGAGAGGACCAGTCTGCCTCCTCAGGTTCCACAGGACAGTGGGTCTCAGGAGAGGTGAGGCAAAACAACACAGAGGCTGCTTCAGGTTGGGGATATGCTCCACCCAGATATTACATATCACAGTGGGAAGTGTAGCCATAAAATGAGGACACCATGAGATAATAAAATGCTGTAATTGGAAATGTGATGAAGTGTTTGGAAGCAGAAGCCCTGGGTGTGGGCTGAAAATCTGCAAAAAGGAACATTTGTATGATCTCAGGAAGGTGACTGTGAAAAGCACCAGGGCCCTATTTGGCCTGATTCCAGGCCTGTCTCCTAGAGAACTCAGTCCCTTGGAGGTGGAGGGCTCTGGGCATATAAATGGTCTGGAGAACACTTTGGCTAAATCAGAACCCCGAACATAGGGACTTCCCTGGTGGCACAGTGGTTAAGAAACTAAGCCCGTGAGCCACAACTACTGAGCCTGAGAGCCACAACTACTGAAGCCTGCACACCTAGAGCCCGTGCTCCACAACAAGAGAAGCCACTGCAATGAGAAGCCCGCGCACCACAACGAAGAGTAGCCCCAACTAGAGAAAGCCCGCGCGTAGCAACGAAGACCCAATGCAGCCAAAAATTAATAAACAAACAAACAAACAAATAAATAAGAGCCCTGAACATAACATAGCACGTTAACCACCCAGCAAAATTAATCTGCCTCCATGGCTCAGAGGGTGTGGGGACCACCCCACTAGGCAACAGGGCAGGAGCAGAACTTGGACCAGAAGCCAGGCCTGTTTCCACCCGAGCAGATGCTTTTGCCTGTAACCCACAGGAGGAAAAGCATTTACCTAGCAGTCCACTGCACAAGTTACACAAAATAATAATTACCCTGACTACCCATAATGTGCTTTGATATTTTCAATTCTGTTGTTTCACATTTCTTAAATGCTGGACATGACACATTAACTGATTTCACAACTCACTTCTGGGCGGTGACCCACAGTTTGAAATACTGCCCTTGAATGTATCCAGAAATGAAAGGATGTGGACAGTAATGCTAGGCTTCTCCTAAATACTGTGTATTTACCATCAGCCTCCATGTCCCATTCAAGGCTGCAGGGAATGTTGGGCTGGGCCACAAGAGCCTCTAAAATTCTGTAAAGTGGACATAGAGAACAGACTTACGGTTGCCAAGAGGGAAGGGGGGGGTTGGATTGGGAGTTTGGGATTAGCAGATGCAAACTATTATAGATAAACGAGGACCTACTGTATAGCACAGGGAACTATATTCAATATCCTGTGATAAACCATAATGGAAAAGAATAAGAATTGTATATATATATATATATATACATACATATATATGTCTATATATATGTATGTATATACAACTGATCACTTTGCTGTACAGCAGAAACTAACACAACATTGTAAATCAACTATACTTCAATAAATTAAAAAAAAATTTTAAAAAAAATTCCGTAAAGTGAAGGTGGTTCCTATTTCCTAATCCAGTGATTCAAACCAGGCATTGCCACTACTTTCACATTCTTTGCCACATCCCATACCACCTGTACTAAGTATTATTGTGTGAATATTCTAAATCAACTCATCACTTTTTAAAACTTAAATACTCACACTAGCCTTGTCTTATGGAGTACTACTGGTGAAATCAAAAGTTTGAAGTTATTCCCTGATGCAAAGTAAAACAAAAACACAGTGATGAAAATAAAACATGGCTTCTGTGCTCCACGTTAAATCATAGAGCTAGTGGCCCTCCCTCTCCTGCTCTTTTCACAAGAAAATAATCCAGCCTCTGTATAGTTCAAGCTGTCCTTAACCCCTAGAAAGGCTTTGTCCTTCTGTCTGTCCACCTCTCCAATGATAATCAGCACTATTATCATGGCTAACGACATTTAAACTCATTTAATCTTCACACCAGCCCTATGAATTTCTCGGGTCACTCCATTTTACAGATGAGGAAGCAGGTATGGAGAGATCAGGCAGACTTGTCCATAGCTAGGAAGTGATGGAGCCAGGTTTTGAACACAGGTCGTCTGACAGCAGAGCCTATGTGCCTAACTACTATGTTGTACTGCCCCCCTCTGAAGGTGCCCATCCCTAATGTCAGCCCTAGTGTTGCCTCTTACAGGACAGCTTCCTGGACTACCCGTCCCATAATATTGTTCTTCCTCTATTCCCAAAGCACTCACTTCTTGCCTGTTTAATTCATTTGAAGGTTAATCATAAACTACTTGGAGACACTGCCTCTACCAGGCTGGGAGCCTTCAAAGGATGGCTACATGTTATTCTTCTGTGTATCTCTGCGTCCAACAGCCTGTCTGAGGCATTGGAGGCCTTCAGTGTCTCTTGGGTCCTGTGATCTCTCCTTGTTATTTAACAAACGCCCAGCACTCTCTGCAAGTCTCCAGCTCACAGGCTGGTTTCCAGTAAACCCTGGGAACAGTCAAAGGGTAGGGAAGATGAGTCAGAGGCAATAGAATCAAGGGGTCTTAACCTGGGTCCACAGATTCCCAATGGACCCACGCCTAGTATGCAGGAGGTCTCTGAACTTAAATGGGAACAAGATTACATCCTTATTTTCACTGGCCTCTGATGGAAATTCAGCATTTCCTTCAAATGGAATTCGACCTGTGACTTTGTCACCAGTAAAGTCACTGATAGTTTCATTTCATGTCACTATTATAGCAGACAATCTCAAAATATTTATACTCATCATTTCCTGGAAATTCTGGTCGTTTTCAGACTCACTGCTATACCTTGTATTTAAGACATCAGTAAAGAAACACATATATAGCATATACCATGCCACAGTAGGAAAAAATATCTTAGATCTGTATTTTAATAGGATTGGCATTTCTTGGCAATTTCAATAGGATCAGTAATCTTATGTGTTTTATTTTATACTTTTAAAAACATTATTTTGAGATGGGCCCATAGGCTTCACCAGCCAGCCAGTGGAAGCCACGGTACAAAAAAAAGGTTAAGAGCTGGGTTTGGAGCAAGACAGATCTGAGTTCAAACCTTAATTCTGCCATTTACAAACCAAGTTACCTGGGCCTCAGTTTCCTCATCTGTATAATGGGGATTACTACTTACCTTACTGAGTTAGCATCTAGCATCTGAATAAAGGTGATATCCAAACCCAGCCTAGACTGCCTCGTGAGGCAGACAAAGCCTGGGGATAGTGGAGCCCTCAGCTTCCCACCTCTCCTGTCAGAGAAGTCATTTGTCCCCCTCAGTGTGGCTGAGACCAGCTCCCTGTGGCAGGACAGAAAGGCTAACTTCACACCCTTCTTAGATACTCTATCCCATTTCTGAGCCCAGAATCTGCACCCCACTCCCCAAACTGGCTGACATTATGTGTCTCACAGGAGGGGCCAGTCACCCTCCTTTAAACACTGACATGCATTTCCACACTTTTCCACTGGGTGGAGCTAGTTCACACTCTTAATCTGTCAGCAGGACCAGGAGCAGAGCCAGAACATTTCGGAGTTGGGACCATCCCCCAACCCAGCCCCTGCTTCCTGATGCTCCCCCCACCCCCACCCCCAACCACCCTAATTGAGCCTGACGTGCAGAAAAGTGCCCCCTCTGTGCTCCTTTGCAGTAACCCACTACTCTTAGAATGGTGGTGACTATCCTGACTTTTAATATCATAGATTAGTTTTGCCTGTTTTTAAACTTTATTTAAACATAGTCATATTGAACACATTCTTTTGTGTTCGATTTCTTTTGCTCAACATTATGTTTGTGAGAGTACATGCCACTGTAGTTCATTTATTCTCATTGCCCTATAGGTTCCATTGGGTGAATATTCAATAATTTATTTGTCTGTTTATTGTTGAGTCGGCATTTGAATAGAGTCCAGTTTAGGGTTTGCTTTGTGGTTGCTCCCTGGAGGATGGTATCCATGCCTCCACCCATCCAAAATCGGTTTGGAGCTGGAGACTAATGATGCAATACACTCACAAGAGGATTTGAAAGATTAGCAACATAGCAAAGCTTTCTGAGGAGAGCAAGGCCCACATTCAAACCAGCCTGCTTGGCTTAAGCAGAAGGGGCAAGTGGCTCTAGTTTTTACAGTGGTTGGGGAGGAGACTCCCTCTCCCACTGGCTGAAGTTTGAGTGGTCTTAATATCCCACTCATGTCAAGGAAGCAAGTACCCGGGTTTTCTTATTGGCGTGTCCAGGAGTGGGGCAAAAAAAGGAAAAGGGGAGTGATGGGGCTTGCAGGCTATCATGATCAAACATCAAAAATAGAATCAGAGGGCTTCCCTGGTGGTGCAGTGGTTAAGAATCCACCTGCCAATGCAGGGGACACGAGTTCGAGCCCTGGTCTGGGAAGATTCCACATGCCATGGAGCAACTAAGCCCATGTGCCACAACTAACTGAGCCTGTGCTCTAGAGCCCGCGAGCCACAACTACTGAAGTCCATGAGCCACAACTACTGAAGCCCGCTCGCCTAGAGCCTGTGCTCTGCAACAAGCGAAGCCACCACAATGAGAAGCCCATGCACCGCAACAAAGAGTAGCCCCCGCTCGCCACAACTAGAGAAAGCCCGCGCACAGCAACGAAGACCCAACACAGACATAAATAAATAAATAAATAATAAAATAAAATAAGGTACTAAAAAAAATAGAATCAGATTCTTTATTACACCATTACTACAAGTAGTACTGCTATGAACATCCTTGTATAAGCCTTTTGGCAAATATTACTCATTTCTCATGGGTGTCTCTAGGAGTGCAGTTGCTGGGGAATATGTTTGTCTTGGGTAAATACTGCCAAATAGTTTTTCAAAGTGATTGTACCAAATTACATTCCATTCAACATGCCAGTTTGTCTATCCACTCTGCAGCTGAGGGACATTTGGTTTGTTCCCAGTTTTCTGTGATTACAAATAAAGCTGCTATAAACATTCATATGCAGGTTTTGGGGTGAATATAGGTTTTCATTTCTCCTGGGTAAAAACTAGGAAAGAAACAGCTAGGTTGTATGGTAAGTATATGTTTAGCTGTGTAAGAAACCAGGCAAATCGTTTTCCAAGGTGGCTGTACCATTTTGCATCTCCACCAGCAAAATATGCGAGTTCTAATTGCTCCACAATCCCCTAAGTACTTGGATTGGTCAGTCTTTACTTTTAGTCATTCTACTAAGTGTGAAGTAGTATTTCATTGTGGTATTTATTTGCATTTCCTTAAGAACTAACGACATTGAACATATATGGATGCCAACTTGCCATCCATATATCTTCTTTCGTGAAGTGTCTTTTCAAATCTTTTGTCCATTAAAAAAAAAAAAAGGCTGTTTTCTTACTACTGAGTATGGAGGGCTCTCTGTTTATCTTGGATATAAGTTCTTTATCAGGTATATGGTTTGCACATATTTTCTCCTAGTTTGTGACTTGTGTTTTCATTACTGTAACAGTGTCTTTTGAAGAGCAGTAGTTCTTAATTTTAGTGGAGTACAAACAATTTTTTTCTTCTATGGGTTGTGCTTTTCGTGTCTTATCTAAGAAATCTTTGCTTACCCTCAGGTCACAAAGATTTCCTCCTATGCTTTCTTCTAGAAATTTTATAATTTCAGGTTTTACATTTAGGCCTGTGATTAATGAACCTATATTACCAAAACTTCAGAAGGTATTATTTGAAAGGGGGTTCTGATATTGGACATATTGAAAGAGGTCAGAGTTTATGTCCAGTCAAACACTGAAGCTATATAAGGAGGGCCATAGTTTCTGTGCATAGAGTCAAAAGTTAAGGATTTCTGCTAATCCAGAGTTTATCTTTCAGAAGAAATGGCATGAAGTTCTAGGGATGATGGGGGCTGCTTTCCTCCCTGTATCCTCCCTTTGATAGATGTACCATCTACATACAGTACATATTTGGTAGCCTACAAATATGCCCTTTCATGCTATAAGTAATTTCACAGTCTTGACTTTCTTTCTCTGTTCCTCAGAGAACCATTTGTTTGGCCTTTCAAAAAGTTAAGAGTTGGGAGGGAGACTTGTTTAATGTAACAAGACAAGCAAACCCTAAGTAGCATAACAAATACATAGGGAGTTCATCTTGCAATCAGGGTAATTAATTTTTTTTTTCAAAGTTTGGCTGTGTTGGGTCTTCGTTGCTGCGCGTGGGCTTTCTCTAGTTGCGGCGAGCGGGGGCTACTCTTCGTTGCGGTGCGTGGGCTTCTCATTGTGGTGGCTTCTCATTGCAGGGCACAGGCTCTAGGGGCGTGGGCTTCAGTAGTTGCAGCACGCGGGCTCACTAGTTGCGGCACGCGGGCCCTACAGCACGCAGGCTTCAGTAGTTGTGGCATGCAGGCTCAGTAGTTGTGGCACACGGGCTTAGTTGCTCTGTGGCATGTGGGATCTTCCCAGACCAGGAATCCAACCCATGTCCCCTGCATTAGCAGGCGGATTCTTAACCACTGTGCCACCAGGAAAGTCCCAGGATAATTTGTAATGAATAACTTTTAACAATTGTCCACCAATGTCCAGGATCTACGTGAACCAATAGAAGGATTATTCCTCTTATGGAGTGAAGAACCTGGGATACTTCTTTAATTTTAGAGGTTATCTTTTTCTATCTACCTTGAGCCACAGTTAAAGTTCATGAGCTATTTTATTCTTCCTTTACAGAGGCAAAAGACAACTTGGTTTGTGAAGCCCCAATGGCATTAGTTGCATTAGGCCTTGTTCTAGAATTCCCACAGGTTTTACAATGGGCCTTGCAAGTTAAAAAACAAACAAACCAGTTCCAAGGATTAGCACTAGAAAAAGGACATGAAATCAAATGTTCCTATAGGTGAGTAGTTCTCTATATCACAAAGCAGCTAACCAGCAAACATGCTATGTCAGGGAGGATCCATGTCTTACTTAGGTAGCCTTTAGGTGAGGGAAATTTTTATAGCATTTAGCACACTGTGTCCCAAACGTGGAATAAGCAGCAATCAGAGAACTTTAGAGACAATGCTAAAGTCTGTTGTGCACCAACTGCCAGGTGGTCATGGGTCACCACTGAAAAAGACATTTGAAGGAGAAGCTATGATGGAAAGGGGCAGGGAAGAGGGACCCTCCTGATATGCAGCAGTAAACTATGGTGGTAAGCAAGGTGAGGACTTAAGAATCCTACAGTACTAGCCCGGCAGTCTTCTCTTTCACACACTGGACCTGAGGGTATTTATCTGGCATCTCCACACAGTCCCACACTTTGTGGTCTTCACTCAGTGCATCTTGAATGCCACAAAGTAACCCCCTTTTCTTTCTAGGCTAAAGCTTCCCAGGGCTTTGGTGGTCTCTATGAATTGTATCCAGATTTACCTTGTTTGCTATCAGTTTTGATGTAGTTGTGGCTGGTCACCCTTGCATCCTTGAGGATGGTCTACAGCCTCACAGAGCCATAGGGATGGCCAAGAGAACATCATAGGGCTCTTTCCATCTAGGTTCTTTATTGAAATTCCTTTTCATAGACCCTGTATCCTGCTAGAACATGCGTGCTATATGGATTCTAGGGTAGCCTGGGCTGCAAAGGAACCCAGGACATAACTGAGTACTTGACAAAAAGAATGCAAAAGACAAGTAAGAAAGCTCTCAGGGTTGGAGTGACACTACTGGAAAACCAGCTAGATAACAGTGTTGATATGGCTTGAGTCTCGAGATCTGGTAGATTGAAGAATTGCAGCGTCAGAATTCATCTTGATCTTGGAAGGGTTTCAGGCCATGTAAAGCTCCCTTGTTGCTGTTTTATTTAGTTTTCCTTAGTGCCATAATTTTGCTTCTAGCTCACCAGAGCTTTGGAAGTTGGAAGGGATGTGTGGTTTGTAATGTATACACGTTTGAAAAGTTGTCCCATAAAATGAGAACATTAGTCTGAGTTTAGATACAAGTCTATCTTTTCCCAGACAGGAATGCATTTTTCGAGTTCTTCTGACTGTGGTAACATCTGCCTTCCACTAGGGGTCGCCTCACACTACCCAGAGAATAAGCCTAACAACTCAGATCCAGTGGACAACTCCTAACAATTGGATCATCTTTTTTGGGTGACAGACGAAAGGCAGTACACATAAGAAAAAAACCAATAAATTGGAAAACCCAGGTCAAGCCTAGCATTTTTTATTCTACCATGCTCCTTCATTTGATAGGCAGGGAGGAGAAGGAGGGATCTGCGACCACAGGTTGCCCATCTTGGTGGAGTCTATAAATAGGTAGCACAGGATAGGAACCTGCTAGTGTGTGGGCAGCCTTTTCTGTATCAGGGCCCCATTTTGTAGAGGCTCTTCGGTGGTTCTTACATTGGAAAGTGACAAGGGGCTAGAGACCAGAACAGGGAGCTTATAAATGTATTCACACAATGGCCTGCTTCATCTCAAGCATTTCCCTTTATGGACTTCAACTGCTTTAAATAATAAACAAAGCTTTCCTGGGGAGAAATTCATACTTATAAATCCCATACACTAAACTTTAAGTGTTAGGAATCTAAAGGGCTCTTAAATGTCTCAATATTAAGAATAATTTAGTAAGATTTCACCTTAGAAAAATGTATATTGCTCAAACATTTCAAACCAGTTACAAAGCTGTCATTCTACCAGACCAAACCCACCCTTCCTGTGACAAATATATAAAGCATCAAATATGTAAAGCCACTTACTTACTTCACACACAAAAAATATTAATGCTAATGGGTCTCTTCTCTTAAATATTTCTATGCTTTATTCTGAAGCTTCCCAGGTTAAAAGATGTTTACCCACCTAAGGAAGGAAGTTACCATACCAGTGTCTGCTAGCAGACTGTTGGGCTGGGAGGCTGAGAATCTTATTGAGAACCCATGGGCAACACCAAACTCTATATATGATTATGTTAATGACTCCAAAATGTCAAAGTGGTAATAATTGGGTAAAATAATATAATATAATATAACATAACATAATATAAATATAATATACAATATCTTGGATTTTCTTTAAAATACTCTAGGAGAAAAAAGAAAACGTTGGGACTTCCCTGGTGGCGCAGTTGTTAAGAATCTGCCTGCCAATGCAGGGGACACAGGTTCGAGCCCTGGTCCGGGAAGATCTCACATGCCGCGAAGCAACTGAGTCCTTGCGCCACAACTACTGAGCCTGTGCTCTAGAGCCTGCGAGCCACAACTACTGAGCCTGCGCACCACAATGAAGAATAGCTCCCGTGTGCCGCAACTAGAGAAAGCCCGCGCACAGCAACGAAGACCCAATGCAGGCTAAAATTAATTAATAAATAAATAAAAGAAAAGTTAATACATAAATATATACCTAAATACATAAATAGGGCAGTGATCATCTAGTCCACTTCCCTGGGTTCAAGTTTTATGTTACGCATTTTTCTCCCTAAAAGTCCACAGCTCTTAGCCATGTTGATTTTTTGACTCAGTTTCAAAATCTTAAGATACATAAATGTATATATGTTAAGATATGTAAATACCTTTACATAAATATCTCTAGAGACCCTTGAACTTGAAGACCTGATGGAACTGTGCATTCATTCATATTCATAGGACTATGTAACTCTTGAGGATCTTTAAAATTAGATCCAATTGGATTTTGGATATTTTATATATATACATATATATATGTTTGGTTTTTTTTTTTGGCCGCGCCACGCGGCATACAGGATCTTAGTTCCCCAACCAGGGATTGAACCTGTGGCCCCTGTAGTGGGAGCGTGGAGTCCTAACCACTGGACTGCCAGGGAAGTCCTGGATTTTGGCTATTTCACATGGTTTTCTTCTGACTCAAGAGCAGAACGTATAGGTTCATGCTACTAATATTCCCTTTGAGTCAGAAAATGTCTCCTAACTGCTATTTTTAACAGTTTCTGTATTCTTCATGACACCAATAAACGAGTTAATAACATGATTGAGTAGCAAACTCAACAGTAATGCTCAACAGTGTTTCTACTTAAATTCTTGATTCTGTGATTGTACTTCCTTTTCTTTTATACCGAAAATCTTGATTCCTAAAATAATACACACAATCACTAGTATGTTCATTCTAATACAATAAAATGGTTTAAAAATACCATATTAATATGATCAATAAAGCTACAGAATGAAGTCTAAGATTTTTTATGCAGTTTCTTTTTTGAACTGTCTCTGAAAGTGTCACTCCCATTAAGTATGTGTGGGCAAACCATGTTCTAGAGGTGTGCTGTCCAATACAGTAGCCACTGGCCATATGTGGCTATTGGCTAGTACTTGAATGTCCAAATTGAGAAGTGGTGCAAGTATAAAGCACACACTAGATTTCAAAGACTTAGCACAATAAAAGAATGTAAATATCTCATTAATAATTTAATATTCATTATATCTTGACGATATTTTCAATATTTGGGCCTTGACTGGCAAGCAGGACTGCCCCACAACTGGAGTATTAGTAGGCAGAAGATAAAGAAACCACCCACTCATGCAGATGAAATTTGCCCTCCAGCACCCCCTACTGATAGACTTAACCCTGAGCCTGCTGACAGGAAGAAATGTTCTAATATCACAAGCAAAGCAATGAAGGGTGGATTTGGAATAAGGAGGCATTAAGTGACAACTGGGACACCTCTAAAGGTAGGAGGGCTTGATCTTTTGCTATCAGGGGCTTTTTACAGGTACATAAAAGACTTCCCAAAAAAGAATTTCACCAATAGCCTTAATGAGGTTTTGCCACTTCTGCTGGGTGGAAATTTCCTTGTTTTCTCACAGATCTCTGACTCAGTCTGGCAATAATGAGAGTTTGTTTGTTTTGCCTTAAACATTTCGGGAAATGATGGTCCCAGGATCAGTCTTGGAACTTCTGGGCCATCTCTGGTATAACCAATTCCAAATTACACAAAACAGGGACCAAAATGTTTTAAATTAACTGACTGGAGAGATGCTGGAGTTTCCTTCCTGACCCAGACAGAAGCATCCATAGAACATTTATCTAACCTAAGGGGAAAGAGAGTACACCTGATTTAGAGGGGTCTGAGAGGAGAGGGTTACAACAAAGGTCAAACAGATAGACCAACAGGTTTAATTTATGATGCTTGCCAGAAGCAACAAAACCTTTCTGAAAAGTAAACCAGCCCAGGGACAGACCTTAGGTACAGTATCACCAGGAGTGGAAGGTAAGGGAGGGGAACATAAAAGTAAGACATTCAGGGATCTCATGAGCTGGGCACCTGCTGCTTCATCCTACATCATACCTCTGTTCTTCTGCTGTGTTGCTCTACATCCCGCTGACTATGCCAAATCGTCAGGGGTGGCGGAGTCACAGACAAAATTTCAAAGCAAGATGTTGTCACTTGTAGGGACTACATTGCAGAAGAAAAGAAGGGAGAATAGGGTCATGGTAGATGGGCCTCTGCCCCAGACTCCTCCTGCCTCCCCTTATGTTCCCTGGGGCACTTTATAGTCGAGGGACACCACTTCAAGTTTCTGCCATGTCCTGTTCTGTATCCCTTTTGCCTCTCAGTTGACACAATGGAGAGACGACTCAAAGAGGAAAGCCACGTGGTGAAAGGACAAAGTGCAGGGGGCTGGTAGTCAAGAGGTCTTTCTAGTCCCAACTCTGAAATTGGTGTTTTGTAGGAATAAGGCCTCTCTGGGCTTCAGGGCCTTTATCTGTAAAGTTAGAGCTGTTCCAACTCCAGGGCCCTATCAGAAAAGTCAAAGGATGAAAGAGCTGACAGAGCTAGGATTTGGGGAAAAGGTGAAGAGAAAAAACAGCAGAGACAAAAGTCCTTGGCCTGATCTTCTGGTATTAGCATTGGGGAAGGTGACTCACTCTGGTCCACCCAGAATTGCCCATTATTCCTGGCCCACCACTCCCATTTTCTCCCCTGACCTCCTTGGGAAGAGAATTTCTGGTAAGTCATAGACAGACTGCCTTAGTCATCAACTCAATAGGTGCTATTGCCTAGAGCACAGTCACATGGATGACTTATGTGCACGTAGTAAGCTGATCTTGTTCAAAAGCTGTAAGACTCCTGACACACCTATGTGGACACGAAGACAGCAATTTTCCTGTGCCTTGCCTCTACCGAAGCCCAGGTTTACAGCCTCCTAGGTACTTTGCACTGGTCAAATAACATGTCTTATACATCGAGCCTCTGTGGCCCTCTCACCAACCCTCATCTCTTCTCTCGTTCTGTCCATCCAAAGCTTGCCCATTCTTCCACCCTGCTCAAGTCTGTTATCCCCCCAGACTGGCTCTGTCCCTTCTCTAATTCTCCAATATCAGGTGGCTTGATGTTCCCCTCCCCCAGGAGTGTTCTGCCCAGTAGTGTTCTGACTAGCTGTCAATAAATGGGACCATGAAGACTGTAACAAAGATATTACTCACTTGGTCAAATATTACACACAACTATGGGCCAGCCCTTATATCATCCTCCTGTTTTATTTAGTGTGCACCACCAAAATTGTAGGTACTTCATAATATAATTTTATTTTCTAATATAATTTTATTTTCAGAGGTTTCTAGAGAAAACAGTTTACATTCTGGCTTGAAAACCTTCCTAACTACACTGTATTCCTGACAAGAAGCCTCCAGAAATACCCTAATTAGCCCCTGAAATCATTGGTCTTTAATCCTAAATTAGACAGAATAAAATATCTAACTGGTCTGTGGGATGAATTCACCTCTCCAAATCTCATAGCCTCAAACCTTCCCAGAACATTCATATATAGGTGGGCTCTAAGAAAATAATAGGCCTCAGAAAATAATTGATTTTGGTTCCGCCAGAAGTGACCCTTCTCAGGATGAACTTGATCTGACTTTCCTTACCTGACATCAAAATGTAATGTAAGTATCCTGTGACCTATCCCACTGAGATTAAAGCTTCTGACTAGAGCTCTTTCCCTTCCTTATTGACTTTACACATATACTTTCAGGCTTATAGTTTCTTTTATGGGGAAGATTGAAGGGTGTTTGGTAGCTAAAAAGCAATTCAATTTCCCCTTGCCACCCAAAATTGGCAAACAACCATCAAGTCCTTAGTGGGCCTTCTCCCTGTGGGTGAGAGTGTCCAAGCAGAAGCTGGGTGATCAGCTGCCAGAGGATTCCACACTGATCGACAACTGGGAATCAGGAGTCCTGAGGGTTGTTCCAACCTCACAGCTCTGTAAGTCTCTTTCCCATGCACAGAGAGAGTCAGAGACAAAGCGGACAAGCCCAACTCCTAGAGCCCTTGTATTGGCACTTGGTCAGATCCTGTGTTAAAGGTTTCTCGTGCAGATGTACTGTCTTCTTAACTAAGCTGTAGGTTCCCCAGAGGCAGAGTGCCCTGCCTTTCTTTTCCTGTTCTACTCTCTACAGTATACAGACTAGGGTTCAATGTTTAAAAGGTATTCAATAACCCCCAAATTCTCTCATCTTTTTAATGGCATGCTTTAAAGTCACTAATGAATACTGCATATTCAGGGATATGGAGATACAGTTAAGACTTGGTCCTTGCACAAAAGAAACCCAGAACATCAGCGTGTAGAAAGACTGACTTGTAATAAAGGTTATATCACAGTTATGGGTGTTGGCATATCTATATATCATAGTTATGGGTGACAAGTTCAAATGAAGAAATTGTACATTTTTGCTGGTGAGATCGATGAAGAAAGACTTGACAGATGAAATCCTTTGGACCTTTTACCAGGTGAAAGTGAATGCCTAAAAACTTGGATAGAACACTCCACTCAATGACAGCAGGGTACACATTCTTCTCAAGTGCACATGGAGCATTCTTCAGGATAGACCGTATGTTAGGCCGTAAAACAAGTCTCAATAAATTTAAAAGAACTGAAATCATACAAAGTATGTTCTCTGACCACAATGGAATTAAATTAAATCAACAACAGGAGGAAATTTAGGGGATTCACAATTATGTGGAAATTAAACAACATATTCCTAAGTAACCAATGAGTCAAAGAAGAAATCACAAGGGAAACTATAAAATACTTTGAGATGAAAGAAACCAAAAACAAAATACAAAAAACTTATAGGATACAGTGAAAGCAATGCTTAGAAGGAAATGTATAGCTGTAAATGCCTATGTTAAAAAAGAAAAAAGACCTCAAACCAATGAATTAACCTTCCACCTTAAGACCCTAGAAAAAGTAGAGCAAACTAAACACAAAGCAAGCAGAAGGAAAGACAAAACAAATATTAGAGCAGAAATAAATGAAAGAGAGAACAAAAATACAACAGAGAAAAAAAATTTTAAGTTGTTCTTTGAAAAGATCAACAAAATTGACAAAATTGAAAAAAAAAAAGAAAGAAGGAAAAAAAGGGAGAAGACTCAAATCACTAAAATCAGGAATAAAAGAGGGATTATAAAAAAGGAATAAAAAGGATTGTAAGGGAATACTATGAACAATTGTACGCCAACAAATTAGATAATTTAGAAGAAATGGACAAATTTCTAGAAACATACAAACTACCAAAACCGTCTTAGAAGGAAACAAGAAATCTGAATAGGCCTATAATAAAGGGATTGAATTAGTAATCAAAAAACTTCCCATAAAGAAAAGCCCATGATCCGTTGGCTTCACTGGTGACTTCTACCAAACATTTAAAGAACTACCACCAATCCTTTCAAAATCTATCAAAAAACAGAAGAGGAAGGAACACTTCCCAACTCATTCTATGAACCATTATTACTCTGATACCAAAATCCAACAAAGACATTACAAGAAAAGAAAACTGCAGACCAATATCCCTTGTGGATATAGTCACACACACACACACACACACACACACACACACACACAAACAATTCAGCAAAATACCAGCAAACCAAATCTAACAACATATACTACACACCATGACAAATTGGAATTTTTTTCCACGAAAGCAAGGTTGGCCCAACATATTAAAATCAACCAATGTAATACACCATATTACTACAATAAAAGACATAAACCACATGATCATCTCAGTAGATGCAGAAAAAAGCATTTGACAATCTTCAACACCCTATGATATGATAAAAGCATGCAATAAACTGGATAGACACTTTTCCAAAGAAACATCAAATGGCCAATGAGCACATAAAAACATACTCAACATTATTAGCGTCAGGGAAATGAAAATCAAAACCACAATGATACCTCTTTACACCCACTGGGATAGCTATAATCAAAAAGATGAACAATAATATGTGTGGATGAGGATGCGGAGAAATTGAAACCCTCATTCATTGCTGCTGGGAATGTAAAATGGTACTGCTCCTCTGGAAAACAATTTGGTAGTTCCTTAAAAAGTTAAACATGGGGAAATTCCCTGGTGGTCCAGTGGTTAGAACTCTGCACTTTCACTGCCTAGAGCGTGGGTTCAATCCCTTGTCAGGGAACTAAGATCCCACAGCCAAGTGCCATGGCCAAAAAAAAAAAGTTAAACATAAAAGTTACCATATGATCCACCAAGGTATAGGTATACACCCAAGAAAATTGAAATTATATATATGTCCACAGAAAAAACATGTATATGACTGTTCCCAATAATTTTATTCATAATAGCCAAAAAGTAGAAACAATCCAAATGTCCATCAATTGATGAATGTATAAACAAAATGTGGTTTGTGTGTACATATATATGTGTGTACACACACACACACACACCCACACATATATATCTGTGCATTGGAATATTATTTAGCCATCAAAAAGGAATGAAACACCTATACATGCTACAACATGGATGAACCTTGAAAGCACTGTGCTAAGTGAAAGAAACAAGATACAAAAGTCCACATATTATATGATTCCATTTTTTTTAACATCTTTATTGGAGTATAATTGCTTTACAATGGTGTGTTAGTTTCTGCTTTATAACAAAGTGAATCAGTTATACATATACATATGTTCCCATATCTCTTCCCGATTCCATTTTTATGACATATCCAGAATAGGCAAATCCATAGACAAAGAAAATAGATTAGTGATTGCTTGCCTGGGCCGGGGGGGAGGTTGGGGGGAGACAGAGGGCGACTGAGCGTGATAGTTAATGTGTATCACCCAGATTTGGCATGATAAAAATGCTGGTCTGGAATTAAAGCTGACGGTTATACAACTTTGTGAATATATTAAAAACCACTGAATTGTACATCCTAAAGGGGTGAATTTTATGGTATGTCAATTACATTTCCATGTTTTAAAACTCAGATAAGTGATAGAATCGGAATCAGTGTGATATACTTAGCATAGAACAAAGTGGAACTAAACTTTAACTTTTATTTGATCATTTGTTGCAATAATGTTAAGAAAAGCAGAGCACGAGATTCAATGGATTGTAGTAATTCATTCTGCATAAGTTTAATGGAGTTCTTGCCATCCTATGTAACTATGCCAGTTGCTTCAGAGTGTACAAAGCTGAATGGTGCTCAGCTCCTCTCCAAGGGTCTTAGAAGCTAATGGAGAGGTTAGAAGAGGACACAGTGGACTGATAGCCCAAAGAGGGCTGGTTCTGCTTGTCTACTCAAGCATTGCGTATGTCAGAGCAGGCCACCAGGCTTCCATTTCTGGGAGCCCCAGATAGGCCTCCCTGGAAAGACAATGACTGGTGAGATGAAGGCTAACAGGCTGCCCCAGAGACACTTGATTAAGTTACAGAATGAAACCACACCTTGATCTCTCAGATGAGAGAGAGAGAGAGAGAGGGAGAATGGGAGGAGGGAGCACAAGAGCACAGCTGTGGGCCCTTCTGTCCGGGCCCTTGACTGAGAACAGGGAAGGACTGGGTCAGATTACTCTGACCCCTGACCTAGCTTAGTACAAGTTCCTCTAGACAAGAGGGTAGGGGAGGGGTGCTGTAAGACAGAAAAACTCAAACATAAGAGTTGTCACACAACAGGTTTTATCAGAGATTAAGAAAACAAGGGGAAGGGGTAACTTGTACAAGGGTTGTACTTGAAAAAGCACAACCTGGGTGGGAAGAGATGTCCTTCCTCAACTTCAACAAAGTGAAAAAGAACAGAGGCACAGCCTGGACTGTACGGGGCCTGATAGAATAATGGGGCGTAGCTTAGCACCAAGTGATAGGAGACGGGACAGCATCACGCATAAACACCAGAGTGAGCATGACAGTTGACTCATGTCATGGGAACAGCAATGTGGAGGAGACACAGCTACGGTCACAGGGATGAAAAGAGATGTAAGACTGGCATATAGTGGATATAGCAGGAAGATCCTAGCTTTCTTGATGGGAGCAGATTGGAGTAGTAACTCTTCTGTTACCATTTTTATCATTAGGTGTGCTTCCCTGACTCTTCATATCTGAGTGGGGCCCCGAGAAACTAAGGTTACACAGAATACAAAGCAAAATGCTAGAAATGACTCAACAAAATATAAAGTGCTGGGGAAAGGGAGTGTGTTTCAAAAGAAAAATGGGTAGCATCAGGGAATTCCCTGGTGGTCCAGTGATTAGGACTTGGCACTTTCACTGCTGTGGCCCGGGTTCAGTCCTTGGTTGGGGAACTAAGATCTTGCAAGCCACAAGGCGTGGGCAAAAAAATAAATAAAAGAAACAGAAAAAGGGGCAGCAGCAGCTTGAAGATCAGGAAAGATTTTATTTACAAAGGTAGTGGCATATGAAGTTGAAAGGATACAAAAGACTTTAAAAGTGTTTTCTGATCACGATAAATTTGGTTTGATAAATACAGAAAAGAAAAACACAGAGAAAAAAATGAAAATCACAAATCATTATTCTATATTCAGATAAAACCATCATTAACATTTGAGGGGGGACTTCCCTGGTGGTGCAATGGTTAAGAATCCACCTGCCAATGCAGGGGACACAGGTTCGATACCTTGTCTGGGAAAATTCCACAGGCCGCAGAGCAACTAAGCCCGTGCGCCACAACTACTGAGCCTGCGCTCTAGAGCCCATGAGCCACAAATACTGAGCCCATGTGCCACAACTACTGAAGCCTGCGCGCCTAGAGCCTGTGCTCTGCAACAAGAGAAGCCACCGCAATGAGAAGCCCGTGCACCGCAACGAAGAGTAGCCCCTGCTCGCCGCAACTAGAGAAAGCCCGCGTGCAGCAACGAAGACCCAACGCAGCCAAAAATAAATAAAATAATTTTTTTTAAAAAATAAATAAATTACATTCCCCTTTCAAAAAAAAAACACATTTGAGGGGTATACCTTTCCTCATTTTATTTATTTATACCTCTATTTATAAATATCTGTAATATCTATAAATATAGATATACAGATATGAAAGTGCATGTGTTTGTGAATATATACATACATATATATATCTACATACACACACACACACACACACACACACACACACACACATATTTCAAAACAAAAGTTATGATTGATAGGGATTCTAACAGGGGAAATGGAAGGTAAGAGAAAGACCAGGCACAGGTAAGGAAAAGAAAGCACAGAGGCAATGGAACCTTCCAGAAAGAGTATGAGCTAAACAGGACTGGATTCAAATCCTGCCTCTGCTTCTATGGAAACATAAGCAAGTTACTTAACCATGCTGAACCTCAGTTTCCTCATGTGTAAAATGGGGATAATAATATTTACTTGATTGAGCTGTTTTAATGATCACTTGAGTACATCAAGTACGTAGCAGTGTGCCCAGAGAATGGGAGGCGCTGAGCGTGTGCTGGTGTTGTACAGCAGGCTGTTTGGTGCATGTGGTGCTGCTTGTTTCTCATGTAAGATACTTGCAGGTAAGAGGGAGGCCAGGGACACTCTCTCACTATAGCTCACGGATCACAAGGATTCCAGATCCCAGCTAAAGGAAAGAGCGAACTGCCCTTAAGCAACAACTCACACAATTTCAGGAGAAATCACGATCTGCGCAGGACACCTAATGCTTAGCCATCTCATGGCCTGTCATTTCCCTCTAATCAGACATACTGTACTAGGCGACAGGCCAAGGTTATGAGGTCACTTTTTCTACAGTTATTTTAATACTCATCATTCTAGAAACTCTTCTGACTCTCATAAAACAAAGTAGCAGAAGGACTTTGATGGCTAGCACTTGTCTGCTGATTCACTGAGTGAACTTGGGTCAGGCACGTAATCTTTCTTTTCCGGTTTTTCCAGAAACAGGGTAGGCGGGTTCCTGTCCCTGAGCAAAAGCATCAGCACAGGGAGAGTAATTCAGGGCCACCAATTTGGGTGAAGTGTCTGTCTGCATAATCCATTTTTCTCTCAGAGTTATAGAAGTAATTGTCTGTCCATCCATCTCTGGCAAAGGAGACCATTATCCTGTCCTTATTGAGATATGGATCTGATTTAGATGTCGGCTACGTTTATGAGCCCTCAATTCATTAAGCCATCAAGACAAACAGATGGTGCCTCACAATCAGTGTCACGGCAAAATGACTTGGAGGGCCTGGAGATCAGTCAATAGAAACCTATTTGCAGTGCCATTGAGTATGGCAGTGCCTTCCATAAGAGGCACCTCATTCTCAGAGAATTAGCAGGCTGTAAAAATAGCCCTAAGTCATTGTTGGGAGAGACAGAGTGGGGGGGAAGCAGAGAGGCCATCAGTATCCAAGGCAGTGGAGGAGAGGAGAGGAGGGTTCTGAAAGGGAGACTGTCAATGGTGGGTGATCAGGAGGATTAAGAAGCCACAGGAGCCCACAGTCCCTGCCCAGCTACTGCAGCCCCAGTAGCTGAAATGCAGCTAGAGTCCCTGAACTCAGGTACTCACCTCTGCAGAGAGATAGTCTTGAGTCAACAAGTATTTTCCACGTGCAGCACACCATCAGGTGCTGTGGGCGAAAATGTTTAACAGAGGTTCTGATGCCAGGGTGCTTGTAACCCAACGTTCATGCATAACCACGGTACTCTCCATCATACCGAGTACCAGGAGCCAGCTGGGGAGCCCAGGTGGAAAATCAGATTTAGCCTTTCTGGTGGAAAAAGCTGTTCACCTGTGGTGAACAGAAAGCTTTTGCTTCCAGTGATCAATTCTCTCTTTGCGGAATCTAGTCAAATTACCTGTACAAATACAGATTATAAAAATAAGTCAATCTTTTCAGTTATATAGCTTATATAAGATTACAAATTTTCTAATTTTTAAAATCAGGATATAAACCACATAAAACTAAAAGACCAAATTCTGCTTACTCATTCTCTACTAAAAGACACATTTAATAAATTATATAGGATATAAAATTTTATAAATTTTTTGGTCATTGTATGATCTGTATTACCTTTTTCTTTTTTTTAATTTTTATTGGAGTATAGTTGATTTACAGTATTGTGTTAGTCTCAGGTGTACATAAAATTATATAAATTTTTAAGACGAGATGGTTGTGCTGTTAATTCCAAATCCAGTTATCTCCAAAGCAAGGGAATGAGGCAGGAGGGTTTCAGCTCAGTTAGAGAAGTTCCATGCCCACCCCCCTCCAAATAACTAACAGGAAGAACAAAAAGGAATTCTGAGGAGCTTCAGTGAATCCAAGATCCATTTTTTAGTGACAACTGCACGGCTTTTTGTTGGAAAATATTGTCAGTGAAAACAGTCTTGCATCAAGCGTAAAATGATGCAAATGTATTTCCTTATTTAATCTGTTTAAATGCTTTCCTGTATAAATGATCCTCTCAACATCACTGGGCCAGTTTGGTCAGAGCATAGTACTATGAGAGTGAAGGCACAGTCTCACCTCTGCCACCGATCTTCAGAAGGCTGGCCCCTTGTCATTCAGTTATCTGCCCACATGTCACTGGCTACGTGTGCACAAAAGTAGGAGTAGCATCAAGGATTTACCCAGGTTTCATGTTCGGTTAATGGGATGGAAAGCAGTTCTACCAACCAAGTCAGGGAATTTAAAGAGAAAGTACAGGATTATGAGGAAGGGGTGTCCACAGCAGGGGGAAGGAGAAGAGAGAGATAATTATGTTCAGTTACGGACGTGCTGTGGAGTCTGGAATTTTATGATGGCCTGGACCCTAGTCAATTCTCCCTGGAGACTGGTCTGTATGGACTCTTGCTACTTTAAAGCAGCAGGCCTTGTCAAGGTGGTAGAGGGATGACACTACAGCACGTAGCAGCCTTCCCTATCCTTAAGACCCAGGATATGGCTTCAATATAAAGAATATAATGAGCTACATACTCAATAGCCTTGTTTCCTGGCAGAGGAATGCTGACAGTCCTTTTCTAATGCATTCAACTTCACTACCAAGTACCTCAAATTCACTCAGCTCTTGAAACATCCTGCTCCAAAACCTTCAAGGGCCACCTAATATAATATTGTCCAAGTTCTTTGATTAGCGTTTAAGGTCCTCCCCTGTGAGCTTAGGCCTACTTTCCATTACTCTGGCTCTGCTTTAGTCACAAATTTTTGCCTTTTCCCCACTCACTGTCCTCCATGCCAGAACTACAATCCCACGGTCTACCTCTATTCCTCTGCCCACTGTTTCCTTTTTCTGGAATACTCTTCCAACTTATTTACATGCTATTCATCCTTCAAAGCCCACTCATTCAAGCCCCTGTCCCAAGAAGCCTTCTTTGAAACCGCTCACTCACTATGATATCTGCCTGGATTTCCATTCAAAGCACTTATCACAGACTGTTTTTGATATTTTTCTATACCTGTTCCTTTGACCTAATCAGATGATAAATTATTTCAGGGAAGGAACTGAGTCTAATTTCTGAGTCCTGTACAGGGCACAATATACGTGTCCAGTATTTGCTGACTGTGACTCTCAACTGTAGTTTGAAAATAGTCATAGATATTACCAATTTTCTCAAAAGTTTTAATATTTGTTTTAGACAAAATTCCACAAAGATCACACAGTATTTTTTTAAGGATGTCAAAAACCAGATAGTGTAGCTTTAAGCTGAGCCTTAGCCCAAATCTGAGTTTAGAAGCCCATTTCCCTTATAGTGCATATGATCATGTGTGGACAGCTACTTGGAGCATGAGAAGTTACAGAGACTCTCTAAAGAGGGGAAATTAGCAAAGCTGTCAGAGACTTCCTGTGCTGCCTTCCTATAAATTACAGGTGGATTAATTTAATACATGAGAACCCAAATAATTTTTTAAAGTCTTCTGCATCAATATGATACTTTGAAATGACACAAAGTAAGAAGAATGGAATAATATATGTTGTACATTTGTCACCAATGTCTTATGAAAAATTTAATAGTTCAATCAGCTGTCACTGTTGTTTTCTTGTAACATGATACTGAATAAAGTACAGCAGAACAATCTTTAAAAAAAAACTTCTGGGCTTCCCTGGTGGCGCAGTGGTTGAGAGTCGGCCTGCTAATGCAGGGGACACGGGTTCGAGCCCTGGTCTGGGAGGATCCCACATGCCGCGGAGCAACTAGGCCCGTGAGCCACAATTACTGAGCCTGCGCGTCTGGAGCCTGTGCTCCGCAACAGGAGAGGCCACGATAGTGAGAGGCCCGCGCACCGCGATGAAGAGTGGCCCCCACTTGCCGCAGCTAGAGGAAGCCCTCGCACAGAAACGAAGACCCAACACAGCCAAATAAATAAATAATAATTAAAGGTGCTAATAATTAAAAAAAAAAATCAGGAAATACAGAAAAGTATAAAAATTATAAAAAAAAACAACAACAACAACAAAAAAAACTTCTGCATCATCTGATACGGATAGGCATCATCACCATTTACCAAGATTTTGGTTTCTACATATGATCAGAAAGAGATCATTTCTTACACAAATAGGGCAGGGTCTGCATCTTTCTGCACAATGCATGGCATAGGAATTTTTAAACTAATAGCTAACACTCTACATTTATTTCCCCATTAACCACCACTACTGTTATCCCCACTTTACAAAGGAAGAAAGTGAAGCCCAAGGTCATGGCTAGTATGTGGCTAAGTTGGGACCAGCACTGGTCTGCCTGACCCCAAATCTCATTCTCTGGAAATTAGCAAATTAGCTAACATTATTTTGATTCATATAAATCCTCTTCAGGAATGAACATGCTGTGGTCACTGCTGCAGTTAGCCTTTGTTTTTCCAGAATGAAGGGACTTGACTTCTGCTTTACTTTTTTTTTTTTTTAATTAATTAATTTATTTATTTTTGGCTGCGTTGGATCTTCGTTGCTGCGCACGGGCTTTCTCTAGCTGTGGCGAGCGGAGGCTACTCTTCCTTGTGGTGCACAGGCTTCTCATTGAGGTGGCTTCTCTTTGTTTTGGAGCACGGACTCTAGGTGCTCGGGCTTCAGTAGCTGTGGCACGCGGGCTCAGTACTTGTGGCGCACGGGCTTAGTTGCTCTGTGGCATGTGGGATCTTCCCAGACCAGGGCTCAAATCCGTATCCCCTGCAGTGGCAGGCGGATTCTTAACCACTGCGCCACCAGGGAAGCCCTTGCTTTACTTATGCATATGACTTTCATATTCAAATCTGTCAGGCTCTTTTATCGCTTTAATTAACCTAAATGAGTTCCTGATCTTCCTACTTATCTTTTTTTTTCCAATTTTTTTTTTGGCCGCACTGCGCGGCATGCAGGATCTTAGTTCCCCCACCAGGGATCGACCCGTGCCCCCTGAAGTGGAAGCGTGGAGTCCTAACCACTGAACCGCCAAGGAATTGCCCCCTACTTATCTTTTAAGCTCTCCAGCTACTGCATCAGTTGTCACTTCTTCTTTTAGCATTACTGAGGCCCTACTGAGCTCAAAGACAGTGTTCAAGGAGATGCCTGCATGAACCAGACAAATATACGTGCCCTCAAGCAGCTGAAAGCACTCCACATGACCAATGTAAAGGGTTTTTAATTTATCGTACTCAGCATGAATGTTTCCTACCAGTGTTTTAACTCAATTATGAGACAAAAGATTTTCAAAATCCTGAGCCTATGACACTGAGCTCCTACCTGTGGGATAAAGCACTTGGCAGTCTGCCTCGTTCCGTGGTTACATCCAGAGATTCTAGTTTAGTTAGAATCCCCACGGTAGCGCTTGATGCTTTGCACTAATTCGCCAGGTAGTTACCGACTGCTCTACGAACAAATTAGGGGCTCTGTCCCGGGAAGTTCACTGCCACAAGGGGCCTCTGACACGTCTCTCCTCAGGTAAACCACCCCGATCTAGGTGGAATCACCCGTGCTTGCAATGAGTGGCTTCCTCCCACTACAGTGTAAGCGCCAAGCCGGGAGGCCGACAGCGCACGTTCGTGGCGGATAACCGCCAGGGCTTGGAGTGGCTCCAGCGCCCCACCGCCGCCGGCGCCCCCGAAGGCAGGAACGTGCTCCCTCCTCACCCGCAACCCCCCAAGGACCGGCCGCGGTTGAACCCCCTGATCCCCGGCCCCGCCCGGCCGGCGCTCGGGACACCGCCTTCGCGATGCTCGCTGCCGCCGCCGCGTCCCGAGAGGAAAAGGGCGAGAGTAATCTCAAGTACCGCCGGGCCAAGGGCCAATACCCCGCCCGCGTCCTCCGCGCAATCCCGGTCACCGAGCTCTCACCTCTGATGCGATTCCTACATGAGAGCCGGGGACGCGGAGTCACCGCCCGCGCACGTCGCCCCAGCCAATCCGGGGCTCGCGCCGGGCCGCCCCAGCCACCGCGTACAGGCCCGCACTCGCCCGCCAACCCCGACACCAGCGTCCCAGCCACTGGCTTCTGATTGGCTGAGGCCGGCTGTGGGCGGGACCGGGAAAAGCCGGGCCGACTGCTGATGCGCGAGGTGGGGCAGAAGCCGGTTGGAGCCTGCGACGTTGTGCCGTTGTCTGTAAGTGATGCATGCCGGGCTTTTGGGAGCGGGGGATGCCGGGCCTTGGGATGGGAAGAAGTGAGGCCGCGCTGGGCCCGGCTGAGAGCACCTTGGGAGGGTTGGGAGTCGCAGGGCTGGGAGTGGGGGCGATGCCTGGGCTGAAAGGGGCAAAGTCTGGTTGGCGGGGCTCAGGCCCCACCTCGCGGTGCAGGGGAGGCGGGTGAGGGCGTATGGAGCCTATGAGGGGGATGCAGCAAAGGCTTGAGGAGCGAAGCCTCGCGGATGGAGCTGGGGAGGGACGGGGCTGGGGCCGACTTCGGGGAACTCGTAGAGCGGGGTGGGTGAGGAGGGATTGAGAGGGCGGGCGCTCTGGCCATGGAGTCCTGACAAGGTCACAAGAAGAGAGAGGGGAGGAAAGTTGAAGGGTTGAGAGGAGGGCGTAAAACCAAACGACCTTCCTGCCATCGGCTTCATCTTCTCCCCGGGCCGCTATTCCCTTCCACCTTTGGCGACCCTCTTCGGCCCTAGGGAGGTAAAAAGGACCCGGGCATGTATCAAGCATCTCTGACGTAATTTACATTTCTCCCTAAAAAGTAAACCTGCCAGATTAGAAATTACAAAACAGCACGGGATTAGTATTGGGAGCAGCCGAAATGATTCGGCAGGTTTATTCGCCTCTTTTATTATACCGGTGCGGGAAGCAGTTATTTCCCTCTTCGGGGTAATCCCTATGGAAGGAATCTATGCTTTCGGAAGTGCCCAGACCGGTTTGGATGAAAAGTTAGGATGGACTGAAGCGGTACCAGGCCCCAGCATGGCAATCGTATTTGAGTTCTGTATACCAGGGGTTCTCTTCCTTCCCTATGCACCAGAATCTCTTGAAGGGGTCTTCTTAAGATACAGATTCCTTGGGCCCTGCCCCAGACCATCTGAATCAGAATCTTCCGGGGTGGGGCCTTTGCAGCCATTTTAAATAGGTTGACAGGTAACGGATGCAAAAATCAAAATTTGAAACCATTGTTGTTAGATAGTAGTTCCAGTGACCAAAATGACGGGCTGTGAAGATCCTTAAATCTTTTACATTACGTGATGCTGGGCAGCTCCAGTTCCCTTATGCCTCTTCTAGGTTCCCATGCATTTGGAAAGGTCTTCAGTAGTATCTTACCAAGTTTACAGACTACTTCGTGTTTTCCAAACTGGCTTTGAGTATCTGGTTATAGGTGCCTCTTTTTGTACCTGTTCAACTTTCCGACAGAGATCTGGGTCAGCTGCTGCGGGTGGATGAGAAAATGATAATAAAGGAAAATTCAGAAGTGGCGCTAGGGAAAAAAAAATCTTCCAATCACACTTGAAATCGTTAGATGAATTAAGTCACTGGGAAAGAAGGTTCCATTTAATTTTAGGCATGACTGACATTTTTTACAATTCAAAGAAAGAGATGTGGGCTCCTGTTAAGGAGTGGATTTTAAATGTTTTTCAGATTAAATACATACCAGCATTATAAGACAGATGATTTGCCAATATATTGTCAATCAAAAGAACCCACAACTGTGTATCAGGAGAGCTGGGTTCTAATCCTACCCTGCCAGAGATGTATTCCTGTTGTTGAGCAGTTCATTTAACCCTTCATAACCTTTTTTTTTTTGCTTCTGTAAAATAAGCCTATTGGCATGGATTAATAATCTGGGTTTTTACTCTCAAGTTATATGATTTGTACTTACTGACCCTGCTATTTTAAAAGTTAACCATCTTTTATTTAGGTGGCTATAAATCATGAATACTTGGGAAACTTCTAGGTGGTCATTAGGAAGAGAATTATCAAAATCTTTTACTCAGGGAGTGTTACAGATATATATTATGCTAGATATATAATTTGAACCATAGAATAACAAATAACTTTGTGATACGTTGGACTTTTAATATTCCCCTTTATCCTGAAATGTGCACACAAGGTGTTCTGGATCAGAGACAGATTATCATTAGTCACTTGAGACTTAATGACCACATGGTTCCCTCACGCCCTGATTCTTTCCCCAGGGACTACTTTCTGAAAGCCAGATCTAATGTCCTGTCCGAACAAACTGCTGAAAGGTGATCCTCCTCCCTCCTGAAAGGAAGGAGAAGAGAACTTTTGCTCCATTGACCTGTTGGACAGTTAAAGTTATCCAGATGTGAGAGATTAAAGGAAAAACTACCAACTTTCTTGCTTTTAAAGACAATTCCCAAATGACTTCTTAGTTTAGGAATAATTAAGGCAGAGGAAGAAAACATGCTTTTATATATGTAAAAGAAGGTGCTAGTTTTTAAAAGTGGATTGTGGTATATAATGGTTTTGTCTCTTGTGGTTGCAAGGATCCAAGACCTACTCAGGTTATCATGTGTTCTTTCATAGATACAATATAAGAATGAAAAGAAAAATAAGCACTTATGTACATACAGCTTGACATTTTTATTACTGACTCTACAAATGTGTATAATTGTTAGTTTTCACTAAATATTCCTAATTACCTGAGAATAATTTTAATTGTTGAAAATATTACTTTAAAACTTATTCAACAAACATTTTGTGGTATACTTTATGTAATAAGCATCATGCCAGGCTATGGTATAGACACAAGCAGGACAGGTGTAACCTCCTGACTTCAAGGATTCTAGCGAGAAAAACAGTTAAACTTGCATTTATAAGAAAGAGTTATTATAGAGAAGGCATCAGGTCCTATGGGACTGCGTAACCAAAGCACTTACCATAAACTTGGAGAGTCAGAGAAGACTTTCCAGAGAAGGTCAGTTAAGGCAAGAAACCGAAAAATGGGAGGACTTAGCCCAGAAAGAGTATCTGAAGGAAATGAAAAGGGAAGAAACGTTTTAGGCAGAGGAATCAGCTTGTGCAAAGGCTTGGAGGTTTAGAGAGCATCTATAAGAAGTTTAATGTGATTAGAATGTGGGGTTGGTGAGGGAGGTTGACAGAGGATTTGTGATAAAACAAAAGTCTTTGAAACTTTTGCCTTTGGGAAGTTTAGATTGGTTATGAAAGAAACTAATAAACATATTGGCCTAAAATAAATACAGTATTTAATCTTACCATCTAGTACATTTATATAGTATCTTCTTGTTGCTGGTTGTTTTTTATTTTTTTGCCACACAGCGTGGAGGATCTTAGTTCCCTGACGGGGGACTGAACTCATGCCCCCTGCAGTGGAAGTGTAGAGACTTAACCACTGGACCGCCAGGGAAGTCACCATTTATGTAGTATCTTGAAAGCCAATCCCAAATATTTCTCTGAAACTTCCCAAACTTTGTTATCCAAGACATCACACTCCAAATTCTCATTGTCTCTGCTGGCAAAGTGATCACACTCTGGCATGTCTATTTTAAAGAATCTAATTTGTGAAACATTATTTCAGTGTTTTCATTCTATCTCTTCAAATATATAGTGAGCATCCTGAACCTTGAGCTTGTTGAACCTTGTATATAATAAAAGCTCAGAGAAAGGGTTTATTCAATTAGCAGGTAATGGAGCACAATAAAGAAGAGAAAGTCTAGTTCTAATTTCTTCTATCTAGCTGTGTGATATTGTACAACTCATCTGGATTAAGGTTTTCTTCTCTGTCAGATGACAGCATTGGACTCTTCCCAATGAGGATGGGGGCTTGGAGGGACAATTTCACTTTTCAAACTAAGCACTAATCCTCCCCTCTAGAGTTGGATTTTCTTTGAGGACCTTGACTACTACTAAACCCCTTGACTAGCAAAGTGTTGAATGAGAGCTATTATTACTGAAGGGAGTATGATGCACATGAAAAACCCAGAAGCTAAGGTAAGACCATATGGGTAATGGCAGTTAACTTTTGAGTTTACTGTAATTGACATCAATCAGAGACTTGTGCACTTACATACTATGTTTGACTCCCTTTTTTATCTACGCGTAAAGTTTATAGTCTGTTCAGCTCAGTCAGAAGGAAATATGTACATAGTTACTGTGACTAAGGTGAAATTGAATTTGTTATTACTTTATTGTGATGAAATGCCTACTAGCGTCCTGTGTAAGAAAATTGACCAAAAAGGGAGAATGGAGCCTTGGTCCCTTTGTGATAGAAATGAATCTTTTTTTCTGCCCTCTAATTCATATAATCAGGCTAGTATCTTGCCTTTTTTGGTACCACTTAAAGGAATAATCTCATAAAAGAAGTATGCTTTTAACTGCAGAACCTCATGGAAATTCTGTTTCAGGAAGATTCTTCAATCACTATGTCAAGTGACACAGATGTTTCTCTTTCTTCATATGACGAAGGTCAGGGATCTAAACTTATCCGAAAAGCTAGAGAGGCACCATTTGTCCCCATTGGTAAGTTTGACTTTGATGGTCTAATAAGCTATTGTAAGCTTTAACACAGTAGAAGTGTGGTAAACTTGTTTGGTTCATCAAGAATTTCCTGAAAGCATTTATTTTTGAATATATCTTCAGATCTTGAAATATGCTTAGATTGGTATGATGTAGCTCTCATTATAAAAATTCTTCTCTGTGTATTCAGACTTCTTGTTTTAGTGACTTACTTCAGTGAATGTGTTGGGACCTCAAGACTACCATCAGTCTCAATGATTTGCTGGAAGGACTCACTAAGAGTTGTTATACTGACAGTTGTGGTTTATTACAGTCTCTACTATATTAACTGATTGCCTTTGGGGATGGAAGTGAGACAGAGAAGAGTTCCCCTGGCACTCTTAAAGGAATTTATTTACTGGCTTCACAAGCCCACATTTTAAAGATGATCTTAACTTTCTGGATCTGCTACTGTTTGCTTCCAATTGTGGATTTTTAGTTCTGAGGGGGGAAAAATTAAAAATTCAATTTGTATGTTAGCTGGTTAATGGTCTCCTAAAGCATCCTTATAAAAAAAAAATAGAACGTTGATTGATGATAAAATCATCTTGATGCCCCCATGCATCTGACATACTTGTGACTGTCTGTTTTACAGGATTGGCAGGTTTTGCAGCGGTCGTTGCATATGGATTATATAAATTGAAGAGCAGGGGCAATACTAAAATGTCTCTTCACCTGATCCACATGCGTGTGGCAGCCCAAGGCTTTGTTGTGGGAGCAATGACTCTTGGTAGGTTCCTACAGGACATTTCAAATTTGTGGTTCCCCGTTAATGGATTTCTTTGTATATAAAACAAGGTAGATGCTTTTAGCTGACTTTGAAGCAGTTTGCAAATATCATTTATATTCATTTTCACATAAAAACTGAATAAAAATAGTTCAAGTAGTGACATAGTTTTACTGTCTATGATATAATCTTACTAAGGTTTTAAAGAAAGAAAGAAAAGATAGTGCTGCCCATCACTGAGTTTATAATTTCGTTGAAGAGTCTAGATATGTAAATAGGGTTGGTAATAAGATCCATCGTCTGGGAGAGACATGATTGCTGTTTTATTGAGTTTTTGAAGGTGGAAAAGATATTACATGCTTTTATAGACTTTATAATTAATTGACTTTATCTGGTATTTTATAGCAAGAGTAACTCCTTTTAAAGTTGCCAGATAAATATTGATATTTTAACAGTCTGAGCTAGTCATACTGGCCTTGAGATACTTGGGAAATTGTGTAAAAAGAATTTTAGAAATTTGAATTGTTTAAGAAAGCAAGAATGTAAGCAGCCTAGTGCCTTGTTCCCCTTGTAAATATTGTATGCTAGCAAGGGTGCTACTTTTAGCTACTTTATGAACTGTTTTTAATTTTCTAATACTGAAGAAAATATTTAAATGCTTAACTAGCATTCTTTTTCTTTAGGTATGGGCTATTCCATGTATCAAGAATTCTGGGCAAAACCTAAACCTTAGAAGAGGAGATGCTGTCTTGGTCTTGGTGGTGCTTGCTTTAGTTAGACATCTCATATTGAGGTTATATGTTTATGTTGAAAATAAATTCTGTGGGTCGGACAATAACATGGTAATTTGAATATTGGCTTCCTTTCTTGCAGGCTTGATTTGCCTAGCGACTAGTTCACTAGCTAGGTCATTTAGGGGAGTCAGATTAGCACAAAAACATGTCACTTTTAAATGCACTTGATAGTGGTACAATGTCCACCTTCTTAAACTCTTCTGATAAAATTAGTTTTAAAGAGGACAACATGCCAAACCTGAAAATGCTCCCAGTTGCTGCAGAATATCATATGCTTTTGATGTAATGTAGGAATCCTATTTACCCCAGTTAATTTAACTCTTTCTGACTGCCTTGTGGACTGAGTACTGTTTTTAAGGTCTGGTTAGCTCTTGAAGAACCCTTTCAGAACAGTGCACAGAATACAACATTATAAACCTCCCAGCAACTATGTGTGTGTTTTGGTAACAGCTGCTTTGAAGTAGTATCTGTTTCAGAATCATAGTTGTAAACATGAGAATAACTTAACTGTAGATCCCCATTTAGCTGTTTTGTAATTGCAGAATTATAGTTTGCTGCTGTTATATTAGAATAATTTTTAAATGGCATTTTGAAATAGAAGTGTGTATTTTAAGTGCTAATGCAAAGGTAAATGAAAAATACTTTTTAAATGTGTGCAGTCTGTTTATTTTCTCTGAAAGAATCATAAATGTTAAATTAAATAAATTGCCTATAATGGAAGTGATTTATGAGCAAGCTGGTTTGGTCAGACATTATACAAACTTTGGTATACTACAGAATGCTTTGTTGTACTTGTGAAATTCTCTTGTCTAACCTGAATTTACATTCCATGGTGATAACGTGGTAAATATAGTGTTATTAAAGTAAGTGAACACATCAAATGTTTTGTATTTATTTCAATTTGGAAACAACTATCATTCTTCAAAGTAGCACAAGTAGTTCCAAGAAAAGAGGGAGAACATTTTATGCCTTTTGTAGGAGCCATAGTTAAAGAGTATTTAACAAACAGGAATAATAGCTAACGTTTATTGAGCATTTACTGTGTGCCACACACTGCTCTAAGCACTTTTCATGTATAATGTCATTTAAGTTTCCTAACAACCCTAAGAAGTAGGAGCTATGATCCTCCTTTCAGGGAGGAGGAGACTGAGGCATGAATAGTTTTAAGTAATTAACCCAAGGTCACATAAGCTAGAGAAGGTTGTAGGTTTGGGACTAGAACCTGGGCAGTCAAGCAGTAGATGCCAACAGAGACTTGAAATGTTGGCCTTTGTGAAGTTAATGCTGGGTGGCAGCGGTTATCATAAATTAGTACTGTTAGACAAGAGGGTACGGCATGGTCTTGGCTCACCGCTCCACTGACTATATAACCTGGACCAATCAAGGTTTTCTCAGTTTTCTGCTAGTTAGAAATGAGAGATTGGACTACATAATTTCTATAGTCCTATCTAGTTTATAGATCATTACATGGGTCTATGGGAAATGTGCTTTAAAAATATAAGCTATTGGGCTTCCCTGGTGGCGCAGTGGTTGAGAATCTGCCTGCCAATGCAGGGGATACGGGTTCGAGCCCTGCTCTGGGAAGATCCCACATGCTGCGGGGCGACTAGGCCTGTGGGCCACAATTGCTGAGCCTGCGTGTCTGGAGCCTGTGCTCCGCGGCGGGAGGCCACGACGGTGGGAGGCCCGCACACCGTGATGAAGAGTGGCCCCCGCTTGCCGCCACTAGAGAAGGCCCTCGCGCAGAAACGAAGACGCAACACAGCCATAAATAAATAAATAAATAAAAATTGTTAAAAAAAAGAGTAAAACCTTTAAAAAAAAAAAAAAAATATATATATATATATATATAAGCTATTACTAGGAACTCTTCTCAGCCTCCAGTAGGCACTATAGGAGTTGCTTGTAGGCAGTCCTAACAATTATTTCATGAAGGATAAGCCTCCTATAGAAGAACAAATTTGTGAACAAGTTTCAGAAGCTCTTTCTGATGGATGAGTACATTATTGATTTTGTTAAATAAATACTAATTTGAGAGAAATTGATCTAGACAAATGCCAGAGGACAGAAGAACAGGAGCAAAATGTTGAGACTGTAGTGAGCATATTAAGTGATCAGGAGACAATAAGTAAGGGTGCTTGCCTGAAGAAGACAGTGGTAAATTAGGGTGGATGAATAGGCTGGCATCAGATTATGGAAGTTATTAAAAGTGGCTCAAGTGGATGTAACACTACTTTTTATTGAGTCAGACCTGGGTTCATGGTTTTGCCATTTAGGAGCCAAGTAGCCATGGTTTCCTCATCTGTAAAGTGAGGACAATGTCAGTGGCCTAGGGTTGCTGGGAAGATAAAATGCAATGGTGAACATAAAAGGGCTTAGCATAGCACCTGATGCATTAGTAATCTCTGAATGGTTGCTGTTAACCACTGTTACTGTTAGGCTTGGGAATGTGGCATCACAGAAGGTGTGTGAGCCCTCCTCTCACAACTTACAGTCTAGCAGAGAAGGCTGGCATTAGATCAGTGATTTCGAAAAGCATGATAAATACTAGGTACAGGATGCGGCAGACTGGGGGACCTAACCCAGGGCTGGAGTCAGAGAAGGTATCCCCAAGGAAGTGATGTTCTAACTTAAGATGATTTTTCATCTTAAGTTAAAACATCATCTTAAGACACTGATGAAAGAAATTAAAGATGATACAAACAGATGGAGAGATATACCATGTTCTTGGATTGGAAGAATCAACACTGTGAAAATGACTATACCACCCAAAGCAATCTACAGATTCAGTGCAATGGCTATCAAATTACCAATGGCGTTTTTTACAGAACTAGAACAAAAAAATCTTAAAATCTGTATGGAGACACAAAAGACCCCGAATAGCCAAAGTGGTCTTGAGGGAAAAAAACGGAGCTGGAGGAATCAGACTCCCTGACTTCAGACTATACTACAAAGCTACAGTAATCAAGACAATATGGTACTGGCACAAAAACATATATAGATCAGTGGAACAGGATAGAAAGCCCAGAGGGAAACCCACACACCTATGGTCAACTAATCTATGACAAAGGAGGCAAGGATATACAATGGAGAAAAGACAGCCTCTTTAATAAGTGGTGCTGGGAAAACTGGACAGCTACATGTAAAAGAATGAAATTAGAACACTTCCTAACACCATACACAAAAATAAACTCAAAATGGATTAGAGACCTAAATGTAAGACCGGACACTATAAAACTCTTAGAGGAAAACATAGGAAGAACATTCTTTGACATAAGTCACAGCAAGATCTTTTTTGATCCACCTCCTAGAGTAATGGAAATAAAAACAAAAATAAACAAATGGGACCTAATGAAACTTAAAAGCTTTTGCAAAGCAAAGAAAACCATAAACAAGACGAAAAGACAACCCTCAGAATGGGAGAAAATATTTGCAAACGAATCAACAGACAAAGGATTAATCTCCAAAATATATAAACAGCTCATGCAGCTCAATATTAAAAAAAACAAACACCCCAATCCAAAAATGGGCAGAAGACCTAAATAGACATTTCTCCAAAGAAGACATACAGATGGCCAAGAAGCCCATGAAAAGCTGCTCAACATCACTAATTATTAGAGAAATGCAAATCAAAACTACAATGAGGTATCACCTCACACCAGTTAGAATGGGCATCATCAGAAAATCTACAAACAAATGCTGGAGAGGGTGTGGAGAAAAGGGAACCCTCTTGCACTGTTGGTGGGAATGTAAATTGATACAGCCACTATGGAGAACAGTATGGAGGTTCCTTTAAAACTAAAAATAGAATTACCACATGACCCAGCAATCCCACTACTGGGCATATACCCTGAGAAAACCATAATTCAAAAAGACACATGCACCCCAATGTTCACTGCAGCACTATTTACAATAGCCAGGACATGGAAGCAACCTAAATGCCCGTCGACAGACGAATGGATAAAGAAGTTGTGGCACATACATACAATGGAATATTACTCAGCCATAAAAAGGAATGAAATTGAGTCATCTGTAGAGATGTGGATGGATCTAGAGGCTGTCATACAGAGTGAAGTAAGTCAGAAAGAGAAAAACAAATATCGTATATTAACGCATATATGTGGAACCTAGAAAAATGGTACAGATGAACCGGTTTGCAGAGCAGAACTTGAGACACAGATGTAGAGAACAAACGTATGGACACCAAGGGGGGAAAGCAGTGGGGGTGGTGGTGGGATGAATTGGGAGATTGGGATTGACATATATACACTAATATGTATAAAATGGATAACTAATAAGAACCTGCTGTATAATAAAATAAAATTCAAAACTTCAAAAAAAAAAAAAAAGAATAAGTAGGTTTTTGTATTTTTATATTCAGGATCCTGCTATTCCCGGAAAAAAGTATCAGCCTATTTCTAGTTAACGAGCAATAGTGACATCCGGTGGTGACAGCTGGAATTTGACTCCACACATAAATCCCCAAAGTACCCTCTGCTTCTGTACCACGGAGTCAGAACTTTGGAGTAGAGGACTGGTCATGCAGACCGCGCCTCTTGCCTCACCAATGAGGAAACACTGCTCAGAGTTTCAGGAACTTGAAATTTAGGCTCTACCCCCATTAAATTTACAGCCCATCAAAACAAAGGCCAGAACAAAGCTGAATGAACATAAAGTATTTTAAAGTTCTCATGTGTCAAATAGTGGAACTGCCAATTATTTATATACTTAATCCTGTTTGAAAGCTCTTCAAATTGAACGGGAAATTGGAGAAAGGAAACCAAACATGCACCAACCGTGACTTGATTACCACTTTCTTAGTGAATGATTTACCTGCTATAAGTTCATGTAACAGCCACTACTACTCATGCATCCTGGCTTTATTCTTAGATAAAGAGAGCCTACTTTCCCCTTCGTCACTGAAATGGGGCAAAATAATTTGTTCTTAGCAAGACGAAAGTTAGGAAATTTTCTCCTAAATTCAGCAGTGATAAATAGTTCCAGAGTGGAGGCCAGCATCCAGTTGGTCCCCTCAGAGGAACCCAGGAACAGGTCCCCTCTGTAGTATCCTGAGCTGCTTATAACATTGGTGTTAGGTCTTTTTCCTGTCCCCAGTGTAACTCTGAAGTGTCACAGAGTGACTAAAAGTTTACAACATGAGGTAGAAATGCCATCATCATACCTTTCGGCTAGAGCCCTATGACCTAAACTCAGCTTATCTGCAGCTATACTTACTGTCTTCCCCACTGGTGCTCCTTCTGAGATCACCCGTTCCTGTCAGGGATCTCCATCTCACACATGTCACACCCTGGGCTCAAACTCAGAAGTGTCTTTCCTTCCTCCTGTTCATTTATCACTATAAAGCCAGTCACCAAGCTCTGCCATTTTTCATAAGCAGAGTCCTTCATCACTCAGATTTGCTCTTTTCTTTTCCTTGTTGCCTAGGCCCTTCACCTCCTGTCCTGCCACCTAGCTCAAGCAGAGCCACTGATGCAAAGGCCCTGTGCTCACCACTGCCCCTGACACCTCTGCTTGGACTCTAGTCCTTTCCTGAATGTTCCTCCTTCCTGACAATTCAGTGCACTCCTTAAAGACCCAACCCAATTCTACTTTTGGTGAACTCTGAACTCTCCCAGGCCATGGTGAACTTTACCTTTTTACAAATCTTGCTATATTTGAGTTTAAAACACAATGCGTGTTCCACTATGGTAACACTTTGTATAGTGCTTTGCTGTATATAAAGTGCTTTAACACTCTTTAAAGTCCCTCACAAAAAATGAAGTATGTATTATCCTGACTTTTTCAATGTGGAAAGCTGCAATTTACTCAAGTCCACACAACTGAAAAGTGACAGAGCTGGGACCCAAATCCAGAACTTGAGACCCCTGGTCTCATGGAAAGACTGCATGATGGAACAGAAGGCAGGTACATAAAATCATGCCTGTCCAAGAAATACTTGTTCTCCCTTCCCTTCATTTCCACCTTCCACTGCACACACATGCACACGTACTCCCCACTTAGGTCCCAAATCCAATACTTTTTTCCAATATACTGTAGCTGCTTTATCCTCAGGTTTTTTTTTTTTTTTTTTTTTTTTTTTTGTTTATACCAGCTTTATTAATAATTGCCAAAACTTGGAAGCAGCTAAGATGTCCGTCAAGAGGTGAATGGATAAACAAACTGTGGTACATTCAGACAATGGAATCTACTTAAGTGATAAAAAGAATGAACTACCAAACCATGGAAAGACATGGAAGAACCTTAAATGCATATTGCTAAGTTAAAGAATCCAGTCTGAAAAGGCTACATATTGAATGATTCCAACCATATGACATTCTGGAAAGGGCAAAACTATGGAGACAGTAAAAAGATCAGTGGTTGCCAGGGCCTCAGAGAGAGGGAGGGTGGGAGGAATGGATAGATGGAGTACAGGAGACTTTTAGGGTGGTGAAATTATCCTTTATGATACTGTAATGGTAGAGACATGACATTATACATTTTTCAAAAGCTATAGAATGTACAACTCAAAGAATGAACCCTAATGTAAACTATGGATGTTAATAACAATGTACCATAATTTATACTTAATTGCCAAAACTTTCATTAATTGTAAAAATTTACCGCACTAATTTAAGATGTTATTAACAGGAGAAACTGGTTGAGTGGTGGTATGAGGTGGTGAAGTTGGGAAGTGAATGTATCCTCAGGTTTTTTCATATATAAAAATCCTCAGTCAGTATTTGTTTTGGTCTTTATATAAGAAGGAAGCTGAGTGGATGCAACTAGAGATTATCATACTAAGTAAAGTCAGAAAGAGAAAGACAAATACCATATGATATCACTTATGTGGAATCTAAAATATGACACAAATGAACCTATGAAACAGAAACAGACTTACAGACATAGAGAACAGACTGGTGGTTGCCAAGGAGAAGGGGGTTGAGGGAGGGATGGAGTGGGAGGTTGGGGTCAGCAGATGTAAACCTTTGTATATAGAATGGATAAACAACAAGGTCCTACTGTATAGCACAGAGAACTATATGCAATATCCTATGATAAACCATAATGGAAAAGAATATTTTAAAAAGGAATGTATATATGTATAAATGAATCACTTTGCTGTACAGCAGTAATTAACAGAACATTGTAAATCAACTATACTTCAACTAAAAAAAAAAAAAAAGGAAGCTGCGGAGATTCCCACATAACCATGGTCTTACTGTGGAGGCAGTAAATTAAAACTAGTAAGTACACAAGGCATTGGAGACCTAATCACCAGGGGAGAAACCAGTTATCACTGAGACAAGGTGACTTTCATCCAAGTGTTTTGAAAGACCATGATGTGAGCCAAGAGTGAAACTGAGAAATTTGGGGGGAAAATAGAAAATATATTACTAATCCATTATTCTTGGAGGAGAGCCACGGTAGATCTCAGCCATCAGAGAGGTCCCTTGGGACTAAGGACTAATGAATCTTGGCAGAACATTGAGTCTTCTAATATACAAACACGTCTTAGACAAAATTGCTCCATGGATAAAATAGGACTTGACCATAGTCAAAATGGTGTTAAGTTAAAAGGCAGAGTGTGCGGGGAGCAGGGGAGTCTGAGAGGCTGGCGGCCAAAAAAGAAAGCCCAAATCCATGGGGAGATGAAGAGGCAGAACTGGCAGTGCGTATCCAGCACCTTTTAGCGAGAAGGAACTTGAACCTGGAGACAACAGACAATTTTTATCTATGGGTGCTTCTGACTGTGAAGTAGAATGTTTAACAAGGCTTAACCCTGGGTCAAAAATATTTCAATGCAGTTTGCTTCTGTTTGCTCTGAATCGCTCACAATATCTTTCTGATGAATCTTTTGGCTTCATGGGTGTCTGATTCTGGGAAAGGAGGAGCTCTGGATATGGGGCACAATCCCATAGTGTACACTAGTGCCTTAGTGTTCTTGTTTACACGTTAATCACTTAATACCATGGCTGGCATAAGTCTGGTCCCAAGAGACATTTCTGGTTTAATAACCGAATTAGATTTTGGACCTGCAAAGCTGAGGTCCATTAAGAGGAGAGCCCTGAAATGGGGAGAGCCAAATGGAGCCTTGGTTTTAAGCTGCAGCAAAGCTTACTTCCATTTTGAGGCAAAACAGCTAAGTCTGTATAATGCATGACAGCTGAAGAGCATTTCAGTTTACAAAGCACTTTCGTGACCTATTTGTTATCACGGGAATAAATTTACTGTTGCTATTTTAAGAAGAAAGTTGGGATTTGTGACTTGACTAATGTCAGAGAGGTAAAGCCTAGGTATTCTTACTTCTGACAGACTTTAGTCAATTCAATTTTGCTTCTCATAGTAAGAGTAGAATCACTAACTGCTTATGTTATATTTACTTATTTGTGGGAGAGAGAATATTATTTCAGTGAAGGGAAATCTATTTGGTGATCTTATCATCTTAAAAAAGATAAAGGTCCCAGTTTAAAGTTGGAGCTACATTAAACTGTGGGAAGGATGTAATTTAGCGATTAGAAAAAAGAGCAGTTAGACCCAAACAAATATGCTCAACTGATTAAAAAAATTTTTTTACTATAAAATATACATAGCAATTTACTATTTTAAGCATTTTTAAGTGTACAGTTCAGTGGCACTAAGTATATTTAAAATGCTATGCAGAGTCCGCCCTTGGGGCCCCGTGCTTATCTGAGCCGTGTGGATGACAGGCTCTTGGTGCTCCAGCCAGGCGTCAGGGCTGTGCCTCTGAGGTGGGAGAGCCAACTTCAGGACACTGGTCCACAAAAGACCTCCCAGCTCCACGTAATATCAAACGGTGAAAATCTCCCAGAGATCTCCATCTCAACACTAAGACCCAGCTCCACTCAACGACCAGCAAGCTACAGTGCTGGACACCCTATGCCAAACAACTAGCAAGACAGGAACACAACCCCACCCATTAGCAGAGAGACTGCCTAAAATCATAATAAGGTCATAGACACCCCAAAACACACCACCAGACGCGGTCCTGCCCACCAGAAAGACAAGATCCAGCCTCATCCACCAGAACACAGGCACTAGTCCCCTCCACCAGGAAGCCTACACAACCCACTGAACCAACCTTAGTCACTGGGGGCAGACACCAAAAACAACGGGAACTACGAACCTGCAGCCTGCGAAAAGGAGACCCCAAACACAGTAAGTTAAGCAAAATGAGAAGACAAAGACACCGCAGATGAAGGAGCAAGATAAAAACCCACCAGACCTAACAAATGAAGAGGAAATAGGCAGTCTACCTGAAAAAGAATTCAGAATAATGATTGTAAAGATGATCTAAAATCTTGGAAATAGAATGGAGAAAATATAAGAAACGTTTAACAAGGACCTAGAAGAACTAAAGAGCAAACAAACAATCATGAACAACCCAATAAATGAAATTTAAAATTCTCTAGAAGGGATCAATAGCAGAATAACTGAGGCAGAAGAACGGATAAGTGACCTGGAAGATAAAATAGTGGAAATAGCTACTGCAGAGCAGAATAAAGAAAAAAGAATGAAAAGAATTGAGGACAGTCTCAGAGACCTCTGGGACAGCATAAAACACACCAACATTTGAATTATAGGGGTCCCAGAAGAAGAAGAGACAAAGAAAGGGACTGAGAAAATATTTGAAGAGATTATAGTTGAAAACTTCCCTAATATGGGTAAGGAAATAGTTAATCAAGTCCAGGAAGCACAGAGAGTCCCATACAGGATAAATCCAAAGAGAAACACGCCAAGACACATATTAATCAAACTATCAAAAATTAAAGACAAAGAAAAAATATTAAAAGCAGCAAGGGAAAAACAACAAATAACATACAAGGGAATGCCCATAAGGTTAACAGCTGATCTTTCAGCAGAAACTCTGCAAGCCAGAAGGGAGTGGCAGGACATATTTAAAGTGATGAAAGGGAAAAACCTACAACCAATATTACTCTATCCAGAAAGGATCTCGTTCAGATTTGATGGAGAAATTGAAACCTTTACAGACAAGCAAAAGCTAAGAGAATTCAGCACCACCAAACCAGCTTTACAACAAATGCTAAAGGAACTTCTCAAGGCAGGAAACACAAGAGAAGGAAATGACCTACAATAACAAACCCAAAACAATTAAGAAAATGGTAATAGGAACATACATATCGATAATTACCTTAAAAGTAAATGGATTAAATGCTCCAACCAAAAGACATAGACTGGCTGAATGGATAAAAAAACAAGACCCGTATATATGCTGTCTACAAGAGACCCACTTCAAACCTAGGGACACATACAGACTGAAAGTGAGGGGATGGAAAAAGATATTCCATGCAAATGGAAATCAAAAGAAAGCTGGAGTAGCAATCTCATATCAGACAAAATAGACTTTAAAACAAAGACTATTACAGGAGACAAAGAAGGACACTACATAATGATCAAGGGATCAATCCAAGAAGATATAACAATTGTAAATATTTATGCACCCAACACAGGAGCACCTCAATACGTAAGGCAAATACTAACAGCCATAAAAGGGGAAATCGACAGTAACACAATCATAGTAGGGGACTTTTAACACCCCACTTTCACCAATGGACAGATCATCCACAATGAAAATAAATAAGGAAACACAAACTTTAAATGATACATTAAACAAGATGGACTTAATTGATATTTATAGGACATTCCATCCAAAAACAACAGAATACACTTTCTTCTCAAGTGCTCATGGAACACTCTCCAGGATAGATCATATCTTGGGTCACAAGGCAAGCCTTGGTAAATTTAAGAAAATTGAAATCGTATCAAGTATCTTTTCTGACCACAACGCTATGAAACTAGATATGTTACAGGAAAAAATCTGTAAAAAATACAAACACATGGAGGCTAAACAATACACTACTTAATAACCAAGAGATCACTGAAGAAATCAAAGAGGAAATAAAAAAATACCTAGAAACAAATGACAATGAAAACATGACCCAAAACCTATGGGATGCAGCAAAAGCAGTTCTAAGACGGAAGTTTATAGCAGTACAATCCTACCTTAAGAAACAAGAAACATCTCAAATAAACAACCTAACCTTACACCTAAAGCAATTAGAGAAAGAAGAACAAAAAACCCCCAAAGTTAGCAGAAGGAAAGAAATCATAAAGATAAGATCAGAAATAAATGAAAAAGAAATGAAGGAAACGATAGCAAAGATCAATAAAACTAAAAGCTGGTTCTTTGAGAAGATAAACAAAATTGATAAACCATTAGCCAGACTCAGCAAGAAAAAAAGGGAGAAGACTCAAGTCAATAGAATTAGAAATGAAAAAGGGGAAGTAACAACTGACACTGCAGAAATACAAAGGATCATGAGAGATTACTACAAGCAACTATATGCCAATAAAATGGACAACCTGGAAGAAATGGACAAATTCTTTAAAATGCACAACCTTCCGAGACTGAACCAGGAAGAAATAGAAAATATGAACAGACCAATCACAAGCACTGGAATTGAAACTGTGATTTAAAATCTTCCAACAAACAAAAGCCCAGGACCAGAGGTCTTCACAGGCGAATTCTATCAAACATTGAGAGAAAAGCTAACACCTATCCTTCTCAAACTCTTCCAAAATATAGCAGAGGGAGGAACACTTCCAAACTCATTCACCCTGATACCAAAACCAGACAAAGATGTCACAAAAATGAAAACTACAGACCAATATCACTGATGAACATAGATGCAAAACTCCTCAACAAAATACCAGCAAACAGAATCCAACAGCACATTAAAAGGATCATACACCATGATCAAGTGGAGTTTATCCCAGGAATGCAAGGATTCTTCAATATATGCAAATCAATCAATGTGATACACCATATTAACAAACTAAAGGATAAAAACCATATGATCATCTCAATAGATGCAGAGAAACCTTTCAACAAAATTCAACACCCATTTATGATAAAACCCTCCAGTAAGTAGGCATAGAGGGAACTTACCTCAACATAATAAAGGCCATATATGACAAACCCACAGCCAACATCGTCCTCAATGGTGAAAAACTGAAACCATTTCCACTAAGATCAGGAACAAGACAAGGTTGCCCACTCTCACCACTATTATTCAACATAGTTTTGGAAGTTTTAGCCACAGCAATCAGAGAAGAAAAAGAAATAAAAGGAATCCAAATCAGAAAAGAAGAAGTAAAGCTGTCACTGTTTGCAGGTGACATGATACTATACATAGAGAATCCTAAAGATGCTACCAGAAAACTACTAGAGCTAATCAATGAATTTGGTAAAGTAGCAGGATACAAAATTAATGCACAGAAATCTCTTGCATTCCTATACACTAATGATGGAAAATCTGAAAGTGAAATTAAGAAAACACTCCCATTTACCACTGTAACAAAAAGAATAAAATACCTAGGAATAAACCTACCAAAGGAGACAAAAGACCTGTATGCAGAAAACTATAAGACACTGATGAAAGAAATTAAAGATGATACAAATAGATGGAGAGATATACCATGTTCTTGGATTGGAAGAATCAACACTGTGAAAATGACTATACTACCCAAAGCAATCTACAGATTCAATGCAATCCCTATCAAACTACCACTGGGATTTTTCACAGAACTAGAACAAAGAATTTCACAATTTGTATGGAAACACAAAAGACCCCGAATAGCCAAAGCAATCTTGAGAAAGAAAAACGGAGCTGGAGGAATCAGGCTCCCAGACTTCAGACTATACTACAAAGCTACAGTAATCAAGACAGTATGGTACTGGCACAAAAACAGAAACATAGATCAATGGAACAGGATAGAAAGCCCAGAGATAAACCCACGCACATATGGTCACCTTATCTTTTTTTTAAATTTATTTATTATTTATTTTTTTTTATTTTTAGCTGCGTTGGGTCTTCGTTGCTGCGCACGGGCTTTTCTCTAGTCGTGGCGAGCAGGAGCTTCTCTTGTTGCGGAGCACGGGCTCTAGGCATGCGGGCTTAGCAGTTGTGGCTCACGGGCTCCAGAACGCAGGCTCAGCAGTTGTGGCACACAGGCTTAGTTGCTCCGCGGCATGTGGGATCTTCCCGGACCAGGGCTCGAACCCATGTCCCCTGCATTGGCAGGCGGATTCTTAACCACTGCACCACCAGGGAAGTCCTGGTCACCTTATCTTTGATAAAGGAGGCAAGAATATACAATAGAGAAAAGACAGCCTCTTCAATAAGTGGTGCTGGGAAAACTGGACAGCTACATGTAAAAGAATGAAATTAGAACACTCCCTAACACTATACACAAAAATAAACTCAAAATGGATTAAAGACCTAAATGTAAGGCCAGACACTATCAACCTCTTAGAGGAAAACATAGACAGAACACTGTATGACATAAATCACAGCAAGATCCTTTTTGACCCACCTCCTACAGAAATGGAAATAAAAACAAAAATAAACAAATGGGACCTAATGAAACTTAAAAGCATTTGCACAGCAAAGGAAACCATAAACAAGATGAAAAGACAACCCTCAGAATGGGAGAAATATTTGCAAATGAAGCAACTGACAAAGGATTAATCTCCAAAATTTACAAGCAGCTCATGCAGCTCAATATCAAAAAAACAAACAACCCAATCCAAAAATGAGCAGAAGACCTAAATAGACATTTCTCCAAAGAAGATATACAGATTAACAACAGACACATGAAAGAATGCTCAACATCATTAATCATTAGAGAAATGCAAATCAAACTACAGTGCGATATCATCTCACACCAGTCAGAATGGCCATCATCAAAAAATCTACAAACAATAAATGCTGGAGAGGGTGTGGAGAAAAGGGAACCCTCCTACACTGTTGGTGGGAATGTAAATTGATACAGCCACTATGGAGGTTCCTTAAAAACTAAAAATAGAACTACCATACGACCCAGCAATCCCACTACTCGGCATATACCCTGAGAAAACCATAATTCAAAAAGAGTCATGTACCACAGTGTTCATTGCAGCTCTATTTACAATAGCCAGGACATGGGAGCAACCTAAGTGTCCATCGACAGATGAATGGCTAAAGAAGATGTGGCACATATATACAATGGAATATTACTCAGCCATAAAAAGAAACGAAATTGAGTTATTTGTAGTGATGTTGATGGACTTAGAGTCTGTCATACAGAGTGAAATAAGTCAGAAAAAGATAAACAAATACCGTATGCTAACACATATATACGGAATCTAAAAAAAGGAAAAAAAAAAAAGGTCATGAAGAACCTAGGGGCAAGAAGATGGGAATAAAGACACAGACCTACTAGAGAATGGACTTGAGGACACAGGGAGGGGGAAGGGTAAGCTGGGACGAAGTGAGAGAGTGGCATGAACATATATACAGTACCAAATGTAAAATACATAGCTAGTGGGAAGCAGTCGCGTAGCACAGGGAGATCAGCTAGGTGCTTTGTGACCAGCTAGAAGGGTGGGATAGGGAGGGTGGGAGGGATGGAGACATAAAAGGGAAGAGATATGGGGATATATGTATATGTATAACTGATTCACTTTGTTATAAAGCAAAAACTAACACACCATTGTAAAGAAATTATACTCCAATAAAAACATTTAAAAAAATGCTATGCAACCATTACCATCATCTGCCTCCAGAACCTTTTCATCATTCCAAACAGAAACTTCAGAGTCTTTAATAATAACTCCCCATTTCCCTCTTCCCCTGTTCCCTGGCAATCTCTATTCTAGGAACCTAATATAAGTGGAATCATACAATAGTTGTCCTTTTGTGTCTGGCTTATTTCACTTAGCATAATGTTTTCAAGGTTCATCCATGTTGTAGCATGTATCGGTACTTCATTCCTTTTTATGGCTGAATAATATTCCATTTAATGGATAATACCACATTTTGTTTATCCATTCATCTACAGATGGACATGTGGATTGTTTCCACCTTTTGGCTATTGTGAATAGTGCTACTATGGACATTGGTGTACAAGCATCTGTTTGCTTTCATATTTTGGGCATATACGCAGAAGTGAATTTCTGGATCGTACTCTATGTTTAAATTTTTGAGGAACTGCCAAACTTTTCTACAGCGGCTGCACCATTTTACACTCTCACCAGCAATGCATACGGGTTCCAATTTTTCCACATCTTGGACAACACTTTTTATTTTCCATTTTTTTAATAACAGCCATCCTAATGGGTATGGAGTGGTATCCCACTGTGGCTTTGATTTGCATTTCCTTAATGGCTAGTAATGTTGAGCATCTTTACATGTGCTTATTAGCTATATGTATATCTTCTTTGGAGGAATCTCTTCAAGTCCTTTGCCCATTTTTGAACTGGGTTGTTTTTTGTTGCTGTTTCTGAATTTACACAACTGATTTTTGACAAAGGTTCAAAAGTAATTCAGTTGAGGAAGGATACCTTTCAATAAATACTGCTGAAGCAATTGGACAGCCATAGGTCAAAAAAAAAAAAAGAATCTCAATCTAAACCTCACATCTTACATAAAAATTATGCCAAAATAAATCATGAACATAAAACTTTAATGCTTTTAGAATATCACAGGGGGAAATCTTTGGGATCGAGGGCTAGGCAAGGAGTTCTTACACTTGACACCGAAAGAAAGAAATTGGTAAATTGGACCTAGTCAAAATTTAAAATTTTTGTTCTGTGAAAACCCATGTGAAGAGAAAAGGCAAGCTACAGAATGGGAGAAAATATTTGCAAACTACAATCCAACAAACGATTAATATCTAGAATGTATAAAGAATTCTCAAAAGTCAACAGTTAGAAATTGGGCAAAAGACATAAACAGACACTGCACCAAAGAGCATATACAGATTGCAAATAAGCACCTGAAAAAAATATTCAGTATCATTATCCATCACGCACATTATAACCACAATTAGAAGTCACTACACACCTATTAGAATGGCTAAAATAAAAAATAGTGACAACATCAAACACTGGCAAAGATATGGAGAAAGTGGATCACTCATACACTGCTGGTAGAAATGTAAAATCATACAGCCACTCTACAAAATAGGTTGACGGTTTCTTACAAAACTAAACATGTTATTATCATACAACTGGACTCCTGGGCATCTATCCCAGAAAAATGAGAAGTTAAGTTCCCACAAAAACCTATACATGAATGTTTATATCAGCTTTATCTGTAATAGCCCCAAACTAGAAACAGCCCTGATGTTCTTTGACCGGCAAATGGTTAAACAATTTGTGGTACATCCATACCATAGAAAACTACTCAGCAATAAAAAGGAACAAACTGACACATACAACAACTTGGATGAAGCTCTGGAAAATTATTCTGAGTAAAAAAGTCAGTCCCCTTGGGCTTCCCTGGTGGCGCAGTGGTTAAGAATCCGCCTGCCAATGCAGGGGACATGGGTTCGAGCCCTGGTCTGGGAAGATCCCACATGCCACGGATGCAACTAAGCCCGTGAGCCACAACTACTGAGCCTGTGTGTCTGGAGCCTGTGCTCCGCAACGGGAGAGTCTGCGACAGTGATAGGCCCGCGCACCGCGATGAAGAGTGGCCCCCGCTCTCCGCAACTGGAGAAAGCCCTCGCACAGAAACGAAGACCCAACACAGTCAAAAATAAATAAATTAATTAATTTAAAAAAAAAAAAAGTCAGTCCCCAAAGGTTACATATTATATGATTCCATTTATATAACATTTCTGAAATGACAAAATTTTAGAAATGGAGAACAGATTGGTGGTCACAAGGGATTAGGGCCTTTGGGGGTGGGAAGGGAGGGAAGCGGGTGTGGCTATAAAAGCCCAAGAAGAAGAATTCTTGTGGTGATTTAAGTGTTCAATATCTGAGGATGGTGGTGAATATGCAAGCCTAAGCATGATAAAACTGTATAAAACTAAACACACACACAAATGAATACAAGTAAAATTACCAACGTCAATATTCTGGTTGTGATATTGCATTAGAGTTCTGCAAAATGTGATCTGGTGCCCCACCGTCATGCATGTCTGTGGGTGAATGCTTTATGAGGAAAAGAAGAAAGAAAAACAACCGTGAGATATCTGAAGACTTTCTAATTATAAAGACCTGTATATAGTAGTGACTTAAATTGGTAAGTGTCTTTTAAAAAAAACCAAACATACAAGTGTTTTCCACTTTGAAAATAAACCATGTTCACTATATTCTAAATCCTCTAAAGTGCAAAAATAAAAACACAGCACTGCAATTCCAGTACACGAATACAACCATTTTTAACTTTAATATTTCTATGCATTCTTCCGCAGTCTTGTTTCTGTTCCTAGGGGTTTTTAATTTTTTTTGTTTGTTTTGGCTGCGCCATGCAGGGCATGCGGGATCTTAGTTCCCCGACTAGGGATCGAACCCGAGCCCTGCAGTGGAAGCGCAGAGCCTTAACCATTGGACTGCCAGGTAATTCCCTCCGTTCTTAGTTTTTAAAAATACAACTTCATTTACTTAGCAATTACTATTTCGTGTCCTGCCTTTTTCACTCACCGTCACAAAATAACCTTTTCCCCCGCCACTGTTCCACATTTTCAAAGACATTCTGAATGGCTACGTTAAATTTCATGGTGGGATCATTCACCTTAATTCCCCCCAGCAGGACTGCGGGATACGCATCTCTGCGCAGAACGTTTGGCCCACAAAACTTTTAAAATATGTTCCAGAAGCGGACCACTGGGCCAACTTTAAAGTCTCATACACAAGACGTCCTCATCCGTCAGCCCACCTCGCCTATGTACTTACCGCCTCAACCCGGACCATCTGCGCCTCTGTCCCTTTCCGAACTCCCGGCGCCCTCTTGGTTGCCGTAGACTCGTGAGGACGTCACGCAGCGGCGTGGCTGGTTTCCCTGGTGACGGTTGCCGGGGCAGCGCAATAAGGCGTCTCGAAGAGGTGCCCGAGCTGCTGCAGCCAAAGAAGGCAGCAGCGGCGTGACCACTGTAAGTGCGGGGAAAAGTACAGAAGGGCCCGGGCTGAGCTGGGGGAGCCGGCAGCCACTGGGGCCCTGGCCGGAACCAGGGCTGCACACCTGTGTAAAGATTTATGGAGTTGTACACTCAGGACTTACGCACTTTACTATGTGTAAATTATAATTCAACCTAAAATTATACCTTAGTTAAAAACAGTAATGATGTCTGAGCCCCATTCCTAGGAATTAAGATTTTAAATGGTCCAGGGATGTGCCCCAGCATTGCTATACTTTAGGAACTCCTAGGAGATTCTAATGGTCAGCCAGAGTTGAGAGCCACTGTTTTTAGGGACAGGAAGGAGTCAACTGTTGAATCTGAGTGATGGGGAGAGTATTCTGATGCCATTCGAGGTCTGGTGGCACATTCAGGCATGGGAGGGTGTGGAGAGAGCTGACGCTTAGCTCGGCTCAGCTTTGGCTTTCAGGGGACCTGAAGTGAGGGTGGGTCTTCCAAGCTTCCTCATGGACACATGCAAAGATAAGCAGCCAACTCCAGGCTTGGGTGTTGTAGACAGGGCTGACTATGTGCTGAGCACTCTTGGGAAAGGAGCAGTTTGTGGAATTTGCTTAGGCTCAGGCTTCTTTTCCTACTCCAAGGGCAAGATGGCAGAGGATGAAGGCTCACAGGACACCTTGAGGCTCCAGTTCAGGGCCATGCAGGAGATGCAGCACAGAAGGTTACAGAAGCAGATGGAGAAACGGAAGGAAAAAGAACTTAGCCTCCAAAGCAGAGTTGATGACCAAAAAGAGCCCCTGGAGATCTCTGATGGCCTCAGCGTCCTCCAAGCCGGGGAGCAGAACTCAAAAACCAGCTTTGAGCAGAGGTAAATGCAAGTTTGGACTCTCCCAGGAGCACTGCAGGGAGGTACGGAAGGTGGGGGAGAATGATTGCAGACAGTTCGACAGGCAGGTTGACCAGATGTGTGTTTATCAGCTGAGACCCATAAGTTTTGACACAGAGATTGTTATTGAAGACTCTTGCATTGGATAAAGGGACATAATTTGACATGAAGTGTGTTCAAAAACCACTTTAAGTCAAATGGAAAATTTGAAACTCATCAACGTGTAGTTTATTCACTTGAATTTTCTTACGTAGTCTCTCTTTCGTGAAAAATGTGTTTTGGTTTTTGAGGAGCTGGTTGGCTGGCCCTGATGATTCACAGGTGATCACTACTCCAAACCTCATCTGGAACTGTTCTCCTGTGTCAATTTCCCTTTCCTGACACATAAAGACACATAAACATACCTGTCCTGAAGAAGCAATTTATGGATTCCTTGCTTTTATATGGTTGGTGAAACAGTTGAAAGGAGTCCAGAATCTTCTCATTTTGCTTTAAATTTGCCAATGTCACACAAATGCATTGATTTATATTGGTTGTTAGAAGCAGGAGTCTGGATTGAAACAAAATTCTTTGCTAGTCATTTTGCAAAAAAAAAAAAAAAAAATCACAGCAGTTGTTGAGCTATCTCTTTGCTTCTGGTTTCACCCAGAATCTATCTTCTCCATCTGCAAATTCTACTTTTCATGGTTTCTCGATTTTCACAAGGTTCTACTGAAAAATGCTAATTAGGAAAAAATAAAGATTTCTCAATAATTGAAAAAATTCATACGGCTCCTAAATATTGGCTCTAAGTTAACCCCAGACCTATTCCCAAATGATCTTTCCCCAAGTCAGAGAAACTGGCATTTGTGGAGACTTGAGCTGTTGGTAGAATAACACCAACAATAATAATAGCTGTTAGTTAATAATTACTGTTATCTATAATTTCTGTAACTTATTTACTTCCTGAGCAACTGCCTCTATGGAGCTGGCTCCACGCCTAATGGTAGAAGTGATCACAGACCCGCCAGTCACATGTTTCTCACATTTTAAAGTTCTAAAAAACTGACTTGCAAGACAATTGTAGTATACAAAACTAGCCACCTATTCTGATTTCCTATTGGGTTTACCTGAGACCCAGAGACCTGGTCTCAACTTAAGACTTAGACAATTCCTCTTTCATCTTCTAATATACATACGCAATTAAGGCTAAAATTTTCCTTCTAAGTATCACTTTAGCTGCTGTTCGCAAGTTTTCATATATATTGCTTCTACAGTCAATCCATTCTAAATGCTTCATAATACACATTATGATTTCTTCTTAACCCATAAATAATTTAGGAGTGTGTGTATGTGTGTGGGTTTTTTTTTCCATTCCAAGCATATGATGGGCTTGGAGTTCTGTTTTTTATTTTACTTTTGTTCTCTTTTTAGTATTGATTTCTAATTTTAGTCAATTGCCATTAAAGAAAATGGTCTGTATGATGTCCATTATTTGGAATTTGCTAAGGTTGCCTTTGAAGCCTAAATTATAATACATCTTTATGCATGTTCCATGGATGCTGGAAAACAGTATGAATTCTCTGGGTGGGGTTTTATATACCTCTGTTGAATCCGTAGTAAACCATGTTATTGAAAACTTCTTTCTCCTTTCACTTGTGTGTGTGTCCTTAATCGTTCAGTTTTGAGAACAGTGTGTTAAAAAATCTGCTCACTGAGATTCCCTTAATTTCTCATTCCTATTTTGTACAGACCAGTTCTTATCTCCACCCAGTGCCCAACCAGGTACAACAAACCTGGGCTGTGGAGGCCTGACCCCTGCCCATCGGTTCCTGTGATTCTGCCTTTGCCTTGCAGGATGCTTGAAGATGAGATCGAACGGCTTCGGGATCAAATCAGGGAAACAGTGGATGAGAACGGGCGATTGTATAAGTTGCTGAAGGAGAGGGACTTTGAAATCAAACACCTCAAAAAGAAAATAGAAGAGGACAGATTTGCCTTCACAGGTAGCTCCACCGCTGTTGCGACAGTTTCTGCTCTGAAGTCCAGGTTGGCTGGCCCAGCTGCCATGGAGCCTACAGGGCAAGACAAACAGCAGGTTCCAGAGGGCAGGTGCTCAAGAGACAGTGCAAGGTGCAGCTGTGCTCAAGCTTGTCCAGATGAATCCTGGAAGTGAGGGAGAGGGGAGAGGAATGAAGCAGGCCAGGCAGGCTAGCATGCTGGGAAACGGAAGCACGAGAACAGCAGGGGCAGAAGGCAGGCATTCCAGGCAGTGTGGGTGACCCCGCTGGGACTCATGACAAGAGCTCTCCGTGATGCTCGCTGCATGTTCGGTGGGCCAACGGCATCCATTCTATCTGGATTCTCCGGGTCAAACACTGTATCATGGACGTGAAAAAGCCCCAGTGGAAGTAGGCATTTACTCTACACCACTTGCTGTTGCTGCTCCAGAAGGGTGGACAAGACAGGGGAGTTAGCTGTTCTGGGAGGATTTCCTGAGATCCAGCAGCATGTACAGTGGACCTTGGCCCTTCAGGTCGGAGTTGGACCTTGGTTCTGTTGCTGGAGACCTTGACCCTGTGGGTCTGTTAGGGACCTTGGCTTTGTGGGCCTGGAGATGACCTTAGCCCTGTGGGTGTGGGCTGGACATTGACCACTGACTCTGTGGTTATGAGCTAGACCTTGTTCTTACAGATCTGGTGGGGACCTTGGCCCTGATTGTCCTCTGCTCGATGTACGCCCGTTGAGCAATTCCCAGGTGGCTGAGTGAGAAAGCACAAAGTCAGTGTCAGCAATCACAGAGGGCATGATGCCTCACCTGGCATCTGCCAAAGCGTCTCTCTCTGCCTTTGCTAGTAAATGACTTTAAGAGTAGATGCACCCAGAGGACCAGTGCTGAATTAAAAAACAAGGGGAATCTGGTATCTTAAAGGCCCTTGGTAGCCTGTTGTGCTTCCCTCCATTCTTTGGCCTCTTCTGTCTAAAACAAAACCACACTGAAGAGAAGACAACACCTAACCTGGCTCCGGGTTCAGATGCGAAGGGGCAGCTTCTGCAAGGGTGTCGAGAAGTTGATGGGCTCCGGGGAGGGCAGGAGGTGCCTCCTCACCCCAGGAGACCTGGGAGACAGGGCCTGCCCCCTCTTCTCCAGCCTGCCCCACATCCTGTCTTCTGCTGCTTCTGCTGGCATGCTCATGGCCTCATCTGAGTGCCAGCCCTGAGCCTCCCTCAAGACCTCTTAAATCCAGTCCTCGCTCAGAAGTCCCCATTTCTGATTTCCAACTTCATGTTTTGAAGAGAAAAATCTGACAGTCTCAGTTCATGTTTTTAAACCAGGCTAGAGTGACAGGCTGCTGACAGCTGATGAACTGGTTTTCCTTTGGGTGGACTTTTAGTGTTTGCTTTAGTTTAGTTTTTCTATTTCTTTGTACAATTTTTTTAGTGACTGGGCTAGTGCTTACAACACACATAACTTTTCATGGTCTACTTAGAATTAATATTTTACCACTTCAAGTGGAATGAAGAAACTTTACCACCATATAAGTCCCTTTACCCTCCCCCCTTATATTACAGCTTTTATATGTATTATGTCTGTATATGTTGAACATCCCATCAGACTATGCTATCATATTTGCTTTCAACCATTATACGTTTTAAAAAACTGAAGGATGCAAAATAGTCTATTATATTTACCCAGATATTTTAGCATTTCTGTGCTTGCCCATTCACTGATGCCCCCATTATAATGGGGTTGCAGCTTCAAGCGTGGGGCTTGTCTGGAGACAGAGTTGGGAGAGAGCCCTGGCTCACTCTTAGCCCCACTTCCTGCCCTTCGGACTAGAGAGGGCTTCTCTTAGACTTCTTTCTGATGTCTAGTTCCAGGATTTGTAATGCTTTTGGGTCCTGGGAGGAAAACATAACCAGAGAACTCACCACTGGACCATTTGTATTTCTAGGTTTGGTTTCCTTCCCCAGGTTCTTTCTCCTTTCTCCTGATGTGTCCTAATCCTCTTCAACAGACACGAGGTGGCCGAGGGCAGCTACTCATAGTTGCCCAGATGGCTGCTGGCCCAAGCCAGCAGCAGCAAGCCTGTTCGACGTGTGGGCCTGTGTTTTTAACTGACTTCACTGTTTTCCTTCATTTTAGGGACGGCTGGTGTGGCTGGGGACGTGACTGCCACCAAGATCGTTGAGCTGTCCAAAAAGAACCGGGTGCTGATGGCAGAGTCCGAGGGTGCGAAGACCAGAGTGAGGCAGCTGAACAACCGCATCCAGGAGCTGGAGCAAGAGGTGAGGGGCCTCAGGCGCCCCTGCCCCGGGTTCCCTGTACCCCACGCCACTCCTCCAGAGAGGAAGCACGCTTAGCTGCTGTAGGTCCTTCCCAAGGACTGGTGGGTCAGTGTTTTCAAGGAGTCCCTCAGTCTCTGTCATATCCTGAGAGGGGAAAGTGTCAGGAAGCAAGGAGGACGCAGGCGGTGGAGAGATAGCCTGACACAGCAAGGAGGACGCAAGCTTGGAGCCTGACCACCTGGGTGTGAATCTCAGCTCCACTACTGACTTGTGTTGTGACTTTGAGCCAGGTATAAACTCTCCGTGCCTCCACCTGTCACGTGGCAGTTATAACGGCACTCACCCCAAGGTTTTCTGAGGATTAACGGCACTCACCCCAAGGTTTTCTGAGGATTAAATGACTTAACACTGTAAAATGCTTAGAACAGTGCCTAGCAGGTAGTTAGCATGAGAAAGGCATTGTTGAATAAATTAACAGGGATCCTTGCTAATCTGAAGCTAGAGCCAGGAGCATTCCACCAGTTCGTCTCACTTTTGTCCACCTTCCTCTTTCTGCTGCCCCGAGCTTCCCACAGCTAATGACAAACCCCTCCAGTCGAGAGAGGGCACAAGCCCCAGCGGTTCATGGTCCCTCAGGAGCTAGAGTGAACCTACGCAGCTTCTCCTTATGTGGCTGGAGGAGCAGAGGCTGGCAGAGGTTAAGAGGCTTTCTCAAGTCACGCAGCATGTGGTGGTGCCGGATTTCAGATCCAGTTCTGTTGCCCTCCAAAATCCTCCACAGTCATTACACTTGGCATTGAATTAGACCTTCTTTCTTCTATAACGTATTTTTTGAGAACCATCGCAGGCTCTGGGCCAGGCCCTGGGGAGACCGTGGGGAGCAAAATAGGCCTGGTCCTTGCCCTCCTGGAGACAGACCAGCATCGAGGGCCCCTTAGAGGAGGGAGTATGCACAGTGGGTCCCTGGAGGATGAGAAGGGGCCAGGCTCGGAGGGGTCGGGGAGAGGCCTTCATGCAGAGGACCCAGCAGGTACAAAGGCCCTGAATAGGAATAAAGGCCTGAAAGGGGACCAATGTGGCCGAGCTTGGAGCAAGATGAGGTCAGAGAGGTGGGAGGGCGGGTTGTGCCCAGCCTTGTCAGACAGGGATGGTCTTTGTGTGAAGGACAATTGGGAAACCCTTAAAGGGTTGGTTGGCTGTCTGTATACAGCAGTGGTCTTGGCCACCAGGCCATGAGCCTGAGTGGCAGGTTTCTCAGTGTCTCTGACCTTGTCTCCTCAACTGTAACGTGAAGTCCGTAGTTCCTCTTCTCTCCGCCTCCCAGGCTGTTGTTAGATGCAGGCCACGGTTGCAGAATCATTATTTACTAAGCTGTTCGTGAATCCTAGGCTGCGACTGGGGAGTGGGGCAGACAATCAGTTAAACCCTCTCCCATCGCAGAGCGCCTTGTAAAGGAGAGTTCTTCCATTAATGGGCCTTAAAATGAGCTGAAGGGACAGACTGCTGAGATCCGTGACCACACATCCGACGGCAGCACCAGAGCCCTTCACTCAGGCGCCGCAACTGCTGAGCAGAATTAAATATTAAGTGCCGGGTTTGCTTTTTCAGCTGCAGATGGCCCTGGCCAGGCTGCCAGGCAAGGGGGCCACCGACGCAGGAGCCAAGCTGCCGAAGGCCCAGATGGGAGACAGAGCCTTGGTATGAATTCTCTTCTGTGCTGGGGAGTGTGTGAGGCAGCCATGGGCTTGGGCCTCCCCTCTTCCATGGGGGCGTAGGTGCCTCTGTCCGGCGTCCACCCCATTGCTGAGCCATTGCAGCATCCTCAGAGCCGTCAGGGGACAGTGGCCAAGTCTACCGTCTGAGGCCAAGAATGCCCCGGTGAAGGCTGGTGAGGGGCTAACTCTCATTTAGTCCCCAGAGAGGGAGGTCAGGAGGGGCCTGAGGACCCTGGAATCCTAGACTTTCAGGACCAGGAGGGAAGACCTGATCCAATTAGCCTCCTGCTCTCAGCCCAGCTGTAAAGGATGTCCGTTACAGCATGCTTACTGGGGAGACATCCAGCCTCTCTACCTTACCCCAGAGACAGGGAGCTCACTCCTCCTCAATGGAACCCTGCTTTTTGCTGGGGCAATCCATATTGTAAGAAGTCTTCCCTTTGTGGAACTCCAAATCTACAGCGTAAAAGTGACTATTGGGAATGCGGCTGTTCCCAAGATTCCATTTTTTCTAAGCCAATGAGCCTCCATCAAACTCAGGGCATGGGAATTGCAGCTCCATGAAAGGAAGGCAGTCTGACCCAGTGGGCTACCGGGGAGAAGCATGGAGCCCAAGCCAGACAATAAATAGCTAAGAGTCTCAAGAACATCCCAGGAGGCCTCCCCTTGGTTTTCTTTTTTCTGTTTTTTTTTTTGGCCACACCTCATGGCTTATGGGATTTTAGTTCCCCGACCAGGGATTGAACCTGGGGCCTCGGCAGTGAGAGTGCCAAGTCCTAACCACTGGACCACCAAGGAATTTCCCCCATGGTTTTCTTAAGAAGCCAAATGAGTTGGTGAAACAGAATCCAAGCCTCAGGACTCCTAGTTCAGTGCCCCTTTTCCACCCGATCTTCCCTGTTGTCTACGACTCAAGATCAAGCCGCCTCGTGCCTGTCTTGAGGAGAATACTGCCCTCGAGTGATGGGCCCCTCAGGTTCCAGGGGTGAACATGTCTCCTGAAGGCTAGTCTTGCGTAGATTTGTCTCATTGCTGGGGAGGCAACGGAGGGGCTCCGCCCTCAGCAGACACTAGACTGAGTGTCGTTCAGTGCCTTTCCCAGCTCTGAGGGACACTTCTAAGCTGCCCCTTGTTTATCCATATCTCTGACTGGGGCTGTCCTAAATGGGAAACTACTTGTTCAGTCACTTGTTGAGCTTGACAGAATGTTCTGAGCCCTGGAACACAGAGAATCAAAAACAGGCCCACTGTCCACAGGGGGTTCAAGAGGGGAGATGAGCAGGCAAACTAAAGGAAGGAGGGGAACAGGGCCTTCAGAGAAAGCCCCTAGGCTCTGAGTTCACAGAGGGAGCACACATTCTACCTGAGGCAGCCAGGAGGTGGGATGGATGAGGGCTTCCTCAAGTGGCCTTGCTGGAGCAGGAAGATGGGGGTGGCCCTTCCAGCAGAAGCAGTGCAAGCTCAGAGCAGGAAAGCATCAATATTCCTATTTTGTTTGTTAGCTGGGCATCAGCTGGATAATGTTTGGCTGCAGCCCAGGGCCCCTGAGGAGGAAAAGGGGAACACATCCAAACAAAGCTGGGGCGGGGTCACCTGTGGAGGGAGGCCTTGATGGTAGCTGGAATAGGAAGTCCAACTTCATTCTGTGGCTGCAGGGAGCCTGGGAGGTTTCTGACGGAAGAGTGCGTGGTGGGTTGCAGTCTCCATTCCTCGGGACACGTGTTTTCCCGGGCATCTTCTGATCAGAGAGAGGACAATAGCCACGTCCCCCTCGTTAGACTGTTCAGGGCGACCCAAGCCTGGGCCATACTCCAGGGCCTGCAGGTTCACTCCACATCCCAGCCCAGAGCTCCAAGCACATTCCAGAGTGGAGCTGAGCGCCCTCACTACGCGTGGGGCCTCATGAAGCTGTGGTGTGAGTGGCCTTGGCGCTATCCGCTCCCATGGACACCATTTCCGGTATCCTCAGAGGAAACAGCCCAGGGTGGGGGAGGGCGTGCCCAGGCCCAAGACACCCACAAAGCCTGTGAAATCTCACTCTGGGCAGAAACAGCTCTGAAATATCAGGCAGGTAGGGTTGGCTCAGCTTCCTGGGAGGGGAGGTCTGGGGCCTGGCAGAGCAGAGAGGGTGATGCCCTCACCAGAACACCATATGGCCCTCAGCCGCCTTTGCCAGCTGCCCACCCAAGCCAGGCTATGCCCCCCAGCATCGCCCCCCGTCAGAATCTGCCCCAGAGGGCACCCTTTACGTGCGTTATCCCATCAATACTCACATGTACCCTGGAGGCTGGTATAACGTGCCCCCCTTTCACAGAAGAGGAAACGAGGCTTGGAGACGGTTGTTGCCGCCGCCTGGGTCTCAGATCCGGATCCAATCGGTGTGCTCTTTCCGTGCCCTCAGGCTCCCAAATGCTCTCACGGCTCCTGTACCGCCACCCACCAGAGCCAGCAGGGGGCTCAGGGCACCGAAGATCTGACAGGCAGGGACTGTTGCTTCCCAACGCAGGGCAGATTCAAAGCAGCACCTTAGCAGGGGAGCAGAGAGGCTCCCAACAGCAGTGGGGAGGGATGGCATACAGCCAGGCGGCAGAAGGACATACCAAAATATAGATTAAAGAAAGATGCATGTGTGTTTTACGTAAATTCCCAATTTGCAAATTCTGCTCACACTGGTTACTCTGTTTGGCCTCCTGGGGGTGCTGTGAGGAAGCAGCCGTTTCCTAGATGAGAAGACCAGATGAGTCCAGGCCTTCTGGGCCCTGTGTGCAGGTCTAGTTTCCTTGACCAGTGGTTTTCAGCGGGGCTGCCCAGAGCCTCTGGGGTCCATGGAACTCCCCAGACCCAGTCTTCTGGGATCTATCTTTCACACTAGCGTTCACAGGCGGTTTTGCCTGTGGCTACTAAGGAAAGTTCAGAAAGCCGCTGCAGGACCCATCCTGTTTCCCAGAAGTCTAGTCCACCCGATCTGCTGGGACAGGAGCAGATGGTCTTAGTGTCATTGCCTGATGGGACACTCAACCCACCAACCGATGTTTCTGTCACCACGATGCCCTGGCATCAGCAAAAGCTTATATTGGGAGAATCCGCCAGAGCAAAGGAAGGACCAGGCCTCTACTCCCACTTCTGTCACCCCAACCAGCTGTGTGCCTGTGAGGCCATGTTATTTCCCTTCTCTGGACCTTATCTGCATCACCTATGGCAAGGGTTTGAATGGGCTGACCTTGGAGTCCCTTTAATGCCAAAGTACTGAGAGTTTCAGGAACTTCTATTTAAATCATAAATGGGGAACACATTTGAGAAAAGTTTCATCCAAATAGTTTAAATGAAATATTTTTTTTAAAAAAAGACTTTGCTAAGAGTTCCAGCAGGCAGAGTTTTCATGGCTCCTGCAGTTCTTCAAGCCACAGAAATGGAGCATTTGGGGAATAAACTGGGTCCTTATTTCTATTCAGTGAGCTCATTGCTGGGAAAGGGAGCCCAAGGCCCAGTCTGACAATTCTAGGAGAGGAAGGCCCCAAGTTGGGATGGTCATGACCCTCCTGCCAAGCTGGGGCTGCCTTCGCTAAAGGAGCCAGTTCCCTCTTCATCCTGAGTGAGGATGGATTTGCTATGATGCCAGTCTCTGAGCACAGCAGAGCCCACAGCCTGGGAGTGTCTGGGGGTTGGGAAGCAGCCCCCTCCAGATGCTCCCCGTCTGCGGCCACCACCCACGCCCCCCGTGTGCGCCACACTCGGAGCACAGGGCTCAGCCCCCAAAGTTGGGCTGCCGGGATCCACATCCACGCTCCCCCTTACCTACCAGGTCCCCCAAGCCGAGGGGTCACCCCCCTCCAGCCTCTGCTCTGCATCGCTAACGGAACCTACCTCACAGGGGTTGTGAGGATGAAATGGGTTCCTCCTTGTCAAGCACTTCGTGTGGTACCTGCACATACCTGGATAAACGGGGGCTGTGATTATGGTTACTATCTAGGCCTCAAATGACTGCTCTCCCTCCTGTCTTTCCCAACTAGCAGGACAGCCCAGAGGTGAAGGTCTTGCAGGACAGGCTGGCGGCCACAAACCTGAAGATGAGTGACCTCCGCAACCAGATCCAGGCTGTGAAGCAGGAGCTCCGGATGGCCCAGAAGGTATTTCCAGGCCAGGGTTCAGGTCCTCGTGGGTGGGCCTGGGCCTGGGCCTGGGAAGGTCATGGCTGGGACAATGGCTTCCATTCAGGAGCTTGGCCCCGTGAGCATCATGCTGCTTGTTCTGGGTCAGGCTCAGATCCAGTAACTTCCTTCCACCAGCCCTTGAAACAGACCCAGCAGGTGAGGGGGGTTACCGGCTGCCTGCGGGGCCCTGCATAGAAGCCCTTGTGGTGCCCACCCAACCCTGGACGGGGGAGCACAGTGCTGTCCACCCTGGAGGGGCCCTTAAACCTTCCCTGTGCTATGTGCACCCCAACAGATCTTGGGCATCTTCTTAATAAGCCACCTTGGACTTGGAAGCCTACCAAGACCGATCTCCTGCCCTCTGCTGTCTGTAATATTAGAAAATGTAAAGGTTGTTTGTGTGTTAAAGGCCCCTTTCAAAGGAAAATGCTCGGACTTGGGAGGCAGGCCCAGCTGGTTCATTATTTATTTTTATTTACATAGTGAATTCTCTGGCATTTGTACCACCAGCAGCGGTTCCTGCTGGAACCACTCAGGCCAGCCAAGATTTCCAAAACAGAGTTCTATTGTGGAAACAAGCACCAGAGACTTGGTACGCTAGATGGGTTTCCGTGACAGGCTGCAGAGGGGCCAGGGCACAAGCTGGGGTGTACTGTTTCCACCTCAAAGCCTCGAAGTTGGGCCTGAACACCTCTCTGCAACAGCCCCAAAGCTGGACCCTTCTGGAACCAAACATCCCCAAGTGACATTCGGTAGCCTCCCCCTCTTTGCTGCACTCAGACATGGCCCCTTGTCAGTGGCTTTGCACGGAGGGCGAGGCCCTGTGGCCATGTCCTCCCTGGAGCCATCCAGAATGATCTCAGTCCTGGGTGACAGGTGAACAAATTTGGAGCAGGTCTTGGTCAACTCTGTGGTTCACTCATCCCAGAATGTGTCAAGGGCAAGGGGCCCCACCTGGGCATTGTCAGCAGTTCCTTGTCTGCTCTAAGCATCACCAAGAAGTGCTGGGGATGATGGGTTCACTGCTTTCCCAGGGAGAGCTGCTCTTGGAGTGTGGTCAATTGGCCTTTGAGGCGGGGAGCGGGGGAAGGGGGAAGGTTGTGCAGGTGGAAGCCGGGCCTTCAGGGAGCCCCATGCACCCAGCACTGTTTGTGCACGTGCAGCAGCTTTAGGGCTCTGGCAGAGCCCTCTCTCCCGGCCATACTGAAGGCCTCACCTTTTTCAGGTGTTAACCAGTGAGGTTGGGGAAGATGTGAACATCCAGCAGCTCCTGTCCTCGCCTGGGACGTGGAGGGGTCGGGCTCAACAAATTCTCGTCTTGCAGAGCAAGGTGAGTGAGTCATCAGACTTCTCCTGGCCCTGAACGTTAGGTTTTAAATGCCCCAGAAAGACCCACGCTGACCCACATTAGAGACACAGAACCCAAAAAAGGCCTTTAGGTTCTGCAGAGCACACTCGCAGGGCTGTTGTTTTACATTCTCCCCAACCAGCCTGGTTTTCATTTGTTATGAAGTGAACGAGCATTTATATAACACTACATACCAGGCACTGGCGCTCAACAAATGCCAGAGCCTTTGATTTATTTTACTCCAGGCAGATTTTTTTTCCCTAGTTCATGTAAATTTGCGTGACTGTTGTACTTGTAGGCTTTTTCCAGTTTTGTCCAGATGCCTGTAGGCTTTTGAAGGTTTTAATTACCACCCCCGCAAAAAAAAACTTAGCCTGTCTCCCTCTTTACGCTCTAAATATTTTGGAGCATCTCTAGAGGCTAGGAACAGGGGCTCCACAGCCAGACTGCTTGGCTTCAAATCCCAGCCCACCACCCACCAACTGTGTGGCCTTGGGCAAGTTGCTTCGCCTCTCTGTGCCTCAGTTTCCTCCTCTGTGTACTGTGGATAATGACAGTGCCTACCCCACAGGGTTGTTGGGAGGACTGAATGAGTACAGATGTGTAAATTGCTTACCACAGTGCCTGGCATGCAGGAGACACCATCCGAAGGTTAGCTGTACCAAGAAACCAAGAGTCACACAAATAGGTGTGTCGTTTCCACTATTTGCCAAGTGCATCGCCTTCATCCCCAGGTTCCCAGGCGGCTTGTACCCTCAGGGTCTCCTGTGGGATCCCTGAAGCCAACATGAAGGGGGAGAGGTCTCTGAAAAACCGTGGTTAACGACCAGTGTGTGGCCTTGTGGTTCAAGAGACCTGAGTTTGAGTCTGGCCTCAGTCACTGGTCTATAAGTTTGGTGTCTTTGGGCAAATCTCTTCATCTCTCTGTGCTGCAGTCTCCTCACCTGTAAAATGGAAATAATAATGCCTTCCTTGTAGGGTTGTTGTGGGTTAAGTGAAATATCGTTTGGGAAGTGCCCAGCACAGTGCCTGGCCATAATAAACACTCAACACATTAGTTATTATTGTTAGTGTTGTTAAGCTGTGTAAACAAACGGTTAAAAGTAATAGTACTGTGTTCTTTAACGTTTAGATGGAATTACCACACAGTGCCACACGAGGGCACTGAAATGTGCTTTCAAAGCCATACTGAGGCCCTTTACCAGGGATCCTAGTGAATTTTGCCCCTGGCTCAGGTTTACCCAACTTTGTTCCATCATTTATGTTGTGTTGACATGGAAATCAGGGTTAGAAGGACCCTAGGAGTTATCCACTTTAAACCCAGTGTGATAAAGCCATCGTTCTGTCGATGACATTCACCTCCCCTGTGCTGAGGGCTTCACCCAGGCCATTTTGGGGTTTCTTGAAGTTGCCTAATCCTAAAAATCACCTGTAGCACTTGTTTAAAATGCAGATCCCCGAGTTCTTCCCCTGGAGCTCTGACTTGTTGGTATGGAGTGGGCCCCAAGATTTGTCATCCCAAGAAGCATCTTGGGGATTCCCAGGCTCAGACAAGTTCAGGGTACTAAATTCTCATAACAACATTATGCAGCGTGTACTCACAGGCCTCTTCACAGATGAGGGACCTGAGATTCAGAGAAGTTAAGTAATCTGTGCACAGTCACACAGCCAGCGAGGCTTTGAGCTGGTCTCCCCGCTTCCAAACCCTGCCCGCCCTCTGCAGCATCTCCTCCAAGTGGCCAGGAGCCCGCAGCCTCCCGAGGAGCCCGCCCAGGCTTGGGTGGCCTGTCTGTTAGCTCTTCCTGGTACTGAGACCTGCTATCCTTTCCCTCCCAAGTTCCTGGGGCTACACATCTGCTTCTTGGCCTCAGAGATAGGGTGATTTTTCTCATTTACTTTGAAGTTTCTCTTTTCCAAGCTAAACCTCCCTAGTGTCTCCCCCTGTTTCGCTCAGGATGCCACCGCAGATCCCTGCCATCCCTCCCCCACCCCAGTCCCTCTCCTCGGGACCTCCACGTCCACCTGGAACCGTGTTGTCGCCTGTCTAGTGGGGTCTCCTGTCACATCACAGGGCGGCCCCCCTGAGGGTCGAGTCTGACTTGCAGGCCTGTTGTGGAACCACCCTCAGGTTCGAGAGCTTGAGAAACAGCTGGGACAGACTCGGAGCCGGTCGGTAGAAACAGCCAGTGACGACTTGTCTGTCTATCCCGATCCAAGGAAGCTGTCGGCACAGGAGAAAAATCTGCTGAGGATCCGCAACCTGGAGAGGGAAAAACAGGAAAGCTGGGAGGTAACGTGTGCCTGGAAGGAGGTCAGGGGCGCCTGGGGCCAGGAGACCACGACCACCCCTGTGAGGACTTGGAGGCTCTGGGGTTTGGGGTCACCTCTGTGCATGTTCCTCACGTCCTATCCATCCCCCTTGAGCTGCCTGACTGGTTCCTCACCCAGAGCCCATTTCTTGAACGTCGGGTGGCCCCATTCTGGCTGTTTTGGAGATGCTGGACCTGAAACTAGCTCTTGGTGGAATGAGGCACTTCAGTTTGAACCCCAGGCTTGGCACTGTCCACCGAAGCATGGCTTTTCTCTTTTTGCCTCTCAGGCAGGGATTGAGGGTCCTCGGGACGACACACCCAGCGTTGGCCAGTGGGTTTCCTCTCGTGTCCGAGTCTGGCCCCTGTGTTCTCAGGCTGTCATCCATCTGGGTCACGTCCATCATGTGCTTGGGCTGACTGATACCCCGGGAGGCCGAGGCTGGGAGTCAGGGGCCCGGCTCCACTGACTTGCTCTGTGACCTCAACAAGTCCCCTCCCAGCTCTGGCCTCACCAGCGAGGGAGAGCGAGGGCTCAGCCGTGGGCCGAGTCCCACTCAGCCCTGCTGCCCGTGACCGCGCCCTCTGGTTACAGAAACTTGCAGCGGAGCGGGATGCCCTCCAGAGAGAGCTCGAAGAGCTGAGAAAGAAGTTTGAGGGCGTGAGGTCCCGGAACAAGGTGCTGTCGAGCGAAGTGAAGACCCTCAGGAGTCAGATGGGGACCCTCGTGGAGAAGGGCCGGCATGACGACGAGCTCATCGACGCCCTCATGGTACAGCCACCTCTGGGACCCCTGCCCCACCCAGAGACCTGTGACCCAGCCCCAGCCCCTCCGGAGCCCTCCCTCGCCCCAAAATGCCACCTGCATAACCCAGGAGCTCATTGCCTCCACTGGGCCCATCCCCAAAGCTTGGCCGCAAGTACGGGAGCAGCTCAGAGGCTGCCCAAGGGCCAGTACAGGTCGTGTTGTGTGAGGTTGATGCCGGGCACAAGCCACTGCACCTGTGGACCCCAAAGGAGAAAGAAGAGGATGAGGGGGCAGCAGATGGGATTACACCCTGGGATATTTCTCATGGAGGAACGGAAGGGACAACTGAGGGGGGCGCTGGTGCATATCCTTGTCTGTGTGACAGCATACAGCACCCCCGTTTCTGGGCACGTGGGGTGTGGTTTATAATGGTTAGTCACCAAGATAACCCTTAGGGACACATAATCCCATTTCACGGATGGGGAAACCAAAGCTCTAATTGGCTAGGTAAGTCATCCAAGGCCACACAACTGAATTCAAACCAGATTTATCTGATTGTAAAACCTCCTTTGATTAACAAAGCCGCACTGCTTTCCTGACCCTAACCTGGCCTTTTCTCTCTGGGGCCTGAGCCACCCCAGGGTTTTGGCCTCTGAATTCCAAGTTGTGCCCACAGGCCCCTGGGGTGGTCATGACTGGCTTGACAGTGGTGCAAAGGGGAACTGACACTGGCTTAGGCATGCCTTGGTCCATAATAATTCACCAGGCAGGGTGGTGGGCAGGGCACAGAAGACCTGGAATCTGGGCCCCCTCTGTTCATACCTCACTGTGTGATTCTAGGCTAGTTGCATCCCCTCTCTGAGCCTCAGGTCCCAGTTTTTATTTTATTTTTATAAATTTATTTATTTTATTTATTTTTTTTTGGCTGCGTTGGCACTTTGTTGCTGTGCGCGGGCTTTCTTTAGTTGAGGCGAGTGGGGGCTACTCTTCATTGCAGTGCGCGGGCTTCTCATTGCGGTGCCTTCTCTTGTTGCGGAGCACGGGCTCTAGGCACACGGGCTTCAGTAGTTGTGGCACGTGGGCTCAGTAGTTGTAGCTTGCAGGCTCAGTAGTTGTGGCACACGGGCTTAGTTGCTCCGCAGCATGTGGGATCTTCCCGGACCAGGGCTCGAATCCGTGTCCCCTGCGTTGGCAGGCGGATTCTTAACCACTGCACCACCAGGGAAGCCTCAGCTCCCAGTTTTTAAATAAGGTGTGGGCTGGATGTCCATTGAGGCCCCTGGGGCCACTATTCTTTGTCACTGAAGGTGCATGGTGAGAGCTGCAAACAAGCCCTAGCCCTGCCATTCACCAGCAGTGTGTCCTGGGCTCTCTGGGCCTCCATTTCCTCCACAATGAGGTGAAGACAACGCCCTCACCTGTTCCAGGTCGCCAATATGGTCCTTCCCAGCCCCCCAGGCAGGAAGCCTCCACCCCAGAGGTCTCCTTGGGAGCATCTCCAGGGATGGGGCCTCCATCAGGTGCTGAAGGATCCGTGGTGAGGGGTCCAGGTACTGCCTTCAAAGGTGGTCTTCCAGCACAGTGGGATAGGGCTTCTTTTTACCCACTGGCTGAGGGGCCACCGTCTGAGCTGTTTTCTGTTGTCCCGAGAGCCCCGTGGATGTCCTTCTTAGCCCCGATCTCAGGGAGAAAGAAGCTGAGGACAGGAAAGCCTGGTTGAACCCCCCCCGAGGACAGGCAAGGTGTTCCTCCTGCTTCTCAGGGAAACACTAGCGTCCCACTGTTAGGTTCCCGAGGGAGCAGGGAAGGGGTGGGAGGAGGCGGTCTTCTCTCGTGTCCTTCTTTACCCAGGGCCGTGGCTGACCCTCGCCCACCCTCCCACTTGGCCCCGCAGGACCAGCTGAAGCAGCTACAGGAGATTCTGGGCAGCCTGAGCCTGCAGGAGGAGAAGACGCGAGTGTCCCGGCACCACCTGGACCAGCAGCTCAACAATGAGGCCCAGCAGAGCAGCAGCCTCGTGGCCCAGCTGCGGGCCACGGTGGCTGAGCGGGAGGCCAAGGTGCGGCAGCTGGAGGTGGAGATCGGGCAACTCAGTATGCAGGTGAGTAGGGCGCTGGCTCAGCCCAGCATCCATTCCCACGTCCTGGCAAGTCCATCCGGTATCCAGAGAAACCTCAGCCACCTCCACTTCTCCCCACCTGCCTTCACTTGGGCTGCGCCACATCCTACCTGGTCCCACTTTGGCTCCCTGCTTCCATCTGGCTCCCTGGCCCATTGTGCACACACCTTTCCTCTTGAAGGGACACACCAGATTGTCTCCCTGCTCCACATAAAACCTGTCTGTGGCTCCCCATCACCCTCCGCCTCACTCAAGCCTCAAGGGTTCGGGCTCCTGCCAGCTCACCCTCTCCCTCCCCAGCTGTGGCCTTCATCCTCATGGTCCAAGATGGTGGCCACAGTGCCAGCCTTTACATCCACATTCCAGGCAGTGGGATGGCAGAAGGGAAGCCACGCTCCTTCGTCCAGTTTGCAGGGCGCCATGTGACTAGCTCCTGCTGCCCTCCCTCCTGCAACTTCTCTTCACTCCCCACTTTCCACAACTCTGGCCATGTGGATACCATTTAGCTCCTCCATGGCCTTGCTTTCTCCCCACTCTGGGCCTGTGCACATGCCTGAAGCACAAACCTTCCCTTTCCTCCCCCTCAGTCTTTAGATCTTATTAGTCAAGAGCTCCTCCAGGAAGTTCCAGGGCTCCCATTCTGGGTTACGTGCCCCTCCTGGGCACTCTCCTAACTCCCTGTACATTCCCAAGCCAAACTTTGGTCACGCTGTGTGATCAATTTCCTGTTTTCTCCCCCAACCTCTCCTTGACGGGGAAAAGACCATGGTGCCTGGCCCAGGACTGTGCACACAGTAGTTGCTCAGTAAATGCTCGTCTAAGGAGTGAGCTCCTGAAGATATTTTGCCTTGGCAGAGGCGTGGAAGGAACAGCATCTTCACCTCACCGCTGTCCTGGCTCCAGGCACACAAAAGAAGGCTGATTCTCACCTCAGAGGCCACCGGACAGCTGGGGCCAAGCACTACCCACCAGACAAGCTGGCACACACTGCGAGTTTTCTCAGGATGGGCAGGGCTTGGGGGACATGCCAGGTTGTTTGGGGCTCACACCAACTGGCCCACCGTTGATGGCAGCCTGACCTCCTGCTGGGGGTCCTCCAGTGCTCCTCCTTCAGCCGGCCCCACCAGCCATCCGGAAGAGGGAGGGACGGGGGAAGGTCTGAGTGTCTCCAGCTGACAAAGGCCAGTGGCCTCAACTCACACCTGCCATTCATCCGTGTGGGTGGGGCTACCTAGAGAGGTGGGCCTGTCCCCATACTTCCCCCTGGGACCTGAATGTGGAACAGCTTCCTGGCCCGGTCACCCTCCTTTGGCCATGAAGCTCCCTTTCTGAAGAGAGGCATTATTAGCTGTCATTATAATGCAAGGGGCGCCTTCACCAAACAGGCCTCGCTTTGCACTCCTGAAAAGAAGCCTCTTTCATTTCCCCTGAAAGCCCCAAAATCAAGCCAAGGCCCCCTCCTGCCTTCTCCAGGCCTCTGAGCCAAAGCCCTGAGAATGGAACCCGCATCTGTTCCCTGCAGTATCTTCGGAATAAAGGAGTAGGCGAGGGGTCCAGTGGGCCCGAGGTCAACCCGGCCTCCGCCAAGTTCCCCGAGGACCCGGGCCTGACCAAGTCCCCGGCCTCAGCAGGCGATCACGCTGGCAGGCTTGGATCTTCTCGGTAAGACACAGTGGGATGGAGGGGTTGGAAAGTGAATATTAATTATTCAGAAGAAAGGATGGGAAGCCACGGGTGCAATTTTATGATGTCTGTGGTGTTGTCCTTCCAAAGTGGCGGGGGGGCTTCCGTCAGCCCTGCATCTGCGTGAAGGAGCCAGTTAGGTCCAGATACTATTACTTCAAGAGTGTTTGGTTGCGGCTCCCTGTAAAATCCTCTCCCAGCTGGCCTCGAATCTCACCTGCTTCTAGGATTCTCAAACACACCTGTGTTGGAGTGTTCGAGGCTCTGATGTCCCCTGCTCCTGTCTTGTTTTGAGCAAGCGAGAGTTCTGGAAAGGAGGGCAGCAAATCCACAGGGCTGCTGCAAGGGCCGGTGCTGGCCCCCTCCTCTGGCTCCCCGGTTCCCTGCGGGCCCCTGCTCCCCGCGCAGCTGGGCCCAGCCTGCCTGCCCGCCCGTGGTGATGTGCCCACTCCGCTTTTGCACAGCTCCGTGACCAGCCTGGGCCACACACTGGTGGAATCTGCTCTCACATGGCCTTCCCTGCACGGTCCTCACGGGCCCTCACCCAGGTAGGAGCCCAGGCCCCCCCAACCCGGGCCCTCACAGGCCTTCCCATGCTTGACTGCTCAGTCAGTATTGCCATCCCATTACCAGGATGGGAAGCCGAGGCCAGGCCAAGTCCAGGGACTCTTCCAAGGTTCCATAAGGACATGGAGGGTCAGGGAGGTCCAGTGCCTTATCCAAGGTGATAGGGCAAGCGGCTTCAGAACTACAGTCTTGGTCTAGTGTTCCTTCCTGCTACCACAGAGTTAACACGAGGAATCTTCCAGGGCCTGGAGCCCAGCACCTTCCCTTGCCTCCTCTTGCGCATTGAGAGTCCATCTCTAGGGGGAGAATTTCACGTCATATGGGTTCCCACTTTAAGCCATTGATATCCCCTCAGCTCTCTGGCCCCCTCTTGTTGATAGAATCAAGCCTTAGGGCTTCAATGGGCCCTTGTTCTTCCTGCCAGCTCACAGACAAAGGGTGGCTTTGTCCTGCCTCGGAGCCCCGTCCCGAGCCCTACCCACTGTCCACTGGAGCCATGCTCCTGCTGTCAGCTGCCGTTCCCACTCCTCGGGCAGGTCAGTTCAGGCTCCGGTCGAGCCTCTGAGGGGCCCTCGTCTCACGTTTGACTTGCTGTGTGGCGCCGGCAAATCGGTCCTCCTTGGGCTGCTATTCCCCAAGAAGTGCTTGGGATACTTCTGGCCTGCCGTTTGGTGGCCCAGGTACCCGTGGGCCAAGGCCACCCCTGCAGATGCCCCATCCAGCAGCCTGGGGTCACAAGGGCACTGGGAGAGAGGGGCCCAACTCTGAGCCTCAAGGGCCCCTGCCACACTCTCCTCACACCACAAGGAAAACAGACAGGCTCTGTCACTCTGACGTGGTTGTCACAGTAGTAGAGGCAAGAAGACGGACAAGATGCCCCCAAGGTCCCTTCCAGGCTTATGTGGCCATGACCTTTGCACTCCACAGGGATACAGGAGCCGATGTGCCCTGGGCTGCCCAGACTGCTGGTTCTTAAGCTTGTTTCTTCCACCACACACAAATATTTACTGAACCCGACCGTGTGCGGGCCCTGCCCTCATGGAACTTACAGTGCTCTCCCGTCAGTGACAGGACAGACGTTCACGGGGTGGGAGTGACCCCAGAGAGTGTGGGGTCACTGTCAGGGATGGCATGGCGGCTCTGACGGGGTGCCTGGGAGGCAGGCGGAGCGAGGGGATCAGCTCCTCCCCCAACACGTGAGATCACAGGGGTGACTGGTGTAGGGTTCCCCACTGCGCTGCACACACGAATCAGCTGAGGATCTGCCAGGTTACATGCAGGTTCTGATTCCGCAGGTCAGATCCTGCAGGAAATGGGATCCTGCAGTTCCAACAAGCTCCCAGGTGATGCCACAGTCGCTGGTTCAAAGACCACGCTGAGCGGCAGGGCCTTAGAGTATATATTTAGGGGCCAGAAAATGCAGGAGCCTGTACTCCTCAGAGCCCATCTCAACCAACCCCCGTTTACAGGGAGGACTGGGGCCCCGCCCTCCTATGATTCTGGAAGAGCAAGTCAGCATCACCAGGGTCTCCCTAGGAAGGGTGAGGGCAGAGCAGAAAGCAGCTTGGCACTCGCACATTGGCTCTGGGGGCTTGGGGTCGGGGACAGAGCTCACCTTGGGTCCCAACCCCAGCCAGCAGGTAAGGCCCAGTGGTGAGGAGGGAACCGGTGATGGGCTGAATCAGGGCTGGAGAAAACTGACCAAATTACAAAGCAAGTGTCCAGGGTCCAGGAAAGTGGACTGGGCTTGGGGCCATGCCAGGAGATACAAGAGGGCCAGGACAGGCTGACAGGGAGACAGAGGCTGGGCCTACCTGACACTGAGAAGGGCGGTCAGGTCCCAGGCCACACAGGTTCCCAGGGCACCCCCAGGTCCCCAAGAGCCAACTTCCATAGCAGCCAGACAAATTCCAGGCCCCTACAGGGATTGGATGGACAGAGGTGCTGATGAAACTATAGCCCTGCTGGGGTCTGGCTTTGGAGCCAGCTAAGTGAGGTCTAGAGACTTCAGCAGGGCCGGGAATAGTAAAGTGAGAAGAAGCCAGCGGAAGAGGCCAGGAGGCACTGGACTGGCTTCTTCTCTCTGGCTCCCTCTGAGGACCCCTGAATGTCTTTCCAGCCCCTCCCACCACCATAGGGATAAGCATCTCTTCAGGTAACCCTTAAATGACCTCTGCCCGCACCTTGGTCCCCAGGTTCTCGGACTCCCCAGAACAAAAAGCCTGGCAGACAGAGGTGACAGAGTTCAAAGCCCTGTGGCAGGCCGCTGAGGTGGAGCGTGACCGGCTCACCGAGTTTGTCACCGTTCTGCAGAAACGGTAACACCTGGTGCCAGGGATGCACTCTCACGGGCCTAGGTGGGCTGGGGGTGGGCAGCCTGCCCCAAGGGCATCCCTCTTGGACAGAGGCCAGGCCGCGTCCATGACTGGGTCCACCTCACTGGTGAGTCTGGCTCCCACAGTGTTGGCCCCGGGCATTCCCAGCCACATCTCACGTGACCCTCAAGTGCCCCTCAGTCTCGGGGCCCTGTTGTCATACTTGTGGTTTGCCCTGTCCTACGTGCCCCCAGTAGGACAGTTGCATGCAGGTGGCTGTGAGGTGGGCATCTCAAGGGAGGGACTCTCTGGAGTAGGTAAATGAGTCAGATCAACTCACCAATAATGAAGATCTAGGATGAACATGGCACTGTACTCGGTGTCACTGGCGGCTTTGGTGGGAAGAAGTCCCAGGCTAGACTGAGGTCTGGAATTACAAAGAGGAAGAGAGCCACTGATAGATGGGGAGCTGAGACTTCCCTGGTTGGGGGAGGAAAGTATGTGACCCAAGGCAGTGCACCAGGGGGTTTGGTTTCCTCCAAGGGGTTGTTGACAGATTTCTATTCAGATAAATCAGCGTTCCTCGCTCAAGTGACCCTTTTGGCAAGAACTGTAGGTGCCCAGGCCAACACATGGCCCAACCATGTGACCTCCGCACTGAGAAATATAAAGGACACCACTGAGTGTCTGCCTGAACAGGCCGTGTCACATGTCAGTCAGGGCTCTTTGGTGACAGACAAAAGAAACCAGTTCTGGCTAAGTTAAGGGAAAGGAGAGTGTGGGAAGGTGCTGGCCGACTCCAAGGTACTGCCCTCCGTTGCAGGGCAGAAGAGGAGCCCAAGAAGATCCAGGGACCTTGGTAGCAGGAACCCTTGAGTGGTCTCTCCTGGGCCACTGGGACGATGTAGGCCCAGTGGCTTTCAGTTCTTGTGCCAGTGGGTTCTAGGAGAGAAGGTCTAGCTGGCCTGGGTGGCTCATACGTCCAACCCTGGACACAGGCCAGGCACCCTGAGTGGAAGGACCGCCAGGTGCTGACATAATGGAGGAGGGGTGGGAATTCCCTGGCTGTCCAGTGGTTAAGGCTCCGCACTTCCACTGCAGGGGGTGTGGGTTCGATCCCTGGTCGGGGAACTAAGATCCTGCATGCCGTGCAGCGTGGCCAAAAAAAAAAAAAAAAATGAAATGGAGGAGGGGCATCTTGATAAAGGGAAAGGTGGAGTACAGTCACCAAAGGAGCTGGGGTGCTGGGATGGCCACTCCCTAAGCAGTGAGGAGTGATCAGCTTTGTTTTCTTTTCAGTAGAAAAGGGAGGGTATGAATTTCAGACATGCTCAAGCAAATGAGAAAAAGTAACATTAATTCTTTTTCTGTCATTGAAATATAATGGAGGGCTTCCCTCCATTATATTATATGGTGCAGTGGTTAAGAATCTGCCTGCTAATGCAGGGGACACGGGTTCGAGCCCTGGTCTGGGAAGCTCCCACATGCCGCGGAGCAACTAAGCCTGTGCACAACTACTGAGCCTGCATGCCACAACTACTGAAGCTTGTGTGCCTAGAGTCCATGCTCCGCAACAAGAGAAGCCACCGCAATGAGAAGCCCGGGCACCGCAACGAAGAGTAGCCCCCGCTCGTCGCAGCTAGAGAAAGCCCGTGCACAGCAACGAAGACCCAACATAGCCAAAAATTAAAAATAAATAAATAAATTTATTTTTTTTTAAATAAATAAATAAAATAAATTTAAAAATATATATATAATGGATAGTACAAGCCTCTAGCCTATCCAATGGAAGAAACATACCCAATTATGACTTTCTCTCCCAATTCCTTTGAGTTTCTTTCTCTTTTTAATTTATTTAATTTATTTATTTATTTATTTTGGCTGCGCTGGGTCTTCGCTGCGGTGCGGGGGCTTCTCCAGTTGCGGTGCAGGCTTAGTTGCGGTATGTAGGATCTTAGTTCCCTGACCAGGTATCGAACCCCGGCCCCCTGCATTGGGAGCGCAGAGTCTTAACCACTGGATCACCAGGGAAGTCCCTGCTTTGAGTTACACCTGAGTTTGGGGGCAGTGGATTTGTGCATCAAGGTGACTTGGTTATCTACTGCTGCACCATCCCAAACCCAGTGGCCTCAAACACGATGGTTTATTCTTTCTTACCATTCTGTGGGTGGCTTAGGTAATTCTGCTTCACATCATGCCACCTGGATCACTCACATGCCCCGTTCAGCCAGCTCAGCAGGGGCACCTCCATTCTCCTGTATGTGGCCTCTTTCTCCACGTGTGCCTCGTCTTCCAGGGCCTCTGGGATGAGGGTGGGGCAAGCAAGGCACCTAGGGCACAAAATTAAAGAGACACTCACTCTCAGAGTCATGCGTGTGTGATTCTCTCTCAGCTGATACCCTAGAGCTTTGGGGGAACTGAATTTTATTTAATTTTCATTAGTTTTTATTTGAATAGCTACATGTGGACATGAGGCTGCAGCCACTGTGTTGAACAGCACTACTCCATCATATTCTACCATATTTCATGGTGTGAATATGTTACCATTCATTTGGTCTTTCCCCTGTTGATGGACCTTTAGGTTATTTTAGTCTGTTGCTTTTGCAAATGAGTTTCAAGGAACACGTTTGAACAGGTTGTGTTAGTAGCTGTATACTATGCTGGCATACAGTTTTGTGTTGGTAGTTGTATTCTTTTCAAAACTGTTACCATTCTGTTCCTTCTTGACTCTTCACCAAGGTGGGAAGAACACTTCCTCCAACTCTGCACGTACATATCCAGGCTTCCACTCTGATTTGCATGTGTGTATGTACGTATGTAATCCTTTGCTTGGGTGAGATCTCTTGGGACAGTCCTGGCCTTCTAGCTGAGCCTTCAGTATCACAGAAGTCTGAAATGCCATACCTAACCACAAGAAGGACCTTAGCCCCAGCCTCAGTGAAATTAATCAGATCCTTTAGTGAAATAACCAAATAACAAGTTCTTCAAGGCCCATGAATTCATGACAGGCATATAGAGAATAATAATAATAATAATAACAAACAGAAAGCAATCACTAACTCCAGGAAAAGCAAGCAAATAAGAAAGAGAATGTAATCATGAGTATACTGCCTGTCTGAATAATCGTCCTAACGTAACCCCCTGTGGTAGACAGGATTTTGTCCTCCGTGCCCTTCACCCCACTCTTGTGCCTGTGAATACTTTATGTTATATGGTAAAAGAGACTCTGCAGATGTAATGATCGTTATGGCCCCTGAAATAGGAAGATTATCCTGGATTACCACGTGGGCCCAATCTAATCACTTGAGCCCTTAAAAGCAGAGAAATTTCTCCAGCCCGGACCAAAGAGATGCTTCAGAAGAAGTTAAAGTCAAAGCATGAAAAGGGTATCTGGCTGGCTTTGAAGATGGAGGGGGCCAAGTAGCCTCTAAAAGATGAAAGTCACCCAGCTAACAACCAGCAGGAAACAGGGATTTCAGTCCTTCAGTTGGAACTGAATCCTTCCAACAACTTGGACGAGCCTGGAAGCAGATTCTCCCCTAGAAACTCCAGGTAAGAGCCCAGGTCAGCCAACACCTTGATTTTGGCTTGTGAAACCTGGAGCAGAGAAACCAACAGAACCTGCTGAACTTCTGACTTACAGAACCATGGAGCGATAAATCTGTGTTGTTTTAAGCTAAGTTTGTGGTAATTTGTTACAGCAGCAATAGAAAACTAATACACCACCTAACATTAATTGAGCCCAAAAATGGTAATATAACTACATTGGGAGGTGGAGAGGCGATTCTGTTTGGCAAGGAGAGAGTACTAAAATAAAACTAAGTTCTCATGTTGCCTGACAGGAAGTCAAAAGATTATATTTAAGACTTAAAAAATAGCAGCCTAAGCATCTGTAGAAACAGCTAAAAGCGGTAGAAGTGGTTGCGTCTGGAGAGCAGAAATTGGGAGTGAGGAGGGGTGGGGAGAGGCTGTGTGTTTTTTTGTTTTTGTTTTTGTTTTTCATTTTAAGCCTTGGAGAGAACGATATGGTTTTAAATGCACATTCCTGTGTTACTGCAATAAAAATCAGGAAGAACAAGTCCCATGCCCGCTGGTGTTAGGTGGGCCCACCTCTCTGAGAGCCTGAGCAGGTGGGGTGCCAGGGACTATGGCAGCCCCTGCTCTCTCATCACCAGGGTGGAGGAGAGCAACAGCAAGCTTCTGGAGTCAGAGAGGAAGCTGCAGCAGGAGCGGCACCGCACCGTGGTGCTGGAGCAGCACCTGGAGAAGATGCGCCTGGAGCCTGGGAGGACGTCAGCTTCTCAGAGAGCAGCCCCCAGGAGCAAAACAGGTAGGGCTGAGGTGCGGCCGGCCCGGGGTCACATTGGGCCCACGGCGCTCTGGGGCTCCTGGTTCTGACTCGGGGGCCGGGGGGGAGAAGACACACAGCAGCAGGGGCAGGCAAAGCTCCCCGCTGACGGAGGGGCTGACCGCTGCTGCTGACTGGCTCCTCCCTCTTTCCTGAGCTCCTCACCTTTCAAGGGCAGGACCCTAAGGTTGCTTGTGTCACTTATGCTTTCATCCCATTGGCCAGATCCTAATCACATGACCACACCAGCTCCAGAGGACAGTTTAGTTGTCCTAAATCAAAAGGTTAGTTCTACTGCTCTAACACAGTGGTTCTTAAGGTACAGTCTCCAGACCAGAAGTGGCAGCATCTTGTGGGGCTGGGGAAGTGAGGGTGTGGGATGCCAGAACCAGAAGCCACTTCTGGGGAGGAAGAACCTTCAGTGTGAAGAGGAGGAGCTTGCCTCTCTCCAACATCCCCATCCCAACCCCTCCAGGCTCGGGAGTAGAGGTGTTGCCCCCCACTTCCCTGCCTCTCAACACCCCAGTACTGCCCCGCCCCCAGCCAAGGACACTCAGGTTTTTTCCCAGCGCAGAGATCAGAACGTTTCAGGAGGACATTCCAGAAGTAGGGCACAGAGCGGGAGTGGTGCCAGTCTCCCACCAGCAGGGCCAGGGCTCCAGGGGCCTTCCAGGAGCCGCTGAGTCCAGGCTGGGGAAGGTCCTGAGGGCTTAGCCCTGCTGGGCTTGCAGAAACAGGTCCCTTAGGAATGTAGTGTCTCCAGGCCATGGACCCACCTCCTGCCAAGTGGCCGGGCTCCCAACGAGGGACAGCTAAGCCACAGCAGGAAAAACCACTTTGGTCCTGCCTGGACAGGGAAGGGCAACTGCCTGGGGAGAAAGTGACCACGTGGCTTCTGTCCATGCTGGCCTGTGACATGGGAAGAGCACCGCCCCTCTTGGGGGCATAGCACACCCCTCCACCTGTACAATAGGGAGCCTGATTGTGCAATGTGGTCCCTCATGGCAGTTCCTTGCCAGTGGGGAAGAGAACAATAAACCAGTAAAAGATGGTAGGTCAGATGGAGGTGGGTGCTGTGGCTTACAGGTGAGTAAGGGGACAGGAGGTACAGAGAGCAGCTGTCTTCCACGGGGCGGCCACCCTAACTGATGAGCTGATGTCTGAGCAGGGATGGTGGAAGCGGGTGAGGATGTGGCATAGATACCAGAGGGAAGAAGAAGTGCAAGGGCCCTGAGGTGGGCGCACGGCTTTGAGGCTTGGATGTAGTGAGACTGGATCATGGGGAGGGGAATATGTGGTGAGGTAGGGAAGTCACGAGGTGCTGAGGAGGTGGTCCCATCACACAGGCCTTGAGGGCCAAATGTGTATTCACTGTGGCCTCACAGAGGCAAGAACAGGTGAGGAAACCAGCTCAGAGAGGTTGATGGTTTACCTGGGGCCACACAGCAGGAAGTAAAAGCCAGGTCTGCTGATGCCAAGTGATTTTCCCTGCGCCATGCCACACCTGAGGGCCTGTTCAGCACAGAGGTTTTCTGATGCTGTGACAGTGCTCGAGTTCCCCACCAGGTGGGCTTTGATTTCTTTTTCTGAGCACTCTTTGTCCCCTGGCCCCAGCCACCGTGGATCCCCTGTGAGTGTGGATGGAGACTGGAGGTGGGGGACCCAGTGGTAAGAGGGCATCAGATGCAGTGACAGCCTAGACTCAGACTCAACCTGCAGGCCAGACCTCAGGCCCAGCTGCCTTCCAGAAACTTATAAAGTGCAAATATGGAGAGAGTAGTGAGAGGAACCACCTCGGTACAAAGCGGGCAGTCAGGGCCTGGAGGAAGGCAGCCCTTGTCCTGCACCTTGAAGGAGGTATAATGTTTCAACAAGTGGAGAAGCAGGAAGTGGACAGCTGGGGGTGGGAGAAGGACGTGTTAACACAGGGCCATGGCCTCATCACAGAAAGTGGCTGCTGCTGCCCCACAGGTGTGCCCACCTCTAACACCAGGCACAACCCAAAGGAGAGTGAGAGGAAGGACCCATCTTCCGCCCAGATCTCCAATGTGCCCGTGGAATCCCAGATGGAGGAGCTGACCACCAGGTGCTCCCTGCCCCATCTTCCTGAAAGGGTGGTGTTGCCTGGGTGGAGGTGTTTTGATAGGCAGAGGGATCACGTCCCTCCCCCTTTGACTTCTATTTGCCCAGAAGGCTGGTCCTGCTGGGTCCTGGGTTCTAGGCCTGCAATTCAGTAACTGGCCATCAGAGGGCAGAGAAACCCAGCCATAACCCTAAAGAGCCCATGGTCACAAGAGAAGTTTTATCAATTGTGGGTTACTGAACCCACTTTTCTAATTCAATTAAACATTTTAAGGTCAAATGCAGTGGTGGGAAAGGGAGAACCTCTATAAATTAGTACTCATGCCTGAGGCAGCCAACATTTGGGGGAACAACAGGGCACCAGGCCCAGTAGCTGTGGCTGGGCCCAGACAGGAATCCCACATGGTATTCCCCCAAGGGTCCCTGAGAGGAGGTCAGTGAGTACCCTGAGTCTGGAGAGCAGCCGAGCTGGCAGCCATCCCCAGGGCCCTCTACACGCATGCACACACACTCACGTGTGCCAGCTCAGCCGCGCTGAGCCCTCTTCTCTGTGTGGTCTAGGCTGGCCATCCAGCTGGAGGAGAACGAAATGCTGAAGGCTGCCCTAGGCAGTGCCCTCCAGGGAAAGGAGGAGGACTTCCAAATGTACCAGGAGACCCTGGGCCAGGTGAAAGGGGTCTTCCTGCAGGCCCTGCGGCAGCAGAAGGCGGACAAGCACTAGGATGGCGGCCCAGTGTCAGCCTGGCTGGACGGGGCAGCCTTAGGCCTTGAGAGGACGAGGCTCTATCTGAGGACTCCATCTGCTCCTGGAAGCCAACCTGGGGCAGCCAGCTGGGCCCCTTCTCCTAGAAGAGGCTCTCCAAGGGCGACAAGAGCCAACATCCCATGGCAGGAGGGCAAAGGAGAAGCCCTGGGCACGCTTAGTGATGGCAGGGGAGGAGGCCAGCAGCCCGTCGGCATCAGCAAGAGCTCTGGGATGAGAAGCCGGCTGTGAACGGACAGATGCAGTCCCTTGGGCAGGTGCTTATCCCAGAGCCTAGCGGGGGACCCTGCATGCCCACAGGGCTCCACATGTGCAGGAGAGCCCAGAGGGCTCCAGGCTGGGCGCATCCCCCGGGCCGCCCAGCCCCGCCCCACCTCCCTCACCAGCGCATCCCCACACCCCACTCCTACCTCCATTGCTCTATCTGTGGGCACCTCCCCCCTACAGACTTGGGGGCACCACGCTCCTAGCCACCTTGTCGGCCCACCCCTTAGGGTTCTTCCTTAGGTGCAGACCCTCAGGCTTGTAATAATAATGATGATTTTCATGATCACCACAGCTCCCAGTGAGTGGGCACCTACTGTGGAAACCTGACCCCATCTAGACCTCTAGCAACCCAGGGGGTTGTCACCCTGTTCTACTGATGGAGAAACTGAGGCTCACAGAAAGACACGGAGCTAATATTTAACGCTGGCCTGCCTGCCTGCAAAAGCCAGGGTCCTCCAGTGGATCCGATAACCCAGGGTGGGCATGCCTACCCACGGCTGGGCAGCTCTGTCCCCCTGCCAGCTGCTCCAAGAGGCACCTCTTTTTGCTTCCAAAAGGCTGCAGCTGGTGGGTGCTGGTGGCAGAGGGCAGAGGTGGGGCCGGCTTGGAGCTCTGGGCAGGGGGATTTTGAGGCAGTGGGTCCAGGTGAAGGCACAGTGTACCTGCCTCACCACAGCACAGGGGTGAACTGGGAGGGCTGCTGCAGGAGAGCCTCCAGGCCCCTCTGTGACTGCCGCAGTGTCACCCCCTCAACTGCAGTTACTGCCATGCGGAGGGGTGGCTCCCTGGAGGGTAGCCACACACCCCGACCCCAGACACCCTGGCCACGCCTGTGCCCACAGGGGCCCACGCAAAGACACAGATGCACACAAATACCTGGGCGCAGAAGCATGAATCGTATGTAGACACCCATGTGCCAGCAGACAGTGCTGACTCCACACGCACAGGCCCTGCCTGGTCACTTCCCTTCACATGGGATCAGAGAAAAACTTCCTTCACAGGAAAACTGAGGACCCTTTCATCCTGATGGCCTTCACTACACTTGCTGGGGGTCTCTAGACCTGTCACCCCATGCAGGGTCAGGGCTCCGAGTAGGGGGGCCAGCATGGAGTCCCTCCTCAGCCCCATCCCCGAGGAAGGGCTCAAGCAGACAGGGTCCCAGAAGCCCCAGGTAGCTTCCCCCATGGAGGGGGTTCACGGTATGTATGCCGCATATGTGAGTCACTGCACAAGTGACACAAGTGACCGGTCTTCACGAGCGGGAATGTGAGTCTACATCCACACACACACACACACATACACGTGTGTGTGAGGAGGAGCCAGCTTAGAGCAGGTCTGCTCCATTCCCCCAGCAGAATCCCTCTTCAGGACTCACTGAGTTAAAAGGTGCCAAGCGCTAGTGCAGCGGCTGGCACACAGTAAGCGCTCAATAAACGTCAGCCCACAGTATTACCTCTATTAGTTCCACAAATACTTGTCGAGCAATTACTCTGCCCTAGGCAAGGGGGTGCCAGGTGAGGCAGACTCAGTGCCCGAGCTCCCGGAAGCCCCAGATCAGTTGGGGAGACAGATTCCCAGGCCACCATCTACCGAGCCAGCTGGCCATCAAGCAGTCATCGAGTGCCAACTGCATACCAGCCTCTCCAGGCCTGTGAGGGGCCCAGAGGCGAATCTGACTTGCTGCTGCGGCCTTCAGGGAGCTGCTTGTCCGGTCAGAGAGGCGTGGGAAATAGAGGGCCGCGACGGGGCGGGATGGGTTGGGGGTATGCAGTGACAGAAAGCCGCATCTCAGAGCCTCCCACCTTTCCTGCTGGCTTCCGGGCTCAATGCCCAGGTCTGGGTGGGGTGAGGGCTGTCTTTCCAGTCTCCCTGAGGTGTGGGTGGGCAAGTGGGGGGAGGGGAAGGCCCAGGAGAAGAAAGGGTTGTCAGAAGGACCAAGGGCTGGGGCCCTGAAGGATCTAACTCAGGTGGGCCAGGCACGGAGCGCGGCAACCTGGTCTGTCCAGGTTGGTGCCTGCGGCCCCTCCTGAGCAGCACCGCCTGTCCCTGCAGCCCTGAGGAGGACCTCCCAGCCCTCAGGCAGGTGGGCAGCAGGTGGGCTGGACCTGCCTTTCACAGATGGGAACACTGAGGTCCCTACCCAGAGCCACAAGGTGGTGGCAGCGGGAGACAGGTGCCTGGAGAGTGGAGGAACAGCAAGCAATGAGGCCGGGGGTGGAGGCACCTCACGTGAGGACTCTCCCTGGCCGCAGCCCAGGCTGCAGGCCTGGGCGCTCAGGTTCCGACACTGACAGGTGAGACCCGGCTGAGCCATGGGTGTGGCTTGGCCACTGTCCCCTTGGGGGCCTTTGGGGCACCACAGCCGAATCGGACAAGGCTGCAGTCTGGCTCAGGCTGATTCAAGCCCCAAACATGTCCCCATGTCCCTGGGCCCTCCCCTGCTCTCAGGAGCCCAGGCCAGGGTGGCCTGCAGCAAGAGGGCTCCTCTGGGCCCTCACATCCGGTGGCCAGAACTAGCCTCCCCATCCCCTCCTCCAGCGAGCTCACGGCCACCCCACAAGGAAGTCTCTGCCCACGCACCCCCTCTCCTGCACACATGCTGTTATCTCCTGTAGTCCCTGAGCCTTACACACACACACACACACACACATGCCATAAACAACATACCACACACACACACTTTCCCCGACTTTTTACTTTGAGCAACAACAAGAAACAAATGAAAAGGACTTTGAGACTTGAGAGAATTGGCCCCCTCCCCGTCTTTCCCAGTAGCCGTTGCTGGTCTTAGCCCAGTCACTTCCTGCCCCTCGTTTTGTGGGCACCAGGCGCCCTCCCCTCACCACCCCTCACTCGGGGGAAGCTGGCCTCAGGCTGTCCAGCCCCAGGTCCAAGGAGCCTCCCTAGCCCTCTACCCGCCTGCCATCCCCACAAGCCAAGCTCTCTACAGACCCCACTGCACGCGGCCTGCCTGGTGGACCTCTCCTCCTGCTGTGTGTGAGTGCTGCCTGTCTTGGCCTCTGGAGTGAGGGGTCTCAGCCTCTCTTTATGAGCAGTTCAGTGAGCCAGGCCCTGGCCACGGAGTGAGCCGTCGAATCCCCCCAAGGGCCCAGTGAGGTCAGGGCCGGCAGTGTGCCCATTTACAGATGAGTATCTGAGGCTCAGAGAAGTGGGTCGCCAGCAAGGCGGAGCTCAGGCTCAGGTCAGCTGGCTGCACCTGTGCTCTTAACGGTGAAGCCAGACCACCACGTCTGCCTCCCAGAGCCATTCTCTTAGAGCCTCACGAGGGCACCAGCTGGATGGCCGGCTCAGGCTGGTCTCAGCCAGCACCAGGTGTGGGTGAGCTGGGTTCTTGCCCCTGCAGGGCAATCAACTCCAGAAGCTCATGCGGCTGACCCAGTGACTTAATCTAACCCACTCCTGTTCATCAGTTTCCTCTTCTATCAACTGGGGAAAATGGTAACAACCACTTCCCTAGAGGTTGTGGTGACATTAAAAAGAGTTAATCCAGGTACAGCCTTAGAACTATGATTAACTTATTTCTCCTCTAACAACCATTGACTCTACCTCAGGACTCTACTCAGGTGCCCCACCTCCTCCAGGAAGCCCTCCGTAATGCCCACAGTCTGGCTCAGGCACACCCCCTCCCCGACGCTGGCCTCCTCTAGCACCCAGGATCCATGACTGCAGCCCGCACGCAGCCCCTCCAGTGCAGTAATCACTGTTCATGCTTCTCAGAGTCAGGGACCCGCCGTGCAGGCCTCCGTGTCACTCTGTGGGGAGTGCGTGCTGAGAGGAAGCTCAGCGCCTCCAGGTATTGTGGGAAGGTAAGGCACTCTCCCTCCCAGGCCTTGCTCAGGCCCTGGAAGTGCCCCTGCTGAGGGTCGGGGTAGGAGAACACTTCTTCCTCCTCTAGTCTCCACTGAGCCTATGACTGGGCTCAGAGGGTCAGCACGGGCTCCAGGACCTGTCCTGTGACTCATTATAGTCACACAGCTCCTTCTACCCCCCAGACCCCAGACCCTGCCCCCCATGCACATACATAAACAGGCCCTCACAGACTCTGAGATCCTCATCCCAAAGGACCCCAGAGTGGCTGGATCCCTGGGTGGCATTGGCCTTGGGGAGGTTGTGAGGGACCCTGGCACACTGCCCACCATGGAGCTCCGAGGTCCTGCATCCAACCATGCATCCGTCCAACCAGTTGGGCTCTGAGGCCACAGTGGGGTGGCCTTCAGGATACCCCTCTGCATCAGGTAGGCTGGGCTGAGGCCTCGGCTGCCCCTTCCCAGAGTGAGGGCCCTGTCCCCCCACTCCTCTCCCCCAGAGGAGTCCTGGTTGCTTAGGAACATTGCCGTCTGCCTCCACCCTGCCGTGGAGAGGATGCCAGCCACTCCAAGGACCCACTCAAGTGACCCTGCCAGCTCCCCTCAACCTGGTCAGCTCCCTATGGGACAGGGCTCGGGTATAGGGCCCACATGTCTCTTGCCAGTTACAATTCCACTAGGCAAGTCAGTCCTCCCCCAGGCACTGATGCCTGGCCAGGCAGGACTCTCTGCATGATGAAATGGACCAGGGCAGGGGGCTAGGTGGGTGTGCCGTGGGACAGCCGTTGGGAATTCACATGTAAAGGTGTACGCTGGAATTCATGGAGCTGCACATGAAAGTGTGTGCATGGTATGAGTGTGTGTGTCTGCATGGCGGGGGCAGAGCTCACAAGCCTGGAGAGGCCAGCGGGGGCCACCTGGAAGGCTTCCTGGAAGAGGAGAGTCCTGGCCAGCAGTGAGAAGGAGACACAAGCTCTACGGACCAGGGGAGGCAGGTCGAAGTGAGGTCCAGGTGTCCCTGTCTGAGCCTATGCCAATGGCCACCCCTTCTGCCCCTCCCCAATCCTCCCTGCAGCTCCCTGTGGCCAGCAGCTCTGCAGCACTCAGCTCTGCTCCACTTCGCTCAGCTCCGCTCCAGGAAGGCCACCTCCTCCCTGCCCTCCTCCTCCCCCACCCCTCCTGCTGTCACCACTCACCGTTCACAGCCTCGAGGGGGTGGGGACCCCAGGGCTGGACACACCACACCAGGGCCCCAGAGCCCAGCTGGTCGGACGGTCGCACGGTCGGACGCAGGACCCCAGAGCCCCGAGGTGGGCAGTGTGCCAGGGTCCCTCACAGCTTCCTCAAGGTCAGTGCCAGCCAGGGATGTAGCCACTACGGGGTCCTTGAGACCTGTAGAGCCCACCCCAGGCCCCTTATCGCAAACCTCAGGCCCCAAAGTGGGCTTTACTACAGGTGTACCTCAGGCGGGCAGGTCAGTGGGCAGGGGGCACTCCTCTGTCCACAGGCTGGCCCAGGTCTGGGGGTCTATCAGGAGAGGTCCCAGGCTGGGGGCCAGCCCTGGCCTTGCTCACAGAGGCCTCACAGGGGACACCCGGCACCGGCCATGGGGAGCTAAAATTGGAAAGTGGCGAGTGGGAGGCAGCTGACAAAGCTATTTCGCAGGCTCTTTGCCGTGCTCCGGTTTCAAGCTTCTGCTCCCTTAACCCGATCCTCAGGGCCTCCCTACCCCCACCCGGCCCGTGGGAAGGTGCCTCAGCCCTCAGGCCAGCGGTGTAGAAGTCAGGTCCGGCAGGCCACTGGTAGGGGCAGGGGCAGCGGACGGTCTTCTCCGATCAGAGACTGCAGGGGGGCTCACTGAGAACACTCAATCCTGTCCCTGGACAGGTCCCTGCCCCTCTCTGGTCCATGAGCCCTCCATCTGTGTAATGGGGAGAATGCGACTGTGGCGGCCCAGGAGAGCTGGTTTCGCAATTGGTGAGGGAGATTTAGAGGATCTGGGGCAGGAGAGAGGGCCATGCCAGCCATCTCTTGCTCAGCCCAGCCTGAAAAGATGCCTAGACATGTTCTCCCCTTCAGTGTGGGCCCTGAGTCTGTCACCCATGCGGCCCTCGGGAAGGCCACGGGTCAGGCCGGAGCAGGATAGAGAGGGCACAGGTGCTAGCTTAGGTCCCAGGGATGACCCAGAAGGACTCCCGGGGATGAGCTAGGCCCTGGCAGGAGGGAGTGGCCAGGCTCACCCTGAACCCAATACTGGTCAACACCTTGGGTAGCGGCCAGCACACTCCCTGGTGTCTGCCTGGCCCAGCCTAGCCCCACACCCACTACCCCAGGGCACCTCTTCAAATAGCACAGCCTCCAGCCAGCATCCAGGGCCTGAATACACAGAGCACTGAGAGAGTGGGCAGGTGTGGCCACGGACACAGGCAGGAACCAGGGACGTAGCAGGCTGGGGCTCAGGGGCTGGTTGGGGTAATGGGGGTCAATGAGAAGCTATAGGCTGAATGAGAGGGATGGAGGTTTGGTGTTGGGGTAGGACCTGGGGAGGTCATGGGAAGTAAAGGCAGCTCAGGAGGGTATGGAATCAGAGAAAGGGGCCCGGAGGAGGGGGGGTTTTGCCAGGAGTTGAGAGAGACTTACTGAGGGGAGTGGGAACCCTGGGGGCCAGAAATATGATTGAGGTGATGCAGAGGGAGTTTCTCCACAAGAAAGTCATCTGAGACCTTGGAGGAGCAGTTTGAGCAGAGGGTGGGGACCGGTCCACCTGAAAGGTATGGAGGAGTGAATAAAGGTGAAGAAGGCAGGCTGAGAGTGAAGACCATGCTTTCAAGAGCCTTCAGTGGGAAGGGCGGGAGCGAGAGTAGCAGCTAGGATGGGGCACCAAATGGCAGGGGGCCTGGGAGGAGTGGGAGATGGGCGGGGAGAATGATGGCATGAGATGCCCAAGGGGCTGTCTCTCTTCAGAATGGGGACCCCATCACCTCAGTGGGGACCATGAACTGGGCTAGGCAGGGCTGGGGGGCAGCAGTGCCCTCACCCAATCTGTCTCCCTCAGCCCCATCCAGGCTATGGGCATCAAGACAGCCTTGCCCGCGGCAGAGCTGGGCCTGTACTCCCTGGTGCTGAGCGGGGCCCTAGCCTATGCTGGCCGGGGCCTCCTTGAGGCTTCACAAGGTAACAGCTGGGCCCCGGGGCAGAGGGGTGGGACCGTTCTTCTGCTGGGGGTCTCAGGGCTCCACCCAGCAAGGCCAGAAACTTAGAGGCTCCAGACTCAAGGGCAGTCCCTAGGCCTTGGGGCTGGGGGGTTGAGTCAGATGCAGCCACAGGGAGACTCAAATGCAGAAGCACTGACAGAGACCTGGACAGAGCCAGAGAAACAGAGAGAGAGAGAGTGTGTCTCAGACACTCAGGGATGCAGAGACCTGGCCCCAGACACACAGTGAGACCCAGAGAGAAGCAGAGGCAGAGAGAGACCCAGACCCTCTCCCCTCCCCCCAGGGTGGCGTCAGCCTTGCTGTAGAGGCAGGTGTGGGTGTGAAGCGCCCTGAGACCAGACTCTGTTCTCAGGTGGGGCCCACAGGAGAGCCTTCCGGGAGTCTGTGCGACCCGGCTGGGAGTACATTGGCCGGAAGATGGTAGGTCCCCCGCACCCCAGGGTCCCTAACCGGGGTCTCTGATCCCTGGCCCATCTCTCCTGTCCCAAACCTTTCCCCGCTCTCTCCTGTTCCCAATGGTCCCACATAACAGAGGGCTCGCAATGGGGAAGGTCTCTGGCTTGAATTTTCAGCATCTTCAGTTTCTCCACTGGCCCCTCCTCTGTCCTCCTGGGACCAAATCAAACCTGCCTCAGACCCTGCTCATTTAGGAAACCAACCGAGACAGGCTTCCGCAGGGCCTCCAGCACCATCCTCCCCAGAAACAACGCAATAATGGTGGAATGTCAGGCAATGTGCTGGACAGAGGGGGAGCTTGGAGCAGCAGGGCAGCCCATGTGGTGCCCCTCATTCCTCTCTACCTACCTTCCCGGTACTTCCCTCAGAGGGGGAGGCAGGGACCTCAGCCATTGCTCTCCTCTAATGCACAAGAAGACTCTGGGGGCGGGGAAGGGGCTGACACTCTGACCAGCCCAAGTGCCAGCCCACTCTGCCCCCGCCCCACCTTAACCTGCCTGGGCCTGCCCCAGGACGTGGCTGACTTCGAGTGGGTGATGTGGTTCACCTCCTTCCGCAACGCCATCATCTTCGCTCTCTCCGGACACGTGCTGTTTGCTAAACTCTGCACTATGGTTGCCCCCCAGGTGAGCTGGACCTGAGCCCCCCCTGCCTCCCCTTCCCCCTCAGCTACAAGGGTTGCGGGGAAGCCAAACTGGGCTCCCACCTCTGTTCACATGGAGAGGTAGACAAAGCTTTCTCCCCGTCCACAGCTCCGCTCCTGGATGTACGCTGCGTACGGGGCCCTGGCGGTGGTGGGCACGATGGGCCCTTGGTACCTGCTGCTGCTGCTTGGCCACTGCGTGGGCCTCTATGTTGTCTCACTCTTGCGCCAGCCCTGGCTCTGTCTCGGCCTCGGCCTGGCCAGCCTTGCCTCTTTCAAGCTGGACCCCCTCATCTCCTGGCAGGTGTGCGCTGGGGCGGGGCAGGGGTGGAGGGTGCAGGGATAGGACCCCAAACCTCTCACCCCATCCAAAACGTTTGCCTCCTAAGTCTCCCCCAGCATTTCCTTCACTTTCCCACCTGTCTTCAAGCCTTTGACCATGGAGCATGCCCTGCCCACAAGGTGGTCGCCTCCACCGCAGCAGAGACATGTCCAGCTCCTTCCCTGCTCTGCCCCAGCACTTAACATGAAACTGGCCCTCGGCGGCCAGTGTTGACGGGCGCTGGCAGAGAGGGAGATGGCAGGACCAGGCTGGGCCCCTGTGGGAGGCTGGGTGGGCTTCCCAGAGGCAAGGGGCACCCTGGTGAGCTGGCGGCCTGTTCTCTCCCATCCAGAGCGGGTTTGTAACAGGGACTTTTGATCTTCAAGAGGTGCTGTTTCACGGGGGCAGCGGTTTCACGGTGCTGCGTTGTACCAGCTTTGCGCTGGAGAGCTGTGCCCACCCTGACCGCCGCTACTCCCTAGCTGACCTGCTCAAGTACAATTTCTACCTGCCCTTCTTCTTCTTCGGGCCCATTATGACCTTTGATCGCTTCCACGCTCAGGTGAGGGGACACCCTGTGGGCTGCCAAGACAGGACTGCGTCCCCCCCTGGGCGGAAGTGAACCCCCCTCAGACCCCAGAGGGGCCCGTGTCTCCACTCTCAGGGTTGCCAGGATGAAGCCGCGTCTCCCCTCACCCTCGCATCCCCAGACAGCTAGTTCGTGACTCACCGCTCAGACAGGGCTCCTCGCGCAGGGCTTGCCTCCCCCCCTCAGACACTAGCCGTCCCTCAGGTGAGCCAGGTGGAGCCGGCGCGGCGAGAGGGCGAGCTGTGGCGCATCCGGGCCCAGGCGGGCCTCAGCGTGGTAGCCATCGTGGCCGTGGACATCTTCTTCCACTTCTTCTACATCCTCACCATCCCCAGTGACCTCAAGTTCGCCAGCCGCCTCCCGGACAGCGCCCTCGGTGGGTGCGCGCCGGGCCCAGAACAGGGACGGGGACGGGGCCGCCACTTCAGAAGGACGGACCCTCTGCGCCCCAATGGCGGCGGAGTCACAGCTGGGGAAGCTGGCGCCCCGGGGGACAGCACCTATTGCAGGGTGGGGGAGCGGGGATTTAGCCTTAGAAACGCGTGGGACTTGGAGGTAGGTTTGCCCCGTGAGGCCCGGAGTGGTACCCGACAGAGGCCGCCCACCTCGCCGGGGCCTGGGGCTGATTCCCCCAGTCAGCTAAGGTCTCCCCGGGGCCAGCCTCTCCCACCAGGACGTGGGGGCGGGGCCTGCGTGGGGCGCGGGGCTTGCGTGGGGGCGGGGCCTCCGCGGGGGTGGCCGGGGCGCAAGGACCTTCCCCCCACCACCCCGGAGCTGGGGAGAGAGTTTCCGTAGGGGAGGGCGGGGCTCCGAGCCTCCTGGATTTAGGAAGGCCCGGGGCGGGGTGGGGGGCGGGGGGGGGGGGGGGGAAGGTCGGTGTGACGACGCCCCCGGGCCGTGACGACCCCTTGTCCCCAGCTGGCCTAGCCTACTCAAACCTGGTGTACGACTGGGTGAAGGCGGCCGTCCTCTTCGGCGTTGTCAACACCGTGGCGCGCCTCGACCACTTGGACCCGCCCCGGCCTCCCAAGTGCATCACAGCGCTCTACGTCTTCGCGGAGACGTGAGTGCCAGGTCCCGGGACTCGCCTCCGGGATCCCCACCTCCCTTTCGCCTCTTGCCCCAAGCCCCGGAGCTCGTCTCCTGGCTGATTCCCACCCGTCTGCTCTCCTCCCACAGGCACTTTGACCGTGGCATCAACGACTGGCTTTGCAGGTGAGTTGGGGTGGGGTGGGATGTCACAGCCATCCCCCAGGTGTCTGAGCAGGGCAGTGGCCAGGTGGGTCCACGTCTTCAAAGATCATCCCTGGGCTAGAGGAAGCAGGGAGGGAGGGAGGAGGTCATAGCAGAGGTCTAAGTGAAAGACAGAGGTTTGGACTTGGGTGGGGCCCCTGGAGGTGAGAGGAATGGAGTGGAGACACACAGCAGGCAGCCTGGACAGGACTTGGCCGTGGATTGAGGGCATCAGGAAGGAGAGGGCAATGACTCCCAGGAAGTCGTGTGCCCGGAAGGACTCTGGTTGAAGGGAGAAGGAGGAGCCGGCAGAAGGGCCTGAAAGGAGCGGTCAGAGGAGCAGGAGAAAAGTCAGGACCATGGGACACCCTGGAAGCTAAGGGAAGACCATCCTGGCATGGTAGGGGCAACTGGGTCAGATGCTGCTGGCGTCAAGGAAGCCAGAGACTGAGCGTGAGTGTGGGCGGCGTGGAGGTTCTCAGCCTTTCCCTGGAGAGGCAGGGGCGGGGAGGAGTCAGGGCTGGGGTCGTGGGGGACAGAGGAACCGCAGGGTAGTTCCTATGTGGACAGCTCCTGGAAGAAGCCTGGTACTGAAGGGGGACACACAGAAGTGGCCGAAGGGAGAAGTGGGTGTTTTAAAGACAGGAAATAATGGGACACGCTTGGGTGCCGAGGGGAATTATTCAATAGAAAGGAGGAAGTTGGCAGTGCAGGATAGAGGGGTGATTGATGGAGTGAGCTCCCTGAGAAGGTGGGGAGGCGATGGAACCAGGCAGAGCTCTGGCTTCGGGACACGGAGGAGGAAGAAAGGCCAGTGTGGATGCAGAAGAATGGCAGGTGAGTGTGGAAAGGTGAGGGATTCCTCCTGAAAGCTTCAGTTTTCTCCATGAAGTAGGAGGCAGGGTCATCAGCTGAGAGATGCAGGTTTGGGGGCGGAGGGGGCCACACAGATGCTGCCTCTCTCCTCCTGCCTAGATCACCACACCCATTCACACTTGCAGGAGAGATGAGGTGAGTAGCCACTGCAGAGCCTCAGAGAAGATGCTGACCAGAGAAACCGTGGCACTGACAGCTCAAGTGGGGTTGGGGGTAGTGGATTTATGGATTCTAATATGTGAAGGTGTAGGATTTTTCCCATCAGGGCTTCGCTTCTTGGGTGCAGGTGAGGAGAAAGCGGGTGATTGGGCTTTCCCAGATGGGTGAGAAGGAAGAAGTGAGGGAGAAGGGTTTTTAGGTTATTTGTAATGATGACTCATTGAATATAGTTAAGAAGGGGGGTAAAAATAGGAGGGGGTCACAAGATGAGGAAGGTGGGGGGGGGTCAATGAGATTGAAGAAGTGGAGCTAGGGAGTCAGGTCAGGTGGGGCAGGGTGAAGGATGGGAATTAGGAAGGAGTCAAATAAGTGGTGAAAAAGTTGGGGTGTGGCCATGGGAGTGGGTGACTGAGGTGGAGTGGAAGGGAAACCATTGGTGAAACGAGGAGGTCAAGGAACAGAGAGGCTGGTTATGCAATGGGTCTTCTACTGAATTTATTTAACAGATATTTATTGAGTACCTACTATGTGCCAGGCACTGTTCTAGGCACTGGGGATACAGCAGTGAACATGGCAAAGACCATGAACTCATGGAACTTACAGCCTAGTGGGGAGAAACAGACCATAAACAGGTTTAAAAAAAATAACTTTAGAGAGTGGTAAGTGTTATGAAGAAAATAAAAGAGTGTAATGGGGTAGAAGCTTCTTTAGTTGGGGTCCGGGTAGCCCTCAGTGAGATGAACTGAGACTTGAGTGATAACGAAATTTGGAGAAGAGAATTCCAGATAGAGGGAACAACAGGTACAAAGGCCTTAAGACAGGAACCGGTTGTGTGTGTCTGAGTATCAGTAAGACCAGTAAGGGGAGAGCATAGTGAATGAATGGGAGAACGGTGGGTGATAGGTAAGGGAGGGAGGCAGAAACCAGATGACGTGGGATCTTCTAGCCATAGGAAGGTGGTTGAGTCTATTCTAATTGTAATGAGGAGCTATTGCGGGAGGGTGTGCTTGTGGAAGTGAGGTGATCTGGGTTACACTCTTAAAAGATGCCTCTAGCTGCTGTGTGGACGACGGACTGTAGGGGGCAGAGGCAGAAGCAGGGAGATGACTTCAGAGGCTCTTTCAATAATCTGTGTGACAGGAGATGATCGCCTCGACTAGGGTGGTGTTAGTGGAGGTGATAAGCAGTGCTCAGGACCAAGTGGAGCCCGTAGCATTTGCTGGTTTGGATGTGAGTGGAGAAGGGAATTGAGAATCCAAGATGGCACCAAGGCTCCTGGCCAGCAACTGAATGGATGGTGGTATCATTAGCTGAGATGGGAATGAAGTGGGTTTGGGCAGGGATGGGGGAGTTGGTCATTCATGTGAGATGTCTGGTAACAGTTGGATATATGAGTCAGGAGAGGGACTGGGCTAAAGAGACAGATTTGGGGCTTGTCTGCATAGAGACAGTATTCAGTCTTGGGTCTGGATGAGATCACTTGGAGAAATGAAGGTAGCTAGAGAAGACGGGAAGTTCAAGGCTGAGCCCGCCACATTTTGAAGTTGGGTAGAGGAGCAGCAGCCACCTGAGGCCCAGAATGTTGAATGTGCCCAGGATGATAGCGTTGAGGAAGCTGCCCCCGTTGTGTACCCTTTGCCCGTCTCCCACCTGCCTTTTCCCACACTCCCACCGGCCCCTTTTCCCGCCTTTCCTGCAGGTACGTCTATGACCACGTTGGTGGGGAGCACTCTGCAGTGATCCCAGAGCTGGGGGCCACTGTGGCCACATTTGCCATCACCACTCTGTGGCTCGGACCTTGTGATACTGTCTACTTGTGGTCATGCCTTAACTGCTTTGGCCTCAACTTTGAGCTCTGGGTACAGAAGCTGGCAGAGTGGGGGCCCCTGGCACGAATTGAGGTGAGCAAGGAAGGTCTGGGGCTAGGTTGTCTGGGACACTGGAGGGGGTGGCACTACTGCTCTCTGGAGTCTTCCAGCCACACTTGGCTCCCAGTCCAGAACTTTCTCACCACCACCCCCCTCCGGGTCGTCGGGGCAATGGCTCCCTCTGTGGGTACCTGGTGCTCCCTTCCCTTCTGCAGGGTCGGGGGGCACCCGGGCCTGGCTGTGTTGTTCAGGCCCTGCCCTCTCTCCAGAGTTCAGTTTCCCATCTTTTAACAATGAGGGAGAGCTGACCGGGGACTCTCAGGGACACAGGCATATCCCCAGGACCCAGGTGGCCACATAGGCAAGGCCTCTGACCCGCCACGTCCTCTTTCCCCTGGGCCTCTTGCCTCACTGCCTATGTTTTCCTGGACCCAGCAGGCCTCTCTGTCGGAGCAGATGTCCCGCAGGGTCCGAGCCATCTTTGGGGCCATGAACTTCTGGGCCATCATCATGTACAACCTTGTAAGCTTGAACAGCTTTGAGTTCACAGAGCTGGTCGCCCAGCGCCTGCTACTCTCAGGTGAGGGACGGGGGATACAGAATATGCCAGGTATCAACCTCAAGGACTGTGACCTCCTGAAATGTCCCCACCCCACCGCAATTCCGCAGGGACTCAGCAGGGCAGGACAGTCAAGTGGGGAGAGAAGAGTCACTGGGGGAAAGGGGAGCTGCTTCCAGGCGCCCATGACCTCTTCCCCACACAGGGTTCCCCCAGACCACACTGGCCGTCCTGTTTGTCACCTACTGTGGTGTCCAGCTGGTGAAGGAGCGAGAGCGAACCCTGACGCTGGAGGAGCAGAAGCAGGACAAAGAGAAGCCCGAGTAGGGGAGAGGGGGAGAGGGGAGAGGGATGGGCTCCGCTCAGCTATTCCTGGGAGGGGCCTGACTGATAGAATAAAAGACTTTTCTACCACAGTTTGGCTCTTCCCTGCCCCTTGCTCCAGCAGTCTCCTGGCTCCCTGTCCGGGCTGGATGAGGAGCTGGAGGTTCAGGGAGGGGGCTCAAGCTCTTGGCGCAAACAGAACGTGTAGGAGAAACACGTGGAGGGCAGAGACCACCGACCTTGGCAGCCCAGCAGCTGAACACGGAAGCCCCAGGTCTTCAAAGCACCTGGTCGCTGACGCTTGGAGCACTTGATCCCAGACCCCGAGCTGCTTGCTCGGAAGGCACTTTATTCTTCTTACAGGAGACTTACCCAGGCTGCAAGGTGCACTCGATGGGGACCCTCCCCATCTGACAGGCGAGAAGACTGAATTCTGTGGGGAGTTTATGGGCACACACAGCCAGGCTGGGGCTGGGCCAGGATGCAGCCTGACACCCCCCGAGGTTCTGCCTCATGGACCAAGAACACGGGGGATATGGAGACAAAGGAGAGGCCAAAAGTTTCTCGTCTCTGCCCGAAAGGCTAGCTCCAGGCAGCGATTTCCCTTTCCTGGCTGAAGTGGCCTCTCGGGCACTATGACGGGATGGGATACAGGTGGGCTTTGCCTCTCCCAGACTCCTCCTGGGAGCCCCCATCCCAGAAGGCCGGGCCTGTGTGGGCTGCAGCATGGGGGGCGCGCAGTCAGGTCCTCTGGGCGGGTCACAGCTTGGTCAGGCGCAGCACGTTGAGCCGTACAGGTAGGAAGGTGGCACCAGCGGCATAGGTGACCTCCCGCAGGACCCCCTCCCACTTCTTCTCATCCTCATTGTACCTGGGGTGGGAGGAGTGGAGACAGGGACGAGGAGCTCGGTCAGCCAAGTCCAGGGTGGGACCCAGCAGGGAGGGGTGGCTGGGTGCAGTAGCCCACCCCTGGGGAGTGCCACCCCCCAGCCTCAGGCCGATCTCCAGGAAGGTCAGCTCCTGGAGAGCGCCCACACTCTGGAAAAGGGGTCCCACCCCCAAAGAACACCTGCCCTACCTTCCAGGAAGAGCCCCCTCTCAGGAAGCCCACACTCCTTGAAGTCCACCTCCCTCCAGGAAGGTCTGCACCTCCCCAAACCCCTCCTCTTGAGAATTTCTGTACTCAGCCCTCCGAGAAGTCCCCGCGGGGCCTGCTCTCCCAGCAGCACTGGGCATCACTGAAGGTTCGGAAGCTGCCCCAGGCTGCCGAAACCTCTCCCCTCCACCCCCAGCTAGGACCAGCCATAGAAGCAATGGCTCTGAGAAGCTGGGATCCAGCTGCTTCTCAATCCCGACCCAGCTCACCCCCTCAGGAGGGAGGGGAGAGGAAAGACCCGGCTGCCTCTCAGGGCCTGCTCTGCTCCCTGGGGCCCGGTTCTGGGGGTCTGGGCCCTAACCTTGGCACCAGCTCCTGACTGACACTGTCGATGCTCCACAGGGGGGCGTGGTGCCTTGTGTGCAAACCCAGACTTTCCCAACAAACTGGAGAGACCCTGGGCTGAGCAAGGCTTGTCTGCTGCCCTGTCCCCACAGGATTCCCTGGAAGAGGGATCAGCTCTGCCCACAGATGAGCCTCCTGGGCGCTGCCTCGGTGCCCAGCTGGCCTTGCTCACGATTCCCCTCACCTCCCTAGGGCCAGGCTCACCTCCAGATGTCGTTGAGCTCTGTGGGAACCAGCTCCCCGGACTCAGTCTCCAGTGTGGCAAAGCCGCCGATGGCATAGAGGGTGCCCGCCAGGCTGACCAGGCTGAGTGAGCTGCGCTCTTGTGGGAAGGCCTCAAAGGGCGCCCACCTGGCAGGAAGGAGGGGGCGTGAGGAGGTGCCTCACCCGCCCCTGGGGGGTTGCAGCAAGCCCAGGGACTGTCCCCCACCAGCACTCACAGCTTCAGGTGCACCCTGCAAAATCCGACTCCCAGGCACCCGTGCTCCCAGCACAACCTGTTTCCTGACCTCTCAGGAATGCCCTCTGGTCTTCACTTCTTCCCCATTCTCTTGCCCCTCCCATTTCCCTCCATTGTCCCCTTGTCATTCCATCTAACCTGCCCCATGAAACCCACCAGGGCTCTCTCCAATGTCCCGCCTTTGCTCCTGAACCAACTCCAGCTTGCTACCTCAGTGACCATTGAGACCGTCCCTTGCACTCCTGCCCCGTCCCTTTTCTCCCCTTCACGGCCCAGTGAATCTCAAGGTGCCTTCACTCCCCTCCCCTTGCTCCCGAAGTTGGGTCTTCATCCCTCCAAAACTGCTCTCGGGTCCCCAGCCACCACAGGGCTCTGGAATCCAGGGTCCACAGTATGCACTTCTGCTGATGTGACTTTCTTCACATCCCACCTCCCAGCCTCACCTCTTGGGATTCCTTGCTGAATAATGCATCTGCCCCTGCTGCCCCCAGGGCTTGGGCCTCGGCTTCTCCCACTAACATCCTCTCTCCTGAGGGAGCTTGTCCCCTCCGAGTACTGTCCCCCCTCCCCAGATCTCACCCTCAAGCTCTCTGTTTGCCCTAGTGGGCTCCTCCTGGACACCCAGGCACCTCAAATCCACATGTTTCAACTCGACCCTCATTTTTCCTACCTAACTCCAACAGTTCTTCCATAAGTGACGTCCTTGGGACTTCCCTGGTGGCGCAGTGGTTAAGAATCCGTCTGCCAATGCAGGGGACACGGGTTCGAGCCCTGTTCTGGGAAGATCCCACATGCCGCGGAGCAACTAAGCCCGTGCGCCACAACTACTGAGCCTGCGTGCCACAACTACTGAAGCCGCACGCCTAGAGACCGTGCTCCTCAACAAGAGAAGGCACCACAATGAGAAGCCCACGCACCACAACGAAGAGTAGCCCCCGCTCTCAGCAACTAGAGAAAGCCCGCGATCAGCAACGAAGACCCAACGCAGCCAAAAATAAATGAATAAGTTAATTAATTAAAAAAAAAAAATGAGGGCTTCCCTGGTGGCGCAGTGGTTGAGAGTCTGCCTGCCAATGCAGGGGACACGGGTTCGAGCCCTGGTCTGGGAAGATCCCACATGCCGCGGAGCGGCTGGGCCCGTGAGCCACAATTACTGAGCCTGCGCGTCTGGAGCCTGTGCTCCGCAACAAGAGAGGCCGCGATAGTGAGAGGCCCGCGCACCGTGATGAAGAGTGGCCCCCACTTGCCGCAACTAGAGAAAGCCCTCGCACAGAAACGAAGACCCAACACAGCCATAAATAAATAAACAAATAAATTTTTTTAAAAAATGACCTCTCATCCTCACTCAAAAGCATTCAGCTCTCCCTGTCACCCCCACCATCCAATCAGTTGCTACACCCTATTCTTCTGTCTGCTAAACTCTTGCTCCTGAGTATGGTCCCCGGACTGGCAGCATCAGCATCACCAGGGAGTTTATTAGAAATATACTCTGAGGTCCCTCCCCATTCCTGAGAATCAGAATCTGCATTCAGAGCATGATCCCCAGGGATTCACGGGCACGTGAAAAGCACTGGCCTAAGTCTTTCTCCAGTGCATGCTCTCTGCCCCATCCCTGCTGTACCCCCAGCTCCAGACCACCATCACTTCTTGCTATACAGCTGTACCCCTGCCTCCTAGGAAATCCCTAATGTCTTCTCTACATGAGCTGCCATGAGGCATCTTAGGAAAACAAAGAAGGGAGCTTAAAACCCATCAGAGGCATTTCATTACTCTCAGGATAAAGTCCGTCAGCCCAACTGCCCCCTCTCCAGCCCCAGTACCCACAATCCCCACCTCCCTTCACCCACCACGCTCCATCCAACCTGACCAATGCCCTTTCCTCCAATGAGCCTGCCTTTTTTTCTCCTAAATGCCTTGGCACCAGCCTTCCTTTGCCTTTGGGCATCCTTCTCCCACCACCCCTTTAGCTGGCTGAGTCCAACTGGTCTGCCAGCTCAGTTTTCTTCCTGATCTCCCAGGGCAGGGCAGCTTCTGTCTCAGTCACTGCTGTATCCCTAGCACCAGGCCAGTGCCTGGTACGAGGCTCTGAATGAGGAACCTGGCATCTCCTGGGAGCTCTCTCCTGCAGACCAGGCTGGCCACAACCCTTGCCCCACCTTGTGGGGGAAGCCCACCTCACTGCTGATCAGAGTAGAGGGGCTAGTTCTGTGCTGATGTCCAAGCTGCACAGTGGAGACTCAAGACAGAGGCTATGTTTCCCGCCAGGGCAGACACAGAGAGGACTGACATAGGCCCAAAGCCACACAGCCAGGCTGGTACAGTGGGGCCCTTCATCCCTGGCTGTCCAGTGGAACGGGGGCAGGGAGGGGGGAAGCAGCCATACTTGCTGTCCACGATGTTGTACACCTCAGCTGAACCGGTCAGCCCTGTGTCTGTGACCCCAGCAGCCACAAAAATGCGGCCGTCATGGATGGTGGCCCCGAAGAGTGAGCGGGCAGTCTTCATGGGGGCCAGCTCCCTCCACTCGAACTTCTTAGGGTCATAGACGCACATCTTGTTCAGGCATTTCCTGTAGGGTGGGGGGCAGTGAGTGAGAAGGAGGAGGCGGGAGAAGAGCCGCCTCTCCCTTGGCCCAGTCCCTCCAGCTGCCTCGCAAGGCAGTCAGGACAGACCCCTGACAGCCTCGGGGAGACGCTGCTTCCGTTCTACCCGCCGACTCGGCTGCTGCACTCCTTCCTGGCCCGCGCCTCACCTGTCGCTACCTTTGCCGCCAATGACGTAGACAAGGTCCATATGGGAGAGCACAGAGTGGCCGTACACGGCATAAGGCAGCGGGTCCGATTCGCCCCATTTGAACGACCTAGAGGGGAGGGGAGTAGGGCGCTCTCAGCCCCCGTCTCTGCATTCACCCACCACACAACCCATATTGGGATGCCCCCGATTCGTTACCGGAACTCCCAGACCTCTTAGCTCCTCGCTCCCACCCCACCTGCCAACCCCGCCCAGCCCCTAGCCAAGCCCGCCTCCGCCCCCAGCCCTGGGCTCTCGCTCCCCCGCCACGCCACGCCGCCGTCCTGGACCAGCCCCCAGGCTCCTCGCCCGGATCCTCGGCCCCGCCCCCAGGCCGCGCTCACAGCCTGTCGTAGCACATGACCGAGTCCAGGCTGCGCTCGTCGTCCTTGAGTTCTCGGCCGCCGACCACGTAGATGGAGTTAAGAGCCTCTCCCAGGCCGAAGAGGCAGCGCGGCGAGGGCAGCGGCGGCATCCCCAGCCACTCTGAGTCCAGGTGGTCAAACTGCGGGCCGGGTGGCCAGTCAGCGACCGCCCCCCACGTCCTCCACCAACACCCCGCCCCAGTCCCAGCCCGGCCCCACCGCAGCCTCGTCTGGCCACCCCCAGGTCACAGAGGAGTCCGGGTCTCCAGGTAGGGCCAGCGCAGACTGGAGGCGGTGCCTGGAGACAGTGCCTCTCCTCCTACCAGGCTGAGAACAGCCGACCGTCCCACCCACCGTAGGTGCCGGGAGACCACCGTTATAGCACCGTGATGGGGCATCCCATAAAGAGCTGAGAAGGGGCCTCTGAGAGGGAGGCCCAGCTGCCGTCCTGGCCTTCCGCAGTACAACTCCTGAACTGAGGCCTGCCTGCTCCCTGTTTTCCACTCCATCCCACTGCACAGGAAACATCCAAATACAGCCACTCACCCCTTAAAATCTACAGTGTAAGTCTGCGACCCTGTGTACCCCAAAAGGTTTTTTTTTTCTTTTCTGGCATACCCCTGCGGCTTGTGGGCTCTTAGTTTCCCCACCAGGGGTTGAACCTGGGCCCCCGGCAGTGAGAGTGGAGTCCTAACCACTGGACCGCCAGGAAATTTCCCCCAACAGTCTTTTAATAACCATACTAGGGGCTCATCTTTTGGGAGAGTTTTCTGAGGCCTGAGCACTGTGCTGATGAACACTATGACCATCAATTAACCTTCAAACAACCTTATCAAGCAAGGAAGAATAATACCCCCATTTACGAACAGAGGCCCAGAGAGAATAAACAATGTGCCCATGATGTGCCTTGGCTGGTGCAGATGCCCCCCCTCCCACCCGCCCCAGCTTAACCCTGGCACCACACTGCCCCTCACGCCTCTCAAACCTGCTCAGGCCTCACTAAGCACACCACTCACTATAGGCTCCTTCCCATCTCCGTCCCCTGCTCACTGGTTCCCAGCCAGAAGCACTGCGCCCTCCCCTCCATGTCTCCAAATTCACCCAACTAGCAAGGCTCACACCTACATGGCCAGTCACCAGAAAACCATTCCTGCCCTCTGAGATCCCACTGTCACATTATAACTTGGACTGGGCACCCCACTCTCCTGGTCCTTCCCGGGCCTCAGTTTCCCCATCTATGCAATGGGAAAGCAAGGGAGGATGGTCCCTTTGTTTGAGACACTCCGTTCCACATTCCAGTGCTGGCCTCAGGCAAAGTTCTTGGCCAGGACCCCTATACTGACCTTGCTCTTCCTTCTCACTGTCCCTGACCCCACCCACTGTGCAGAGCTAGGGCCTCCAACATATCAGACCATCCTGAGGCTGACTGACATCTCCCTGAAACTGAGACACCAAAGTTATGCATCTTATTGTCAACTGCCTATAACTATCTTCAGCCTTCAGGCAAGTGGCTGTCAGTCATCCTCCCCCGTCTACATCTCAGCCTAGACCCAATGACATTCCCCAACAAGGAGACACAGGCCTCTCCTGGGCCCCAAGGCTGGCCACGCCCCTCCCAAGGCTGGCCAGGCACCTGCAAGAAGTAAGCACTCATGGGGTCCTCTTTGTTGTCCTCATTGTAGAAAAGGCCCCCAGCCACGAAGACCTGGTTCTCCTTGGTCACTAGACTGACGTGGTTCTTGGGGATCTGGGTGGAGAGGGAGGCACAGTAGCACTCGTTGGCTGCCGGGTCATAGGCCATAGCGCCCTCCTCACTGATCATGAAGATGAGGTCCTGTAGGAACATGCCAAAGCGCAGGGTGTCATTGAGGATCCCGGGTAGGATGCGCTCGGCCTCCTCTTCATCCTCCTCTGCCTTGGCTTCGGCTGTGCCCTTGTCAGTGGCCTTGGCCCCCGCTGCCTCCTTCCCCTTCTTCTTCTTGCGCAGCATGGTGATGCGGCCCTCGTGTGCATCCTTCACCATCTGCACCTTGCGCAGCAGCTCGGGCTGGGCACGCACGAGAGGGTGGCGCTCCACGCGGCTCTCTAGGAAGGCGCGTGGCAGCAGGCGGCAGCGCACGCTCTCAAAGACGGTGGGCAGCGAGCGCTGGCGCTCGGCCTGCCCCTCGGCGTCGCCGCTGCTCGCCCATCTCATCACCGCCTCGAACACGGCCTCCTCCTTCTCCACGTTGAGGCCGTCGCTGGAGATGATGGCGATGAGCTCGTCAGCCGAGAGCCCGAGGAAGTCGGCGTCGCGGGACACCAGCGAGAAGCGCGCGCAGATGAAGTCGCGGGCGGCCACGGCAAGGCGCGCGCAGTCGAGCAGGAGGCCTAGGCGGAAGACCGCCAGGCAGTTGGCGAGGCACAGGCGCTTCTGCAGGAAGGACACGCAGATGGTGAAGATGGATGGGATCTGGAAGCGGTGCGCCGCGGCGAACAGGTCCTGCACGCTTGCCTCGTCCAGCGCGATCTCTGACGTGTACAGGTAGTGTAGCACCTGGGCCACCACGTCAGGGGACACCTCCTCCAGGCGCAGCTCGCCCGCGCGCTCGGGCTCGGCCAGGAAGCGCGCCCGGAAGTAGGAGCTGCAGGCAGCCAGCACCAGGCGGTGGCATGGGAACTCGCGCTCACCCACCCGCACCACGCAGTCGAGGAACTTGCCGTGGTCCAGCATGTCCTTGAGCCCGTCCTGCAGGAGCGTCTGCTGGTACAGCCGCTGCTCCTCCGCCTGCTCCAAGCCCAACGCCATGGTGGGTGGCCTTCTCTCCGCACTCCCTGCCTTCCTGCTGGGTCGCGCACAGTCTACGCAGCTGTCCGAGCTGGACTATATATAGAGGCGGACTGGGCCCTGTAAGGCGAGCTGCCTGGCCTCCTGCACATGACGCAGGGGGGACAGCTGGGCTGAGGCCCCCTCCCAGAGCAGTCTTGACTCAGCCCAGGGGCTCATGGGATGGGGGTGGGGTGTCTCTGTCCTCCCTGAAAGATGGGGGCCTCGCTGTCTCATTTCTAAACAGAGCACAGAGAGGCTTTGACTGCTTTCCTTGGTTGGGTGATACCTCTCAGGGGAGGGGATGACCCCAGCTCTGCCCCTCAGTCCAAGGAGAGGGAAGCCTTTGAGTCCCTCTTCCAGGGTCTCCCTTCCTTCATGCCTTCTCGGCCTTTCTACCCAGGTGCCTCTATCCTCCTCCTTGGAGTGTATCTTGCTCCAGCCACCCCTGGACGCAGTGTGCTTGGGTTTCCTGCTCAGTGAACTTGGGCATGGGGACCCTGTTGCCTCAACTTTAAAGTGGGAAGGCTTTTCCTCTTTCTGCCCCAGCTCTGAGTGCCTCCTTGGACTGTGCAAGAAAGCAAGAAGGTACTTAAATAAACAAGGTCACCACTTTCCTGTGGGTCCTGGGAAAGCCAGATCACTCTGTTGAGCCTCAGTTTCCCTTCCTACACAGCGAAGAGATGGGCGAGTTCAATTTTAAGGGCCTCAGTTCTGCTGAGATTCGGAAGCACTGAGGTTCTGTGTCCCTGCGAGTACACTGGCACAGGGTTTAACCCTGTAAGTTGTCAGACATGCCAGAAGATTTAATTTCATAGGATTCAACTATTCTAGGTGTTTAAACCCCCGGGGATCAAAAAACAAACATAACACTCAGAGTTTAATATTCCAGGAAAGCTGTCTATGCTCGGTTCTTGGTCCACACTAAGCTTGGCCTGAGCCTGCACAGCCTTGGGGCCCCTGCACCCTGTCTAGCATGTATGGAATCGGGGTAGAGGTCTGGGACAGCCGGTCCCAATGACCACCCTGCTCTGGACCTCTCACCACCCTCCCCCTACTCCACACATGCACACACACATCAGCCTCAGCCACCAAGATTAACTTGTTCCCAAAGTGCCAGAGGCTGCAGCTGTGGGTTAAATTTAGCCCCCGAGACACTGGTGTGAACTGTTATGGGGCATTCTCCCACCATTCTTCTGAGTCACTTGTTTATAACCTCAGGCTTGAGGGGCAGGGGGGATTGGCGAGGGGGCCTCAGGTTGGGCCAGGACTGAGTCACCTCCCCGTTTTGTGATCTCAGTGATGTCACTGCCTGTCCCTCTGATCAGTGCTTTCAACCTGCTTGCTCACCCCACCAGCAGGTCCCAGAGGGGCACAGCACCCAGGCAGTTCCTGGAGGTGGTCCTGTCTGTCTTTCAGAAAGGGCAAAGGCTCACCCAGGGGCCTCCAGCCCGGCCCTGGACTGCAGGGCACTTCCAGTAAGAACCATCAGTGAGGAGACCAGGCTCTGAGAGGCTCAGCAACTTGGCCAAGTCACACAGCTGGCAAGTGGCTGAGCCAGGATTCGAAGCAGATCTGCCTACCTCCAAAGACTGTGGGAATCCCTTTCTACCTTGCTGCTCCTGCAAATAACGAAAAATGTCTGTTAGTCATAGTCTCATTTTCCAAAGACCAGGACAGAAGGTACTGACTGAACAATTAACTTATATTTATCAGATGACTCAGTGACATATTTTTAGATTATGATGAATTCCATGGTGCTCATTTCCTACCAGGCATTCTACTAGAATGTTTACAAGTGGCTCATCCATTCATCGAGAACCTACTGTGCACTCTTCTAAATGCTGAGGATTCAGCAGTGAACACATCGGGCAAGAATTCCTGTCTTTATGCAGCTTACCGTCAGTTGAGGGAAGGGGCAACAAATAAATATATAAATATATACAGGGTGTCAGATGAGAACTGCTATGGTGACAAGTAGCTGGGAAGGGGGCATGGGAAGTGACTGGTAGAGGTGGTCACAATTTTAAATGGAACAGTCAGGATGGACTCACTGAGAGGACTACACCTGAGCAGGTTCAAGCCAATGCAGAGGAGGTTTCCAAGCAGGGGAACAGCTTGAGCAAAGGCCCTGAGGCAGGAGTGCACCCCTCATGTTCCAGGAACAGCAAGGAGGCCAGTGAACAATGAACGAGGAGGTGAGTAGGAGAAAAGGGCAGAGAGGTTGTGGTGGGGTATCATGTCTGGCCAGCGTACAGACTTCAGTTTTTCCCCTCAGTGAAATGGGGAATCACTGTTTATTTTTAAATTATAATTATGGGAAATGCATGTATTTCCAGAGAGAAAATGATATACTAATCTCCCATGTACCCAGCATCCCATTTCAACAACTATCAAGTCATTAAGTCATGGCCAATCCTGTGTCATCTCTGCCCCACCCACTCTGTTCTCACCCAAGGACATGCCCAGGGATCGGATGTGGGAGCGAGGAAGCATGACTCCAGGGCTTGTAGTTGAATCAAAGGAAACTGTCATCTCACTTCATCCTTTTAAACGTTACGGCGCTAGGCTTCTCAACAGAAACGCGCCAGCATCTAAAATTCTGAGGGCAATGATTTCCAGCCTGAATTCTAGACCCAGGCAAACTCATTCCTGTGTCAGGGTGAAAGAAACAGTCAAGCTCTTTGGAATTTAATTCCCTGAAGTGGTCCTGAGGAGAAGGTAAATTTTAGGGTTAGGAAAAAGGAGTCCACCAAGACATAAACCTTCTAGAAGTTAAAGATCTCTGCAATGAACTGAAAGGGATACAGTCTCAGCAAAGTGGGACAGGGAACCACTGGCTGGGGGATGTTGTTAGGCAGTTTCTCAAGTCTCCTCATGGGAGCTGGTTGCAGGGTGCACCCCAGGGTCATCTTGCTGCACAGCTCCCTGGTTACAAGAGTGATGAAATTGATGGAACACCCGCCGCATTTGCACATATTGGACGGAAAACTGAATTTATAGCAAAGGGTTTGGGAACGCAGCAGTGATAAGCACATAGAAACCGAAGCAAATCACATTTAAGAGAGACACAAGTAAAAAGCTGTGCAAGAAAGGAAATGGAATCATATTCTATTATATGGCTTGGTTGAGATCAGTGTTTACACAGTCATAATAATGTACACACTAAATATTACTCTAACCCCAAATAATAATATAACCATGCTGGAAGGAAGGAGGAAGAGAAATTGTGTGCATAGTGTTTGTGCGTGTCTTGGGAGTGATGAAGAAATACATCCATAGCTGATGCCTAAAACTGAAAAAAATCAGGAAAGTAGCGTTGGAGGTGTGCTTTTTGTGGGCATGAGAACACCAAAAATACCAACTGAATTGGAACTGCTCGCCTACCGGGAGCTGGAGAGGAGCAGGTGCAGGGGACTGCAGGTTTTTGTTAAAAAACGAAAGTTCTAGAAGTATCAATATTTGGCTTCTTCAACTATGCCCAAGTAAAACTTTCATTTTAAAAAATAGATATTTTCCCAGGGATTCTATAGAAAACAATGCTTGTGGCATCAGGCCGTTGCTCACAGCACGGTGGGGCTGAAGGGAGGAGGCCATGGGGAGAGGCAGCAGACAGACCACAGACGGACGGGTAGAAGAGGGGAAACAGAGAGAAGCTGAATCCCCACAAGACACTGCAGGAGCAGCCAGGCCCGCAGGCCTGACAGCAAGCTTCAGTTTTAGGGTGACTGGAGCGAGCCCCTGTTCCCTTCAGAGAAGTGGGACCGTGTGGAAGGCAATGTCCCCATCCTGGGGATTTGTACCCCCTCTCTGGCTGGTTAGTGAACCCACCCACCAGCCTCCTCTCCTAGCCCTTCCCGGTTATCCCCCTTCTCCAGGTATCTGGGACCAAGTGCCACATACATGGGGGCCTCATTCACCACGTGTCACCACAGCCTGGAGTTCTATCCCGCACAGAGCCAGCGCTCCAGTGAAATAATTCATGGAGGTCCCCAGGGAGAGCTGCCTGCTCCCTCCTCGGAGTCCGCTACCTGTCTTCCATCTGAGATGTCCTCCCGGGTGCTGACATCTGGCTCCTTCAGACCTCAGCTCCTGACCCTGGATGTTCCCCAGGAGCCCAGCCCACCCTCAAGGGAGGGAGACGGGGTGTGCAGATGCTCGGGACACAGGTGTCCATGTGGTCTTCGGCCAAGCTGTCAGGTTCCGCGCTACCCTTGCTCTGGTCCAAGTCTCTTCAGCCAGTAGTCAGGGCGGCAATGTGTAAAGAAGAGGCCGGGCCAAGGGACAGTTGTACTGCCTTTATTCCCCTTCACTCTTCTCCTCACCCTCCTGTTGTCCCCCACACGCTCTGGGGCTGTGGGGTGGCCACATAGGGCCAGACATCAAGGGTCCACATGCCCGGGCACAGCCGTTCTGCCACTGAGCCCCCCTGAGGGGTGCTATGTTGGCCGTGGTGGAACGCATCAGGATCGGAGGCTCAGGTTCTGCCCCCGGCCCGGGTTCCTAGGGCTTGAGGCCCACCTCATCTCTCTGGCCACTCACCTCCAGCTGGCCCAAGACCAGGGAGTACAAGGGGAGCCGGGGAGGGGGCAGGCCCAGGTTCTGGGCTTGAGGTCTTGGCCAATTGGGCTGAGAAGTCCAGCTGGACAGAGGGACGCCCTGGCAGATCTCCAGTGGGAGGTGATGATCCCAAGCCCCCTCCCCACCACCAGCCCTGGGAAGTGGGTATGGTGCCCAGTCCCCTCACTCCAATACCCAGGTGCTTGTTAATTTAACAATTAAAAAGGAAATGTAAAAGCTGGTAAAACAAGAACCCCTATCCATACTGGCACTGCTGAGGTACCATTATTGCTTCAGACCCTTGTGGTCTGGCCAGAAAGGAGCTCCCACCAACACTGGCCCAAGGGGAAGAGAGCATTTAGCACCGGGGACACAGGGTTCCTGTCCCCGCTGGGGTAGGGGCCTCCCAGGAGAGGGGTTGGCCGTGCCCACCTACAGCTACAATGACCATTTGACCAGTGCCCGGCCTGCTGTCTGGACCCCTCTTGTGCCCTGAGAGGGGAAGCATACAAGGACAGGAGACCCAAGTCCTGGGACAGGGTCTTGCTACCAGCTCCCCACACCCATCTCCAGCCTCTGCTTGTCAAAGTCTGGCCTCATGGACCAGAGGCGCAGCCTGGCCAGGGCCCCCTAGGCTCACTAAGGCTGCAGGGAGGGCAGCAGGTGACAGGGCCACCAGCCCCTATGGGAGACCCCAGCGTCAGCAACAGGGGGTGGGAAACTCATTGGAGTCCCAGCCCACAGCCCATTCGGGGAGATCAGACTTTTCTTAGGAAAATGTGGGCCAGCTCTGAAGCTGCCAGGCACTGGGACCAGAGGTTAAAAATAGCAAAGGGAAGGGGGGAGCAGGGAGGGGAGGACCCTGAGGACGTCATGGAAGCCCAGAGATCAAGGGGTGCAGGAGAGGAAAAGAGCTACAGTAAAGCAGGAGCCTGAGAGGCGCAGCGCTGACCCCATAAGAGGCTGGAATTCCCAGCCTTGGCGTGGGGGGAGCCTCAGTCCTGGGAGCCAGGCAGGGAGCTTTCCCCTCTCGGGGAGGGGACCACTTTTTCTCCCCAGAGGACAGCAGGGGCGTCTGAGGGTGCGTACGTAGACTCTGGCTTGCACTGTTCCTGCTACAGCCCCAAACTCAACCGGGCCAGGGCACTGCCCCCTCTAAGCCCAGAGAACCATCTGGGCTGTGTGGCTTGGATTCTAAATCCTCAAATCACTCGGGCTCCTTGGGCTTGCCCACATCTGTACATAATAAAGTGCTTTGTTTATTGATGATTAAAATGTCCCCAGCCCCCTGCCCCAGTGCCATGGGCCTTACAAGGAGGTCAGAGGGGTCCTGACCCCCTCAGCCCTTGGGCTGGTGGGGCCAGTCCCCCCAACCCGCCCCCTGGGCTCAGGCCTCTTCCCACTCCAGCCATGCTGGGAAGGTGGTGATGCGGGGGCAGTCGAGGGGTTTAAGGTGCAAAGAGTATAACAGACAAAACTGTATAAACACAATAGGAAAGAGCTTAACTAGGAAACAGGTAGCTTATGGAACCTTCCTCCCCATTTCAAAGGCAGGAATAGAGACGTTAAATGACAACGAAAAAGGATGTCCTATTAGTGCTGGCCTCGTGAGGGCAAGCATTGGGCACAGGCTGGGTGGGGCTCTCCCGGTACCCCCGACCCCGACCCCCAGGGCCTGATGATGCAGGCTCCTCGCCCCACCCATGAGCAGAGGCGCAGGAGGGACGAGGCCGCTGGACACCAGCCAGGGGCAGGCTGTGGCCAGGCCCAGGGAGTGGCTGAGGCCTGTGCTGCCTTCCAGGAGCAGAGACAGACGCAGACACAGACGTCTCTAGCGTGGGAGATTCGGCTGGGGCAGCTGCTGAGGGATGGGCTGCTCTGTGAACAGCTGCCCTGCCCCCTGCCCCACTGATAGCACCTTGAAACCTCAGAACATCTGCCCGAGCCTGCTCCTTAGGGCCCCGGCCCCTGGGGTCCACCCATGTGCAGGGGCTCCTGGGCTGCAGTACCTGGGGGCTGATGCTGTGGGAGCCAGCCCGTCTGCCCACCCAGGGCCCGGCCCACCACACCCTGAGGCCTGGCAGCTCCTGGGGACATCTTCCCCAGGACCCAGGGCCCTCGGTGCAGCCGGGAGCAGGTTGGGGATGCCATGGGGAAAGCAAATGCCTGGGGTCCAGCCCCCGCCCGCCCCCCTCCCCACGGTGCACAGCTGCAGTCGGTGCACCTGCCACGCACGCCCACCCCACACAACGCCCCCGGCGTCCGGGCCCAAGTCCCTGCCTCGGCATCCGCAGCCCTCACGGTGGGCCCACAAGTCCTCCAAAGGGGGACGGCACCCCAACTTTTCCCCAAACCCTCCGGGATGAGGGGCGAGTGAGGGGGCCCAGGAGGGGCGGGGATGAGCAGCTGAAGGTGACCTGGGCTGGGCCTGGCCACGCCCCTCTGGCTGAGGCCTCGGCGGAGTGACCAGTCACACCTGCTCCCCAGGTCCCTCCCCACCCGTTACCTGCTGCCTCCAGTGCCCCCCTCACCTGGAGGGGGATGCTGTCAAGAGTTTCCTCTCTTTTCGTTTTCCTTCACTTCCAAAAAACAAACAGACAAAAAGTAAAGGCTTCAAGGAGCCGCTGAAAGGGGGCACTTGGGAGTGAGGTTTCCTCCGCCAGCTCTGGGGGCTGCCAGCCTGCACAGCCCCCAGGGTCAGGGGCCCCGGGCAGAGCGTGTCCAGCCAACTCCGGAGGTGTTGCTCCCCACGCCCCGCTCCACGACGACGAGTGGAGGGTCCTGGGCCCCGCGCAGCAGGCAGGCAGTTAGTTGTTGGTGTTCAGCCTCCCGCCGGGGCTGGCAGCGGTGGGGAAGAGCGGCGGCGGGGGAGGCAGGGTCTGGGGCAGCCCGGGCAGCAGGGGGAGGGCCTGGAGCGGGGCGGGGGGCAGGCCCGGGGCTGCGGGGGCGCTGTCGCCGCCGGCCAGGGGGTGGCTGACGCGGAAGCACTTCTCCTTGTGCGCCTTGAGCATGTTGGAGAAGCGGAAGCGCTGGCCGCACACGTCGCAGGGGTAGGGCTTCTCGCCGGTGTGCGTGCGCCGGTGCCGCTTCATGTTGGGCCGGCTGGTGAAGCTCTTGCCGCAGATCTCGCAGATGTACGGCTTCTCCCCTGCGGGGTGGGTGGTGATGGGCCGTGGGGAGTTGCTGGCGGGCCGCTACGCCCCCCCCCACCCCCGCCCCGGGCCAGCCTCTGGGCGTCCACGGATCCATCCATCCCGGGCCCGGCCCTGGCACTGTCGGGTCCTCGCCACCTTGGGCCAGCCTGTACCAGCCTCGCCCGACCTTGGGAGGCAGGGAGGCCGGCGCTGAGCCTCCTAGCGGAGAAGGGGGCCCGGCCCGGTGTGGAGTTCCTCCCCGTGGGGCAGCCGTACCTGTGTGGGTCTTCATGTGCTCATCAAAGTACTGCTTCATGTTGAAGTCCTTGCCACACCACTGGCACATGAACTGCTTGTGGCCGATGTGGATGCTCATGTGTGACCGCAGCTGGTACTTGTACTGGAAACGCTCGTTGCAGTTCTGAGGGCGGGGTGGAGGGTGAGGGGGTGAGACCCGGCGCAGAGCAGGGAACAGCCTTCAGGGAGGGAAGTGCTGGCCCGAGACCACAGGGCTGTGGGAAGGACTCACATGGGGAGGGGCTCCTGGGCAAGGAGGTGTGGATGCAAAGGCCAGCCGAGGTGCTCCTGGGGTGGGGCAGTGCACGGGCACAGGTGGAGAGGCCATGGGCATGCAGGGCCCAGGCAGGAATGGGGCTCAGGAAGTGGGAAGAGGCCACAGAGTGGAGGGAGCCCTCATGCTTAAGGCCCTCCATCCTTCCTCCTGGTCCAAAGGCCCCCCTCATCCCCACCTGCAGCTCCATCTCTGATCTAAGATGCTCCTTTCTCCACCTCTCTGGAAAGCCTGCCCCATGGTTCCAGCCCATGCAGACTTCCCACCCTGAACCTTCGGGGGCTGGGTTAGGGTGGGGTGGCAGGGGTGTGGGGGGAGGTGCAGGTGGGCAACCAGGTAAGGATGGAGTGGGAGGCAGACATCAAGGAGGGGCCCCTCTCTTTCTGCATCCTATACTCCAGTACCCCAACCCCTGGTTTTTAAGCAGCTGCTGCCTCTGATCCCTGCCCTGTCCAGGATGGCTCCCGGGGCAGGAGGAGAAGGGAGCTCACCTCGCATCTGAACGGCTTCTCCCCGGAGTGCTGCAGTGAGTGCACCTTGAGAGACATGCTGCGTTTGAAGGACTTCCCACAGGTCTCGCAGGTGAAGGGCATGTCCTTGGTGTGGGCTACAGGGCAGGCACCATGGCCATGACATCTCGGGGGGACCCATCTGGCTCCTCCCAGGGGACCCCTGCCTGACCACCCCCCAGATCCAGCCCAGATCCCGCCTCCCAGGGCACCACCTACCCTGGGGCCTGCCCCATAGCCTCTGTCCCCCAGCCGAGGCCCCTTCCCTCCCGGCTAGGTCTCTCTGTTTGGTCAGACAGGCATGGAGGCCCTCTTGGTTCTTTAGCCTCTGGCCTCACTCCCAAAGCTTCGGGGAAAGATAGAAGGATTTCAAGTGGGACTGGCCTCGGCTCAAATCCTGGCTCAGCCACCGGCTCCCTGCATGGCCAATGTGTGCCTCAGCGAGCCTCAGCATCCTCTTCTATAAAAAGAGGGTACGGTGGTCTTGCACCTCCAGGGTGGCTGGGTCTTACAGAGGGTGGCACCTGTAAAGGCCTCAGCCTTGGGTCCCATGCCATCCAGAGGGAGTTAGTTACCTGCGCTCCTCCCAGAACAAACTCCAAGGAAGATCTGGGAGGAAGCAACTGGAGACACAGAGGGCCCCCCTCAGAGTTCAGAGCTGGGGAATCCAAGCCCAGGAAGGACCACCAATCCTGGGTTACCCAGCATGCTTCTCTGGCCGATACCTAGACCCCAGGGTCCCAGCTCCCAGTCAGTTCATGCTGGAGGCCTCTAGCACCGTCTGGTAGAGAACGGGGGTAAGGCCTGGCCAGGGCACACTGCCCCTCCTTGGCTAGCCCTCCCTAGAGCTCCAGGCCCCAAGCGGGCAAAGAAGGGAGGGCCACCTGGACACCAGACTCCACTAGACTCCCACCTAGAGGGGAGGGAGAGCCATGCCCAAGGCAGCGAAGTGGCCCAAAACACACTTGGGGGCCTCCTTACCGTGTCCAGGTATGACCCCCGGGGGAGGGTTGCACTCAGAGAAGCCTGAAGCCCTATCAGAGGCACCGCTGTCCTCAGACCGAGACTGGGCCTGTGTCAGCCCATATGGCACTTCGTGTATTCTAGAAAAAGGTGCTCTGGTGGACACAGCCCCATGTCAGGATGCACAGCCTGGTTGGCAGTGTGCTAGCTGGATGCTGGTCCCCACCTGCCATCTTGTCCAGGAGTCCTTGTGCCATGTGCAACCTGCCCAACTATGCATGGCAGCCCTGGCCCCAGAGCCTGTCCAGGACACACCTGCCACTGCAACCAGCCCCCCACCCCCTACCTCCCAGCTACGAGGGGCCTGATCACCCCTTCATATTGCCCTTGGATTGTGAAGTGTTTCCCAGAACACCCAGCAGCTGGCCCGCTTGGACCTCAGGCTCCATCCCTCACCAGCCTGGACTTACCGACCATGTGCTTGCGCACGTGAGCCATGGTGTAGAACTTCTTCTCACAAATCTCACAGGAGAACTTCTTTTCTGCGTAGCCGTGCACAATCTTATTGTGCTCGTGGAGGGACCAGAGCTTCTTAAAAGCTTTGCCACACGTCACACACTGCGGGGTGAGAAGACTTTAGGCCCTGGGTCAGGACCATGTGACCTAGGACTAGTCACTGCCCCTCTCTGGGCCTCAGTTTCCCCACCTGAACTGTGCTGGAGAGAGAGGCCTTGATGTCCAAGGACCAGCCAGATGTGATGTTCTGAGAGCTGGGGGTGGTAACTCCCTAAATACTTACCCACCTACCCACCCACCCAGGGTGGGTCCCTCATCCTGAACTCACTAGGGTCAGGGGCCACCTCTTCCAGGAAGTCCCTCCTCTGTGCTCATTTCAACAAGGCATCTTTCTACAAAGAAGAGACACAACTGGCTGAAGGACCACAGTGGGTGAGGAGGCTACTCGGTTCATGGAGAAGTCCCTCAGATAACAGGTCCTGGCAGAGCTGGGCCATTACCTCTGCTGCCTCCCCCTGCTGGGACCCATGCCCTGACACCATGGAGATCCCCAAGGAGACAGATTCCAAAGGACTGGGGACTGTAGGAGGTACAAGGGCCTATCAGGCAACAGACGGTGGCGGGAACCTTGAGGGCCACACTCCCCCCCTCCTCTTCTCCTGGGCCCTTGTCCTACCCATCCCTGCAGCAGGCCAGGGCTCGGGCAGAAATTGGGTCAGGGTGCCCAGGACAGAAGAGGTACAAGCGTCTTTCCCCTTCAGGAGGGAAGCTCAGGTGTGTGCGCACGGAGAGTCAAAGGGCAGCCCAGCAGGCAGGCAAGTGGGAGCGTGGGCAGGAGGGTGGGGCAGGAATCCAGGTAACCCCCAGATAACACTTTCTCCACAGGGCACTGCAATTAGCAATTAGTTCAGGCAATTAGCACCTGCCTACTTACTGCCCCCCAACCTCACTCCCAGTCAGAAAAGGCAAAAACCAGCCTGGCTGGCCCTGTGCTGCCTGCACCCTGAAAGGCCGGGCTGGCCCAGACTCAGGCTGGCTCAAGGCTTGGCAGCCAGCCCAACTCCCCTGTTTGGCCCCGGCAGCCCCTGCGCTTCCCAAACTGCTCATCCAGTCCCTTTTCCCAGGCCCAGGCCAGCTGGTACCTCCAAAGAGCTGAATGCAGGGGTTTCTTCCTGCTCCGCTGCCCCTTGCTCCTTTCAGCCTTTGCAGGAAGTGGGAAATGGCGCCCCCTTCTGGGCAAACCCCTCCTCCCCTCATCTGTCCTTTTGCGCAGTGCACAGTCTGAGAAACTATATGTGGTGGCCCTGTTGGCCTTGCGGCAGCCCAGAGATCTACTAAAACACTGACTCATCCCTCCTCAGAGCTGGCTGTCCCCCAGCCTCACGTGCTCAGACAACTCTCATCCTCTCATCCTCCCGAGTCCGGGCTCCCCTCTGCCCCTCTGGCCAAGGGTACTGTTTGTTCTACCCCTATCTGCACGTCTCTGCACGTGCTGAAGCCCAGCTCTATCCACCTCCTCCAGGAAGCTCTCCCTGACGTTATCCCTTGAGCTCTCACCACCTTGGGCTCACCCTTGGGCCTGGGCTGGTCCCACTGTCCAGGGGGCCAAGCCTAGTCTCTGCAGACTGTGTGGGCAATGCAGGCAGCAGGACACTGGGTGCCCAGGGCCCAGTTCCAGCCTGGCCCAGCCTGGCTGGCTGCCCCTGTGGGCCCCGTGAACCCACCCCGAGGCCCACCTGGATGTTGCGCTCGCAGTCTGTCTGCCGGTGCAGCAGCAGCTCGCTCTCTAGCAGGAAGCGCTTGCCGCACTGGTCGCAGATCTGCATGCGGCTGTGGGTCACGTTCATGTGCTTCTCCAGGTACCAGCGGTTGTTGAAAACACGCGGGCACTTCTGGCACGGATGGTGCTGCTTCTCCTCCAGCTTCACCTTGGCCCCCAGACCGTCAGCTGCCTGTGGCCCTCGGGCTGGGGCAGGAGCCACTCCTGCAGGTGGCTTTGGCCGCTTCCCACCCTGCCGCCCAGCCTCCTCAGGCTCAGGGAGGCCCCGGTGCCGGGCGGACCGCGTTGCCATGCGACTGTGGGGAGGGGGGTCTGCCCCGCTACCGCGGCCCCCCGGGCCCTGCCTGCCCCCCGCACCCCCGTCCTCCTCCTCCTCCTCCCCCTCCTCCTCCTCCTCCGAGCTCTCCTGGTCCGGCTCGCTGTGCCCTTCCTCCTGCTCCTCCTCCTGGTCTGGCTCGCTGTGCCCCTCCTCCTCCTCCTCCTCGTCCTCTTCTCCCTGGCTGCCGCCCTCCTCCTCCTCCTCCTCCTCCTCCTCCTCCCCTCCACTGCCACCGCCCTCCTCTTCCTCCTCCTCTTCCTCCTCCTCCTCCTCATCGGCCTCCTCCTCCTCCGAGTGTCTCTGCAGCCCTTCCTCCCCGCCCAGCACCATGGTGGCCGGGCCTGTGGCAGCGCCCGGCTTCCCCTCGGGCCCTGTGGACACGTGCAGCGTCTGGTTGTTGAGGTTCACCTCCACGATGATCTGGGACTGCTCCCGGTGACCGTAGGTGCCGGAACCCCCAAGATCCTCCTCCAGCTCCTCCCCACCCTCCAGCTTGCACAAGCTGGCCGGGGGCCGGCTGGCCTCCTCGACGCCACCCTCCTTCTCCTCCTCCTTGAAGAAGGGCTGAGCCGGCCCGATGGTGGCAGGCACCGTGCCACCTGTGGCCCCAGCCCCGTCCTCAACGCGCACCGAGTAGGGGTCAGGGCCCTCACGGGCGTAGATCTTGGGCAGGCCCGGGGCGTCAGCCTCCTGCTTGATGTCACAGTAGTAGGGCGGTGCGGCCGGGGTGCAGCTGGCGGCCGGCTGGGCAAGGGCCACGGTGCCAGGGCCCGGGGGGCCGAGGGAGCGGGCGTCCAGCAGCTCCTGGCAGGATGCGGCGATGTCGGCCATCTGCAGCAGCGAGGCGGCGCTGAGCACCTCGTGGACGTTGGCCGCGTTGACCAGCAGCTTGGACGTGTAGATGAAGTTGAGGATCTGCTGCAGGCCGCCGGGCGCCAGCGCCTCCAGGGACAGCTCCACGCGCTGCAGCTGCTTGTTCTGGGTGAAGAGCGAGTGGAAGAACTGGCTGTAGGCGGCCAGCACGCCCTTGTGGGCCGGGAAGACGCTGCGCTGGGGTACCAGCACCAGGTCCACGTCACACAGGTCAGGCTGGAAGAGGCGCTGCTCGTTCAGGCGGCCCATCAAGCAGGCGAAGTGCAGTGCCACGTCCTCCACCAGCGAGAACTCGGCCGCCGGTGAGTCCGTCGTCTTCTCAACCAGCAACTGTGGGGCAGAGGGCACAGGTCAGGTCAAGGCCATCTGGGAGGTGGCCACCCACCCATCACTCCTGGTTCCATGTTACAGGGAAGGTGCCGAAGCCCAAGCAAGGATGAGGGGGAACCAGGATTCAAGCCCGAGTTTGCTGTTCCTCAGAGCTCAAACTCTGGTCGTGACCTTCGGAGGCCGCATGCCAGCTCCTGGGTCAGTGGTTAACTTTCCCTGGCCTCCAGCTCTTCCACTGTGAAATGGGAGAAGTGGTCCCGGGAAGGGGAGGGGAAGAGGAAGAAAGGGGAAGGAAAAGGTTCGAGGGTGACCAACCGTCCAGGTGGGCCAGGAACCTAGGGGTTTCCTGGGATGCGGGGCTTTTGATGCTAAAACCAGGGCTGACCCCAGCAAACCAGGACTGGGTTGTCTCCCCAAAAGCGTCCCCAGAGGCATCCCTTCAGCATTTCTGGGCCCCATGGATTCTCTCCTCCACACTCACTCACATACAAATAAAGCCAAGCCTGCCTAAGCCCAGACAGCTCAAGAACAGGTCAGGCTCACTGGCTCACTGCTCTGCCTCTGGCCACTGCACCCCTGGGGCAGCACCTGAGCGGACCCCTCAGCTCACCCACAGCGGCCCTCAAGGTCTAGGCCTGAGGCCTTGCAGAGGCAGAAACTTTTGTGAAGAAATCCAGGCCCATGGTCCCACTGCCCTGTTGGAGGAGGCTGGCGAGCCGTCCCCTCCTTCCTCAGCCAGAGCTTGGGGCAGGCTGCCGCCTGTGGCCTCAGGCCTGGCGGCAGCAGCTCCCCACCACAGAAAGGTTCTGTAGGGGCAAAGGACACAGCTGTGTTACCTGTCCACCATGCTTGAGGCAGGAAGCCCCTAAGGCTTGTCCCAAACCCTGTGCCCTCTAGGCCCCCAGACCCCAGGTCAGGTGTGGTCCAGGCCCAGAGGTTCCGAGATGGCCTCATCTTGGAGGTCACACCACTGGGGGCTTCTGGAGCCTAAGGGAGGCCCTTGAATCTGATGGGTCAGATTCCTAGACCCTTGGACCACACCCAGTACCTGTGAATTGCCCAAAGTAATTATTCCTGGTCACACCACAGCGGCTTCCCCAAAAGGTGGGCAGCACAGACAGGCAGGCTGCCCAGTCCCTTGCATGGGTCCAGCGCACAGCAGATGTTCAATTAACATCTGTCGGCTATCTGCCTGGCTGGACCAGCCCCGCAGGTTCCAGGTTCTGGCCCTCCTCAGGCCCTGTCCAGCTAAGTCAGAGCCTCCTACATTTGAGGGTACCTTGCTGCACTGCAAAGACATCAGCTCCCTGACCCCGTGCACCTCTCTGGAAGCCCTGGGATGAAACCCCAGTCCTGTGCATCCACAGCCCAGCCCTCCCCTTCATGCCAGTCCTTGCGGTCACCTGAATGAGAGGATCTGCCCTGGGCCTCGGGATGAGCCTCACGGAGCCTCCAGGGGCCACCTGCTGACAGATCTGCCCTGGGTTTCACCCTTCACATCCAGCAGCCCAGGACAGCACCCATGCTCTCTCTCTCTCTCTCTCTCTCACCACCATCTCTCTTGAGTCTCTCCCAACACCTCCTTCCCCCCAGCCAAGAAGCCACCCATCTGCTCCTCTGTCTCAGGGCTGCTGGCCCGTCCAGGCTTGACCAGTCTAATGGGGATAAGGTGCCAACCCCCTCCCATCTCTATCCACTGACTCATGCTGATTCATCTTCTGGGACCAACCCCTATTACATAGATGGGGAAACTGAGGCTCAGAATGGGAGGGTCCCACAGCAAGCAGGAGCAGAGGCCCTAGACTCTTAGCTCTGCGAAGGCCACCCAATCTGTGCTGGACTAGACACTATTCCACATGGAAGTATTTCTTGGCCTTTAATGACTTAAAAAGCAGGATGAGGCATCTGGGGACCCTCCCACCCAGGGGACCAGCTGTGCTTCCCCAGACCCCATCACCACCTCCGGCGACCTGCACCCTCCTTCCCAGAGCTGCTGCCACCTGCGAGTCAGTGAGGGGTCAGGGTGCAACTTGGCTGTAACAGGGATTCCTCAGGGCCTCCAGGGGCCAGGCAGTGGTGGGGAAGTGGCTTGGATACGGACTTGCCAATGTCGGACCTGTTGTGGGGTACCCACCCTAGGGCACAGGGTTCTGGTCCATTGCTCCCCCTTCACAGAATGCCCTCCAGTGCCTGCCTGCCATGGGGCAAGGGCAATACCCGACACTTCCCTTGTGCAGATCTGGTCCCAGGATCCAGTGAGGACCCCTCTGGCCTCAGCAAGGGAAGAAGGGTTAGTCTAGGGGGTAGTGCTGCCCCAAAGACTCCATTTCCAAGGCAATGCTCCCGGCCAAGCCAGCACCATCCTTGGCCCTTGAGGGGCCCAAGAATCTTACAACCAGGCAGCCTGACTGGACTTCCTTGACCGGGCACATAGATGCTGCCTAAGTCCATAACTGGCAGCCCCTCAGCAGGGCGCGGCTACCCCCTAGCCTGGTACCTCCCACACAGGGCCACCAGCTGTGTCTGCCTCTCCAGCCAGATGTGCTAGTTCCCTGAAGCTGCAGATGCCCCTCCCCATCTAGCTGTGCCAGCTGCAGCCACACACCCCACCCCCAAGTCCAGGCCAGCCCAGCTAAGATACAAGACCAGGGGAGTGGTCAGGCACTTCCGTTGCCAGGGCGTTTCATGCCCTCAACCCTCCCCCCAAGCCAGGCTGGGGGAAGGCCAGGTGCCAGGGACACCTGCCGAGGCTGCCTTACCATGGTCAGAGCCTTCTACTCCTAAGGGGTACCCTGCCTCACTGTCACGAAACCACCAGCTTCCTACCCTGCCCTGGCATCTCCCTGGAGGCCCTAGGATGAAACCTGGGCGACCATCTGCACACCCTACTCCGATGTCAATCCTTCCATCGCTGGGCAGCAGTGGGTGGGCCCAGACTGAGCAAGGGGGCACAGGCTCATGACTTCCAGCCTCCTTCTTTTAGGGAGGAGGTGTCTATGCCAGCCTCCTCTCAACTCAGGCCATCCGTCCTTTCCGAGAAACAGGCCCAGAGAGGGCAGGAGACCGGCCCAAGGTCACACAGGAGTTTGGACCGGAGCTGCAGGCGTCCCCCACATTCCGCTCGGCCCAGGAGCCCCGAATCCCCAGGCAGGGCGTCTCCAGCGCCCACGTGGCCCAAGGCCCAGGCGGGAATCCGACCTCCTCCCTCCCCCCATCACCCAGTCCGAGGGCGGTGCCGTCCCGGGCTCAGAGAAGCGCCCCCCTCCGCCAGTGCCTAGCAGGACCTCAGCCTCTCGAGCCCGGGCCCCAACCCCAGGAATTTAACCCCTTCCCCGCCGACGGCCGCGTCAGAGCGCCGCATTCCCAGCCCGCAAGGACCCAGAGAAGGGGTCGGGGAGACCCAGAGAGGGGTAAGATCCCTCACATCCCTCCACCCCGAGCCGGCCGGCCGTGCGCTCCAGAGGGCAGAGCGGGCAGGTGGGCGGATAAGCGGGGGGACAGGCAGGGCCTTGCGTACCATGGTGCCGTGGCGCTGGGGGCTCACAGGGCCCCGCGGGATCGCGCTGCCCCCGGCGGCCGGGCCGGGGCCGCTCCATGAAGCGCCGCGCTGGGGGCCGCCCCCGCGCAGGGCCCCGCGACCATGGCCCCCGGGGGCGCGGCCGGGCGGGCGGAGGCGCAGGGCCGCGGCGAGTCCAGCCGCCGAGCAGCTGCGGCCCTAGAGCCTCGGGCGCGGCGGGCGGGGGGCGCGGGGCGCCGATTGGAGCCCGCGCGTCAGCTGGGGCCGCCGTCTGGACGCTTAAAGGGCCAGGCCGCCCTGCGCGCCGGCGGGGGTCGCGGACACGCGTGGTGCGAGCCGTCCCGGTACAGCCCGCCCCTCCTCGGGCCGCCGGGCCCCCTGGCCAGGACCCGTCGCTCCTATCCTAGCGGACGGACCCCGGCCTCACTCTCCCGCGCCGAGCCCCCTTTCCTCCGGGAAGTTCGTCTCGGAGTCTAACCTCGGTGTCCTCCAGCTGCGCCACAGAGGCGGGGTCGGAGTAGGAGGCGGCCCTGAAATCGGGAAGCTGGGCTCTCCCGCCCCCCACCCCCCCCCGCCTCCCCTCCCCCGCAATCAGCTGCAGAAAAGGCTTACACCTGCTCCCCTGAGCGACCTCACACTGAGGGACCGAACCCCCGTATCCTAGCCGCGTCACCATCCCCACCCTCTGGCCTGGGCTGCTCAGACCTTAGGGTGAGTCTAGGATCTCCAAGTAGCCTGGCCGCCCCCCCGCCCCACCCCAGGACAGCTCAGGGTTTGTTTTGTTCTGTGCCTCCAGGACTTGGTCCTGGTCGACCCCTACCTGGTGGCTGCCTCTGGCTGCCCAGGGCCGCCCAGAGCAGGAGATGCGAGAACCCGTACCGCAGCTGCACTGATGAAATCCTTTAATGTGACAGGCCCAGAGGCCCAGGTCCCACTGTGTCCCCAGCCGTGTGGCCTGATGGCTGCTGAGAGGCCGCCTTGCTCCGTCTCTGCTGGGGAGATGCAGCCAGGCCTGCGGAATGCTGCTCTGGCATGGACACCAGTGGGGGCTGGGGGCTGGCTGTGCTGGCAGGAGGCTGCAAAGGAACACTGCCAGGCTGAGCAGGCAGCAGGGTGGGGACCACAGGGTGCTGGGCCTGGCAGGGTCTAGGTGGTGGCTGGGCCGCCATTGTGGCGAGGGGGCCTCTCGTATGGCCCATGTCATCATTCAGATGCCTTTCTGTGCCCCCAACTCCAAGCTGATGGCTGCCCCATCTTTGGTCACTCTCACATTGCCCCCATCTGCAGTACCACAGAGCATCCCCCATCCCTCCGCTCACATGTGCACTTGTGCTTACACACCCGCCCATGCCTGGCTGTAGCAGTGTCCCCTGAGTACGCCACCTTACTCATGAGTGGGCAGGGACTCTGGGGCCTGTTCAGAGAGACTTGGTTCTGGGTGTCAGGGAAGGAAATGGAGCAGAGGCCAAGATCCCCGGCAGGCGCCATCCTGTGGTCTGACGTCTGTCCTGTGAAACTGCAAGGGCCTCCCCTGAGGCCGGGATGGGTAGGCCCTTAAGACAGGGCCATCCCAGGGCCAAGGAGAAAACATCTCACGGGCCAAGATGGGGGTGACCGAAGAGCGCCAAGAGAAAGAGGAGGAAAACACATGGCTAGATGGAGGGTGAGGAGAGACCCCGGTGGAAAAAGAGATGGGAAGAGAGGAAGGGGCACAGATGGGGACATGCCCCCAGAGAAGGCCACTGCAGACATCGCCGTGGTGGGTGCAGAGACAGCTGGCTCAGATCCCAAAGACCTCAAGCTGAGGCCGGGCCAGAGCAGCCTGCATGCCTGACCAGCCCATCACCTCAGGGCTGCCTTCCACTTCTTCCTCCATCCCAACCCGCTTCCTCTTCTGACTCAGTGGATCCTTGCACGGGCCTGGGAGGTGGTAAGAGAGGAACTGTGTACCCATTGGTGGGATAAGGACAGTGAAGGTACAGCAGGACAGATCACACAGCAAGACACCAGCGTCAGAAGCCAAGAAAAGGGAGGCTGGAGCAGTCTCCCCCGCAGGGTGGGAGGAGCCTGGCAGAGAGGGCTGCACAGGACACTCCTGGGCCCACTTCCCAGCCAAGGTTTGGCAGGGGGTGTGGCCAGCCTGACCAAGGTAGGGCTGCTGGCCCTTTTGGGATTGGCCTTGGTTGCAGCAGTCAAGCCAAAGGAGGGGCTGGAGGTTGGGTGAGAAGGGAGGGAATGGGGGCTCAGTCTTCCTGAAGACCCCAGCTGTTCCCTTTTCTTCTCTGGCCTACAGCCCATCTACTGTGGGAACCCCAGGACAGAGCCAGCTCTGGGAGAGGCTACTGGCACTTGGGTCACATGAGACTTGGCAGGAAGGCACTGTGTGAAGAGCTCAATCTGGTGGGCTCAAATGGGGCTGCTCAGAGCTGAGGACTGAAAGTTGAGTAACACTAGGGCAAAAGGAGAGGAAGGGAACTCCAGGCAGAGAGAATAGCACCTGCACAGGCCGGAAGGGAGGGTATAGTTAAACATCTGCAGGGAACTAGAGGTGATTTGATGTAGCCAAATCCAGATTCTCGTCTGGTGGGAGTGGCCGGATGGAGATAGGCAGAACTGTTCTCTTGGCCTTGGAAAGGGTCATGCCACAGGATCTTCCCCTCAGGGTTGGTCAAGGCAGGCTTTCTGGAGGGTGTAGGGTGGGACCAGTTATCGGGGAGGGGGATCCCAGGCCAGAATCGCATGCCACAGGGGCAAGCCAGGAGTCTGTGGAGACAAGGGCAGGGCTGGAGGATCCTCAGACACTTGGGACTGGGTGCTGGCAAGGTCGGCAGAGCCACACCCCTGCCTCTAGAGGCCAGCTCATGGGTTTTCTCACAACTTCCCTAAGCTTCTAGACCAAATTTCTCTCCCAGTTCGGAGAGGAGGAAGAGACTCAAACCATGCTGTGGGGCAGCACACGTGTGCGTGTGCGCAGAGCAGGGCTCAGCCTCCCTAGGCGGGGCATGGAGCTGGTTAACTGTGATGGGGGAGGGAGCGAAGAGTGGGCAGGGCCAGAAAACAGAAAGGGACATCGCAGCATGGGGCTGGTGGGGTGGCAGGGAAGTTCCACCTACCTACTAGGTGCTGACCCAGGGCTCTGCAGGGTCGGGCAGCACGGATCTCTGGGTGTGGAGTTGGAGGGGGGGTGGTGGATTGCTCCTGTCCTGAGCTCAGCACTAACAGGCTACAGCTGTAGGGTGGTGGGGACCTAATTCAAACCAGCAGGTTGCCCAGTTCCCTCCCAGAGCATAAACGTCATGGCCTAGGCATTCAGGGCCTCCCTAGCATCTACCAGGATCCTCTCCCACCCTGCTGGTTCAAGGGGCCCTGGGCCTCTCACTAGTGATTGAGCCTGGCCCTCCCTGTGAAACTTGTGCGACAAGCACTCTGATCTTGGAGGCAAGCCCAGGGGCTAGTGTCCCTGAACAATGTGTGTTTAGTTCCAAGCATTTAATCCTCACCACTCCTAAGATAGAGGAGTCCTTAGTATGAGGAGTTGTATTATAAAGGTCAAGCAATTTACCTAGCTATCCGCCTAGAAGTGTCAGAGTGGAACTTGAACCCAGGCAGTCTGACTCAGGCCCCAAACCCTTAAGGACTGTGCCACAGAATAGTTGCTCATAGAGGTCTTTAATTTCTTCAAAATAAAATCAGATTGGGCCAGTGGGATCCTTCTTGGTCTTTCTCTGGGAATCTGGCCTGGTGGTAGAGGTTTTAGTTGCAGGAGACCCTGGGGGACCTGAGACTGGGAAGTTCCAGCCCAGAGCCCGATCCCGTGGGCTCTCTGGGAGGCTGATTCATCTCCAGACCGGCCCAGGAAGGGCCGAGCACCCCGGTTCTCATGTCTGGTTGCACCCTCTTTCGGGGTTTATGAGCTGAGAGACTGACAGTCTAAGGACCATTATTAGCCTCATGTTGCAGAGGAGGGTCAGGCCTCCAGATGCAGGACGCAGGTGTCCGTCCTGAGAGCTTGGGTCACATTTTCTACCCCGATGTCCTCAGGACTCTAGGCTGGCGGAAGAGACGCAACCCTCCCCAGGCTAGTCTGGGTCCTGCTGACCATGAAACTCGGCTCAGTCTCTGGAGGTGGAGTTCGATAGCTGTAGGTGGTGAACAGTGGGTCTGGGGTCTCCAAGAGGCAGAAGTGCTTGGTCCAAGCTTCGTGTAGCCCCACTGGAGGCCTTCTGATTCACGGGGAGCAGAGCAGGCAGGGGCAATGGAGTACTACCTCTACCTTCTACTGAAATCTTTTTTTTTTTTTTTAACATCTTTATTGGAGTATAATTGCTTTACAATGGTGTGTGAGTTTCTGCTTTATAACAAAGTGAATCAGTTATACATATACATATGTTCCCATCTCTCTTTCCTCTTGCATCTTTAAAGAAAACCGTCCATGAGAGCCTCTTGCTCCTTTGTGTGTGTTGCCCGGGTGGGCTTTCCTTGCCGCACGCTCATCAGGCGCTGACTGGAGCTGCCTAGGGTCTGTCTGCAAGAGTGCACGCGGTCTTCTTCCAGGGTGCCAGCTCTTCTCCCTGACCTTTACAGCGTCAAAGAACTTCTCCCTGCGGAGCAGGAGTCCTCTTGGCACTCTGCCCAGTTCATTCTATCACCAGTGCCTCATGGGATTCACCTCTCCCTCTGGGCAGTGGCAGAGTGGATTCCCTCTCCCAAAGACCAACCGTCTGAGCCCAGGCTCTTCCCACGTGAGCCATGGCTTCCAGCCCCTCACCTGGCCACACAGTTTGTGTCACTCACTCTGCACCGGTGGAGCCTCCTTTCGCTTCCAAACAGTGATGCCTAGCCAGTGTTCATGGTCACTTGTGAGAGGGGCATTTCCCCTGAATTCTCTTGCCAGCTAATTCAGAATAGAAAAAACCAAAGTCTTTGACACATTTCCTCCCAATACTGCCCAGCTGATCAAGACGATCACTATCAGAATTTGATTAAAGATCCTTGTGTTATCTAAAAAAATAAGACCCTATAGGAACCTCACTTGGGGATTTCCCTACAGCAAACAGACTCTACAATTTTATTTAAATTTTAAGGCAACACATCCAGATTTGCCTGTTTTCAGGAACTGCCTGACTTGGGGGTTTAGTATTAACTTTGAAAACTGAACCTCTGCCAATCTTACTGTGTGAGGTTATGTTGTATTCACTAAGAAAGTACAAATCCCTTTGAGTTCTGAGGAGAATAAAGTTAATTGTACTTGTCCTGCAAATTCTCATGTGGATGCTAAAAATATCACCATGAATGTTTTCTCCAGGAGAGAGTGCTATGTGCCTGCCTGGGGAACCACTGTTAGGGAGGGAAGGTGGAGGCTGCAGGTGGCGTAGCAGGTAAACATGCTGTCCCTAGGCAGCATCTCACAGATGGGCGGGGGGACGTATTCCCTCCTCAGCAAAGGCATCTGTTATATGCAGGTCACCTCAGCTGGATGACAACAGAGCCTGGAAGAAACGTGGAGTTGGCAGGGGAAGGAAGACCAAGCACCATCAATGGTTCTCTGCGTAGGTGAACATTTCTGCCTGAAGTTCTCTCTAGCTCCACCTCGTGCCCTACCACTAATACTCGGCCAGAAGATGAAAACAAGCCACAGACAGATGAGATGAAGTCTCTTCACTGGCTGGGTCAGCAAGGAGACTCAACGTCTCCTTTTCCATTTCAGAAAGACTATTTGAAGTCTGGATGAATAAAGAAGGATGAAACATGCACAGACTCAAACTTAGACTAAGTATATATTTTAATTTCTACAAGGCCCCCCTTTCCAGTTTTAGGGAAATTTAAATGAAGTGTATACAAATCAGACATTACCAATATGTACAAAAGTATTTTCTACAGTTTTTGAACAATACCAGCTATATCATGTTTCATTTGCAGTAAACAGGACATTACAAAAACAGTCCAATAATGCATTGTCTATTAAGAAGCACAATACACATAATTCAATTTTATTAAAAAATAATTTAAAATACAGAACAATCCCCTTTATGAAGAAAAGCTATTTCTGTAGTCCATTCAGTAAACACACAAGTTGAATGCTGCAGCTGAGGGCTGTTCTTTTCCATGGAGAAAACAAACGAGGCTTCTAGGGCCCACCTTTTCAGGGTAAAATTCTACCCACAGCACAACAGGGGAAGTTATTGCCTGTGGGAGGCAGAATTCTAAAATGCCTCTCCCCCTATTGCATGTCCCAATCCCAGGAACCTGTAAATGTGATACCACTTCTGTGACTATGTTCTGTGGCACAGCTGACCTTAATATAGGGAGACTATCTCAGTGGGCTTGATCAAATCACACGAACCTTAGAACAGAGGAGGAAGGCAGAGAGACCTGAAGCATGAGAAGAAGGCCTCGATGGGCCATTGCTGGTTTGAAGACGGAGGGAAGCACACAAGAAGGAATGCGAGCAGCCTTAAGGAGCCGAGAAAGAGGACCCCGGCTGACAGCCAGCAAGGAACTGAATACTGCTAACAACCTGAATGAACTTGGAAGCAGATTCTTCCCCAGAGCCTCCATAAAGGAATGCTGCCCTGCTGACCCTTGATTTCAGCCTTGTGAGACCCTGAGCAGAGAATCCAGCCATACTGTGCTGGACTCAGGAGCTACAGAACTGTAAGCTAAGAAACGAGTGCTGCTTTAAGCTGCAAAGTTTGGGGTCATTTGTTACACAGCAATAGAAAACGAATACACTGACCAAAGGTAACTCTTCTTAACGTAATTAGATTTGGCAGTTTTTGTTTGGGTTCTAAATGCAGTTTCTTTCCACTGCGTATTATTAAAGCAATATTCTCCTCTGCAGGCAACTTTTGAAAACCCTTCATATGATCGCACGTTGTTTTGTATTCACTATCAAGTATGTTTGTTTGACTTAGGTCCTATTTTCTAATGTATTCTCATCTATCAACTTGGCAAACAACTGGCCACTTAACCCTGTTTATGAACCTTTTATGGGTGATGGTTTTAATATATCCAAGGTCACCCCTCCATCCATCAGGGGTGGTCAGATCCCTCCAACTGAGGGCTCTTTCCCACTTCCCAAGTACACCAGGCAAGCCCTGGGGTAGGATCGCACAGAGTTCTGCATCAAACATCCAATATGAATTTCTTCTGCATAACTGGATTAAACTGGCACTAAGGTGATTAAGTACACTTGGGGAAAAAACTCAAACTAAAGGTTAAAAAAAATCTCACCAGTTTTTACAGGTCAAATCATTTTTGCAGGAACCACCCAAGACTGTGAAAGTGTGTAATCTATGCAGTACTGCACACCTCGATTCCCTGTCTGTTGTCGTAGGTTTACCATCTCACACAAGGCTTCACTGAGTCACTGCAGGCCACTGAAACAGGGAAACATGCTGGCGGGTGCGGAGAACAGTTCAACTGCTCTTGCATCTGCCTCTTACTTGAAAGACTTAAAAGTAAAGCCCTGCAAAATGTGCCCAGGATGGTGGCAGGGAGATCTTGGTGTTACTTTTGAAGTCCACTCTCCAATCAACTCCTCCAGGGGCACACGCATCAGTTCTGTGCAGCAGACCCCAGTGGCCACACAACCCCATGCCAATCCTGCCTGCTCCATGGTCCCCAGCCCACACCTGTGCTTGAGAGAGGCCCTCCAAATATTTAAAGTGAATAGAGCTTAGAAGGACCCATGTTTGGTGCCAATGAATTTTTAAAAATTCATTTCTCTCTCTGACGGAATTCCAATGTACAGTATATAAGAATAATGCACCAAAAGGTACCAAACACCAAAGCATAAACTGGAATAGAATTGTTTTTTTTACAAACCGAACTTCTGATAGTATTTATTAAAAAGCACATAAAACATTAGGGCTTTAGAGACAGTGCAGGTATTTATAGTTAAGGCTGATTTACTCTTCTTAACCTCACCCGCCAGCCTGAAATAATACAGTGGGCTGTATGGTGACTACTTTCCTGATCCTCTGAGACAACAAAGAAGTAAGGAATGAATTAAGAACCCCAGAGCCACTGCCTTATACTCCTGGCTACCCTTAGTATCAATTCTGGGCAGTTTGTTTTTAAGAGCACACATGTATAAGATTCTGTGTAATTGGTATTTAAGTATTTGGTCACCTTTCACAGTTCTCCTTCACAGTTCTATGCTTGGCAGCATATATGCTAAGACCTTAAAAACGGGCAAAAAGAATCTGTATTCTAAGAAATACATGAGATGGAGAGAAATAATCTAGCTAAAATAATATTGCAAATCATATTTAAATTTCATGATTTCTTGATTCAAGAAAATGAAATTCATTTCCATAGTTGGCTACTGTAAAATGTGGCATACAAATATTTTTAGGAGACATATCTGTATTTTAAATTCTACGCACATGTAAATGAACAAATAACAATAAGTGTCTATTTTTCAACTTCATCTCTAATATTGAAATAGAACAACAGACTGCCATTAAGTTTCGCAGACTTTTAAGTTACCAGATATTTACAAATAAGATATAATTTGTATCAAAAAAAGGGGACACTTTCAACTATATCTGCTGCTTTCACTGGGACTCCGGTGATGAGAGTAACTTCGGTCACTTTCACTGTCAGAGCCATAAGATCTACAACTCCTGTATAACAAAACAAAAACAGAAATACCTTTTAATTGTCAACCCTTTGAATTCCTCTTGTAGCTTCTTTTTTGATATGAGTGGCCTGAAAGCAAGTGGCTTGAAGAGGCACAGCAGTGGGTTGGCGAGTGGGGTACTGACTGTGGCAATACTGTGGACTTTTCAAAGATGTCAATGACAGATGGTGGTAATACCGAGGTTAAGATAAAATAAAGAAACTTCTTGGGGAATTACTTGAAATCCACTCATATATGTGAGAATAATTTTCCATGTTACCCAAAATGAACATCAATATTTAATCAGACTGAGGAAGTAACGGAAAAAAGGCCCACAAAGAGAGTTTCATTAAAAGACAAGGAAATCAAAATCAAATCAAAATGGGAGCCCAATGAGGGGTGAGGCTGAGGTGGGGCAGGGACAGGACCACTGGGAGAGTGAGTCAAGAAGACTTGGTTATGGTCACCATTCAGTTATTTCGAAAAATATTCACAGGGAGCCAGTCACTTTGCTAGATGCAAAGGGCACACACAGAGTAGACTATGTAGAGTTCCCTGGGGCTCAAGGATAGTATAGAATAGGGGGCAAGACAAATAAAGCACATGCGGCGGGAGGGCAACATATCTCAGAGTGAGCAGTCAGGAAGGGCTTCCCTGGGGCAGTGAGTGGGCTGCAGTGGAGACGCAGAGTAGGTGAGAATTGGCTACTTCAAGAGGCAGGAGGGGAGATGGTGAAGTGGGCATGTGACTCTCTAGGCAGAAAAAAAAAGGTTCCAGAATGTTAGTGCAGGGAAGACAGGAAAGCCCAAGCTGGAGTTGGCAGGTGGAGAGGCCTCCATGCAATGCTGAGGAGCGTGGACCTGCCCCAGAAGGCAGTGGGGCATCCTTGAAGAGTTTCAAACAAGGGAGTGTCCAGATCACACTGATATCCTACAAGCTCGACTGACTGTAGTTGTAAGGTACGGGGGAAGGGTAAGACCAGAAGCCACCAGGAAAGGGACATTACAAAAAGTAACCCACAAAGACTTCTGCAGTATGAGCCATATGTTACATAAAACATATCTATAAATACATATAATATATAAACATTTTTAACCATATAAACTGCAATCCTAAGTGATTATTATATTTTATTATATGTTACATTTTAAAAAATATTACCTTTTTAAAATTTAAAACACTGACAAATTGGCTGTTAGTTCTAGCAAGCAACCCTATTTAAAGAATGGGCCATGGTTTGAGTGGCCTTCTCTCTTTACTCCTTCCAAAAGAAATGTTTGTCCAAGGATATGTGAATATTTAAAAATCCATTTTAGATTCAAACATTAACAACCACCAATAAATATTACCCAGCAACTCTTAATACAAAGGCCACTTTCAGTAACTGCCTTTGGGGTGATGAAGTTCAGGAAGAGAAAGAAGTATTTCTGTCCTCAGAAGATGGTGCTTTCTCTTCTACAGCAGTCTCTCACCCCACACCCCAAGTGCCCACAGTAACTTACAGTGCTTGAAAGAACAGAGACCCACCTGGACCGCCTATTGTAGCTTCTGCCTCGGTGATAACTGTCACTCCTCTGGCTTCTACTTCGACTCCGACTCCTGCTATAGTAGCTATCGTAAGTGTAGGACCTGCTTTAACAGCAATAACAAACACTAAATCTTCCCATTCAAATACTCATATGTTCCCGTTTCTTTTTAGGTTCTTAACTGTCCTCTTAGAACATGGGCACTATGTGACAGCAGGAAGACACATCTGCAGAACAAGTACTGGAAACATTTAATAACTGCCCCAAATCAGACTTACCATATTAAACAGAAAAATGTTAGTTTCTTTTCTGCATTGAAAAATATCACAAAATTAACACTGAGTTAGTTCAACTGAATCTCGTGGATCTTATTAGGCAATTATAGTCAATAAATCCCTGTCATTACAATTCGACATCAATTATCACTTTTGACACTAGAGCACAATGGGCCAACAGATTAAAAACTGTTCAAAAAGACAAACATATGTTTTTCAATAAAATACAACACCTTTTAAAAGGGAATTAAGGGCTTTATAAAACAAGGCCCTTTTAATTCTGCCCCCGCAGGTGGTTTCCCAATCCCTGTCCATACCTGGACCGACTGTGGGGATCGTACGAGCTGCTCCTGGATCTGCTCCTGCTGGACGTCCTAATAGTAATCACATGAGGGGCTATCAACTTGTGGATCAGGACAGGCTGTATCAAAAATCTAGACATTTATTTGCCCATCAAGGAGAAAACACCATGCAATCCGGCAGCTATATTTATTTCATTTTCATATCAAAAGTATATTGGAATTTTTTTAAAAAGCATGTTGGATTTCATAAGAAAGGTTATAAGTTTTACACAATTCTTCTATGAGGTGCACATCAAGAAAGTCACTGGGGAGGAACTGGGTGGGGAAGGGGAAGACACAGGTGGGACACTTGTAAGTAAAATGAAGCTGCAGCAGTGGTAAACACCTGAGAGGCAAAAGAGGGCTGGAAGGAGCTGGGAAAACCAGAAACTTGGGGTCACCCACCATACACACACTTCTTCCTTTGTCCTCTTTTAATAGTCCTCCTCTCCCAATATCTAACCCGAGTCAAGAGATGACTGCAGATGGAAACTTAGGTTAAAGTGGATGTACTGGGGGTTCAGGTAGCAGTCAGGGCCTCTTTTAAATATTTCTACTGCTTCTCTTGCCTCACTCTGATAAGATCCCATCTTGAGAATAGCCAGTAAGAATCCAATAGCTCTTTGAAAGAAAGAACTAGGTGACAAAGTAGGCCTGTCTGATATTCAGTAATGACAAGATCCTTTTCAACAGCTACCCCACTCTGCCTGTGCAGGGCAGGCCTTCAAAAGAAGACAGATGGAGACCACACAGTAGGACAGGATTCACAAGCTCACCTATGACTTTTGTAACTGCGGTAGGAACTGCTCCGGCTTCTTGTGCGGCCTCTGCTGTACCACCCTCTGCTCCGACTTCTGGAGTAGCTTCTTGATCTACAAGTAAGAGTGGGAAAAATATAAATCATGTTAACTCATTATGCTGTTAAAATTAATTACTAGTAGGGCAGGAGGGGGAAAACCCAACAAGAGGAAAGGTCTCTGGAAAGGTCTCTCACGAACTCCTCACAGCGGGTATCACAGAGACGGCTAATGAGGGTTTAAACTGAACAGAATGAAATAAAGAGAAAACAGAAAAGGCTGATACAGGTATGTTCATAGGAGCCCTATCTGTAATAGCAGAAGAGGAAACAATCCAAATCTCCATTAACAGTAGAATGGGTTAAAAAAAATTAACACAGATATATACTGAAATATTCTAAAGTAGGAAAATGAATTACAGCTGCATGTATCAACAGAGGTAACTCTTGGGAACATAATGTTGAGTGAAAAAGGCAAACATAGAATATCTATACATATAAAAAAGGATTTTGTTTGAAAACAAGCAAAAGCAACATTATATATAGATAGAAACATTTATAGTAAAACTACAAAGAAAAACAACAAAATTATAATAGTTTAGAATAATGTTTAACTCTAGGAGAGAAGAGAGAAAGCAGGGTAGCATCGGGTAGGACTACATTAGGTATGTCAAAGCTCTATTTTTAAAGCTAGATACCATTTAAAATTATTTTTTATACCTTAATCATTTAAAAAATTTATACCTATTTAATATTTAATAAAACAAACAAGAAACTTAATGCAATTTTGCCCCCACCCTGCTTCCCCTAGTTTATGCCTGCCATTCAGGAACTGAACAATACCCCTGTGTATGTGCTACTCAGGTAATATCTTCATAGGTTTTATTCAGTATGTACTTATGTTCTGGAAGACAGATGCAGTTTATTTGCAAAGACACATTCTGTTCTCATAAGATCCTAGTCATTTACTCAACAAACAATTATAGAGCAACTCTGTTAGGTGAATGAAAGATGAGTAGCAAACAGCCCCTGACTTCACTGAGTTTGCAGGCCAGAAGGGAAGTCAGGCCCACGTAAGTAACCGAAACAGGGAGGCAGTTTAGCTATCTCAGTCTACCACCTGTGAGCTGCCCAACTTAAGAGCAAATTTCTTAGCGTTTCTATGCCTCACTGTCTTCACTTATGAAATGAAATACCACCCACTCCAAAGGCAGGGGTAGGAAGGCAGATGAGAGTGGCCAGCGTCACCAACAGCTCAGAGCTGTCGGAGCGTAAACAGTAAGTACACACCGAGCAGACAGGAGGCTGGAGTAGCTCAACAGGCACCTTCATCTAGAATATGAACCCGGAGAGAAAAGGCCAGGATTCACCAGCTCTCTGGGCCTTGCTGGGAGTCAGAGCAGGAGGAGGTAGAGATGCCAACAACTCAAGCATGGAATGGTCTGAGAGGGAATGAGGAGAGCTAGCAGAGGGCTTCTAGAAGGACTGAAGGGACTGAAAACCTGCCCTGGCACTGGCCATGCGGAAGTACCTGAAAATCTTAGTCAGCTGAGTGAGATGGGGGAGGGAAGGCACAGAATACAAACAGCAAGCAACTGAAGAGTAAATGGGAGATGGTTATTGTAGATGGTAAATGTTGGCTCCTATTTTTAAAGAAGTCTGGGTAAGGGAAGAAAATGACTGATAGATAACTAGGAAGAAAAAAAGTTAAAGATTCTTACTGCATTTTAAGTTCAAGTGATGAAAGTCAAGCACAACGTAATAAAGGATATGAGTCAGAGGCAGTGAGGCAAAACTATGAAACGTTTACAAGGAAAAGAAAAGAATACAAATTACTTATTAACTTCATACCACCATCACCAATTTTTTTTAGTTTTAAAAATGCTCATTCTCTGCATTAGCCAGTCTATGCTGATGACAAAAGTTAGACGTAACCTGAACCCAAAATCAACCAATCAATCTTAAGATGATCATTTTTACCATTTCCGGCCCCTTGAATAAAGATCAACTAGATGCATGTCCTCGGCAGCTAACTTTGCCTCTCTGGCCCTCACCCTCCACCTGTATAAAATGGAGGGTTAGATTACTGATCTCTAAATCCTACATATTCTGTAAATGCAAGATTCCCTTCTAAGGCATCACTAACAGTAGAGAGAGCGGCCTCACTCCTTTAAAAATGGGGAACTTGCCACCTATCACGGCAACTCACTGCAATGGCCATGGAGCTGTAATTGACAGCAATCGTTATTTTACCCTGAGCCCAAATTTCTTCCCCTGAATTCTCCACTCCCTGTGTCTTCAGTCTGCTCTGTGAGTCACACAGCACAAGCTTTCTCCTTATTCCCTCCCAGATACTGGGAAATAGTGATCTTGTCCCTAACTCTGAGGTTCTTCCAAGCAAAACAATAAGAGACTCTCCTTGGGAGAAAAAAAGGAAAAGAGAATAATGCTCACCGATAAGATGAGGTGGAACTTCTTGATCGACTTCTTGAGTGACTGTAGGAGACAGACCTTGTTCTGTGCCTTGATTTGGTCTCAGATTTACTTCGAGATCTACTTGGACTCCTGGACTGGCTGTCACCATCCCGACTAGGTGTCTGCTCATCACTCGAACTCTCCTGATTTCTTGGCCTCCGGTTTAAGCGTGCTGTCTTTCTTACTTCATCAAAGAGAGACCCAGGCCGAACTTTATTTTTGCTTTTAATTTCTATTCTCAAGCCTTGTAGTTTCATTTCGGGCACAGTAGTCAGTGCCTTAACTTCCACAGCACTTGATGTCGTAGCAGATGGTGCTGCCAGGTTCCCCACACCTCGCAGGGGCTTCCACTTATTATCCATGAGGCTGGTCTGGCTTTTCTCAGCCACCTCTCTCTTCACAGTGCTTTCTACAGCAGTGGCCAAGCTGGCGGAGCTGCTGTCCTGTTTTCCCACCTCACCCACCGTTTTGCTTTCTGACATGCTGCTTTCCTGTTTTCCCAACTCTGCCTCAGGATGCTCTGTTGGCATATCCTGCTTTAGAACAATGCTTATATCCGGGGTGTCAAGCCTTGAATTTCCTAGAGGGGAAGCCCCCTCGGCCTTTGCTGGGGAACTCCTATCAGGAGTGCAAATCTCCATGTTGTCATCTGTTTGAAGCATATCCTCCACTCCGCTTGGGATGCTCTCTTCAATATGCTGAATGTTCGGGGGAGAACTGACTACATTTTCCTCAGTGTTTAAAGCTGCGGGAGACACACTGAGTTTACTATCATCTTTAGTAGGCTGATCAGTATCTGATGAAACCGTTATTGGATTATGTTTACCTGAAAGGTTGCCATCTTCACAGGGCTTCTCAGTTTGGGGAATACTTTCTTTTACGGCTTCACTGTTTTCAGAAAGTTGTTTTTTCTCTTTTGCTTCCTGAGTAACTTGCTTTTCATTAATCTCCTCCTCCTCCTCTTCACCAAATTCTAGTGGAGGCTGCCAGTGAAATGCTTGTTTTCGTTTTGGCGCCTTGTGTTTTTTATCTTTTTTCCCTTTCAATTTCTCTTTTGCTTTTTTGGTATGTTCCCTTTTAAGATGCTCCTTTGAGCTGTGTTTATGCTTGTGTGGTTTTCCTCTACTGTTTTCTGAATTGGAATAGAACCCCTCAGAATCAGAGGTTGATGACCGCTGTTTGCTTGATTTCCAGGCACTATTACCATCAGGCAGTAAAGTATTTGCTGAAGACTTAGCTGCTGGTTTGGCTTTGATGTGAATTTCACCCAACTCTGACTCCGAATCTGAAGTGGCTTCACCTTCCTCCTTATCAGAAGATGGCCGGGAATTATTTTTACTGTTTTTAGTTACATCTTGTTCAGAATTTGACTCAGAGTCCCATTTACTCCCAGCATAATTCTTCCTTTTGGGCTTACTGGCATTTCTAAAGTGATCGGAAGGACTTTCTTTCAAAGTTCTTTTTTTTGAATGAGAGCATTCCCGTTCAGGCTTAGATTTCTCTTCATCTCTGTTTTTCTCTTGTTTATTATTCATGTCCATTTGGACTTGCTTCTCTTTTTCCTGGGCTGACTGTGTAACCCGAACACTTGACTGTTCACTGTCTGAAGAATAATCTAAAGATGACCTGCTTTCACTGTACTTTCTATGACATGAAGACTTGTCTCTGCCTTTGACATATTTATTACGAAGTGTCTTTTCAGAGCTGCTGCTGTGCCTTTTATTTGAGGTGTTATTTTTTTTCCCATTGGATCTAAATTTTCTCTTGGCTCGTCTTCCATCATCACTGCTAACAGAAGAGTATGAAAATGATCTACTACACCGTGAGCGGTCACTGTATTTATTTCGTGAATGAGATCTAGATGAGGGAGACCTAGACCTTGAATGTGAACTAGCTAAACTTCGAGACCTTGTGTATGACCTGGAATAAGATCTACTCCTAGAAGATCTACTCCTTGACCTTGGTGAACTTTCTGAACTTCTATCACTGTATTTTGAATAAGCGCTCCGATCACTTTCTGAATTTTTTTCTCTTTTATGGTAGGATGATGAACTACCAGTCTCTTTAACATTTGCTAAACCATAAGTGCTTTGGATGGGCAGCAAATGGGTTGTTTTAGCTTTCATTTCCTGGATTCGTTCATAAGAGGGCTTCCAGGGCTTCTGTCCAGGCTTCCACCTTGAAGGAGGGGGGCTGTCACTCAGTGGTATTACAGGAATATTTTCCGCCACCACTGGTTGTACTAAAACATTTTCATTTTGTGTCACTGTTGCTCTTAAAGGTTCTGTTTTAACAGGTTTATTTTCACTTAACTGAGAGGCTGTTGCTCTTGGTGATTTTGATGCTGTTCTTTGGTGCCCTGACTTAGAACTAGATCTGGACTTTGATCTACTTCGAGAATGTGATGAGGATTTTGATGGAGTCCTTGATCTTGAGCTTCCTCTAGAATAAGACTGTGAGTGAGATTTTGATCTGTATGAGTCTCTGCTGGAATGGGTTGAAGAGCTCTGGTCATCCTTATCAGATTTAGACCAGTCCCTCTTGGACGACTGATGAGATGACAATGAGGAAGAACGAGATCTCCTTTCTCTATCACATGAGGATTTCACTCTTCGGGTGGAAGATTTTAAGGATTCTATGTCAGATGGTACAATAATCCTTCTCTTCTTAGTCTGTTTGTGCCTTCTGCAATGTTTCTGCTTTTTAGCTTTCTTTTTATGCTTAACCTTTTTCTCTTTTCTGCGTTTTTTATGGTGACCATCAGAGTGTCTTGCTGTACTTAGATCTGAATAATATCCATTATAGGACCACGATCGGGATCTCTGGGACAAGCTTCTTTCATCCCATCGGCTTGAACAGGGGTCACTTAACCTATAGAAAAGGACATAATACGCATGCAATTATTTACAAGCATGTTTTCTATGCTTTAAAATTAAAACACATTTGTTGTCAGTACAAATGCATCAGCAAAAGCTTAGTTAACAACCAAGTACTGACTCTGTCAACACTTTAAGCACACGTAGGAAGGATAAACGAACAGCTGACAGGCCTGGTCCCGACCTTGTAATTTCAAAGAGATCACTACTATCAGATCACTATTATCAGAATTACGAAAGGATTTTTTTCAGAGCCAAGCCAAGAATTTTCAAATTTGATAGGAAAATAGTTTTGAAAAGCAAACCAACTACAGCAATCACAAAAGTACTGCTGACCTACTGAATTCCTGGCTATCATCCACTCAATAACACTCTGCCTCCAGGAATAATTTCTGAGGGAGAATCAAATCAAGTTCCCAAACAATTCTGTTAATTCTCTGCAGATACAGGATAACTGCCTGAACTTTAGGCGAAGCCTCTTTTTCTTTTTTGGCTGCACGGCTTGTGGGATCTTAGTTCCCCGACCAGGGATCGAACCCGGGCACCAGCAGGGAAAACTCCCGAGTCCTAACCACTGGACCACCAGGGAATTCCCGAGAAGGAATTCCCGGGAATTCCTTAAAAACATGACTACTGTTTTTTGTTTTTTTGTTTTCTTATTTATTTATTGATTGATTGATTGCTGTGTTGGGTCTTCGTTTCTGTGCGAGGGCTTTCTCTAGTTGTGGTAAGTGGGGACCACTCTTCATCGCGTTGCGCGGGCCTCTCACCATCACGGCCTCCCTCGTTGCGGAGCACAGGCTCCAGACACGCAGGCTCAGTAATTTGTGGCTCACGGGCCCAGTTGCTCCGCGGCACGCGGGATCTTCCCAGACCAGGGCTCGAACCCGTGTCCCCTGTATTGGCAGGCAGATTCTCAACCACTGCGCCACCAGGGAAGCCCATGACTACTGTTTTTATCTCAGCCTCATAGAGGTAATCAACAACTTTCCCCTAAGGTTTTAGTTAAACTACTTAGTACAGAAATTAGGGGAAAAGTACATGAAAATAGATGCAGACTTTACAATATCTCAGTGGTAAGGTCAGAGCTCAAAACTGAGAGTTCTCAGTGCCACTGTGTCTACACCACTTCCACACAGCAGACGCACACCTTTTCCTCCCTCTTCTAACTTCGAACCATTCTGCTGGATGCCCACAGAGAAAAACAGAATTCTACCATGAACAATTACACACGGTCCCATTGGTATATTTTGCACTAGCTATTCTGGGGCCAGCCCCATTTCTAAAATAGATACTGCACTGTGGAGTGTCACTGAAGACAGGAGATGGATACACTTCTGAAGAAACAAAAGTCCCTGGGGTCAGAAGTTAACACACACACTGGGTACAGATTTCCCTATCTACCCATTTATTCATTAGTGACTATGAGAACAGGCTAGGAAAGAATCTGCTATATAATTTTTTTTTTTAAGTCCTGATTATTTCTAAAATTGAACAAGAAATCTTTAAGAAATTCAGGAGGGTTATAGTCTTGTGAGGGAAAACAGAATTTTGATTTAAGCGCACCCAAAGTCAAGCAGCCCTCCTCCCATTTCACCAAGCATTCCCAAATGTATTCTCTTTGGTCACAGTCTAATTTTAAAGGTAAATATTTAGTGAAAAGTCCAGAAATATGTCTCTATCCCCTTAAGATTTAAAATATAGAGGACACAGGATTGTACTTACTTATCTCCTTTACTCCATTTTTCTCCACTAGGCGGTCTATATGCTCTTAATCTCTGCATTTCTTCTTTCCAGTGAGGAGGAGTTTCACTGCTATCATCATCATCTGATTCGGAACAGGATCTTGATCTTGGAGGTGTGTGATAGCGCTTTAAAAACAAAGTTAGGAATAACTATCTTCAAAATATCTCTTAATTGTAATCTGCTATAGGACAGAGGTAGGTATAAGACCCAATCTCTGACGCCATTCAAAGGCAATAACGACTGAAGTACCAAGAAGGTGGTATGAAGTTGTGTCAAACTAAAAAAAAATGGGAAAGCTGGAGATTCACCTGTAATCACACACAAAAATTTCCTCTTTGAAGTCCTAATGGTTATATTCATTAGCCTAGATTATTCAATATACTAACATTTCTCAGCATACTGATTATTTCACATTCACTTCATATTCAAACCCATTCCAACACAGCAGTAAACACTAATCTAACAGCAGTGCCTTCCCATAACTATATAGAATACAGCTAGCTCCTTGGACAGATTTTGGACTATACCTAAGATTAAAGCTAGGATTTTGCCTATAGGTAAAAACATTTTACCGCTTAAGATAAGTAATTTGAAAAAAAGTCCAGTTTTAACACACATACAATTGTGCCCCTTCCTTTAATCTTCCGTCCAGACTTTGATACAGATGGTTTCTGATCACTTACAATGGGTGTAATATCAGGAATCTTCCTGGAAAAGAAGATTGAAAATTTAAAAAAAGCAAATGCTAGGCAGTTTTCTCAGTGTTTAAATGTAGAATTTATGTTCCTATCATACAAAAACACTTCATTTAGATTCAACACTTTTGTAGAATGAGGCACTCCACATAACCTAATTTTCTAAGCAAATCCTTTAAATACCAAAACTTAAAAAAAAGGTAACCCAACTGAGTAGAAATACATGATACTAGTATCTATCTTTTAAAGTACAGAACTACTTTCAAAAAAATCCTTTTTTAGATGCTTCTTGTCAAAACAGTAATGTTCTTAGGGAATCCTGAGGTATTGTTGACTCTAATGCTCAAGTGTTTTTAACAGTTTTAAATTTTATTTTATGTATATATTTTAAATTATTTATTTATTTATTTTATTTATCTCGGCTGTGCTGGGTATTAGTTGTGGCACGTGGATCTTTACTTGCGGCATGGGGGATCTTTTAGTTGCGGCATGCGGGCTCTTTACTTGTGGCATGCGGGCTCCCAGTTGCGGCATGCATGTGGGATCTAGCTCCCTAACCAGGGATTGAACCCGGGTCCCCTGCACTGGGAGCACAGAGTCCTACCCACTGGACCACCAGGGAAGTCCCTTATTTTATATTTTTGATAGTTTGTTTGTCTACCCCACTTTACTATAAGCTGCCCCTCCTTCAATGCTCTGAATCTGCTACTTTATCTTATGGGTAATTCTAAGAGTACAGTTTTTATGGCAGCTACAGTCCTCCATGCCTTAGAAGTCTTTTCATACTTGAGTTTGTTTTGTATCTGTTATTATTAACATAATGGCTAGCTTTTATTGAGGACTTACTATGTGTCAGGCATTATATTAATAAGCATTTTAAACATACTTTTTTTATTGGGTAAAAATATATAACATAAAAATTGGCCATTTTAACCATTTTTAAATGTACAATTCAGTGGCATTAATTATACTCACAACGTTGTGCAACCATCACTACTATCTTTCCAAAACTTCTTCATCACCTCATCCCGAAACTCTACCTATTAAGCAATACCTCTCCATTTCCCTCATACCCTTAGCCTCTGGTAACCTCTAATTTATGGCTGAATAACATTCCATTGTATATATATATATATATATACACCACATTTTGTTTATCCATTCATCTGTTGGTGGACACGTGAGTTGTCTCCACGTTTTTGTTACTGTGAATAATGCTGCAATGAACCCTGGAGTACAAGTATCTGTTTGAATCTATTTTCAGTTCTTTTGGATATGTACCTAGGAGTAGACATGCTGAGTTACATGGTAAATCCATGTTTAACTTTTTGAGGAACCACCAAACTGTTTTCCACAGCAGCTGCATCATTTTAGGCTCCTCCTAGCAATATATGAGGGTTCCAATTTTCTCCACATCCTCACCAACACTAGTTTTTTGGGGTTTTGTTTTAAATTACAGCCGTCCTAGTAGGTGAGACACAGTATCTCACTGTGGGTCTGATTTGCATTTTCCTAATGACTAATGATATTAAGTATCTTTTTCACATGTTCGTTCCCCATTTGTGTATCTTCTTTGGAGAAATGTCTATTCAAGTGCTTTGCCCATTTTTAAACTGAGTTGTCTTTTTGTTGATATTGCTCATGCTTTTGGTGTCAAATATAAGAATCCACTGTTGAACCTAAGTTCATGAAGGTTTACCCCTATGTTTTCTTCTAAGAGTTTTATGGTTTTAGTTCTTATATTTAGGTCATTGATCCATTTTGAGTTAATGTTTGCATATGATGTGAGGTAGGGTCCAACCTCATTCTTTTGCATGTGGAAATCCAGGTGTCTCAGCACCATTTACTGAAGAGACTATTCTTTCTCCATGGAATGGACTTTGCACCCTTATCTAAAATATAATGGCCATGCAAAGTTTGAATCTCAGCATCAAAAATTAGAATTTTTATCATCTTGGGCCAGTTATTTAGCTCTTTGAGCTTCAGCTTTCACACTTGTAAAACAGAGATAACACTTCAATTTACCTCATAGGGTTTTATACGAATTAAAGAGATAATGTATGAAAAACTGTTAGTTCAGTGCTTTGCATATAGTAAGGGCTTCCCCCCAGAGCAGGGTTCTCAAACTCAAATGCTGACAGGCAGGTAATGTAAATCAGTGAAGTGGACACAATAGAATAGTTCACTTTCCACTTGATTATTCTTCCACTTGAAGAATAACAGTTCAAGCCCAGTGGTACACTTCAACTTCTCTTGGTCAGGAGACAGCAGAGATTGATATGAATAGGGACAGCACTCTGAGTAGCCACTAATTTTTGCCTTGCAGTGAAATAGAACCAATGTTTTAGAGGATTCTTCAATTTCTCAAGAGAAGACAAAAATCTGAATTTTTGTATGAGTCAACAATGTTTGAGCCAGTATTTGAGCCAATGGTGACTCCGGACACCTGGGAGCCAATTTTTAAAAATAAAACAATAATATGAAGGATAAATAACATAGGTCTATACTCCAATGTTTTCATGATCCACCACCAGTTTTCTCTTCTGCTACAGAGGCTCTTGGACCATGAGTAGGTCCCATATTTCAGGGTCTGAACCTCAATCATGGGGGATCAGATATTGGATGTTCTCAGTGTGTCCACTATGCCCATCCTCTCAGAGACTTACACTGCTCACCTAATCCACATGCCACTGAGGTACTAACCAGAGGTCAATATAATAAATGACACTGGGAAAAAAAAAAAATCTAATGGCCATAGATGTATGGGTTTCTTTCTGGACTCTCAATTCTATTCCATTGGTCTCTGTGTCTATCCTTATGCCAGTACCACACTATTTTTTTTTTTTGAATTTTATTTTTTTACACAGCAGGTTCTTATTAGATACCACACTATTTTGATGACTGCAGCTTTGTAGTAAATTTTGAAATCAGGACATATGAGTCCTCCAACTTTGTCTTTCTCCCTCAAGATTGTTTTGGCTATTTGGGACACCTTGCAATTCTATACGAACTTGGACATTGACTTTTCCATTTCTGCAAAGTCTACTGGAATTTGACTGAACCCATAGCTCACTTTGAGTAGTACTGACATCTTAATATTAAGCCTTGCAATCCATGAACATAGAATGTCTTTCCACTTATTTAGGTTTTAATTTCTTTCAGCAGTATTTTAGATATATACCTATAGTTTTCATTGTACAAGTCTTTCACCTCCTTGATTTAATTTATTCCTAAGTATTTTATTCTTTTAGATGTTATTTTATGGAATTACTTTCTTAATTTCCTTTTCAGATTGTTCAATGCTGGTTGTTAATAAGTGTTTTAGAGGCATTAGTTCATTTAATTCTCATAACGACACTATGAGGTATGTACTATTATCATCTCCATTTTAAAGACAAAGAATTTTAAGATTAAGAGGTTAAAAATGTTGCCCAAGGTCATGGAAAGAAATGAAACTTGACTCTTATAACCATTTTATAGGGTTTTCCCAATCAGGAATCTGGCTCCAGATAAACATACAATATTACTATAAGAAAACCTTGAGTAAAAAGTATATTATAGTCTCTTCAGTCATTTCATATTCATGACATCATCTGATTCTCACAATGAGAGATGTAATAGGGACTCTTGGCAGGCAATTGTTAACCTCGTTTTCCTCATAAAGAACAAAAGCACTGAACCAAATTCGGCACAAATTAATGTTCACCTGGGAACCTTTTAGATGCTGATCCAATGCTGCCACCCTCTATCTCCTCCCCACAACATTCTGATTTAATTTGCTGTATGGCCCAGAAACTGGTATTTTTAAAAGCTTGCCAAATTACTCTGAAGTGCAGCTGAAGATGAGAAAAAATGAATTAGAGCAAGTGTGGAACCCAGCTTTCGCTAAGTGAATTATAAGTGATAATGAGCTTAACTGCTGGTAAATTCAGTAAGGTGGCAAGCTCACTAAGGCTGACAGCCCGTTTCTTATCCTTGCCTACCTTGCATTCTTAGCACACAATTCTAGCTCCCAAACAACTGATCAAATCTCAAACATTCTAATGAAATAGATCAACTTGCTATCTTTGTATGACAAAACTACCTGCCAATTATGATTTAAAATAACTCTGCAGAATATAACTTCCAAAGATGTTATGTAACCAAAGAAGAGTGATGACCAAATAAACTTACCAGCAATATTCAACCATAAATACAAGACACTGGTATAAACTACTTTAAAAATACCAGATAACAGGGGTCGGCAAACTTTTTCTTAAGAAAAGAGTCCAAGAGTAAATATTTTAGAATTTTTAGGCCAAGAAGAAAATTAAGATAACTATGTAACAAAAAGAAAACAAGTTTTCACAAATGTTTTATCAATGAAATTCAAAAGTATCATTTTTTGTGACACAGATCTACTAATGAGAGGAGTGGAATTCTTTTTTAGGGAGAATAACATTTCACTTCATTTAATTAGGGTTCAGTATCCCCTATCAAAGCAGATAATGTTAATACTGTTCTTCTGGTAATGCTGATCTGTAATGAGATTTTTACATACTCCATCTCTGAAAATATCTTTCCACACAGATGGATTTTATGTGTAGCACCTGAAATACTGGAGAGTTATAACTGCATCACTGTGATGTGTAGTGCACTGAATAGCATGTAAAGCGATGAGAGCACCACATACAAACTCTCTGCAACTCCTTGATTCTGCTGCTGTAACACAAAAACAGCCCAAGAAAAACAGTGAACAAATGGATGTGGCTGTGTTCCAGTAAAACTTTATTTATGGACACTGAAATTTGGATTTCATGTAATTTTCACATGTCACAAAATATTATTCTTCTTCTGTTTTTTTTCCACAAACATTTAAAAACATAAAAACCACATTTAGCTCATGGGCTGTACAAAACCAGGCAATAGGCCGAATTTAGCCGATGGATGACTATAGTTTGCCAACCCCCGCTAGATGACACTAAAACTGACCTTTCAAGTTTCCTACTTTCTGAAAACCAAATGGATTTGATCAATGAATGGTGTCTTACATTTTCAGAAAGAAGGATCCCACTAAAATTTGTTCACAATGAATGGTGTCTTATATTTTCAGAAAGAAGGAGCCCACTAAAATTTGTTCACAATATATTATATTATATATAATATAATAATATAATTAACAGCAAAACTACTGATACCTTACAAAGCTCACTAAAAAGGTTTACACAACTGTCATAAAGAGAACATTCAATTTTTAAAAATGAAAACATCAGTATGTTAAGCTATTAGTTCAAAGATACATCCCGGGGCTTCCCTGGTGGCGCAGTGGTTGAGAATCTGCCTGCTAATGCAGGAGACACGGGTTCGAGCCCTGGTCTGGGAAGATCCCACATGCCACGGAGCAGTTGGGCCCGTGAGCCACAGCTGCTGAGCCTGCGCGTCTGGAGCCTGTGCCCCGCAACGGGAGGGGCCGCGATAGTGAAAGGCCCGCGCACCGCGATGAAGAGCGGTCCCCGCACCGCGATGAAGAGTGGCCCCCACTTGCCGCAACTAGAGAAAGCCCTCGTACGAACCGAAGACCCAGCACAGCCAAAAATAAATAAATAAATAAATAAAATAAAATAAAATTAAAAAAAAGGCAATTGACTGTTAAAAAAAAAAAAGATACATCCCACTTCATAATAGCTTTTTAAAATGAGAAAATACAGAATTTTAAAATATCTAATGAACTAAACAATAACCACATGTAGAGACTTGATTGTGAACAGGGACACATGCATAACTTCTCAGGCTTCAATATTAACTCTTCATAGGAAACTTGTCAATTACACCAACCACTTTATGGTATTTCTATTCATACATTTCCCTTAACAATTCTAAACTTGAGTCTAACACACAAAATACATTAATTACTATTTTTGGAGACCAAATCTAAAGCTACATGTTAGCTTTTCCAGTATAGAGGATTTATCACTGAGCAAGTTAACAACAGTAACATATGGGACTAAATTTTATCCCCAGTCATCACGCAATAATTTTGCACTATAAACTGGAGTATGTTTTATCACTCGATTGGATCCAAAGAGTTCAAATAACCCTCTGTTTTGACAACCAAAATCTCACCTCTAATGAAAGGCCAAGTAAATGAGATTGGTAATGAAATCTTTCCAGATCTCCACTAAGAACTTCTCCCCGATCAACTTGCCAAACCCCCTCTCTCTACTAGCAGAATATGAATTTTGAAAGGTAGGGTACATGGCATTTACGAATCCAATATCTCCCCCAGTATATTTCAAAGTGCTCTATGGGTCACGCTCAATAAATGAGTGTGGACCTGCAATGAGCTGATAGAATCACCAGTCAGAGAAATGAAAACATGTAGGTTAATCATACTTACGGTTCAGGCTCCACTGTGACAAGAGGCATATCTCTTCTTAGTAAAAATCGGTTCTCGGGCACTGGAGGAATCTCTTCTGGGCGCACCACAGGCTTTTCCCTTTTAGCATTTGAATCGATACACCTTTTTTCATTGGTATCACTCCTCTCAGAGTGACTTAGAGAGAACAAACCGAATCACCAATTAAGATGTGTAATGTCTGCATTTTATAATAATATTAAATAATATAATATAATAATATAATTAACAGCAAAACTACTGATACCTTACAAAGCTCACTAAAAAGGTTTACACAACTGTCATAAAGAGAACATATAAAACATCAATGCAGTGAAAAAGCCACAGTACTAAAATTCTGATAAGAATTGCCAAATGATCCTTTTTTCTTTCAGGGATTATTTTCACCTGCAAACGCATAAATCTTTGATATGAAACATCTGTGCTACCCTTGATTTGCTAGATTTCAATTTAAAGTCCACAAAATGCTATCCTTTTCAACAACAGGTAACAAAGCTAAGTTTACAGAATCACACATACTTTCCCCATTCCAGGTGTTTGTTTTTTAGGTAAGACTACCTTGCTGTTTCACACTTACCCTTTTGGGCTTATTATATGTTTATTCCTTGGCTCTTCTGAACTGCTTGCTTCCTTTCGTCTCTTTTTAGAATGTTTAACTTTTGGCCTCCTCTTATGTTTCCTTCTTCTGCTTCTCTCATGTTCAATTTCACTTTCTGAGGATGATTCTGAAGAGGAAGAGGAATTGGAAGAGGAATCCGAGACTTCTGAATGAGTTGGTTTCTTCTTTTTTTTCTCAAAAACTTTTAAGAAATATGAACAAAAATATTAGTACTGGACTTCAGTGCCTATGTTTCAGAGTAAAAAACATGATTACCAAGTATTGTAAAACATGTTTTGTATAAAGAAAACTAAAAACAAAATTTATTTATTCTTTTTTTAATTTTAATTTTTTTAAACATCTTTATTAGAGTATAATTGCTTTACAATGAATGGTGTCAGTTTCTGCTTTATAACGAAGTGAATCAGTTATACATATACATATGTCCCCATATCTCTTCCCTCTTGCATCTCCCTCCCTCCCACCTTCCTTATCCCACCCCTCTACGTGGTCACAAAGCACCGAGCTGATCTCCCTGTGCTATGCGGCTGCTTCCCACTAGTTATCTATTTTACGTAAAAACAAAATTTAAATAAACTTTTTTTTCAAGTTGATAATACAATTTGCTGGTGAGATTGTAAGGTAACAAAGCTTTCATGAAGTCTATATTCTAGTTGGGTCAGAGAAGAAATAAGCAACTATATAATATGACAAATGATAAATGCTAAAAGAAGGGGGAAGTAAAGGCAGGGTAAAGGGAACAGGGAAAGTCGAGGTAATTTAAGATAACATTTGAGCAGACATCTGAAGGAAGTGAGGGGGGGGGTCACGCAGGTATCTGAACGATGAGTATTCCAGAGAGAAGGAACAGCCAGCACAAAGTCCCTGAGTGCTTGGCATGTCTGAATAAAGGTCAACGTGGCTGGCAAGACAATGAATCAGGGGAAAGACAGATTAGAGAAACAGCAGAAAGCCAGAATCCCTTACAGACCATTGTAAAGACTTTAGCTTTGGCTGATGGAGAGGGGGCCCTTGGAGAAGATGGCTCTGGTTGCTGCTGAGGACTGTAGAGGGTCAAGAGTGTAAGCAAGGAGACCAGTCAGGAAGCTATCATTGCTGAGAAAAGATTACAGAGGAGCAAGGACAGAGGCAAAGTGAACAGTAATGAGGCTATTGCTATCTTGTAAAAGATACCTGGGTTTGGACCACGCTGACAGCAGGGTTAAGTAAAAAGAAAAGGTCAGATTTGAAAAGATTCCCTGATGGGTTGGATACAGGGTATGATATAGAGGCATCAGGGCTATTGCTACACTACTCGTAGGAGTTTCTTCCGCTACTGAAATCTAGGAGGTATCTTTAAGTTACAGTCTTCAACATGTGTTACCTGTATCCTAGCTCCCTCTACCCCCAAAACACTCTTACCGTCTTTTGTCGACTTCGTGGCAAGCACCCCACAGTCAATAACTCGCACATCTGCATAAGGTCTACTTGCAGCATCAGTTTTCAAATTTTCAATTTGTTCGATTACTTCAAAACCGGAAATAACTAGTCCAAAGACAACATGCACCCTGTTACAATACAAATTGAAGAAAAAATTGTTTTGACGATAATTAAGCCATGAGCAGTAATCAAGACAACTGTTATCAATGACATAGCCACAGACCTGAAAATAAGAGCAAAGTGTTTTGATGTATGAAGCAACTAGAAGGGAATGAGAACTTCTGCTTCATAAAAGGAAAAAAAAAAATCTCAAACTGGGCCTTAGTTTTCTGCCTTAAAAACAATGGTTCTTAACTATTTTAGAGTAAAGAGTCTGATAACAATCAGATTGCACTTGATACTCAGACACCATCCTTACAGGGCCACTCAAGAGCGCATGCCTGAGAAGTTCACCCATGAGCCCACGCAAAGACCCCTTCAGTGACATGAGAGGTCTCAAGACCACTGCACCCTGTGATCCTTAGGAAGAGCTCGGCTATGAGAGATTAACCCAGAGATCAAGAGCACCCCCTTGAGGGTTCACCCATGGTCTAATCTGTCTTGGACTGGCCACCCAAACACCTCTCCAAGATAAAAAGAACATAACTCTTACCCATCCAGGTGTGGAGCAGGCTTTGTGGTACTGTGTAACAAACATCAACATAAAGAAGATGGCAAAAACCAGGTGTTCAGGTGAACAGAGCAGAAGGGTTTAAATCACAGCATGTAGAGAACAAAGAGGTAAAGATAAAAAGATAGGGGAAAAAGTTAAACATGATACACACCTGAACTTAATAAGCTTAAAAACAGCAACAACAGTCATTTTACTGATTAAAAAAAAAACCCTCAAGATTATAATGAATTACAAACTCATATCTCTCTCCAACATGAAGACTATATATGTATACATATATGTGATATAGGTTTGAAATACACAGCATAAATATACATTAAAATTAAAGTTATTCTCAAATCCAAAACAACGACAACAACAAAAACAAAAACAAACTCAAAATTTATCAAGATAATTAAACAAGAATAAAAAACACCTAGCCATTTGCTTATGGAAAGAAGTGTGACCAACACTTAACACTTGCCCCACATACTTAAATGAATTTTTCTATTCATTATTTTTCATACTGAGTCAGTCTGCATCTTTTAGGCAGGCAGATGGAGGCAGGTCTCAGGAGTCCTGTTTTCAGAACTTCCTGCCCCTCTTCCTTCACCTAAGGTGACCCTCTGCCACTCACAGCAACTCTGAAAATGCAGTAGGGAGCAAACCTTCAATCTGCCAACACTCTGACAGCAAACTAAGTAATCATGGCATCATAGACACTTTAAATTTCCATGGCCCAGAAAACACCCAACCGGCTGCTTCTATAGTCACAAACTGGCAGTCATTCTTGGGAAGTCTATGGGGTATATTTGGTTAAGATGTTTTGAACCCAAGCTAGTTTTCCCATAACACTTTCACAGATCTTCAGATTACGTGAATTACAGTGGGAAAAAATTCAAAAGCAGATAACTAGACTCAGAAGTATCTATCACAAACATCTTAGTTTATAAGAAAGAGAAATAGTATTTGAGAGAAAGGTCACTGGATTATCAGGCCATGTTAAGGCAGTCAATTGTACTAGAAGCTCCCTTACCAATTTTTATACTCATTTTAAGGCAATTCTAAGAAACGTAAGTCAGTAAAACACAATTTTAACCTTCACAACAATGTTAAAAATCATTATTCTACCAGGAAATGTAACACTTATACTTACATTAAGAATATTCAGTTCTGTAAAAGCACTACAGAATTTAGTTTTAAAAAATTAAAATATCAACTCAAGAAGTGCCAGAGGGATTTTAAAGGGAATCTTGAGTTTTAAAACCACTAGTCTCAAATTTTCCTTAGATGATTGAGAAGTGGTAGTTTAAGCCAATGTAACAATAAAAATGAATAAAAACAGGCAGAAGAAAGAAAGAAGAAAAAGAAAATCTCGCGAACTGGTGAGTCACTGATGCTTAAATCATGAAACTAGCATCCCGAAATTACCTTGGACAAGAACTTTAAGATAGAATTGTGCTTCCCATAATTAAAAAACTTTACCAAGCACAGTAAAGATAGTAAGAAATTAGTACATACGCTAGACAGTGATTCCACTGTATGAAAGATGGAAAGAGGTAAAAATTTTAAAGGTAAAAATGTTCTACAATATAAGGGATCAAGGGTCTCAAACATGCAGTAGTGAAAACAATGATTTATTGATTAGATATATTCCTCTTCCTTGGTCCTTTCTCTCACAATTCTCAGATATTCTGGTAATGGGGAAAAGCCTACAGATCGTCTTAAAACACAAACAACCCAATTCAATTTGCATCCTGGCTAACAGGAGTGCTATGAAAACCACCTCAGAGCAAACCTTTGGAGCAAATAGTGAGATTAAAACATCTGAGCTAACTGCAGTGATGCAGGAACATAATACTTGAAACTCAATTTGAGGATAGAACCTTTATGGACAGATTCAAGTTTTGTTTTTAATTCAAATGAAAACTGAAGACAAACTTGGTCCTTTAGTGCAGTAGTGAAGAAAACAAATGAAGACAAGAGCAATTCTTTCAAGGACAAATTTCACCTGGCCAACTGTGCCTAAACTGGTGGGAATAATTAAGTCCATTACTCGCATCTGCAATTCAGGATGCAGAAGTACAAATTTATGCTTTAATAGGGTTAGACTACATAATAAGAATACTGCAAGTATCTTAACAAAAGCCCCCTGGGGTTCTCAGCCCACACTCTAAGAGTAGAAATTCCAATGTAAAGCAAGCTTGCTGGCACTGGGCTGATGGGCAGGGGGAAATGATATGCTCGGTCCAAGCCATTCAATTCTACTAAAATGGGCAAAGAGATCTCATCCCGCCAACTCTTAATTGTACTGATGTTTCAAAACTATACAGCTGTAAAGACCCAGGGAGTGGTAACATACGCTCGGTAAGTTAAGACCTTAAGGCCAGAGACTATCATAAATATGTAAGTTTATACATGCTTATGAAAACATACCTAAAGGAGAAACAACCACAAGAACATTTTAAATTAGAAAAGCTTTCAATATTTTCACATTTCCATTTTCTCCTGTCACTCAAACACTGATTTTCTAGTTTCCCTCACCTATGAATCTGCTTTAAAAATATATGCACAAGGGTTCATTTAAACCTTGTAAATCTTAGAAACTGAAAAGTATCAGTTACTCCAAAAAACAATCTATATATATTTTTTTACCATTATCAAAGCAGCTTTCGGCCTTATACTGAAATTAACAGTTCTGTACTGAAATGAGATCTAAACCATTATATACAATATAACCCACCCCCCAAGATGTGTGGGAACTTGGTGGTAACAAGCCACTGAAATTAAAATTATACTTCCCAGGATTAACCATGAACAATAAAACACACTTGTTTTACATGTACTGCTGCCACAGATCAAGCAGAAAGTTTTTTTTCTTAAAATGGTTCAATGCACATAACAATAGGATTAAAGAGATAAAGGCAAAGAAAGAAAAAGAGAGAGCCTTAGAGTAATGAGACATTACCTTTGGAGCGCACGGTGTAACACTCTTTCTGTAAATTTTACACAAAAATGGCAAGAAATAAATTGTAATACACTTTTAAGACAAGACTGAATCTATGTTTTAATATCAATATAACTTTGAAATTAAATACTTTCAAGTTTTATGCAAAGCAAGAAAGCTTTTAAAAAAGGAGGGCTCTAAATTTTCTTTCACATAGGGTATGTATGTAGAGATGAATTATGTTTAAGAAAAGCATTGTGGTTGAAGTGGGAATCTGCTCAGGTCCCTAATATTGTAACACCAGAGTGTGAATAATAGCTAGAAACAAAACATTATATATCGCTTTACAAATCACAGAAACTGGCTAAGTCATCAACTAACATCCTTCTCAAAAAGAGAATAATGTATCCTGAATACATACATAAATAAAAAATCTGAATGCCCAGGAGCAGTTACTAGCAGTAGAAATCAAAAATTTCAATGGAAAGAACTGAGTTAAGAGACTTAAAACAAAATTTCAGGGAACTTTTTTTACTAATTCACTTCAAACAATTAAAGTACCTTTCATGTTTCTACATTTGAAAGCTTTTTTGGTCACACATCAAAACAGACTACCATCAGGAGTTAATGACCAAATGTTTAGACTGTAGTTTCTGTTCACTGCCATTACATACACTCTTATAGTTGTTAAGGAACTGAAAATAATAATAATAATAATAATAATAATAAAGCATACCTAGAATTTTAAGGATCTTCTCAAAGGATAAAAAAGCAAGAGAGGTATAAGAAAAAGTATGCTGTCAAATCTTGGCCACAGTACCTTCTTTTCCTGTCTAATCTCTGATTTTCTCCATTATGAAAATTTTTTATTCAATGAATATACACTGTCTGACCAATTATAATCCGATTAAACTTTAAACATATCTGTTACTATTCAGACCAAAACCTATATTACATACAGTGGACAAAATTCTTTATAGGGGTTTGGATATATTAAATCTTGAAATATTTAAAAATAGCTTTAATTTCTTATAAAGGCATTGATACATGAATTACTGTCAAAAAAAAATGTTTCAAATAATGTGGTGTTTCCAATGAATGTTGTTAAAAAAAAAAAAGTGACTCTAGTCGTAAAGTAGTATGAGAGAAGGAAACAAAGACAACCTATTTCTGTCTTAAGCAGGCTTTAACATGCAATTTTTCCCTTCAACTCCTGAAACTATCACCCCTGTAAGAGGCACCAAATTGTACAGAGTGACAAAGCTCATGTAAGGGCAATGGAAACTAACCAAGCCACGTTACAGTGCTCTACCTATCGTTCCATAAGTCACCAAAATAAAACAGCTTTAAAAAATTCAGCACTAACATTAACATAATACACAGCAAACACCATGAGATACAAAATTCCTTCCAGGTTGCTACCACAAATGTCACACAAGCACTAAGTAATATTAAGACTGGATGTTAGGGATGACACTTGATATCCAGAGACGATGGATTATGGTTAAGTGTCGTGAAATCTGTTCATGAAAAAATCCTGAAATTAACATATGAAAGTATTACTCCCAAAAAAGTAAGGAAAAAAGCCAGAACTTCTCAGGTTATTAACATTTACTAGCATTTCTTCTCACACAAATTCATGAATATGTGGAGGGAAAAAGATTTCTACCCCAAATCTACTTTTGCTACCCAAAAATATCAATATAGCTTTATAAAGCCCTTAAAACCAAACCACCCCTCAACTTCCCTTGCTCTGCTACTCTGAAACGATCAGCACTTCTCTCCCATTCAGGTAAGTAGCCATTCTTAAATGACATAGAATATATCCTAGAACTTATGTTTTCTTCCCACAGTCCTATTTATGACTGTTAAGATTTAACACACACTTTTTGTTTAAAGTTCAAAGTTTGACTTTTTGACATTATCTTATTTTCTTGTATTTTTATAATTATCATGACCACTGACAGTGGCCAACGACAAAGCCTGTTCTCCAAGGCTCTGTGGGTCTTTTCATTCCCTGGTTGCGATATGAGGCCTGCAGAGAGTAAGCCAAGGGAGACGAGAGCAACCGCCACTCCAACATGTTCTAACAGCAGCCGATGAAGAGACTGCAGCTGATTTAGGCAAGATGAGCCAGAGTTTCTTTGCAGCACCTTTCAGACTGATGAAAATTAAGCAATTACAACTATTTCCTTTAGGAGAGACAATATTTGCATATAAATCATGCCACATATTCAGAAACCTAGGATCAACCTACAAAACACTTTCTTCCTTTTATGTCTGCATTTTCACACCAAAATGTTTACTTTACATTTGAAAGTGGGGTAGATACTTTACAAACAGAAAAGGAAAAACAAAACTAACTCAAGGTATATACAAGACTAGATACAAGGCTTCCTGATAGCTAGGTTAGTGCTCTAACCAAGAGAATAGGTATTTAATACAAAGCTATAAATCACCTAACTAATCTTTTTAATGACTACTTTATGCAATATCTTCTTTATCCTTTTGATGAATGAAAATAAAGACAATGAAAATCAGAGTCAGAATTAATAGATTGTCATGACTGACAGCCAAAGGAAAAGAAAAATGCTTTCCTATGTGTCATATTATTCTCCAGCAATGCTTGAGGTGTCTAAAACTTACTAAAATTAAAATAAATTCAGGGGAATTCCCCGATGGTCCAGTGGTTAGGACTCTGCGCTCTCACTGCCAAGGACGCGGGTTCAATCCCTGGTCAGGGAGCTAAGATCCTACAAGCCACGTGGCGAGGTAAATAAAATAAAATGAAATAAAAATAAAATAAAGTAGAGTAGAATAAAGAAAAATAAATAAATAAATAAATAAATTCAGAGCAGACTGGTCAATAAACCTATGTAGCTTACAGTGTGCAGCATTCTCTTTCTAGCTATCAATTTCTTTAGGATTATGAGTAAAACTCCTACAACCTAGGCTGCATATGCCTTTTCTTCCTTACTCACCATTATCTATAGAACAAAGGATCTCTAAATTCTTTTCTAGTCTAAGACTTTATAATCCTATAGCTTTTACTGTGGCTTCTTCCTAGTCTTTGGCCTAAAAAATAAATAATAATAAAAAGGACCCAGTTAACCTGGTTACTACTCTGGTCCCAGTTCTTTGAATTCCTTCAAAAATAGCTCAGCATGAACAAACCATTACTTCCTCAGTGATTCATGGGGATAGTGCCATATATCACTCCTTTCACGTTTCCTGAGAAGTACTATTCGAAAAACAATTAGTTTTCTTCTATTTAGGCCCCTAAAAGCAAAATCACTATGACTAATATAGTAGTAGATATAAGTAGTTACTGCAAAAATTACAAATAGCTTTATAGAAGATTATCTGGTTTTTATCACACATATAATTTTTCCACCCAAAGAAAGCAATATATACAAAAATATGTTTAATAAGATGATGTATATGCCTTAGGAAGGGGAGGTTTTAAATGTTTTAAGTAATGAAGACAATAGTTATTCTTGAGCACAATAGTTATTGCTCTAGAATTCTTGGGGAACATTTTGTTCAAGTACCCACACTAACTGCATCAAATTTACTCCTTAGAATTACAAGGTAACAGATTTATAACATAAACTACAAATACAATTTTGCAAGGATATGTTAAAAGTCCTTATTAAGCCTATAAAACTGGAACTATAAAGGCAGTTCTTGGCATTTTATGATCCATTCTCACACTATCCTTTCTTTTTCAGGCTGCAGAACTGCTGCTCAAGGTGCCACAGGAAGAGCTGTGGGAGGAGGATGAAACGCAGGAGCCACCCCTGGGGAGCCATCAGACAGCTCAGTGACCATCGACCCTCCGAACCTCAACTTGCAGAGCGATTGATTATCTGTGGTCATCTATACAATTTGAAGATAGTACATTATACTTTTTTACTACTTCCAATTCCAAAAGGATTTGGGCTTGTAAGACATAGACTTTCAAAGATATCTCTTTCATGGGCCACCATCTCCATTTTACCTATCCCTTCTATAAAAGCAAAGAAACATTTTGTTTAGCAAAGTGAACATTAGTTTTATTTTATCCTGCAACCCCTGAGGCATTGGTACTTTTAGCTCACATTAAAAAAAGCACACACATAAAAACTTCTTAAAAAAAAAAAGAGAGAGAAGGATTTTTTGTGAGTGCAAAAATGTTTACTTCCAAGATTGCTTTTAACTGAAAATTCATTTCCAGAAGTAAATTTCAAACTAAAAGTAGAAAATTTTCTTTCAATCACAAGTTCACAGTGATTTTAGTGCCATCTACAATCAGTTAATTATGAAAACAAGGTTAAAAAATTTAATACTAATTTACAGGTGTTAAAATTCTAATTTGGTATTCCGTGTCAAAAAATAGTCTAATGTAAAATTAAGCTACGTAGAAAACAGACATGGCTTTAATTTTATTTGATACTAAACATTTCTAGAAAAGACTTAAGCAAGTACTAAATAACAAAAAAACAAGATATTCTAAATTTTCTGAAGAGAGAATCTCATATACTGGATTTTAACTAATGTATGTAGGTGCACGGGTTTTAACTCTAACATTTTCTAAATAAGCTAATTAGTATATAACAATGGGAAGAAGCTGCTGCTACCTGATAAATAAAAATTTTAATGTACTGATATAAAAAAGGAAATCTAAAAGAAACTTTAGAGCCCTCAGATGGTAGCTTTTTGACCAATGAATCATTAGTTTATCATGTACACAGTTCAGATAAGCTTAAAAATGGAAATGGGAAACCTCAATCAAAGAGTAAACAGCTTCTACAACAGGTTTTTCAAAATATTTCCCCCTACTTTTTTTTGGCCCTCAAGGAGGTTAAGAATTGAAAAATACTCTAGTAAAGTAATGTAATAACTAATACTCTATGGGATCAAAACAAGACACAGGAATAACTGTTTTAGGCCTTCCTTTTTTCCTGCACAACTCCAAGCATTATCATCTTCTATCAGCTTTCCATTTTTAGGACATTCTTAGGAACAGAATGCCCCTTATCTGAACTTTATCAGATCATGTTGGAATCTATTTTTCACACAAACTTAAAGTGTGAGATTTATTTTATATGAATAATTTACTCCTTTAAAGACAGGGAAGCGCCATTCATACTCATCCATTCAGAAAGATGACAAAATTTTTTTCTGGTAAACCATGGAAAAATATTTCTCCAATATACATAGCATAACTGCAGAGATTTACTTCCAATCAAAAGCATTAAACTCCATGCTAGCCAATTATCTTTCATATCTTATACCATGGGATTATAATAAAAATAGGTTTTGGAGTAGCTTTAGATAAGAATATAACTAAAAGTATGCCAAAAGTCTTTCAGATGAGAAATAAGTAAGGTTTTGGTTGTGTATACACATACACATAAAGGTGTTTGTTTTTTAAACACCAAATTCAGCATTCTGAAGTTTTCTAAGTGATAATATCATAAACTTTGGCGGAAATGATAGCAACATTGGGTTAACTCAGTTACGCATAGAGATCTCACAAAGTTTAAGACTGTTAACAATGCTGGCTTAACACCGAATCATTTATCTCTATACAATGTCAGAAAACAATGGCGCCTCTCTCAAACTGGTTCAAAGAACAACAGTTAGAGAAAAAGCAACCATACTATGGTTTACTCAAACCAACTGCGTTCCACGCCAAGGGCACATCCAGTCCTAGTCATGGACAAGTTGTAAATGTTCATCAAGGGTTTATGTTCCAATCCAGATTTGGTAATCTGAGTCCCCAAATTTGTTAAGAGTCAAAGCCAATTTCTTTTCTTAAGATGACAACATATTCTGAAAATAATTTACATCTTTTAAGTTACGCCTTTTAAGTACCATTCTTCAAATCCAGGATATACGCTTACCACTGTGGCTGTTAGAGCTTACCAATTACTATAACATAATAAAACCCAAGTTGACAGAATCTAGCATTAAACTTGGTTTAACGATACCATCTTTCTCATGAACAGCGCTTCTCTGTTTAGAAAAAGCTCATCTCTGAATTATGCCTACTCACATGAAAAACTGGGAACCATTGGTATGTTTCCCTCGATTTGCCATTGACAAAAGGAACGCTCTGTCATGTTTGAGAATAAAGTTTTCATCTGTTTGAAGAAAACACAAATTTGTCAGTCTACAATTATAAGTCACTTTTAAAGTGCAATGTTCAAAGTAATAAATAGAAAGCAAAGGATGAAATTCCTCTTCTGGTCAGTACAGATACTTGACTGAATACTTTGAAAAAAATTCTTTTAACTAATCAAATAACAAAAGCATAAAACAAAAACAAAAACTCTACTTATTTACTACTTAGCCTTGAGAAAAAGAACACATATTTAATACTTTTATACAAACAGCCTTAGAACAGTCACTTTTAGTAGTAACATATTTTGGCTAAATGATGTTTAAACTATTAACTTTCAGGGAAAACTAGCAAGAAAATTTTAGAAAAATCTTTACAGTAAAGCTCATTTCCTCCAAATTTCCAATTAACCTGCATAATGCACTATACATGGAAGTTTAATAATCCTCTTACGTGCTTAATTTCTATATGGTAAATTTATTACTCAATTCAATTGATGCTAGACTATGAAACCAAAAACCAAAATATTACAGTAAGTTAAGTTGTAGGGACATGCCTAAATTAAATTAAGTTATGTAGATTCTTTCTAATCAATAGGATCAAAAATTATCTAAGGAAGCAAGTCCTGTAAATACAAAAATTTAAATGGCAAAATACAATTTTTAGATATACAAATATCTGCCACAGGGAACAACCACATTACAGTGGCCTACAGCATTAGTTTCAAATTGTTACATGCTAATAGAACCAGCTAAAGAGCTGTTTCCTACTAGTTCAAAGGAGAAACTCTGTCATAAAGATCACTTAGAGATGGATTTAATTCCAGCAGAAATATCCTGAAAACTAATTTAAATTTCCTTTTAACACTCATACAAACAAATCTTTCTTTAAAACAAACAGAAACATAGAAAACTTTAAAAAAAAAGATTACCTTGGGAACAGGCTTCTGAAAAAGTAGTAATCCATTTTCCCCCAAAAGAAATATAAAAGACTATTATAACACTGAAGCTATCATGGCATTAAAACCTAGTAATATTGGATCCCATTATAAATTTCCGCAACTGACTTTTCTAAGGCTTTTTGGGGCAAGTGCAATAGTTAGATTTATGCAAATACTACTGTAGGAAAAAAACACAATCATATAGCTCTAGTATACAAAAGAAAACATACAAACCTTTGAGAAAGGAAGAAATACCAAATTTTATTCAAAGAAATTGCTTGGTTTAGAGAAAATAAACATTAACTAGATTCTTTTCCCTGATGTGGAAATAATAACCCATTGGGAAAAGAAAAGAAGATACAGATGCATGTATGAAACAGTATACAGAATTTTCCAAGTCTTCAAGCAATATAAGAAATCCAGCCACAACCTGACCCAGACTGTCCATAAATTTATTAGGAAGGGTGCAAGGGAACAGAGTTGGAGTTTGTGTTACTGAGCTTCGTTCTCTTACCTTTTCATTTTGCAAAAGACCACATTCTCTATAAACAAAAGAATATGTTGACAGTTTTAGGCAGGAAGATAGGAGTTTTCATGTATATAGTTGCCTAACCTCCATGCTGAAAGTCATGTTTAACCATAAAGTTAGCCTTAATTAATCTTGTCAATTAAGTTATATATTACAATGTAATTTATCCCCAAGTTCATGCAAATAAAGTATTTTCATGCAGCATTAGTTTCATGCAAAAAGTGAACTATAGGTAAACCTCTTCTCATTAAAAGTACATGATCAAACTTGCTTTAATATCAGAACTGAGACAAAAGACCATAAAATATTAAGCCTTACCTTTAAAATATCCACCATAAATTGATTCTCCACCTTTTCCATTACCTGAAAATAATGAGCTACATTAAACAATAATGAAAACTAAAAATATACTAATACACATAAATTACTTTTTATGGTTTCAATTTGCTGAAGGAGTAATTACTGCAGATGATAAAAATTCTAAGACTCCTCAATTGACCTCAGTTTTAAACTATAAATCCAATCCCATTATAATAAAAACTATTTAAAAAATTCTCTCCATAACCCACTTATTTCAAACAGCAATCACACCAACAAAATTCTAAAAGAATAAAAACAATTGAACAGTACTTTGGCATTCACTGTAGGGTATTCACCAAGTAACTGTATTAAAACTGCATAAAAACAAACAAAAAAAAGTCTTAGTATTTTGCTTTTTATACATTCTTGGCCTACAACATTCATTCATCCAACAACTATTCACTGACCACCTAATATTTACATCATACTGTGACACTATATTTACAATTAAAAGTAATAATGAGATGCTTTAGAAACTGATAGAGTTATTAAGAGCATAACTTTTAGCTCTACCTTCACTGAAGTCCCCACCCTGAATCATAAAGTTTTTAACCACACGATGGAATGTAGAACCTTTATAACATAACTTCTTCCCAGTTGTTTTCCCAAGGCCTTTCTCCCCTGGAAAAAAAAAAGAAATGAAGTTTAGCTACAAACATATCCTTCCATGGAAAGCACCATCCAATTAATCCTTTGTCAAATCCCTCGTGCTGGGCACTGTAAGAGATAAGTAACATAAATGTTTTTCCTATTTTTTCTACTTTTTAAAAATATAAATCCAATTACATGTAACAAAGAACAATCTCATTATGTTCTGCTTCTCTATTTTCTAATCTTAAATTTCTTGTGAAATCTGGAATGCTAAATTTGTTCAAAGTACTAAAATCTGTAAAATTCTACCAAAATAAATCAGTTTTGAATATACTATTATTTTATAAACTACAATGGATAAAGATTTCATTACATATGGTGGTACTTCCTTTTTCATTTCTGAGACCATTTCTTTCTCCTCTCTTCCCTTTAAGAAATGCTTCCCTAACATCATATAAGTGAAAATAATATTTTTTATTTGCTAAACTCATTTCACAGATCATTACTTTTTAAGGAAAATATCTACTCTGTTAAGCAAGGTAAAACTGTAAGCCAGGACTTCTCATTGGAAATAATTTAATAATTCATTTACCTGAGCATAGGCAAAGGAAGTTTTTGCAAGTTTTTGGACATATATCTGAAAAGAGCTGAAACATAATGCGACCAACTGAAATAAAACACATGAAAAAAAGGTAAGCAAGTTGATTAAATATATCATATTTTATATGAGAGAAATAAATAGAATTAACAAATCAAAGGGCCCATTTTTGTAATTCATTTTAATTTTTTAAGAGATTCAACAGGAAAGAATTTAACTAGGCAATACCAACTAACAAGAACCCCACTCTATTAGCATTAGGATTCACATGCAACCAAACTGATTTCAGCCCTAAAACTGTAGGATTTTAAGTGTCTTTTAAAGGGACCTTATATTATTAGATTCCTTATAGTGTATCTCCTACCTGAACTATTAATCTTCTTTAAAAATACTCTCGAAGGACTTCCCTGGTGGTCCAGTGGTAAAGAATCCGCCTTCCAATGCAGGGGACGCGGGTTCGATCCCTGGGAACTAAGATCCCACATGCCGTAGGGCAACTAAGCCCGTGCGCTAGAACTACTGAGCTCGCGCATCTCAACCAGAGAGCCCGCGTGCCGCAAACTACAGAGCCCATGGACTCTGGAGCCAGCACACCACAACTAGAGAGAAAAAACCCGCCCGCCATAACTAGAGAGAAGCCCGAGAGCTGCAATGAAGACACTGTGCGCCGCAACGAAAGATCCCACGTGCCTCAACGAAGATCCCGAGTGCCACAACTAAGACCCGACACAGCCAAGGAAAAAAAAATACTCTTGGTAATAGTTGTCTGATTTATGCTTGAACCCCTCCAGTGATGAGAACATCATATCATAAGATAGTCATTCCGGCCAGTACTGTTAGAAGAAAGTTCTGTCCTCTACATCAGCTTTTTACCTTTATGAAAAAACTGTTTACAACTTCCTGAACTGCCACTCACAACTAAAACTCACATTCTATTCCTGAGAGAGTAGAAAGAGAACAGGTATGGTTCCTAAAAACTAACCAACAAACAAACAACCCTACAATAAACAGGAAATGAGAAGGAGCAAGTCTGAAAATTCGATTTAACTATGCCAATAGAGAAGTGTTTCACAAACCTTTTGGTCTCAAGACTCCTTTATACTATTTTTTCTTTCTTTCTTTTTTAAAACTTTTAATTTTTTTAGTTTATTTAATTTTATTTTTTATTTTTCTTATTTTTATCTTTTTGGCTGCATTGGGTCTTCGTTGCTGCGCATGGGCTTTCTCTAGTTGCGGCGAGCAGGGGCTACGCTTTGTTGCGGCGCACGGGCTTCTCACTGTGGTGGCTTCGCTTGTTGTGGAGCACAGGCTTTAGGCACATGGGTTTCAGTAGTTGCAGCACGCGGGCTCAGTAGTTGTGGCACACGGGTTTAGTTGCTCCGCGGCATGTGGGAATTTCCTGGACCAGGGATCGAACCTGTGTTCCCTGCATTGGCAGGCGGATTCTTAACCATTGCACCACCAGGGAAGTCCCTCCTTTAAATTCTTAAAAATGATTAAGCTTTTAAAATGTGGTTATATTTATTGCTATTCACTGTATTATAAATTAAAACTCAGAAACTTTCAAAAAACAAGAATACACAAGCACACATTCCATCAGCTGTCAGAGTGGTGACATCATCACATATTGTGTAATCTCTGGAAAACTCGACTTGTGAATGAGAGTGCAAGAGGCAAATTAATTATTCTAAAAATGGTTTTGACTTTGCATACCTCCTGAAAGTGTCTCAATAAAATAAGAAATGGAATTTTGATTTATAATCACTTTCTTGAGTTCCCTTTCCCTTTATTCTACAAAATCTTTTCCATTATGAACATTTGTATATACTCAAGGAGACTTGTGGAATAAATCAAAATTAACTGTGGACCAAGCATAAGTCATTTGCAGTACAGACACAGAATGATTTACTGTGTATCACTATGATTTTAATTTATTCCTGGCCATGTCAGTCAGTTCCTCTGAGGACAAAACAAAGCTACTGCATAAGAGACAGCCTTAAAGGATAAAAAGTGGGAGATAGAATCATATAAGGAGACTTTCCCAAGTCAACAGTGCCAAATGGAGTGCTGGAACCAAATTTTAAAGCAATTTCAAAACCTTCTAGCTGATCTTGATATCTAAAGGAATGAAGAAAAAGGTAAGAAAAGAAAGCAAAAAGGAGGACAGCAATGTATCTAAAATCATTTCAGAATTTTAAAAATTGCATGTAATATCAGTAATATTAAATACTACTCTTTGTATTTACATGGAACTATTTTACCAGTGTGATAAAAGTATTTCCATCACTCTTCATAAATCCCTAAGAAATGGCTGGCTAGGTGGGTGTCAAGTTCAAAATCACCTAGCTTTGCAAACTAGAACATACTTAGATCTTTGGAATCCCTTTAAGATAGTTAATTTTCAGAATAAAAGATATAATCAAAACTGAAACTTCGCCTTTTCTTTTAGGAAGTAACTTCAATATCAAGGGTTTTTTTTGTTTTAAAAAAATTAATTTATTTATTATTTGGTTGCACCGGGTCTTAGTTGCAGCAGGCGGGCTCCTTAGTTGCAGCACGTGGGCTCCTTAATTGCGGCAGGCGGGTTCCTTAGTTGTGGCATGTGAACTCTTAGTTGCATGTGGGATCTAGTTCCCTGACCAGGGACTGATCCCGGGCCCCCCGCATTGGGAGCACGGAGTCTTATCCACTGCGCCACCAGGGAAGTCCCTCAAGGGTTTTTTAAAAAATCTTTAATGCATCCAAGTGAAAACTGATGAAAGTTTCAAATATTTTTAGTTTCTCCTTTACAGATGATTAGTAGTTATGAACACTCTAATGGTACAATACATATGAAAACAGTTAAATGTGATTATATTTCCAGGTCTAATATTCAGAGAGGGATATCTAACTACAATGATTTTTAAAAAAATGCTCACCTCTAATATCTTACCCTCTAACCTGATGAAGAAAAGAAATTTCTATTGACCTCTCATTCTCATGGGGCAGGGGTTAGAGCAGAGGTTTTGTCTTTTCCATGGCATTGTGTTTTTAAGAGCAAAAGAAAAAAACTGAGCAAAACCAAACTGTTTTGGGCTCAATACCATGGTGCAAGGTTAAAAACACTGCTAAAGGCTCTAAAGTAAATGATGTACATATCAGAACTGTAAAATATCATACTGGACAGCTAGTTCATCCACCAATGTCAGAATTTCCTTTGCAACAACACGGACAGATGAATACCAACAAAGATAGAAAAATAACAGAAAAGCACAGGGACTCAAACAGGGGTAGGAGGTGAGAATTAGAAAAGGAACAGCCATCTTATGTTAAAGGTAGAAAAGGAAAAATCTTTGTATATTTCACTTGGCATTTTGAGGCAAAGAAAGAAAAGGAAAAGGACAGTGCTAAGAAGTGAACTTTCTTCTCTCAAAGTCCCCATAAAAATCCATATGAATTTGCCTTCATGGCCTTTCAACCAGGCCTGGTGTTATTACTGGGATTCTCTGGGCCCTACTTCTAAAAAAATAAGGAGAAAAAGGGGTGGGGAGCACACTCTTGCTTACAGAAATGGAAACAAGACTTTTCCCTAAAACTGAACATGAGCTCAGTGCTCGAGCTCATGCTCATGCATGTGCACTAATTAAAGCAACTTTAAAAAAAGTATGTCAGATACTGTGCTAGGTTCTTTACAAATACAGGCAGCTCTGCAATAACGAGAGAACTGAAAGAAACATTGCATTATCCAAAATATCACATATAAAGACAACTGTTTCCATGGGACAATAGGGGTTGGGGACAAGGGAATTTCAGGTCATAGTAAAAATGACTGTTTTCCTTAAGAGTATCAATAATAAAGGCATGTTTTTAGTTATAAGAATATGTTATAAAACTTAAACATCATTGAGGAAATCCTACAATTGATCACACCTCACTCTGGCCTTTCTCAGCACTGTCATTAGCACAACCCTTCTTGTGGTCTTTCAAATTACTATTAGGACAACAAGAATAACTCAGAATAGCAGTGCTGTTCACAGTTCTTCTCTTCCACGTCACTAGTTCCCCACCTTGTTATCTAATTGTGTCACAACACAAACGGTATTGCTCCTTAATTAATCTATCCATTAGAATAAATTCATTTTACAAAAACACAATCTGTAAGACAGGTGGTTGTATTATTTAATTACTTTCCAAGAACCTTATTATGCAGGCACTATTGCACTAAAGTCCTATTAATTTATGAGTGTATAAAAAGGGGAGAAATCATTTAAATAGTGCAGACCACTGCATCCAGTCACTGTATTCATGGGCTTATGACCCAGGGTGTGCTTGAGATGGGAGATTCATTTCTCCTGTTCCCTCAGCACAAATCAGATCTCATATGCTCGTTCTATCTCAAAGTATAAGCTATCTTGAGTGTGAGTCTAAAGTTTAAAGGGTAATTTTGAATACAAGCAAATTTCACTGTACTGCTATCTTTAGAACCACAATAACAAAACTCTATAGTATTTCCATTTACAAAGAGGTCAAGTGGCTTGCCCAAGGTCATAAGCAGTACTCAAACATTTGTCTTCCTCTTTACTTAAAACTTATTTCTTGGTTTCAGTTCCAAATACTTTACAATGTTTACTAAGAATACATTTTTTTAAAAAATAAATTTATTTATTTATTTTTGGCTGTGTTGGGTCTTTGTTGCTGCGTGTGGGCTTTCTCTAGTTGCAGCGAGCAGGGGTTACCCTTTGTTGCGGTGCGCGGGCTTCTCATTGCGGTGGCTTCTCTTGTTGCAGAGCATGGGCTCTAGGTGCGTGGGCTTCAGTAGTTGTGGCTCGCGGGCTCTAGAGCGCAGGCTCAGCAGTTGTGGCACACGGGCTTAGTTGCTCTGCGGCATGTGGGGTCTTCCTGGACCAGGGTTTGAACCCATGTCCCCTGCATTGGCAGGCGGATTCTTAACCACTGCGCCACCAGGGAAGCCCTACTAAGAATACATTTTTTGTTCAGTTTCTTCAATTCACGTGAACCTTGAGCAGTAAAGTTGAAACACCCATTTCAATGATATCCCCATTTTATCTATTTTGATAACTTGCCAGGGTTTTATAATATTGCTCTGAGGCCCACATAAAGCAAAATTCTAAAGTGAAGCATTCCTTTAAAGAAACACTTTGGTTATCACTTTGGAAAACCAACTTTAAGCCTCTGACAAATACAAAATAAGTAATGTTCTATTTAAAAAGGGAAGGGGGGGGGGACTTCCCTGGTGGCACAGTGGTTAAGAATCCGCCTGCCAATGCAGGGAACACGGATTCAATCCCTGGTCCGGGAAGATCCCACCTGCCGCGGAGCAACTAAGCTCGTGCGCCACAACTACTGAGGCTGTGCTCTAGAGCCCGTGAGCCACAACTACTGAAGCCCACACGCCCCAAGCCTGTGCTCCGCAACAAAAGAAGCCACCACAATGAGAAGCCCGCACACTGCAACGAAGAGTAGCCCCCGTTCGATGCAACTAGAGAAAGCCCGCCTGCAGCAACAAAGACCCAATGCAGCCAAAAGTAAATAAATAAATAAATTTTAAAAAATAAAAAGGGAAGGAGCTGTATTCCTCTAAAATGTCAATGTCATAGAGACCAAAAAAAAGGCTATGAAAAAGAAGGATAAAGAGACATGACAGCTGAATGTAATATCTGATGCCAGACTGGATTTTGTACTGGAGGGGAAAAAATGTTATAATCGACTTTTCAGGCTAACTGACAAAAATGGAATACAGAGACAGTAGATTAAAGTATTATATCAATGTAAATTTATGAAGTTGGTAACTGCATTGTAGTTATGTAGGAGAATATCCCTATTCTTTTCTTTCTTAAAAATTTTTTTAATGTTTCTTAAGACTCTTTTAATGAATATCCCTATTCTTAACAAATATACACAAGTATTTAGGAGTAAAGAGCCATGATGTGGGTGAACCGCAAATGGTTCAGAAAAAATTGTGTGTGTAGAGAGAGATTAATAAAGCAAATGGTATAAAATGTAAATAGGTGAATCTGGGTAAAGAATAGATGGGCATTCTTTTTCCTATTTTTATTTTTCAACTTCTTATAGATGTGAAATTATATCCAAACAAAAAGTTTAAAACATCTGCAGATAAAGCCCAATGCTTGAGTTCTATGAAAGCATGCGTCTATAAGAGCAGTTCTCAAACTTTTTGGTCTCAGAATCTCTCTATACTCTAAACAATTCCTGAGAACCTTAAAGACTTTTTAATATGGGTTATTTTAAATAATTTACATTTTCAAATATGAACAAAAAATTTAATGAGTGTCATTGTTTTACATTTTTGCAAATCTCATTAATGTCTAGTGTAATAGAAGATAGTTAGATTTTCCTATCTGCTTCTGCATTCAATCTGTTGTGTCATCATATGCCATGCAGCCTTTGGAAAACCCTACTGGATACAAACAGAATGGGAGTGAAAAAAATGGGGGTTTGACTCCTCCTGGCCTCATGACACCATCTCGCGGTTTGAAAACAAAAGGTCTACACCATTATACTACTATAATGTAGTGTATTACAACTATAATTAATTTTAAAATACCTTACATAGACATTCTCATATAAAGTAATCAGATGAGTTTTAAAACTATACCTTAGGCCTCTAAGAAAGAAACACCCTTCAGGGGTGATAAATCAAAGGCCGGACTCCAGAGGTGGCCTCTCATATTGCTTTTGCTATCTTTATTTCTAATCAAACAGAGGCCTTGTAATTAGCAAGATGAATGTTAGAAACAGGTTCTTATTGGTAAATTAGTGATGTTTGGAACATACAGACTGAATAAAAACATTTGGAGATAATCCATACCCTTCCATTAACAGGACATATAAATCTGGAGTCACCCTTTGGAGTGGAACCTAAGGCTGGGTCCACCAAAAAGGTCCTGGGTCTAGTCAAGATTTTGGAGGATTCTGGTGCAGAACACTAAAAGATTCGTGTGACAATTTTCAAGACCAGAAATCTTTCACATAAAGAGTGTTTGGAGCACTGAAAAGGACAGAACTGGAACGTCATTCAACTTACAGAACTGGTTATATGACTTACTTGTGTGCATACTTGCTTGCCAACGTCTACATGTGGCAAATGAGACTTGCTTTCACTGTGCCCTGGTAGCAACGTTGTGACAAAGGCAATCTATAGCCATCACCTAACTTATCGGAGACTCCCCGATATACTCTAAATAGAACTTAATAGCTATTCTTAACTGAACTGGCTTAAATCAGTTTGCAACAGATATCTAAAACCTGGTCCCCTGGGCTCCAGTACTCCATTTCTTGATACAAGATCTGAATAAGGCAAGTAAAAGGCAAGTTTCTGACGCACCAAAGAAGGAAAAACAAGATTCCTATTTCATGTCTGCCCTGGAAGGTACTCAGTTTAACCAACCACTAACAGCCATAGAGAGAAGTAACATTTAACCAAAGAAGGGTGGGCCTACCTGTCAGAAAAATAAAGTTGTCAATGAGAATTTCATATCTATACTTCCAAACTAGGTATCATATTTCACACAAAAAGCTAATACTTTCAGAAAACATGAATTTATTTGTAAAGACGATGAAAAAGGATTGGCTAATTTCTACTAGTTAGGACCTTTAAAAAATTTATAAGGAATTCTAGGTTCAGTCAAGATGGAGTAAATATACCCTGCCCTATCTTTCTTATTGAATGCACCTAAACAACCTTGGACAGAAAGCATGGAACAATTACCTAAGGACTGAAAAATAAATGGTAGTAGGCATTGGGGAAGGACATCAGAACACAAAAGCCCACCAAGTTGGCAATGAATTTTGCTTTTGTTTTTCCTACCATATCTCTTGGCCTGGAATCAAAAGCAATCTGAAACCTGGAACTGCCCACTGGGTACAGAGAGAAAGAGCTCTAAGAAAAGCCCTCTATTTCTAGAAAGGGGGCCCCAACAGATCAGAGTGAATAGGGGAAATGTCATTTTTTTGGTGTATTTTTTCCATACTCTCTTGTCCCAGCTCCTAAGGAATTCTGCAGTGGCAGCAGCAGTGAGAGCAGTGGTGACTGGGCAAGCATATAAAACTCCAAGGGAGGGGAACCCTTCTCTCTGACTAGAGGAACTGTGGTCCCAAGAGCTTAGGAAGAATTCCTGTTGCATTTTACTCCCTATCCTGTTGCCACTTACCCTCAGAGACAGAGACAGACACAGTCATGGGAAGCACATGGCAGAACAGGGAAACTAAAACCCTTGCTTTCTAGCCAGATGACCAAAAAAGGGAGTCCCTAAGGGCCAGAATGTGTTGGGGAGATCTCAAAAAAGAGGGAGCTCAAAAAACAATCCCATTGGGCTTCCCTGGTGGCGCAGTGGTTGAGAATCTGCCTGCCAATGCAGGGGACACGGGTTCGAGCCCTGGTCTGGGAAGATCCCACATGCCACGGAGCAACTGAGCCCGTGAGCCACAATTACTGAGCCTGCGCGTCTGGAGCCTGTGCTCTGCAACAAGAGAGGCCGCGACAGTGAGAGGCCCGTGCACCGCGATGAAGAGTGGCCCCCACTTGCCACAACTAGAGAAAGCCCTCGCACAGAAACGAAGACCCAACACAGCCATAAATAAATAAATAAATAAATTTTAAAATGGTCCACATCAAAAAAATCTTTAAAAAAAAAAAAAACAATCCCATTAAGTTGTACATGAATTCCTGGGCTTATCCATGAACTATGCATGGATCTGACACTAAAAAGCAGAAGGTGGGTGGGAACTTGCAGGCTGAACCTAACTGGGTTGACTGTTTGCTATAACATCATCATCATCAACAACACAAGTCCATATTCTCCCCAGGATTTAAACTAGATCCAGGGTCATATAACATAACATACAAAATGTCCAGGATACAATCCAGCATTTATCGACATTTAAAGAACCAAGAAAATCTCATATCTCATAAGGGAAAAGAAGACAATCAAAGACAGCAACTCCGTGATGATACAGATGTTGAAATTATTAGACAAAGACTTTAAAGCAGCCATTACAACCATACCTAAGTAAGGACAAACACTCTTAAAATGACTGGAAAAATAGAAAGCCACAAGCAAAACCAAAAGGAAATTTTAAAATGAAAAAGTATAATAACCAAAATTAAAGATTCACTGGGTGGGCTCAAAAGGAGGACAGAGATGACAGAGGAAAAAGTGAACTCGAAAAAAAAAAAAAGTGAACTCAAAGACCAGTTAATAGAAATTATCCAATCTGAAAAACAGAAAAAAGATGGAAAAAATAAATAAACAGAGCCTCAGGGACCTGTGGGGTAGTATCAAACCTCTGATATTTGTGTCATCAAAGTACCAGAAAGAGAGGAAATAGTGTTGGACAGAAAACATATTTGAAGAAATAACAGCTGAAAACTCCCTAAATTTGGCAAAGGACAGACACAGATTCAAGAAGATCAGCAAACCCCAAAGAAAATAAACACAAAGAAATTCACACTACAATAAAACTGCTGAAATCTAAAGACAAGATAAATGTTGAAAGCAGCCAGACAAGAACAATACATTTACATTTGGGGGAGCAACAGTTTGAATCACTATAGATTTCTTATCAGAAACCATACTGACCAGAGGGGAGTGGAACATTTTTTAAGTGTTAAAAGAAAATAACTACTAACCCAAAATTCTATATATAGTGAAAATATTTTTCAAGAATAAAGGCAAAATAAAATTTGCAGTTGAAGGAAAACAAAGAGAATTTGTTGCCAGAAGTTCTGCTCTGAAGAAATACTTAAAGCAAATTCTTCATGTGGAAGCGAAATGCTACCAGAGGAACTTCAGACTTCAAAAAAGAACAAACAGTAACAGAAAGGGTAATGATAAGACTATTTTTTTTCTCCTCTTAAGTTCTTTAAAATATGTCTGACAGGGCTTCCCTGGTGGCGCAGTGGTTGAGAGTCTGCCTGCCAATGCAGGGGACACGGGTTCGAGCCCTGGTCTGGGAAGATCCCACATGCCACGGAGCAACTGGGCCTGTGAGCCACAATTACTGAGCCTGCACGTCTGGAGCCTGTGCTCCGCAAGAAGAGAGGCCACGATAGTCAGAGGCCTGCGCACCGCGATGAAGAGTGGCCCCCGCTTGCCACAACTGGAGAAAGCCCTTGTACAGAAATGAAGACCCAACACAGCCATAAATAAATAAAAATTAAAAAAAAAAAAAGTGTGACATTTGAAAGCAAGTTTTCAGTGTTTGTAGATGTAATACATAGGACAAGTACAACATAAGATGAGAGGTAAAGGATGCTATATGTGGGATGGTTTTAACAGTTCTCTTGAAGTGGTAAAATATTAATTCTAAGTACACTGTAAAGAGCCAAGCATACATACTGTAATCTTTAGAGTAACCACTAAAAAAACTATACAGATAGCTCTAAAAATTCAATTGAAAATTTAAAAAATACTAATTCAAATAATCCAAAAGGCAAAAAAGAGAACAGAATAAAAACAGAGGAAGTAAAAACAATTATTAAAGAGACAAATCCAAACATAACAATTATATTAAGTGTAAATAGTCTAAATATACTGATTAAAAGACAGAGAATGTGAAAATGGATTAAAAACCAAGACCCATTGATTTGCTATCTCCAAGAAACCCACTTTAAATATAACGATATAAGTAGGTTAAAAGTAGAAAATGATGGCTTCCCTGGTAGCACAGCGGTTAAGAATCTGCCTGCCAATGCAGGGGACATGGGTTCGAGCCCTGGTCCGGGAAGATCCCATATGCCACGGAGCAACTAAGCCTGTGCGCCACAACTACTAGCCTGCGCTCTAGACCCCACGAGCCACAACTACTGAACCCGTGTGCCACAACCACTGAAGCCTACGCGCCTAGAGCCCATGCTCCACAACAAGAGAAGCCACCACAATGAGAAGCCCACGCACCGCAACGAAGAGTAGCCCCAACTCGCTGCAACTAGAGAAAGCCCGCGCCCAGCAACAAAGACCCAACTCAGCCATAAATAAATAAATAAATAAATAAATAAAAAGTAGAAAATGACATACCATGTAAACACTAATAAAAAGCTGCAGTAGCTGTATTCACATTGGACAAAGTAGACTGTGGAGCAAGGAAAATTACCAGGAATAAAAAGGGTCATTACATAACGATAAGCGAGTTAATACATTAAGAAGACATAACAATCCTGGGACTTCCCTGGTGGCCCAGTGGGTAAGACTCTGTGCTCCCAATGCAGGGGACCCGGGTTCAATCCCTGATCAGGGAACTAGATCCCACAGGCATGCTGCAACTAAGAGTTTGCCTGCTGCAACGAGGATCCCATGTGCCTCACCTAAGACCCAGCACAGCCAAAATAAATAAATAAATAAATATTAAATTAAAAAAAAAAAAGACATAATCCTAAATGTGTAAGCATCCACCTAACAAATGAGCCTCAAAGTAAATGGAGCAAAACCTAACAGAACTGAAAGGAGAAATAAACTCACGATTATAACTAGAGATTTCAACACTCCTCTCTTGGTAATCAATAAAAGAAGAAGACAGGAAATCAGCCAGGATAGAGACGAACTGAACAACACTATTAGCCAACTGGATCTAAATGACATTTACAGAACACTCTACACAAAAACAGCACAATATACATTCTTTTCAAGTGTACCTGGGAAGTTTACCAAAATAGAACATATCAAACCTTAATAAATTTTAAAAAGCTGAGATCCTACAAAGTATGTTCCCTGACCATAATGCAATTAAACTAGAAATCATTATTAGAAAGACAACTGCAAAATATCCAAGTATTTAGAAACTAAAACACTTCTAAATAATTCATGAGTCAAAGACTAAGCTGCAAGGGAAATTAGAAAATATTTTGAACTGAAAGAGGATAAGCAATATATCAAAATTTGTGCGGTACACAAAATTTGTGGGGTCCTTCACAGAGGTAAATTTATAGCATTAAATACTAATACTTGTCAAGAAAGGTCACAAGTCAACAATCCAAGTTTCTCCTTTAAGAAACTAGAAAAAGAGCAAAATAAAGCCAAAGCAAGCGTCAGAAAAAAAGAGCAGAAATCAATGAAATTGAAAACAGAAAACAAAACAAAAAAATCAATGAAACGAAAATCTGGTTCTTTGAAATGGAAGTAAAATTGATAAACATCTAGCCAAACTGGCCAAAGGAAAAAAGACAACAGGCACAAATTATCAATATGAGGAACAAAGGCAATACCACTATAGATCCCACAGACACAAAATTAAGGAACGATGTTGTTTGACAACTAAGATTAAATGGACCAATTGCTTAAAAGCTACCAACTACCAAAACTCACTCAAGGAGAAATAACAACATGAAGAGTTCTATAACTATACTCAAATAATTTAAAGACATTTCCTCTTCTAATATATACTTGCATTCATTTGGTGGCTTTACTATTCAAAAGTCTAATTCACATGTTTGCTAAAAAAATACACAAATTTCCACTGATAGTAATGCAAAAGAATACACACTGTGTTGTATTCAACTCAATTTTTATCAGTACTGCTTGATATCTCATTAATGTGGATAGTATGTCCACTCTTAAAGGATCTCTGTTTATCAAAGTAAATCAAAGATATTACTTTATATTGATATTTATATCAAGTGAATTATTAACTATAGGAGAAGAGTATTACTTGAATAAGTACTCAATGACATACATACTAATGTTTAAATCCTGCAAAGCAGGACACCTCATTTCAAACAACTGAAGTGATCCTTAAAAAAAGTTGTGTAAAAATCAAGTATCTACTACTTACATAATATACTGAAAAGTACTGAAAAGTGCTAGAGAAGTATTTATATATGAGACTGAACCATATGAAATTGCCAATTATCAACTGGTTCAACCGAGAACAATGCAAGCATTCCTTGTTTTCTATATGATTCAGTGTTCTCAAGAGTTCTAGTCACTTCTACCAGAACGGTATTACAGTGTTGGGGACCGAAGTTCATTTTACATTTACCAAACGTATTCTGGAGATGTTTCATGACAAAAGTCATTTTCAAAACTAGGATATGAACGTATATGAGGAAAGGAGTACTGTACTTTTACGTGGCTAGAGAACCTTTGTTTGACCTCCACTTTCCAGGAGTCTGCTATTTTTAACTCTTAAAAAAAAATAAGCCCTGTTATTCAAAACGTGGATTCACTACAGAGTAAGGGTTAAGATCCACAAGCCTCAAAGTATGAAAAAGAGAGAATGCAACAAAATTACTAAGACCACATCATTCCTTTGCTCAAAACCCTTCAATATCTTATCTCACTGAGTCAAAGTTCTTACTATGGCTTTTACCCATTTCCTGCTTCTCACCTGCCTCCTTTACTCCAGCCCCCGTGGGCTTTCCTTGCTGTTACTCAAACTTGCAGGTACACTCTCTCCTCAGGGCCTTTGTATTAACTACTCCCTCTACCAGGAATGCTCTTCTCAAAGATATCCACACGACTCACCTCCTCATCTCCTTCGGGTCTGCTTAAATGTCATCTTCTCAAAATGGCCTTTTCTGACCAACCTATTAAAACAGTATCCCTAGGGACTTCCCTGGTGGCGCTCCCAATGCAGGGGGCCGGGGTTCAATCCCTGGTCCGGGAACTAGATCCCACATGCATGCCACAACTAAGGAGCCCACCAGCTGCAACTAAGATCCGACACAACCAAATAAATAAGTAAATAAAATAAATAAATAAAATAAAATAGTATCCCTCCTACAAGACAAAAAAAATTTTTTTGTCTGCCTTTCTCCAATAGAATATAAACTACAAGGAAGAGAGACCTTTGTTTAATGCATTGCTATATCCTCAGAGTCTAGAACAGCAGCACGTAGAATCTGCTGAACAAGATTGGCACAAAAGACTGTATATATGCCTCCAATTAAAACTTCCCTCACAGATACTAAAAAAGAGGTAAGAAAACAGTTTGGAACCCCGCGCGCTCTGTAACTTAGAATGAAACAACTACCCTCTAGAAGAAAATATTTTATTTTCAACAAAATATACTAACGAATGGCTGGATTCCCTAAAAACAAAACATTAATGCTAAGCGCACACATGCTGCAAGTCTGTTGGTACTGAATGCTTTGGTTTATCACCCAAGACTTGTGCTAAGCCATTTCCCTACGAACCAAGAAATTCTGGCTAAAGATACTTAAGGAAAAATAAAAGCGGAGTTAACCTATTAATGCGGTACAAGGATTAGGAAATACAGAATATACGAGTCCAAAACTCACAGTACAGAGTGAGAGACCAGAAATCGAAATTGGGAGTGTTTGCCCCCTAGAGACACTGAGAGAGACAAAGTCCACAAAGGATTGCACCCCTTTTCTTGGCGCTAGGCACGGCATGAACACTCATTCCGGGGATGCAGGGGGGCATGGAGTTTGGGACTGTGAGGCCTGGATTCCGATTAGGATTGGAGTCGTGTATCCGGGCCGCCCTCCTCTGCACAGACTTTCGCTCGGGAGAAAAAAGAGTGGCGACTGCGCCTGCCAGCTCCCAAAAAGGCTTGGGGGAGGGGTGATGAAGGTAGACCCCTCCCCTTCCCCAAGGCAAGCCCAGGGCCCGCAGGGCTCCCCAGTGTCCCGGCTCACCCGGCTCCCGGTTGATCTCGATGTCGAAGTGACACTGCGGCCGGTCCTGCGCCCCCATCGCGACCGAGGCGGCGGCAAGAGCTGGGAGAGACGGGGAGCAAAGCGGTCAGGGCGCGGGGTTAGGGCGGAGCCCGCGCCTCAGTCACCTCCCGCTGGCCTGGTGCGACAGCGCCCGAGGCCGAGACCAGCTCCTTCTCACCCCAGGCCTCCCGGCCCCCATGGAGCGCGCACACACATGCAAGCTAGCTCTTCACCTGGCTGGCCTCCAGCCTGAGATGCTCCCCGTGAGCTGAGGAGAAACCGCTGCCACCACGGCCGAAGCCCAACGCCACTAACAGACCACCACCCCCGCCCCCTGGCCCGGCCTTCCAGTGCCACGCTAAACCCCGCGAGAGTCGTGACAAATACCGCGAGAGTACGGTCTTGAAGGCGGTGGGTAACCGAAGCGGGTGCGCTTACGTGGGCGTGCCTTGGAGCTCGAAGAGCCTCCAGCCCCGGCGCTCCTATTCCTGAGCTGGCCCTGTTTTGCCCCGCCCCTTTCCCCCCTTGTACGTTGGAATCAGTCGCCCAGTCTGGGAGCCCCGGACGCGCCTGTGCTCTCTACTTTCTGTGGTCCTTTCTCCAGGGCCGTGTCTATGTATTTGCAGATACCGCGAGGCTTTGCTGTTTCCGAAGCTGCGAAACAGTTGCGAGAATGAGGTTGTTGACGTGTAGTAAAGCGACAGAGCTTTGGTTTTCTTTTTCTCAAGGAGTAGTTATGACACTATCCCGTTAGACCATTTGTCTCACTTCAAAGGCCTTTAGGCTGAATTGTGCGTTCGTCCCCGCTTTGGGGCCAGCGTCACTGGTATAGTTGTGTTCAAGGCCATTCTTCCTCTTTTGTGAAGTGTCAGTTCAAGACCTTTGCCCTTATTTGAATCGCGTTCTTCGTCTTATAGAATGCAAGGGTTCTGGATACTAACGTGTTGTTAGATGATATATGTATGTTTTGAATACAACTGTCTTGTTAGGTTTATGTAAGTGCGAATATTTTCTCCCAATCTGCGTCTTGTCTTTTCATTGTTTTGAAAGTGGCTTGTGCAAAGAAGTTTTTAATTTTTGATTCAATCACTTGATCAATTTTTTCTTTTATGGGTTGTCCTTCTTTGTGTAGGAAATCTCTGCCTACCCCAAGCTCGAGAAGATTTTCTCCTATGTTTTCTTTTAGAAGTTTTGTAGCCCAACCTTACACCATAGGTGTAAGCCTATGATCTATTAGAATTTGTGGATGTAGGGTCAGGTAGAAGTTGAGGTTCATTCTTTTCCCCGTAGGGCTATACAGTAGTTCCACCACCATTTGTTGAAAAGACATTTATCCATTGAATTACCATGGCTTTGTGACCACACATGTGCGATTCTATTTCTGGACTCTATTTGTTACACTGATGTATCTTTAGGCTGGGACCACACTGTTGGGTTGTAATTGTTTTCCATTATTTTCTTAAAATTGTAAAATATACTTTACATAAAATTATCTTTTAACTGTTTTTAAGCTTACAGTTCAGAGGCTGTTAACTACATTCACATTGTTGTGCAACCATCACCACCATCTATCCATAAGACAATTTTCATCTTGTAAAACTAAAACTTTGGGGACTTCCCTGGTGGCGTGGTGGTTAAGAATCCGCCTGCCAATGCAGGGGACACAGGTTCGATCCCTGGTCTGGGAAGATCCCACATGCCGCGGAGCAACTAAGCCCGTGCACCACACCTACTGAGCCTGTGCTCTAGAGCCTGTGAGCCACAACTACTGAGCCTGCATGCCACAACTAGTGAAGCCCGTGTGCCACAATTACTGGAGCCTGAGCACTTAGAGTCCGTGCTCCGCAACAAGGGAAGCCACCGCAATGAGAAGCCGGCACACCGCAAGGAACAGTAGCCCCCGCTCGCTGCAACTAGAGAAAGCCTGCGCGCAGCAATGAAGACCCAAAGCAGCCAAAAATAAATAAATAAAAATTTTAAAAAAACTAAACTAAAACTTGGTACCAATTAAACAATAACTCCTCATTCTCCCCTCTACCCAGGATCTGGTAACCACTCTCTACTTTTTTTGTTTGTTTTTGTTTTACTTTATTGTGGTAAGAACACAACATGAGATCCACCCTCTTTAAAAATTTTTTGGCCATGTCATGCAGCATGTGGGATCTTAGTTCCCCAACCAGGGATCGAACCCACACCCCCTGCAGTCGACGTGCAGAGTCTTAACCACTAGATGGCCGGGTAAGTCCCGAGATCCACCCTCTTAACAGATTTTTAAGTGTTCAAGCTGTCTAATAAAGGGGGGCAGCTGCCATCCCACTCCAGCTGATGGTTGCCACATGGATCTGTAACCCAGCATTGCTAGAAAGCCAGGCTTTCCTAGGAAATCCTCTTGTTTTTTAAATATTAGCAACTAATTAAAAACTAAATACATTGCACAGCACCCACCATATCTGCTGATCAGATTAGGCCCATGAGCAGCCTACTTGGCATGGAGTATGAGCACGAACCACATGAATAGTAGAGGAGGGAGGAGACCAAGGATGGGTTAGAACCCTACAGATGGCAGAATGGGTGGGGGAGCAGTCTCCCTTCCAGACTTGAGAAGGCCTAGAAAGGGCCAGAGCCTTCAGCTAACACACAAAGCTAACACACTTGGATGTTTACCATGTGCCCAGCTCTCAACTGCATTATCTCCATCTCACAACGTGAGGACGCGGATACTACTTTCATTATCCCCATTTTAGAGCTGAGGAAACAGAACTTTCAGAGGTTGTGTTAGATCTGGGCCTCAAAAATGAGGTCCCTCTTCACTGTTTACATGTTACAGCCTCCCTGGGTTGCAACCCTTGACTCCAACAAAAGGAGCTTTTAATTTTGGGTTCACAAGAATCTCTTTGCCTCATTTAACAGCTAAGTCTCAAAGAGGGAAGGTTCTTTATAGAACAAAGCTAATAGAGGCAAAAAGAACAATAAAATAGAAAATCACCATTATGTAATCCCTGAGGAAGTAACAGATCAAAGCTGGGCAGCTCATAATTTAAGTGAAAGGCTATCAGGAACTTGATAATAAATCAAAGTAGGTTATTTCCTGATGTGATGCGAAAGCAAGCACGTATCACTTCCGATGATGTATTCTTGCCAAAAATATTAGAACCTGAGTCTGAATGAGCCTCTACCAGTTTATAGGAAAAGTGGGCGATTAGTGGGACAGATATAATGACACCACAGGGATACAACAGAAATGTGAAAAATTTTAGAGCAAATGACCGAGTTTTTCCAACAAATGGCAAAGAAAAGAAAAGGGAACTGTGAAGTATTTTTAGAGACTTAAGGGACATCAACAAAATGCAGGGTGTAAATCTTGTTTGGATCCTGATTCAGACATATCAACAAAAACACGTTCTGTGGGAACGAAAGAAAACTGAACATCGTGGAATTCAGGGCATGCGACTCCAAAATATGGCACCTTGGCATATTGAATGTTTTAAGCTGAAGCAATTTGAGAAATGGCAGATGCTGGAAGGACTCTCAGACCTTCTCCCATGAAACAGGTCATGAGACCCTCATATTAGAAGTGTCCTCCCTACATCCAGAGGGACACAGATTTTTAACAAAAAGGCCTTACTAAGCTCCCTCCAGTTTACTACACTTAGCTCATACCCTTATGTCCTCTAACATTTTTCCATGACTTTCTACTTTTCATCAAACTTACTATAAAAACGCTCAGGTTTAACTGCTTCTTTGGGTCTTCATTTCCTTATGAAGGCTCCCATGTCATATAAAACTTATATTAAATAAATTTGTATGCTTTTCTTTTATTAATCTGTCTTTCGTTATAGAGGCCTAGCCAAGAACCTTAAAAGGACAGAAAGAAAAAGATACTCTTCCTCCCCTATCACATCTTCTATTAGTAGATGTTAGATAATAATTAAGAATTACTATTAATTGTGTTAGCAATGATAATGGTGTTGTTACATATATTTTGAAGTCTTTACACTTTTTTTCAAAAACCAAATGGAAAACTTATTACATGAAAATTCCTATACCTCAATATCAGTCTTTTGTGGAAAGGCAAGCTTTATTTCAAAGCAACCTGAAAAGAGCAGTCAGGGAGTCCACAACCGCAAACTGGTAGGAGGGAACACACAGTTACATGTCCATTGGCAGGGTCTCAGTCGGGAGTCTCGCCCAATACCTGCTCAGTTTCCTCTTCAGGTTGAAACTGAAAAGGTAGACTCGAAGATGCCCCTGATGTCCAAACACACTTATTTCAGGAAGGAGGACACCTGGAGTCAACTTAATTGAGCGAATCCGCTTAATTATTAAAATAAATATTTGTTCTCTCTGAGAATATGGTTAATTTAGTAGCTTTCTTTGCATTTTCGAGCCACAGAGGTTCCATTCACCTTCTAAGCAGTTGAGTTGGTAAGGATCCTGCCTCCATTTCCTAGGAAATAGATTACATTTGATTACTCCTCACAACAGCCAACTGGAAGTTTATTCCATTGCTTTTGAGGCACTGGTTGGGTTGGCGTCTGCGATGGTGGCCAAATAAATGAGATTTCTGTGTAACACATGCTGGTACCTATGGGTAAAAAACAGGTAAAAATTAGACGTTTGCTTTTCCTGAACATGAACAAAAAACTGGAAAAGAATTTATCCACCCTAGTGAATGGCTCATCCACTGATTGGATCACTCAGTGTTGTCAACCTTCTTATTTAACATATTAAAGGAAAATATATCCAGAATCTTACCTGTTCTCACTTCTCACTTCCATAGCTACCTCTCTAGGCCAAGCCACTATCACTTCTTGCTTGGACTACTGGAGCAGTCTCCTAACCTGTCTCCCTGCTCTACCTTTGCACCCCTACTCTAATTATCCACATAGCAGCCTGAGTGATCACTGTACAGTTTAGGTCAAGATCATGTCATACCTCTGTTCAAAACCCTCCAAAGGCTCCCATCTCATTATGAGTAAAGCTAAGCCCTCATGGCCTGTAAGGCCCTACATGATCAGGGCCTCTAGTTACCCTCTCTGATCTCGTCTCCTACCACTTTCCCTTTACTCACTGAGTTCTGGCCAGAGTGGCCTCCTTGCTATGACTTGAAGATATCCAGCACGCTTAGCCTGGGCGCTTTTCCACCTGATACTCTCTCTGATTCACGTATCTGCATAGCTGCTCCCCACCTAAGGCGTCTACTCAAATGTCACATCAAAGATACCGGGTATAAACTAGCACTCTTCCCCCCACTTACCCTGCTTTATTCTTATTCGAAGTGCTTATTAGTATGTGCCTAATTATATGATTCTACAGTCTAGAAGGTAAGTTCCATGAAAGCAGAGCTGGTATCTGTTTTGGTACTGATTCCCCAGTGGCTGAAACAGTGCCTGGTACTCAGTATTACTTATAAAATATCTTGAACAGGGAATTCCCTGGCGGTCCAGTGGTTAGGACTTGATGCTTCCGATGCAGGGGGCACGGTTTTGAACCCTGGTCGGGGAACTGAGATCCCGCATGCCACACAGCACCCCCCCAAAAAAAATCTTGAACAAACTTAAAGAAGGGACAAGACACTTCCATGATCAATGCACACTTACTATAATAGCGATTCTCAATCAGGGGGTAGAGCTCTCCACCTAGGAAGACAAATCAGGCTAGGGGGCAGGAAGCGTGGACTGTGCAGTGTGAAAAGGTCCATTAGGAGATTTTGATAACTTTCTTGCCCCATAGTTTGAGAATCACTGCACCAAATAGAGTGTTTTGCAACTATTTTCCATATAGAAAAATGAGAGTATTTACTATAAACTGTACAAAAGCAAATTACCAAATGCCAGTGTCCAATGTAAAGACTTACCCAAAGATGGATATCTCTACTATTCCACTGAGCTGTTCAGTGCGGGATTGCAGGTTACTTTTTTAGGGGGTGGGAAAAGCATGGCTTCAGTAACAATGAAATAAAATTTTTTTTCTGTAATAAATGGGGCATAATTCCTGGAACGACATTTAGAAAAGAGGCTGTTTTCTCTCATTTTGGCATATGGCTAGACAGCACATTAAATTACTGTGCCAAATTTACCTCTGTCTTAACCTGGAAATCTTTTATTGGTCTTTGCATGTGTTACAAGAAAAGTATGAGCCAGGGTTCCACGACCAGAAAGCAGCCACTGCTCTCATCATCTCCTGACACTAGTTTTCCGAGTGCTTTCCTCCCCATCCCTGCTGTCATTGGCTGACATGACTTCACGTGAAGCAGTCTTTGCAATGAGCACAATTCAAGTTTTGAAGAGGGAGCCACGTCTGACTCCAAGCTTCACAGTGCACTGTCCGTATGGTCTTGGGCAGGTAAGTAACTTCTCAGCCTCATCTGCGATCAATCACTCAAGACTCCTAGTTCAGGTCAGCTGCTGTATTCCTACACTGGCTTCCCCGCCAAACTCATTAGTCAGGGGAATAGGGAGGGGACTTACTGGACGCATTCATTCGCCCGGCCTTTGTTCTGATATTCCACAATACAGCGGATCAACTGATCATTCTCCTCCAGGAGCTGAAAGATCAAAGGGTCAGTGCAGCACGACATCAGGACGGCGGGGACAACTGCCTCCTTCCCCCGCCCCCGCCCCAATGCCGGGATTTCCAGCCCCAGCGCCTCTGCTGACTTCATTCCCAGCTGACGGCAAGTCACCCTAGGCACACCAGTCTCAGCTGCTCACTCCAGGAAGCTTCCAGCACCCGTAGCACTTCGGGATCTCTGCTAAGATCGCTCTGCCCGCATTAGAGCTCACCCGCTGGATCGTCTCCTGATTGACTTCCGCCTTGCCTCTCAGCCAGTCCGGCACGAAGGCCACTGACATCCCGGGAAACCAGGTTGGAAAGCGGCCTCACGCCTTGCAGACCCCCGCGCGTCTAGACCAGAGCTGACCAGCAGCCCTAGACGCCCTACAGCCGCAGCAAGGACCCACGGTAAGTGGGCCTACGCTCTCGACGTTGATTGGGTCCTCCCACCTAGGGGGCGGGGAAGGAACAGGCGAAACGTCATTTGTGATTGGGCGCGCAAGAGCGATTCTCAGCGTCCTCCTCCGACTCCGCCCCTGGGGCTTCGGTGCTGTTTGTGGTTCTTTTGTGTTTGCGCAAGCTAGCCTCAGGGGTGGGGTCCGGCGTCAGCTCCTCGCCTTTTAGGCTTTGGGAGCTCTTTGCGGCAGCACCTTTCCCAGGGTCACACAGTAATCGAGGCTGGAACCTGGATATCTGGCTCCAAATCCATACCTCTTTCAACACCACTCTGGTGCCTCCAGGCCTGCGTCTGGAGCCTGAACCCTGGGCATTGCCTCCTGCCAAGCCAAACCCTGCAGGGCCAAGGAAGACACCGGTGTCAGCTTTACCCTTTGCTGAGGGAGAAACTCGCCTATAGGCCTCTTTTTCCTTTGGGCCCTTCTTTTTTTTTTTTTAAATCAGATTTACAACCCTAAAAAGCACTATTATTTTCCCCAATTTACAGATGAGAAAACAGAGGTTAAGTAACTTGCCCAAGATCTCATAGCTACTAAGGGCAAAGTCAGTATCTGAACAGAAGCAGTCTGGCTTTAAAAATTTTGATCTCAACCACTGCCCTGCACAGCCTATGCACCATACTGCGGAGGTGGTTTGCTGCAAGATAAAGGGAGGAAGCTGGGCCAACCTCTTGGGCCACAGTGTTACTGCTGGCAACCACTAAAACTCTGAATTGGTTGTCTTCTCTTTTGTCTAGTCCATCCATGGTGAACATGGGAGCAAGGCTGGTTTTCTCTGTAGCAGAGAGTGAGAAGCAGCCACTTAATTTAGGAGGCAGATCTTGGAAGACTTTACTCCTCAAAAGGGGTATCAGGGCAATTCTGCCTTCTAGATCTTCATTTCCCTGAGTGGTGGCCCTGATCCAGAGCAGGCTCATCTGCTTTGCTGGGCTCTCCCTCCACAATTCCCTTATTCATCCCTCGGAGGAGGTTTCATCCCATTTAACAGAGGGCTAAGTGTGAGTGATAAATTAGCTATGGATCTGTACAGTTTGAGGTGATGTCTAATGGAGATGTTGAAGTTTGTGGCTGGCTGTTTGGCTGGAACTCAGGGCCAAGGACTGGGCTGGTGATGTAAACTTTGCGAAGAATCACTTGTGGAAACTGGCATCATCCTTGAAGCTACTCTGTCACGCTTTCACATCCAATTCATCACCAAGTCCTGTTGATCTTGCTCCTATATTTCTCTGCAGCCTGCCCAGTTCCTCTTTACCACCCTTCCTGCCTAAGCTCCAGCTTCATCCTCTCTTGCCCAGTCAACTGCACTGGCATCCCAGCTGGTCCTACCACAGTTTCCATGAGCCTTCTCCACTTTGATCTTAACATCAGCAGCCAAAGTGAATTTTACAAAATGCAAATCCATTCAGTTTTCCCCTGTCCCAAACTCTACCATGGCCTCCAAGAGCCTATATAGTCTTACCTCTTCTTTTCTCTCTAGTAGCTCTCACTCTACTCCTTTACTCTCTAAACTCTGAATTTCAGCCAAAGCAGTCTTGAGGAAAAAAGCAGAGCTGGAGGAATCAGACTCCCTGACTTCAGACTATATTACAAAGCTAATCAAGACAATATGGTACTGGCACAAAAACAGAAATATAGGTCAATGGAACAGGATAGAAAGCCCAGAGATAAACCCACACACCTCTGGTCAACTAATCTATGACAAAGGAGGCAAGGGTATACAATGGAGAAAAGACAGTCTCTTCAATAAGTGGTGCTGGGAAAACTGGACAGCTACACGTAGAAGAATGAAGTTAGAACACTCCCTGACACCATACACAAAAGTAAACTCAAAATGTATTAGAGACCTAAATGTAAGACCGGACACTATAAAACTCTTAGAGGAAAACATAGGAAGAACACTCTTTGACATAAATCACAGCAAGATCTTTTTTGATCCACCTCCTAGAGTAATGGAAATAAAAACAAAAATAAACAAATGGGACCTAATGAAACTTAAAAGCTTTTGCAAAGCAAAGGAAACTACAAACAAAATGAAAAGACAACCCTCAGAATGGGAGAAAATATTTGCAAACGAATCAATGGACAAAGGATTAATCTCCAAAATATATAAACAGCTCATGCAGCTCAATATTAAAAAAACAAACAACCCTTAAAAAAAAAAAAAAAAACCCAATCCAAAAATGGGCAGAAGACCTATATAGACATTTCTCCAAAGAAGACATACAGATGGCCAAGAAGCACATGAAAAGCTGCTCAACATCACTAATTATTAGAGAAATGCAAATCAAAACTACAATGAGGTATCACCTCACACCAGTTAGAATGGGCATCATCAGAAAATCTACAAACAACAAATGCTGGAGAGGGTGTGGAGAAAAGGGAACCCTCTTGCACTGTTGGTGGGAACGTAAACTGATACAGCCACTATGGAGAACAGTATGGAGGTTCCTTAAGAAACTAAAAATAGAATTACCACATGACCCAGCAATCCCACTACTGGGCATATACCCAGAGAAAACCACAATTCAAAAAGACACATGCACCCCAATGTTCATTGCAGCACTATTTACAATAGCCAGGACATGGAAGCAAGCTAAATGCCCGTCGACAGACGAATGGATAAAGAAGATGTGGTACATATATACAATGGAATATTACTCAGCCATAAAAGGGAACGAAACTGGCTCATTTGTAGAGACGTGGATGGATCTAGAGACTGTCATACAGAGTGAAGTAAGTCAGAAAGAGAAAAACAAATATCGTATGTTAACGCATATATGTGGAACCTAGAAAAATGGTACAGATGAACCGGTTTGCAGGGCAGAAATAGAGACACATGTAGAGAACAAACGTATGGACACCAAAGGGGGAAAGTGGCGGGGGTGGGGTGGGGTGGTGTGATGAATTGGGAGATTGGGATTGACATGTATACACTAATATGTATAAAATTGATAACTAATAAGAACCTGCTGTATAAAAAAATAACTAAAATAAAATTTAAATGATAAAAAATAAAAAATAAAAAAATAAAAATAAACTCTGAGTTTCTTCTCTCTTTCCTTTTTTTTTTTTTGGTGGGAAAATATACATAACACAAAACTTACCATTTTAACCATTTGTAAATGTACAGTTCTGTGACATTTAGTACATTACATTGTTGTGCAACCATCACCACCATCCATTTCCAGAACTTTTTCATCTTTCCCAACTGAAATTCTGTGCCTATTAAATAACTCCCCATCCATCTCCCCTCCCCACACCCCCATCCAGTGTTGGTTTTCATCCTTCAAGGAGCCCTGCAGCAGTCCGCACAGAGTTCTTTATACATCTCTCTGTCTGAAACACTCTTCTTCCCTTTGCCTAGTTAGCTACTACTCATCCAGTGTCACGTTCTCAGGGAAGCCTCCTTGAACCCCCAAGTCCAGACCAGAAGCTCCTGTAAATTCTTTCAAAACCCGTGCTCCTCTCGGAAGAGCACATAGCTCGGTTTGTATTTAAACATGTGCTGTGTGTTGTGGGATGGGTGCTCTCACTCTGCTCTCCTAGCGTAGTTTTTACGGTCAGGAGTTACTCGCTGTGTCCACAGTGCCCGGCATAGTGTCTGGTTCGCAACAGGTGCTCAAAAATTGTTTAATGAATAAACGGATGAACACTCCTTCCCAATCTCCCTTCAGCCGGTCATCCGTCTGTGAGTACGTCCGCCCCCAGACTGGGGTGTGTTCCTGGGGGTCGGACTTTGGCATCTCATCCAGGCTGGCAGGTGGCTGTGCTCTTTGGTTTGCCTATCTCGGGCCTCCCGCCAAGCAGACAACTGAACCCACGCCCTGGGAGTGTCGCGGCGTCACGCGGAACCTCCCTGCCTCCACACGTCGGTCCGTTCGCTACCCTGGCAGGAACTGAGCTTAAACTGCAAAACTTCTCTCACCTCCGGACGTGGGAATTACAGGCTTGGAACTCAAATCCACGCGGGTGAGAGCCGAGAGATGTGAGGAAAATTGGGAGGCGCGCCCCAGCCACGCCCCATCTACATTTCGGTCGCAGTCCTTTAAGAACCGCTTCATTCAAGACTCCGCCGGGACCAGGCAGTGTGGGCGCACCAGGATTGGTCGGTTCGGGTTTAGGTGTTGCTCAGCAGCAGCGAATGAGGGCGTGGGGTGGTGGTTCAAGACTCGCGCATGCGCATCGCCGCCTACCTGCGCCTGGGCCGCCGGTGACCCGGGCCAGGTTCGCCGGGTGGGCTAAGGTTGCGGAGAAGGCGGAAGGTGGCGCGGCGGCGCGGCGGGAGGGCGCCGACTCCCGGAGGCCGCCGTCGGGGCGAGGTGAGGGCTGGCGGGCGGAGGCGGGCGCTGCAGTCCGTTAGTCAAGAGCTGGCGGGGTCGGGTGTGGCGCAGGGCGGGCCTGGAGGTGGAGGGCCGTCCCTCCCCCCCGGGCCCGCCCAGCCATCAGGCCCGGCTTAGCTCTCCAGGGCTTCGTCTGGCGTCCCGAAGTCTTCTGCCCACCCTTTTCTGCCGCCGGCTGCTCTCCTGACTCCAGGACGATCCGAGGTGCGCGCCTGCCAGGAACCCTCAGCGGCCGACGCGGGTAGAGCGCTGCCCCCAGTGGGAGGAGACGGGGTGTGTCCAGATGATAGAGGGGATGATTGTTTCCTTAATTATCCACGAAACTCAGGTAGAGTGTTTTAATAGCAAACTTCCCTTCGCGTGCCAATATTATAAGACTTGGTTTACCAAATACTGGGTGCACTAGACCAGCTTTTCTGAATATCAGATGTTCAGAGGTACTGTATATTTGTGTCCATTACAGGATTACACCTAGACTTCCAGAGCCAGAAGGATTAAGCACCCCGGTGCTTAATTAGGTTTGTAGACATCAAAGCCACAAAAGAATATTCCCAGTGGTTAAAAGTAACTGGTGAAATTTGTGACACGATCAGAAAAGTAATAAAGCTCAGACTGTGGATAGGGTAAATCTTCATTAAATTTTACAAAGAAGGGAATTAATTCTGATAGAGATAATTTTAGTAAAATAAAAATGTAAATAATTGAAAGTGCTTTAGTATTGCTAAACAGAATTAAATTGACATAACAGTTTGCTCTGGAAAATACATTTTAGACAATGTTGTTATAGCTCCAGGAGTTTGTGTTTACAACACAGAGGACATCTTGGGGTCCCAAAACTTTTTATTCTTAGAAGGAGCCTCAGAGATCCACCGCATCCAAAGATGACCGATGATCAGAGAGGAAAACCAACTTATTCAAAGTAATACAATGAGTAAGGAGCAGTTGTAACTAGTGTAATCCTAGGCCTTGACTGCTTTTATTAACAGGTCTCTGATTAGTTCTAAGTATTAGTGCTCCAGGGGAAGGAATTGTTTTCGGGAAATAGAGTAGCTGTAATCCCAAAGATTGGATTTAGAGAAGCAGAATGTAGTGGAAAGATCATAGGCTTTCCAGTATTTTGAGTAAGGAAGTTTTGGATGGAATACTGGCTCTACCACTTGAGCCTTGGAGCTACAGTTTCCTTTCTGTCCAGTGTAGATTATGCCTACCCCGTAGATGGTTATGAGCATTAAATAACATTATCAGTGTAAAAGTTCCTAGCACAGTGCCTGACATATAATATTAGTCGCTATCAAATTCAGCCCCCTACTCTTCTTAGTTCCTAACAAGTGACAGACTTGACGCCTACCCTCTCCCCACCCCATCCCCAAGCAATGCGGAACCAAGGCACTTTCTTGAACTACAAGTGAGGTAACCAGTTCTCAAGTTCTGTGGCTGAAGGTGAATTCAGTAAGGGTGATATAACTCTATTTTGTCTTCTGTATTTTTTAAATTTTATTTTAAATTTATTTTATTTTTGGCTGCATTGGGTTTTCATTGCCGCGCGCGCGGGCTTTCGCTAGTTGCGGCGAGCAGGGGGTACTCTTCGTTGCGTTGCGCGGGCTTGTCATTGCGTTGGCTTCTCTTGTTGCGGAGCACGGGCTCTAGGCACACAGGCTCAGTAGCTGTGGATCACGGGCTCGGTAGTTGTGGCTCACGGGCTCTAGAGCGCAGGCTCAGTAGTTGTGGCGCACGGGCTTAGTTGCTCCGCGACATGTGGGATCTTCCCGCACCAGGGCTCGAACCCGTGTCCTCTGCATTGGCAGGCGGATTCTTAACTACTGTACCACTAGGGAAGCCTCTGTCTTCTGTATTTTGGATTTGAGGAGTGGGTAATGCCTTATGGTGAACACTTGTGTTTGAATATTTGTGTGCCAAGTGAAACTAGTTTTGCTTGTTTAAATTACTATTTTGCAAGGCCCGGTCATTTAATGCTGTTTGTCTCTCCCCCTTTCTTTCTGTCTCTCTTTTGGAGGGAGGAGAAGTGTATGTGGCAGGGGTTTGAGAGAGGGTTAAGGATACAGGGATGAAAAGAAACCAGTTGGAACAAGGGGGCCCTCCAGCTAAGCACAGTCTTTTGCCGGTAGAATATGGGTAATCTCTGACATGAGCAGTTTATAAATAGATGCTGAGAAAAGGATTTAGGAAATGGCAGAGGCAGATTAAAATATAATTTTGATAAAACCTAATAGTAACTAGAGTGCTATATTTGATTACTATTTCAGTTTCTATTTTAAAAAATTTCATTTATGTAAACCTCTTTTTTCCTCTCCAAGTAGAGATTTATCGTGGAAAAATTTCTATTAGTTTTAAAACCTAATTTTTTTTTTTACAAGTTTTATTAGTTTAAAAGTTTTTATTGAGGGCTTCCTAATATGTGCCAGGCGTAGTGCCAGGTTACAGGGTCTGCTGGCCTGTAGAAGGAGCTAGTAAGACAGAGTTGTATGTCGGGGTGAGCACTCTTAGGCTGCCTTTGTCCTTGTGTAATTGATAATATTTTTTCTGTAACTGTGACATGATTTTCCAGATTCATGCCACTGCTTTCCTGTTTTAAACTGAGTACTGGTTATCTGCAAGTAGCTTTTATTTTAATGAATTCAGAGATTATAGTACCTACCAGTTTAGAAATGTCATGTAGGAATGGAGCTGCTCCCTATAAAACATGCCCTTCAACATTCATGCATAAATCATCAGAATTACAGTTAATTAGCATAAAAGATTATTGTCCTACTAGTAGAGATATTTTTAAATGACATTTAAATGTAAAAAGCAAGTAGGAGCATACTTTAAGTGATATAAAAACCTTAAGGTAATACTTTTTTTTTCTGTTTTTACTTTAAAGTAATTATACTGACAGGAAATTGCAGAGATAGTACAGAGTATGATTGATAGACTGTATGATAATTGCAAGCTTAGTTTTAAAATAAACTATTTTCCAGAGTGACTGTACTGTTTTACAGTCCTGCCAGTAATGTGTGAGAGATCCAGTTCTCACACATTATGCACATCAAATGCTGTGCATGCTTGCCAGCATTTGATATTGTCACTTTAAAAATTTTTACTTGTGCCAGTAAGTATGTAGTATTATCTCATTGTGATCTTAAGTTGCATTTCCCTTAATAGCTAGTGATGCTAAACATCTTTTCATGTTCTTATTTGCCATTTCTATATCCTCTGGTGAAATGTCTGTTCATGTACTTTGTCCATTTTCTAACTGAATTATTTGTTTTATAACATTGAGTTTTTTTTTAAATTTATTTTATTTTATCCATTTATTTAATTTTTGGCTGCGTTGGGTCTTCGCTGCTGCACGCGGGTTTTTCTCTAGTTGCTGAGAGCGGGGTCTACTCTTTGTTGTGGTGCGCAGGCTTCTCATTGTGGTGGCTTCTCTTGTTGCGGAGCACGGGCTTTAGGCGCGCGGGCTTCAGTAGTTGTGGCTCACGGGCTTCAGTAGTTGTGGCTCACGGGCTCTAGAGCGCAGGCTCAGTAGTTGTGGCGCACGGGCTTAGTTGCTCCACGGCATGTGAGATCTTCACAGACCAGGGCTCGAACCCGTGTCCCCGGCATTGGCAGGCGGACTCTTAACCATTGCACCACCAGGGAAGCCCAACTGTTGAGTTTTGAGAGTTCTTTAAAAATTCTAGATATCTAGAGTCCTTTATTAGGTATGTGGTTTAAAAATATTTTTTTCCCAGTCTCTAGCTTTTCTTTTCATCCTCTTCACATGGACTTTTGCAGTGCAAAAGTTTTTAATTTTGATTAAATCCAATTTACTGTTTTTCTTTTATGGATTATGCTTTTGGTGTCATACATAAGAACTCTTCCCCTAAGTCCTGAAGATTTTCTCCTATCTTTTCTTCCGCTTTTATAGTTTTACTTTTTACATTTAAATTTATGATATATTTTGATTATCATCAAAATAATGAGAGGTGTGAGATTAGGTCAAGATTCTCTTTTTTTCTTTCATTCCTTCCTCCCTCCCTCCCTCCCTTCCTTCCTATAGATATTCATTGCTCCAGCACCATTTGTTGAAAAGACTATCCTTCCTCCATTTAATTGCTTTTGCACCATCGTCAAAAATCATTTGGCTGTTCTTGTGTAGGTCTGTTTCTGGCTTCTGTATTCTGTTTCATTGATCTGTGTGTCTTGTCCCCCTGCCAGTACCACACAATCTTGATTACTGTAGCTATACAGTAAATCGTGAAATAGGATAGTGAGGTACAATCCACTTTATTCTTTTTCAGAATTGTTTTAGCTATTTTAGCTTGTTTGCCCTTCCATATAAATTTTAGAATAATCTTATCTATATCTACAAGCTATCTTGCTGATGTTTTTACAGGAATTATATTGAACCTGTATATCACTTTGGGGGAGAATTGATATCTTTACTATGTTGAGTCTTCCAATTAATAACATGATATATTTCCTTATTTATTTAGGACTTTTTGATTTCTTTCAGCAATGTTTTATAGCTTTCAGCATACAAGTCCTATACATGTTTTGTTAGATTAACACCTAAGTATTGCATTAAAAAAAGTATAGCTTTATTGAGATCATTTTTTTGGATGATTGTCAGTGGTATTTTATTTTTAATTTTGGTTTCTATGTGTTTATTGCTGGTACGTAGAAAAAGAATTGATTTTGTATATCGGTCTTATATTCTGCAACCTTGTTGAACTCATTCATTTTAGGAGTTCTTTTTTAGTAGGCTCTTTGGCATTTTCCATGTAGACAGTTATGCCATCTGCAGATAGGAGTAGTTTTATTTCTTCCTTTTCTATCTCCTGAGACTTTTCACATTTTTACCCTTCAATGGAAAGTGTGGGGAGATGGGACAAATGGGCTGAGTATGGTCTGTTGCCTGGTAGACTAATTTTTCTTTTTGCCGTCTCTTATTTTTATACCACTGCAGTTTCTTCACGTATAAAATGGGAATAATTATCCATTCATCCATTACAGATGGAAAAGCTATAAAGTATAGCTTTACGGAGATCATTGTTTGGATTTTAAATGGTATTTTATTTTTAATTTTGTACTGGAGACAGTCCTTGGCGTGGATTTGAATGTGGAGAGCTCAGAGGAGTGTAGATATAGGCGAAGAATGCGCAGAGGCACAAAGGTGAAGAGAGTAGTGTACATCCTGGGGCTCCTGTTTCCTACAGCTCGTGGTACTTGAGATGCCAAATTACATCCCTAGTGTTCTTTGGGAGAAAAGTCCACCATTGCCCATACCTGTTAATATCCTATCCAGGTAGAGGATCTGACAACAGGATCTGTGAAACAGGATGTGTAGATCCATAGAAAGATGCATCAAAGCTGTAATAACCTCCTCACTAATCCCTGGTTGCAGGGCTGCCACATGCAGAGGTGCAGTTTATGCCCTGTATGAGCACCTGCAGAATTAATAGATGGGGGCTGACACCCAACTAGGCTCTGCCAGCAGAACTGGTCCAGGGCTGTTTCTACCCCGAGAAGCACCTTGTTCTAATTTGCCACAGGTGCCATGAGGCCTCAGAATCTGTCTCCTTTTGTTGCTTAATGGTGGTCACATATCATGGCTAAAAATTTAGTATCTTATTTGCTAAGTGACTTCCTTTAGCCATCTGTAGGAACTCTCATCATTTTGAAGACTGGCTCTGTGTCAAATGTGCAGAAATTCAGGAGGACATACTATCCTCTCTGTTTTATTTTTGCCTTCTGCTTTCCTTGCTGCCAGCTTTAGGTTAAAAGCTCAGAAGCCCTCCACTTCAGGTGAGGATACGGCAAGTAAACTGCTCAGCACCTACCTCGCTGGATGACCTGAAATGCACAGGTCCCTGGACCCCAACCCTGCTGCATCAGTGTCAGGCTCTTCCTGGCCCTTTGGGACCATCTTGCTACCCTTGTCCTGCTCCCCGCTGTCACTGCTGTTGCTCCTGAGCTCTTCTGGTCTCTGTTCCCTCATCCCAGTTGGTTTAATTCTGCAAATGGAGAGATTCATTAGAGAGAAGGAAAAGGAGGATTACAAGTGAAGAAGAGACAGGGAGGCTAATGGAGGGAGGACAATTGGGAGTGACATAGCAGTAGAGGGCAGGGAAATAAAAATAAAAGCCACATTTGCACTTGTGGTGGGGGTGAGGGTGAAACAACCCAGAGTGAACATTTCAAGGGCGGTGGTGTCCCTGGCTCATCACCCGGCCCTCAGTAACAAGGTGACCTTCCTTCCTCAGGTGTCCTCATGACTTCTCTTGTGGACCATGTCCATGATCCTTTTTGCCTGTGTGGTTAGGGTGAGGGATGGACTGCCCCTCTCGGCCTCCACTGACTTTTACCACACCCAAGATTTTCTGGAATGCAGGAGACGGCTCAAGACTTTAGCCTTGCGACTGGCCCAGTATCCAGGTCGAGGTTCTGCAGAAGGACTTGCCTTCAGTATCCAGTAAGCAAGCATGTTCACTGTTCAAGAACATCTTAACCGCGTGCAGAGGTGACATTATGCTGATCACACTGTGTGTTAAAAGCAGGTCTCACATCAGACAGCAGTCCAAGGTTGTGTGTCTTTACAATAGAATCAAAGGGACTCAAGCACTGTTGCCCCAACTCCCACCTTTCTTTCTTTCTTTTTTTTTTTTTTTTGTAATTAGTTTTTATTGGAGTATAGTTGCTTTACAATGTTCTGTTAGTTTCTACCGTACAGCAAAGTGAATCAGCTGGCAGAGCGGCCCTGAGCATCGGCAGGCCCTGGTCACCCAGTCTTCATGCCTTTAGTTCGGTAGTTTTTTCTGCATTAGGTGCAGGGGTGGAAAAAAGGTGAGTTAAAAGGAGATACTAGATTAAAAGGTCAGGAAAGGAAAAGGACGAGAGTGAGGAAGCCAAGAAAATAAGAAAAAAGACTTAGAGTTCTTGCCTTCAGTTTTTGCTTTTTTAATTTTTTCACTTTTTAAACAAATTTTAAAGTAAAAAATGTTTATATGACAGGAGCAGGGGAGTAAAAATGAGCATAAGTAGGTCCCTCTTCTCAAGGAACTCCAGGTCTAATGAGGGGACAAGAGAAATATATAACTGAATATAACACAGTGGGGCAAATGCTCCAGTGGAAGTAGGAATCAAGTGGTTACAGTAATCATGGTAATAAGAGCTAATATGATTGTTTTCCATGGGCCAGGCACTATTCTAAGTGCTGTATGGGCTTATGAGGTAGATAATGGTATTATACCTGTTTTACAGAGGAGGAAACTAAGGTTAAGCAGCTTACCTAAGGTTAGACTGGTAGTAAATGGTAGAGCCAGGATTGGAATGGAGGCAACCAGGCACCAAGGTCTGCTCCTCATGTGTTACGTCATTTCTTATTCTAGGGGTTAGAGTAAAAAGCCGTTCTATGGAGGGATGGCGCAAGGCAGGTTTCGAAATCTCAAAATGGCTTGTTATAGATTTTACATCATTGTTTTCCAGAATTTAGGCCTTCACTTACCAAGTTCCTTTTGTTCCCCTTGAATAGTAAATTTTTGATTGACCTGATAAGGTGGCATCCTTTCAGGGGAATTCAGTCTCAGAATTAGGAAAACAAAAGGAAAAGTCCAGGCCTAATTCCAGGCTTGGTGGTATTGTCAGTCGAGAAGGGTCGTGGCCTGAAGAGGGATCCAGATGGTAGGCATATGAAGCTGTCACCCTGTGGTATGGGCTCTGGGTGCTCAGGAGCAAAAGCTGAGCTGCATCTGCCCACATCTGCAGCTCCTTTCTCTGGGTGCCTGAAACCACCTTCCTCGGTGGTCCCTTCCTCATTATGCTGTGATTATCTAACAGTCTATGCGGACTTTGTGCTGTACCTCAAATAGGAAACCTTTTCTCTGTTCAAACAAACAAACAAACAAACAAACCTATCACTTCAAATGAAGTTCTGGGTACCTCAGTCATTTTTTGAAAAGTAGAATGTAAAATGTTCTACTCATTTGTATTTTGACTTAAATAGTCACCATTATTTTCACAGAGGAAACTAAGGCTTTTGTTCCTTACAGGTGAGCAGTCCCATAGCTTAGTTAATAAATAAGTTAGAGTGATCACACATTGTCAGTGGCAAATGCCACTATACATTTTAAAGGAAGTGTAAGAAAGGCACAGTCCCCGGCAGGTCTAGCTGAAGAGATGCAACAAGCAGCTCCAGGACTATTCAAGGCCCAGCAGATCCAGAGTTGAGGCAACGTGGCGTCTGGATGCAGGATGCAAATACGTGGGTCTGTTCCCCGGTAACGCAGCTGACACTCTTTTGTTCCAGTTTCTCTTCTTCGAGGGATGTGGCCTGCATGGCTATCTGCTCCTGCCAGTGTCCAGCGGCCATGGCCTTCTGCTTCCTGGAGACCCTGTGGTGGGAATTCACAGCTTCCTATGACACCACCTGCATTGGCCTAGCCTCCAGGCCATACGCCTTCCTCGAATTTGGTTCGTAACCCTCGTTCGTATTGCTATTGTTCTCTCTTGCGGCATTGTATGTGTAGGATTTCCAGTTTGGATTTGGCTTTGACCATCAGGGAACACCACTGGAGGTGCTGTAACGTGTCACTGGAGAACAGCCTTGTACGATGAGATTTCACAGCAGTGGAAGGGGCCTGCAAGCGTGGAGGTTCAACACTCTGGCTTTTCATCTCTCCAGAGCCTGGGGCAGGGTGGAAGAATGGCGAAACCTGTATCTTATTCTGGAGCAGACGTCAGCAAACTGTGGGCCAAGGGTCTGTTTTTTGTAAATAAAGTGGAACGTAGCCGTGCTTATTCTATTACTAACGGGTTGTCTGTGGCTGCTTTTGCCCTTCCCTGGCAGAGGTGGGCTGTTGTGACGGACCATCTGGGGCCCATAAGCCTAAAACATTGACTCTCTGGCACTCTGAGAACACTGCCAACCCCTGCTCTAGAGCGGCGCTGCTCAAGGGTGGTACGTGGACCCGTTCTTCCAGCATGAGGGACGTACAGAGAGTGAGAATAAAAGTTTAGAAATTCTTGCAGTAATTTGGCACTCCTGTGATATTTTCAGTTGTATTTTATCAAAGTATCTGTCTGCAACCATTTGGAAATAAGAAAAAACTGGTCCTTCATGCAGAGGTTTGAGGAGCACAGCTCTGCCAGAGGACACTCCTTTTCTAGGCCCTGCCAGAGAGGCCCTGTGGAGGCTCAGGGCTTTGGAACACAGCAGGGTAATTGTAGCGTATGCTATCAGTATCTGTCAGCTGTGATTCAAGTCATTTTGAGCTCCTGGAGAGGAGGAGTAGAGGTGGGAGTTGGGGGACATTCTCTGGTCTCGATGTAAATGGCCATGGTCCCTATGATGCTCTTGAACGAGGGGCTGGCAGCATTTGGTACTCAGGGTCAGGTGCAGGGCTGGCACCTCGAAGTGTTGCCACTTATGCTTCTGGCAACTACTGCTCACATCCCCTCATGTGGTCTCTGGCTGGCCCATCAGTGATGGGCCCAGCACCCCCTTTTGGTGTCACCCAAAGGTGCTGGGGAGCTCCCTGATACTCGGGCCCCAGCCTGGTAGCCCTGTGACATAGACCATGAGTTCTGCCTGAGTCTCCCTGTGAGGCTTGGTCCAACTGCCGCTCTCAGCCCCACTTCTTCTTCTGAAGGGCATGCTGTCCCCAGTCAGACCACAGCTGCAGCCTCCCTTGGCTGTTATATGATTGGCAGCTGGTAGACCTGTGTTCTTCTCTCCCCTCATCTCTGCATGCGCCTTCCTTCCAAAGCGGTGGGCTTGGTCTCACAGGAGACCCTTCCCAGCATCACGTTTATTCATTATTGAGTGTGAGTAGAATATAAGTAAAAGTATGTGGATATTAGAATTATACATGATTTTGCTTTGCCAATATGTATGAAACTTCACTTCAAATACTTATTAAAACTTGGTAATGGTTAATACTAATGTAAATAAAAGAATTAAAACCAGTACCTTTCAGATATGTAATCCTAGTTTGCACAGCATAACTCACAATGATTTGTAATTTTTTTTCACATGCCTTTTCTTGGGATAATCAGGTCAAAAATGACTGTCCCCATTTTTCTATCTTAGAAATATTCTGTGAATGGCCCAGGATTGTACTATGAGTCGTGGCTGAGCTAAGACTCAAGCCTCTGTCCCCTGACTCCCTTGCCACTGAGGTTCTGATGGACAGACTGTCACGTTTTAATTATTCTGGTTTGAAGAGATTGATGAGACCAGTCCTGATATGTACTAATCATGTGTAGTTGACACTCTTCAGAGTCTGGCTGACTTATTAGCTTGCTTAGAAACGTAAACTTCATCGTGTACGTGTTGTCTTATAACATCCCTTGTAATGAAGACACTCAGCTTGGGTTGCTCTCTTTTCGCAGACAGCGTCATTCAGAAAGTGAAGTGGCATTTTAACTATGTAAGTTCCACCCAGATGGAGAGCAGCTTAGAAAAAATTCAGGAGGAACTCAAGTTCCAGCCTCCAGTGCTTCTCACTCTGGAGGACGCAGATGTGGCTAACGGGGTGATGAACGGTCACCCACAGATGCACTTGGAGCCTGGTAAGTGGCCTGCTGCTCTCTGACGTTGATAAAGATGAGGTGAGATTGTGTATTTCAAATGCACAGTGACAGTTTTAGTAGGAAGGTGTTTGGGTGGGGGGGGCAGTGTATAAAATACCTGGGGAAAAACATGGGCTGATCTTGTTCCAGGTGGCTGTTATAAAAAACTCAACTGTTGTGACCAGTGAGTCGATCTGAAGAGAGGCAACTCTTCTGACGAAATTCAGGAGGAGAGTGACTTGGCAGGTTGTTTCCTTAACCAGGGTGAAATCTGCACATTTAAATGGTGTAAAGGAGATTTTCACTCTCTTTTGCTGGAAGTCACTTGTTGAACTGTACAGATTTGTACATTCTCTCTCTCTCTCTCCTTTTTTCCTTTGACAGTGAGTCCCTATCTCATCATTTAATGAAACATTGGGAATCTCCACTGAGAAGCCCCCGCTCCTTGATGGAGGGAGTGGAGGGCTGTGGGGGTGAGCGTGGGCAGGGGCCAGAGCCAGGGCTTCTAGACCTCTCGCTCTCTGCTTCTCTGTGGGACCCGGGAACATCGCTCTATCCCTTTGGATTCCCGAGTCCTTATCTGAGGAATGAGGTGTTAATGGACATGCTCACAGTGCCCTGGCGTCCGTCCGTGACTTAGTCTGGCATTAACAACAGTAGCCACTCAATGCCTAGCACATAGCAAAGCATGCTTTTTTGCATTCCTTGTTTACAGTTACACACAATTAAACCAATCTTTAATTAAAGTGGATATTTATATTCTAAGAATTCTGTAATGGTGTAAAAGCTGAATGCTTCCCTGGAAGACAGAACCATCTACATTATAACAGTCTAATTACTTTGTTTTAACAGTTTTATACTAAACTCATTGCTTGAATTTTGAAAGTGGTGTATTAAAAATGTTCACATTTTTGGCTTAACTTTGTGTTTCGATTTGATCTGTTTCAACCAGTAAATTCCTGGATTGGCTCTTACGCCATTCAATAAGTTGTTGTAATTTATATTGGGATTGAACTTAACTTTTGTGGAAGGAAGACTGGGTAATCAGACCCCAAGCTTCTCCTTTGCCATATCTGTAGACAGGGTAACTTTGTGATGTATGTTTTGTTTTATAAACACTTAGACAAGAGGAGAAAATCCAGAAAGTGTCAACTTGCCTATCTTTCTAGGATGTTTTACTGTGGTTTGACTCCCCCTATTGTTCCAAGACTAGAACCTTTACAGGTAGCATGCTCTGTTCTAACAGAAACTTTGAATTGCTCGGTGGAAACTCTAACACACTAACAATAGGCATCAGTTGGGTTGTGGCTAGATATTTGTGTGTGTGTATGCGTATGTGGGAAATGTAAGGACAAGAAAGGATGATTTAAAAGGAGCATAGCAAGAGAATGGGTGGGACACTATTTAATTGTGTGAACCAGAATCCGTTTCAGCAGTTACCTTTAAAGAGAGAATGATCATTTGTCCTAATTAGAGTTCCAGAAACAGCTTGTAGCTGAAATAATCAATGTTCCCCTCCTCTTCCCAATAATTTTGGAATTAAAAAAATTGCATTTGCTGTGAATTGCTCCAGAAGCACGCATGACACTGAATGTTGTCCTTGTCAGAAAAAGAATGGAACATTTTACAAGCTGAGGGTTGAGCTGTGTAATAGAAATGCTTCAGGATTTGACAACCAATTTACAGCTAAAGCCATAAACTGCTTTAAATCAGGATTTCTCAACCTTAGCCCTATTGACATTTTGTACTGGAAATTCTTTGTTGTGAGGGCTGTCTTGTGCATTGTAGGACGTCTAGAAGCATTCATGGCCTCCACCCACTATAGATGCCAGTAGCAACCTGTCCCCAGTGGGGACAACCCAAAATGTCTCTAGACATTGATTGAGGGGCCATATCGTCTCTGGTTGAGAACCACTGTTTTAAATAGAAAGGAAATGAAGCACTTGAAAAATCTGTGCTTGCTCAGAGAAGGGGCCTCTTTCTGGAAGAAATTCACCTTGGATTCCCAGATCCATTCTGTCCTTCATTTCTTGCCTTTTCCCCTCTAACTACAGCTGCTTTTTAAATTAATATGTTTGCAGTTGTGTGTTTAACATAATAAACCTTTTCATTAGCAGAGGTCTAGTGAATGTCTTTATTTTTCCTTCATATGGAAATTGTTTTCACTAGACACTTCTCGTTTTTCATTATGAAGCTCCTAATTTCCGAATGGAACCTGTGACAGCCCTGGGCATCCTCTCTCTTATTCTCAACATCATGTGCGCTGCTCTGAACCTCATTCGTGGAATTCACCTCGCAGAACATTCTTTACAGGTAACCTTTTCTATACCTTTTAAATCAAAAGACACATGATGGAAGAAACGGATGGGGATACATATTATTTATAAGGTTATTATGTACTACATTTTAAAAATTGAAGTAAAATTTTTACTTCTCGTGTTATTCTTTGTCGTAAGTTGAGCAAATATGAAACTTGCTCTTTTGTATCTGTTTTCCTAAGACGCCCAAGGGCCCTGATGGGATATTGGTGAGAAATGGAAAACTTGCTTCAAGGACATCAGGCCTCCCCATGGACATGGGGACTCCAGGAGTCACTGCGGGGGCTGGATTGTTCATCCAGGGCAAAAGTTTGATGCTCAGACTTTAACGTTCAGGCCCTTTTTTCCCCTGGGGAGAGCGGCCTCATAGTCTGATTTATATCATTCAGATACCAGCTTCCTGGTGTCTTTGTCAAAAGAACTGTGTCACTGCGAAGTTGCTTCGCCAGCCTGCTCATCTCAAAGCACGTTTCTACTTCAGTGCTTTTTAAATATTATCTTTAAATTTTGAAGTATTTCCAACACTTTAAAAAATAGTAAGGAACCACTATGAACATGAACAGATAGATGTTACTTTTAAAAACAAGAGCCGTAACGCTCACACCGAGGCACGTGGTGGCCAAAGCCTGAAGCGCAGCTTAGACTGAATCTCAGGTGGCTTATGGGGACCGAAGTGTTTGGGGAACAGCAGCAGGCCTGGGCCACGAGTGGTGGCTGGCTGTTGCCACACCCCGTCTCTGGCCAGTGTGTGGTGTGGTTCCCACTCTTACTGTTTACGACGACTCATAAGCAGATGCTTACCGAGTGTCTGTATGCACTAGAACAGGCGTTCGTTGGTCAAGACATAGTCCCTGAGTTGGGGCACATAGCAGAGTGCGGCAACATCACTAAGGAGGTGGCGGTCCCGGGGGGGTGGGAGGAGTTGGGGAAAGTTTAGCACTTACGGATGAGTTGGATTTTGACAGGTGGCAGGGCTGGGGGTGGGGGCATTCCGGGTTGAGGGCTCAGCACACATGCCTGGGAACTGGAGGGCGCTTGGTGTGTCCAGGCCACTCAGAAGGATTTCATGTCACCCCCGGTGCGATGCGTGAACGGGGGCTTATTTCTCACCCAGCCAGGGATTTTGTACCGTCAACCATACCAGACCCAACGCGGAGTAAAGCGCTTCACGTCGTAGTGTTTTGTGTCCTCTAAATATTCCTTTCCTTGTGTTCCTCATATTTGTCTTAGGTTGCACAAGAAGAAATTGGAAGTATTCTGGCTTTTCTTATTCCTTTTGTAGCCTGCATTTTCCAGGTGGGTGAAACGTTGATGTTTTAGTGAGTGGGTTAAACCCATGGCCTTATTTTGTTCTGTTGGAACTATCAACAAGTTTCTAGATCCTGCTTTTGTTCCACCAAGGCCTTGGTTCAAATCATGGATATAGTACCAGCCCTTAGTGGAAGGACCCTCCACCCATCCTGCCCAATCCTCTCATTGTACAGAGAAAAAACCTTTGGGCTCAGAAAGGGAAAGCCACTTGCCCTAGGCCTCAGGGCCTTTGACAGTGCAGAACAGAAGCCAGGAATTTGAACTGGGCTCCCAAGAAGCGAGGGATGAAACTGCAGTGGGGGTTGGGTTGGGCCTGACCAGTATGAGGCAGGGTCCTGCCTCGTGCTTATTGTCAGGGCGTCCAAGTATGGAAATGTCCTTCTGCAGAAGTGACACCTATGTCTATGTGTTTCTTTTCAAACACAGGACTAGGTTAAAAAATTTGTTGTTTTTAATAGTAATACCATCTGAGTCAAATCTGTCCTTAGGAAATGAAACAAAAATTATAACACTAACTAGAGCCCTTTGATTCTTAGTTATTTTCAAATAAGCTGTGTACTTAAGGAGTGGGGTAAAAAGGAGCTTTTGAATCCCCTATAGGCAGAGTTAATTCTAGTAAAAACCTGACTTTCTTTCCTCATCCTCCACATGGACTAGGATTTTAGTACCTTTTCTGCATGTTTGAGCTTCTTCTTCTTCTTTTTTTTTTAAATTGAAAGTTCTGTTCTCAGGGCACTTCCTCTCTCTCCTGCATACATCCTAGATGGCCTGTTTTTAAGAATTACCTGATTGTGCAAAAAGAAATTTTCATCCCAAGATTGAAAATGCACTCATTTTTTTAGAAAACAAGTCTCCAAGACCTTGGGTGTTGCCTGGAGGAGTTTCCTGGAGCCTACATTTCAGGGCTGCAGGTATCTTACAGTTCCACCTTCATCCCCTCAACTGCAGTCTTACTTGGAGAGCTCTTTCGATGGGAACTCTCTCCCTCCCCCCACCCTGAGCTTTTGTCAGATTGTTCTGTGTTTTGAGAATGTGTCTTTTTAAAAAAAAAACAAAAAAAAACCCCAACATTGAACCAAAAAACGATTTCCACCTTTTGCAGAACAAGAATGGCCTCTTTCTGTGTGATAGCCCTACAGGAAATATCAGTCACTCTCCCTGCTATAAGACCTTTCCCTGAGTCAGAGATGCTTTTTTTTTCTTTCTTTTTTTTTTTTAGTCTGTGCCACTCGGCATGTGGGATCTTAGTTCCCCGACCAGGGATCAAACCTGTGCACCCTGCAGTGGAAACGTGGAGTCTTAACCACTGGACCGCCAGGGAAGTCCTCAGAGATGCTTTGGAAGACATAACAAGGAGGCTGTCTAGGGAACAGTGGTCCCCTATGCAGTTGTAACTCAGGAAAAGCTAAAAGAGTAAAAACACGGCTTCTCTCAGCAGCTTTCTCACCTGTTATGACCCCCCTGAAGGAAAATTCATTTGGAGGCCTGTCGACCTTGTTAGGGTATTCTGGCCTGGCTGTCTACCCCTGACCTGCGCCTCTTCTTTCTCTACAGCACAGCCTGGGCATTTCTGTCTATCTTTCTTGAATTCTTTCAAGAGTGCTGTATTCTAGTTCCTCCTGTGATATCTTTTTCACTTTTCTTATCTCTTCCAAATCCCCACTTTCATCCAGTGATTAACAGCAGCTGATCCAGGGAGTCCAATCTCCACTGTAACGAATTCAGTTTAATAAGCTACTGTGTATGAAGTGACACTGCGTGGCAGGCACGATAAGTGAATCCTGCGTCTGACCTTGGCCATTTCGTTATCTCTGATGGGACTTCCTCTTCTGGTGTCATTTCAGTGTTATTTGTACCTGTTCTACAGTCCAGCCAGGACGATGAAGGTGGTGCTGATGCTGCTTTTTATTTGCCTGGGCAACATGTACCTGCATGGGCTGAGGAACCTCTGGCAAATCCTCTTCCACATAGGAGTGGCTTTCCTGTCTTCCTATCAGATCCTGACGAGGCAGCCTCAGGAGAAGCAGTCTGACTGTGGAGTGTGAGGATGACGTCATGGGCTGAACGGATCCTTTGATTTTCTTATGAGGGTTATGGGTGTTCCCCTTTTTGCTTCTCGACTTCACCTTAAGTTTCCATCCTTGAAGTTCCTTTCAGCCAAAGCAGATTGATCCCGAGAGCTGAGACTTTTCATAGGTGCAGTTGAAAGCGTGAGATTGCTTGACATCAAGTCCGAGTTTTGTGCTGAGGGTTACTGCAGAATCTCCAGTTCAGCACGTTTACTTCGGACAGCAGAATCTGGGGGCTTATTCAGAAAGAGCATTCTTGGAAGACCAAAATGGAATTATTTTGGTCTTTTAAATTGAGTGATGCAATAAACCACTAGATTCAATAACAGTAGTTTAAAGTAATTGGCAATTGTCTCTGAGGAGCCACTTAAAAATCTGTATCAGCTTTTCAGTCTAAATGTGACTTGGTTAGTGTTTTTTTTGAGGGCCAGAAGAGGGTGAATTAAAAACTTTAAAAAGTGGTTTATAACTATAAGATGGATAAATTTTGTTTACATTTTTTGATAACTTAGGTCTGATATGATACCTTTAGAATATTTAAATATATTTTAGGTATAAGTTGAACATGTCTTCACTTAGGGTAAGGACAAACTTAAGCTGAGAACATGGTTAAGAAAGCTGAATTTATTAAATTTATATATAACCTTTTATGGTAGTGGGATTGTAGGGGTATAGAAATGTTTTGTATTTATTTGCAGGGTATATCTGAATATTTTTAAAATTGAGTAACCAGCGCTACCGGATCATTAACTTATAAGCATGAGCAGAAATGAGAATATCAGGATTCCTTGCAGTTGGCCACAAACTAGAGTAGGCAAGTCACACATATTCATACGGTGGCACTTTACAGTCACAGGTGGGAGAGGCTGCTGTCATCAGCCTTTTAGGTGGCGGCCGAATACCTGTCACTTTAATCATGTCATTTGATACTTGACCCTGTGTACTTGTTCTCAGAAGATCTCCCAAATTAATTACTCCTCCGCAGCTTTCCCAATCATCTTCATTAGATTAAGGGCCTCATTTTTTTATGAACAAGAGTTAAGTGTGTGTTAACTTTTTTAGAGCTTTATAGCTTATAAAGCTTTATAATTAACCCTGTGCTCTGAAAAGTTACTTTTCTTTCTCTCATTGTCAAAATATTGACTGATTGTAGTTTTCCAAAATTTAGATCTGAATATGATCCCTCAGGTCTCTAGAAATTTCAGACTGGGTTGCCCAGTACCATTCAGGAGGCCATTTTGGAAGTTTGCCCTTTGGATTGTTCTTCATAGAAGTCCGGAATCTGAATAGCTCCACCACAATTGCATAGAATACTTTGGGTTGAATTATGTGATCTTGATAAATTAAAAAATCCTATTTTGGTAGTTTTTAATAGTCAAAAACTGTTGCAAGGGTTATTGAGCAGATGGGGAAAGCAAGGATGTCATTTTAGGGAATTCAGTTGTACTTGGTCATTACTGGTGGTGAATTGTTATTGAGCTACCTTGGTGTCACTTAAAAGTCCATGTGACTACGAACTGTGTTGGGAAAATGTTGCCATGGTAATTTTATTTTCTTACAATAGAATTTCCTATTTTTAATCAAACAAAGTATCTGGATATGAAAGTTATGCTGGCAACATCCTCAGATGTAAACTTCAGAGTTGTCTCTCCACTGATTTTGCATCTGCATAATTTTCCACATAGCCAGCAGGTGAATTTTCAGGCTTTCCGGGACATAATTTTGAAGAGATGGTGAAACAGAATGGGAAGCTAAGGAGGGGAGACAAATCTTTTTATATTAGAAGCACACACACAAAGCTTTAAAAGTTGATTAGAACTTTAAAAGCTTTAAAAGTTTGATTAGCTTACCCAGTGTATTGTTTTCTTTTTGAGCCCGTGTGCTCTTGGTGTTGCCATGTAGCCCTGTACCCCGGATGGTCTGGGGTCTGAGCCTGTGATCCACATTCAGCAAGTAGTGAAGAACAGTCCTTGCAGAGGAGACCCTCCTGGTGAATGCCTCCTGCCCTAGTGGAGAGGTTATTCACACCTGGTTGAATGTGGTCTGAATCCGTTAACATCTATATGGGGTTTGAGATTTACTTTTGCAAACAAAAGGGAAAAGATGCAGTCGACAAACGCTGCAAAATAATGACCACATAAGCATCATTTAACTGAAATCCAGCTAAGAGCAGTCTCAGTTCACTGGTGGTAGAAGCTAATGATAGGAAAGGCGTTCTGGAGATTTTATCCAAGGGAAATCCCAGGCTCAGGGGTTGACTTGGTTCAGGCCTGGAGTTTCATAGCCCTGTGTCATCCTTGATGCTAGAAAGTTGACCCCCCACGTTACCCTCAGTCCGCCACACACCTCTGTTTTAGCTGTTCTAGCACCTTGATTTTCTCAGACGTTAACCGATCTCACAGGGCTGGATCCTGGGATAGATGAAATAATGTTGGAAAAACCTTAAAAGTGCCTTCGGGTGTCAGATGTGGCAAGACCTTGAGCAGCAGTGTGTGAAGTGTCCCATCTGCTGTATCTGGGCGGGGATGTGGCTCAAGGCTCTCTGGCAGGGGCCAAGTCCGAGGGTTCCCAGTCCGCAAGTGTGCTAGTGTGGGAACCACACAGACTCTGCTTTTCTTTCCCCGGGCTAGCCTGACTGTGACAAGGACCATGCCTGGGTTTCCTGTCCTGGGCGGGGACAGTCAGGCGTATATTTGGGTGGGATTTCCTCTCGGTACTAGAGGCCTCACTGCCCTCAGCGGGAGGAAGGTGACCATAGGCTCCTGGTTTTGCTTCTCCAGCTGGCACCCCTTTTATCTGTGAATCAAGGCCCAATGTTTTAAAGCTCTTCAAGGGGTGGGGAAAAGGGTATTGGAAGGAGAGCTGAAATTAGAAGAACGTTTAGCATCATTGCTACCAACCCCCCCTTGAGCTCCCTGTTCTTTTCCTAGGTGCCCCCGTTCAGGTCTCCCCTGCCTCTTTCCACTTCTGCCCCCCACATTCCAGTCCTGGGGACCGAGGCTGAAACTGGAGTCTCTGGAGGGACGGGGAAGCCCCCTTTCATCTTAACGGATAGGGCGGGTCCAGGAGATTCAGAGAGGGCGTGCATGGCCCCAAAGCCCAGCCCTCTTCCCTGTGCACCCCCAGGCACACAGCAAGGCTGGCTGTTTGCGGCGCAGGAAGCAGGGCTAGACGAGAAGCGGAGCTGGGGGCCGGCTGGCTGCTGGAAGACAGCAGCTGCCCTTGGCACATGGGGGCTGCACGCCACACCTTCATCCAGGGCTGCCGTCTGTTGTTCCTTGAAGGAGTTGGCTGCTCGTTACATGAAGGACAGGTGGCCCTCAGAAAACAGTGCAGTGCAGGTGAGGACCGGCAGGGAGGGAGGGTTTACGGTGACCAGATGAGTGCACAGACCCCTGCCCCGACGTCGCTCACATTCCAAGTGATTCTACACAGAATCCTCCCAGGTACGGGGGAACCCTGTCTGTGCTCTGTGAGTGTTAGTAATGGTGGAAGAAGAGAGAGTAGATGTGCCCTGGAGAGGTGGGGTGGGAAGGCGCTCCCTGTCAGCTGGCCCGAGGCCTGGAGGTCGGCGTGGCTCTCCCCCTTGGTCCGGCCCCGCAGTGGGTGAGTCGCAGCCGTCGGCCGGGTATCCTCTGGAAAACGGTGGTCACGTCGGCCGGCCCCCCTGGCGAGCTGTCAGGAGGGTAGAAGCAGTAGTGGAGGGGATGCTGGGTGACTCCATTGTTCATGTGCAGGAGGAGAAAGGCTTTGAGTTGGTTCACCCAACAGGCGGAGGTCCTGCAGACTTCAGGCAATGCAGCTCGGCACAGCTGTGTCTTCTGGCCTTTACAAAAAAAGCCCTCATGCTTTCATTCCAGACAGGTAGCAGCCTCTCTTCCTCCCCCCTGGACCTGCCTCCTGCCTTCCAGGCACGGAGCCTTTGGTTCCAGTGGCATTGGGTCCTCCAGGATCCAGGGAGGCTGGTTGGACCAAACCTCATGGCCTGTTTCTGACCCAGATGAGGAGAGCTGATTCTCCCTTCTGGGAGCAGTGATGTCAAACTTCTGTTGCTGGGGAAACGTCATTGGCAGAGAACCTGTGGAAAAAGACTTGTCAGTAAAATCTGGGAATGGCCGGATATGGAAACATCTGCCCATGTGTACCGATGGCAGAGCTGTTGCCCACAAGCGCCTTTCATTTAGGGTAAAATTATCAAATCCAGTCTATTCCTCTACCCTGTGCTTGGTACATATGACCTTCTTTAACCCTTATACTTACATGATTCTGGGTTGTTTCAGAAGTGTTATTTAATGAATGATTCATATAATGTGGCCCCAGGATTCCATTTTGTTTAGTGGACTTTTTTACCAAGAGCATTAAAGATTGAGGCTGATTTAGCCAGAGAAAACAATTTCCTTCATGTATTCATTTTGAATGCTTGCTGCCCATGTTATACAAGCTTCTTACTGTTTTCATGTAATAACAAAGATCTATTTTGAGTAAACGATGAGTGCATTTTAACAAACTTTCACACAGTAGTAAAGCCTAAACTTGTGTTAATGTTGGTAACGAATGTCGTATAGCCGTTTATATACTATGTATATATAAATTAAACGAGGTGGCCTCAGAAGTGGGAGGAGAGTAAATCTAAGGTGCTTCTCAACCTGTGTGTTTGTATTTGTGTGAAAACTCCTGAGTTATGGGTCCATTTTCCTAGATGAGGTGATGTGGGCCTGGCATAATGGAGGGGGGTGTGTTGAGAGAAGTGAAATTCAGGTCCTCTTGTCCAGTGAGGTCTAGACAGGTGCAAGGGCTCAGATAGTCTTCAGCACTAATCCCCAGACTCTGGAATGCAATCATGGGTCCAGGAAAGACCTTGGGAAAACCAAAATAGCAATTGCCGCACTGCCCTGGGGGCTGGAGGGGGCTGCCTTCTGTGCAGGCTCTGCTTCTGCCCAGCCCTTTCCCTGCTCTGGGCTCTGAGCTCCGGTCTGTATGTACTCTAAGGGTGACGTCGTTTTCATTTCCCAGGACGAGCCCTGTCAGGAAACGGCCACCAGGGGGCACATCATCAGGTTCCCAGCCCAGGCGACTGTGCTGTTTTGCAGGATCGTTCCTTTAGCAGCTGATGAAATTCCCAGAAAGGAAAAAAATGCACCAGCCTCTCCTGACGGCACTTTAACCACACTGGGGGATGCATGTGCCAAGCTCCTCTTCACTATCTGTCCTGAGTGAAGATCTTTCGGAGGAGGGCAAAGACCTCCAAAATGAGCATCTGAATTACTGAGTTCTGGGATTCGGGCGTTGACAGACCCTTTAGATACCACTGGGTTCAACCCCCTTGTTGCTCAGGTGAGGAAGTTGAGGTCTGTCCTTGGTAGCCAGTGACGGTGTAGCCCAGAGCTCTGTCCTCTGGGCTGAGACCAAGGTGCCGTCAGCCCACTTGGCGGAACCCACAAAGAATAAAAAGGGATCTTGGCCCATGAAGGATGCCCTTTCTGTGCCAGGAGGGCTGGGTGCCAGGAGGGCTGATGAATTGCCTTCCTTTTTCTTGGACTCTAATCCCCTGTGGGGTCAGGTAGCAGAAGTGCTGCCTGACAGCTGCCCAGCGTCCTTGGGCAGTGCCAGCGGAGGAGTGAAGGGGCTCAGAGAGAAGGGGCCCACCTGAGTGCGCCTGGCTCTGCTGAGTCAGCTCTAAGACATCCCCGGATCGAATGTGCAGGGCAAAAACTATTAAGTTCACTGAAGAGCACGACGGAGAGTATCTGTGACCTGGGGTGAAAAAGTACTTCTTAAACAAAACATCATAGGCACGACCCTTAAGGCAAAATGATTGATGAATCTGATGACATACAAATAAGGATGTCATGGGCAAAGTTAAAAGGATGAGAGAAGATATTTACAATGTCTGAAACCAGTAAGGGATTAATATACAAGCACTTCCTTAAATCAGCAAGAAAGACAAGCAACTTCAATAGAAAAATGAGCAATTTGCAGAAGAGAAAACCCAGAAAGCTAATAAGCATATGAAGATGTTTACAATCATCAGGAATACAGAGAAATACATATTAAAACAACCATAAGACATCACCTTACGCCTGTGAGTTTGGCAAAATTTAGAAACCTGGATGGGAGTATTGGCGCGAGTGTGGGTATCTAGGACTTCGTGTACAGCGAATCTGAACAGCAGTGCTACTGTTATAAGCTGAACTGTGTTCTCCCCAAAGTCATATGTCGAAGTCCTAACCCCCAGTACCTCAAAATGTGACTGTATTTGGAGACAGGGTCTTTAAAGAGGTAATTAAGGTTAAAAAAATTAGAGGTCATATGGGTGGGCCCAAATCCATTATGACTGGTGTCCTTATAAGAAGAGATTAGGACACAGACCCATACAGAGGGGAGACCATGGGAAAGTCCAGGGAGAAGGTGGCCGTCTGCAGGCCAAGAAGAAACCAGCCCCACTGACACCTTGATCTCCAACTGCTAGCCTTCAGAAATGTGAGAAAATAAATCTCTGTTCTTTCATCCACCCGGCCTGTGGCACTTTGTTCTGGTGGCCCTAGCAAACTAATACAGCTGCCTATCCAAATTTAGTGTACACACACCTTAGGATGTGGAAACTTCACTTCTGGTTCTATGTCCCTGGGAAATTCTTACACAGATCCTTAAGGGGTCACGTATGAAGAGAAATGTTTACTGAAGCATTATGTGTGTTGGCAGAAAGCAATCTGCGTGTCTACCGGGGACAGATAAAGCGTGTAGGCTCACCACGGAGCAGCATGCAGGAGGCAGAAGTACCAGATTTAGATGTAGTCTCATGGATGCATCTTCAAAACATAGAACTGAGTGAAAAATAACATTTATACGATTAGAAACGTATGTGCACAAAATGATCTAATATTTCCTAAGAATGTACTCCAAAAGATACATGTCAGATTCATTTGCATGGTTGCCTACGAGGGGCCAGGAGTTTGCGAGTTACGTATAGAGATAATAAGGAATTTTTTTTAAAAAGGAGGGCTAGCTAAAGTCAGCAGTCAGGTCTGAGAGCCCTGGGAGAAACAGGGGGCCCGCGTTGCCCCTGGAGAGCTTTCCCAGGGTGCCCAGCCCTGACTGGACTGGACGAGGCCGACAGGGCCTGCCCCTGGGGGCCTCCAAAGCCCCGCGAGCTGCCAGAGTGGTTCGGCCTCCAGAGCTGCTTCAGTGCGCGACAGGGGTGGGGGGAACTCGAGCCGAGCCCAGGGGCTGTAATGGGCAGGGAGGGTTTCTGGGACCCAGGGGGGCAGGGGCGGAGGGGAGAAAGCAGGGAGGAGGCGCCTCCAGAGGGGGAATGCAGGTGGGTGGGAGCTGACTCTGGCCACCGGGACTCCTTCTCAGATTCAGGCTGTCTGACCAGTAGTTTCCTGACAGAGACTCTCTCCCACATGAGGCACTCAGCTGAAAGGCTCTCACTCGGACAAAGAGCACACAGCTGCAGGGGGACAGAGGTGCACCCAAGGCAAGGCCTTCCTCCCACCCCAGAAATATCCTGTTCTGGCCACGGAGCCAGCAGTGTGAGCCCGCGGAAGTGAAGCAGGAGGGGCCTGGGGCTGGGAGGCGTGAAGGTGACCAGGGCCATGACTGCCCTGAGGGGTGGTTGCAGGCACATTTCCTGAGGCCGCAGGGATGAGAGCAAGGGCCATAAGCAAGGAACACAGGGCCAGAATGAGGATGCACTTTCTCACAGAGCTGTCCAACAGCGCTTGGAGAGGTCGTCAGCACTCCACCATGAAGGTGTGCAAGCAGATGTGAGATGAATCAGATGGGACCTTGGAACATGCTGTCCCCATCTCAAAGACATCGTCTTGTCCGGGATGCTGGTGTCCACGGGGACATCTGCCTATCTCCCGGAGTGCCTCCTGTTGTGTCCATCCCACGGGGTGAGCCAGACGCCAGTTGCAGGAAACAGCCTGTGCCAGCTCCCATTTGAAGAGCAAATATTAGTCTTTTCAAGAGCTGCCTGTTCTCTGTCACTTGGCACGGAGGACACTGAACAGGGGTGGGGGGGGTGCCTCTTGGCCCCCATGCCCAGATGGAGTCTCTGGACCCGGGTCACTGCCACAATGTAGCCCCAAGGAACAGCCCTCCCCATGTCCAGGCAGGTATCCCCTCCTGGTGAGTGTGTGAGCAGTGGGCACTGGAGCCCCTACCTAGGGGTGGCTTGGATGGCACCGAGGCCCCAAGTCCCAGTACATGGCTCTCACGTACTGTCCGGGCTGCTGCTGCAGAGGCAGGGGACTGGACGTTTTGACCTAGACCTCAAGGTCTCTGGGCCCCAGTTCTGACATATATATGGTTTTAAAACCGTCTGATTACCAGGAAAGGGGAATGACCTGTTGCTGCTCCACTATCTCCCTTTGGGGAGACCTCTTCCAACTACTCCAACCAACAGAGCGCCCCTTAGCCAAGCCCCGCTTCTTGCCTTGTTTCTTCTGTAATTTTCCTCATTTATTATCGACTCCTCCATTAGAGGCTTAGCTGCGTGAGCGCAGGGCCTCTGCCTTGGTCGCTGCTTGGAACTGTGCACACAGTACGTGCTCAGTAACTGTTTGCTGAGTGAATATAATGACGTTAATACTTTGAAAATATTAAACCGATAGCATTCTCATCCGCTGAGCCCTGAAATCGTATTCCTCTGAAGGCCCTCCACCAGGATGACTGGGGAAGGGTGGGGTGGGTGAAGCCATCTCAAGGAGAAGGGAGGATGGAGGGGGAGGGAGGAAAGCCCAGCCTCAGCTGGTAAGTGGTGGGAACAGGAGGGGATGCACCTCTCAGATGCGTGTCCTGGTATCATCCTCTGGGATGAAATCTTGAAGGGAAAGAAACTGAAAGCTAAAGATAGAGGGGGCGTGTGTCCCCCTCTGCATTGGAAGACGACCCCCCAGGCAGCCTGTGGCCCTCAGGTGGCCCTGCAGGGTAAAAACGGTGGAGCTACAGATTTGATGGCAAGAAGGTCGGAGTGGGCGTCTTCTCTCAAGCCTCCCTCCACTCCCAGAGGCCTGGAAGGGTCCGGAAGTTCCTGTGTGCGCCACAGGGCACGGGGAAGGTGGCTGAGCTGGGACTGGTGGGCCTGTCTCAGCACCGCCGGGGCCAGCGCTGAGGTGAGAGCAAGTCATCCCCAGGGCCGGATGGAGGCACGGCTGAGCCTGGAGGAGTCTGAGGAGCCAGAGTGAGCTGAGGTGGGACCCCAGCCAAGAGAACAGACTGTGAGCTCATGAGCTATGAGCGCCCGGCCACCGTGAGTGTCCACCAAGACCCTAGTAGAAGACCCTAGCCCTAGCTTTGTGCCAGGCTCCGTTCTCTCCTGCCAGGAGGCCAGCCGTATTGGACTCTGCCTTGTATCCTCTTCACCTACCTTTGCCAGCTCCTGCAGGAATAACGGGACCATCCCCCATCTCAGCTGTCCCACACAGCTCTCGCTTTCTGCCCCAGTCCCTCTGGAGTCACCGTGTAGGATGCCTGCAGGGACCCGCTTACACTCAGGCCTGCCCAGCCTGGCAGTGTGAGGGCATTGCCGTGGGCAGACCTTGAGGTGTGTTCTGCCCACTCCTCAGAGGGTCCCAGTGGGACATGAGTTCCTGTTGGCAAAGCAGTGACCAGTTCAATAACCCACCTTGATTTTGGCTTTCTCCATTTCCCTGCATCACACTTCTCTGTTCCCTGTTCCTGTTTCCTGGTCACAGGCTCTGCTTTCTGGGGACTCAGGCTACAAGGCCACCTGAGCCTCTGTGCTAGAAATTGCCTATTGGCACTCGGCTTCCCTCTCTGGCCCCTTCCATATTTCCCTGTGTTGCAGGGGCTAGAAGGCTAAAGACTACCTCTCCCAGGCCCCCATGCTGCTGGGGATCTAGATGCAACTTAGAGGGAAGCGCTGTGGGAGAGAGTTGGAAGGCAGAAGGGAGATGGAGGCCTTTCTACCTGCGGTGCGGTGGCTGCTGGGTGGGATCTGGCAGACGTGAATTTTTGCAGCAGCAGGACGCTTTGTTCCTTCCACTTCCTTGTCACCAGTTTAATGGATGTGCAAGTAGGACACTGACAATAATTTCCTCCAAGGTGGCAGCTGGGGTGGTGTGACCATGAAGCTAGGTGTGCCCTATTTTCCATTTCTCCAAATCTTTATACATTTAATTTCCTGCTTTTTTTTTGACATCTTTGTTGGAGTATAATTGCTTTACAATGTTGTGTTAGTTTCTGCTGTGTAACAAAGTGAATCAGCTATATGTATACATATATCCCCATATCCCCTCCCTCTTGCGTCTCCCTCCCACCCTCCCTATCCCACCCCTCTAGGTGGTCGCAAAGCACTGAGCTTATCTCCCTGTGCTATTTTACATTTGGTAGTGTATATATGTCCATGCCACTCTCTCACTTCGTCCCAGCTTAACCTTCCCCCTCCCCGTGTCCTCAAGTCCATTCTCTTCGTCTGTGTCTTTATTCCTGTCCTGCCCCTAGGTTCTTCAGAACCATTTTTTTTTCTTTTAGATTCCATATATATGTGTTAGCATATGGTATTTGTTTTTCTCTTTCTGACTTACTTCACTCTGTATGACAGACTCTAACTCCATCCACCTCACTACAAATAACTCAATTTCGTTTCCTTTTAAGGCTGAGTAATATTCCATTGTATACATGTGCCACATCTTCTTTGTCCATTCGTCTGTTGATGGACACTTAGGTTGCTTCCACGTCCTGGCTATTGTAAATAGAGCTGCAGTGAACATTGTGGTTAACTTCCTACTTTAAATCTCTTTCTGCACAAAAGACCTAGAGTGTTTTCTCTTTCCTGCACTGACCCATGACTGGTTTGGCTTCCTCTCCTCCACCATCTACTACACCACCAGGCTAAGATGGAGGGAATCTGAAAGGCCACACACTTACCCAAAGAGACGTCCAAAAGAAGATTGAGAGTCAGACTCTGTTGGTTGCCTACTCGACAACCATCTTCCCTTATCAGATCAATCCTTCTTCCTTATCAGATCAACTTCCCCCTGGAAGCCTGGTCTCTCTTGCAGCCAGGGCTTGGGTGTGTGACCTAGTCCTGGCCAAGGAGCCTGAAGAGAGTATGTAGAAGGTGGGTTCTGGGATAGCTTATCTTCCTGACAAAAGGAGACACACAGGAAGCACTCTCCTCCCTGCCAGTGGATGGAGTTCTGTGAGAACATGATGCTTGGGGCAGAAACAGGTGTCTTGCAATCAAGAGGGGATAAGTCTGCGGATGACAGTCAACACGTCGAGGATGGCAGAGTGGACAGGTAGAAAACATCTAGGTCTATGTTGACATTACTGAACCTCTGAATTAACCCTGGAGCCCCCTACTTCTCGTGGGCATCACCGTGGCAGGACCCCTTCCCTCTGGGCCACATAGAGGCTTGTTCAGAGCTCTTCAAAGTTTTTTCCATGCCAGTATGCTGGGCTCAGAGATGCCGGGATCTCTGGGAGCTGGGCTGGGACTAGGGTGAGGCAAGTGAGGCACTGTCCTCGGATGCAAAATTTAAGGAGGGTCACAAAAAACTCAGTAGGTAATCAGGATAAACGATATTTTACAGGACCTAAATTCCCTGACCAGGGATTGAACCTGTGCCCCCTGCAGTGGAAGCACAGAGTGAGTCCTAACCACTGGACCACCAGGGAATTCCCTTTAAAGTAATATTTTTAAAAAATCAAAACTAATGTAAAAATACAAAGTAAACAAAAAAATGTCAAGATTTTAAAATAAAGACGATGAAGATTCAGGGTCACCAGCCAGGTCTGCTTCTATGTTTCTACACAGGGCAATCCCAGTGAATGTCATCTATGACAATTCATACAGTGAGGCAGGGTTCTGGGACTGTGAGAATTGGGTTCAAGGGCGGGCTGTACCAGTGACTTGCTGGCGATCCCAAGCAAGTCCCTTCCCTCCTCTCTGGACATAATCTGCCCTGCATGGGGGCTGGGGCATCGCCAGGATGGCCTCCTGACCCATCTTTCTCATCCCCATGGCCTGCAGACGTTACTGTCCCTCTTTCTGGGAGGCTGTGTCCTGGCTATTAATATCTCGGCCATCCCTGGCCTGATCAGGGTGTTTCATGACTGCCAGCTGTGGCTCTGGCCCGCTCCCCGGGAAGAAATAAGAGCGGTTGCTGTTCCCACATGGGGGTGGGGGGCGGGCCTTGCTCATTAAAACAGGACCCGGGCAAGTGATGGGAACTGAGGCGCTGAGACCAACTCTTCACCCCACCTGGCCTGGCCCACCAGATGGAGGTGCCTGGGGATACAGACTCCCTGCACCCCACCCCACCCCCCCGGGGGCTGCCCTGGTCTCCCTAACTCCTGCCTGGGCCCTGTTGCCTTAGGTCAGTTTCCAACAGCCTTGGGACTTCTCCCCAGATGCCCCACAGACATTAGCTTCAGCATGTCCCAAACCAGGTCCTTCCTCACCTGGATGACGGACTGGCAGCTTTTCCTTGGCCTGTCCCCAGGGCCCTTCTCAGCAGCCCGAGTGGCCTGCCCCAAACCCACCCTCATCCCCTTGGCCTCATTTAAGAAGTCCCCCCTGAATTCCTACTGCAAAGGGCTCCCCGCACCTGCTCACCTCGATTCAGGTGTCCCTGGCATCTCTCATGCTCCCTTGGGATCTGGAGACTACTACCTGGTCCTCAGGGACCGCCCCTCACCTGGGAAGATGCTCCCTAGCCATTCTACTGGCAGACTGGTCACCCTCCTTGGGCAGCCGGTCCCCTGGAGTGGCAGGAGTCATCCACATGGTGGCCGTCTGTGCCAGGATGGTGAGGGGCTACTTGTCTTTGCCTTCCCAGAGGGAGCTCACCTGAGTTAACTGGGCTTTGCCCTCAGGGTCTGGGTTCAGCCTTGGTCAAGGGTCAGGGCCTAGCCTGTGGGCAACCAGAGGTCTGGTTCCACCTGGGGTCACAACCGGGTCTGGGACGGGAATCACTGCCACAAGGTCAGGGGCCTTGGCCTGAGGGCCAGGTCCTGGGTCTCCTTAATCCCAAACTGTCCCTGGGGTCATCAATCCTGTGTCCTCACCACTTCCTCTCTCTTGTATCTCATTCTGAAATGGAGCTGAGGAGAGAGGCCTGCCCTCTGTGTCAACTGGCCTCCTGGGGACGGGCCCGCACTCTGGGAGCTGGGAGCTGGGCTGGGACTAGGTATTTGGGCCCCTAAGGCCAACCTTGGTGATGTCCTTGAGGCACCACCAGGTGGCAATACAGATGAGCTGGTCTGGTCTGTGCCGGGAAAGGCAGGAGAGGGACCGGGGAGCTGGAGGAAAGAGGGGCTGCAGGAGAAATTCTGCTCGTGGTCACCCCTATTCCACTCCCATTCCATACGCAGCCTGGGATGTCTGCTCATGACCTCTGCTGGCCAGGGACAGTGTCTTACCTTCTCCCCGTTCCTGAATGCTCCCCACTCCCAGGGGTTGGGGGGTGGGGAGCTTTTCACTTCCTGCTACCTCCCAGGCGGGGCCCCACTCCTGTCCTCCCTTTTTTGTCCCTGTCTTGGGTCTCTCTCTGTTTTATTCACTTTTTACCCTCCTGGCTGATAACTCTGCTTCTCCCCAGACATGACTCACTAATGGTGGGATTTCAGGCACGGTGGTGGATGGGCCAGGTCCAGGCAGGAAGGTTGCAGGAAGGGGAAACCAGGGAGGTCAGCTGGAGCAGTGGCTTTGAATCCATCCCTTGCTGACCAGCGTCATCTTCTTCGCCCTGCAGCCTCTGTGTCTAAACCTTTCCATTCGCTGTATTGTCTCTGTTTTGGTGACATCTGTTCTGTCCTCTATCTGCCACCTCTTGGCAACATGGTCATCTCACATGTGCTCCTTGGGCGCAGGTACCCCCATGTAACCATTTTTGGGACCGAGGGCAGCTCTGTCAGCTGTTTTGTATAAATCCAAGAATAGAACTATCTCTTCTTGGTTGGATTCAGGGGGTGGGAGGACACTACGAGGATGGGGTATAACTTCACCACGCTCAGAGGAGAGAGGGTACCACTCAACAAGATGTGAGTTGAAAGCCCTTAGAACTGTGTGTTCCTCACATGGAAGCCAGAGGGGCGGTGGCACCTGGCTTCAGTGATGTCTTGGACCAGCCGTCCTTGGAATGGCGGTGGGGGGCGTGGCCGCAAGTTGGAAGCTGGTCTCCATTTTAGCCCACATGGGAACACCAACCACCAGGAAAACCAAGCGAATCCAACCCAGTGTTTATTGTTGCACAAGCCTGTTTGCAGTCCCAAGGGGATCTTCCGGCTGGGCCGTGGGTAGGAAGCCATGTGGCCACAGGGGTGCAGGGCGGACACAGGACATGACAACCACCAGGCTCTTGTCCAGATGGGCTGGAGGACTCCTCAGCCACACTCCAGGGAGGGTGGGGTGGGAAAGGGGTTTGGGGGATGGTGGTAATAACAATATCAGTGGTGATACAAATAAGCAAGAGGATCCAGCTTGTTACAATATATCAAAGGCAGCAGTTAAGAGTCTGTGCTTTCCCTTTCCCGTCAGCAAGATCTGAGTTCAAATCCTGTCTGTGTGACAAGATGAGGTACCTGCTCTCTGTGAGGCTCACTGTGAAACAGGGACAGTAGTGCCCGCTTTGCTGGGTTGCTCTGAGGATTAAGGGGCCCAAGAGTGTACATCTCTGAGCCCGGTCCTAATAGTTGGCACATAGGTAGGCAGCCAGAGGCAGCTCCCACAGCCCATAGGGATTGGTAGGGCTGGTGGCAAGCTCCTGAAATTGTTCCAGCCATCCCGGGATGACTCCACTTTAGCGGGGACTGTGAAGATAGCTGCCCTCCCCAAACTAAAACCCCTTGTTTACAACCGCATCTGCCGGAGGCAGAAAAACTCATTCACCTTGAAGAGCTGGCAGCTATGAGGAGGCACTGAGGGAGGGGACCGCATCTTTGGAGAGATGCCTGAATGGTGATGCTTAACCCAAAGGAAACTGACAGCAATGGTGGAACTTCAGGCACTGTCGAGGTGGCGGTGGCAGGTGACCTTTCGGAGCAAGACCTCTGTCCCCTCAGATCACACCACGTTCCCACATGCATTGTCAGGGGATAGGCGGTGGCCCTCCTCGGATGGGTAGTGAGATCTACCAGGGGGTGGAATCAGGTGAGAGTATGCAGATTTCTTGCCCTTAATGGGCGGAGGGGGCCTTTGGGGGCGGAGTCTGAAGACTGAGCTCCACCCCGCATCTTCTAGGTAGGAGCTCCCAGCCCTCCCCCATCTATGCGTCCTCGTCTTCCCAGGCAGGCACAAGGGCAGCGTTCTCCAGGGGGTTCCGGACAGTGAGCTGGGGGTGCCCGGGCAGCCTCCGAGCTCAGGGCTGGAGCTGACCTCGCCTGGCAGGCCTCTGCCCCCGGTGCCGCGCGGGGTGGGGGGCGGTGCGGACGGGAGGGGCCGCCCACCCGCCTGGGCACCTGGCGGTCAGACCAGGGAGACTTCAGCCTGGAAGCTGGAGGAGCGGCGCGCGCCGGGGCTGACGCGGGTCAGCATGGAGACCTGCGTGCTGCACGTGGCCCCGCTGCTGCCTGCTGACGGGGGCTGGTATTTGGGGTCCCAACACAAGACGCCCTGCAGATGCCAGCGCCGCCACTTCCGCCGCAGCTCTGCCTGCACCTGGGAGAAGGGAGGGTGGTCAGGCCCGCCCCTATGAAGCCTCCTGCATTGCTGATTGGGCTGCACTCCGTCTAGGGTGCGTGAGCCAGACAGTCATAGCATCTTGGGGAATCTAACTTGAAAGGCCAGATGCTACTACCTTGGGCAGTGCAGAGATGGGACCTTCTAGGGGCCAGGTCAAATCCAGGGATTGGAGTCGGGGGAGGTGGGAGCCAGAGAGGATCAGAGAATTCAGTCCAGGGAGGGAGAGGTATGCGGCCCAATCTCCTGATCCCTGCCCTCCAGCTCACTGGAGCTCATCCAAATAGATTTCTGTGCTTTGTAACCAGGACTCCACAGTGACTCAGCCTTCACTTCACCCATCCCCACTCACTCTGCACACAGCCACCTAACACAGCACCTCTAAAACTCTGATGTGCACATGAATCCCCTGAGGTTCTCTTAAAAGCAGATTCAGAGTCAGCAGGCCTGGGGTGGGCCCAGAAATCAGCATTTTAAACAAGGTCCTAGGTGCCATCACTGATTTTCTAGTCTGAGGACCACACTTGGAGTAGCAAGGTTTGACTCTTCTTTGCTCTGCACATATCCCGTCAGGGGTTTTGGACCTTGGGGCTACCAGAGTTCTGTTCCTTGACCCCCCAAGGTCTGAGAGGGGCTTACCTCGCCATTGAGGAAGCAGTAGAGGATGGCCACCACAAAACCCTGGGGAGGAAGGGAGGGGGAGAGGTGAGGTAGACAGACCCCCGGGAGCCCCAAACCCTGCCCCACTCCTGTGTTCCCCTGGTGAAACAAAGGGCTAAACATACAGTTGGTGCTTAATAAATACTTATTGCAATGAAAAGATTGGAATCTAGCGGCAAGAGGCCAAGGCCCCAGGTGAATTTCCTCCCTTAAAGCCCAGAGAAGAACGCAGCCTTAAGTCCACAGTTCATACCTGGAAAGACCCCACGACGAGCTCAAAGACCATTTTCACTTCAGCCTTAAAGTTGTCGGGGAAGAAGGCAAACATGATGTAGTGCACTCCAAACAGGGGAATCAGCAGAAGGGTGGACTTGGCCAGCCTCCTGGGGGCAGGGGAGGGGCAGGCAGTGGGTATGGGTGTCCACACATGTGGGCACATGGGGCACAGAAGACGGAGACAATGACCAGGATGTGTGAGGACAGACTGTTGGTTCCCATCAGTCCTATGTCCACAACTGTTTCTGTTCCCTATCTGCAGTGCCTATGACCTCATGCCCCCTCCTCCCTTGGACTTCCAGCTCCAGTGAAAGAGGGACAAAGGGAAGAGGTGGTTTTACCAGAACCCAAGGATAGGGCTACCTGGAAAGGGTTGGGATTCTGATGGTAGAGGCCTTAGTAAGTGCTAAAATCAACGTGGGAGGAGTCCCTTGAATGAGATGGAAACATGTTGAGAAGGGCTTCTTGAATGACCTTGAGCCACAAAGAGATATAGTCAATGCCAGAGTCAATGCTGGAGCCATGAGAGAAGGTCTGTAGCTTCCCTCCCCTTTGTCCTATCTAATCCCCTTCCAGAGCCTCCCACTGGTCAAATTTAACTAGAAGTCAGTGGATAAAGAATCCTAGCAAATGTAGCTTGCAAGGAGAGAGAAACCCCTCTATTTTCACTTTCTGGAGGAGAGAGTATAAAGGAGGGCCAGGGCTGAATCCCAAGGATTACGTGTAATAGTGGTATTTCAGGCTCTATGGCCGCTAATGGGGATAGTTTCTTGAGCAACAGGAGATCCTGGTTTCCCTTCCCCTGGTCTCAGTTTCTCCAATCTGTACAATGGGGCAAGTGTATGCTCAACATGGTCAAGTAATAGAAGTGCGGCCCACTGTAAACTTGGAAGCGCTTTGGGTGCTATGAAATACAGTGCATTTATGAGAGACCAATACTCTACTGGAAATGAGGGCATTTGGGAAGGAAGTTTTTGTAATTGGGTTGCTGACCACAGATGCCCAAGGCCACTTGGGAGGATGACGGGTCCTCAAGTTTGTGTCTGGTCACCAAGGATGACTCAGGGTCAACTAGTAAAGCCCTGTCTTTGGCTTCTCTGCTGTATCCACTTCCCCAGGAGTTGCCACCTTTTCTGGGATTACCCCTTTCCCCTTCCCCCCGCTCCCCACACCAATACACGCACCCCCAGAATTCTCTGCAGGACCAGCTCCTCCTTCACCGGCCATGTGTGCTCAGCAGGGTCCACAGTCACTCTAAATGACTTGCCCCTTTCCCATGGAGCAGAGCTCATCCTGGTTCAGGCCTCTCAGCCACTTGACCTCATAGCTGGTCCAGGCAGTGTGAACCCACAGTTCCCTGGCTGCGAGAGGTCTGAGGAGTGAGTGTGTCTCTGCCTCTGTCTCTCCTGCCTTGGCAGTCAGTCCAGGTGGGCCTGGCCCTGGGCCTGAGGACCCACAGCAAACTGGGGGCAGAGGAGCTGGCCTTGCCCCTCCCACTCCTTCCTGGACCTGGTTCCCAGCCACGCCAGTATCCCGAGCACTGCCCACCGCTCCTTGACTGCAAACCTATCCCACGCGCCTGAGGCTGACAGATGGAGGCTTTCTTTAAATTGAAGGCTTGTGGGGAGGTAGAGAGTGGGAGCTGACAGTCTCTCCGCGGGGAGCTCCATCTCCTACTCCCCCCACCCCTTCTGCCTGCCGACAGCTGTTCAGTTTCCACCTCACCCACGTGGACCTGGTGATGACCGGCTCTCCTTGCCTCAGATTCAAGCCCTTTTGAGCAGCTGTATGTTGGGGAAAACAAGGCCCCACAGGGAAAGTAGAGGAAGAGGGGGCACAGGCCTGATGCGCTACCCCCTGGCAGACTGCAGACCCCCGCAGGGCCTTCCTTTCTCAAACTGGAAGGGAAGCTCCACCTCCACACCCTGAGGGAGGAAGTGCTGTCACACCAGGAACGGGAGTCTTAGTCTCATCAGAGAGAATCACAGGATTCCAGAATAGAATCCTAAATCCAGCAGCTCGTGACATTCTAGCCAGGAATCTTAGAACCACAGCACAGATTCCCCAGAGAGAAGCCAGGCCCAGGAGAACATTCTGGATCACAGGACTGGAAGGTCCCTGTGGGACACCCCAGGTTTGTCTTGTCTGTGCAGTGCTGATAATCAATCTCCTGTTCCCATCTGTGGGCACACAGACCGACTCACACTCCCACAGCCACCCCCTTCATGTTTCTGTAGTTCTATCTTCCAGCCTTGTTGTTCTCATGAAACCCTGCCTGTTCTCCAGGCCCCCCAAGCACAGGAAGAGCCCTCACACCTTTCCAAGCAAGGATATGACCCCTGTCCCACAGACACCGTGCCCTCCCCCTGCCAAGACGATGTGCTCCCAAACCCTAGAGGAGGAGGGAGTATGTGTCAGTTTCCTCATCTGTGAAATGGGGACAATTTAGAGGAGACTGTACAGATGAAATGAGATGATGCTTGGAAACCCCGTTGCACACACCTGGCATGTAACCTGTGGATGCCGTTACTACTCTCAGGGAGGACTGAGTCCCGAATGTGGCCATTTCCTTGGTAGACTGGGGGCTCCCCCGGGGCACGCATCTACTGTGCCCCTTTTCTGTGCCAGGCCCATGCCAGGGACTGGGCACACGGTGTGAACAGGACACAGGTTATCTACTGTGTTCTCGAGCTCCCTGGCTTGACAGCAGATATACAGCGGGGCTGATCACCTGCTAGGTAAGTCATGCAGGAGAAGCAGACCTGGGACTCATGGGGTTGGTGAGGGTGGGACTGGGCAGGGGACACTCGTGCACTGAGCCAGGCCATGGGGGCAGAGGTGGGCAAGAACAAGGTGGCTTTTTGATGCTTCTGGAGGGGGACTTCCAGGGGACGTGGATGATTTGTGGACTGGGGCTGGGGATACCGGGAGAGCCGGGGCCCTGGGCCCATACTCACGAGTATGGGCTGCTGTCACTCTTCCCGACATCTGGGGCCCGCAGTTTGTGAACCAGGATTCTGATGATGCGAACAAAGAGGATGAAGTTCACCTGGTGGTTGGGGGCCGTGGTCGGGTGGTCAGAGAGGGGAGGCAGGGTGTCCAGCCCCCTGGGCTGATGGCCTGTCTTCTTCCCCAGGGCCCAGCTATCCATCCATCTTACCTCTCCCCTAGCTCTTCCCGCTTTGGGAAAGTCATCCAGGAACTCTCCCTCACATCCCTAAGGGCTGGGCCTCCCAATCTGCTTTCTCTACTCTAGAGGAAGAACTGGTGGGGAAAGGGATGGGGACAGTCCTGCATTAGGCATTGGGAAGCCTAGGGTTCAGTTCTGACCTAGACACGAATTTCCTGTGGGACCTTGGGTCAGTTGTCTACCCACTCCGGGCCTCAGTCTCCCCATCCCTAAGTGGTGGGAGGAGGCCTTACCAAGATGGAGGCGAGGATGGGGGCCTTTATGATCCACCACAGTGAGGAGATGATGGTATCCCAGCATCTGGGCAGGGTATGGTGGGGGAGAATGAGAGAGATTGTCCTTGGCCAGAGAGAGTCAGCAGTCCTCCTGTTGTCCCCGGCTCTGCCCCCAAACCCTTTAGAGACCACTGGTCCAGAGTCTGTTCCTCCATGGTCCCCCTCATCCACCCGGGGGATCTGCCCCGAGTGACAGCAGCCAGGAGGAGGCGGGGGGTGGGGGCGGTGACAGCTCACCCGTAATCCTCAAAATGGATCCTGATGATGGTCCACACCATGGTGAATGTGCTGGGCACCCCTGTCAGGGCCAAAGGAGAGAGAAAGAGGAGAGGGTGTGGCAGGAAGAGAGGGAGATCAAGGAGGAAGAACCAGGAAGAGGCAGGGAGAGAAAAGGGTGGGTTTCCAACGTGGCCACCTATGGTGGCATATATAGGTAGTTCAGTGCGCAAAGAGGCCTCACTGAGGGGGTGACGCCCTATGTCCGAGGGACTGTGTCTGCCTAAAGGGGACTCGTTTTCTCATTTTGGCAGAGGCACTGTAGAGATTAGCAGCGGCCCTGTGTGTTTCAAGGACTGGAGGGGAAATGGAAGGCTGCTCAGAGAACCTGTCTGTCCCACAGGTCAGCTCGAGGTGCAGCTGCAGCCAGAAGGCACCTGCCCAGGGGTCAGACAGTTGGAGGACTTTTATCAACCCATGGCCAAGTGCCTTGCAGGCAGGATCTGCAGCCCAGCAAGACCTAAGGCGGCAGGCTGGGTTGGTACCCACCCCCCTAATGAGCTCCCCAGGCTTTGCCCCCTTGTTCCCAGCCTGGCAGCCCTCCCTGGTACCATACCCCAGCCGATGAATATGTACCCCCAGAAGTACTTCCTCTCGGAGAAGAAGGAGACGGCGAGCAGGGTGTGCAGGTAGAGGCCCTCCACCAGCAGCCAGAAGAAGTTGGCCATGACACAGTACTGGAATAACACCACGGCTGCCTTACAGCCCACCTGCAGGGGGAGGAGAAGAGGGGGCCTCAGTGGAGCTAGCAGGGGTCCCTGCCTGCCCACATCTCTGTCTGGGGTGACAAACAGGATTGCAGTACAGCCAACTTATTCTCTTAGTTATTTTTGTATTATTCCTTTATAAATACACTCAGTGGTTTTCCCATTATCCCTAATTTTAGATCATCTGATGCTTTGGAATAAGCTTGCAATTTTAATTATCCACCCATCAATTTATCATCTATTCATCTTCCTATCTATATATCTATCCACCCACCTACCCATCCAACCATCCACCTACCCACCTATCTATTTATCCATTTACTTACCCACCCACCCACTAGACATCCACTGCCAACTCACCCATCTATCCATCTACCATCCATGCATCCATCCATTAACTATCTATCTGCATCCATCATCTTCCATCTATCAGTCCATCCACACACTCACCTGTCTATCTCTCCATTCATCTACTATCCACATACTAGACATCCACTACCAACCCACACACCTAGACATCTATCCATCCATTCTTTTATCCACTTGTCCATCAATCTGCTCATCCGCCCACCCACCAATATACCCCCACCCATGATCTATCCAAATTTTCTTACTTTATCCATCTATCCTTCCACTTAGTCATCCACACACTATTAACTCAGTCATCCAGCTACCAACCCATCCACTTACCATCTCCACTACTCATTTATCTTATTCCTATTACGATTGAAGGTAGCTGGAAGACATATGAGGGAGAATTCTTGCTTGCATTAGCAAGAATCCTTTGAAAGTGTAGGGATATGGGCTGTGGACTATGGAGTGGGGTTTAGATGGAATTGTTGGGGGAAAGATGGGGACGGAGAAGAGGGAAGAGGAGGGTGAAGTAGAAGTTAAGAAAAAGAGGAGAGTGGAGGGATGATCATTCCTCCTGGGGGCCAGAGGAGCTAGAGGAAGAAGGGGTTCCCCAGGCAGGTGAGGACAATGGAGGAGTTAGGGAGACCCCTGGGCAGAGCAATCAGGGGCTCTGGGCAGCCCAGCTCGCATGATTAGAAGGTCTTCTGGGCCATCTGTCCTCTCCCAGAAACTATCTGCCATTTCAGATTGAGCCCAGATACCTGTAAGCCAGAGCTTAAAGCCACCCTCCTCCAGGAAGCCCTCCTGCTTTCACTCCTCCCTGTACCCAGAACACAGGTTCCCACCCTTTCCTCCTGTGCCCTCGGCTTTGAGGCACCCTCAGAGAGCAGCCTAACCTCCTCTCCCGATGGTTGGAAAGTCCTTCCTCAGGTCTTACTTCAGTCCCTCCTGTTACAGGCACTCTGTTTGCCCCACCTTCCCTCATCTGCTTTACAGCAAGAATAACCCAGCTCTTTAACAGGACAATTATCTGTGCTTCTCCTTGCCTTAGAAAAGCTTCACAGAGCTGCTAATGAATCGGGAAGCTCATTTCCACGATTGTCCTCAACAAGTGCGCTGGAGGCTTCCGGCTGCTCCCCAGGCTCCGGGTAGGTCTGAGCCCTACTCCCAGGCGGGATCATCTGAGGCGCTCTGGGAATGGCCAGGGTGGCTCCCCTGGGTGTTCCCTCCCCCTTGTCGAGATGCCTGAGATACCACCATCACTCTCTACAGAAAGTCACTTTTTTTTTTTTTTTTGGCCACACCTCGCGGCTTGTGGGATCTTAGTTCCCAGGTCAGGGATCAAACATGGGGCCTTGGCAGTGAGAGCATGGAGTCCTAACCACTGGACGGCCAGGGAACTCCCTGGAGAGATTCACTTTCAATTTCACTCTCTGGGGAGAAGGTACTTCTGACCCCTGAAATAATGCACTGCCTCTGAGGTCACTCATGAGGCAAAAACTCACTGACCACAAGGGACGAATGGGAGCCAGGGCTGGTCTTGAGCTCCCTGTCTCAGCTCAGGGGGCACTCAGAGAGGGGGCCCTGAGCACAGAATCACCTGGAGATGGATCCCTTAGTGATGGGCGATGAATTCCTTATATGCTCTCTTAACCTCGCTTGCCTAGGAAGGTCCAGAGGACTGAGGGCAGGGGAAGAATAGAAGAAGAGGAGGGCTGTGTGGGTTTGGACTGGGTCCAGAACGCAACGGGGGGAGTAGGAAGGGGGGCACGGTGAGCAGAACCATGGGTATGAAGATGGCAGAGAGAAGGGATGGAAGGAAGCTTGAATGTCCTTGCACGATGGGGAAACTGAGGAAGGGATTTCCCTAAGGTCACACAGGAAGTTAGCAGCAGAGGCGGGAAGGGGGCTGTGGGCTCTGGCACAAAGTGTACCACTTTGCACCCAGGAGAGGTGTTTCTCATTGGCAGGAGTGGGTGTGTGAACTCCCAGATGGCCAAGCACCATCTCCTGCTGCTGGGAGGGAAGTGGGATCCAAGGAGCTGGCAGGCAGGGTCGGAGGGGGGCCATCTTTGGAGAGAGAGAGAGAAAGAGAGAGGGAGAGAGAGAAAGGGAGAGAGAGAGAGAAAAGGGGAGACAGGAGGGAGGCGAGGGAGAAGAGATTCAGGTGAGAGATGGCAGAGGTGGGCCAGGGAGGTGGGCCTGGGCGGGTCCTCACCGAGCCCTTGGAGCAGTGATCCGACTCCCCGCCGTCGAAGAGGGCCAAGTCTTTGATGAAGACAGCGGTGGCCCTCAGGATGAACGATATGAAGAGATGCATGTGGATGTAGTTCCGTGTGCAGTGGAGCTTCCTGTGGGAGGTGGCCGGATCTGGGAGGCCGAAGGGGCCTCAGACCCCACCCCAACCAACACGTCCAGTGCTCTGAGGAAGGGTAGGGCTTGTAGCCTCTGAATGCAGACCCCACCCTGAAGGGGGGCCCTGTCCCCAGGTATCCTACCCATGTGTGCAGCCTGGCTTGCAGGTGCCTCATTCCAGGGCACAGGCCCTGCCCTCTGGTGCCCTATCCCCAGGTACAGGGCATCCTGTGAGGGATGAGGCCGACACAGGTGAACACTTCGAGCACCCTGCTGTCTCTATTGGAGGCTGGCCTGGCGGGGGCGCTGGGGCAGGACTGTGTGCTGCCTGGGAGCTGACAGCGGCGGGGGCAGAGCATGCCTGGGTGAGGAGTGACCTGGCTGGTCTGCTCTGAGACCCGTTGCAGGAGCTGGTCCTCACCTGAACAGGCTCAGGATGGCAGTGGCGACCAGGAGGGTGGTGAGGGACAGGCTGTAGCCGACGGTGTAGCCGGTCTTCACAGAACTGTAGAACATTGTCTGCTGCTGCTAGAGGGAGGTGGGTGAGGATCTTGGGTGGAGGTGGGGGGACTCACCTAGGGGGTGTTGGCAGAGGCGGGGTGCCCTATGCATCCTGCCTCCCATCCCTGCCTTGGCAGATGAGGAGGCTGAGGCCCAGGGCTCCCAGGAGTAGCTGAGTGGCCCCTTCCAGTCCCCAGAGCCCCTTCCTCCCTGGTTTCCACAGATGAGACAGGACTGCTTCCCAGGGTGGGGCGGGGGTTGAATGCCCTTTCTCTGCTCCTTCACAAGGGAAATGTCAGTGGGGGAAGGAGCGAAGACCCCACACGACCCATTGGTCCATCCATTCATTCTTCAGTCACGTGTCCAACAGCCCTTCTGGGCCAGCTCTGGGCTTGGCATCCTCAAGCACAAGACTGCTTGCCCTTCAGACCCCCACATGAGGCCCTCTCGCCAAGTGGTGAGGGATGGACAATGGTAAAGAAGACGCTAGGGGGAGAGTAATTTCCCATTTGGGACTCTCAGAGGCTGGATTTAGCAGGAGGAGGGCAATCTGGCCTTTCTGGGGAGGAGGGACAAAGCTGGACACCAAGGGCTTCCCGCTGGCCCCTCCCCATGGACACACAGGCAGAGCCATGGTCACTGGGCAGCCCCTCCTTCCTCCCCACCTTCCACACCCTGCTGGAACAGAAGCCAGTGGTCAAGAAGGATCCTGCCCGAGGATCTGGTGGGCTTTTAAGGCCTCTGAGGAAATTGCTGCCCTCTTGGGAGGCCTGAAAGCCTTGTCTGTGAAGGGCTTCGGGGGTGGGACAGAGGTCATCACAGACAGACTACATTCACCCACCAAAGCAGAGAGGGGCTCCTAGCTCGGGACTTAAGTTATACTCCAGCCTCACCATCAGTATCCTTCCCTGGCTCCTGGCCCCACATCCTTACAGAGACCACCTATGCTTCACCTGCTCCAGGGCAGATCCCCATCCTGGGACTGAGGACAATGGTCCTGTCTCTGTCCCTGCCCCTGATTGGCTCCTGGGTATCTGAGGCTGGTTCCTTCCAGGATCCGCACCTCAGTTTCTCCTCTGCACGTGGCAGGTGGGATGGGCTCTGTCTGCCCTGCCAGGGCTGGATCAAGGCTCCCACGAGGGAGTGGGGTGGCCTGGCCTGGGGGTGCTGCTTCAGCTTTGATGCTGCGAGTCATCCTCCTGGAAGCCCCCTCCTGGACCCTGTCAGGGGAGCCAGAGGATGCGTCCCCGGGAATGTGGGCCTGGAGAGGGAGGAGGCTTGAGGAGGGCAGACCCTGGGAGTCCTGGCTCCGACATGGAAGGCAACCGTGCCCCTTGGGGGGAGAGGGTGGAAGGAGCTAGCAGGCCCGGGTGCTCTAGCGTGTGTGTGGGGGGTGCACTGAGGCCCACCTCGTCCAAACTCGATGCGTTGTCATCCAAGCCGCAGGCAACGGGGTAGGGACCAGGCTCCAGGGGCGTCCAGCCCTCGTCAGTGCAGCTGCGGCTCACGTTGCGGCCTGGGTGGAGGGCAGGGGCAGAGAGGAGAGAGGTTGAGGCAGGGAGTGGGTAGGTCGGAGGAGTAGGCGTGGGGCCTGGCTGTCTCTGTGCTCAGCCCTACTCTCACCCACCCCCCCCCACCCCCTCACGGCATCAGGCTCCAGCTGTTCTGACCTAGACACCCAGGGCATCATGGGGCAGCCTGGGGCAGGGAGAAGCACCTCCAGGGCGGCCAGGGGACGCACCAACACAGATGACAGCCAGAGCAGACATTCCTGCCCCTTGTCATGTCTGAACCTGACCCCAGGCGCAATTTAAACTCTGATCCTTGTCACAGGCAGCCTGGATCCTTGGCGTGGAATGATCCCTGACCCTTGTCATGAGCTGAATGCTGACCCCCGTCACAGGGCCACGGATGCTGGTGTGGCAGATGCTTCCTTTGTCTGTCCTGTAGGTACAGACAGCAGCCTTCTGGCTGGGGCAAGGGGCCCAGGCCTGCCCAGTCCTCCTGGGTCAGCCTGCCTGGGCCTACGGGTCTGGGTTTCCTCCCACGCCTGGGGGCTGGGGGTTCAGATGTGCTGCTGGAGAGGGACCAAAGGTGAGGCAGGAGGTGGGTGGGCGTTGGAGGACCTCTGATAAGGGCGCAGGTGTGAAGTCCTCACACACGGAGAAGGGGCACCTGCCCAGGCAAAGGCAAGTATGAGAATAATTGAGCTGCACACCATTGCAGAATCTCGGGGCTGAACCACTAAGGCTGGGTTTCCAGGACAGCGACACTGTCCGCTGTCCCTGGAGGACCAGGGCTGCAGCAAAGGGGCAGGACCACTGAGGGACCATGTGAGGTGAGGGGTGACCCCAAGGCTCCCCACTCTCCAGGGAGGGGAGAGGCTGAATAGAAAATGGGTGAGCCAGAGAAGAGCCCTCTGCCCCCATCCCAGGACTCATTACAGAGGCACTGAGTCCAGGACACAGCCTTCCTGCCAGGCTTGTTGTGGGAGAGGAAAGGAGAAGGAGGAAGGAGGAGGGGAAGGAGGAAGAAGGAAAGGAGAGGGAGGGAGGATGAGGGGAGAGAGAACAGGTAGGAGGAGGAGGTAAGAGGATGAGGAAGAAGGGGGAGGGGAGAGAAGAGTAGGGAAAGAGATAAGGCGAGGCGATGAAGAAGAGCCGAGAGACAAGTTGGGTCCTGACATCCTTGCCGTCTAGCTCCTTTCTCACCTGCACCACCACCATCAGCACCACCAGCAGCACCAGCATCAGCATCAGCATCAGCATCAGCATCAGCATCAGCATCAGCATCACCACCACCGTCAGCATCAGCATCAGCATCAGCATCAGCATCAGCACCACCAGCAGCACCAGCAGCACCATCACCATCACCATCAGCATCATCATCAGCATCAGCATCAGCATCAGCATCAGCATCAGCATCACCACCACCATCAGCATCACCACAACGCACGCTTTGAGAACTTTTCCCAGGTACACTGCACAGAGCACTGCAGGCATATTATCTTTTTGAAGCCCCTCAACCATCCAGTGGGAAAGTAATCCCATTTCACAGTTGAGAAGTAAGGCTCCAAGAGGCTGGTCACTTGCTCAAGGCCACATACATAGGACAGGGTAGGGCAGGTGTGGTCCCATAGTCTTCCCAGGTAACCTTGGCCCTCATCTGCACTGAGGTGACTGGGGACTTGTTTCGGGTGTCCAGGTGCAGAGCTGTAGGGGGCGTCAAGCCATCCTGAGCTCAGGGAGGGTCACTGTGCATATGTTTAAAATTTCCAAACTTTGCTGTGTGCTCAGAACATCCCAGGTGATTCCCTATTTCTGTAAATCCTCCTGGCCACCATTTGAAAGAGGTTCTTGTCACCCTACTTTATGGATGAGGAACTGAGGGACAACTAGGGGTAGGGGGATAACCAGAAAGGAGCAGCCCATTGGGTCTCTTTCCTCTGTGAGGTCCCAGGGGTGGCAGGAAGGACTTTGCTGAGGAAGGGACCCTAGGCTGGGCCAGTTTCTTGCCCTGGTGGCCCATTTCTGCACAGGCCTCCCAACCGCACTGCCACAGGAGGCTCCCAGGGCATGAGAAAAATCTTCACACTGCCCCTCTGCACACCGGCCCTCCTCACCCCTTCAGCTTTCTCCCGTTGCAGCAGAGAGTGGGCTGGCCTGGAGGCTTCAAGCAGCCGCTCATCAAACTGCAGGCCCTCCTCAGCCCCAGATCTCAGGAACTCACTGGGGGCCCGGAGGCCATGCCCCTTCCCAGGAGCTGATTCTTGGGGGACTGTCCCCGCCAGACTGGGGCAAGTAGGAAAAAGGGGACAAGGCCAAATCAGCCAGCCTTAAAGCAGGGGCACTAAAGCTCAGGCTTTGGGTTCCCCACTGGCTGGAGGGTCCAGGGCTCGATGAGGCCAGGCCCATGATGTAGTGGACACCTGGAATTATCACGAATTAAGCTAGCGAGCCTGGGTGACCCATCAGTGTCTACACAGCAGCTTCACATGCCTTCTGTGGGAGCAGCGGGGAGCAAACATTTATGTGTTAAGGCTCGTGGTCAGGAGTTACCAATAGTCCCATTGAAAGGGGGGATGCCAAGGGTGAGAGAGGTTGGGTGACTTGCCCATGGTCACACAGCAAAGAAGCAGCAGGCCTGGGATGCAGACCGAGGTCAGCCTGACTCCACATCTTTTTGGGCTCCCAGCAGTGGCTGAAGGGGGACCTTGTCCCTTGGAGCCCCGACTGCCCAGAGAGCAAGGGAGGGAAGGGAATAGTGGGTCATCTTCAGGGCTGGGTGGCCTCTTTGAAGAGCCTGGGTCTGAAGCCCAGGACTCCAAGGGAACTGCTCTTGAGATGATCTCAGTAGAAGTCACCATGGGACCCTGAGGATCAGCCAATAGTCTCTTCCCCAGTCTGGGCTGGGGAACCGACAGACCCTGTGTGTGTAGAGGGGGATACGGAGGGTGCGAGAAAGGGCAAGGGACCTTAACCCTGTGCTGGGAGGGCCACTCCACATTCTCCCAGTCTCTTCCCGTTTGTCATGTCTCAAAAAAGAAGTCACGGCCGCCCTGCCCCCTCTCCTCCCTCAGTTCTCCACGTGAAAAGCCCTACTCGGTGACTGGGGGTAGAAATCGGGGGTCATTTTCTCCCCACTCACCTCTCTCCTCTCCCCCATCAGTCACCAGGCCTGCCCCAGCTTCTCCTTCCTTGACACCAGCACCGACCGTCTCATCTCCCCTGGATTAGGTAGGAGCCTCCTGATGGGTCTCCCTGTTTTCCTGCCCCTCCAACCCGCTCCGCACCCTGAATCCTGGAGGGTTGTTCTAAAATCTAGACCTGATCGTGGCACTCTCTTGCTGAAATCCTGTCAATGGCGCCCCACCCCAGCCAACCAGGGCAGACGTCTCAGGTTGACAAGACCTTCTTACCTACGGCTTCACGTGATGCTGTGGGGAGGAGATGTCCCACAGACCCCATAGACACAGGTAATATAGACTGTGGTGTCTTCTTATCAAAATAGCCCTCCTACTTTTTACTCTTAAAAAAAGTCTCTTCAAACATTTAATGGCAAAAACACCGCAGGTGAAAGACACGCAGACCACAAATAAAAGGACTAGACCTCCACAGTTGGGAGACTGGGATTGACATATATACACTACTCTGTATAAAATAGATAATTAATGAGAACCGACTGTATAGCACGGGGAACTCTACTCAGTGCTCTGTGGTGACCTAAATGGGAAGGAAATCCAAAAAAGAGGGGATATGTGTATATGTATAGCTGATTCACTGTGCTGTACAGCAGAAACTAACAACATTGTAAAGCAACAATACTCCAACAAAAAAAACAAATTGAAAAAAAAAAGGACTAGACCTCCACAAACATTTTGGTGCCTTGGTGAACAATCTTTGCCTGGTCACCCCTCCTTCCCAGGCTCTTTACCCAGCCTGGCCAAATGACGTCTTTTAACTCTCTTCAGCTTTCCCTGTAGAACCAGGTCCCTTCCAACCCTTCCAGGGAAGACACTCCTTCCCCAGTCCTGTTACCCAGAGGGGCAGGAGTTGGGGTTGCCATCACTCCTATCCCACACTTCCCTTACTTGCAAACTTTCCTCTTTGGAATTGAGGCTCACCACCTTCTTCATCTAGTTGCCCAGGAAAACACAGCCTCTTTCCTTTACATATTCAGCCCCTAGCCCAGTCTCCTATTTCTTGCCATCATTTTCAGAGGCTAAGGCTGCCAAGTATAGCTGCACAGGTTGTTCACTGCACAAGGGCATCTGGCTGATGAACACTGGGGGTTAAAGTGTACTTCATATTCAGCTTGTCACTAGGTAGGTTCTGGTGAGATGTTGAATCCACCTGAAGAAGGGCTGCCTTTCTCTCATCTGCCGAAAGGCTTGGTGTGGGCCCCCCTGAGGCTGGCAGCCTCGGGGTTAGCCAGATGGTGGGCTGGAGTCCAGGTTCTCAAGTGAAGTATCTGCCTTTACAATTCCAGCAGGGACAGAAGGAACAGCATCAGGAGGAATGCAATTAGCAGGCGCTTCCAGGGATCCCAGGAAAGGCTGGTTGCCAGGCTCTGCTGAAGGGAGCATTATGAGAGCTGCCAGAGGAGCTCATCTCCTATCTGCCCAGGTGCTGGGTCCCCCTGGAAGAGGGCTGGGCTAGGTGGGCGCTGGCTTGGAATACAGCACACCTGTGGCTGACCCTCAGGGAGGGCATCCGGATCTCTCCTTCACTGCTGAGGT